>NC_138178.1:54069413-55497024 GCF_964165515.1 Mesoplodon bidens | reverse complement strand
CCACCACCGCACTGCGCAGCAATGTGGGGATCTTAGCTCCCTGACCAGGGATCGAACCTGTGCCCCCTGCTGTGGAAGCTCAGAGTCTTAACCACTGGACCACCAGGGAAGTCCCCGTTAACTGATTTATAAAGCAAAAAATTCTAAATTCTCTGAGCTTCTACCCTGAATAAACCCTGTTTTCACTAAAGATTAAGGCGGCTTCTGCAGAGACTCTGAAGTTTAGCACAAAACTGGATTAAGGACAAATGATGGTCTAAATAAATGACTGTCATCTTTATAAGAATTACGAAGACCAATGCAATAACAGTTGATCATCATTTATTGAGTACCCATAAGGTATGTAGTCTTAGGTGATTCCTTTTGAGGTTTCAGGGTATGAGATGGGGTTTAGCGATAAAAGTGGAAGACCAAAAATTTATCATATAAAATAACTGTCTGGGACTTCCTGGGCGGTCCAGTAGTTAAGACTCTGCACTTCCACTGCAGGGGGTACAGGTTGCATCCCTGGTCTGGGAACTAAGATCCCGCATGCCGCGCCGCTCGGCTGAAAAAATAAAAAATAAAAATAAATAAAATAATTGTGTTGAGGTTACTTTTGGTTGATGGAAGAAAGAAAATATGTCTGTGGAATTTCTTTTGTAAATCCCTACCTGTGTAGATATGTAGAGACGTCTGAATGTTTTTAATAATGATGATAATTAACAATTATTCTGCCCAAATACATAGGTTGTTATAAGCCATGTAATGAAGAACTGGGACAACACATATTCACAGCATGAATGATGAAAGATCTGAGAAGTCCTTCAAATAATTATAGCCTTGGTCATAACATGCTCAGAAGGAGAGAATGACTAAGATGTAGTTTGGGCTGTACTTGGAGTGGAAGGGAGATGGTTAATTGAAAATAAAAGGTCAGGGGTTTCCTGCTCTGTCCCAAATCTGGACTAGGATTTGCTAATATTTTATTAGATTGATTGATTTATGTATGTATGTATGTATGTATGTATTTATTTATTTATTTATTTATGGCTAATATTTTAATAGCTTCTCAGTTGTGAATAAGACCAAACAAATAGACAGTCCTTCCAGGTCTTCTACTCTAGTCTTCATCCTACACAAGAATTCCTTTCCCTGTTCCCTCAAAATTTGACAAATTTTTTTAATTAAAAAAGTTTTTTTATTGAGATATAGTTGATTTACAGTATTATATTAGTTTCAGGTATCAATATAGTGTCTCAAAATTTTTATAGATTATACTAAAGTTACAGTTTTTGAAGGACCTTACAAAAGTTTCTCAGAGGCATCTGCGCAGTTCTGAAAAAAATTAGCATCATAACTTCCTATTCCAAGAAATTTAACTAGGTCAAAAAGAAAAACATTGAGTGAGGTTTCTAAGGGCCTGAATATGAAGCTTCCTGGAGCTATAATAACCATGGTCCAAAGGCACAGTTTTTTCACAAAGAAAACATACATTGCAAGTTTCTTTCCTATTCTAGTTCCAGATCTAGTAGACAGATCTCACTCTACACTTGTTTAACATCTGGAACAAACCTTGTTTCATGAACAGTGCACTTACTCAAGCTATAAATCTTTTTCTCACAATTCAAAGCAGTAATAGTGACAAGAACAAATTATTTTGGAAGATATTTTCTGACCCACTTTAGTTAGCAGCATAGATGTGTCCAGTCTAGGTGATATTCTTATGTATCCAAATTGGCTTCAGGTCCAGTTACTCAAATTCTTTGGAATTCTCAGTTCTGAGGACTGAGGTGGGCATTAGTAATTCTTCCCCAAACTTTCATCAGCAACTATTTCTAATAGACTCTAACCCCCAGATGTGCTTTTTTCAACTTCCTTGTTGCTTTGGAAACCCCTACGTATCATCATTTAGAGTTATTTTGCATTACTGTAGTTCCTTATCAATAGACTCACTGTGGTCTCATATCAAGGTAGGAAGATTGCTTTAAACTGATTGCTTTTATACGTAGGACTTACTAATATTCTAAAACTTTGCTTTTCCTTAAATATATACATTAGTTGAGTATTCATAAAGCTTCTGCATTAGATTTTGTAAATCATATTAAATCTCTATAGGCAAAGTGTTGAATTTTGCACATGTTCTATGGAAAAAGAAAAACAAACCTAAGTAAGTAAAATGAAGGGTCAAGTAAACAATCCAGCAGAGACTCTCCCAAAGCCACAACCCCTTCTTACCCTAATTTATAGTTTCACTACTGACCACACTTTTATTCTGCTTACTTTTTTAGTTTCTTCCTTAGATCTGTTATATATGCTTTTGGATAGTAACACTAACCTTTACTGAATTGCTCCTTCTAATGCAACTTGGCCAATTTCATTTGCACTCTAGGTGCCCTATGATACAAAAGGTGATGTTGTGAAGACACAGGAATGTAATAGTAATAATATTTCTATTGTCCTTTCTCATCCTCTCTCCTTTAAACATATCACCACTAATGTGAAGCTACTGTTAAACCAGAATGATCTTATTTATATAGTCAACTACATATCCCTGCTTATTTTTTTTTAATACCCTCTTTTGGCTTCACAGAGTACAACACATATATTGATGAACTGCTAGAAGATTCCAGTATTGTTTTATTACATGGAACTTAGTAGTAATGAAAATAGGGGAAAAACATAAATGATGTACAATAAACCAGCCAAACAGTTATAACTGGAATATCTGGACTCCATGAGCCATTAAATTTTGACCAAATTTCTTGTGTAAGAGGAAGTGACCTTGTTAGCTGTCCTTTCGTTACTTCCTGATAATAAAAGTTAAAATGTTTTTTATAAATGTAGATTTTCTGCAGTATTAATTCATTGAACAAAATTCAATTTTAAAATATTTTAAACATTCAGAAAACTGAAAAAAACCCAAGTACTCACATAAATTTAATACTATCATTTTACCATATTTGTTTAGACGCTTCTTCAAAAAACAATACAATGCCCCAGTGGAAGTCCCAATTTCATCTCATTTCCCACACTCCTTCTCCAGAGGTAGGCACTATCCTAAAGTTGGTTAAGTATCCCTTTATTTTAGAGATTTGTCCTTGTTGATAGATGTCAGTAGATTTCACTAATTTTTTTTCTTAGATTGACTATTTAAAAAAATTTTTTTTATTGTAGTATAGTTGATTTACAACATTGTGTTAGTTTCTGCCGTACAGCAAAGTGAATCAGTTATACTTTTTTTAGACTCTTTTTCCATATACGTCATTACAGAGTATTGAGTAGAGCTTCCTGTGCTATACAGTCGGTCTTTATTAGTTATCTATTTTATATATAGTAGTGTGTATATGTCAATCCCAATCTCCCAATTTATCCCTTCCTCCCTGGTAACCATAAGTTTGTTATCCACATCTGAGATTTCACTAATTTTAATCATTGTACAATATTCCATTGCATGACTATGGACATTTAGTTTTTGTCATCGTTAATACGAATAATACCCCAACGAACATCCTCATAGTGTCTCCTGGTGCATATGTACAAGAATTTCTGGGCTTCCCTGATGGCGCAGTGGTTGGGAGTCCGCCTGCTGATGCAGGGGACGCGGGTTCGTGCCCCGGCCCGGGAAGATCCCACATGCAGCGGAGCGCCTGGGCCCGTGAGCCATGGCCGCTGAACCTGCACGTCCGGAGCCTGTGCTCCACAAGAATTTCCCTAGGTGCAGGAGTTTTTAAGCCTTTATGGCCAATATGCATGGTGAGAAATAATTTTACATTAAGATCCTGTACATGCATATATGCATATATCATCACAGGCTGAGTTGCTTGGGAAGTAGATCTGAGACAGAAATTTGTGTACAAGACGTTTATGAAGGAGTGTCCTGGTATCAGCACCTGTTGGGGAGTAAAGAAGCAGGAATGTGGGCAGAGGTAGTTTTGGGCTCTAAATGAAGTTTCAACAAAAGCCTCAGCTGATCCTGCACTGGCTGCAGTGATTATTCAGAGTAATTTTGAATTAGGGCAAGGGGATCAGGCCTTTATACACCTGCATAGATCAGTTAGTGAATACAGCTGCACCCAGGAAGGTGTGACCTTGGGCAAGTAGCTCTCTTCCTGGAGAGAGTCCTGGAGAGGGACTCAGCTACAAGCTGTTGGCTGCCAACACCCGTAGCAGCTGAAATTAGTGTTTCAGTCCTGGAGAGGGAGAATCTAGGTGGTGCACAAAAATTCACAAAACAGTCCTTACCCTGATATTTCTATTTCATCTGTAAAAAAAATGTTCATTGTAACCCTTAAATTGACTTCACAATCCACTAATGGATCATGAATCACAGTTTGAAAAAAACTGCTTTAGAGTATATACCCAGAAATGGAAGCTGGATTGTAGTGTATATGCATTTTAAATTTTACTAAATATTGTCAAACTGCCTTCCAAAGGGGTTAGGCCATTTGACATTCCCACCAGAAGAGCATGAGAGTTGCACTTCTCCTACAGCCTCGATAACCCTTGGTATTGTCAGATTTTTTTTTTAATAGATTTATTTATTTATTTTTGGCTGCATTGGGTCTTTGTTGCTGCGTGCGGGCTTGCTCTAGTTTCAGCGAGCGGGGGCTACTCTTCGTTGTGGTGCGAGGGCTTCTCACTGTGGTGGTTTCTCTTTGTTTAGGAGCACAGGCTCTAGGCGTGCGGGCTTCAGTAGTTGTGGCATGTGGGCTCAGGAGTTGTGGCTCTCAGGCTCTAGTGCAGGCTCAGTAGTTGTGGTGCACGGGCTTAGTTGCTCTGCGGCATGTGGGATCTTCCCGGACCAGGGCTCTAACCCGTGTCCCCTGCATTGGCAGGCGGATTCTTAACCACTGTGCCACCAGGGAAGTCCTTGTCAGATTTTTTAATACAAAAATACAAAAATACAGTAGAGAGTAATACAGTAGAGACTTTGAAACCAATCCTCTGGTGAAAGTGAAAACATTTCTAATGCTGTAGAATATTAAGACTTACTTCCTGCTAGCTTATCAACCAAAAAGCATGTGCATTTCCCTGATAATTAGGTAACGTTCAATTTTTAGTCTTGCAAAATAGAAATCTAGTCTTGCAAAATAAATCTTTTAGTCTTGTAATCTTTTTTATGGCACCTAGCAGGGTGCCTAGCAGGTAACAGCACAAAGTAAAATACCTGTAGGTTGAAAGAGTGAATTCTATGCCTAGGCACATGGCATTTAAGATTTCACTTTTTTTAAACTCTGAAGCAATATGGTTTAGTAGAAGCCTATTGGCCCAGGGATTGTGAGGCCTGGGCTTTGGTCTGGTCCAGCCATGGTATTGGGTAAATTTACTCCACCTTTCTGAGCCTCAGTTTCTTTATCTCCAATAATTTTCCTATGCATACTGCTTACTTCATGGGGAGTTTGGAACACTGAGCTCTTAGAACTGACTTAATATTTATGTAATAGAGAAAGCAAAGTACTTGGAATCTGGGAATATGGATTCTAGTCCTTGCTCTCTTCCCACTATTGGATGTATATGACCTTGGACAAATCACAAGTAGGCAAATGTTCACTTTTTGGAAAATGAAATGGTCACTAGATGATCTCTAAGGTTCCTGCTCAAAAATCCTATGTTCTGGGTTATAGAAATATGAAGTCAATTTATGAAAACATCATTCTCATAAAGCCATCACATGGGTCAGATGATATATTTTAAATCCACTTCTAATTGCCTGACCCACCTCAATCACTCTATAATCCAACCCATTTAGTCCTACCCTTATCCAGCTGCCCTACAGTGTTACCTGAACTCCACCCTTGAGATTCTCCTTTGCAACTGACAACCATCTTTATTACCTCTAGTACTACAACACTTGTGGCAAACAGAGCCTCGTGCTGTGTGATCACCAGGAAAATCTGAAATGGAAGAATATGTGTCTTAACTTTTTTAATAACTCCACTAATTCCCCATTCCCTTTTAGCACAGAATTGGTTAAAGATGAGTGGTACTGTTACATATTCTCCTCAGCCTGACATCGAGGGTTCTATGGCTCTGCTTTCTCGACTACAATTCGCTACCTTCCAGACAGCATTGCACATGCTGGCAGGAGTTTGCCAGTACTATTGTGCCTTCTCTAAAAGCCTTTCTTCCGGGGCCTCCCTGGTGGCGCAGTGGTTGAGAGTCCGCCTGCCGATGCAGGGGATACGGGTTCGTGCCCCGGTCTGGGAGGATCCCATATGCCGCGGAGCGGCTGGGCCCGTGAGCCATGGCCGCTGGGCCTGCGCATCCGGAGCCTGTGCTCCGCAACGGGAGAGGCCACAACAGTGAGAGGCCCGCATACCGCAAAAAGAAAAAAAAAAAAAAAAAAAAAAAGCCTTTCTTCCACTTCAGTTCTAATACATTCAAATAAAAGAGAGCCTCATCTCAACTTCTTTCTGCTTCCCTTTCAGCAACATTTAAAACTCTGCAAGTTACTATTACAACATCTAAATTCTATTAAATCAATAAGCTGATGTTTATTAAATTTCAAATGTGGTTAAGATAGTTACAATCAAATATGAAAACTTGCAGGCTTATTAGCCAAGAATGTAGAGGAAGGATATCTGTTTCTAGGAGATAGCTAAGTGATATTGACATTAAAGGGCCTAGGAGTGGTTCTGGAGATCTTTGTTTCTAATTTAAACCTTTATTACTAAAAGCCTATTATTCTCCAAATCCTGAATAAACTAGTTGCCAGAGTTTTTCCCTTCTGGATTAACTTTGCCCTTAATACAACTATCTTGATATAACTAACCAGTCCATCTCTTTGTCTGTATGCACATGTGTGCTTATGGACAGTAGAGGCTTAAATGCTTTCTCTCCATTAAGAGTCTCCTGTCATGAGTCTGAATGTGTTCCATATGAGAGACTGTCTTCAACATACTGGAGAGGGGACAGGGAGAACCAGGAATAGGCCCTAATGCCCTGCTTCTCTTAGGTAACATCAAGACTGGACACTGGGGCTTCCCTGGTGGCGCAGTGGTTGAGAGTCCGCCTGCCGATTCAGGGGACATGGGTTCGTGCCCCGGTCCAGGAAGATCCCATATGCCACGGAGCGGCTGGGCCCGTGAGCCATGGCCGCTGATCCTGCGCGTCCGGAGCCTGTGCTCCGCAACGGGAGAGGCCACAACAGTGAGAGGCCCGCGTACCACACACACACACACACACACACACACACACACACAAGACTGGACACTGATGAACTTTTCCACCAAGAATAGAAAGAAAGGAAAAGAGGAAGCTAGCAACCTCAAACTACCTCAGGAACAAATGATATTTCTTCTTTAGAAAGATCAGCCTGGCAACAAAGGGAGGGATGGATAAAGAAGAAAAGACAGGAGATTGGGAATCCAATTAGTTGACTGCTGCAAAATTTCAAGTGAAAAAAAAATAGATGTGGGTTTGAACTGGGTCAGTAGGAATGGAGATAGAGAGGTGAGGAAGGATATGCTTGATGTTAAGGAGGTGGTTATCAACTGGTTTTGATGATTGTTAAGGAATAAGCGGAAAAAAGATGAGTTGATTACTCACAGGTTTTGACTTCTGTGACTACTGCATAGTGAATACTATTCAAGAAATTAGAGGATATAGGAGAAGCAGGTTTGGGGTCAAATAGTGAGTTTACCTTTGAAAATGTTGAGTTTCAGGCACACTTGGGAGTGAGATGTCTGGAGGCAACTGAATATGCAATCCTGAAGTGTAAAAGAGACGTGCAGACTAAAGATGTGCTTGTCTCCTAGTCTGAGGGATTATAAAGAAAACAGAAATACAACTGCAGGTGTCTCCCCTTGCTGGCAGGGTTCCTTAAGCCTTGACAGTAAGAAGGGCATGGGGATATGTGTATATGTATAGCTGATTCACTTTGTTATAAAGCAGAAACTAACATACCATTGTAAAGCAATTATACTCCAATAAAGACGTTAAAAAAAAAAAAAGGGCATCCCTGTTTTCTACCCTTGCAGGATACATGCCTGGGCCAATCAATAAAAAGAAAAGACTTACAGTGTCTGATTTGTTCAGCTTCATGTTTCCCAAATATCCTAGCTGTAACAACAGTGAGTACATGAGAAGAGCTGACTCATATTTCCTGTAAGTCAGCACAGATATCCATCCATCCTTCCAAATTATTTGAACCTTTGGCCACTCCCAAAGAGAGTCAAAGTGCTGGACCAATTTTTGAGCATTTCTTTCATTTGTTGAAAACAATTCTAATACATCTGTTATCAAGATTCAGAGCAAAAACAAAAGCTTTTCCTATTTTGTATCACTCCCACCCCCACATCCCAAACAATGATGCCCTCACATAGGCATCAAAGTCTAAGGCATAGAAAGTCTAAGTTCTCTCTGGATTGGTTCAAATGTCATCTATTCATCACCTTCAATCCCCATACTCAGAATTAATCACTCAACTTCCCTAGGCTCCAAAAGCAATGAGTTTAAACATTTAGTGCAGAACTTCTCGTAGTTTGATTTTTATTAAAGTTACATGGACTGGGAACATACTTTGTGCCTCTAATATGCATTTATCTACCTTTGTTTCCTTCTGTGCCCAGCATAGTGCTTTGTGTATAAATGCTGACTGAAGTGAATTTGTTAAAAGTTCTGAAAATACTTGACTGTGGACAATGATAGCTAAGATACTCTTTAGAAAAATAACTTTCTTTTGCAGATCATTTAAAAACTAAAAGTTGAATTTAGAAGGAATTGTTGAAAGAGGTAAAAGCATTACTTAGGAAGATGGTGAGAGGTGATAATTTTCCAATTTGTGAAAAAGTGCTGACTCAAAGATATGACTCCTCAGCCACCAAGAGGGTAGAGAGAACAGTGGCTCAGACTGCTGCAGCCCTCCTGTCCCTGGACACTCCTCTCAAGTATCAGGTTTCAGATTTGTTATTTGCAACATGACATTTCTCACTATTATTCTTGCAAGTTGTTCAGATAATTTGTCTTCGAAAAGTATGTCATCAGGTTTGTGTTTATAAGAAATAAGATGATAATCTGACAACAATGCCAATAAATTTTAGTTTGTGGATTAAATGTACTGGAATGTCATTCTAACACTTTCTCACAATGAATAGAATTTGGTACTGTGTGTTCTGCTTTGGAACACATCCAAAGATTTTCTAAAAGACCATAAATTCCTAGTGGAAGGCTTTCTTACCCATAAGGAAGCCACAAGGGATAGATATCAAGAACAGCTTTATAGAATACTCTTCCCAAGACATGGGTAACTTTAAAGACATAAAAAACTTCTGGTCTAGCAATTAAGCTGAATAGATTTAACAGGTGGAGAGGATTAGGTGGTACAACAGCTTGAGCTCCTAGTGCTTTAAACTGTTACTGGTTTCATAGTTTTCCTTCATGCATTGTTCAAACCACAGCATTTAAAAATAATTTCTAAGAAATAGCCAGATAGAGTTCCAGGTGTAAAAGATGACATAGTTTCAGAAATGGCATGGGGCCCAAATTTCTAAGCCACACTTTTCCACCTGGCCATGACTGCATTGTTAGACTCCCTTGACCAAATCACATTTAGGGTTCAAGTTTGTTTAACTGTGCCTATAGTGACATATGCTGAAAGGACCCCTTATATGACTGTTAAGGGCAGTGAGGTACTTAGAAGCATTTCCTGAATATGCAGTCAAATACTGCTTATTGTTTTTCTACTGCTTTTTAGTATGTTCTTTCAGAAAGTGTTATCTTTGATTAAGAAAAAAACACTTCAAAACTTTTCAACTTTTGTAACTTTTTAGAATTCCATTCTGTAAACTATGCTTGCAATTATATATCTATAGTATTTTAATTGGTATTCTGTAATGTAGATGAAAATATGTGAATTCGTTTGCCAGTTAAAAGAGTGCTTTTTTTTGCTAGTCAAATGTTTGATACACCAAGCTACTCCTCAAAGAGGAACTGACCCGATAGATCTCACAACAATTAAAACCAATAAAAGGCTAAATCTGTGTCCAATGGGGAAAGAATGGGAGGTTCCCAATTGGACTTCTAATTTTTTTTTTACAGCTTTATTGCGAAATAATTGACATACACTGGACTACACGTTTAAAGTGTGCAACTTGATAAGTCTGATGTATGTACACATCTGTGAAACCATCACTACAATCTGGATAGTGATCTAGATATCCATCATCCCCAAAAGTTCCCTCTTGAGCCTTTATGCTATAACCTCTCGCTTGTAATCACTGATTGGCCTACAGCCATATCCTCACATTGGGGATAAGAACACTGTGAATGATAATGGGCAGCAGGGAGGAAGGGTCTGGCCTGGAAAAGAGATTTAACTTTTTGTTTAGTGGAGTTAAAATGCTGCATGTAGGATGTGCTTAAAAATCCAAAAAAAGTGGTCGACTCAGTATTTTCAGGCCAAGATCTTGATCTTTTGATCTTTATAACTTTATGGAATGCCGGGTTATCTGAAATGTGGCAAAAATAGGCTTCCTTCTCTCTTGCCCTTTTCTAATCCATTCTTCACAGAAGAGTACTTCTTAAAATTAAATTTACCCAGAGCTGGAATCACTTATTTTTTAATGAAAATTAACAGCATTAAAAACATACGCATTTAGGGGCTTCCCTGGTGACGCAGTGGTTGACAGTCCGCCTGCCGATGCAGGGGACACAGGTTCGTGCCCTGGTCCGGGAAGATCCCATATGCCGCGGAGCGGCTGGGCCCGTGAGCCATGGCCGCTGAGCCTGCGCGTTCGGAGCCTGTGCTCCGCAACGGGAGAGACCACAACAGTGAGAGGCCCGCGTACCACCAAAAAAAAAAAAAAAAAAGATACGCATTTAGAGTAGTTATACATAGAGGGGCAGGTTGTTTGGGTCATCTTGGAGCACACATTTACAAGACTATAGAGCACATTTTATGGTCACGGAACAGTTTTTCAGTGCTAAAAATTAACTGATCCTATATTAGTATTCCTCATTAGTAGTATGATGTGTTAGCCACCTGAGCTAAAAACTTACACTTATTTCTTCCTCTTATTTATTGGGTGGTGGTTTCTAAACTTACATGGGGGAATTCCCCGGTGGTCCAGTGTTTAAGACTTGGCGCTTTCACTGCCATGGGCCAGGGTTCAATCCCTGGTTGGGAAACTAAGATCCCACAAGTTGTGGGGTGAGGCCAAAGAAAAATAATCATCATAATAAACTTATATGGTATGGTCCATTAAACCCTTCAATGGGAGCAAACAATCCTACTGATCACCAAGGCCACTGCCATTTTGTGGTTTTTTGGGGTGTTGGGGGGAACCCACCAGATACCTTTCAAAGATACATGTCTTAGATATGGGGATATATGTATACATATAGCTGATTCACTTTGTTATACAGCAGAAACTAACGCACCATTGTAAAGCAAGTATACTCCAATAAAGATGTTAAAAAAAAAAAGATACGTCTTAGAAAGTAGAATAGGAGCTATAATGTCTTAGAAAGTAGAATAGGAGTTATAATTTACTGGGTCCAGAGTTTCAGTTTGGGATGATGAAAAAGTTCTGGAAATGGGCAATAGTGATGGTTACACAACAATGTACTTAACACCACTTAACTGTACACTTGAAAATAGTTAAAATGGTAAATATTATGTTTTGTATATTTTACCACAATGAAAATGTTTTTTAAAAATTCATGGCTTGATATCAAACTTCATGAGAAAGTGCAGAGCTAAGCAGTTAACACATTTGGAACTACAGCATCAGTAAACTACACATTTATAACAGTTCATATTCTTTTCTTTAGTAGCACTCTGTGCAAAAATGAGTAAGAATCACCGATTTGGATTACTAGTTGTGATCAATTAAATAAACCAGTAAATGTACTTATCAAATAGCACTGATTAGGCAACTGTACATGACATACAAAACACTTAATAAGAAATTACATTACTTAATAATTTTCAGTGAAAGTAGCATTTTTCTGTATACAGTCTTATGTGATGCTCACTTTTTTTTATCAATAAGGAAATTGAAGATCAGAACATATAATTTGAACAATCTAGTGTTGAAGAGGCTCAACCCCAGGTTTTTTTGTTTTGTTTTGTTTTACCTTTAATCCAGTTCTTTGGCCCATACATTGCCTGAAATATAGATATGATGTCATACCCCAAACATCACTGTTCCCAATTCCCTGCTCTAACAGGCATCCCTTACTCTTCAATAGCTTTCAGCAGCAATTACAATAAAATCCAATCTTGTTTTTATGTCTTCTTAGGGCCTAGGGGAATGGGCCCTCACTTGCTTATACACTCACCTCTCCAAGCTCAGGGCAGGCTCCTCCTTGCACCATGGATTCCCCAGCACCATGGACTCCACTTAGTTCCAACAGCCAAGTTCCCTCCTACCACAGGTCCTTTGCACAGCCGTTTCCTCTGCCTTAAACAATTCCTCAGGGCATTTCTCTACTGGCTCCTTCTCATCCCTCAGATGGGCCTTTCTTGACCACTCTTTTTTTTAAGCTATCCTGGTATTTGCTCTCCCAGATTTCTGTTCATAACATTTATAGCATGTTTCCCTCAAAATGTGATGAAGTACTTTTGTCTCTCTTTTTCCCACTAGATTGTCAGCTCCATGAAGGCAGACCTTTTGTTTCCCTCACCAGTGTGTCCCCTCAGTGTCTGTTTGAGTTTCGGTGAATGTTTGTTGACTGACTGACTGAATACAATGAAAGAAGTGGAGATACGAAATAGAGCTGTAAACCTGGTTAGTACAAGGGATTAAAGCCTATTCTGCACAATTTAGGAGAGTTGACTTGAAACCTTTTAGGGTCCTATTTCTTCCTTCATTTGTCCATGTAATAATATCTAACATTCACTGAGTACTTTCAGGTACTATGCTAAGCACTTCACATATATTATAGCATTTAACCTTCAAAGCAACCCTGTAGCAGTAATCAGCCTTTATTATCCTCATTTTTCAGAGGCAACTTGCCAACAGCCACTGATGGTGGAACCACAGCCAGGTGTAAGTAGGCCATATCCCATTAATCCAATGTAATCTACACCCCTTCAGTCAACAATAGGTGTTTTATCAACGTACTTTTCAGAGAACCCTCCTGAATTCCCCATTTTACCTGACCTTCAGTATCTTGGGACCGAAACCTACTAGAGGTGGTTGCTAACCCCTCAGGGGGTTTCTTGGGGAACCTGAGTGCTCTTGGTAGAGGAGCGGCCTTTCAGGCAGACGCGACGAGCTCTGGCTAGCCAATGTCAGGACTCCTGGGACGGCTGGGGAGGAACGAGGAAACAGGTCAGTTGGCCCATGACGGATCCCCGACCCTCGGGGTGGTGAAAGGGGAAGGGAAGGTGTATGCCGCCCACGCTCGCCTAGGGGTCCGGATCTCCCAACGCGAAGGGGAACCACGGCGCACTTCCCTAACTCTACCGCGCGTCAAAAGAGAACGCCCCTCAGCTCCGCCCACCTACTACGCCCATAGCACTATCTGGCGCTAGGACTCCGCGACCCTCAACCTGTCCCTGTCCTGCCCCCTCGGGGCAGGCCCTCTATTGGCGCTCACAGGCCGCGATCCCCGCCTCCGCCAACTCCGTCACTGACAAGATGGCGCCGGTCGCAGCGGCGGCGGCCGCGGCGGCTGGAACCAGAGAAGGAGGCGGAGGCAGCGGCGGCCGCGAGGGGAGGGGGAGTCCCGTCTGACTGAGACGGCAGGCCTGGGCGGGCGGGCGGGGGTGCCGCGCAGGGCGGAGCGCCGGGCTGGGGATGAGCTAAGCGGGTTCTGAGCCCCGCGGCATTCAGCCTCTCGTGTCCCGCCGCCGCTGGTGAGTGGACGCGGCACCTCTCTCCAAGCTCGACCAGCTGCTCGCGAGGGAGCCAGCGGTGAGGTGAGTGTGGGGGCGGCAGCGCGGACAGCGGTGGCATGTGGAGCTGTCACTGCCCGGAGCGGTGTCAGCCGCGGGCACGGGAGCGGGGCCGGCTGGGCTCGGAGATGTGGCGTGGATGGCCGCGACCTCCGCCCGGGGATTTCTCGGAGCCTGGCCGTCCTCCGAGAGCTGGGTCTGCTCCGGATGGCGCGGCGGTGCTGAGAGTAGCACCCGCGCCTCTGCGTCGGATGCTGGGGGGACTCCTGTGTTTTCATTCCGGATTTTCTATTCCGGGCTGGCCTGGGGCTCTTGTTGGGAGCTGGGGGTGGGGGCGGGGGCGGTGAGAGGGGAGGTCCTGGAGCTGGGATTTTGACAAGCCCGTTACGTAAGACGGAGGTGGCCTCCCGGAATCCCACCTGCTCGCTGTTTTAAACAGGCGGCAGCTGGATCCTGGCGGGCCCCCAGAGGCCCGATTTTCCTCCCGGAGGTCTGCCTAGCCTACTCCGGCCAGCGTGAACCTGCTCAACGTCCAACTTGTCCAGTTTGGGTTTTTTTCCCAGTCTTTTTTGGGGGGGCGGGGGCGGGAGAGGGTAAACAATTACTGGTCGCCACTGTTCCCTTTGAAGTTTACCGCTTTCTTGGGGGGAGGAGGGAAAAAAAGCTTGTGACCTAAAACTGGGTCGCAGCGACAGCTTTTCATTATCGTACTTTTAATTGACATGTGCTGGAAGATTTTTGTTATTGTTCTAGTGTGCTTTTAATTCAAACGTATGGTTACGCCTGGAGCCTTAGAGAAGGGTTTTTGTCTTACAGGACAGTTATTTCTTGTTTGCAGCAGCAGGATAGGCATCAGTCAACAGGCATGTATTTATCTGCGGAGAAAACGCGTGTCAGCTAGCTAGAGACCCGTGAGGGCAGAAATTGTATTGCTACGTGAATATGTTATTCTTTAAAATATTATCCGTTAATGAAAATAATAGTCCAAGTTTAAAAGAAGCAATTTTACAAGATTACAAGCTGTTGTTTGGTGTATATGGTCTCTTTCTATTTTCTGCTTGCCCTAGTCTACCTCTTCTCTCGGGGGAAGGAGGCGGAGACACCTGTAAACAGCGTAACCCAGGTTACACTAATCTATTGTAGTACATTTGAGATTATTGTAAAAAGTAGTCTCCGGGGGACCTAAGATTGGGTAATAAGTAAGGACTCTTGGGCAAGTTATACAGTTTTATGTTTAGAGTAGATACTGGGATTTCAACCTTTGAAAACCTAAGTATACATAATTTCTGAGCTATTTGAACCCCGTTTGAACTTATAATGAAACAAAGATTGTATTTGGCCGCTTTTACGGGAACTTTGTTTTGTTTTGGCCAGAATTAAACATTTTTGGTAACTTTTACCTCATTTTCACATTCTCCCTTTGAACTGCAGCTCTCAGTAGGAGTCCAGAATAGTATATATTATCATCATCGTCATTATTGTACATACTATATGTTACATAATTTTCTTTTTCTGAATGATTAAACATAGACTTAACTTCATTGTGGGTTTTATAAGAATGTAATTGATCTTGACAGCAGCCCAGTACTGGGAATAAATGTAAGTAAAATTTGGCCTGAGTTTTAAATTTATGTACACAAATTTACACTTTTGAAAATTGGTGAAGCGATATAAATTTTCTGATTGTGCAAGAGAGCCAGGAAGCTGATGATGATTTGTTCTGAACTTTTCCACATGAATTACCACTGGCTTAAATAGTTATTGATTCTTAAGCTCCTGGAACTGTTGACCTATTTGTGGCAGCTTGAATAAAATTTGGAATAATTGGGAGGCTATAAGAAGGAAGAAATAGAGTACATGACATTTTCTAATTCATTCAAAAAATAATAAAAATCATGGAGGAATTGTAAAAGAAAACTGTGTTCTCACTGAGTGATATATTAGTTACATTATCTTTTCTGTTTGCAGAATTTTTCGAAGCAGTCTACTTACTATGAAAACCTAGATTTAAGCACCAGTACAAACAGAGTTGTTTGATATATTATAAATCTTGTTTATTCCTATTTAAATTGATGGCTCCTTATTCTAAGTGGAAAACAGAAGTGGCTGTAGCAGGAAGATTGACTTGCTGTTCTTGTCCTCTCTGATATCAGAGACTTACCTTTAAGGACTTTTTCCTCCTTCCTACAAGGTGTAGAAGAAAATAATGAAGAAAACTTGATAAAATTTCTTCCTTTCTTGTTTGTTTGTTCAGTGTCCTACTGATTATTGCTCTGTAGAATTTGTGAGTTGGGGGAAGTCAAGCACTCCATGCTTTATTACTTATTATTACTTATTACTTTATTACTTATTACTGTGTATCATAATTACCACTTTGTATTCTACAATAACAGTGTAGAACTTTATACATAAGAAAGGATTAATTTATATAGTTGTTACTGTAATAGTGAAAAATTTGTAATGTTAAAATGCCATATAATAGAGGATTAGTGAAATTAATGATGGTTAATCTATGTGGCAAATGCAGTTATTAAAAGTCATATTTAAAAAAATATTTACTAACATGAGAAAGCACAATATAATCTTGAGATAAAAATCAGAATATAAGGAATTACTATGTTATTACTTATAATATATCACATATATGGCAAAATGATTGGCAGGAAGTACATAAAATATTAAAAGACATTATCTCTGGATGATAGGATTATAGGTAACTTCTATTTTAGTGTTTGTACTTTGTTCTGTCTTCTGAATAGTATTACTCTAATAATCACTAAAATGACATTAAAATATTTTCAAGAGTCATAGGAGAAAATCCTGAAAATACCACATAACCACTGCCCCAACAGAGAAACTACCTTATGATTCATTATTAGCCAAACTAACTGAAAATACGGTGCTTATGCAATATACACAATAATGGAAACAGCCAATAATACAGGTGAAGGCATTCTCCTAGCTACCAGCACCAGCCTGGTAATAGTTTTCCATATGTGGATGCTCCTATTAATGTACAGCGTTACTCTCCAAATTCTTTTCTGTTTGTGTCTTACACCCTAACTGTTCTGTGTTGCCAGTGCCACCTATTGATGGACTGCTTGACTCAAGTCTTTTCCTCATTACCTCACCAGTCAGCGGTTTGTGAATGTTTATGAGGTGCCAGGTACTTTGCTAGTCACTGAGTATACAAAGGTGCATGAATGAAACGTAGTTTCTAACCTCAAACTCTGGTAGAGAACCTTTCTTTTCTTCTTGGTTCATCAGTGCATATTGTATACTCTGCTTTTTCTGTCCCACTGCTCATGCCCTGGCACCTCAGGCAGTATCTTTTTCCTGGTGCTCACATCCTCTTTTAACTTTCTTTATGGTAAAGTATGTTCTGAGTTCCAGACAACCAATTTACAAATAAATTTTTGGAACATTACTTGATTGTATGTGGGGGAATCTTAAGTTCAGAAGGGCTGCATATATGTTCATCTATGGCTGTTGGTATTTTTTAAAGTATGTGACAGTTTCTTGGTACTTTCTTCTTGCTTCCTTCTTTTAAAAACCACCAACAAATAGAAAGCAGCAGAAAAAAGAGGTAGAAAGGTATCAAGGGAGTTTTCTTGCTAGTGCTATATATACTTCATTTTCACTGAGAAGAGTGAGTCATCAAAATGTAAAGTAAGATATACTGTTTCTGATATACTTCTAGTATATCTCTTTTGAGCACTGTAAAAATGCATTTTCCATATGTATGTTAAAGTCTATATACATACATAAACTCACAGTTTAGCTGTTTGCATTTCCAAATAAAACCTGAAATATGGAGATTGGAAATTTCTTTTTATTTTTTTAAAAATTATTTGTTTGTTTATTTATTTATTTTTGGCTGTGTTGGGTCTTCATTGCTGTGCGTGAGCTTTCTCTAGTTGGCGGCAAGCGGGGGCTACTCTTCGTTGTGGTGCGCGGGCTTCTCATTGCAATGGCACGCGGGCTTCAGTAGTTGTGGCACATGGGCTCAGTAGTTGTGGCTTGCAGGCTCTAGAGCGCAGGCACAGTAGTTGTGGCGCAGGGGCTTAACTGCTCCGCAGCATGTGGGATCTTCCTGGACCAGGGCTCAAATTAGTGTCGCCTGCATTGGCAGGCAGACTCTTAACCACTGCGCCACCAGGGATGTCACTCTTTTTATTTTTGTTATAATATTGTTTTATAGAGGAGACATTTTGTTTTTGAAAAGTTTAAAAAATACAGAAAGTTACAAAAAGTAGTGAACAATGCACATACCATACAAAACTTTGACATTTTTTTCATTTTTGCTTGAGATGTGCATTTAATATAAAAGAACCATGTATGTCATCGATATTACACTGAATTCTAAAAGAGCAGTGTAGAACTTTATATTTTACTTGAACATTGCTGATGAAGTTAAAGCCACTTTTGTTCTCCCCAATTTCATCCTCTTTCCTTCTCTCCTTACATCCCCTCCCTGGCAATTGTTGTGATAAATTTGATGTGTATCCTTCCAATTTACCTTTTAATAAATTGTATGTATTTGAGTAGTACATGACATTGCTTTGGATGCTTTTGAAGAGTGTGGACTTTGGAGCCATAACTCCCTAGGTTTGAATCTTGACTCTGTTACTTAATAGTTTTGTGACCTCAGGCACGTTTTAAATTTTTTCCGTGCCTCATTGTCCTCATCTATCAAATCCGGATAATAGAAATGTCTGCCACATAAGGTTGTTGTAAAAAGTAAATGAGTTTATTTATATAAGCTGCTTAAAACTGTGCCTGGCACTTTTTTTTTTTAAGTGTGCTGGTAAATTTAACCAGCTATTAATATGATTGTGTCATGGTATACACATTTTGAAACTTGTTTTCTTTATTTTACTTTTTTTCCCCTCAATTCTTGTTGGCACTATAGGTCTAGTTCATTTGTTTTTTACTGATTTGTAGTGTTCCATTGAATAAATATACTACAATTTGTCATTTCTTCTATTGATAAGCATTTAGATTGCTTTCATTTTTTATCTGTTATAAATAGTGCCTCATGAAATCCTTGCATCTCCTCAAGCAACATGCCAGAGTTTCTCCAGCTCATATACCTGATTGTCAAATTGTTGGGTCTTAGGATATACTCTTTTTCCCCTTTACAGGGTGTTTATAGGATACTGACAAACAATTTCTATTTCTCCATATATTTACCAGCAGTTGGTGTTGTCAGACTCTTGGATTTTTCTAATCTGATTGGTGTGAAATGGCATTTCATTTGTGTTCTATTTTTATTTCCCTTCATATTTTCTTATATATGGGCTTTTTTTTTTTTTTTTTTTTTACTGCTTTTGGGTCTTTGTTGCTGCACGCGGGCTTTCTCTAGTTGCAGTGAGCGGGGGCTACTCTTCGTTGCGGTGCACGGGCTTCTTATTGCGGTGGCCTCTCGTTGCGGAGCACAGTCTCTAGGCATGCGGGCTCAGTATTTGTGGCTTGGGGACTCTTGAGCACAGTCTCAGTAGTTGGGGCGCACGGGCTTAGTTGCTCCGCAGCATTATATGGGCATTTTTGGTTAACTCTTCAGTAATTTGCCTATATCCTTTACACATTTTCTGTTAGACTTTTTTGTAATAGGTTTTTTGGTTTTTAAATATGTTCAAGATAGTTACAAACGTTAGTGAAGTGTTCTTTTTATTTTTGGAGTTTCCAAATCTCTTGAACAGTGACCATTATGGAACCAAGTTATTGTGAATTTTACATTATAGTATATTGTTATTAGTGAACTTCCCAATGTACTTTCTTAAAATATGTATAGTTATATTTCTCTCCCTCTGAAACTATGAGAAAATGTTTCAGTAATGTACTGTGTATATATTTTAACTAAAACTATTTAAATTTTATGGACTTCAAAAACCAGGTGGAATTTTTATTAATAATAATTAGTACCACAGTTTTGTTTTAGTCTAAAATTTGAGTGGCTTCCTGCTTAGAGGAGAGTTTTCTGCTCCTAAAGTGCTTATCAACTAAGGAATAAAAATATGCACATATGAAATGACTTTAGGCACTTACATATACAATATTATAAATTGTTCATCAGTGTTGAGATTGTTTTGCATAGTACTAACTGTTTCTGTTTTTGTCCAACCCTCTATACATTACTTAAAGGACTAAAGTCAGTCTGGTTAAGGCAATAACTTCCCTGATATTGTTACTATTATTATTAATTTATTTAAATAAACTTTTAATTTTAGGATAGTTTTACATTTACAGAAAAGTTTCAGGGAGTTACCACATCCCCTGCACCCAGTTTCCCCTATTGCTAATATCCGACACTTCTGTTTTACATTTGTCACAACTAAGGAGCCAACACTGGAACATTACTATTAACTAAAGTCCATACTTCATTCAGATTTCATTAGTTTTCACCTAATGTCCTTTTTCAGTTCCAGGATCCCATCCAGAATACCACACTACATTTAGTCATTATGTTTCCTTTGGCTCCTCTGGTCTGTGACAGCTTTTCAGATTTTCCTTGCTTTTGATGACCTTGACAGTTTTGAGGAGTATGGGTCAGAGATTTTGTAGCATGTCCTTCAATTTGGGTTTGTCTGATGTTCTTCTCATAGTTAGACTAGGGTTATGGGTTTTGGGGAGGATGACTGCAGAGATAAAATGCTGTTCTCATTATATCGTATCAAGGGTACATACCATCAATATGACTTATCACTGATATTTTTAACCTTGATCACCTGGCTGAGGTAGTGTTTGCCAGGTTTCTCTACTGTAAAGTTTTCCTATATGCTGCTTTTTGGAAATAAGTTACTAAGTGCAGACCGTATTCAGTGGGTAGGAAGTTAAGCTCTAACTCCTCGACGGGTGAGTATCTACAAAATTATTTGGGATTCTTCTTTAAGGGAGATTTTCCTTTTCTCCTCCATTTATTTAGTCATTTATATCAATATGGACTTATGTATATTTATTTCTAAATTTGGGTTATACTCCTATACTACCTTATTTTGTTGCTCAAGTTGTTCCACCTCTTTCAGGTTGGTTCCTGTGACCAACAGGACATAAACCATTGTTTTGTTTTTTGAGCACTTCCATACTTTCTGGCACTACAAGATGCTCCAGGCTAATCTTTTATATTCCCTGCCCCAGCCCTATAATCAACCATTTCTTCAAGGATCCTTGGTTACTTTTATTAGAGAAGGATATTAGAAACCAAGATTTGGGTACTGGGTATGCTCATTGCTGTTGGGATATCATTGCTTTTAGACCTCAGTGTACAGACCTAGGAAATATATGTATGTATACTAACACATGTATACAGATATATAACTTTTTTTACCTATATGTCCATCTGAATCTAAATGAAGCTAAACATGAGTTCATACTGATATCTTTGACTCTGCTTCAGTACCACATGATTCATTCTATCCTTACCCCCATGCTTATCTGTAACCTTACTCTCCAGAAATGAGAAACCTGGTTCTCATCATCCGCAGTCCACTTACTTGTTTGTTCAGTCTCATTATACATGCACAGTTTCATAATTGTTAACCATATCCCAGTGAGAAATGACTTTAACAACTAAAGAAGTTTTATCTTTTTTTTAAAATCCTTTTGTCATTTAGAGTTCCCAGTCAAAACACTATTTTCCAAAGTTACTTAGGCCAGGACCTTTCAGAACCTTTTTTTCTCTGTCCTCCATATTTTAATTTTACTTCTTATAGGCTGGTCTAAATTACAAGTAATTATATATATAAAACTTATCAAAAAATTTCCCTTACTAATTACAGAGCCTTAGCTCTGTATGGTTTTCTTTCTCTCTGACTTACGTGGCCAAAAAAAAAAAAAACCCTTTTCTGAAAGTAAAACTTCCTGAGGTTTAGTCAGAATACTACTCTGTCATTTGGTTATTGGTTGATATATTTATGATTTGGACTTACAGTTATTACAGCTTCAAATATTTTTCATAGTACACTTTGAGAAATGCTGTTTAGTGGAGCATTAAGATCCTTGCAAGTAAACAAATATAATATTTGAGTGCTCAGAATTTACCTGTATTCTTATAGTAATTTTATATGGATTAACTCATTTAATTCCCTCAAGAAGTCTGTGAGGTAAGTACTTTATTATTTTGCCCCTTTTAAAGATGAGGAAATTAAGACACTGAGAGATTTAGCAACTTGATCACAGTCACATAGCTAGTAAATGGCAGAGCTGGAATTCGTATGTTGCCAGTCTGATTGTGGAGCCTACACTAACAATCACTTTGCTATATTACCTCTAAATAAGAAATGTTCAAAGTGTTGTAAGAGTTACAGAGGAAGTAAAACATGATGATGTGAGAGAATGACTGAGAGCGTCCTTAGGGTACTTCTTACGGAAGTCCTCTCAGGAGATGATATTTGACAGATGAGAAAGAGCCAGTTATGTGAAGAGCTGAGGAAAGAGTGATTCTTATGGGAGAATATCAAGTGCAAAGCCTTCCCATGAAAAGGAGTTTGAGATGAGAACAGAAAGACACCCAGTGTGGCTACGTGCAGTGAGCATGAGGGCCTGTAGCGTTACTTACAGGTGAGGTTACATGTAGTAAGTCATTTAGTGCTCAAAATAACCCATTACCTCAATTTTATAGATGAGAAAATTGATACAGTAATCTGCATTGGCTGAAATTACGTCTTTTCTCTCCCATTTACTCTTTATCCCACTGCAGTCTAATTTCTACTTCTTATGTCACTAAACTTGCTCTTGCTAAAGTAACCAATGACAATAATACTGTTGGCCATTTTCTCAAGAAACTCAACCCCTTGACTTCCACCCTGCCGCCCTCTTCTGTTTATCCTGGAGCTTCTCATTGTGTTGCTCATTCCCTTTGAGGGCTTGCCTTCCTCTGCCTGTCCCAAAAGAAGTGGTGGTCCCAGGGTTAGCCAGTTGCCCTTCTCAGCCTTTACAGTAAGCAAGTCGTAGTTATCCCTGTGGTTTCAGTTACCGTGTATCTACCAATCACCCACCAAGCTGTTTTTCCAGCATTAGTATTCAAAGCATCAGAGATTGTCTTATCTAACTGCTTATGTATCTTCACTTTAAACTCCTTTTGTCCAAACTGAACTTATTTACCTATCTAAAGTTTTTCTTTGATTTGTTGTTTTTCAAAGACATGTGGACTATTGACTTCATCATTCAAGGAACTTTGGAGTCTTTCATGTTTCCTCCCTCTTTCTCTCTCCTCACATACATTCATTTACTATTCATTCTGCTGATTTTGCCATCTGAATATTTCTTGAATCGGCCATTTCCCTAGTATCCCTGTTCCAGCCACTGCCTTATTAGGAACTACTTCCTTACCTTCTCACTGGTTTTCCTGTCTTCATTTTTATGTCTGTAATACTCACATCAGAATTGCCGGACTGGTAAGTCTAAAACACAGTTAGAAAATTCTTCTTTAACACCCCATTGTCAACTGAATAAAGTCTGAACTCTTTATCAGGTCATTAAGCCTCATCATGATTTGGGACTGGTTCTCTATCTTAACTCATAATTTCTGCTTTCCATTTTCCACTCTAGCCATAAAAAACTACTTTTTGAAGATTCCTTGAATGTACATGCTAGTTCTGAACTGTTGACCATTGCTTATGTAGTCCATCTCCTTGGAATGACTTCATTTACTTCTTCCCTTTTCTTTTTGCCTAACTCCTTTGCATCTTTTAAGACTCAGCATAGGCTTTATCTCCTCCAGAAAGCCTTTTCAGACCCATACTTTTAAAAAAAATTTTTATTGGAGTATAGTTGATTTACAATGTTTATTAATTTCTGCTGTACAGCAAAGTGAATCAGTTATACATATACGTATATCCACTCTTCTTTAGATTCTTTTCCCACATAGGTCATCACAGAATATTGAGTGTAGAGGTCCCTGTGCTATACAGTAGTCCTTATTAGTTATCTATTTTATTTTTATTAAAAATTTTTTTTTTAATTTATTTTTGGCTGCATTGGGTCTTCATTGCTGCACGTGGCTTTCTCTAGTTGTGGCGAGCGAGGGCTACTCTTCATTGCGGTGCATGGGCTTCTCATTGCGGTGGCTTCTCTTGTTGTGGAGCTCGGGCTCTAGGCACACGGGCTTCAGTAGTTGCGACATGCGGGCCCTAGAGCGCAGGCTCAGTAGTCATGGCTCATGGGCTTAGCTGCTCCGCAGCATGTGGCATCTTCCTGGACCAGGGATCGAACCCGTGTCCCCTGCATTGGCAGGTGAATTGTTAATCACTGTGCCACCAGGGAAGTCCAAGTTATGTATTTTATATACAGTAGTGTGTATATGTCAATCCCAATCTCCCAATTTATCCCTTCCCCCCTTTTCCCCCTGGTAACCATAAGTTTATTTTCTATATCTGTGACTCTGTTTCTCTTTTGTAAATAAGTTCATTTGTATCATTTGTTTTAGGTTCCACATCTAAGTGATATCATATGATATTTGTCTTTCTCTGTCTGACTTCACTTAGTATGATAATCTCTAGGTCCATCCATATTGCTGCAAATGGCATTATTTCAATTATTTTTATATGGCTGAGTAGTATTCCATTGTATATAAGTAGTACATATTCTTTATCCTGTTCATCTGTCAATGGACATTTAGGTTGCTTCCATGTCTTGGCTATTGTAAATAGTGCTGCTGTGAACATTGGGGTGCTAGTATCTTTTTGAATTATGGTTTTCTCCAGATATATGCCCAGGAATGGGATTGCTGGATCATATGGTAGTTCTATTTTTGGTTTTTTAAGGAATCTCCATACTGTTCTCCATAATGGTCGTACCAATTTACATTCCCAACAGTGTGGGAGGGATCCCTTTTCTGTACACCTTCTCCAGCATTTATTGTTTGTAGATATTTTGATGATGGCTACTCTGACCCATGTGAGGTGATACCACATTGTAGTTTTGATTTGCATTTCCCTGATAATGAGCAATGTGAGCATCTTTTCATGTGCTTTTTGGCCATCTGTATGTCATTTTTGGAGAAATGTCTATTTAGATCTTCTGCCCATTTTTTGATTGGGTTGTTTGGTTTTTTGACATAGAGCTGCATGAGCTGTTTGTATATTTTGGAGATTAATCCCTTGTCGATTGCTTCGTTTGCAAATTTTTTCTCCCATTTTGTGGGTTGTCAGACCCATACTCTTGTCTGGATTGTCAAGTTCCCTCTGAAATAATCTGTTAGTAACTGTGTTATGTCTCAAGCAACTAGAACAGTGTCTGGCACAAGAGAAGACACTCAGTTAAGAATTTGTTGAATGAATTATTTTAGTATTGGAGAGGCAGTATAAAGTAGTTCCTCTGGACCCAAACTGTCTGGGATTAGCAAACCTGACTTTGCTATTTGACTATCTGTGCTCTCTCCCTGTACCTCAGTTTCTTCCCTTGTAAAATGAAGATAATGATGTCTTCATAAGATTGCTGTGAAGCTTAAATTTGTTAATGCAGGTAAAGCATTTAGAACAGTGCCTGGCACTTAGTGTTCAGTAAATAATGTGTTATAGCCATTGCTGCCCTTGGAATGTTTTAATTTATGTATTCGAGTCCCCCCACTGTCCTAGAATTAGAGAATGAATAAGCAAACCAACTAATCCTGGGTTTTAAAATGAAAGACAAATTCCTAGCTTTTGAGAATGTCTTGGCGAGCTAACCATTAGTCTTTCTTGCAGCTCCAGCATTTGGTGTTCTGTCACAAATTTGAAATTGGCATTAGTGATGATTAGCATTTCTTAATTGTTCTACTTAATTAGTTTTTTTAATTCCTGTACACTTTTCTTATTAATAACACTGTTTAAACTCTAGGAATGCCCTTTATTTATGCTTAGTCTTCATATAGCCTATCCTGTAGCATTAACCAGCCTTTCCTATTATGGATTAAGGTGTGAGGGTGATAGCTCTGCTGATATTGTGCTTTTTATTAATTTGGGAGATAAACTGAAGTATGTTGCAGAGAAAGATTGAACAACGGGGTAGAATGGGGAAACTGGAAAAATTCCCACTTCAGAGTCAAACCTTGCACATTATCCCTTCACTCCTTGGCTTAAAATAAATTCTGAGAATATTGGACACTCATAATCAAATGTAATTTCAGTAAACACAGTCTGGAGGCAATATAAGTCATTAAAAATGATCGATGCCTCTGCCTTCTTCCATTATTGTAAACAATTGGGACTTGTTTACTTAAAATCTTTTTTATGGCAATCACCGATCAATTTTTCATAAGCCTTTCCTTTTACTTTAATGTCTCATTTTTTTCTGAACACCAGAACTGTCTATATAATCTTGGCAAATTTGATAGAAGTACTGTTTGTTTTGGTTTGTTTGTTTTTATCTCTGAACTTGCTGCTACATTTGTAGATTTTCCCAGTCTTGCTAAATCTTGATTATGTGAAACTAGTCAGTTTTTCTTATAAACGTCTGTTTTGAACAGAAGTTATCAGTATTCATTCTTCTTCATTATCCCTTTGAAAATACTAAAGAAACTAGTTTTTTTTTAAAGTCTGAGTTGCCAAAGGAAACTTCTTACTAATAAACTAATTTCAGAGAAAAATGGAAAACCTAATAGATCAGTCTTTTTTTAGAAACTAATGCCATAGAATGACTGTGCTGTTGGGAAATGCTTCCTTTTTTTTAAAGGTCACTGTCTTCTGCCACTGAGCATTTTAGTTGAGGACTCTGAAGTGGCATGCTTGTATGAGAAAAGCGTATAGATGGATGGGGAAAACGGTATAATGATACTTAGGCTTGTTAGATAGGAGTGGCTGTTATCACGAGAAAAGACATATTCCCACCCCCTTTTTGGTCAAAATTGTAGTAAGTGGTATTATTTCTCTTTATAAAATAATTTGTTCTAATAAGCTCTGAGATACTCCCTATTCTTTAATCTCTCTTTTTTCCCCTGAACTTTGAAATATAATTTTTTTCATACTGACTCACAACTATGCTGAAGTTGGATTTATAGGTTGTTGTTTGAACCTGTTATGGTTGGTGAATATTTTTCATTTTCTTATGCTGAGAAATGCCTGGAGATAACAATGTAACAGCCATTTTTTAACAAGGGTTTTTTTTTCCTCCTCTGGTTAACTGACATTTTTATATTCCTACTTGACCTTTTCTTTTTTGAGGTTTTTAAAATCAAATTTCTTTTGTTTGTGAGTATTAGAAATGAAATTCAAACTAATTTATTCAAAAAGGGGAATTAGTGTTGATGGCAAGGATACTGGGGATTTCACAGTACTGTACTTTGAAGGTAGAAGTACAACCAGGCTTCATGAGGGGGAGGGGAACCAGGAACTGGAAACTCATCAGTAACTCAGGCAGCTGTTTTCTCCCCACCCTGGGGCAGCATTATCTCTTCTGCTTCTCCCTACTTGTCTACTTCGTTTTTCTCTCTCTGCATGTTGTCTTTTACCACTGCGCATGGCCGAACAAGTCCTCTAACTCTTAAATTCTTAATATTCACTCATGGTTCTGTGATCCCATGCTAAACCCTGGAAAAAAATCCAGCTTGAGGCAAATGTCTATGTCTGGTCCAATCAGCTATGGCAGATGAAATCAAGGTTTTAGAGAACTTTTCAGGCACCATTTCTATGATAGGGGAGTGCATACAGGGCATACAACTCTCAGGGGAGAGGTATGTCGGTAGGCTGCATAGATACCGTAAAAGGTGGTGATTGCAAAGGAATACTAAATAACATGAAATAAAATTAAGTTTCTTTTTAAATAAAAAGGAGACCACTCATTAGCTTTATGTAGTAGTAAAGAACTTAAATTATTTCATCACCAGTCCATAGGTGGTTATTCTGAAAACTATAAAAATATCTCCCGTTTTCAAATAAGAGCGGATTTTTTAGCTTCTGCATATAGAATTTGAAGTTTGAATCATGCTATTTCATGAACACAAATAATCTTATATTAATATTATTATTAATACATCATGTCATTTTCTATTTAACAAGCGTTTACTGACTGCCTGTCCTTTTTTAGGGACTGTGCTAAAACATATTTACAGAGCTAGAGATGTAACATTGCCTACTCTCAAAGAATTCCTAATCTAGTTGAGAAGAGTAGATGTTCAAAGAAATGATTACAGTGTTAATGTGATAATCGTAATAGAGGTATATACAGGATGGTCTTAAAGTATAAGGAAAGAGAATGACAATCTCTTCTAGGGAAGGGGATCAGGAAGGGCTTCAAAGAGCATGTCTCAAATATTACACGGGAGCTGGCCATTTGAACGGGCATTCTGGCAGAAAGAACTGAATTTACAAAGGTGGTGTGGAGTTTGGTATGACTGAAGTGAATTTTACATCATTCAATTTACTGAAGCTAAAATGAAAACTTATTTTTTCATATCTGTCCTTCACATGATAGTGCGTACTTCTTTTTCCAAAGGAGGATTATAGATTTTAGAATACTCATCATTTTGTTTGTAACTGTGATGTCACTTTTGAAAATGAGTCTTCACTGATCATTTGCTTTCAGGCTCCTTTATCAAATTTTTCTAATACTGGTTGGTTGGTTAGTTTACTTTTATGGTTTTTTTTTTCCTGTTCAAGCATAAAACTCCATACAGTGGATGACTGAAAATGCAAGGGCTTATAAAACTTATGAATATCACAGTTTTTATAAAAGTAAACAGTGAAAACAATACATAGCATAAGCCTAGTATAATTTTAAAAGATAAGTCTCTAAAACTGATCTATGTCAGTACTGAAATTACACACACAATTATTTTGTAAAATACTTTACATCAGTTTTTTTCTCCTATAGAGTCGTACCTACCTTTAAGCAAAAGGAGTGTGAGCAGTTGGCAGAATGCTTTTTGCTTCACTACTCTGATCAGTTGATTAATGCCTTTACGTCTCTTTTCAATTGCTTTATCCACCCATTCATGACTCCTGTTCCACAGCTGTCACAGATAACCAACCACCCAAAAAACAAAAAACCCAAAAAACCCCAAATCCAGAGGTCCATAGTTGACTGTTCTGAGAAGTGACTGAGATAGGTGGGAAGGAGAGAAAAGATAGTTGTGGCCAGCTTTGTGGTGGTGGGAGTGGTGATGGTGAGTGTGTGTGTTTCATGTATGAGGTTGTTTTCCTGTAGCAAGCTCAAAAATACCACCATTGTCACCCAGGTCACAAATTGTAACTGTTTCTCATCCCCTTTCACAAATCTATCAGTCTGCCTTTTGTCACTTTTATCCTTCAACTATGCTTCTGATACTGTGTAGGAAGGAAGTGATGAGCAAAGAAAAGGCCATATGCCTCTTATTTGTTGCTCCTTTTGTTTGGAATGCCCTTCCATCTCTCCTCTATTACCCTACTCATATTTCAAGATTTAGATGATAACTCTTTCTTTTCTGACTCCTGAAGCCTAAACTGTGTGTCCTTCTTGTGCTTTCTGTGATTACTTCTGTTATAGTCTTATCTCTTACAGTGATTGTTTGTTTACTTGTTTGTCTCTATTAAACTCATGTAAGGCAAGGCCATACATAAATTATTTGTCTTTGTGTTCCCAGTGCCTGGTACAGAGCCTGGCATATGGTAAGGTTGCCATTTTGGGATTCTTGTTTGCAAACTACAGAAATCAACTCTGGTTAAAAAGAATTTATTGGAAGGATAGTAGTTAGCTTACAGAAATGACTGAAAGACTGGAGAACCAGACTCTGAGAACAAAGAGGAAACCAACCAATCAACCTCAGGGCTAGACCATAGCCAAAGGAATGCCACAGAAATGTCCTTTTTGTTTAAGATACCTTTGACTCCTCCACAGGATGCTGGATGCCATTGCTGGGACACTGCCTCTGGGTACTGTATGTCACTGCCCTAAGAATGAATTTTAAACTGTCTCTGCAACTTTAGCTCTAGAGTCAAATTCTGCATGAAAGCATCTAACTGACCAATCTATGTGCCTGGTTCCTAAATAGCAAAGCAAGTATCTGGTCTTTTTGGCTTCCATGGTTGACTCTATCTAGGGCTTACCTTCCTTCCAAGACACACACAGTGGCAGATTTTTTAAATATAGTAAAGGAGTTCAGATGCTGAATGGTCAAAAATAAAACTCTGACGCATGTCCTTTTCAATAAACATTTGGTAAATGTTTATTAGATGAATGATTGAGAGAATCAGAGTCATAATTTCCTGTCTCTAAACCTTTACATCATCAAGTCTCGAAGTGATTATGATGCTACTTCTATAATTCAGAACAAAATCATTTCCAAAACATCAAATAAATATAAGCAAAATCAGCAAAGTTCTGATTTCTTAAAATGATGATCCCTTATTGTGAAATTATTTAAATAAAATTATTTGAATTAAACTTTTCTTGGTGCACTTTTTTGCCATAACCTAAGCACATGTTTATTTGCTCGTATGATAATCTAACACTACCTGGAGCTAGGATTTGAGCTTGGCCAAACTGATTTCAGAGCACTTGACTTCTCTTCTTATAGTGTTTGTATAGTTGTATTCAGCAATGACATAATTGAAACAAAACAACAACAAACTAATATTTTAGAGAGGTCCGTCAGAGAAATGTTTCTGCTTGCAAAAAACAAGTTTTTATTTCCTAAGCCATCTTACCCATCCAATATAAGGTTCTTTTTTTTTTTTTTTTTTTTTTGCAGTATGCAGGCCTCTCACTGTTGTGGCCTCTCCCATTGCGGAGCACAGGCTCCAGACGCGCAGGCTCAGCGGCCATGGCTCACGGGCCCAGCCGCTCCACGGCATGTGGGATCCTCCTGGACCGGGGCACGAACCCGCGCCCCCCACATCGGCAGGCGGTCTCCCAACCACTGCGCCACCAGGGAAGCCCCATCCTTGTATTTAAATAATAGTTTAACCATATATTAAACTTCATTTTTTTTTTTTTTTTTTTTTTTTTTTTTTTTGCTGTACGCGGGCCTCTCACTGCTGTGGCCTTCTCCCGTTGCGGAGCACAGGCTCCGGACACACAGGCCCCGCGGCCATGGCTCGCGGGCCCAGCCGCTCCACGGCATGTGGGATCCTCCGGGATAGGGGCACGAACCCGTGTCCCCTGCATCGGCAGGCGGACTCTCAACCACTGCGCCACCAGGGAAGCCCCCTAAACTTCATTTTTTACAACATTTAAAAAATATTACTCCATTACCTTACTAATTGGAAGTCTGGAGTCAGATTTTTTTTGGGTAGGTGAACTACTTTTTCTTTCTGGGAATTTTTAGAATTTTTTTCTTTGAGATGTTCTAAGAGTTCCTTATAAGGTGTCTAGGTATTTTTTTCTTACCTGTTATACCAAACGGACATCTTATATCTTTAATTCTTGGAAATTATTGGTCATTATTTCTCAAGTATTTCCTTATCTCTGTTTTTTTCTCACATTCTGAAAGCCCTATTATTTAGATATTGGCTCTGTTTTTCCTAGCCTCCGTATGTGTTCAAAACTAATTCTTTTATTTTTTTTCCTTTTAAATACACTTTATTTTTTAGAGCAGTTTTAGATTCACAGCAAAATTGAGCAGAAATTACAGAGAGTTTCCATATAGTGCTGCCACCACACAAACACAGCTTCCTCCACTGTCAACGTCCCACACCAGTGGTACATTTGTTATAATCCATGAACCTACACTGACACATCGTTATCACCAAAGTCCATAGTTTATATTAGGGTTCCTTCTTTGTGTTGTACATTCTGTGGTTTTTGACAAATGTATAACATATCTGCCATTGTAGTATCATACAGAATAGTTTCACTGCCTTAAAAATCCTCTGTGCTTACTAGACTATTTATCCCTTCTTCCTAACTTGCTGGCAACTGCTGATCTTTTTACTGTTTTCATAGTTTTGTCTTTTCCAGAATGTGATATAGTTGAAATTATATAGTATAAAGCCCTTTTAGATTGGCTTTTTTCACTTGGTAATATGCATGTAAAGTTCTTCCATGTCTTTTCATGGCTTGCTAGCTCATTTCATCATAGAACTGAATAATATTCCATTGTCTGGATGTACCACAGTTAATTTATCCATTCACCTACTGAAGAACATTTTAGTTCCTTTCAAGTGTGGCAGTTATGAATAAAGCTGTTGTAAACGTCGTGTGCAGGTTTTTGTGTGGACGTGTTTCCAACTCATTTGGGTAAATACTAGGAAGTGTGATTGATGGGTCATACGGTAAGAGTATGCTTAGTTTTGCAAGAAACTGCCAAACTGTCTCCCACAGTGACTATATGATTCATCTTGCATTCCCACCAGCAATGAGTGAGAGTTCCTGCCACCCCAGATTCTTGGATTATTTGGTGTTGTCAGTGTCCTGCATTTGGGCCATTCTAATAGGAGTGTGGTGATTTCTCATTGTTATTTTACTTTGCATTTCCCTAATGATATATGATGTGGAGCATCTTTTCATATGTTTACTTGCCATCTGTATATCTTCTTTAGGGAGGTATCTGTTCAGGTCTTTTGCCCATTTTTTATGGGTGGTTAATTTTCTTATTGTCAAGTTTCAAGTGTTCTTTATATATTTTGGATAACAGTCCTATATCAGATACATCTTTTGCAAATATTTCCTTTGTCTGTGGGTTGTCTTCTTATTCTTTTAAGCCTCCATATTTTTTAACTTTTATAATATATATTTTCAATTGCTTTATACCTTCTTAATATCTCATTCTGATCATCTACTCACTGATTTTATTTTCAACTATATTCATTTTTTCCCTCATATCAAATATAATATTCAACTATATTTATATTCATTTTGTTATTTAACCTATCTGACTTAGAATTTCAATTATTTTATTTTTAATACCCAATATCTGTAGTTGGTTCTTCATTATTCCTTATTATTTTCCTAATATCCTACTTTAGTTTCCTGAAGATGTTTGTCCTGCTTATTTAAGAAATATGTTTGATCCGGACCAAAAATTCTGTTTCCTCTGGGATAGGTTGTTCTGTTCTTGGCCTTTTTTTTCTTTCACCCCTCTTTTGTATTCCTGCAGTGTTTATTTTTTTCTTTTCTGGAGCCCATATTCACTTGAGACTGTCAACTACCTCGACTGATAATATGTACAGGCAGTCCCAGGTTCAAATTTATGCCTTTCCTGCTGAATTTATAGAGTCTAAGTATGTGTGTGGGCAGAGAAATAGGTTTAGGTCTAAAGGTGGAGATATGCCAGAGAAATAGTTCTGTTTTTGCTATTAGATGTGCAGGTAGAGATATCATGCAGGCATTTTGGATCTCAGTAGAGAGTCATGGTTGGTGATATAAATTTGAAAGTGAGCAGCAGTTAGTGGAACTAAAAATTTTCCCGGGAATAAGAAGAAAGAGAAGGTCCTGAAGTTTGGTTTGATTGGTGAAAGAAGGTTAAGGGAGTTTAAAGAATAGAAGTGTATCTAAGGCTGGTCCTGGCCATCAGAATGTTTAGAAGGAGCAATGTGTCATCTAGCCTCACCAACCTGATCTGCTTTATCTTTGTCAAATCTGGGTCATTGTTTCAGGCTTCTGTGGAATAGTCTACATGGTATGTAGTAGCAAGAGACCTGGGATAAGGAGTTTTAGGCCCTGCTCTGCTAGTGATGAACTGTGCTATTTTGGGCAAGTCATATTTACCTTTCTACCTTTTATACTCTAAAACTTCTATGAATCTTTAAGGAGGTATGGTTATAAATAATCTAGACCAATAGTTTGACTAAAAAATATATATATTTTCTTGAGATGTTTCACCAAAATAGAATTAGTTAATAAGAGTACCATTAGTTTTAAGTACTGATGGATTACTTTTCAGAAAAATTCTTCTAATTCACGCTGCCATTAGCAATTTTTTGTTAAGTATTTATTTATTTATTTGTTTATTTATTTATTTATTTGGGCTGCACCAGGTCTTAGTTGCGACATGTGGGATCTTCATTGCGGCATGCGGAATTCTTAGTTGCGGCAAGCAAACTCTCAGTTGTGACATGCATGTGGGATCTAGTTCCCTGACCAGGGATCAAACTCGGGTCCCCTGCACTGGAAGCATAGAGTCTTACCCACTGCACCACCAGGGAGGTCCCAACAATTTTTTTAAATGTTTATTTTAGTTCCCTGACCAGCCGGGCCCCCTGTGTTGGGAGTGAGGAGTCTTAATCACTGGACCACCAGGAAAGTCCCCCACTGACAGTTTTTAAGTGTGCTTATTTCTTTACAGCACTACAGCATTGGGTTTGATTTTTTTTTCATATTTGTTAATTTACTGGACATGATGTAAAACCTTGAAGTTTAATTTCTGTAATTATTTGCAAGGCTATCAATTCTTCCAAGTATTTGGGTTTTCTTGTGTATGAACTATTTGTTTGTAGTCTTTGATCATCTAGTAAGTCCTACAGATTAAAAAATTCTATCAGTCATTATTAAGTGGGAGAATAACAGATGTCTCAAAGTTGTTTTCAAGTATTAATTCTCAAAGTTTTTTTCAGGTGCTTATTAACAAATAAATATGTTACTTGTTACAGTTTGTGGGGAAAAGTGGATTTTAAGCCTTTAAAAGGCTTAAAGTACTATATTTAAATAGGTGGTGAAATGAAATAGTTAAGAAAGTGAAATGTTAACATTAACCAAATGAGAGAACTATAAATCTTGATATCTACTTTTCAAGAAAGGTGATATTTTTAATCAATGAATCTCATTTGTATTATATGTTAATATAGCTGAATTTTAGATTACTTGTCTTCTGAAAATGTATTTTTAATCACCCCAGTGAGTATTATTTCGAGTAACCATGAAATGGAGAAGAAAAACCAGATATTTTATGTTTAAGAGAAGCTTTTGGTAACATCCCATTGGTGGCAACAATTCATTTTAGATACCAGCTAACAAATGTTTATGATGATTCAGGGGACTTCCCTGGTGGTCCAGTGGTTAAGAATCCATCTTCCAATGAAGGGGGCATGGGTTCAATCCCTGGTCAGGGAACTAGGATCCCACATGCCACGGGGCAACTGAGCCCACACACTCTGGAGCCCGAGTGCCACAACTAGAGGGCTTGCGTACCACAACTGCTGAGCCTGTGCACTCTGGAGCCCGTGCACCACAACTAGAGAGAAACCTGCATGCTGCAACAAAGGTCCCACATGCCACAACTAAGACCCAACACAGCCAAAAAAATAAATACATAAAAATAAATACTAAAAAAAAAGTTAACTCCTATCAACACATTAAAAAATGTTTATGATAATTCAAAGAGGAGGCAAGAACTTTGCGATGTGAGAGTGTTATTCATATGGGAAATTAAGTAAAAAAAAAAAAGATGGTGCAAGAGACAAAATTTAAAATGAGACTTCCCTCTCACTCTAGACTGGTAAGCATCATATATTTGCATTTCATATATAGTATTGAATATGAACAGATTTTCAGTATGAGACTGGTAGTTGTTTATAGGGAATTGTTTATAGGAATGATAAATCTAATAGTTTCTTTATTTAAAAAGAATGTAAATAGCATTAAAAATTCTCCAGGGCTTCCCTGGTGACGCAGTGGTTAAGAATCTGCCTGCCAGGGCTTCCCTGGTGGCGCAGTGGTTTAGAGTCCACCGGCCGATGCAGGGGACATGGGTTCATGCCCCAGTCTGGGAGGATCCCACATGCCACGGAGTGGCTAGCCCCGTGAGCCATGGCCACTGGGCCTGCGTGTCTGGAGCCTGTTTTCCGCAACGGGAGAGGCCGCAACAGCGAGAGGCCTGCGTACCGCAAAAAAAAAAAAAAAAAAAAAAGAATCTGCCTGCCAACGCAGGGGACACAGTTTCGAGCCCTGGTTTGGGAAGATCCCACGTGCCGCAGAGCAACTAAGCCAGTGTGCCACAACTACTAAGCCTGCGCTCTAGAGCCTGTGAGCCACAACTACTGAGCCCACAAGCCACAACTGCTGAAGCCTGCGTGCCTAGAGCCCATGCTCCACAACAAGAGAAGCCACCGCAAAGAGAAGCCCACACACCGCAATGAAGAGTAACCCCCACTCGCCACAACTAGAGAAAACCCTCGTGCAGCAATGAAGACCTAACGCAGCCTAAAATAAATAAACTAATTAATTAAAAAAAATTCTCCGGATACAATTTCCCCATACCTCTCTAACCATTTCTCACTTTTCTCCATCCCATTTCTGCACTATTTTTTTTACTCATCTTTTTTTATTACTTTTCTTGCCATATCTCTTTGTTCAACTTCTTTCATTTTCTGTTTTACTCTTTTCTCTGATTTTTAGTCATTCATTCTTTTTCTTACCTGCCAATTGCCCCACTCTCTTCAGTCAGTTTAACTTCTCCCACTTACCTGTTAACTTTTTTTGTCCATCAAAGCCCACGTTCATGAATTAACACACAGGGCTCCCCAAGGACTTACTTTCTTCTCTTTCATTCTTGAATTGAAGTATGGTATAGAAGAACTCCAAATTAAAAGCCATGAGAGTTGAGTCATAAATTGATGTATTTGGTCTTAGGCAAGCTGTTTAATGTTTATGCCTCAATTTCTTCATTTATAAAAAGGATTGAAGCTAAATCTCCAAGGAGCCTCCTAGCTCTACAATCCTATGATTCTGTGGTGTCTTAACTTTCACATGTTTTTCCTACTGTGCTGACCTCATTCATTTAATAAATATTTATACACCTACCATGTATTTATAACTCCTATAATTTATGTGAGGAATCAAAAGAAATAAAAGACAGGGTTCCTGCCTTTGAATTGTTTATAGTCTGTCTGGAGAGGCAAGAGGTATCTGCATATTAACCTTCAGTTATTTCCAGTCTGTTCCTGTTCTTTCTACACCAGATCCATATTCTCAAGGGAATACCAGCTATTTTATTTTCTTTATTTTTTAAAACATCAGTTTTACAGGGTTTTTGTTTTTGTTTTTTTCTGGTGGCCACGCCTCACAGCATGTGGACTCTTAGTTCCCCGACCAGGGATCGAACCTGCTCCCTCTGCATTAGAAGCTCAGAGTCTTAACCACTGGACCACTGGGGAAGTCCCTGCTACCTTAGTTCAAACCTAATTTCTGGGGGAGGGGCAAGTTTACCTCTGAACACAGTAAAAGACTCATTTTTATTTTCTTATACATGTAGGAATCCCCACTGTAGTTGTTCTGTAGCATTACTTTATGTTGTCCTCTTGATTCCAGTCTGGAATTTATTCATGATAGGAAAATTTATTTCAGAACCAAGGGGATTGATTTTTATTGTGATTTAGTAGATGATCACTCTCTGTCCCTATCTTTGCGTGCATACATATGTCTGTGCATTTATGTTTGTATAATCATATTCAAATGTAATGTTCCAGATGGCTGAGTGAATGTGACCAGCAAGTCTTTCCACACGTATATGCTTTCTTCTCTGGTTTGTTTCTGCACCTATGTTGTAAGGGGGTATTGCTTTTAGAGAGTTGTCTTTTCCTTTCATTGGCCCTATGTGCTCTCTGGTAAAAATATACCACTCCACAGGGATTAGGGACAGTCGGGGGAGGACAGGAGGGAAGTGGGCGTACTTATAAAAGGTCAACACTGGGACTTCCCTGGTGGTCCAGTGGTTAAGACTGTGCACTCCCAATACTGGGGGGCCCCGGTTCGATTCCTGGTCAGGGAATTAGATCCTGCATGCCACAACTAAAAAAGATCCCACATGCTGCAATGAAGATCCTGCATGCGGCAACAAAGATCCTGTATGCCACAACTAAGACCTGGCACAGCCAAATAAATAAATATTTTAAATAAATAATTAAATAAAAAATAAAAGGTCAGCACTAAGGATCCTTGTGATGGAACTGTTCTGTATCCTGACTTTGGTGATAAGTACATGAAGCAACACGTAATAAAATTGTATAGAACTAAGTACACACACACACACACACACAAACACATATACACATGTGAATACAAGTAAAATTGGGGAAAACAGAATAAGATAGGGGAATTGCATCAATGTCAATATCCCTACTGTGATTGTACTATAATTTTGCAAGATGTTACAATTGGGAGAAACTGAGTAAAAAGTATACCAGATCTCTATTATTTTTTTCAACTGAATGTGAATCTATAATTATTTCAAAAGTTCAATTATAAGATAATAGCAATTTAAAGGGGTCTGTGCTGAAAGATAATTTAACATATATAGCTGCAGGAAGCACACTGACATATCACTTTGAGGAGCATGACTTTCCATTTACATCAAAGGATGCTCTGCTAAATAGATTTTACGCATTTTTTATTGCAAGTTTTCTTATGCATGTATGGAAAGTGAAGCAGTAGCTGTGATGTGTTGTCTCCATTAACAGAAGAACTTTGTAAACACTTAAGTGATGCCAGTTTTATATCAGTCTCATCTTCTGTGTACTGGGAAATCAGTTAATTCTAATAATGGGTCAATTTTTTCATACAATTCATAGAATCAAAGTAAAGGTTTTGGAAGTTCATACTGTCAGGAAACATTTCATATTGTGAATGCTGCTGTAAATCTAAAACTTTCAACATTGAACAAAATGCTTTTTTTTTAAATAAATTTATTTATTTTATTTATTTATTTTTGGCTGCGTTGGGTCTTTGTTGCTGCACGCAGGCTTCCTCTAGTTGCGGCGAGCAGGAGCTACTCTTCATTGCAGTGCTTGGGCTTCTCACTGCGGTGGCTTCTCTTGTGGAGCACGGGCTCTAGGCATGTGGGCTTCAGCAGTTGTGGCTCGTGGGCTCAGTAGTTGTGGCTCGCGGGCTCTAGAGTGTAGGCTCAGCAGTTGTGGTGCACAGGCTTAGTTGCTTTGTGGCATGTGGGATCTTCCCGGACCAGGGCTCGAACCTGTGTCTCCTGCATTGGCAGGCAGATTCTTAACCACTGTGCCACCAGGGAAGCCCCATTGCTTTGTTTATTGAGTAACAAACAAATATTAAGTTTAGTGGAGCATAGAGTCATGGTCAAAAACAAAACGTTTGTACTATATTAAGAAACTCAGTGTAGCAGAAAATTTATTTGGAATTGGTTATATACTACATTCACAATTCATGATTGCATCAAAACAAGCCTGATATTCTATCAATAAAATAGGAGCTGTAGTTTTCAAAATTTGCAAGTGTTTTTACATACATAGAGTATTTCACCTAGAACATTTTTATGATAATCTGATGGTGAATTTAAAAAATGTTTCAGCAGGTCAATATTTACATTGTTTCTTTGCTGCCTGTCAGCAATAAGATTTTAGAAATATTTGAAAAATATATGTACCACTCCATATTTACTGACTGAAAATACTCAGTGAATCTGAGATGGAGTGGTATCCTAGTTTTTAAAACATATATATCTATTTTAACCATTTTTAGCAATCTAAAATGTAACAAGATTGTACGTATGTTACTTCTCATTCATTCTTTTCACCCTCCATTCCATTCTAAGACACTTTAATCAAATCTTGACTCAAATGATTTTGGCCCTTTCCCCACTCCTCTCCTACTTCCCAGACACACACCAAGGACCAACCAAGTTAGGTAAATCTGGTGTCTGCTGTTGTTGCTATTTCCCCATTATTAGTAGATATTCAGTATTGGATAAAGCTGTGGTTTCTTCCTCTTGTGCTCGTGCTTATATTTTTCTTCTAGGAATGAGATACTATACATAATGCCTAAGAAATAGGCATGTTTTTCTTTCTCCTTGTTCCTGTACACGTTTAGTCTTTTGTGCCCTTACTTATTTTTTTGTTTTCTCTCTTTGTCCCCCTTAGTTGCTTTTTTTTTTTTAAGTATATATCTATTCTGGACTGAAACGTGTTTTCTGGAGGAGCTGGTATATGAAAATTACTTGTTGACTCTTTAACCATATGAAAACAATATATGCAACCATTTTGTTTGAAAATTATCATTGTTAACAGGACTTTTAAGTATCCACAGGCATCTTAGGGGGAAATATTTGATTGGAATTAATTTAAGCTTAATTCTTATTCTTTTTAACACAGTATTTCTCAAACTCCAAGGCGTGCAGAATTCACAAATTGAGATCTGGCATCATTTTCAAAGAGAGACTTTCAGTAATGTGTAAGTAGTTTTTTTTTTATTTCGATTTGTTTTTATTAGCTGTTTTCTGTATAAACACAGTGAAATGTTAATTTACCAGATCTCTTAATAAGAATTAGGCATATATTCACCAAGTAACAATTATGAGTAACAAGTGACACAAAATAACTTACTGAAAGGAGATGTTTTAAGCATGCCCTGGGTCAGTATTAACTGAACACCATTTATTAGAAACAGCATCTCCAAATATAAAGAATACTGGTTTGAGGGACTTGAGTTCTTGTCCAGGCTCTAGCACTAACTAGCTGGGTCTCCTTAAGTAAGCCATCTTCTGTGCTTCAGTTTCTTTGACTATAAAATAAAGGATAAGACTATCACTAATGAAAAGATCTCTTCCCCTTTAAAGGTCTATTATTCCTATCTTAATTTTTTTAAATATAAATTGTTAATCTTTCAAAAAGGAACCTTCAAATTACACAGCTGTGTTTTGATTTTTTTGTTGTTGGCTTTTGCTCGGGAATAGATATTGAGAGAGGAAGTGGTTCCAGAGTAGACTAGAAAACAAATAAGTGCCCCCTCGCTTAAGAAATTTGCCCCACATAGTCCATCAATTTGGGTTACTAAAAACTTACTTTTAAAAAGTCAAGTTGGGGGATTTCCCTGGTGGTCCAATAGTAAAGAATCCACCTTCCAATGCTGGGGATGCGGGTTCGATCCCTGGTCAGTGAACTAAGATCCCACATGCTGCAGGGCAACTAAGTCCATGTGCCACAACTACTGAGCTCACGTGCCTCAACTAGAGAGCCCGCATGCCGCAAACTACAGAACCCACACACTCTGGAACCCACGGGCCACAACTACAGAGCCCACGCATCCTGGAGCCTGCGTGCCACAACTAGAGAAGAGAAAACCCACACGCCACAACTAGAGAGAAGGCCGCACGCTGCAATGAAGAGCCTGTGCGCCACAACGAAAGATCCTGCACGCCTCAGCGAAGATCCCGCGTGTTGCAACTAAGACCTGATGCAGCCAAAAATAAATAAATAAATAAATAAATAAACCTTAAAAAAAAAAAAAAACAGTTCCCAATTCAAGTGAAAAAAAAGCAAGGAGCATATTGTAGTAGATACGATATGCAAAAAGAAAAACAAAGTCAAGTTGGCTTGGATGGGTTAAACCTTTTTTAAAAGAAAGCAAACCTACTGTTAAATATGATACACAAATAAGATTTCTTTCCTTTCAAAATCTCCATAGAATACTGATGCTGAAGGAGTGCCAGTTTTCAAGGAGATGGGGAAAGGAACAACAAAGTAGGAGTCACTTCTATGCATGGAGCTTTCAGGAGAAACTGGTAGAAAAACTTTGGGGGCTTCCCTGGTGGCACAGTGGTTAAGAATCCGCCTGTCAATGCAGGGGACATGGGTTCAAGCCCTGGTCTGGGAAGATCCCACATGCTGCGGAGCAACTAAGTCCGTGCACCACAACTACTGAGCCTGCGCTCTAGAGCTCATGAGCCACAACTACTGAGCCCACATGCCACAACTGCTGAAGCCTGCACACCTAGAGCCCGTGCTCTGCAACAAGAGAAACCACCTCAATAAGAAGCCCACACCGCAATGAAGAGTAGCCCCCACTCTTCGCAACTAGAGAAAGCCTGCATGCAGCAACGAAGACCCAATGCAGCGAAAAATAAATTAATAAAATATGAATCAATTTATTTTAAAAAAAGAAAAACTTTGCGCAGGGTGAAGGCAGGCACTTGGGATCTGGAAGGGTGGTAGGAGAAAAGATGGCTAGGGGTGGAATAAAGGAATAGAAAGAGATGTGGAAAAATAAAACTAAACAAGAAACTCTTTGAAGGCAGAGGCTAGCTTTCATCAGTATCATCACTGGCTCTTAGAATAGTGTGTCATCTTAAAAAGTATTTATGAAAAATTCATTGAATGAATGAATCAATTACTTATTCAGTAAATTTCTAATTTCGCCCACAGCCCTGATGGTTAGTTAGACTCAAATCATCTAGTTTATCTGTGTTTACCCTACATTCAAAAACTATAGTATTTAAGGTAATTGGGGTTCAGAAAATTGACTCTGAATTATAGAAAAAAGACATTACATTTAGTATAATATACTTGAGGAAGGTTATAAAGTGAACTATTTATTCACTTAAAATTTTTTTAAGCACCTACCTACCATACTTTGGGTACTAGCTGGGAGAGGAAAAATGGGGTACTGATTATAGTGTATATTTCTATTTGATGGAATATTATGCAGTCATTTAGTATAATTATGAAGATTATAACAGTTTAGACTAATGCTTTTTAAATAAAATAAAAATATTTATATTTTATATTGTAACTGCATATAGAAGAAGAAGAAGACTAGGAAACTGTTAAATATAAACCAGATTTATTATTGTGAATGGGATTATAGAATTTCTTTTTCCTTCTACTGTTCTGTACAGTTCACAAAGTTTAAATGAAAATCCACATACATTTAAATTGTTTTGAAAACTAAGATGAACATATATTGTCTAGAAAAAGGTAATAGTGTATCATCAAAGGGAAAGAGCAAAACTGTATTTGAAGGACAGTAGATAGATTACCTTGGTTGGAAGAAAAATGAAAGGTGAAGTTTAGAAAAAGATGGGAATGAAGGTCTCTAGCTTAGTTTTGATAATGTAAGAAAAGATGAGCTAGGTTAGGTTTTTAACTGTGGAATTACATTTTTTTTAAAAGAAAGAAAATTTCTTCTAGCTTATTTATTGAAGTGAACTGGAGTGAGGGGGAGTTGAACTGGTCCATTGTGTTATCAACCGTTTTCATGTATAATCTTGAGTTTATGACTATACTAGGCCCTGTCTCAAAGACTTTGCTCCTTTTACCATTTCAGTAATAGTATATAATTTTGCAAAATTTATGTTCAGATTTGTTTTTCATATATCTTTAAAATGTTATCCCTGATTTCCACTCTTGCCTTTTCTTGTCCTTAGAGTTAGCCTAGGTAGCACATGCTTTACTACTTGACCTAATGGAGTGATAGAAGAAATAAAAAAGAATCTGAATTGATGGGGCAGAGATAGAAAGGGAGAAAAACAGGTCAGTCTCCCTTAGTTGCTGAATAGATAAGAGCTTTCTTGTAATGATTTCTCAATTTCGCTCCCATGAACCTTTTAGGAATAGAGAGCACATCCTTTTTGTTTTCTAATCTCAAAGAAAATAGATGTAATTTGAAATGAAATACTAGCCAAGTAGGTATCTGAAATTTTAAGAAGATGTCTGTAAACATCTTATGAGCTAACTCCTTAAGTTATCTGTATCATGTTGAACGAAGAGGAATTAAAAAGACAATAACTGATTAATCATGTAGTATTATTACTTGAACTTTAGTAAAGTTGTTTCAGGGTTTTATACTACCGTGATTATTTCGAGAACTGTTGGATCAAATATTTGTTTTGTGTGGCCCCCCCATTTCCAAAACGAATTTAAGGAAATTTACCTTCTAAGAAAAAGAAAGGAAATTTACCTCCTAATTGTCTAGGGTTTTTGCTCTGATGTACTACACTAAAAGTCCCAGTTTTGTACATGATGACTACGAATGCTTTCCTCAAATGCTCTTTCCAAGTAATTTTTGTTGGCTCTTACCAACATAAGGCATTTTGTCTTAATATATGTTTAGTATTTTCCATGAGGATTGTAAATTTTACACTCCAATGGAAGTCTCTTGGTTTCTTGAAATTGTTAGGAAATACTATTCATTATTTATTTCTGTGTTAAAGATTTTCAGTATTTTCTCTGCCTTGTAATTTGTAACAACGTCTTCCCCCTAGTTTCTAAACCTCAAACTTACTTTAAAAACAGTTGATTTGGGCTTCCCTGGTGGCGCAGTGGTTGAGAGTCCGCCTGCCGATGCAGGGGGCGCGGGTTCGTGCCCCGGTCCGGGAAGATCCCACGTGCCGCGGAGCGGCTGGGCCCGTGAGCCATGGCCGCTGAGCCTGCGCGTCCGGAGCCTGTGCTCCACAGCGGGAGAGGCCACAACAGTGAGAGGCCCGTGTACAGCAAAAAAAACCAAAAAAACAGTTGATTTAAAATAAAAAGTAGAGGTGCATTTTCAGTATTATAGACTCTTTCTGAGAGAATTAAAGAGCATTTAGATCTAGAAGTCACCTGGGATGTTGCCAGCTGTGCTGTTGACATTATATGCTTTGTCACCAGTGAGTGCCTTCAGATATTTTTGCCTACCTTCTTTACCACTCTCCACACCCGAATGAATAAATGGAAAACAACAATAACAACAACAAGGCAAGGGAACTGGAGTAATATATAATTTACTATTCTGTCAATAAAAGTAAGAATATTTTATCACCACTTTAAAATTGATTGCTCTTACATGTATTGATGAAGAACTTTAACTTGTTCCCTTTTAGTAGTTATTTACTATATTCAACTGCAAATCAGATCAAATGATAAAAATTTGTAAACCAGGAAGATGTAACAAAAACAATTTTCATACAGTTTTTTCCCAAATATCTGCTTATTCATATAATAGCTGTTTATTTCCAATGGCTAAGGTAGTAGCTTTCAAAAGAACCTATTAAACATATGTATGTTTTCATCATAGTACTGTTTCCATTCTCTTTCCCTTCTTTCTGCATAGCAAGACATAAAACTTTATTGTATGTAATAGTAACTATACGCTTTAGTTTAAATAACATGACGTTACAGTCTAAGAAAAAGGAGAATATTTAAATCTCTTCATTATGATGAAAGGAAAGTGCTCTACTAAGGTAATTTTTAAGACTCGTGTCTATCAAGAGCTTATAATTTAAAATTTATGCACACATAAAAGCAAATAAACACTTACAGAAGCTGTAAGTGTATGTGTTGCTTTGACCCAATAATTCTACTTCAGTAAATTTATCCTGAAAAAAATAAGAGTTGTAACCAGAGGTTTATGTTCAAGGTTATTCATCTTAGCATTTAAAAACTATCAGCAAAATAAGTAGGAGTAATAAATGATCAACAGTAAGGAAGTAGGTCAATAATGTTATGTCCGTTAAAATACTGTGCAGCCATTAAAGAGTTATTTTCAAACACTATTTAATGAAGAAAATAAGTTAAATACAAAAGTGCTTTGTTTTCCTACTTTAAAAAAATGGATAGATGGTCAGCTGTTTTTTTGTAGAACACCTGTAATAGGCCGTCAGCTGAGAGTGACTATCAGTGTTTAACAGTTTTCCAGGAGACCAGGTTATTATTACTTTCCTTTACTGTCAGTCTGGGACAGTAGGGATTTCTGAAAAGTTTAAGCCGTTCGTTTTGTGCAGAAATCTTATGTGTAAGGGAATTGCTACATAGGAGCCATATATACCTAAATAAAACTAGTAGGAACATTCGATCCTTTTTTAGGTGTGTTTTCTAAGCAAAGAGTGAGAATATTTATAGAGTATATTTAAGCAATGGATACAAATTCCAAAAAATGTGGCATGAATTCTGAAAACTCATGACATTAGCCATATAGAAAATTAAATGAATTTTGGGATTATGATGAAAGTGGTGATAATTATATTATAAACAAGTATATTACATAAGAATTTCTTTGCCTCCAGGTATTTTATAGTCTACAAAAGAAGGCTGTTTACTTTAAATAGCATATTCTAAAGTATGTTCTGTGGGTTTTTTCTAGTTTTTAAGTGGGAAAATAGGGTTTGTTGTTCAGATAGACTGGGGAAATCCTGGATTAAGGGAAGTTAATCAGGTACCTTTATCAAAAGATTTCCAAGGCTTTAATTTTTTTATATATATTATAAATATACAGTACAATATTTGTCCATAAAATCCTTTCTTTGAATTTTTTGGAACTAAGTCTAACATGAGACACATGTTTGGAAATTTCTGTTTTAGGTTAAACTTTTTTTCCTATAATTCTTATATAAGTAATGACAGTACTGTGGTGGGGCCTGGGGGTGGGAATGTCTTCTCCTAGTTCAAGAAACAAATAAGGTTTAAGTGATACTAGACAACTGAAGGAAATTTTGCTATTAAAGTGTTTGCAAATACATGATGAATTCCACTTTGTGTATTTTTTCTTTGTATTTGTTATAAGCATGCATTACCGTTAAAATCGCTGCCCTACTTTTATTATTTGAAGTTCTTCTGTTTTTTGTATCTTCTGAAACTCATTCAGAGTGGATTTTTCTTAGTGTGTTTTATAATTTTAGAATAGGAGGTCATCTTCAACAGGGCTTTATCTGTGGAAAACCTGTGTTGAGGGTACCCTCTAGAACTTTTTTGCATTTGCTTCCCCAGGGCTATCACTAGCCTGGGAACACAGTTATCATTAATATCTCAGTTTGGAGCATCCTGGGACCATGCAGATGGCTTAAGATCAAACCTCAGATCCAAGTGTGAGTAGGCCTATTGTTATACATTCTCAGAAGAGACTTTTTACTTCCCCCAAAGTAGGGCTCAGATTGAGGCAAACTTTGTTATCTCCCTGTACCAGTGGATGGATTTTTTAAATCCACTCCTTAACTGGGGATGTAGTTCTTTGAGGCTCTTCTTTTTATACAGATGTCTCAGTTCTAATCCCCTATCTTATGTGGTCCCAAAGCATTGTCTCCTGTCCCTGTAATACCTTTTAAAAATACACGCCCCTTGATTACTGAGGAGATCAGCCAAATTCTCCCACCCAGTATGAGCTTATACACTGCATTCTGGCATTTTGGTTTCCTCACTGTTTTGGGGCCCTGGGAATTTCCCCTTACATTTTTACAAGTTAGTCTATGCATTTAAAAGAATGTGTGTTTTTTTGTTGTCTACTTAGGTAATCTAGGCTTCCATATTGCCAAAAATGGAAATTTATGCATTAATTTTATAATCAAAAAATAATGCTAAATATAGTCCTGTTTTTTTAAAAAGCATACTTTTAACATATGAAAATGAAATGTGTAATACTAGCGTGTTTAATCAGGGAGGTAGTGCACTTTTTTTAGTTTTTCTTATTTGTACACAAACCACTTATATTTATTTGACTTATTATAGGAGAATATTTATTTGACTTATTACAGGAGAATACTATCTTTTACTTTTCTTTCAGATGTAACCTTCTGTAATGGAAGATGATTGAAGATAAGGGGCCTCGTGTTGCTGACTACTTTGTTGTAGCAGGATTAACTGATGTTTCAAAGCCTCTTGAAGAAGAAATTCACTTCAATGATGCTTGTCATAAAGTAGCTAAACCAAAAGAACCTATCACAGATGTTTCAGTTATTATTAAATCTCTTGGGGAGGAAGTGCCACGGGATTACACGTGTATTGATGTTACCCCAACTGGACTGTCAGCTGATCTCAATAATGGAAGTCTTGTGGGGCCGCAGATTTTCCTTTGCTATAGAAGAGGAAGAGATAAGCCTCCACTTACAGATCTGGGGTAAGTAATTTTTAAAAAGAATTATTGTTATTGATCCAAATAATACACCTTATAGATTTTGAAGTTAACTGTTCAATTTGTTTATTAATAGATACATGGCAGCTTTAGAAAAATAGACATGTTTATATCCAGAATCCTGTATTCTCTTCCTGTGTTCCTTATATCTTTTCAGTGTCTCTTCCTTCTACAGGTTCTAGCATTTTTGTCTGAGTTTCTTTCTATTAAAGATAGGGGATGGACTTCCCTGGCGGTCCAGTGGTTAAGACTTCGCCTTCTTTTGCAGGGGGTGCGGGTTTGATCCCTGGTCAGGGAGCTAAGATCCCACATGCCTCGCGGCCAAAGAACCAAAATATAAAACAGAAGCAATATTGTAACAAATTCAATAAAGACTTTAAAAATGGTCCACATCAAAAAAATCTTAAAAAAAAGATAGGGGAGATAATTTGAAAAACATTTATAGGAAAGTATCAGAAATTAATGTATTATCCTACTCATAAAATTTTTTATTATTTTTAAAGTATGAGAAAAAGGTGGCTTTTAAGGATCGGTTATAATGATCATTATAGTTGGGTGCTTAAGTCTGTATGCATCAAACAAGGATCTTGGGTAAATTAGTGCCTTATTTAGGATATTGTGTTGAACTTGGGGCTCCCTTTTTATATAATAGCTTTACTGAGTTATAATTCATACCATCCAACTCACCCATTTAAATTGTACAATTCAGTTGTTTTTAGTATATTTATAGAGTTGTGAAACCATCACCACAATAAATTTTATAACATTTTATCATGCCCCCAAAATAAACAATCCTGTATTCATTATAGTTTCTGTCTAATTCTCCCTAACCCCCTCAGCTGTAGACAATCACCAGTCTACTTTCTGTCTCTGTGGATGTGCCTAATTCTGGACATTTTATATCAGTAGAATCATACTGTATATGGTTACCTTGTGGCTGGCTTCTTTCACTTAGCATAATGTTTTCAAGGTTTATACATGTTGTAGTATGTGTCTGTACTTTATTCCTTTATATGGCTGAATGATACTCCATCTTATGGGTCTACCACAATTTATTTATCCATTCATCAGATGATGGACATGTGAGTTGTTTCTACTTTTTGGCTCTTGTGAGTAATGCTACTGGAAATGTTAATGTACAAGTTTTAGTATAGACATATGTTTTCACTTCTCTTGTATATGTACTTAGGAGTGGAATTGCTGGGTCATATGGTAATTCTGTGTTTAGCCTTTTGAGGAACTGCCAGTCTGTCTTCCAAAGTAGCCGTACCACTCTGCATTCCCATCAGCAGTGTATGAAGGTTCCAATTCCTGCCAGTCCTGGCCAACATTTTATATTATAATTTTGATTATAGCTCTCCTAGTGGGTATGAGATGGTATCTAACTGTAGTCTTGATTTGCATTCACCTGATGGCTAATGATGTTGAGCATCGTTTCATGCGCTTATTAGCCATCTATATATCTTTGGAGAAATGTCTATTCAGAATCCTTTACCCATTTTTAAATTGGGTTGTCTTTTTATTGTTCAGCTTTGGGAGTTCTTTATATATTCTACATGTAAGTTCCTTATCATATAAATGGTTTACAAATATTTTTTCTTATTCTGTGGGTTGTCTTTTCACTTTCTTTATGGTATCCTTTGGAGCTGAAAAGTTTTTATTTTGATGAAATCTGATTTATGTATTTTTTTCTTTTGTTGCTTGTGTTTTGGTGTTGTATCTAAGAAGGCTTTAACTAATCCAGAGTTACGAAGATTTACATTTAAGTTTTTGTCTAAGAGTTTTATAGTTTCAGCCTTTACATTTAGATCTTTGATCCATTTTGAGTTAATTTTTGTGTATGTTGAGGAAAGATTCCATCCTTACTCTTTGGCATATGGATATCCACTTCCAGCACCATCTGTTGATGAGAATATTCTTTCCCCATTTTCAAAAATTGGTGATAAATGTATGGCTTTATTTCTGGACTCTCAATTCTATTCCATTTGTCTGTATATCTCTCCTATCTAGTACTACACAGTTTTGGTTACTGTGGCTTTGTAGTAAGTTTTTACATTAGGAAGTGTGAGTCTTCCAAGTTTGTTCTTTTTCAAAATTGTTTTGGTTATTCTGGGTCCCTTGAATTTTCCTATGAATTTTAGGATCACCTTGTCAATTTCTGCAATGTTTGGGTTTTTTTAAAAAAAGAGGAATATATATGTAAAAGAGGAATATATAAATGTAAAAATATATATATACATATGTATTTATTTATGTAGAAGATTCTCCCTGAAAAACTGAAAGAAAAAGGCCAAAGGTAGGCTAGGAGTAGCTCTAATAATGTCTTCACGATAGATGAAGGGTTTATAGGGAATGAAGATTAACTTTCTTGTTTCCATGGCTCTGTTGCAAAAGGGGATAGGCTTAACTTAAAATATTCTCGTTAAAAATAAGGAAGATAGCAATGTCCCTACTAACATCAGTAGAAGGGCTATAAAAGTTCCATCTCCCAATATATTAAGTCTAAAAGTGAATAGCCATGTTTACTCATGCCTAAGGGGAGATAGGATGAATTGGAAGAGCTCCTGAACATTCTTCTACTTTTAAAATTCTATTACTTAATGTTTGATAAAAGTTATATTAAACTCAGTCTTTATTGTGTTAATTCATGAATTAATTACAGTAACTTTAAGTGGGTTTCAGAACAGGTATAATATTGCTTCATATGAAGTTTACATATTAGGGAAAATAAGCCAGCTATTAGATCTTATTTTTAAAAGATTACGTTAAGTTGCTCCTATGATCACTGATCACTGTCAGAATTCTAGTTTGCAGGGCTTCCCTGGTGGCGCAGTGGTTGAGAGTCCGCCTGCCGATGCAGGGGACACGGGTTCGTGCCCCGGACCGGGAAGATCCCACATGCCGCGGAGCGGCTGGGCCCGTGAGCCATGGCCATTGAACCTGCGCATCCGGAGCCTGTGCTCCGCAACGGGAGAGGCCACAACAGTGAGAGGCCCGTGTACAGCAAAAAAAAAAAAAAAAAAAGAATTCTAGTTTGCAAATAAAATGAAGGGAATGTTGCAGATTCTTGTTAGGATGTTGGAGCTGCCTAAATTAGAGATGAGGAATTTTCCAGGCATAGAAAGGATTCACCAACAGGAAAGGACTTGAACTAGAATGAATAAATTAACCACTCTTATGGCTATTCTCATATATTTGTCATTGTGGAGGATATAACATCATTATTGCCTTTAAACTAAGCTTATAGTTTAAATAGATAAGAAAAGTTACCCAACAATATAAAAATCAAAAATAGTGATATAAGTATTATATACAATAGCACAGTACCTGATTAAAGAAAATAGGTAGCTTATGTATCAAATGTACTTATATTCCATATCTTTTAAGAATTTGAGGTAGTAAATAGTGGTTTGTTGTTCTGTGTGTTGTATTTTTCTTTTCTTGTTTTCAGTTGAACATCTGTGTGCCAGACATTATTTTGGAGACCCTACTAGCACTCTCATCTAATTCTGCCAAGATCCTATGAGTTAGATTTTTAAATTTTATAGTTGAATAGTATAAGGCTCAGAGAAGTTAAGTAACTGCCTAAGATAATACAGCTGGTACCAGGTGGTAGGAGTTCGAATTCAGATATGTCTAACTTCTCTGTTATAATGCCTTTAAAAATTTTTTTACTTATTTATTTTTTAAAATTGAAGTATAGTTGATTTACAATGTTGTGTTAATTTCTGCTTTACAGCAAGGTGATTAGTTATACATATGTATACATTTTTTATATTCTTTTCCATTATGGTTTACCTCAATATTGAATATAGTTCCCTGTGCTATACAGTAGGACTTTGTTGTTTATCCATTCTATATGTAATAGTTTGACGATGCCATTTTTTAGGATTAAGAAAAAACAAGACAGAAAAGCAAGATCGAGAGGAGGAGGAGGAGTAAGCAATTAGGCTAACATTGGGATATACATAGCTGCTATGATTAAGCATCAAATTTCACTCTAAATTTTCAAAATAGAACGTTTAAAGAAAAAAATTTTTAAGTTTGCTGACAGCTGAGACAAAAGGGAAATTAAAAATTATATTAGAAAGAAATAATATGACCAATTTTTGACACTAAATTTTATTTGTATAATGGGATTTTATAAAAGGGAATACTGATTGACGTTGGGGACATTACCTTCTATAATAATTTTTATAGCAAATGAAGAAACATTTAATATAATAGGGCTTTATTATTATTTTTTTTTTTTGCTAACGCCAAAGACTTAGCATTAAAGTACAAATTAGTGAATTCTGTGAGGGAATAAACTAATATTATTCAAGCATGGTGTTTTCTTTGTTTTCCCAAGTACTTTAAGTAACAGTATTTAGAAAACTTAAGGAATGGGTGCCTGGCCTGTCCTTTATGAAAAGCTTATGATTTTACCATAAAGGAGAAGGGGGAAACTTTCATTTGTACTTTTGATGAAAGGTAGACTTAAGGTCATTTACTCTTTTGAAAGCCTTAAAACTCTCTCTTAAAGCTGAAGGAAGTATTGGAGGTAAAAGTGTGCAAGCAAGTTCTCTACTGTATGGCAAGGAGCCTTTTGTAAAATTTTAACTTTGGTCAAAATACAAGGTTGCTTTTTCCAAAGATGATGCTTGGTTTTAGAGACATATGTACACCTATCTGTCATACATACATGATACACCTGTCTGTCTATCTATCTGTTAAATGGAATGCTAAAATAAGTACCTTTGCACAAAATTGCTATTCTGTGGTTTATGTCAATAAACAGAGGTTGATATAAATTTTCCTTACATTATTAATTTTTGGTAGGGAAAACAGTTACTCTTTAATTTTTTATTTAATTTATTTTTATTTTTTAAAATATTTATTTATTTATTTATTTGGTTGCTCTGGGTCTTAGTTGTGGCAGGCAGGCTCCTTAGTTGCGGCACTTGGGCTCCTTAGTTGCAGCTTGAGGGCTCCTTTAGTTGCGGCTCACTGGCTCTGTAGTTGTGGCATGCAAACTCTTAGTTGCGGCATGCATGTGGGATCTAGTTCCCAGACCAGGGATTGAACCCGGGCCCCCTGAATTGGGGGCACGGAGTCTTAACCACTGTGCCACCAGAGAAGTTCCCAGTTATTCTTTAATTTTATATGGGATGGTGCATTCAAACTTGGCAGTACAATTGGAATATCTGCTACATTTAAGGATCAGTTTATGATTCCTGACAATATTACCTTTCATATTTGCAGGTGCTTTGTAATTGTGTACTAATTTATTTTATTTATTTTTTAGGGTTTTATATGACTGGAAAGAAAGATTGAAACAGGGGTGTGAAGTTATCCAGAGTACTCCTTACGGACGCCCTGCAAATATTAGCGGCAGTACCTCATCACAAAGAATTTATATCACTTACCGAAGAGCCTCTGAAAACATGACTCAGAATGCGTTGGCTGTTACAGACATATGTATTATTATACCCAGTAAAGGAGAAAGTCCACCACACACATTCTGCAAAGTTGACAAGAATCTCAATAACAGTATGGTAAGTGACTCTTTTGCACTGATAAAATTAGCCACGGATGAAAAGAGCATAATTTAAAATAAATCTTTGGAAAACAGCATAGCACAATTACTGAATTAAAAAATAGATTTTTTAAAGATGTCAGATATTTTATTTTTAGGAAAGTAATTTAGTTGTACTTTCAAAAAGAGCTGTGCAAAAAGCTTTCTTTTTTTGTGTAATTAAATAATTTTTCCCCCTTACTGCAAAAGTGATGCACTCACCAAGGGTCACCCCTCCACTTGTGCACTAGATCCTGTATACTCACCTATTTGAGACATGGATTCAGCAATCCTCCCTACTTTTTTTTGAATCATCAGTTTTTCATTCTCTAGTGGGTTATTTCCTCCAGCATGCAAAAGCATGTTACAATACCTCCCATCTTTACAAAGCTTCTTGATCTTTATATCCCACTCCCATCTGTTCCCCCATTTGATTGTTCTTTATACTAAAACGTCTCAAGAGTTGACTGTATTCTGTCTCCTTCCTCACTTTGACTCTTTCCAGTTAGGCTTTTGTCTCCATCATTCCACCAAGATTGCACTTGCTGAATCCAGTGATCAACTCTTCATGTTAATTTCTTAGTACATTTAGACATAGATGATCACTTCTCCCTTCTTGAAACAGTGGCAGGAAGAGAAGATGCAGTCTCTATCCTCTGTGCTCTCTGGCTTTTTTCCTCCTACCTCACCAGTTATTCCCTTTCTGCCTTTGCTAATTTCTTCCCAATTCGCTAACTGCTACACAACAGAGTGCCCCAGGGTTCAGTCCTCAGACCATTTATCTTTAAATCTTAACTCACTTCGTTGATGATCTAATCATTTAAATACAGGCTATGTGTGGATGACTTCTAAATTTCTGTGCCCCCTCTGGATCTTTCTAATTCATTATCTCTTCTTAGATATCTTATCAAATAGGTTATCTCAAACTTAACATGTCCAAAACTGAACTCCTAGTGTCCCTCTCCAAATCTACTTATCCCCATAATTTTCCTCCTCTAGTAAAAGGAAATTCCACTCTTCTAGTTACTCAGACTAAAAATCCTTGGAGTAATCCTTAACCTTTATCTTCTACCTCTCATTCAGTTCTTCTGTAAATTCTGTTGACTTTCATTTCAAAACATATTTTGAACTTGAACACTTCTCAGCTTCTCCACGTGCTGCAGCCCTGATCCAAGCCATAATCATCTCTTAACTGGATTATTGCAGTGGTCTTCTAATTCAGGAGTTAGGCAAACTTGAATAAAGGGCTAAACGATAAGTTAGCTTTTGCAGGTCATATACAGGCTCTGCGCAAATTCATCCTTTGTTTTAAAAACAACCTTTTTACCAGTCTTAGCTCAGTTGTACAAAAACAGACCTTGGGTCAAACGCGAGCCGTAGTTTGCCAGACCCCTGGTTTAGCTGATCACTGCTTCCACTTCCTCCTACAACCTATTCTTCACATAGCAGCAAGAGGGATGCTTTTAAAACAAATTAGATCATATCTCTCTTTGGTTTACAACCCTTAATGGCTTCCCATCTCACTCTTAGTAAAAACCAGAGTCCTTCCACTAGCCTTAAGGCCATACATGATCTGTAATTGTAATTATCTCTTTTTTTTAATTGCTGTTTTAAATTTTAAAAAGAAATATGTACTCAAAAGAAAAATTGAGACGGGGAGGGGAGCAAATCATGGATCTAGGAAGTAAAGAGTGAAAGTTCTTGTTCCTGCTTCCATCTTTTGTGATCCTTTGCCAGGATTAACAATTAAAAATTTGGCTTGTATCCTTCCAGACCCTTTTGTGTGCACATATGTGGAGTATATGTAATATGGATAAATTCATCCTTTATTTTTCAAAAATTGGAAATCTCAATATATTCTGATATAAGCTTTTTTTAACTATCCACCTTTATCAGTTAATATAACTCTTCTTAATTCTTTCAATGATTATATAGTATTCCAGAAAATACAAATGAAGAATGATGAATACAAGTTATTTCCAGTTTTTCCCATTACTAATAATGTTTCTTTGATCAATTTTGTGCCTTTTTCTTTGTATATTTATTGGAGTGTTTCTGGAAGAATAAATAATTGTAACTAGAATTGATGGGTATGGTGTACATTTTGAGAAGTGTTGACAGATTGCTCTGAAAAAGTTGTGACAGTTTATATTCCCAGCAACCGTACTGTATAAGAATGCCCTTTGGGGGCCTCCCTGGTGGCGCAGTGGTTGAGAGTCCGCCTGCCGATGCAGGGGATACGGGTTCGTGCCCCGGTCTGGGAGGATCCCATATGCCGCGGAGCGGCTGGGCCCGTGAGCCATGGCCGCTGGGCCTGCGCGTCCGGAGCCTGTGCTCCGCAACGGGAGAGGCCACAGCAGTGAGAGGCCCGCATACCGCAAAAAGAAAAAAAAAAAAAAAAAAAAAAAAAAGAATGCCCTTTGCCAGGCCCTGTACCTCACCAACACTGGTTGTTATCAATCCCTTTTTAATTATTGACTATCTAATAAGAAATCATTCTAATTTTAATTTGCATTTCTTTGATTATTGTGGAGGTTTAACATCTTTTCATATATAACAGCTTTGAATGGCTAAATATTTCTACATTAAGTGGATGTGCCACAGTTTATTCCATCTTCTATTGTAAGACATTTAGATTCTAAGTTCTTTATATTACAAGCAAAGCTGTTATGACCATAGTTAGAACGACATCCTTCCTAAAATAATTTACATTTATTGAGCTCTTATGTGCTGTCTCTTCTTTTAAGCTAGCGAGAAGAGAAATACCGGAAGCTTCAGGTAAAGCTGCAAGAAAAAGAAATGGAGTGTATTGATACGTGACTGGATACAACACAAATCTTAGGAGTCTGAAAATGTTTTTAACCCCCTCAATAAGATAGTAAAATAGATCTGTATTGTGTAGTGGTTAAGATCAGTATAGCCAAATGGTTCAGAGCACAGACTCTGGAACCGGAGTGTCTGGATATGAATCCTATCTCTGACACTTATTGGCTTTGTGACCTTGAGAAAGTAACATAACTTCTCTGTGCCTCAGTTTCACAATTGTAAAATGAGAGTGATAGTAGCATCTACCTTATAAGTAATTGTGATGGTTAAATGAATTTAGAATCATGTTCCAGTACATATAAGAAAACACTATATATGTGTTAGTTTATTATCTATAAATATCTTTCAATTCCAAATTTTCTTTTAGAAAAATCTGCAGTTTTAAGGTAGTAGCAGTATTTGTTTAAAATGTCTAAATAGGTAATTCGAAAAATGGATGCCGACGGTATCTCAGTTGTATCCTAAAAGAGTTATTTGCAGCTATGTGACCCCTACTTGTCAACAGCCATTCATATACAAACTGCCCTATTCTTTCATGCTATCCTTGCATTTTGATCTGATGATTACATGTGACAGTGGAGAGATTATGGTGAAGGAAGAAGATCATGGTAGCAAATAAGTTTTACAGCCTCATGTGGTACTGATAGTGATGACAAGAAGGGTTTTTGAACTCTTCCATAATCTGATGTCCAGCTTAACCTTGTTTCAAGATTTGGTTTGGTGTTTTAGCAAGACTGTTCAGGCTCACAGATACTTGCCCTTTTCCCATTGGTGAATTTTCCTTTATTTTGTAGATTTGTTGGTTTTGGATTCAAAGGAAATTGACAATGTCATTAGAACCATCTCGAGGTCTTATTAATTAATCAAAGTGTTCAAGGTAGACTTGTTTCACTGAAACCAAAACCAGACACGAGTTCCTATTTTTCCTTACTCTGAAGTATTGGTCCCAGTGTTGTCAGAGAGCATTAATTCTCTGCTGAAAGAATAAAGAGGCAGTGTAACATAGTGTGAACAGAATGGACTCCAGCTAAACTGCTGGATTTGCATTCCAGATGCATGTCTTGGACAAGTTCTATGACTCTATGTGCCTCAGTTTCCTCATGCACGGAACAAGGATAAAGTAGTATTTTATTTCACAGGCTTTTTGTGAAGATTAAATGTTTCATATCCTTAGTTAACTCTGCTTATTCAGTCCCTTTTATGTGCATTTAACGACTGAGGATGAGCTTTTCTTTTTTCTTTTTTTCAGTTTTATTGAGATATAATTGACATACAGCAAGGAAGAGTTGTTTTATTTTATTTTTGCCCAGCGTTTAAGCTCCTCTCAGTTCTCTTAAGAAACATTATAGGAATAAAAACCTCTTAAATGTTTATTTTCTTACTCTTTTTTTAAAATTCTTTAATTTAATTTTATTTTTTTATACAGCAAGCTCCTATTAGTCGTCAATTTTATACACATCAGTGAATACATGTCAATCCCACTCGCCCAATTCAGCACATCACCATCCCCACCCCACCCTCCGCGTCTTTCCCCCCTTGGTGTCCATACGTTTGTTCTCTACATCTGTGTCTCAACTTCTGGCCTGCAAACGGTTCATCTGTACCATTTTTCTAGGTTCCACATACATGCGTTAATATATGATATTTGTTTTTCTCTTTCTGACTTACTTCACTCTGTATGACAGTCTATAGATCCATCCACGTCTCAACAAATGACCCAATTTCGTTCCTTTTTATGGCTAAGTAATATTCCATTGTATATATGTGCCACATCTTCTTTATCCATTTGTCTGTTGATGGGCATTTAGGTTGCTTCCATGACCGGGCTATTGTAAATAGTGCTTCAATGAACATTGCAGTGCATGTGTCTTTTTGAATTATGGTTTTCTCTGGGTATATGCCCAGTAGTGGGATTGCTGGATCATATGGTAATTCTATTTTTAGTTTTTTAGGGAACCTCCATACTGTTCTCCATAGTGGCTGTATCAGTTTACATTCCCACCAACACTGCAGGAGGGTTCCCTTTTCTCCACATGCTCTCCAGCATTTGTTGTTTGTAGATTTTCTGATGATGCCCATTCTAACTGGTGTGAGGTGATACCTCATTGTAGTTTTGATTTGCATTTCTCTAATAATTAGTGATGTTGAGCAGCTTTTGATGTGCTTCTTGGCCATCTGTATGTCTTCTTTGGAGAAATGTCTATTTAGGTCTTCTGCCCATTTTTGGATGGGGCTGTTTCTTTCTTTAATATTGAGCTGCATGAGCTGTTTATATGTTTTGGAGATTAATCCTTTGTCCGTTGATTCATTTGCAAATATTTTCTCCCATTCTGAGGGTTGTCTTTTCGTCTTGTTTATGGTTTCCTTTGCTGTGCAAAAGCTTTTAAGTTTCATTAGGTCCCATTTGTTTATTTTTGTTTTTATTTCCATTACTCTAGGAGGTGAATCAAAAAAAACCTTGCTGTGATTTATGTCAAAGAGTGTTCTTCCTATGTTTTCCTCTAAGAGTTTTATAGTGTCCTGTCTTACATTTAGGTCTCTAATCCATTTTGAGTTTATTTTTGTGTATGGTGTTAGGGAGTGTTCTAATTTCATTCTTTTACATGTAGCTGTCCAGTTTTCCCAGCACAACTTACTGAAGAGACTGTCTTTTCTCCATTATATATCCTTGCCTCCTTTGTTGTAGATTAGTTGACCATAGGTGCATGGATTTATCTCTGGGCTTTCTATCTTGTTCCATTAATGTATGTTTCTGTTTCTGTGCCAGTACCATATTGTCTTGATGACTGTAGCTTTGTAGTATAGTCTGAAGTCAGGGAGTCTGATTCCTCCAGCTCTATTTTTCTTCCTCAAGACTGCTTTGGCTATTCGGGGTCTTTTGTGTCTCTATACAAATTTTAAGATTTTTTGTTCTAGTTCTGTAAAAAATGCCATTGGTAATTTGATACGGATTCCATTGAATCTGTAGATTGCTTTGGGTAGTAGAGTCATTTTCACAATATTGATTCTTCCAATCCAAGAACATGGTATATCTCTCCATCTGTTGGTATCATCTTTAATTCCTTTCATCAGTGTCTTATAATTTTCTGCATACAGGTCTTTTGTCTCCTTAGGTAGGTTTATTCCTAGGTATTTTATTCTTTTTGTTGCAGTGGTAAACAGGAGTGTTTCCTTAATTTCTCTTTCGGATTTTTCATCTTTAGTGTATAGGAATGCAAGAGATTTCTGTGCATTAATTTTGTATCCTGAAACTTTACCAAATTCATTGATTAGCTCTAGTAATTTTCTGGTGGCATCTTTAGGATTCTTTATGTATAGTATCATGTCATCTGCAAACAGTGACAGTTTTACTTCTGCTTTTCCAATTTATATTCCTTTTATTTCTTTTTCTTCTCTGACTAGGACTTCCAAAACTATGTTAAATAATAGTGGTGAGAGTGCACATCCTTGTCTTGTTACTGATCTTAGAGGAAATGCTTTCAGTTTTTCACCATTGAGAATGATGTTTGCTGTGGGTTTGTCGTATATGGCCTTTATTATGTTGAGGTAGGTTCCCTCTATGCCCACTTTCTGGAGAGTTCTTATCATAAATGGGTGTTGAATTTTGTCAAAAGCTTTTCCTGCATCTACTGAGATGATCATATGGTTTTTATTCTTCAGTTTGTTAATATGGTGTATCACATTGATTGATTTCCATAAATTGAAGAGTCCTTGCATCCCTGGGATAAATCCCACTTGATCATGGTGTATGATCCTTTTAATGTGTTGTTGGATTCTGTTTGCTAGTATTTTGTTGAGGATTTTTGCATCTATATTCATCAGTAATATTGGTCTGTAATTTTCTTTTTTTGTAGTATCTTTGTCTGGTTTTGGTATCAGGGTGATGGTGACCTCATAGAGTGAGTTTGGGAGTGTTCCTTCCTGTGTAATTTTTTGGAAGAGTTGAGAAGGATGGGTGTTAGCTCTCCTGTTAATGTTTCATAGAGTTCACCTTTAAAGCCATCTGGTCCTGGACTTCTGTTTGTTGGAAGATTTTTAATCACAGTTTCAATTTCATTACTTGTGATTGGTCTGTTCATATTTTCTGTTTCTTCCTGGTTCAGTTGTGGAAGGATATACCTTTCTAAGAATTTTTCCATTTTTTCCAGGTTGTGCATATTATTGGCATAGAGTTGCTTGTAGTAGTCTCTTAGGATGCTTTGTATTTCTGTGGTGTCTGTTTTAACTTCTCCTTTTTCATTTCTAATTTTATTGATTTGAGTCCTCTCCCTCTTTTTCTTTTTTTTTTTTTCTTTTGCCATACACGGGCCTCTCACTGTTGTGGCCTCTCCTGTTGCGGAGCACAGGCTCCAGATGCGCAGCTCAGTGGCCATGGCTCACGGGCCCAGCTGCCCCACGGCACGTGGGATCTGCCCGGACCGGGGCATGAACCCGTGTCCCCTGCATCAGCAGGTGGACTCTCAACCACTGTGCCACCAGGGAAGCCCCTCCCTCTTTTTCTTGATGAGTCTGGATAATGGTTTATCAATTTTGTTTATCTTCTCAAAGAACCAGCTTTTAGTTTTATTGATCTTTGCTACTGTTTTCTTTGTTTCTATTTCATTTATTTCTGCTCTGATCTTTATGATTTCTTTCCTTCTGCTAACTGAGTTTTCTTTGTTCTTCTTTGTCTAGTTCCTTTAGGTGTAAGTTTAGATTGTTGATTTGAGATTTTTCTTGTTTCTTGAGGTAAGCTTGTATAGCTATAAACTTCCCTCTTAGAACTGCTTTTGCTGCATCAAATAGGTTTTGGATTGTCGTGTTTTCATTGTCATTTGTCTCTAGGTATTTTTTTATTTCCTCTTTGATTTCTTCAGTGATCTCTTGATTATTTAGTAACATATTGTTTAGCCTGCATGTGTTTGTGTCTTTTACATTTTTTTCCCTGTAATTCATTTCTAATCTCATAGCGTTGTGGTCAGAAAAGATGCTTGATATGATTTCAATTTTCTTATATTTACTGAGGCTTGATTTGTGACCCAAGATGTGATCTATCCTGGAGAATGTTCCATGTGCACTTGAGAAGAAAGTGTAATCTGCTGTTTTTGGATGGAATGTCCTATAAATATCAATGAAATCTATCTGGTCTCTTGTGTCATTTAAAGCTTCTGTTTCCTTATTAATTTCCTGTTTGGATGATCTGTCGATTGGTGTAAGTGAGGCGTTAAAGTCCCCCACTATTATTGTGTTACTGTCGATTTCCTCTTTTATAGCTGTTAGCAGTTGCCTTATGTATTGAGGTGCTCCTATGTTAGGTGCATATATATTTATAATTGTTACATCTTTTTCTTGGATTGATCCCTTGATCATTATGTAGTGTCCTTCCTACCTTGTCTCTTGTAGCATTCTTTATTTTAAAGTCTATTTTATCTGATATGAGTATAGCTACTCCAGCTTTCTTTTGATTTCCATTTGCATGGAATATCTTTTTCCATCCCCTCACTTTCAGTCTGTATGTGTCCCTAGGTCTGAAGTGGGTCTCTTGTAGACAGTATGTATATGGATCTTGTTTTTGTATCCATTCAGCAAGCCTGTGTCTTTTGGTTGGAGCGTTTAATCCATTCACGTTTAAGGTAATTATCGATATGTATGTTCCTGTGACGATTTTCTTAATTGTATGGGTTTGTTTTTGTAGGTCCTTTTCTTCTCTTGTGTTTCCCACTAAGAGAAGTTCCTTTAGCATTTGTTGTAGAGCTGGTTTGGTGGTGCTGAATTCTCTTAGCTTTTGCTTGTCTGTAAAGCTTTTGATTTCTCTGTTGAATCTGAAGGAGATCCTTGCCAGGTAGAGTAATCTTGGTTGTAGGTTCTTCACTTTCATCACTTTAAGTATATCATGCCACTCCCTTCTGGCTTGTAGAGTTTCTGCTGAGAAATCAGCTGTTAACCTTATGGGAGTTGCTTTGTATGTTATTTGTCGTTTTTCCCTTGCTGCTTTCAATAATTTTTCTTTGTCTTTAATTTTTGCCAATTTGATTACTATGTGTCTCGGCGTGTTTCTCCTTGGGTTTATCCTGTATGGGACTCTCTGCGCTTCCTGGACTTGGGTGGCTATTTCCTTTCCCATGTTAGGGAAGTTTTCGACTATAATCTCTTCAGATATTTTCTTGGGTCCTTTCTCTCTCTCTTCTCCTTCTGGGACCCCTATAATGCAAATGTTGTTGTGCTTAATGTTGTCCCAGAGGTCTCTTAGGCTATGTTCATTTCTTTTCATTCTTTTTTCTTTATTCTGTTCCGCAGCAGTGAATTCCACCATTCTGTCTTCCAGGTCACTTATCCGTTCTTCTGCCTCAGTTATTCTGCTATTGATTCCTTCTAGTGTAGTTTTCATTTCAGTTATTGTACTGTTCATCTCTGTTTATTTGTTCTTTAATTCTTCTAGGTCTTTGTTAAACATTTCTCGCATCTTCTCGATCTTTGCCTCCATTCTTTTTCCGAAGTCCTGGATCATCTTCACTATCATTATTCTGAATTCTTTTTCTGGAAGGTTGCCTATCTCCACCTCATTTAGTTCTTTTCCTGGGGTTTTATCTTGTTCCTTCATCTGGTACATAGCCCTCTGCCTTTTCATCTTGTCTGTCTTTCTGTGAATGTGGTTTTTGTTCCACAGGCTGCAGGATTGTAGTCCTTCTTGCTTCTGCTGTCTGCCCTCTGGTGGATGAGGCTATCTAAGAGGCTTGTGCAAGTTTCCTGATGGGAGGGACTGGTGGTGGGTAGAGCTGACTGTTGCTCTGGTGGTTAGAGCTCAGTAAAACTTTAATCCACTTGACTGTTGATGGGTGGGGCTGGGTTCTCTCCCTGTTGGTTGTTTTGCCTGAGGCAGTTGTTGGTGGGGCTAATGACAGACTCTGGGAGGGCTCACACCAAGGAGTACTTCCCAGAACTTCTGCTCCCAGTGTCCTTGTCCCAATGGTGAGCCACAGCCACCCCCCCGCCTCTGCAAGAGACCCTCCAACAGTAGCGGGTAGGTGTGTTTCAGTCTCCTATGGGGTCACTGCTCCTTCCCCCTGGGTCCCAATGCACACACTACTTTGTGTGTGCCCTCCAAGAGTGGAGTCTCTGTTTCCCCCAGTCTTGTCAAAGTCCTGCAATCAATTCCCAGTAGACTTCAAAGTCTGATTCTGTAGGAATTCCTCCTCCTGTTGCCGGACCCCAGGTAGGGAAGCCTAATGTGGGGCTCAGAACCCTCACTCCAGTGGGTTGACTTCTGTGGTATAAGTGTTCTCCAGTCTGTGAGTCACCCACCCAGAAGTTATGGGATTTGATTTTACTGTGGTTGCGCCCCTCCTGCCGTCTCATTGTGGCTTCTCCTTTATCTTTGGATGTGGGGTATCTTTTTTGGTGAGTTCCATTGTCTTCCTTTCGATGATTGTCCAGCAGCTAGTTGTGATTCTGGTGTTCTCGCAAGAGGGAGTGAGAGCACATCCTTCTACTCCGCCATCCTATTGTCTTACTGTTAAATCTAGTATCAGTCCTGAATATAGAGAAAGTTCCCTAATCTTAGTGGTAGGTGTCTTTTTTTAAGCAATGGGTTGTGGTTTATATCTTTTAACATTCTTTGTTTCCATTGACTATAAGATAGTAAAAGCAAATTTAGATCTTTGGAGTAGACGTACAATGACTTCTAACTCGTTCAGAAAAACTAAAATATACATGCAATGCAGGAAACTTATTTTCATACCTGTTAAATGTGTATATGGAGAATCAGGCAATGGTTAGGTTTAAATTATTGATGAGTTGATAATACTCAAGAGTATAGTTATTATAGCTTATATTTGATTTGGAGAGATTAGGTAGCTTGATTGAAAGCATCTACTAGTTTTCAAAACCAAGAGGAAAAGAACCCAAAAAACCAAAACCAAAAAAACAATCTAATGGACATGAGGAAATGCATGTTGAGTCTTTCCTCAAGTTCATACGTGATTTTTGTACCAGGTTTACAGCTTTGGCCTCAAAAAATATTTCCCCCACTTCTCCACCTCCCATTAAAAGCTTATGGTGGGCTTCCCTGGTGGCTCAGTGGTTGAGAGTCCACCTGCCGATGCAGGGGACACAGGTTTGTGCCCCAGTTTGGGAAGATCCCACATGCTGCGAGCAGCTAGGCCCGTGAGCCATGGCCACTGAGCCTGCGCATCCAGAGCCTGTGCTCCGCAACGGGTGAGGCCACAACAGTGAGAAGCCCGTGTACCACAAAATAAATAAATAAATAAAAGCTTACAGCATGGAATATCTTTTTCCATCCCCTCACTTTCAGTCTGTATGTGTCCCTAGGTCTGAAGTGGGTCTCTTGTAGACAGCATATATACGGGTCTTGTTTTTGTATCCATTCAGCCAGTCTATGTCCTTTGGTTGGAGCATTTAATCCATTTACATTTAAGGTAAGTATTGATATGTATGTTCCTATTACCATTTTCTTAATTGTTTTGGGTTTGTTTTGTAGGTCTTTTTCTTCTCTTGTGTTTCCTGCCTAGAGAAGTTCCTTTAGCATTTGTTGTAAAGCTGTTTTGGTGGTGCTGAATTCTCTTAGGTTTGCTTGTCTGTAAAGGTTTTAATTTCTCCATCATATGTGAATGAGATCCTGCTGGGTAGAGTAATCTTGGTTGTAGGTTTTTCCTCTTCATCACTTTAAATGTGTCCTGCCACTCCCTTCTGGCTTGCAGAGTTTCTCCTGAAAGATCAGCTGTTAACCTTATGGGGATTCCCTTGTATGTTATTTGTTGTTTTTCCCTTGCTTCTTTTAATATTTTTACTTTGTGTTTAATTTTTCATAGTTTGATTAATATATGTCTTGGTGTGTTTCTCCTTGGATTTATCCTATATGGGACTCTCTGTGCTGCTGGACTTGATTAGCAATTCTCATATCAGACAAAATAGACTTTAAAACAAAGATTATTACAAGAGACAAAGAAGGACACTACATAATGATCAATGTATCATTCCAAGAAAAAGATGTAACAATTGTAAATATTTATGCACCCAACATAGGAGCATCTCAATACATAAGGCAAATACTAACAGCCATAAAAGGGGAAATCGACAGTAACACAATCATAGTAGGGGACTTTAACACCCCACTTTCGCCAGTGGACAGAGCATCCAGAATGAAAATAAATAAGGAAACACAAGCTTTAAATGATACATTAAACAAGATGGACTGAATTGATATTTATAGGACATTCCATCCAGAAACAACAGAATACACTTTCTTCTCAAGTGCTCATGGAACATTCTCCAGAATAGATCATATCTTGGGTCACAAATCAAGCCTTGGTAAATTTAAGAAAATTGAAATCGTATCAAGTATCTTTCCCAACCACAATGCTATGAGACTAGATATCAGTTACAGAAAAAAATTTGTAAAAAATACAAATGCATGGAGGCTAAACAATACACTACTTAATAACCAACAGATCACTGAAGAAATCAAAGAGGCAATCAAAAAATACCTAGAAACAGATAGCAATGAAAACACGATGACCCAAAACCTATAGGATGCAGCAAAAGCAGTTCTAAGAGGGAAGTTTTTAACAATACAATCCTATCTTAAGAGACAAGAAACATCTCAAATAAACAACCTAACCTTACACCTAAAGCAATTAGAGAAAGAAGAACAAAAAAACCCCAAAGTTAGCAGAAGGAAAGAAATCATAAAGATCAGATCAGAAATAAATGAAAAAGAAATGAAGGAAACGATAGCAAAGATCAATAAAACTAAAAGCTGGTTCTTTGAGAAGATAAACAAAATTGATAAGCCATTAGCCAGACTCATCAAGAAAAAAAGGGAGGGGCTTCCCTGGTGGCGCAGTGGCTGAGAGTCCGCCTGCCGATGCAGGGGACACGGGTTCGTGCCCCGGTCCGGGAGGATCCCACATGCCGTGGAGCGGCTGGGCCTGTGGGTCGTGGCCGCTGAGCCTGCGCGTCCGGAGCCCGTGCTCCGCAACGGGAGAGGCCACACCAGTGGGAGGCCCGCATACCGCAAAAAAAAAAAAAAAAAAAGAAAAAAAGGGAGAAGACTCAAATCAATAGAACTAGAAATGAAAAAAAGGGAAATAACAACTGACACTGCAGAAATACAAAGGATCATGAGAGATTACTACAAGCAGCTGTATGCCAATAAAATGGACAACCTGGAAAACATGGACAAATTCTTAGAAATGCACAAGCTTCCAAGACTGAACCAGGAAGAAATAGAAAATATGAAGAGACCAATCACAAGCACTGAAATTGAGACTGTGATTAAAAACCTTCCAACAAACAAAAGCCCAGGACCAGATGGCTTCACCGGCGAATTCTATGAAACATTTAGAGACGAGCTAACACCTGTCCTTCTCAAACTCTTCCAAAATATAGCAGAGGGGGCTTCCCCGGTGGCTCAGTGGTTGAGAGTCCGCCTGCCGATGCAGGTGACAGGGGTTCCTGCCCAGGTCCGGGAAGATCCCACATGCCGTGGAGCGGCTGGGCCTGTGAGCTATGGCCGCTGAGCCTGTGCTTCCGGAGCCTGTGCTCTGCAACGGGAGAGGCCACAACGGTGAGAGACCCACGTACCGCAAAAAAAAAAAAAAAATATATATATATATATATATATATACACACACATATATATATATATATATGTATATATATAGCAGAGGGAGGAACACTCCCAAACTCTACTGGGCCACCATCACCCTGATACCAAAACCAGACAAAGATTTCAGAAAGAAAGAAACCTACAGGCCAATATCACTGATGAATATACATGAAAAAATCCTCAAAATACTAGCAAACAGAATCCAACAGCACATTAAAAGGATCATACACCATGAACAAGTGGGGTTTATCCCAGGAATGCAAGGATTCTTCAATATACGCAAATCAATCAATGTGATACACCATATTAACAACTTGAAGGAGAAAAACCATATGATCATCTCAATAGATGCAGAGAAAGCTTTCGACAAAATTCAACACCCATTTATGATAAAAACCCTCCAGAAAGTAGGCATAGACGGAACTTACTTCAACAAAATAAAGGCCATATATGACAAATCCACAGCCAACATCGTCCTCAATGGTGAAAAACTGAAACCATTTCCACTAAGATCAGGAACAAGACAAGGTTGCCCACTCTCACCACTGTTATTCAACATAGTTTTGGAAGTTTTAGCGACAGCAATCAGAGAAGAAAAAGAAATAAAAGGAATCCAAATCAGAAAAGAAGAAGTAAAGCTGTCACTGTTTGCAGATGACATGATACTATACATAGAGAATCCTAAAGATGCTACCAGAAAACTAGTAGAGCTAATCAATGAATTTGGTAAAGTAGCAGGATACAAAATTAATGCACAGAAATCTCTTGCATTCCTATACACTAATGGTGAAAAATCTGAAAGTGAAATTAAGAAAACACTCCTGGGCTTCCCTGGTGGCGCAATGGTTGAGAGTCCGCCTGCTGATGCAGGGGACACGGGTTCGTGCCCCGGTCCGGGAAGATCCCATGTGCCGCGGAGCGGCTGGGTCCGTGAGCCATGGCTGCTGAGCCTGCGTGTCCGGAGCCTATGCTCCGCAACGGGAGAGACCACAACAGTGAGAGGCCCGCATACTGCAAAAAAAAAAAAAAGAAAACACTCCCATTTACCGTTGCATCAAAACGAATAAAATATCTAGGAATAAACCTACCTAAGGAGACAAAAGACCTGTATGCAGAAAATTATAAGACACTGATGAAAGGAATTAAAGATGATACCAACAGATGGAGAGATATACCATGTTCTTGGATTGGAAGAATCAACATAGTGAAAATGACTCTACTGCCCAAAGCAATCTACAGATTCAATGCAATCCCTATCAAACTACCACTGGCATTTTTCACAGAACTAGAACAAAAAATTTCACAATTTGTATGGAGACACAAAAGACCCCAAATAGCCAAAGCAATCTTGAGAAAGAAAAACGGAGCTGGAGGAATCAGGCTCCCTGACTTCAGACTATACTACAGAGCACAGGGAGATCAGCTCGGTGCTTTGTGACCGCCTGGAGGGGTGGGATGGGGAGGGTGGGAGGGAGGGAGATGCATGAGGGAAGGGATGTGGGAACAGATGTATATGTATGACTGATTCACTTTGTTATAAAGCAGAAACTAATAAAAAAAATAAAAATTAAAATTAAAAAAATATATATATATATACTACAAAGCTACAGTAATCAAGACAGTATGTTACTGGCACAAAAACAGAAATATAGATCAGTGGAACAGGATAGATATCCCAGAGATAAACCCATGCACATATGGTCACCTTATCTTTGATAAAGGAGGCAAGAATATACAGTGGAGAAAAGACAGCCTCTTCAATAAGTGGTGCTGGGAGAACTGGACAGCTACATGTAAAAGAATGAAATTAGAACACTCCCTTACACCATACACAAAAATAAACTCAAAATGGATTAAAGAGCTAAATGTAAGGCCAAACACTATCAAACTCTTAGAGGAAAACATAGGCACAACACTCTATGACATAAATCACAGCAAGATCTTTTTTCATCCACCTCCAAGAGTAATGGAAATAAAAACAAAAATAAACAAATGGGACCTAATGAAACTTAAAAGCTTTTGCACAGCAAAGGAAACCATAAACAAGATGAAAAGACAACCCTCAGAATGGGAGAAAATATTTGCAAATGAAGCAACTGACAAAGAATTAATCTCCAAAATTTACAAGCAGCTCATGCAGCTCAATATCAAAAAAACAAACAACACAATCCCAAAATGGGCAGAAGACCTAAATAGACATTTCACCAAAGAACATATACAGATTGCCAACAAACACATGAAAGAATGCTCAACATCATTAATCATTAGAGAAATGCAAATCAAAATTACAATGTGATATCATCTCACACCAGTCAGAATGGCCATGATCAAAAAATCTACAAACAGTAAATGCTGGAGAGGGTGTGGAGAAAGGGAACCCTCTTGCACTGTTGGTGGGAATGTAAATTGATACAGCCACTATGGAGAACAGTATGGAGGTTCCTTAAAATACTAAAAATAGAACTACCATACGACCCAGCAATCCCACTACTGGGCATATACCCTGAGAAAACCATAATTCCAAAAGAGTCATGTACCACAATGTTCATTGCAGCTCTATTTACAATAGCCAGGGCATGGAAGCAACCTAAGTGTCCATCAACAGATGAATGGATAAAGAAGATGTGGCACATATCTACAATGGAATATTACTCAGCCATAAAAAGAAACGAAATTGAGTTATTTGTAGTGAGGTGGATGGACCTAGAGTCTGTCATACAGAGTGAAGTAAGTCAGAAAGAGAAAAGCAAATACCGTATGCTAACACATATATATGGAATCTAAAAGAAAAAAAAAATCATCATGAAGAACCTTGAGGTAAGACGGGATTAAAGACACAGACAGACCTACTAGAGAGTGGACTTGAGGACATGGGGATGGGGAAGGGTAAGCTGGGACAAAGTGAGAGAGTGGCACGGATATATATACACTACCAAACGTAAAATAGATAGCTAGTGGGAAGCAGCCTCATAACTCAGGGAGATCAGCTCAGTGCTTTGTGACCGCCTAGAGGGGTGGGATAGGGAGGGAGACGCAAGAGGGAAGAGATATGGGGATATATGTATGTGTATAACTGATTCACTTTGTTATAAAGCAGAAACTAACACACCATTGTAAAGCATTTATACTCCAATAAAGATGTTAAAAAAAAAGAAATGCAAGGAGCCTTCCCTGGTGGTGCAGTGGTCAAGAATCCGCCTGCCAATTCAGGGGACATGGGTTCGAGCCCTAGTCTGGAAGATCCCACATGTTGCAGAGCAACTAAGCCCGTGGGCCACAACTACTGCGCCTGCGCTGTAGAGCCCACGAGCCACAGCTACTGAGCCCGTGCACCTAGAACTTGTGCTCCACAACAAGAGAAGCCACCACAATGAGAAGCCCGAGCACCACAACAAAGAGTAGCCCCTGCTTGCAGCAACTAGAGAAAGCCCGTGCGCAGCAACAAAGACCCAATGCAGACAAAATTTAAAAAATAATAAATAAATTTATTTTTAAAAATAAAAGCTTGTGGCAAAAGTTTTCAAGAATTACGTTTTTTGGGCTTCCTTGGTGGCGCAGTGTTTGAGAGTCTGCCTGCCGATGCAGGGGATACGGGTTTGTGCCCTGGTCTGGGAGGATCCCACATGCCATGGAGCGGCTGGGCCCGTGAGCCATGGCCGCTGGGCCTGTGCGTCCGGAGCCTGTGCTCCGAGGCCACAACAGTGAGAGGCCCGCATACTGCAAAAAAAAAAAAAAAAAAATTACTAGTTTTTTAACCTTTGAACCATAAGCCTTAAGTGATTTGGACTTTGATTGATTTAGAATAGAACAGTAATATTTTAGAGCTGGAAGAGAACTTAAGAGTGTCATATGGTCCAAAACTGCAAAAATGTGTAGTTAAGGATGTTTAGTCCAGGTGCTTTGATTCACACAGCAACTTTTTGGCCAATTTGGGACTTTCTCCTCAGTTTTTAACTCATTGAGAGTATGTTTTAATATTCTCTACAAATGGCTCTTGTTTTACCACTTTTCAGGAATGTCAGTGTTTGATTTAGCAAGTTGATTTAGAAAAGCGGAGTTATTAACAAACCAAGTAGTTAAATCATGCACCTAATTCCAGAAGAAAGGTTTTTTCCATGGCAAACCACAGTGTGGATATTTTATGGGTTAAATGTTTAAAGTATTTTAAGAACATTGGCTCTTCTACTTTCTTTTTTGCTGAACCTTTGTATAAGAAGAAATTTAGAAGAAGCTTCTTGTATCCTTGGCTCTTTTCTTCCAGAGCCCTTATAACTTTTACTTTAAGTCTTTGTTTTTTATTTTAGGTTATTCCTTTCAGTTTCTACCATATCCACATGGTCATATATAGTTCCTTTTTTATCATCACAAAAGTTATTGAAGGTTATTTTGTTATCTTTACAAATTTGGCTTATTGGGAACTGGAGTTGAGACTTTGCAATACAGGACCCTTTATAAATTTTTTACCCACCAGATAAACTAAAAGTCCAGTTTGCCTACATTCATAATATCCACTTGAATTTTATACATCCATTCTTTTGATGCAAAAATATTGAAATGTTTATTAAAAAACAAAATCCCAACAGAGCAATGAGCATAACTTAATGTCCTAAATAAGTAGGATTTAACATACTTATCTGCTGGGGACATATTGAAAACGTTTAAGAAAGTGGAAAATTTCTAGATGATGAGCCAACTTATTGTATCATTGTTCATAATAGTCCCCCCAAAAGGAAACAACCTAAATGTCCCTCAGTAAGGGAATGGATAAAAGAAACTATGTTTCTTTCATTAATAGAATCCAGCGGTTCAGATGAAGAAAGTAGATCTGTATCAACGTAACTAATTCTCATAATCATTTTGATGAGTGAGAAAGCAAGCCATAAAGGAGTATATTCAGCGCATCACCGTTTATATAAAGTTATAAAGCATACAAAACAATGATACGTACTTAAAGATGTGTATATTTACGTAGTAGAAATTTTTAAAGTGCATGTGAATGAAATGCGCTAGCTTCAGGCTAGTAGTTAGAGGACAGAAAGGGATGGAAGGTGATGCCTCAATCTCTAGAGGACAGAAAGGGATGGAAGATGAGGTTTTAGTTAAATCTGTAATTTTTTTGTTTCTTTATAAATGAAAATATCGGAAGCAAATAAGGTCATTGTTAACATTTGTTAAAACTAGGGGGTGAGTAAATGGGTGTTTGTTATGGTAATCTCTTAATATTTAAAAAATGTATTTCTTAACATAAGTGTATTTTCTTTATATATTTGTTCTCAGTGCTAAGTATCTGTCCTCATATACTGGTCCATGTAGGCACTCTCCATCATGTATGCACAAACACATCCCCTCACATTTATTCCTTTAACAAGTATTTATTAAGTATTTCTACATAATAGGCACTGTTTTGGGTGCTAGGTACAGCAGTGGACAAAACAAAGCCCTTACCATCATGGAGCTTATGTTCTAGTGGTGGGAGGCAGATAATAAATTAGAGAATATACAATATGCCCAGTGGTGGTAAGTGCTATCTATGCATGGAAAAAAAGAAAAAAAAAAAACAAAACAGATAGGGGCAGTAGGGAGGACTGGGGAGGGTAGAGGGAGACTTGTTATTGTATATAAGGTGATGAAAGGAAGGCTGTCTAATAAAGTGGCATTTGAGTTGAGGCCTGAAGGAGGTGAGGAAATGTGCTCCGTGAATGTATCTGTCACCACCTCATGTCAAGTGGTGACATCTCCTAAGTTACATATCCATTTCAGACTTCTCGCCTTACCTGAATTTGACTCTATGCTTGGATGTCTAAAACTCCTTTTCTTTGCCCCCAAATCTGCTTTACCCATAGTCTTCTTCATCTCATTTGTAGCTGGGACTAGGAATTTGAGACTCTTTGAAGAGTAGCTGTTATTTAAAGGCATGGTACTAAATAGATGAGATCATTTAGAGAAAGTAAAGAAAAGATCACATTTAATGATCAGGAAAAGAGAGGGGATGCTACAAGGGAGATTGAGGACTGACCAGAGATTTGGTGGCCAGGGACCCAGGAGAGTGTGACGCCTCAAAAGCCAAGAAAGGAAAATGTTTCAGGAAGGGAGTCATTAGTGGTATCAAAATCTGCTGAGAGGTTGAAAAAGATGAAGACTAGGAATCAACTGTTACATTTGGCATCATTAAAGTCATTAAAGTGTTCTTTTAAAAAATGATGGGATTAAAACCTGGTTTGGAATGCATTCATGAAAGAATAGGAAATAAGGAAATGGATATGGCAAATTACAACTCTTGAGTTTTGGTATAAAGAACTGGAGAAAAATCTGGCAATATCTGAAAGGTGTTGTGGAATCAAAAGAAAGGTCTACATACACGAGTAGGTATTTCTTTTTATCATTTCTGCCCAGAGTTTGGACTTAGAATAAAATCTAAATTTTTGTGGTTTAGTTTTGTTTTAAAGGGTCGTTATCCTCATGTTATTGCTATCGTAAGGGGAAAATATGTTACATTTTACTTCTGAAAGAAAATTAGGCAATAACTCCAATAAAATGCTGACAAAATAACCAAGTGAAAATAGAAAGAAATCTGTCACTACATCTTAGGAAATACATACCGGAGAGATCAAAGAGATTCCATTTTATTAAGTTACTACCTTTTACAATTTAATGATATTTCCTTTTTTTTTTAATTCAGTGGGGATCAGCAGTGTACTTATGTTATAAAAAATCGGTGGCAAAGACTAACACTATATCTTACAAAGCTGGTAAGTATAATTTTTCATGGAATACTTTATAAATGTATTATGGGGCCAATAAGATTAAAGAAAAAAAACAAAACCTGTCTTACAATGTGTTAGTGTCAGGACTGGGACTATAACCCATGTCTTTTGATTGTTTTGTCTTCATCCATACTTTATTGAATGCTTAATGGAATATTAATTTTAAAAGAAGGCAAGGTTTTTAAAATATTAGGTTTAAGTAAATAACTAATCAGTAGATACCATTCTCTTTAAGTTTTTAAATCAGTAGAAAATGTGGAAAAGTATTTATTGTCCTTTAAAATTAATGTTTCCTTAATATTTATATTAAATTTAATCAAATCTATAGTTCATATGTAATTATATTTCAAAATAATCTGAAATATTGTAAACTAACTTGTAATTTTATAATGCATAGTTGAATTGCCAGAAACCTCAAAATATCAAATTATGTACAAGAGAGCAGATTCAACCTTTTAAAAAATAAATTTTTAAAGTTAGTGTCCTAGACTCCTACCTTCTACCTGTGATTTTCTGGGGTCCATAGTTCATCGCTATTTCTATAGTTACTTAAAGGCTATACCATTACTTCATGACTTGAGAAAATAATGGAGAGTTAACTGTAATTCCTCATGGGATTAACTGGCTGGCTAGCATATAATTAGAGAATTTTAGAACTGCCTTGGACCTTTATATCTAGTTCATCTCACTTTATAGATGAGAAAACCAGAGACCTATAGGTACATGATTTCTCCAAAGTCAAACAGATATTAATGTGGCAGACCAACCACTGATATTCTTAGTTTATCATTTTGTATTTAACATCATGTCTGGTGATGGTTTCCACTTGACTTTAAGGGTTCAAGGTCAGGGAACCTATTTACTGTTTCTAGTCCCACAAAATCCAGGACAAGAGTCTGCTCCGAGGGTTTGTCAGGTAGAAGATACCTGGACTACTCTCTAGACTAGTCTATTTAACATGAAATAATATGGCACTTGAAACTCTATTTTCATATAATCTGGGATTATTCAGAAGCTGGGGTTAAGCTGATACTATTTTGAAGACATTGTAAATATGTGACTTCTATTTTTTTGTGTATTTGTCCTAGAAGTTATATATATAGTCCTATAGAATATCTATTTTAATGTGTCAAAAAAACCCTAAGGGAAAGTTATTGAAAGCTAGTGAAGTGGATATATGCATTTGAACATTTCAAAAAAAATAGTATGTTCATATGCTTTAAGGCAGTGTGACCACAAAATGAATTTTTAGGATTGTGTTTATATTTGTGTATGTTTCTTTAGAATAATCTTTTCTTGTTTACCTTACTAGCCTTTGTGGATGAAGCTTGATAAATATTACGTAGTTAATATGAATAGTTTGAGGATTAAAATCTATATGAATCCTACTAAAGTATTCAGAGTTACTTGGTGAACATATATATAATGTTTTGGTCTTCTAAAAGTGTTAAATAATAAAGCATTTTAGCATCATTCAAATTATGAGCCCCTAAATTCAAGACATGATGAGCTAATATTTTTATTGTTTTTATAGGTCTAATTTGTAGATACCCTCAAGAAGATTATGAGTCATTCTCACTCCCAGAATCTGTTCCCCTATTTTGTTTACCAATGGGTGCAACTATTGAATGTTGGCCACCAAATAGCAAATACCCTCTCCCTGTATTTTCTACATTTGTGTTAACTGGAGCCTCAGCTGAAAAGGTACTATATGTTTAACAAATGATATCTGCAAATTTCTTGTACATTTTCAAGTCTTAAGTTTTATATGCAGGAATGATAGAAAAAATAACTGGTTAAATTGAATCTATTATGCGCACCTCTTCCACTTTGTTAAAATAACTATATCCAGACACATAGGAAAAGAGAATTTCATTCTGTCCCATATACCCAAGTGCTTTTTTTGTGAATATAGTGAAAGATTTTTTTCATCATCAAATGATGATCCTTCGTTGCTTCGTTTTCTGTGTTACAGAAACTTTAAAGTAATACTAAAAACATTATTAAATATGCAGTGTTATTTAGAATCATAAACTGTTATATTGTTGGAATGGACTTTGGAAATCATCTAGTCTAAAATCTTCATTTTATATATTGGGAAATTGAGGTCTAGAGAAATTCAGTGAATTGTCTGAAGTTGGAATTTGTATTTCCTTATCTAAAATTCTGTCCCACTCTCTATTAAATAATTAGTTTCAATCATTTTCTTATAGAGAATATTGATACAATTGCTTTTACTCTTTATAAAACAAATGCAATTTAATTAAAACACCTTTTTTTCCCCAGTAATGAGACATGAGAGTTGCGCTGTGTAGTTTTGTTGTTTTTGTCGATGTTTTAACGTACTTCAAGAAAGCAAGAGCGATATCTCTTCACCACTGGGTTTCTGGTACCTGGCACCTTGCTTGGCTCATAGGCACATAATGGCTCCTAATAGTTCATCCATTAAATATTTAACTAATGATGTGATTGGAATAAATGATATAAGGCATATTTATCAAATATATTACTTGTTTTCCAGGTCTATGGTGCTGCTATTCAGTTTTATGAACCATACTCTGAAGAGAATCTCACAGAAAAACAGAGATTTCTTTTGGGTTTAGCATCATCAGCAGATGAGAAGTCTGATAGTTCCAAGACAATTCACACTAGTAAATGCATCTGTCTTCTCTCTCACTGGCCTTTTTTTGATGCATTCAGGAAGTTTCTGACTTTTCTATATCGTTATTCCATCTCTGGACCTCATGTCCTTCCAATTGAGAAGTAAGTTAGAAGCCTTCTTGGTTCAAAATTTGGCAGCTCTTTCCATTATGTGTGGTGTATTTGTACTGGTAATTGAGTAAATTTTATTTGGAAGCTAGATTTTTCAAGAGAAAAAAAGTTTGGTTGATTCAGTCAGGTAATATTTCTCTATTATACCTACAGTTTTGTTATTTTACTCTAACAAAATGAAATAAATGTTTCATCTTTTTGATACTCTTGTGAAGTTTGGAGATCCTAATTAGCATTTTTTACAAGTTTTGTTAATTCTTACTTTACATATAATTTGGGTTTATATGAACCTTTAAAATATTCCTTACTATTTTTAGATATGAATTTAAAGGAAAAATTAGATAAACATATTTTTTATTCTTTTTAAAATTTTTGTGATTTACTTGAAGATCACTAAAACTGAATAATCTTTAATGTAGCAAGGTTTGACACAAATGAGATCTAAACATCACCACTGTCTATTTGACTATTGTTTATTTTGTATCATCTATCACTTAAGCTCTTTTGTGTTCTTAGGCAGAATTCTGTGATTCTAATGATAGTTGAAAGTGATAGAATTATTGTAAGAACATTCAATGTAAAATATTACTTTATAATTTTTCCTTGCAGTTTTCTGCCCACATCTCAGTATTCTAATCTACCAGTTCTCAAATTTTTTGGTCTCAGGACCACTTTATACTCTTAAAAATGAAGACCCCCCCAAAGAGCTTTTTTTAATGTGTTATATCTATTAATATACATTAGAAATTAAAACGGAGAACTTCAAAAATATTTATTGGGCTTCCCTGGTGGCGCAGTGGTTGAGAGTCTGCCTGCCGATGCAGGGGACACGGGTTCATGCCCCGGTCCGGGAGGATCCCGCGTGACGTGGAGCGGCTGGGCCCATGAGCCATGGCCGTTGAGCCTGCGTGTCTGGAGCCTGTGCTCCACAATGGGAGAGGCCACAACAGTGAGAGGCCCACGTACCGCAAAAAAAAAAAAAAAAATTATTAATTTATTTTAAAAAATGATAAACCCATTACATGTTATCATAAATATCTCTCTCTTTTTTTTAAATAAGCATTTCCTAAAACAAAAAAATTAGGAAGAAGAGTGACATTGTTTTACATTTTTTGCAAATCTCTAATGTCTGGCTTAATTGAACATAACTAGGTTCTCATTTTATCTTATTTTAATTTTTTTTTTGGCCATGTGGCATGCGGGATCTTAGTTCCCCAACCAGGCATGGAACCCATGCCCCCTATATTGGGAGCACAGAGTCTTAACCACTGGACTGCCAGGAAAGTCCCATAGCTAGGTTCTCATATATGCTTGTGCTTTCATTCTGTTGCAATATGTTGTTTTGGTTGATGTAATGAAAAAAACATGGCCTCACACAAATATGTATGTGGAAAAGGGAGGGCATTTGAATAGTCTTTTCAGAAAATTGTGGATTTTCTTTTTTGACAGTGCACCAAAGCTTGACAAGTATAGTTTATTATAGGTTACTGTCAATGTGGAATCTAAAACTTTAATGGTGAACTTTCTCTGTTACAGTAAAATCTATTGGTCTATCTCTTTGAGTGGAACTTTTATACATGTGTGATTCTGTAGCATCGTACATTGGTCATTTGGAAAATACTGGTTCACTGAGTTTAAACATAGATACATCTCGCTATCAAAATTTAAAAATCAGATTTGTGAATATAACCACCTACATCAGAAAAATTTTTTTTTTTTTTTTTTTTTTTTTTTTTGCTGTACGCGGGCCTCTCACTGCTGTGGCCTCTCCCGTTGCGGAGCACAGGCTCCGGACACACAGGCTCCGCGGCCATGGCTCGCGGGCCCAGCCGCTGCGCGGCATGTGGGATCTTCCGGGATAGGGGCACGAACCCGTGTCCCCTGCATCGGCAGGCGGACTCTCAACCACTGCGCCACCAGGGAAGCCCAGAAAAATTTTTGAGTATTGAGAAATTGTCAAGTTTATTGTAGCAAGATTCTAATTTTCACTTGAAAGCTTGAATTTATTTACTTATTTGTTTGTTTGTTCCTCCTTTGGGGTTAACTGAGAAAAAGGTTTTAGTATTCCATTTTGATTTCTCCCTTGACTTTAAAAGCAGCTTTATTGAAATATAATTCACATATCACACAGTTCACCCATTTAAATTAGTATACAATTCAATGTTTTTTTAAAACATGCATTCACAGGGTGTACAACCATTACCAAAATCTAATTTTAGAACATTTTCATCCCCTAAAAGAAACCCCATGCCCATTAGGTGTCCTGCCCCATTCCCCGCTCATCCACTCAGCTCTAAGCAACTTACGTGGTCTTCTTTGACTGGATCCTTTCATCTTTTTGTAATGTTTCCAAGGTTCATCCGTATTATAGCATGTGACAGTACTATATTTCTTTTTATTGGAAAGCTTGAATTTAATTATTGGCAACAAGTACTGTAAGTTATTTTTCTTGAAGCAATAGCCTCACTTTGTTCATTTTAATGTAGAAAATATCTACTAAATACCCACATTGGATAACGTTAATATGTCTTTTGTTCTTTCAAGGAAAAATGGCATTCTGTGGAAACACAGCAAAACAAAAACAGCTAATTCACTCACAACTCAGTCACACAAGTGCTCTTCCTCACGACAAACATCGTACTCCTGTATGCAGCAGAAGTGCTTTATGCATTCTTCCCCTTTCATCACACAGATTATTTATAAGTATACACTGCAGAGTCAAAATTTAATAAAATTAATAGTATTTACTGCTTCATCCGAGACATTCTTAAGTGAAACTGAATACAACAGCTACAGTTCAGTGCCATTTCCTTGATTCATAGTAAGGGGCAGCAGTTTTATCCACAATGCTTTTGCACCATCAGTGCAAATATCAACACAGTGAAAATGGCAAACGGTGTCTTTAAAAAGTACCTTTGACCTTGCAGATTCTCCCTGAATGGGTCTTGGGGATCTTTAGGTATTCATGGATCACACTTTGTTTTCTACTATTCTAACTATTTCACATAATGCAAGCAGATATGTGTCCTCTGGAACTCATTCCCCTTATCTTTTTGTTCTTAGATTGTGAGTATCTTAATAGTAGAAACTGGTAGTATATGGCTTTTTAAAAAATAATTCCCAACATGTCTGGCAGTATCTTATATATAGCAGGCAGTCAAAACATGTTTGTAAAAAATTAATAATTTTCTCTTCTGATGTTTTGTATCCAGTTGAAATTATCTCAGTTCTGAAACCAAGATGATTTGGAAATAGTTTAAAAGTAATAGAGAAATAAAATAACTCATTCCTTAAGAAAGGATTGTTCACTATTGCTGCCTTTTTTCTTTTCCATGGTGTTCAAAACAAAACCCATCAATCTAGATTCTTATCTGTTCTCTTCTGGGGAAAAAACCCATAAAATCAGTAATAGAATTTTTAACCTATTGTTAATAGAAAGTATATTGTTCATGTTTTAGAAACAGCTAAACTCTTTCATTTTTCTGTGGTACTCAGTGGTTGCTTCATTTTTAGAATATGAGCAATTGACTAAAAAGTATATTGCTTCATTTTTAAAAAATGAGCAATTGACTAAAAAGTATATGCAAGAATTAGCTTCTTTGGTAATGTCCACATCTCTGATACATTGTTTGTTATCTTCTTAGGGAGAGGTAGAAGTTACAGTGGCTTTTCAGACATTAATAACACAAGCGTTATTGAATGTGAGAAAGTATTAATATGAAAAGTTTGTGGGTGGGTTTAGATAGAAGCAACTTTCCTGGGACAAATGATTTTTGGTTGTTGTTTGTTCACTTGCTTTTGTAGTAGCAAGGATTTCGAAATTATAGGTACACAGAGCTTTTGACTCAACCTGGACTTGTGGTGACATGTTGACCTTTATAGCATATAGTATTCACTTTGGAATCAATCAGGTGTTTGTTTGTTTGTTTTTAAGGCATATTTCTCATTTTATGCATAAAGTTCCTTTTCCATCTCCTCAGAGACCACGGATTTTAGTTCAGGTAAGATTTTCATGATGTAAGTGCCCTGTTAAATAATTATTGACTCTGTCAAAATGTACCATAAGAATAACAATTTTATATGGGTAAAAAAAATCAAATGAAATCAAAAGAGAACCAGATACTGTTTTACGTTGGAGTTTGGACCCTTATGGTTCTATTAACTGCCTCCCGGACAGACATCTAATGTTTCCTCTTAGATAAAGCGTTGCAGAGTTAAAGAAGTAGACAGCAGTAGATGTTTTGAACACGTAAAAAGGCACTGCTTTCCCTAAATTTATTCTTGGTATTTGAACATTTGTGCCTTTGGCACTTATTCCCTAAGTTAAATGTATTAGAAGAGATAAAAGAAAAAGCTGTATGTTTTCATATATTGCAGGAAGAATTGCTCATACCTTTGTGAGAGGAGGAAGTTTAAAGTGAACATAAATTATTTTCCCCATCTCTTTTCCCTGTTGACTTTATCTTTCATCTTTTATTTACATTTCTTTTTTGTCTATGCTCTTTATATGTAAGTTGTCTTTTGAATCTATTTAATCACGATTTTTGAAGTGATTTTGAGAAATTATTTCATGTATTATCACTATATGTGCCTTGTATTTATCACAGCCCTTAATGGAGTATCATTCAAAATTAGAAATCATTTATAAATAGATATTTGCAAATTTGTATAAATCTGCATAAAATTTTAAATGTAGATTAAATTAATTGCATTAATATATTGATACAGATTAAATGTCTAGAAAAATATCATTTTGATAAGCTTTATAAGTAGTCTGCATATCTACATATCATCCCAAGTTACTTCTTGCTATTTAGTGCCAGAATACATATAGCACACTCAGTTTGAATACACATAAAAGATATGTTTTATAGCAGAAGTTGGCAAGTTTTTTATGTTGAGGCCGAAACAGTGTTTCAGTCTTTACAGTAAAGGCCATACTGTCTCTCTGGAAAATATTCAGCTCTGCTTTCATTGCACAAAAGCACCTATAGGTAACACGTAAACAAATGTGCATGGCTTTATTTTAATAAGACTTTATTTATAAAAGCAGGTGGCCTGTGGATTTGCCTTGAGGCCATAGGTTTGCTAACTCTGGTTTTACTGTATTAAATGAATAATTTAGTCTCTCGACACAGATTTGTTAAATGGCATCAGGGAAATGTTGAGAAACAGAAGAAAAGAGATAGGATTCAGAGTAAGAAGAGTTAGTAGTTAGAAGAGGTCAGTCATCAGGACATATTTTTCAGGATCTTAGTGATATACATGGTTCCTATACTGGTGAATGGGGATATTGAAACTTTGTGGGCATCGTCTATATATATATGTTTTTTTCTGGAAGGTGGTGTTTTAAAGTTCATCTTTATATTTCAAATACTTTATTTTAAATCTATTTTCAGTTATCACCACATGATAATCTGATTCTCAGTCAGCCTGTTTCTTCACCTCTTCCGCTAAGGCAAGTAAAACTTCATTTGTGTTTCTCTAAATGTAGTGTGAGCTAAAGTAACATTCAAGTATTTTCTCTCTTTCCTGGGGAAAATTGCAAGTGTCGATGGAAATACTTCTCATTTAATTGTTTCTTACCTAAATTTCTTTTACTCAACAGTGAGGTTAAAGGTCTTAAAGAACACAGAAAATCTTTTACAATAGTGTTTGGTATTTTGTGTATCCATTTATTATGATTAAGTACATACAACTACATAAATACGTATATATGTCTGTAGATTATGAAAACAATATCTTTTTAGCTTTAAATATCCTCTGAAGAACATTCAAATGCAATTAATCTTAAATTTAACCCCCCAATAAAAAGTTACTTATAAATACTAGCCCATGGAATAGAATAATGTATTTCATCACCTTAAAAGTTCAGAGAGATTATGAAATATGTTTTTTCTTAAATATCATTTCTTGAAATTTAATTAGCTGTGTAATTTTTCTAGCAGGGAAATACTTACAATATAATTAAGTTATTTTGTAGCACATACCTAAGGGAGACCAGCTGCCATCTTTGACATTAATTTTGTAAGAATTGCAGATTATTTCATCACCAGGTCTTGGCCCAGAGTGACCAGTGTTTTCTTAACTTTTGTTTGAGCTGAGAATAAATTAGAAATACTGACTGAGACTACTTTAAAACAATTCTACATTACCCAAGAGCCTTTTTTTATTTTTTGGTAATGGCTTTATTGATATATAATTCACATACCATACAATTCACCCAGTTAAATTGTACAATTCAATGATCACATTCACAGACTTCTGCAACTATCACTATAATCAATTTTAGAACATTTTCATAGCTCCAGAAAAACCCTGTACCCTTTAGCAGTTACCCTCCCTTACCCCTCCCATCCCTATATATACAAACACACACACACACACCCTTCCCAGCCCTAGGCAACTGCTGATCTGCTTCTTTCGCTTCAGATTTGCCTGTCCTGGACATTTCATATAAATGGAATCATATAAAATGTGGCCTTTTGTGTTTGGCTTTTTTCACTTAGCATGTTTCCAATGTTTATCCACGTTATAGCATGTATCAGTTCTTCATTCCTTTTTATTTCCAACAAATATTTCAGTGTATGGATATACCACATTTTATTTATCCATTTATCAGTTGACAGACATTTGGGTTGTTTCTACTTTTGGGCTACTATAAATAATGCTGCTATGAACATGCACAAGTTTTTTGTGGGCATATGTGTTTATTTCTCCAAGAGACTTTATTAGTTTTGGTTTATTTTTAAAAAGTTAATTCAGTGAAGCCAGTTATTTAACATTATAAAGATGAAATACTGGTTAGCTTACTGAATCATTTACTTTTTAAAAAATTGTTTTAAAAATTTATTTTTTTATTTTTGGCTGCGTTCAGTCTTTGTTGCTGTATGCAGGCTTTTCTCTAGTTGCGGCGGGCGGGGGCTACTCTTCATTGTGGTGCGCAGGCTTCTCATTGGGTGGCTTCTCTTGTTGCAGAGCACGGGCTCTAGGCGAGCAGGCTTCAGTAGTTGTGGCACTCAGGCTCAGTAGTTGTGGCTCGTGGGCTCTAGCATGCAGGCTTTGTAGTTGTGGCACACGGGCTTAGTTGCTCCGCAGCATGTGGGATCTTCCCGGAGCAGGGCCTGAACCCGTGTCCCCTGCATTGGCAGGCGGACTCTTAACCACTGCACCACCAGGGAAGCCCAGAATCATTTACTTTGTTAATGCAGTATTTTGTTAACCATGTACAGTGTCTAAGTTTTGATTATTAATTTGCTTTGTATGTGTGTATCATCACTTAGTAGCTCTTAATTAATATTATCATTACAATAGTAAAGATAATCTAGCTATTTGTAAATCCAAATTTTGAGATGTGTATTTACCTTAAGGAAGTTGGGCCTGTAAGTCACGTATGTTTTCTGATAATTACAGAGGAAGATGAGCCATGTTAAAAAAAAAAAGAAGGGCTTCCCTGGTGGCGCAGTGGTTGAGAGTCCGCCTGCCGATGCAGGGGACACGGGTTCGTGCCCCGGTCTGGGAAGATCCCACATGCCGCAGAGCGGCTAGGCCCGTGAGCCATGGCTGCTGAGCCTGAGCGTCCGGAGCCTGTGCTCTGCAAGGGGAGAGGCCACAACAGTGAGAGGCCCGCCTACCGCAAAAAAAAAAAAAAAAAAAAAAAAAAGAAAAAAAACTTGCATTAAACGATTTGCTTTCAACCAAAGCACCCCTCTTATACATTGAATTCTTTTTTTGAACTATCTACATGGCAGATCTTTTTATATAAAATGAAGCAGATGACTTTTCATTTTCCATATTTAATACAATGCAGAAGAATCGAATGATTTCAGAACCTCATAAAACTTCATTATTTTCATAGTGTGTTTCTGATGCAGTGTTTTCCCTACATAAGAGCAACAGTCATGTTTAAAGTTAAATATATAATATGAACTATAATACTACCCTAATCGTGAACTTTTAAAAATTATTTTGGATAATGAGGTGTTTGATCTCTGTTTTTTTTAATTATATATTTTTGTTTGGATTTATAGTGGTGGCAAGTTTTCAACACTACTTCAGAATTTAGGCCCTGAAAATGCTGTGACACTACTGGTGTTTGCAGTAACAGAACATAAGATTCTTATTCATTCCTTACGGCCTTCAGTGCTTACTAGTGTGACAGAAGCATTAGTGTCTGTGAGTATCACAGTTTCTTATTAGCAGTCAGTTTTATTTTAAACCTAATTATTCATATAATTTAAAACTGTTTTAATGCTTAACTAAAATTCAGAGTGTAATGCATTTCAACTTTCTGGCCATTAACACTAGTTGTAATTATTTAACAAGCATTATACTACTTTTGGTATAAATATTTAAAAGACAGTTTTTTGTGTGTGCTGATGAATTATGCTTCAATGTCAAACAGCTAAATATTCTCTTATCTTTTATTTTTCCAAGATGATTTTCCCTTTCCACTGGCCATGCCCCTATGTTCCTCTCTGCCCACTGGCTTTAGCAGATGTCTTGAGTGCACCATGTCCATTCATAGTAGGAATTGATTCAAGATACTTTGATCTCTATGACCCTCCACCAGATGTCAGTTGTGTTGACCTAGATACCAACACAATTTCTCAGTAAGTTCATTTTAATGATTCTACTTCCAGTAATTTACAACTTTGTAGTATATGTATGTAAATGTATATTTTGTGAATGCTAACTAGAATTCTTTTGAGCTATGTTGTTTTTATATTTGGGGTTTTTACCATCTTTGAATCAGTTCTTACTATACTTTGATGGGATACGTTTAGTGTATTAGAGAAGGTTTTAATCCTCAGCTCTTTCAATATTTGAGAAATATTATAATCTTATGCTTACTTAGAAATTTATGTAAGAAATGTAAATTTTTACATTTTATAATTTTTATAATTTTTATAATTTTTTAATAATTTTTTAATAATTTTTTCTCTCTCTATTGGAATAATATTTAAGTTGTAGCTAAGCTACTGGAACTGTATACTTACAGCTTTTTTATAATTCAGTGTTTTCTCTTGTATTATTTATTTTCAGTTTAATCATACTTAAGCTCTTCAGGGAAGAGGAAATTGATGCAATACCACGTTGCATCCACAGGATATACTTAAAATAACTGCAAGTTACCCTATTAGTAAAGCCCAAAAGCTAGTATACCTTTTACAATTTAAGTACGTATTTGTGAGATAGGTTTTTCTCCATTTTTAAATAAGCATGTTTCATATTAAAGCCTTTTGATTTAATTCTGAAATCTTACATTAATTCTAGTATTGTTATATGTCAAAACCTCAACTGTCTAAACCATTAGAAAAGTTTAGCAGAAAATAATTTTCTTTTATAAGGCATGTATGCTTTCAAAAGCCTAACCAAGAAAATATGGGATGTACTTTGGCACTAAAGCCATTTTATATATGGGATAAATAGCATCAAAGATTCTTTACCATGAACATTTCATACTTTACCAGAAATATTTAATTCTCCAAATATTAAAGTAGTATCTTTTTTTTTTGGCCAGTTGTTAATGTTACATGACATAATGTTTTTAAAAATTGAAATTCAAGGTGGTAAATAAGTATGTACATTTTCTCTCTTTTTATACTTTTATACTTTTCCTCAATTTGTTAAAAGAGTTTTTTTCTTATTATTTTAACTTTGTTTTGATCACTAATGGTTAAAGAATCAAAGAAACATGACTTGTTTGCACTCATCAGTGGTCTTCCTTCTTGGTTTTATCGCCTTTCCAAACCTATGGGAAGACTAAACTAGTGAATTAATAGCTTTCTACTTTCCTTCATTGTGAATTTCTGGAGCCTCAACCTGAAATTTGAAAGAAAAATCTGAGTATGAAATTTGTGGTTTCCTTTTCCCTTCTCTGACTCATAAATACATAAAATAAGGAATATATTATGAATGTCAAGAAATTTCTGAAGAAAGGGAAATTAATATCTGATATGTACTAGTCATAAAGCTGTATGCATAGCCTAAGGTATCTCATATTATTCTCTGTATTTTGTGAGGTAGTTTTTACTAACCAGTCTGACAGACAGATAAGAAAACCAAAGCTTAGATTTTTAAGTAATTTATAAAAAGGCACATAACAATACTGCCAGAACTGATTTTGAAACTATCATTGTCTGACTCTATAACTATTACTTCTGCCACTAATTACTGGCTTACTACTTATGCAATAGTAATCCTATAAATGGAACTCACTATGAATAAAAATGCAGAAGGCTGTCATAGATCCAAACTCAGGTACTAGATAAAATTCCTTTTTTTTAAAAAATATATTTATTTTTGGCTGCGTTGGGTCTTCATTGCTGCACGCAGGCATTCTCTAGTTGCAGCAAGCGGAGGCCACTCTTTGTTGTGGTGCACAGGCTTCTCATTGTGGTGGCTTCTCTTGTTGCAGAGCACGGGCTCTAGGTGCTTGGGCTTAGTAGTTGTGGCACATGAGCTCAGTAGTTGTGGCTCACGGGCTCTAGAGCGCAGGCTCAGTTGTCGTGGCACATGGGTTTAGTTGCTCCGCGGCATGTGGAATCTTCCTGGACCAGGGCTCGAACCCTTGTCCCCTGCATTGGCAGGCGGATTCTTAACCACTGCGTTACCAGGGAAGTCCCTCGATAAAACTCTTCTCCCGAGCCAAGTTTTACAGTGATGATATCAAGGGCAAGAGGAGGAAATTATGTGAGTAAATAATAGTAATTTGATGAAATGATACCAAATTACTGTTCATTCACTTATGCTACAGACACCTCTTGAGTGCCTTTTTTTTTGATATACTCCATTCTCTTAAGTTGCTAATCTAGTTAGCAAGGCAGGCACACACACAGTGAATGCTAAGGCACAGTAGGAGTACTGTGTTTTGAAGTTTTAGCAAGAAAATAACGTCAAAAGTGTTTTTACATTGTGTTCTCACTTTAATACAGGGTTCCATAGTCCTGGTCACATTATAGATGAAATAAAATCTCACAGCAGGACATCTGCCGTTTGACCCTGCCCTATCTGTATTTTATTATCATTGTGGAAAGATAGGGTAGATTCCAAGACAGTTCTTCTTTGTCAGCTTAAGCTTTCCCATCCACTCTTTTTTTCTTTCAAAGTAATATTTGACCTTTTTGTTCTATGGGAAGTTTAAGGAACATTAAAAAAAAAAAGTTCAGCAATTCCATTTCACACCAGTGCTATGATGTTGTCTTTGGTGGTTAGAACATAAATGATTTACTTTTCTTCTCCTTTTTCTCTGTATTTTTCACGTTTCCTAAAATGAGTATTTATTGCTTTTGAAATAGAAAAAAGATTTAATAAATAGAGAGTGGAATCAACAAAGCTATAGTTAAGTCCGAAAGCTTTATCATGTTTTATCACCATGCTCTTTTCTTCTCCTACTCCATATATAGTTTAAAGATTATGGGCTTCCCTGGTGGCGCAGTGGTTAAGAATCTGCCTGCCAATGCAGGGGACAAGGGTTCAAGCCCTGGTCCGGGAAGATCCTACATGCCGTGGAGCAGCTAAACCCATGTGCCACGACTACTGAGCCTGCACTCCAGAGCCTGCGAGCCACAACTACTGAGCCCACGTGCCTCAACTTCTGAAGCCCGTGTGCCTGGAGCCCGTGCTCCGCAACAAGAGAAGCCATCGTGGTGAGAGGCCCGCGCACTGCAACAAAGAGTGGCCCCCGCTCGCCGCAACTAGAGAAAGCCCGCGTGCAGCAACAAAGACCCAACGCAGCCAAAAATAAAAATAAATAAAATAAATTTTTTTAAAAAAAGGATTAACTGTGTTGTAAAGGTTGTATAAAGGAGATTATAGGAGTTCATCTAGAAACAAAGATATCACTGTCAAGCTGATGTCCTCTTTTATAGTTATAAAAGTATTTTGGAGTGTTATACTTTATTCAAATAATCTAATATTTTTTAATTAATTTGTTTATTATTTATTTATTTATTATTTTTGGCTGTGTTGGGTCTTCGTTGCTGCACATGGGCTTTCTCTAGTTGCAGCGAGTGGGGGCTACTCTTCATCGCAGTGCATGGGCTTCTCATTGCAGTGGCTTCTCTTGTTGTGGAGCACGGGCTCTAGGTGCGCGGGCTTCAGTAGTTGTGACGTGCGGGCTTCAGTAGTTGTGGCACATGGGCTTAGTTGCTCCGCAGCATGTGGGATCTTACAGGACCAGGGCTCGAACCCGTGTCCCCTGCATTGGCAGGCAGATTCTTAACCACTGTGCCACCAGGGAAGCCCAAATAATCTAATATTATAGATTATTTCTTTTCTGAAAGAAACAAAGCTAAATTTTACTTATATTTTTAGGAAACTAAATATTTGGATATACCGAAGTATTTTGATAAGCTTTATGGATCATAAGTTCATTGAAAGTTTTCTACAGTGCTTTGTCTTAGAGTATATAAGAAAAAATCTCCTAATAGTAGGATTTTCCCAATATTTAGGTGTCTAAAGACTCTTAGATGAGATTAAGAGTAATGGCCACCACATTAAGTTTTGTAGTGATTTGCATGATTCCAAAGCAGGTGGAATTGACTCAATATAAACATAATTTAATACAGGGTTCTACTCTCATATAAATTAATTTTTAAGAATTAAACACTCCAATTTACCCCTGTAGTAGTTTTCTTCTGTTAAGTAGAATACTTTGTATATTTTATTTTTGTTCAATGTGTTTTCTCTTTTCCCCTTTTTATAAATAACAGATATATACCCACCCCTGCCCCACCTCAAGTTAATCTGACAAATATATTATTGTTGTCATTTACTCTCAGAACTGGTGATAAGAAAAATGTAGCCTGGAAGGTACTTCCAAAGAAACCATGTAAAAATCTGATGAACACACTGAATAATTTGCACCAGCAGTTGGCAAAATGTAAGTGTATAATTTATTTAAAGGAAGTAATTTAATCTGAAGAAAGGACTCCAGCAGCTTTGCCTTACTTGTAAAAGGATGGTGTTTACCTAAAGGAAAGTGGTTTTACAATCTTAAAGGCAAATGAACATTAAAGCAAAATTTTTTAGAAGCTGAATGGGAGATTTACAAAATTTATATTTTACATCATAATAAAATTCAAAAAGATTAAGGTGATTATTTTCAAATACTATGGAAAAAATACTGGTTTCTACTTGTATATTTTCTTTATACATAGAATAGAAAGTTAGTTTTGAAAATCTAAGACAGATGGTTTAAATTACATTAGAAAATGCTGATGATTCTTGTGGGTTGAAAGCAAGGTCATGTGCTTTTCACCTTCAATAGATCTTAATGCTGTGCTTACCTCAAATAATTTGAAAATAGAAGCTTGCCAAAAGCATTCGGAAATTAATTAAAGTGAAAATAGATTAGGATATGGAGAATTTCAGTTCAAAGCTTACAATAAGAGTATCTTGATAGTGATCCAGAATTACCAGTAAGAGGAATTAAGCCTTCATTTATCTAATCCTCTTGGTATTTTATACCAACAGTCCATTCAGGGTTCATAATTTAATACTTATTGTATAAAAAATGGTCAGTAATGGTGCAGCAATATTTGAGGTTCTCATTTATGTATTAGGTGAAATATAAACATGGGAGGTGGCCTACATCCTCGAGGGTTCAAGGGTGCCTATAGAATAGTTGGAAAGAGACATGGAAAAAGACAGCGTTTACAAAGTAAACCTTATAACAAGTAGATAATCCGGAAGTGGCTCATAAGTATTGGGATATGAAAAAATGACATCAAATGGAACAAATTTTATACTATGGAACAAATAAATTATGTATGGAATTTTATTTAAGCTACTTAGTTAATTGCTTTCTAAAAATTTATGAGCTTCTTTTGAATAGCTGAGAAGTCCAGCAGCTTTTGTAGCAATATTTAAGTATTATTAAAATAAGTGAAATAACCCATCTAGCTGTACTGAAGGGCAGAATCTTACAGCTTAAAATTACAGGTTTTAACAATACTGATATTGTTATTCAGGATTATATATCACTTTACAGCTTCAGAGCACTTTCACATACATTCTTTTGTCTTTACAACTGTGAAGATACTAAGTTTGAGGGAGGTAGCTTGTCAGAGATCATACAGTTAATAAAGATGAAGCTAGGATTAAGACCTAGGCCTTCATTCCAGTGCCCACGTGCTTTTACTTTTTTAAACAATAAGAACTCCAAAAAAACCTCCCTAAGATGATTTATTGTTCCTCATATTTTAAGAAGTTTTAAAATTTTGAGGCAATCACAAACTTTGTTTCTGTGACCTTTTGAGAATAGATGTCCCCATCATCTCCAAATAGAGTGTATTTCCTACCAATAAGTACATTCTGTATCACTACAGTATGCTATAACCATGAAAATCAGGAAGTTAACATTGAGCATTACTACCATCCTTATCCTCAGACCAAATCAAGTTTTGCTAGGGTTATATATTAAGGAGTTATGTAAACAAAGGGTTGAAGTAGCTTGAGCCCTTTTGAAAACACATTTATTATTTTTCTTTCAATTTTATTGAGATATAATTGACATACAGGACTGTACAAGTTTAAGGTATGCAGCATAATGACTTGAATTACATATGCAATGGATTTATAATTGATACCACTATGAACATTAATTTTGAAAGTTCTGGGGAAAACATTAACACTGTATTTCTTCACAGTGCAGCAGAGACCAAGAGACGATGGACTAATGGACTTAGCAATGAATGATTATGATTTTAATTCTGGAAAGAGGTTGCACATGATAGATTTGGAAATCCAGGAGGCATTTTTGTGTTTCATGGCCTCTATTTTAAAAGGTTATAGATCATACTTAAGACCAATAACACAAGCCCCATCTGAGACAGCCACAGATGCAGCCTCTCTTTTTGCCCTACAAGGTGAGTGATTGCATAGTACTACAGCTTTCATATTATTGAGCTTAACCTTGTGATGATTGCTTTCTGGGTTAGTAGCTCATATTTATCAAAATATACTTATCTATTTCAGGAGTATGTGAGTATCAACTCAGTTGGTAATCCATTTCCATAGGACTGGTTATTTCTCAGGCACATTAGATATAATCCCATTAGCAAAATATGCAGAAGAGACTATTTGAAAAGTACAGAGCTTCCTAACCATGTACCACTGCACTCTGTTGTGTCACAGATGTGTTAAGATATTGATGTTTTTAGCTTTCAGGGCAGCCCGGTGCTGTTGGGCAAGCAGAGGAGCCCCTGGGTTGGGGGATCTGAAAGATCTGGGTTCAAGTTCCTTTCCTATTGCTATCTTTATCAGGTCACTTCCCCTTCAGGGGTCTTAGTTTCTTTTTCTGCAAAATAGTAGGGTGTGGGGGGTATAGATGACATGGTTGATCTAGTTCCTTCTAGCTGAAAAATTCTCTGAATCTGTAAATGATATTATATATGCTAACATTACAAATTTATGTTGAATAGCTTTCTTAAGAAGCCGAGACCGGTCACATCAGAAATTCTATAACATGATGACCAAAACACAAATGTTTATTCGCTTCATTGAGGAATGTTCTTTTGTCAGTGATAAAGATGCAAGCCTGGCGTTTTTTGATGATTGTGTAGATAAAGTAAGTAATAGTATGTCTACAGTGCCGTAACTTATTTTGTGTGACTATTATAAATGTTATGAGTTACAGTTTCTATTTATAACTTAACCAGCTTTTAACAAAATTTAAGTTAATTCCATTTCATCACTGACCCTTTATTATGAAAGTTTTGGTGGCCTACTAGATGTTATAGACCACAACCTCTTAAGAGTACTTTGCAGGATTTTACCAAATTATGAATTTTATTTTAGCAACCAGGTCTGTAATGCTGCCTGTCCACTTACAGACTATGGGAGTTTTGTCCAAGCCAATGGACCTCTAACTTGATCATCCTTAATTTTCACCTCTCCTTTTGGTCTAAGGTGGATTGTCACATGCTGAGAGTAGGTGTAGAACATAACATTTCACCTGAATATTTCTACAATTTGGGAGTGCATTTGTAGCATAAATTAAGTGAATTAATTCTACTATTTAAATTCATGTGTGAAACCTTTCCTGCCCCTGTAGTCTGCTATCATTAGTGGGATAGAGCAAAGTGGGTATCCATGGTGGATAGAGAGGAGCTTGGGAAACAGTGGCTCAAAGAGGGGTGTCAAAACCTGAATGGGTGAAGGAGGAGCAGCCTAGCATGGGGTGTTGGAGCCCAAGCCAGGTGAGGAGAGCATCCATCCATGCAGGGGGTGGCCTAGCATGGGGGATCAGAGGACGAACAGGATAAAGAGAGTGTCCATGCTGGAGGACAGACTATTTCCAGGGGTCAGAACCTAAACAGTGTGCGTCCATGCAGATGTGAGGACAGCACGGAGTGTCAGAGTCTAAGCAAGGCAAGGAAAGTGTCCCCACTGGGTAGGCCCAGCAAATGGGGTATCATAGTTTAATCTGGATGAGGGAGATGTCAGCCTGGTGGGGCAGAGGGTTGGTCTGGAAGGAGTTGTCAAAGCCAAATTAGGGTGAAGGAGTCATATGCCTGGAGGAGAAGTGGTGTTGGAGATGGGAGATTGTTACATATGGAGGGATTGATCAAATAAATAAGTACCAAATGTGTCTTATAAAAATGATTTTCATCATGCAAGATGTAGAAGGAAAAACACCGCATTGGGAATCAGGAGAACTTTGATCTCAGCGTTCCTACTTGTGACTTTAGTCAAGTCATTTAGTCTTTCTGTGTTGTGTTCTTATGTACGTTTTAAAAGTATTGTGAGGAGAAATCATTATAACTGCATATTTCACAGTGTTCAGAGTAGTGTTGTGTGAACTATAAAGTAGGAAAATTTATGACCATTTTTATATTTGTCTGGTTTTTATTCCAGTTTATAGATTAGTAGTTAATTTGGTTTTATTACTGCATGATGTAGAAATGTTCAACTTTTGAATGACTTACACATATGAAGAATAGGAACAAGTTCAGAGCCTTGTGGAGGAATTTACACTTTCCTTCAAATTGGAAGACCTGAGGGATGATTGATGTGGAGAAATACTGTTTCTGGTGCTGATAGAGAGTTAACAAGCTAAGATGCCCAGAAATATCCACCCTAGTCCTTGAAATGCTTTAGAATAGGGAAAAGATGGATATATGTCAGTATTTGCTTAGAACTCATAATTCATTTTCCCACAGAAACACTGATATATGTGGTGATTAGCTGTAGTTCAGATGGTGCATGGCTACAGTGTTGTGCTAGAAATATGTATTAAATTTCTTTTTGGTGGATTGATATTCTAACCACCTTTTAGGACATTTTTTAAAGTCCAAATTTATTGTAGTATAATATACAAACAATAAATGCACCTTTGAAGTGTGTAGTTTGATAAGTTTTGGCAAATATAGATTTCCATGTAACCATGACTCCAAAACATAGAACATTTCTATCACCCCAGAAAGGATATTGTTTTGAGGGGCAATTCATTTTCTGTATTTTGAATAACCTATTTGTAGACAGACATTTTTTAAATTTTTTTTTAATATTTATTGGACTTCCCTGGTGGTGCAGTGGTTAAGAATCTGCCTGCCAATGCAGGGTACACGGGTTCCCACATGCCACGGAGTAACTAATCCCGTGCGCCACAACTACTGAGCCTCCACTCTAGGGCCCAGGAACCACAACTACTGAGCCCACGAGCCACAGCTACTGAAGCCCGTGCACCTAGAACCTGTGCTCCACAACAAGAGAGGCCAAAGCAATGAGAAGCCCGCGCACTGCAACGAAGAATAGCCCCCGCTCGACACAACTGGAGAACGCCCGTGTACAGCAACAGAGACCCAACGCAGCCATAAATAAATAAATAAATAATTTTAAAAAATGTTATTTATTTACTTATTTATTTATCTGGCTGCACCGGGTCTTAGTTGCGGCACATGGGATCTTCATTGCCACATGCAGGAGCTTCGTTGCGGCATGCGGGATCTAGTTCCCTGAACAGGGATTGAACCTGGGCCCCCTGCATTGGGAGCACAAAGTCTTAACCGCTGGACCACCAGGGAAGTCCCTATAGACAGACTTTTAGAACTCTGCCTTTTTGTAAGTTGAGTTCTGCCTGCATAAAGCTTTGAAATCCTGTTTATTTTGAGAATTAATATTATAGCTCCTTGATAGTTTTGTCTTCATTGCAGCATTGTACTAAGAACATGGTTTTCAGTATTTTAATCAAATTTTTAAGTTTGCCTTATTTGGTGCTTATAAAGTTAAATATTAATAGAATAAATAAATAGAAATGTGTGCTTTAAATAGAAAAGGTGTACAATGAATAGAAGAGTATGCTTTAAAGAATAATTTCTCTAAACCCCTTTTTACAGGAATAATTGTGTTGGTTTTTGTAAATAAAAATGATGTTTCTGACCAGCATGTACCTTGAAGGTTTTTCCTCTATCGTGCTGGGCTTCCACTGGTCATCTGTATGTACTCACTGAGCTGCCATTGTGAACAGTGGCATGTATTTGGGTAACAGTTGTTCCTTGTGCCAAGTCAACTGAATCATAAGGGACCAAGTTAGTGCCAGGGTTTTGCTAATAGCATGCTTTAGCCAATAGACTTATTAATCCACATAGGAATACTGAATTAGTTGGAAGAATCCAGTTAACAGTGCAGAAGAGAGAAATCTTATATTGTTCCGTTTTACTTTTTGCTCATTTTATGTGTCTTGTTTTCACAAGTTTGTGTTTCAGCTAAGAGCTCATATAATAGTATCACATGGTTTAAAAAATACTCATTAAGGGGCTTCCCTGGTAGCACAGTGGTTGAGAGTCCGCCTGCCGAAGCAGGGGACACGGGTTCGTGCCCTGGTCTGGGAGGATCCCACATGCCGCGGAGCGGCTGGGCCCGTGAGCCATGGCCGCTGAGCCTGCGCGTCCGGAGCCTGTGCTCCACAACGGGAGAGGCCACAACAGTGAGAGGCCCGTGTACCGCAAAAAAAAAAAAAAAAAATACTCATTAATATTGTAAGACATACATGACATAATTTTGCAAGGTACTTAGGGTATCATGTTCTAAGGAGGATATTTTATTACTGATAATTACTATATTATATTGTCTAGGATTTTCTGAAAATAGGTCACCTGTTATTTAGTTGATAAGAGTCAAAATGTGAGGCGTGACTGGAGTGATTGCTTAAAGAATATACATTCTGAGAAGTCTCAAAAAAGAAACAATCCAATTAAATGTGTAATTATTGTTTCTAGGCAGATTGTTTTCCTAAAATGCTATTTACCCATTCAAAGTCTAGATTCAACAAAATATCACTTATATATAATGGATTAATGTTATACTTAAAGATTTTGATGATTCCTAAGAAAATCAAAACTGAAAATAAACTCACTAAAACATAGTTACTTGTATTTGCTTTATTACAATTCAAGGAACTGTTTTATTAGAGGAAATAACAAAATGTAACAAAATCCAAAATATATCTTCTTTTTAGTTAAAAATGATATTATTTTATTTGTGATATCATAAAATATATCTTAATAACCTTCATATATAATGAGAGTAGAGGTTAATTGTATTCCTAGTATTATTAAGCAGAACTCTCTGAAATAATAAATAATTACACAGCGCTGTTACTACTTTTCATATTTTAATACCACAGTTTAAGTGCATTCAGCACAGCAAGTCAGTGCTTACTTTTAATCTGCAAACGGTTTTTGAATATCAGTAATACTTTTAAAATAGACATTCATGTGGGGTTATTCCTTAGTTGAGTGACTTTGAGCTTAATTTTTTAAGTGAACAGATCCCCTTACCTCTGGCAGTTTAGCTATGAAAAGTAAATAATATTAGATGCGCATTAAGTGCTTAAGATTGAGCAGAATCCATGACTAACATTGAACAGAAATTAGATATATTCCTCTTTTGATCTTAGCCTATCCAAACAGAAAACATTTACCAACTTTTAAAAAGCTGGAGTGAGTAATCCTGAATAGGAGTAAGAAAAACAATGTATGAAAATTATTTGAGTTTCATTTATGACTAATTTAAGAACCATGTGTTCTTATTCTTCATATGATTGTATTTTAAATCCTTACAATCTGTTCCTATAGGATGCAGCTTAACTAAAAGCAGTTTTGTGCAACAAATAGCCTGGTAAGGTTTTTCTTGGCTTCCCAAGCATTCCTCTGCAGTGTTTTCTGAGCATTTTAATGTCTTGTGAAAAAATATGAAGAGAATATGAAAATTATTTTAATTTTATCCTGTCATGGGTGTTGGATTTCTTTTTTCTCCCAGTAGAGACAGATGTCACTGTGCTTTCCAAAAGACAGAAATGCTCAACTGATAAATGGAGGATTTATTACATGGCTGTTCTTGTAATGTTGAAATGAGATTTTATTGGTAGACAAGATAGGGGAAATATCTTTTACCAAGGTACTGAATTTACAGAGCACAATTTTAATATTTTAGTAGACTTTACAATACTTAGAATTAGAGTAGTTGTCCATGTCCACAGATTTTTTTCTATGCAAGCAAAGACACAGGTCTGACAGGGAGAAGCTGATAAATAAATAAAAATTTAAAAGCACCTGGTGCTCACAGACAAGTAGTTCTCTTATAATGTTCCATTATGGAGACCGGAGTAGTTTCCAGCTTCCTTTCCAATGACCTTGGGTATTTGTTGGACCAGAATAACCTTTTTATTCTAGTCCATCTCTTCTACTTCATTATCATTGCTGCCCTTATAATTACATTAACCCCATTTCATCTGCATAAAAATGTTTGTGTATAGAGCTTCTCATTTGCTCTTGGGTTGTCCATGGATACCATATCCTACTAGGGATACCAGTGATTTTGAGTTATCATTGACATGTTCCTAATGTTGTTTTGTAAAGTAACAGGAAGTGTGGAAAATAAAAGGGAGGAAAAACTCCATAAGCCCAGTACCCTAATATCCACTTTACATTTACTTTCAATGTTTTTACATAATTATAGTATACTTCCTAATTTTTTACATAACCAGATCTTATAAACATTTTTTATATGCTGCCAAATCTCTAAAAAGTAAAACATAGCCTAGTTTAAAAAGTCAAATGATTTTATAAGGTTTAGGTCACATTTTTTCCCCACCCCTAGTTTCTTTTTTTTTTTTAATTTTTATTGGTGTATAGTTGATTTACAATGTTGTGTTAGTTTCAGGTGTGCAGCAAAGTGAATCAGTTATACATATATCCACTCTTTTTTTTTTTTTTTTAAGATTCTTTCCCATATAGGCCATTACAGAGTATTGAGTGGAGTTCCCTGTGCTATACAGCAGGTTCCTGTTAGTTATCTATTTTATATATAGTAGTGTGTATATGTCAGTTGCAATCTCCCAATTTATCCCTCCCCCCCTTATCCCATGGTAGCCATAAGTTTTTTTTCTACATCCGTGTCTCTACTTATGTTTTGTAAATAAATTCATTTGTACCCTTTTTTATGATTCCACATATAAGCGATATCATAGGATATTTGTCTTCCTCAGTCTGACTTCACTCAGAATGACAATCTCTAGGTCCATCCATGTTGCTGCAAATGGAATTATTTTGTTCTTTTTTTATGGCTGAGTGATACTCCATTGTATCTATGTACCCCATCTTCTTGATCCATTCCTCTGTTGATGGACATTTAGGTTGCTTCCATATCCTGGCTATTGTAAATAGTGCTGCAGTGAACATTGGAGTGTATGTATCTTTTTGAATTATGGTTTTCTCCAGGTATATGCCCAGGAGTGGGATTGCTGGGTCATATGGTAGTTCTATTTCCCACCCCTAGTTTCTGTTCCCAAAGGTAAGCACTTTCTCTTTCAGCCATTTCATCAGTCATTTTCCTTAAGATTTCCAAATAATGTGTTGTTATTGCTGCTTATTGTTTTATATATTATCTATTAATGTCATATTTACCACCATCACCAAAATTCTCCCAATGTAGTTGGTCAGATGGTTGTTCAATGTTAATATTTTTATCACTGTATATAATCACAGATAGGCCATATATATATTGTAGTTAAATTTCCTTTTATGTATGGACTTGTATTTTCCCTGAAGTTAATTAATTGCTATATTTCTTGTTTTGTGTGTATTATTAATTCATCTCCAAACTCTTCTATGAAGGTAAAAAATCTAAAATCTCTCAATTTTTCTAACATATTAAGTAATCTATCCGTTTGGTTTTTTTGTTTTTTTAAGTTCTTGCTGGAGCTTTCCATCTTTGTGTTCCAGTCTGAACTGACTGCTTTCTAGTCTGTCATTATGGGATTTTCCTTCACCATCATCTTGGAATTACACTGACCTCTCTCCGGATTTGTATCCCCTGCTTTCTGGCTTCAATAACTTCTTTCTTGGTTTATTTCCTTGTTATGGTGAATCACAGCTTTCAGTAGCTTAGTGAGAAACAGTACATGGGAGATACATTTTTTGATGCCCTGCCTGTTTGCAAATTTCATTATTCTGCCTTAATACTTGAATGCTAATTTGGTCGGATGTAAAATCAAGTCATTACTGCATTGTCTTCTGGCTTGTTATTGTTGAGAATAACATCTAGTCTAACAGTATCTTGATTTCTGATCTTCTGTGCCTAATCTCTTTATCAGTCTGGAAGCATTTAAGATCCCTGATATTCTGAAATCACAAGGATATGCCTGGTGTCAGCCTTCTTTTCTTCTCTGAGTTGGACACTTGTAGGCCCTTTTAATCTATGGTCTCATGGCCTTCAAATTGTGGGGAATTTTCTTGCATTTTTTTCTTTCTTTTTCTTTCCTCCACTTTCTCTGTTCTCTTGTTCTGAAATACATATTTGTATATTGGCCCTCCTGGCCTGATCTGCTTAATTTTCTTTTTTCTTTTCTTTTTCCCCATCCCATTTTCTGCCTCTCTGTCATTCATCGCCACTTTCTGGGAGATTTCTTCAATTTTATCTTTCAACCATTATAGTATACTTTTTACCTCTGCTATCATGTTTGTAATTTCCATAGCTCCTTTTCATTCTCTGAATGTTCCTTTCTTTTTTTTTTCTTTGTAAATATTTATTTTTATTTTATTTATTTATTTATTTCGTTGCACCAGGTCTTAGTTGTGGCAGATGGGCTCCTTAGTTGCGGCATGCATGTGGGATCTAGTTCCCTGACCAGGGATTGAACCCAGGCCCCCTGCATTGGGAGCACAGAGTCTTAACCACTTAACCAGGGAAGTCCCTGAATGCTCCTTTCTTATAGCATCTTCTTGTTTCATGGGTGTAGGCTTATTCATTTCAGTTATTTTGAAGGTTTTTTTCCCCCTTGCATTGTCTCTGCTTCTTCTAAATACCTTTTAATATTTGTTTACTTTATCCTTTTTCAAGTTATTGGTTTTTTGTGTGATCTTTGGTTGGTATTCATTGTCAAGTGTGAGGCACAGAGAACTCATTAGAGCTCTTTCTGGGAGGGTGGGGCTTGGAGCTTCCTTAGGTATGAGACTGATGATCATAAAGGAACTCAACTAATTCATTAGAGTCCCTATTTGATCATTGTCTATAGTTCTTTTCTTTTAGGCTATGTAGTTTCCCCAGGAGGTATCTCCAGTCTCAAGCCTGGAGTGCATAAGCCTGACTGCAAGTATTCTCAGAGCTGAGTGGGGAAGGTAACTAAGATTTTCCACTTGTTGTAACATGTAGGCTTTTCCTCACTTCACCTGTTTTTATTAACCTTCTTCATCTTCCTCAACTCTGCCCAGTGTCCTCAAGTCTAAAGTCCCTCTGGTTCTTCACTCAGAAAGACCCAACCTAGTCTTATGCCATGTTGGGGAGAGGTAGTGGCCTAACTATACTGGGTTGGGCGAGGGATCTAGGAGTTCTTAAATTCAGGATTTAACTAATTCTCCCAACTCAACCCCACTTGCCCTCCCATCTTCAGGGGCATCATGCTTTTCATTCCTGACCTTTCTGGTGCTCCGTAGAGCAAAATGGCTGACTATTTGGGTGCTCTCCTCTATCCCCTCACCAGTGCCAGATATGTGGCTTTCAGCTTTGACAGGTCTCATCAATCTACTTTGCAGCTTCTAAAATGTTTTGAACTCAGCTCTGCTGTTGTCTTCTCTCCAGTTCATTTTGTTGTTGTTGTTGTTTTTTAATCTCCTTACTCTCATTTTGGTGAGATTTCAGGAAGGATTGAAGGTAAATTGTTGTGTTTAATTTGTCTTCTTCAACCAGGAGTCTGCATAACCTTCACTCTTTTCATTTTGAATGATTGTATGTTTCATCTATGTATCATCCTTTATTCATTTACCTATTTTTTGACATGCAGATGACTTCCAATTTATTGCTATTGCAGTCCTGCAAAAAAAAACATCTTTCATACTGATAGCTTTTTTTCATGTTAGGTTATTTCCTTAGAACTTATTCTAAGAAAGAATAAGGTTTAAACACATCTTGCTTTCTAAAAAAGGCTGTACCAGTTTTGAGTACCAGCAGGGTTTGTGATTATCCAGCTTACTATATTTGTTGTATCATTGCTAGTTTTACCATATAAAAGTCTTTTTGACAGGCTAAAAAGAAAGGCACCTTCTTTTATACTGATTAACTTTCAAATATCCTTCAACAGGATTGAAATAAGTGCTTATTCTAAAAGCAATATAGTCTGCCTTGTTTAAATTTTTATTCTGAGCATTTATTACTTTTGTAATTTTTAAAAAGCAAATAAAAATAATATTCATTATTTTTAATTGGAAAGCAAATAACAATATAAAGAAAATTAATTGCCAGTAATACCATCACCCATAGGTAACATTTTGATAACAGATGTGTATGTGCATCTGTGTGTATGAGAGAAAGTGTGCACATTCAGAAATATATCTATATAACATATAGGGACACTCTCAAAAAAATTAGAATCACATTCTGTGTGTGTGTGTGTATACACACACACATTTATATTATTTAGTAGTATGATTTTTTTCATTTATCATTATTTTGTGAACATTTTCTCCTGTCATTAATTATAATTCTGAAACTCGCCTTAATTGTTGTCTAAAATGTCTCGATACACCATTAAAAACATTCGTTGATACTAGAGATTACAGCATGTAATGCTGTGAAATTATAAACAACAATTTATATAAGAAGACTCTGAATGTATCAACTCTTCTTAAAAGTTAGAAAAACTTTAAAGCTGTCACTGTCCTTTTTTGGTATACTCTGCCCTAAATCCTTATCTTAAGATTTAACTTGTTAATAATTCTTTTTTCCCCATTTATTCCTGGCTAGTATGTGACATTAATTCTGTCTAACCTGGAAAAGTTCTGTGAGTTATATTTTGTCATCTGTCATTTTGTGTTTGACATCTGGTTTAAATTAATATCAATGTTGTGCTCTTTAGTTTATGAGTGCCTTTTGGGAAGTTTAGATTCTATGAAGTTTTTATTTTTTATGACTATTACCATAGAGTATCTAGGGGAAACAGTACTACTAAAATGCTTTAAATATTGATGTGACTAGAATTTAATTCAAATGTGCTTCTACATATGCTGGAAGAACTTAGGGAAATTCGTTATATTTAGTAGAAATCAAAGACAGAACCCAGTATTCTCAACACACACACACGTACGTTTTAATATTATATGTTAATATAACAATATTTTTAAAAATAGTATTTCTTGAATACATTTTCATTATTCAAAATGCAAAAATAACATTAAAAGGTATAAATTGGGAAATCTGGTCCTGTCCCATTCTTGTCCACTCCCTTCATCTCCCCTTAGCCAAATAGATAATTACTTTTTTTTTTTCCTATTTTTGGCCACGCTGCTGTGTGGCATGCAGGATCTTAGTTCCCGACCAGGGATCGAACCTGCATCTCCTGCAGTGGAAGCGCAGTGTCGTAACCACTGGACTGCCAGGGAAGTCCCTCTTTTTTTTTTTTTTAAGTATTCTTCAGTATTTCTTTATGTGACTACAAGCAAAAAATGAATATGTGTTCTTACTTTTCCCTCTTTCTTTTTTTTTAATTGAAAAAAATTTTTCCCTCTTTCTTAAAAGATAGTATACTATATACAATGTCCTGAATCTTATTATTTTCACTTAATTATCCTGGAGAGCTTTATATAGTGCTACGTAGAGGACTTGCTCATTCTTTTTTTTTTTAAAAAAAATAGTTCCTTTGCATCCAGTTGTGTAAATGGTTTATTTAACCATTCCCCTATAGACAAACACTTGTCTGGCGAATGTATTTTTTTAATGTATGTTTTTTAAACTCCTTCAGGTGGATATGGACAAGAGTGGTGAAGTGCGACTTATAGAACTGGATGAATCTTTCAAAAGTGAACATACTGTTTTTGTAACACCACCTGAGATCCCCCATCTACCCAATGGTGAAGAACCCCCTTTACAGTACAGGTATTCAAGAGGCAGAATGTTTGAGATTGAAAGAGAGAAGCAATCCATCATCTGTGACGTAGCTTTCTAAGGACTGTGGTATTTTCAAAAATCCAAACTTTACAGATCCCTAATTTTTAGGTGGTAAGCAAGCTTATCCCACATCCATTACTAAGTTTTGAGGTATAAAAAGAAAAAATATATAATTTTGCATTCTATAGACTTAAGAAGCTCTCTATATCTGCATAAGTATATGTTCTCATAAATGTTGATTAAGAAGTTAGGGCCCACCCCACCAAAATGCAGCACTTTTATTACAAAATTTTTATTTTTGTTTCTCCCTAAGGCTGGTTTCCTCACTTTCATCCCCTCCCCCAACACAGGCTGGTTAATGTAACCTTGGTTTACAAAAGGATTATCAACTATACTTCAATTTTTAAAAAAATGATTAAATCTAATTTAGAGTCGATATTTGTGGCCTTGATTTGGATGATATGATTTTTTTAGGCTTTTAATTTTTCCATGAGTTTTATAAAGTCAAGGAAATTCAGAACTATTGGGATTGGTCATTGTTAATTTAGGAAATTTGGTCAGGTACTGTGCTAAGTGCTTGGTGTAGACTTGAATGATCCACTGGTCTCGTTTTCAATTCTAGTGGGAAAGTGAAAAACTCTGAGCACAGTGATAGGGTTATGATAGAGGTAGATTTATTATACATCTATATATCTAGATATGTATTTATATACATACACAGATATATATAACATTTGTTATAACTAATTTTTTTTAGATTTTTTAAATTCTCCAATAATAATTTCTTATTTAAAGATTCTAAAACCATTTTACATCTATTATTCATTAAGTCACAGTTTGTTATTTTCACTGAAAAGGGATTTTTCAGGACATCCTCATTTATAACTTGGATTGAATTCTTTTTACAGATGAAGAAGTGGTGTAACAGAAGTTTGTGAATGTTGATTAATTCATAAGCCACCTGATTCCTACCCTTAATTTTTATATATTGATGATATTGCTCATATCAATTTTTAGAAGTCTGCCTTTTCTCAGACATTTAAAATATTTCTCATAATTTCTCTTCTTTTTCTTTCTAAACAAGATCTCATTTCTTTTATCTCTTCCGTACATTATGTACTTCTAAGACTTCTTTTGGTATATTTCACTAATATAGTTTGTTTTTCTTTTTGTGGTTTGGTTTTAACTTTTTAATTTAAAATTTACCTTTAGATTTAGTCCTTTAATAAGAAAATTACTTAGCTTAAAAAGTTCCCATTTTTTAAAGAATCTAAGTCATTTTTTTTCCCTTGAGACTACTAATATAATATTGTTGTAATCATACTCATCATTGGAAAAAACCTTAAGTGTCTTTAATGGGCACAGTGGATCCTGTTAGTAGGAGGTAACTCATATACTTGCATTGTCTGTATAAAATGATAAGACAATAAGTTTCCATAAGATACACAGAATGGTCTTATTATCACACCATGTACATACAGTGAATTTTCTTAGGGGACATAGTTTTCCTGAACTTCATTGCTATTTTATTCCTACTTAACATTCAGTCATGACTAATATTTTCTTATTCTACTGGATTTTCCTATAATAATGTATAATAGATATAGTTTATCTTTTACTATAGTTAGTTTTCTTCTTAGTTAATTAAAACTATTTATATGCCTTTAAGAATATTCTAAAGTAGGGTAAGTTTTCTCCTCAGGGGCTTCTTCTGTCGTTTTAGCATGTCTTTTTCCCAGCTGCTGCTACCTTTTAAATGCTCCAAACACTCTGCTCTAGCACCCAAATTAGGCCCACCTCCTCATAGAGTTGCCTATTCTAACCTTTGTTCCTCTTCTCCAACCTCTTCAATTTTCTTTCTCATAAATGAGGCCCTGAATCAGCTTACCTAACCAGTTAAATCCATTCATGATAATGTAATAGGTTGTCCTGGTTGACTTATGTTATTTGCATTTTTTAAGAGGAAGGTTCTACAGTAATATGTTAATCCAAACAGTGATATTAATAACTGTCCTGTGTGAAAGAGTACTGATTTGTTGGGCCTTTTACCCGTATTATCTGATATGTTTGCTATTTATTTACATGAATACTAACTTACAAAGTTTTTTTGAGTTACTTTGGAGTTTGGTGTCAAGTTCAGCAAAATTTAAATGTATTTCACTTTTTTCCCTCCAAAATACATACTTGAATCTGTATTTGGCTATTACATTTTTATTATTATAGTAAGAAAAGCAACATTAGCGTGAATATTTGTTGATTATATATATCATAGTCTGATGGAGAAAGATAGTTAAAATAAGTTATTGGTCATAATTTTTTTTTAGCTTGTAACCAGTATGATCACCTATGTGTGCTTGAGATTTGTTTTTTTTCTTTTCAAAAACAGCTATAATGGATTTCCAGTTCTTAGGAACAATTTATTTGAGAGACCTGAAGGATTTCTACAAACACAAAAGAGCAAATTGCCTTCAAAATCAAGTAGTCCTAGTAGCCCTTCTCCCATGTTCAGAAGAACAAAACAGGTGCTTTGATGATTTTGTATTCTTCATGTAATCAAGTATTAGAACAAAAATAAATTTGACACTCTTCCTCCCTTAATATACTTTACTACCCCATATATAACTATTAGTAGATCATTTATGCTCCCTGAAGCATTCTGAAGAAAATTTAGAGTAATCTGACTTCAAAAAATTAACCAGTTCTCTTGTCCTAGAACATTATTTTACATATTGTATAATACAGATTAAAGCAAAGACTTGAATATATATTAATTATAGACAGATTTTGTTAGGGAAACATTATAAAAGCATGTGAGTTGTACTTGTTCAGCCTTCAGTTAAGGATAAGGATGCTTAAGTGTGCAAATTTATTAATAAGATCCTTGCATTTTTTCTAGGAAATTAAATCAGCCCATAAAATTGCCAAGAGGTACTCTTCCATTCCTCAGATGTGGTCTAGGTGTCTACTGCGTCACTGTTACGGGCTGTGGTTTATTTGTCTCCCAGCTTATGTAAAAGTATGTCATTCAAAAGTCAGGGCTCTGAAAACAGCCTATGATGTGCTTAAAAAAATGCAGTCAAAGAAGATGGATCCACCTGATGAGGTAACAATTATCCTTTAAAATGCATTATTTTATTCCAGATTTATGTAATAGATATTTTGATTCTGTACACTTTCGAAATTACTGTGTTCCAGGTGTGCTACCGCATTCTTATGCAGCTCTGTGGGCAGTATGATCAGCCAGTGCTTGCAGTTCGAGTGCTGTTTGAAATGCAGAAAGCTGGTATTGACCCCAATGCCATAACTTATGGTTATTATAATAAGGTAATTATTTTGACTTAATGGAGAAAGAGTATAACTTTTGTGATTTTACAACCTTAGTTTAATGGCAGAAATAAATGATGCAGGGGTTATTTGGTATTTATTTTAGAGTATCTAAAATATATTTTGTAAATTGGAAGTAAGATTTTTTTGTTCTATTGATATTTTGGATTATACAATCTACTTATTCTTTAGATTAACTCTAAAGCCAGTGGGTGTTCATTTATAAAAATTATTTTACTAATTATTTTATTTTGTCAAATGAATAGGCTGTTTTGGAAAGTACCTGGCCTTCAAGGAGTCGTAGTGGCTATTTTCTTTGGACAAAAGTGAGAAACGTTGTTTTAGGAGTAGCACAGTTCAAAAGAGCTTTAAAGAAACACGCACATTTATCACAAACAACTCTCTCAGGTAATTAGAAGTTTTTAAGGGATGTATATGTTGTACTTTTTCTTTAAAATTAATTGACTAGTTACAATTTCCACTTTTTAGAAATTTTAGTTTCAAAATATTGAATGTTTTCTAGTTTTTATTGCCATTAAGGAAATTCTAATATTAGAGTGTTCTTCCCATTTAAAAAAACACCAAATTTTACTTATTTTCTTGTAACTGTTAAATTTTCAACCTTTGGTGGTCTTGTTTTAGTATTCGTTAATAATTCACAATAGGTTTCTTTGTTATAGTTGTATTTTGCTAATTATGTGACGCTTGTCATGTTCAGTATTAGTAGATTATTAACTTGAGCAGCAAACTAATATGTATTTTTGGTATCTCCGTGAGTAGTAAAATGCTGTCAAATTGTGTTCTTAAGCAGATGGCAGTGACCTGGATGCTGTTAGTCATGGCAGCATGGATAGTGGTCATGGGACACACACTGTGGAGCAGGCACCTTTTAATACGGGTTTAATCAAAGTGTATGCTTCTGATGATAGATCTAGTACAGGTTTGTGTGTGCTTATGTATACATTTATTACAATACATTTTAAAAACTAGGTTTGCTAGCCTGTCTTTTTTAGATTTTAATTTTCAGTGATATATGTAACTGTCACTTTTTAATTTTATATGGTAGGCATATGACATTGTATTTAATAACTATGCAATTTTATTCATTCTCTATTTGAATAGAAATGAAAGTTTAAGAAAGTATTCGAGTGTTTAGTCCATGATAATCCAGTTAACTCTGGATAGTACACAGGTCTCTTTATCATATCATTTTCTTAGGATAAGTGCTTCTTTGTATTATGAACATGTTATTATAGTTTTTTTAATGTTGTTAGGATTTTAAAAAAGGAAACTTAGATCCCTGATCTGAGTTAATAGTATACCATATCAACATCAATTTCCAAGATTTAACAGTGTCCCATGTTTCATGTAAGATACTATCATTTAGGGAAGCTGGATAAAGGGTACACAGGAACTCTCTCTACTGTATTTTTTTTGCAACTTCTTGCGAGTCTTAAACTATATTAAAATTAAAAGCTATAATGAAAATTTTAAAATATACATAAAACTTGTAACATTCTAGCACTGAAGATGACTTAATTTCATTAAAATGTAAGATTTGTACATAAGCTTTCTCTAAGTATTATTAAAACTGATACACCTAAATTATTTAAGTAATTCTGTCCATTTCATTATTACATTATAAAAATTAGACATGACTTTTGAATACAGTGTAAGAGCTACCTATTAATGGACAGAAACTTTAAATTTAAAAATCCAAGCATTAGGGCTTCCCTGGTGGCGCAGTGGTTGGGGGTCCGCCTGCCGATGCAGGGGACACGGGTTCGTGCCCCGGTCTGGGGGGATCCCACGTGCCGGGGAGTGGCTGGGCCTGTGAGCCATGGCCGCTGGGCCTGCGCGTCCGGAGCCTGTGCTCCGCAATGGGGGAGGCCACAGCAGTGAGAGGCCCGCGTACTGCAAAAAAAAAAAAAAAAAAAAAAAAAAAAAAAAAAAAATCCAAGCATTAATAATAAAATATGGAGGCTTCTGTCTCTGCAAATTTTAACATTATGTTCGTCTGTCTCCTTTTATGCATACTTTTAAGAGTAATAAATATAAGCTATGTGCTTTGATATGTTGTTCTTCCTTGCCTGGTTTTGTTTCTTTTTTTTTTTCTTTTTTCTGTGGTACACGGGCCTCTCATTGTTGTGGCCTCTCCCGTTGTGGAGCACAGGCTCCGGACGCGCAGGCTCAGCGGCCATGGCTCACGGGCCCAGCCACTCTGCGGCATGTGGGATCTTCCCGGACCGGGACACAAACCCTTGTCCGCTGCATCGACAGGCGGACTCTCAACCACTGCACCACCAGGGAAGCCCTGGTTTTGTTTCTTGTTCATGCAATTGTGAATTTAATCACAGAGTTGTAGTAGTCATCCTTAGGCATTATCTCTTAAAAATGAAGAAATCCATCTTTTGTTTTTAACTGTGGCCTTTAAAAAGGCCATCTTAGTGGGCTTCCCTGGTGGCGCAGTGGTTGAGAGTCCTCCTGTCAATGCAGGGGACACGGGTTCGTGCCCCGGTCCGGGAGGATCCCACATGCTGCGGAGTGGCTGGGCCCGTGAGCCATGGCCGCTGAGCCTGCGCGTCCGGAGCCTGTGCTCTGCAACGGGAGAGGCCACAACAGTGAGAGGCCCGTGTACCGCAAAAAAAAAAAAAAAAAAAAAAAAAAAGTCCATCTTAAAGCAGTGCAGAACCTTATAATAAAAGCATGAATTTTATCAAGATTATCTTAACGTTTTGTAATTTATAGTTTCTTTGGAAATAGAGATGAAACTGATTAGAAAAAATACCAAACTCAAAATTATAACAAAGGTATTAAAGTAAATACCTAATGATACTTAATACAGTTTCTCTAGATAGTTCTTTGCAAGTTTATAAAACCATTTTTTATGCAGTCATATACTCATATAATCATAACAACCTTTTATATTATAAATCTGGGAACTTGAGATTCAAACAAAAAGGTTAAGTGGTTTACTTAAAATCATGTCTCCTAAGGTAGAGTACTAGAATTCAAAACCTTATATTTTGATGCTACTCTAGTGAAAACAATTTGCTGAAAATAACAGAGAGCCTCTTTAACAGAACAGTGTATTAGAAGTTTTCTTATATTGATGCAAAGTTTGCTTTTCTTAATAACTTTAACACTAGATTTTTTTCTCATTCCCATGTATTTGTACTCATGTGCAATTCAGTAATTATTCAGTTGAATTTTCAGAATAACTACCTATCAATAAATTTAAATAAACCCATTTTTTTGGTTAGATGATTTAGACATTTGGCTCCAGTGACCTCTGTGTGAGTGTTTTGTTAGGAGTTCCATGCAGATTTTTCTTCTCCATTGCTTAGCTGGATCTCAGACCTTCACCTAGAAAGGTCATGGACTTGTATAAAGAATGTGTGGTTTGTCTGTGTCTTTTGGAGCCCAGATAGTAGTGTGAACATACATAATTACTGTTGACTACATTGTGAAACTAAAAATAAATTATTTTGTGATCATCCCTTTCTTATGTTAATAGAGATGGGGAGGAGCTAACAAAATAATGCTTTCAACTGGAAGTTATCCAGAAAAATTTCTATGAGTAAATCTAAACACCAACGTGTTGCTTCTAATTCCAGTTCTTCTTACTAAAGAAGTTTATGATAAAAAGCATAGGGTTTTTTGTCTTTTTCTTTTTCCAGGTGGCCAGTCTGACCTTGGATATAATTCACTATCTAAGGATGAAGTTAGAAGAGGGGATACATCTACTGAGGACATTCAAGAAGAAAAAGATAGGAAAGGGAGTGATTCTAGTTCCTGTAGGTACTAAGTTGATATTGTATAAAACTGTGAGCTTACACTAATAGAAAAGTCGAGTGACTTTAAGTGTAAAAGTACTAATTTTATGTTTCATTTTCCCATTGTTACTCCTATTTCCTCCCATTATAAAAGCCCTCTACACTACCTAATATTCCAGTGTACAAGTACTTCATGTGTGAAGTTTGTAGTCTCAGTGGCAAAACACCCTCCAATCAAATACTACTCTTGTAGTAGAAATATATATTTCTTCAAACAGTGGCTCTTTTCTGGGGCTTAACAATATTTTTATTTAATGCTTTTATTAAGGGTCTGTGACTTATATTTTTCCTGCTTACCTCCCCCCATCAAAGCAGTGTTTCACAACCAAAGAAGAAATATAAAATGTATGCATGGACCTCATGTGTGACCAGTACTTAGTTGTTTGATACACACCTTGAGGACTTGAATGAATGGTATCACTTATTCGTGATTGACAAATATAGATATAGAGGTGTTCAATATTTTCTCATCACGTATTTTCTGGTAGAAGTATTTAGAACTAAAAGCTACTTCTCTTTATGGCTCCTCTGATGTATATAGATTTCATCTTAACAGTTGCATTTTAATCTTTACAGTGTCAGAGAGCGAGAGTGCAAAGGGAAGTGCTGATTGTCTTCCTAAGCTCAATTATCAAAGTTCTTCCAGTATAGTTCGCCTCAGTGCTACAAATAACAGTGCTGATAAAACATCAGGAGAAAGCACAGGTAAGTTGAATGGTATTCGTCTGTTATGTGCAGAATAACTTGTATCTGTATTTCTAGTGAATATATTTTTTTAAGTCTTAATTCTCTAGGGATTTTTTCATTTTTTTGTTTTGTTTTAGTTTTGTTTTTGTTTTTTGTTTTTTTGGTATACTTGTGCAGCCTCTCATGGTATAGTTTAGAAGCTTAAATTCTGTATTTTATAGTATAGTTTGTTCAAGCTTTTATTGTAACAAAGTAAAGGGACATACCTACAAGCTACCTTCTGAGTTTGGACTGTGGGGAGTTTTGGGAAGGGGGAAGTAGGGAGCAAGTGAGATGATCAATCTGAGGGTACCAGACACCTCACCAATTTTTTTTTTCTTTTTCTTTTTTTTTTTTTTTTTTCCTGTACGCGGGCCTCTCACTGCTGTGGCCTCTCCCATTGCGGAGCACAGGCTCCGGACGCGCAGGCTCAGCGGCCATGGCCCACAGGCCCAGCCGCTCCGCGGCATATGGGACCCTCCCGGACCGGGGCACGAACCCGCGTCCCCCGCATCGGCAGGCAGACTCCCAACCACTGCGCCACCAGGGAAGCCCCTCACCAATTTTTAAATGAAGCATAGAGTTCCTTAGTCTTCGTGTTGTTCCTGTTTTTTCAGAGGCGAAAGGATAGTCCTTCAGGTAGTTTAAATAACAATACCTAATATTTTTTCTTTTCAAAGCACTTTTTATATATTATTTTTCATTTATTATTACAGCAGTGCTTATATTAGTGAGAGGGGGTATTAGCACTCTTTCAAAGATGAGAAAACTCAGGCATAGTCGGACTAATGGCAGGTCCCATAAGTTCTCAGCTAGTTAATGGGAAAGTCATTTTAGGATCTGGGATAATACCTGGTCTCACAAGTTTTTCATCAGACTGTTTTGGGGGGCACTAAACAGACATAAGATTCAGAGTTTCTAGTGTTAATAGTCTGATTTCATAATTACATTATTTTATTTTTGTATTAGCTCAGTTCTGCATCATTATAATCTAAACAAACATTGAAGGACTTGTGCTGTCAAGGCTGAAATATCTCTATAAAGGGCCCTGCTGCTGCAAAGATGTTTGTTTTTCTGCAGCATAGTTAGATATGCCTCTAGCTCAGGGGTAGGCAAACTGTGGCCCATGGGCCAAACCAGGCCTGCAGCCTGGTTTTTATACAGGCCCACAAGCTAAGAATGGTTTTTTACATTTTTAAATGGTAAAAAATCAAAAGAAAAATATTTTGTGACACCTGAAAATTATATGAAAGTTCAGAGTTCATAAACAAAGGTTGATTGTCACACACCCAGCTCATTCAGTTACATATTGTCTATGGCTGCTTTGGCACTATGTTGGCAGAGCTGTGGAGTCGCCACAGAGACTGTATGGCCTGCAGAGCCTAAAATATTTACTTTCTGGCCCATGACAGAAAAAGTTTGCCGACCCCTGCTCTAGCTATCAAAAAAAAAGTTAAATGGGGCTTCCCTGGTGGCACAGTGGTTGAGAGTCCACCTGCCAATGCAGGGGACACGGGTTTGTGCCCCAGTCTGAGAGGATCCCACATGCCGCGGAGTGGCTGGGCCCCTGAGCCATGGCCGCTGAGCCTGCGCATCCGGAGCCTGTGCTCCGCAACGGGAGAGGCCACAGCAGTGAGAGGCCCCCGTACCGCAAAAAAAAAAAAAGTTAAATGATCTATAACTGTCTCTTTCTTCGCATTTCCTTGTTAGATAATTGTTATAACTTAAACATTAAAAATTTTTTCATTGGTATAATGTAATTGCTTCACAACCATTTAGTCCTTCCTAATCATTGTCTAATTATAACTCTTAATAACTGGCCTTTGGTAGTCTTTGCTTTCTTGTTCTTTCGTTACTGTCTATTCATGCTTGCCGTTTGCTTAAGATCTGCTTTTATGAACTTTCTGTTTTCATATGATTGTAAACCATCCTTTGATTCTGACATTTTGTCATAGTAATAAGCATCTGACTCAGCATCTGGCTTTTGATTTTCCTCTGTGCTTAACAAGCCAATAATTTTTTAAAGCATATAATAGGTTTCCTAGGTATGAACTAGAGTTGTTAGTTTATCCTTAAGATTTTTGACTTGAAAACTTTCCCATCTGTTAAGTACTCTGGGTTTTTCACTACTACCAAAGACTATATGTGGGATTTATAGGAATACTTACTTTTCTGTAACTTTTTTCTTACATACTAGTACTTGCTAGGATTCAAAACACCTTTCAAGTTTCTTCATGTGTTGCAGTACAGTATATATATATTTTATTTATATCATTATATAAATAAATGACAGCTTCTAAAAGATGTGGGAGTGGAATAACCAAAGAAATGTTTTAATGTTTGCTTGGTAATTGAAATAAAATCATCATCCTATGGTTACTTCATGATTATCTTGGGAATTTTAACATTTTGATAAATGTATATTGAATTACTGAGAATTCAGTCACAAGACAGTTTACTCTGAAATGAAACATGCTCTGAAGTATGAAAACATACTCTGAAATGTTTTTTTTAAGCCTAATTCTGCTTTTAGTGTGCTTTAACTTTTTACCTTTAGCTACCACATTTAGCTGTAACATGTCATATTATAATATATTATACTATGTTATACTCTGGGTTGGTCTCTTGGCTGCAGTTGTTTCCCTGCAGACAATATTCATTCAGCGATTATTTTTTGAGCTCCTACTATACCTGCTACCATATGCCAGGTGCTACTGAGGATATGGTAAAGAACAAAAATAAACATGGTCCCTGCCTCCATAGAGAAGTACATGGGAGGGCTGGGAAAACATTAATCAAATAATCAAGTAAATGTAAAAACACCCTGATATTAAATACTGGCAAGAAGGGCTGTAAGGGCTTCCCTGGTGGCGCAGTGGTTAAGAATCCGCCTGCCAATGCAGGGGACACGGGTTCGAGCCCTGGTCCAGGAAGATCCCACACGCCGCAGACCAAATAAGCCCATGCGCCACAACTACTGAGCCTGCTCTCTAGAGCCCGGAAACCACAACTACTGAGCCCACGTGCCCTGGTGGCTCTATGACATAATTCTGGCAAGTGATAGTAAAGTGGTAGTTTTTGAGGGTTTCTGGGAAAACGTCTGCTTTCCTGGTAAAGGAGTCAAAAATCTTAAGGATAAACTAACAACTCTAGTTCATACCTAGGAAACCTATTATATGCTTTAAAAAATTGGCTTGTGTTCCCAGAAACCCTCAAAAACTACCACTTTACTATCACTTGCCAGAATTATGTCATAGAGCCACCAGGCCCAAGGAAGTTAAATAGTTTGCAGTCTCTCTGTTAGAGGTGCGCAGCATCCAGCCTAGTCTGGTGGAATTTAGCAGGTATATAAACTTAGAGTCAGACACACTATCCTGTAAATGGCCAGGTAGTAAACATTTTAGGCCTTACAGGCCACATACAGTCTCTATTGCTTGTTCTTTGTGTGTGTGATTTTTACAACTCTTTTAAAATGTTAAAACCATTTGAGACTGTATATAAACAGTCCACAGGCTGGATTTGGCTCAGCAGTGTAGTTTGCCAACCCATGGTATAATTTGATAACCAGCTTTATTTGTCTTTAGGCCATTGCATAGTTCTTACTTTGCAAAGGAACACATCTATTTAAATGCAGTCCTAGAGTTACATCTTTGGATTATAAGATTGCTCCAGGTCTTTGATAATATATAACCTGTTAAGCAGGTTTCCCAGAATATCAGAAGAAAGTATGTTCTTGGTTTCTTATATATTTAATCATAAGCTGATACAGAAAAAAAGAAGACAGTTTACCTCTCTGCTATACTGTTTTCCTTGTTAATGCTGTGTGCTTATTAAACAGTATTAGTTTGTAGGCTTTTATGGTCTCTAGTAGTCCCTTTTATCTCCTATCCTGTTACCCAGATACATCATATGATAGGAAAAAAGGCACATTTTTAGGAATTGCCTCGTTATAGAGAGCTAATTCTGTTGGATAAAGCATGTAAAAAGAGTAGTTGAAGGACTTTCCTGATGGTGCAGTGGTTAAGAGTCTACCTGCCAATGCAGGGGACATTGGTTCGAGTCCTGGTCGGGGAAGATCCCACATGCCACAGATCAACTAAGCCTGTGCACCACAACTACTGAAGCCCACATGCCTAGAGCCCTTGCTCCGCAACAAGGGAAGCCACCGCAGGGAGAAGCCTGCACACCGCGACGAAGAATAGCCCCCGCTCACCGCAACTAGAGAAAGCCCGCGCGCAGCAACAAAGACCCAACGCAAACAAAAATAAATAAATAAATAAATTTATTTTTTTTTAAAAAAAGAGTAGTTGACAATACCATACCTAGACTAATGCTTTAGAAGACTCCCACATAAGGACAATTAAAGTGATCAAAAATCTAGATTTCTGCTTCCAGCGTAGGTACCTAAGTAATTTGGTAAAAAGCAGCGAACAGTGTTTCTGAATACAAAGTGGCCATTCACATTTGACTATTATAAACTTGAATCAGTATGTAAAGCAAAGGTAAAATTATTTAGCCACATCTATAGTCATAAGGATTTGGAGTTTTAAAAATAATTTTTATTTATGAATAAAGCTCACATAGCTGCCTTTTGTTTGGTTTGGTTTAGTGTTTTTGGTTTTGTTTTTCTTTTTATAGGCAGAAGACTCAGAATCTTAAGGTCGTCTAGCACAACCACAATTGTATAACCATTGTTATTTAACCCGTTCAGTGAAATGGATATAAATTCATTATTATTGTTGTTAAATATACCAAGGGCAAATATTAATCTTAACTTACAAGTTTTAAAAAGCAGTGCATCCTTATATCTCAGATCATACCCTTCATATTTGATTTGAATCCCAGTTCTCTCACTTAAGGACTGGGTAACTTTGGGCTAGGTAATCTGTCAGTTCTTTCTCTACCCATAAGGATGTTGGAATGATTATGGTAGATAATGTGAGTAAAGTGCCTAGTATAGCATCTGTGAAATAGCAGGCACTTGGTAAGTGCTTGCTGTTATCATTTTATTACTAGTATCTCAAATATTTAAGACAACTTATATTTGCATATTACATTTTTGTGGCTAAAAACACTTTTCTTATTTTTTAGAAAGTACGTCTGAGCCGCTCTTAATATCATCTTTTGAGGATACAAATGAAACAGGAAACATTCAAAGTAGATGCTTCAGGAAAAGACATAAAAGTGACAATGAGCCTAATTTGCAGCAGCAAATGTCCTGGGGAAATAGAAACCGAAATCTTAGTGGAGGAGTACTAATGGGACTTATGCTCAATAGAATTAACCAGGAAGCAAACCCTGGAGATATGGTTGAAAAATTAGGAGCTGATGCAAAAATTCTTTCAAATGTAATCTCAAGAAGCACAAGACCAAATAGTCTTGATATTGGAAAGCCATCTTTAAGATCAAAAAGAGACAGTATAGAGAAGGAATCTAGTGATGATGATACACCTTTTGATGGTTCTAATTGTTTGGCAGATAAAGTGGACTCTCCTGTTATTTTTGACTTAGAAGACTTAGACAATGAAACAGATGGATCAAAATTGGGGTACATTGCTCCACAAAATCCTAAGAGGAGTCAACGCTTGAATAGCAGCTTTTCAGTAAAACCTTTCGAAAAAACTGATGTTGCAACAGGATTTGATCCCCTCTCTCTTTTGGTTGCTGAGACTGAACAGCAGCAAAAAGAGGAGGAGGAAGAGGAGGAAGATGATAGCAAAAGCATTTCAACACCATCTGCTAGGCGGGATTTAGCTGAAGAAATTGTGATGTATATGAATAACATGAGCAGTCCTTTGACAAGTCGAACACCAAGCATTGATTTACAACGGGCCTGTGATGATAAAGTAACCACTAAGAAAAGTCCAACGTTGGTCAAGGCATGCAGAAGATCTAGCCTGCCTCCTAATTCTCCTGGGCCAGTGAGACTTACCAAATCTAAAAGTTACTCAAAAAGCGAAGACAGACCAAGGGATAGACTCTGGTCTTCTCCAGCCTTCTCACCTACTTGCCCATTTAGAGAAGAATCTCAAGATGCATTAACCCATTCATCACCTTCATTTAATTTAGATACACTACTAGTACCTAAACTAGATGTTCTAAGAAACAGTATGTTCACTGCTGGAAAAGGAGTTGCAGAGAAAGCAAGCAAATGGTATTCAAGATTCACCATGTACACCACATCATCCAAGGTAGGTTTATTAGTGTTTTCTACTTTTCCTTTTACCCTCCTCCACCACCAAAAGTATCTTACTTGCAAAGATGTCTGTTTTTACCATTCTCCTAAAATACAGCTTTACAGAAAGGACTCTTGGGATGCATAAGGTTTGTAAGTACCAGAATTTGGACTTGAATAATAACTTCAAAAGGAAAGAATCCACTAACTAAGGTTATATTTTTAGTTCAGTTTTGAAAGAAAGTGATCTGTAGCTGGAGTAAAAATTAGAGTCATATGAAAATGCTTACTGAGCTTCATTATTTATTGCCTTCAAAAATTACCAGCCAGACATAGGATTTCTCTTTCTGGTTAGGATGGAGTACCTTGTGATACACCTGCATACCTCCCAAAGCAAAAAGCTAGATGAAATATGGAAAGTATTTGTTTAAAGTCATCAGAGAACTGCTGAAACAACTGGAAAGTAGAGGGGCAAGATTCTAGAGAGAGGAGAATTGCAGAGATGAGCTGAAGTTTTATAGCTACTTTTTCCTTGAGGGCATTTGCTTATTCTGAGCACAGAGCAAGAGGTTGCAAATCCAGGCTTTGCCTTATCAGAGGACTGTGGAGAGGTGAGGGGGCCAGCAGGACTTCTGGGATCTTGTAGAGCTGGAAAGACAAAAATAGAGACTGGAGGGTCCTCAGATACACAAGTTTTTTCCTTCAGGACATTTTCCAGATACTGATACTGCATGAAACAGGAGTCTGAAAACATAAGCAGAAAGTCTCTGATAAATAAGAGTTCTCAGCAGTTTCATGGAGCTGGGAATACAATAGCTTACTTAGTTCATAAGCTGCTGGGAGCTGGGGAAAGTGAGGGCAGGGAAGCTTTGGTGTACACACCAGGCCCTTAGTTCAAATTCCTGCAGAGCTATGCCTTAGGAGCATTGGCAAAACAGAGGTAGACTGAACCTGACCAAAACTGCAACCTAGGCTGGACTCAGCTCAGTCTGTGATTAGATTAAACTAATCAGCCTTTACTCTAACAAGGAAAAAGTGTGTCCTTTTCAGAGGACCAGAACATCAACTGGAGTCCTTACGGTTTTTTATATATAATTTTTTATATTCTATTATTGAATTAAAAATAGCTATACTGAGGGACTTCCTTGGTAATCCAGGGGTTAAGACTCCGCACTCCCAGTGCAGGAGGCCCGGGTTCCATCCCTGGTCAGGGAACTAGATCCTGCGTGCCTCAACTAAGAGCCTGCATGCTGCAACTAAAGATCCCACACACCACAATTAAAGATCCCGCACACTGCAGCAAAGATCCCACATGCTGCAACTAAGACCAGTGCAGCCAAATAAATAAATATTTTAAAAAAAAAAGCTGTACTGAGAGACAAGGACCATAACTAAAAACAAAAGAAAAACAGATGGAGGAAACAGACCTTCAGGTGATCTAAATATTTGAATTAGCAAGATATTTTGAAGTAATTAAAATATGTCCAAGAAAATAGAGAAAAGGGTGAGAAAAAAACTAGAAACATGCAAAATTTCACCAGGTAATTATCTTTTGAAAAGAACCAGTGTAAATTCTAGAACTGAAAAAGATGCGAAATTAAGAAAGCAGTAGTTAGATTTAACAGCAGACAAAAAAAACAGGAGAAGAAAGATTAGTAAACTAGTTGGGAAGTTAGTAGAAAATATCCACACTGAAGTACAGACAGGGAAAAAAAATTGGAAAATACAGGAAAAAATGTGGGGTTTAGTGAAAATGCCTAACATTGATGTAATTTAGTTCCAAAAGAAGAAGAAAAAAAGGGGTAGAAGGAACATTTAAAAAGCTAATTGCCAAGAGTTTTCCAAAAGTGATTAAAGATGTCACTCACATATTTAGAAGATCTACAAATGTCAAGCAGAATAAATGCAAAAACAAAAACAAAAAACACCCTATACTTAGGCATCTTATGTTAAAACAGATGAAAATGAAATAAAAAGAGAAAATCCAAAAAGGAGCCAAAGAAGAGAGAGATATTACCTTCAAAAGAGCAGCAGTAAGAAAGCTGACAGTTGTCTTCTGAATAGAAAATTTGATGTCAAAAGACACTGGAAAGACATCTTTAGAGTACTGAAAGAAAACGACTGCCAACCTGTTTTTCTGTACCCAGCAAAAATACTCTTTAAAAATTTGGGTGGGGCTTCCCTGGTGGCGCAGTGGTTGAGAGTCCACCTGCCGACACAGGGGACACGGGTTCGTGCCCCAGTCCGGGAAGATCCCACATGCTGTGGAGCGGCTGGGCCCGTGAGCCATGGCCGCTGAGCCTGCGCATCCGGAGCCTGTGCTCCGCAACGGGAGAGGCCACAACAGTGAGAATTCCACATACCGCAAAAATAAAATAATAATAATAATAAAAAAAAAATTTGGGTGAAAGCTTTAGTTCCACTGTGGTAACATAACGCCACTAAAGCCTGTCCCTCCCACTGATTTACAACTAAAAACTCCAAACAAAATACAAAAAAAAACGACCTAAAGTTTCTGAAAAACAAAAGCAGCAGATTGTGGGGAAATTTTCCCATTTTCTTTCTCATGCATTTTTGCTCCAAGAGCAGGTCCCAGTCACAGTGTGGCATGGCATCCCTGGCAGTTAAAACTTCAAGAGAATCCCCATATTTCCTGGACAGAGGAACCAGAGAAGGGAGCCTCTGTGGGCTGGAGAGTATGAGGGGAATCTGTGAAAGAAGGATTCCTAATTCTGTGCATGGCCCACACAAGTCTGAGCCTCACCCTTGAGCTACACATACATGGGATAGATGCAGACCAGCATGGACAAGGCTTAGAGAATTAAACGGGGGATTAAATCACCACCTACAAAAATCAAAACACAAATTACAATCTGAACATAACTTAGTTGACTGCCTGCTAATACAATAGCTCAACATTCTCCAAGAGATTATAAAAGTACCCAGACTACACAGCATAACATTCATGGTGTCCAAAATAAAATCCAAAATTACTTGAACCAGGAAAATGTGACTAATTCTCAAGGGAAAGACAATCCTGAGATAACCCAGATGTTGGAATTATCAGACGGAAACTTTAAAGCAGCTTTTATAACTAGATTCCCTGAAGTAAAGAAAAAACACATTTCAAATAAGAAAGGAACTCTGAACCAGAAAAATTAAATATTTGTCAAAAAATTTTATCATAAAAAATACACTCTGAAATAAACTCATTGGATGGGTTCAATAGCAGAATGGAGATGCAAAGGAGAGTCATTGAACTTAAAGACTCAGAAACAGAAATTATGCAGTTGGAAGAACAGAGAGAGACTATAAAAATGAACAGAGCCTCAGAGACTTGTGGGACAATATCAAAATGTATAACATAAAATTGGGATTCCAAAAGAATTGGAGAAAGAGATTATGGTAGGAAAAATGTTTGAAGAAATAATGGATAAAATTTCCCAAATTTAGTAAAAGATTTAGATTTACAGATACTCAGTAAACTATAGACAGGATAAACTCAAAGAAAACAACACCTATATATACATAAAAGCAAACTTAATAACCAAAGATATCCATTTCTAATAAGAAAATAACTGCTGGAAAAAAAACAAGAATAAAAAGCATCTTGAATGCTACTAAACAAAAATGACACATTACCTACAGAGGAATAAGGATTTGAATGGCCACTTGTTTTCATCATAATCTGTGGAGGGAAGAATACAGTGGAACAACACTTTTTTTTTTTTTTTTTTTTTTTTTTTTCTTTTTGTGGTATGCGGGCCTCTCACTGTTGTGGCCTCTCCCGTTGCGGAGCACAGGCTCCGGACGCGCAGGCCCAGCGGCCACGGCTCACGGGCCCAGCCGCTCCGCGGCATACGGGATCCTCCCAGACCGGGGCACGAACCCGTATCCCCTGCATCGGCAGGCGGACTCTCAACCACTGCGCCACCAGGGAGGCCCGGAACAACACTTTTAACCTGTTGAAGAAAAGGCCTGTCAACCCAGAATTCCATATCCAGTGAAAATATTCTTTAGGGGGTGAAGGTGAAATAAAAACATTTTCAGATAAAGGAAAAGAATTCATGACTAGCAGACCTGCTCTATAAAATATGCTAAAGGAAGTTCTTCAGGCTGAAGAAAAATTATACCACAAAGAAACCTGGGTCTTTGGAAATGAAGAAAGAGCAAAATAGATGGTAAATATCTGGTTAATATGAAAGACCCCCTTTTCTTTTTTAATACAGCAGGTTCTTATTAGTCATCCATTTTATACACATCAGTGTATACATGTCAATCCCAATCTCCCAATTCATCCCAGCCCCAGCTGCTTTCCTGCCTTGGTGTCCATACGTTTGTTCTCTACATCTGTCTCTCAATTTCTGCCCTGCAAACCAGTTCATCTGTACCATTTTTCTAGGTTCCACATATATACGTTAATGTACGATATTTGTTTTTCTCTTTCTTACTTCACTTTGTATGACAGTCTCTAGATCCATCCACGTCTCTACAAATGACCCAATTTCGTTCCTTTTTATGCTGAGTAATATTCCATTGTATATATATACCACATCTTCTTAGCCATTTGTTTGTCGATGGGCATTTAGGTTGCTTCCATGACCTGGCTATTGTAAATAGTGCTGCAGTGAACATTGGGGTGCGTGTGTCTTCTTGAATTATGGTTTTCTCTGGGTATATGCGCAGTAGTGGGATTGCTGGATCATATGGTAATTCTATTTTTAGTTTTTTAAGGAACCTCCATACTGTTCTCCATAGTGGCTGTATCAATTTACATTCCCACCAACAGTGCAAGAGGGTTCCCTTTTCTCCACACGCTCTCCAGCATTTGTTGTTTGTAGATTTTCTGATGATGCCCATTCTGACTGGTGTGAGGTGATACCTCATTGTAGTTTTGATTTGCATTTCTCTAATAATTAGTGATGTTGAGCAGCTTTTGATGTGCTTCTTGGCCATCTGTATGTCTTCTTTGGAGAAATGTCTATTTAGGTCTTCTGCCCATTTTTGGATTGGTTTGTTTGTTTTTTTAATATTGACCTGCATGAGCTGTTTATATATTTTGGAGATCAATCCTTTGTCCCTTGATTCGTTTGCAGATATTTTCTCCCATTCTGAGGGTTGTCTTTTCGTTTTGTTTATGGTTTCCTTTGCTGTGCAAAAGCTTTTAAGTTTCATTAGGTCCCATTTGTTTATATTTGTTTTTATTTCCATTACTCCAGGAGGTGGATCAAAAAAGATCTTGCTGTGATTTATGTTAAAGAGAGTTCTTCCTATGTTTTCCTCTAAGAGTTTATAGTGTCCAGTCTTACATTTAGGTCTCTAATCCATTTTCAGTTTATATTTGTGTATGGTGTGAGGGAGTGTTCTAATTTCATTCTTTTTTTTTTTTTTGCGGTACGCGGGCTTCTCAGTGTTATGGCCTCTCCCATTGTGGAGCACAGGCTCCAGACGCGCAGGCTCAGCAGCCATTGCTCACGGGCCTAGCCGCTCCGCGGCATGTGGGATCTTCCCGGACCGGGACACGAACTCGTGTCCCCAGCACCGGCAGGCGGACTCTCAACCACTGCGCCACCAGGGAAGCCCTAATTTCATTCTTTTAAATGTAGCTGTCCAGTTTTTCCAACACCACTTATTGAAGACACTGTCTTTTCTCCATTGTATATCCTTGCCTCCTTTGTCGTAGATTAGTTGACCATAGGTGCGTGGGTTATCTCTGGGCTTTCTGTCTTGTTCCTTGATCTATATTTCTGTTTTTGTGCCAGTACCATATTGTCTTCATGACTGTAGCTTTGTATTATAGTCTGAACTCAGGCAGTCTGATTCCTCCAGCTCCGCTTTTTTCCCTCAAGACTGCTTTGGCTATTCAGGGTCTTTTGTGTCACCATACAAATTTTAAGATTTTTTGTTCTAGTTGTGTAAAAAATGCCATTGGTAATTTGATAGGGATTGCACTGAATCTGTAGATTGCTTTGGGTAGTATAGTCATTTTCACAATATTGATTCTTCCAATCCAAGAACATGGTATATCTCTCCATCTTTTGGTATCATCGTTAATTTCTTCCATCAGTGTCTTACAGTTTTCTGCATACAGGTCTTTGGTCTCCCTAGGTAGGTTTATTCCTAGGTATTTTATTCTTTTTGTGGCAGTGGTAAATGGAAGTGGTTCCTTAATTTCTCTTTCAGATTTTGCATCATTAGTATATAGGAATGCAAGAGATTTCTGTGCATTAATTTTGTATCCTGAAACTTTACCAGATTCATTGATTAGCTCTAGTAGTTTTCTGGTGGCATCTTTAGGATTCTCTATGTATAGTATCATGTCATCTGCAAACAGTGACAGTTTTACTTCTGCTTTTCCAATTTGTATTCCTTTTATCTCTTTTTCTTCTCTGATTGCCATGGCTAGGACTTCCAAAACTATGTTGAATAATAATGGTGAGAGTGGACATCCTTGTCTTGTTCCTGATCTTAGAGGAAATGCTTTCAGTTTTTCACCATTGAGAATGATGCTTGCTGTGGGTTTGTTGTATATGGCCTTTATTATGCTGAGGTAGGTTCCCTCTATGCCCACTTTCTGGAGAGTTTTTTCATCAATTGGTGTTGAATTTTCTCAAAAGGTTTTTCTGCATCTATTGAGATGATCATATGGTTTCTATTCTTCAATTTGTTAATATGGTGTATCACATTGATTGATTTCCATATATTGAAGAATCCTTGCATCCCTGGGATAAATCCCACTTGACCATGGTATATGATCCTTTTAATGTGTTGTTGGATTCTGTTTGCTAGTATTTTGTTGAGGATTTTTGCATCTATATTCATCAGTGATATTGGTCTGTAATTTTCTTTTTTTGTAGTATCTTTGTCTGGTTTTGGTATGGGTGATGGTGACCTCATAGAATGAGTTTGGGAGTGTTCCTTCCTCTGCAATTTTTTGGAAGAGTTTGAGAAGGATGGGTGTTAGCTCTTCTCTAAATGTTTGATAGAATTCACCTCTGAAGCCATCTGGTCCTGGACTTTTGTTTGTTGGAAGATTTTTAATCACAGTTTCAATTTCATTACTTGTGATTGGTCTGTTCATGTTTTCTATTTCTTCCTGGTTCAGTCTTGGAAGGTTATACCTTTCTAAGAATTTGTCCATTTCTTCCAGGTTGTGCATATTATTGGCATAGAGTTGCTTGTAGTAGTCTCTTAGGATGCTTTGTATTTCTGCAGTGTCTGTTGTAACTTCTCCTTTTTCATTTCTAATTTTATTGATTTGAATCCTCTCCCTCTTTTTCTTGATGAGTCTGGATAATGGTTTATCAATTTTGTTTATCTTCTCAGAGAACCAGCTTTTAGTTTTATTGATCTTTGCTATTGTTTTCTTTGTTTCTATTTCATTTATTTCTGCTGTGATCTTTATGATTTCTTTCCTTCTGCTAACTTTGAGTTTTCTTTGTTCTTCTTTCTCTAGTTCCTTTAGGTGTAAGGTTAGATTGTTTATTTAAGACTTTTCATGTTTCTTGAGGTAGGCTTCTATAGCTATAAACTTTCCTCTTAGAACTGCTTTTGCTGTATCCCATAGGTTTTTGGATCATCGTGTTTTCATTGTCATTTGTCTCTAGGTATTTTTTGATTTCCTCTTTGATTTCTTCAGTGATCTCTTGGTTATTTAGTAACGTATTGTTTAGCCTCCATGTGTTTGTGTTTTTTACGTTTTTTTCCCTGTAATTGATTTCTAATCTCATAGCGTTGTGGTCAGAAAAGATGCTTGATATGATTTCAGTTTTCTTAAATTTACTGAGGCTTGATTTGTGGCCCAAGTTATGATCCATCCTGGAGAATGTTCCATGTGCACTTGAGAAGAAAGTGTAATCTGCTGTTTTTGGATGGAATGTCCTATAAATATCAATGAAATCTATCTGGTCTCTTGTGTCATTTAAAGCTTCTGTTTCCTTATTAATTTCCTGTTTGGATGATCTGTCGATTGGTGTAAGTGAGGCATTAAAGTCCCCCACAATTATTATGTTACTGTTGATTTCCTCTTTTATAGCTGTTAGCAGTTGCCTTATGTATTGGGGTGCTCCTATGTTAGGTGCATATATATTTATAATTGTTACATCTTTTTCTTGGGTTGATCCCTTGATCATTCCTTGTCTCTTGTAACATTCTTTATTTTAAAGTCTATTTTATCTGATATGAGTATAGCTTTCTATTTCTACTCCAGCTTTCTTTTGATTTCCATTTGCATGGAATATCTTTTTCCATCCCTTCACTTTCAGTCTGTATGTGTCCCTAGGGCTGAAGTGGGTCTCTTGCAGACAGCATATATATGGGTCTTGTTTTTGTATCCTTTCAGCAAGCCTGTGTCTTTTGGTTGGAGCATTTAATCCATTCACGTTTAAGGTAATTATCGATAATGTATGTTCCTATGACCATTTTCTTAATTGTTTTGGGTTTGTTTTTGTAGGTCCTTTTCTTCTCTTGTGTTTACCACTTAGAGAAGTTCCTTTAGCATTTGTTGTAGAGCTGGTTTGGTGGTGCTGAATTCTCTTAGCTTTTGCTTGTCTGTAAAGCTTTTGACTTCTCTGTTGAATCTGAATGAAATCCTTGCCGGGTAGAGTAATCTTGGTTGTAGGTTCTTCACTTTCATCACTTTAAGTATATCATGCCACTCCCTTCTGGCTTGTAGAGTTTCTGCTGAGAAATCAGCTGTTAACCTTATGGGAGTTCCCTTGTATGTTATTTGTCATCTTTCCCTTGCTGCTTTCAATAATTTTTCTTTGTCTGTAATTTTTGCCAATTTGATTACTATGTGTCTCGGCGTGTTTCTCTTTGGGTTTATCCTGTATGGGACTCTCTGCGCTTCCTGGACTTGGGTGGCTATTTCCTTTCTCATGTTAGGGACGTTTCCGACTATAATCTCTTCAGATATTTTCTTGGGTCCTTTCTCTCTGTCTTCTCCTTCTGGGACCCCTATAATGTGAATGTTGTTGCGTTTAATGTTGTCCCGGAGGTCTCTTAGGCTGTCTTCATTTCTTTTCATTCTTTTTTCTTTATTCTGTTCCACAGCAGTGAATTCCACCATTCTGTCTTCCAGGTCACTTATCCGTTCTTCTGCCTCAGTTATTCTGCTATTGATTCCTTCTAGTGTAGTTTTCATTTCAGTTATTGTACTGTTCATCTCTGTTTGTTTATTCTTTAATTCTTCTAGGTCTTTGTTAAACATTTCTTGCATCTTCTCGATCTTTGCCTCCATTGTTTTTCTGAGGTCCTAGATCATCCTCACTATCATTATTCTGAATTCTTTTTCTGGAAAGTTGCCTATCTCCACCTCATTTAGTTTTTTTTCTGGGGTTTTATCTTGTTCCTTCATCTGGTACATAGCCCTCTGCCTTTTCATCTTGTCTTTCTGTGAATGTGGTTTTTGTTCCACAGGCTGCAGGATTGTAGTCCTTCTTGCTTCTGCTGTCTGCCCTCTGGTGGATGAGGCTAAGAGGCTTGTGCAAGTGTCCTGATGGGAGGGACTGGTGGTGGGTAGAGCTGACTGTTGCTCTGGTGGGCAGAGCTCAGTAAAACTTTAATCCACGTGACTGTTGATGGGTGGGGCTGGGTTCTCTCCCTGTTGGTTCTTTGGCCTGAGGCAACCCAACACTGGAGCCTACCCAGTCTCTTTGGTGGTGCTAATCGCTGACTCTGGGAGGGCTCTCGCCAAGGAGTACTTCCCAGAACTTCTGCTGCCAGTGTCCTTGTCCTCATGGTGAGACAGAGCCACCCCCCACCTCTGCAGGAGCCCCTCCAACACTAGCAGGTAGGTCTGGTTCAGTCTTCTTTGGGGTGACTGCTCCTTCCCCTGGGTCCTGACGCACACAGTACTTTGTGTGTGCCCTCCAAGAGTGGAGTCTCTGTTTCCCCAAGTCCTGTTGAAGTCCTGCAGTCAAATCCCACTAGCCTTCAAAGTCTGATTCTCTAGGAATTCCTCCTCCCATTGCTGGACCCCCAGGTTGGGAAGCCTGGCGTGGGGCTCAGAACCTTCACTCCAGTGGGTGAACTTCTGTGGTATAAGTGTTCTCCAGTTTGTGAGTCACACACCCAGCAGTTATGGGATTTGACTTTATTGTGATTGTGCCCCTCCTACCGTCTCATTGTGGCTTCTTCTTTCTCTTTGGATATGGGGTATCTTTTTTTGGTGAATTCCAGTATCTTCCTGTCAGTGATTGTTCAGCTGTTAGTTGTGATTCTGGTGTTCTCGCAGGAGGGAGTGAGAGCATGTCCTTCTACTCCGTCATCTTGAGCCAATCTCTCTAAGACCCCTTTTTTAAAACCCTTTTTTAGGGCTTCCCTGGTGGCGCAGTGGTTGAGAATCTGCCTGCTAATGCAGGGGACACGGGTTCGAGCCCTGGTCTGGGAGGATCCCACATGCTGCGGAGCAACTAGGCCCGTGAGCCACAACTACTGAGCCTGCGCATCTGGAGCCTGCGCTCCGCAACAAGAGAGGCGGCAATAGTGAGAGGCCGGCGCACCGTGATGAAGAGTGGCCCCCGCTTGCCACAACTAGAGAAAGCCCTCGCACAGAAACGAAGACCCAACACAGCAAAAATAAATAAATAAACTCCTACCCTGCAAAAAAAAAAAAAAACCTTTTAAAAAAACTTTTTATTGAAGTATGGTTGATTTACAGTGTTGTGTTAGTTTCAGGTATACAGCACAGTGATTCAGCTATACATACATATATATTTTTTAAATTTATTTGTTTATTTTTGGCTGCGTTGAGTCTTCATTGCCACGTGGGGGCTTTCTGCGTTGAGTCTTCATTGCCGCGCGGGGGCTTTCTCTAGTTGCAGCGCGTGGGGGCTACTCTTCATTGTGGTGCGTGGGCTTCTCATTGCAGTAGCTTCTCTTGTTGCAGAGCATGGGCTCTAGGCACACAGGCTTCAGTAGTTGTGGCTCTCGGGCTCTAGAGCACAGGCTCAGTAGTTGTGGCACATGGGCTTAGTTGCTCCACAGCATGTGGGATCTTCCTGGACCAGGGCTCGAACCCGCATCTCCTGCATTGGCAGGAGGATTCTTAACTACTGCACCACCAGGGAAGTCCCTTAAAACTCTTTAAAATTCCTTAAAGTACTTGCAGTTGGACAAAACAAAAATTTGAACGTTATCTCATGGGATTTTCAATATGTGTAGAGGTTTCATAGTGATTAAGAGATTCACCCTACTGACATTCGCTATAGGTATATTATTATATATGAAGTGGTACAATACTAATTTTAAGTCAACTGTAAATGATTAGGTATATATATTGCAATCCCTCGAGCACCCACTTAATAAAAAACACAATGAGATATAGCCAAAAAGCCAATAAAAATTTTCAAGTAATCTTAAAAGTAACTCAGTAACACGTACAGACACACACACCTGTGTAATATCTGGGCAGTGGAATTACAGTTATTTAAAAAAATTTTTTTCTTCACACAAAAGTCTATCAAATTTTCTTACATATTACTGGTGTAACCAGGAAAAAAATACTTATACTTTGGTGTTCTCAAAAATGAAAACTAGAAATACATGTCTTTGAAACCTGGATTGTTATGGAAAAGAATAAAATGTAAACATAAATGAAATTAAAAGAGATTAAAATGTAATTTTCTAATGGTATCATCCTGGGCTGGGATTTGCAGGGAAGAAAATTAACAATAAACAAAGACTTAAAGTTAGCAGTTATCTAACTAACAGGTATCTGCTTTGATCTAACTAAGAAATGCTGTCTTAAAAATTGATCTCCAGCTCATGTTTGTCCAGTATGCCCTTGTAAAATTGGTTGGGGTTTTTTTTCCGCTAGAAGTTGTAATGTTAATTAACTGATCATCTGAGTAATTAGGCGTTTCCTCTGCCTTTGAAGTGAACTTTTAAATAACTAACTTTAAATATGAAGGAAATTAAGCTTATAATTATGTCCTTAGGATCAAAGTTCTGATCGTACCAGTCTTTCTTCAGTGGGAGCCCAGGATTCTGAATCTACCTCTTTAACAGATGAAGATGTCTGCCACGAGTTGGAAGGAGCCACTTCTTCTCAGGAAAGCAGTGCCACTGCAGGGATTAAGGGAATTGATTTCAGCAGAACAAGCCTGGAAGGTTCTTCCTCCTTAGAAGGTTTGTCCAAACAGCTTGGTCATACTGCATTTGATTTGTGGTACCTTTACTTTTTCTCCTTTATGTTTAATTTTGTAAAAGATTTGCATGGCTCAAAACAATACAGAACCAAGGCACTTTCAGAGAAGTCTAGGTTCTTCCATCCTCATCCCTTCGTCTTGTTTTGTTGCTGTCCCTAGAGGTAGCCATTTTTATTCATTTTGATTTATCTTTTCATTGTTGTTTTTAATGTACTTTTTTTAAAATGTGTTTTAAAAAGCGTGTGTGTGTTTGTGTGTTCTTAATACCTCCTTGTCTTCTTACTCAAAAGGTAACATGCTATGAACACTTAACTGTTCCTTGCTTTTTTCACTTAACACTATATTCTGAAGAGCATTCCATATCATCACATAGCATTGTCCCTCATTCATTCTTACGGTTGCATTGTTCATCATGTGTGGATGTATTGGTTTATTTTAACCACTTCCCTGATGATGGACTTTAAGTTCTCAGTCTTTAACTGTTATAAATAATACTGTGATGCATATATGTCATATTATACTTTTGCCAGGGTATTTTTGGAAGATACTTCCACGTTTTTCCTTGAAGTGATATTGCCAGGTTCCTTCCTCAGGGGTATACTATTTTGTATTCCCACAGGTAGTATATAAGAATACCTATTTTGGGCTTCCCTGCATCACAGTATTATTTATCAGTGGCGCAGTGGTTGAGAGTCCGCCTGCCAATGCAGGGGACACAGGTTCATGCCGCGGTCCGGGAAGATCCCGCATGCCGCGGAGCAGCTGGGCCCGTGAGCCATAGCCACTGAGCCTGCGCGTCCGGAGCCTGTGCTCTGCAACGGGGGAGGCCACAGGAGTGAGAGGCCCGCGTACCACAAAAAAAAAAAAAAAAAGAATACCTATTTCCCCACAGCCTTGTGAAGAAAATATGTTAGCACCCTTTTCAGATTTTTGCCATCTGATAGGTGAAGAATGTATTTCAATTTAGTTTTCATTTTTCTTTATCTTATAAATTAAGTTGCATATCCATTTATGTGTTTAAGGACTATTTGTATTTCTTTTTCTGTGAACTGTCCTTTGCCTACTTTATGGTCCTCCCCACTTTTTTAAAGTTTTAATAACTCTTTTTTATGTTAGGGCATTAATCCTTTGTCTCTTATATAAGTGGCAGATGCTTTTCCCAAGTTTGTCAAGTTCAGGGTTTTTTTTTTCCCCACATAAAAGTTTTTAATTTTATGTCATCAAATTTATCAGTTTTTGCCCTATTGCTTCTGGATTTTGAGTTATTAGGCAAGATTTCCCCTTCCCTAGGCTCACCACTGTTTTCTTCTCATACTTCTCTGATTTCCTTTTTAACATTTTCTGGGGTCAGCAGACTTTTTCTGTAAAGGGCCATATTGTAAATAGTTTAGGTTTTGTGGGCCACATACATCTCTGTCTTTTTTTGTCTTTTTGGTCTTTTCTTTTTTTTAACAGTGCTTTAAAATGTTAAAATTATTCTGAGTTTGTGGTCATACAAAAATAGATTTGACCCCTGATTTAAATATTTAATCCATTTGAAAGTTATCCTGTTATATGATGTGAGGAATGAATGTATTATAATGTTTTTCAAATTTGCATCTTTGCTACTCTAAAAAGCTTTTATTGTAGAAATAGTCAATCACAAAAGTAGAAGGAATAGCACAATGAGCTCCCATGCACCCTTCACACAACTTCAGCAACTATCAACAAATGGCCAATCTTGTTTTATCCTTCCCGCCTCTCTTCTGCTGCCAACATTTTTTCCTTCCCCACTGGATTATTTTAAAGTAAATCCCAAACAATATATAATTTTATTCATAAATACTTCAACATGTATTGATATTTCTAAAACATACGGACTTTAATGTTATATCTTTGTAACTTTTTATTAAAGTTTATTTAATACATTTATTATTTACTCTATGTTATACATGTAGTGTATACATTTTTATGTATGTAAATACTGTACATTTCACAAATTGAGGACAACTGATTAACCAGTATCAGATTAAGAGGCAGAACCTTGGGACTTCCCTGGTGGTCCAGTGGTTAAGACTCTTTGCTCCCAATGCAGGGGGCCTGGGTTCGATCCCTGGTCAGGAAGCTAGATCCCACATGCCACAACTAAAGAGCCCGCATGCCGCAACGAAGCTCCTGTGTAATGCAACTAAGACCTGGTGCAGCCAAACAAATAAATAAATAAATAAATGTTGGGGGAGGAGAAAAAAGAAAGAAACAGAACATAAACAGCATCCAGAACCCCCTCTCTTAACCACATCTACTCACCACTCCCTTCACAGATGAACATTATCTTCTAACATGGCCATTTTTGAACATGTTATGGACTCATACAGTATCTTTTGTGAAGCATTCATTTGTTTTCAAAACAAAATTGTAATATTGTTATATTTTTAATGTGAATATTTACCATATATCTTATATAAAATATATACTTAGTTTAATTTTCACAACTATCTCACGAAACTCTTTTTATAGGTGGTTTGTTCAAATTGAGACCCAAACAAGGTCCACTTGTTGCATTTGTTTGATATGTCTACTAACTCACTCTCATCTTTGTTCCCTGTTTTTCCCCCTTTCGTATATTCATGAAGAAATCAGGAGATTAGTTCCCAGCCCCTTATTTTTTTTTTCTAACATGCAAGAACAGTTTATTGAGCTAAGTAAATAAGACTTACCTCACAACCTGATTTGTATTTGCTAAAAAGAATATTTATTCTGTGCTGTAGATTGATTAGATACAAGAGGTAGGCTGCCCACATAAATGACTGAATTAGTCAAGGCTGATAGCAATTTTGAACTAGCTTTAGCAGAGGGGGATTACAGAAGATTATTGGGGGACCATCAGGAAAGAACTCTAGTTGCCACCATTTCTAATCATCTTAAAGGATGATGTGAAGCTTCAGCTCTCTCTCCACCTCTCTGCTTGTCTGTGTGGCAGAGCCTAGGGTTAGAGGAAGCTCTAGAGCTATCTTTTTTTTCTCCCTTGTCATTTATTTGCTGAAGCAATCAGATCATTAGTCTGGATTATGCATCCCCATGGTGGTGTTTAACATGTTTTCCTATCCTCTCTATTTCTTGGAACTGATAGTTTATACTGTTACTTTTTTTTTAACCTTTATATTTATAAAAATATCATTGTTCATTCATAAAATGTAGTAACTACTGGAAAAAAAAGTATAGAAAATGTATTGATTACTTCCAGTTTTCCTAACTAGATATAGCTGCTGTCAGCAATTGCCTTGACCACAGAACTGCCCTTATTTTGTTGTCATTTTAATACCTGCTAATATCCCTTTGCTCTTAAGAATATACTTGGAAACTCTTCCCTAGTGTTTAAAAGCAAGATTACTGTTCCAGATTTTAAAGATCCTTATAAGGCAGAGAGTTGCCAGTAATTCTTTTCATGATCTGAAATAAGATCAGCTATTTTATACTTTTTAGACCTTAGAACTAAACACTTCCTTTTATCTAAAACATGTAAGAATAGAAACAGCAAAATAGTAATTACAAACAACTGGAATGCCTTCTAGTCTGTACACACAAAGTGCTTAATAAGTGAGTAATGAATTAAAGCACATTTCCTTAGGTGTACACAAAGGCATATGTTGAAAAACATTTTTCATTATTTATTTGCTTTTTCTTAAATTACCTTTATCATTTTATAAATAGTTTAAAATAAAACAGTTTGACATTTTACCAGAGAATTTATGAAAGTGAAAGATTCTCATATCCTTTCTGTTAATTTTAATGGTTTTGCTCTTTGTTTTTTAATAACGAACAGGATCCTTGTCCAAGTTTGCCTTACCTGGGAAATCAGAAGTGGCATCTTCCTGCAACATGAGTAATACAAATATCTTCCAGAACTATGCAATGGAGGTACAATTTAATCAAAAGAACATCTTCATGTACTACTTAATAAAATTTACATTTCTTAAGTGCTGATAGTCTCTGGTAGAGTGATAAAAAGTTAAATATATGGCATCTGAAAATTTCAGAATGTATATTGCTCCTGAATAAACTTAAAATATCTAGTATTTCAGATTATTGAAGTCATACGACTTTTTCTGTTTAGAAAAGTTCCATACTTCCTTTCATGTTTATCAACATACAAAAGCATTTTTATTTCTAGTATTTATATTTACCCCTTGTTTTATGTATGTCCTCTTTGAATTTTTATTACACTTTTGTTTTTCTTTTTTGTTTTGGCCGTACCACACAGCATGCGGGATCTTAGTTCCCCAACCAGGGATTGAACCCGCACCCCCTGTGGTGGAAGCACGGAGTCCTAACCACTGGACTGCCAGGGAAGTCCCTATTTCACATCTTAAACACTTGTAACTAATTTTGCTGTGCAGGCACACTTTTTGGATGAGGATACAGGGAGCAGTTTTAGCATTTGTGTCAACTTTTTCCATCATGTTTTTCATTCTTTGTGTCAGTTTGATGTAGATATCTGCTGGGTATGCTGCTATATCCCATTTTCTTGCAATAAAAAGGTTATAGTTTTACACTTTACAAACCTTCCCTAATTTTTGTGTAAAAATTGCTTCCAAATACATTTGTGTTTCTGTTTCACAGTAATTCGCATAAATTTGGAAAATAAATTTGCATGCAGCTGGAAAATAAATGATGAGCACTGATGTTGCAGTTTACAAAGTTTCTTATGGCTTCAGGAATTTCTATATTTTAATGTAATGAAAGCATTTACATTTATCTATAGCAATGCTTCTTAAACTGTCTGTAGTGACAGACCAGGGTTTTTTTTGTTGTTGCTGTTTTTAATTTCCAATCTGTCATGGCTGTTACTCTTGTAAAATCTACTGATCACCGACTTAGCTGTTACAGCAATTAGTTTAAAGGTCTCCAAATCCTCTTCTCAGTTTCTTTACTTAGCTCATCACAAACCAGTAAAGTTTGTGGACCAGCTCCTTACTGGTGACCACACTTTGAGTAGCACAGATCGATAACCTGTAATTACCAATACCTATTTTGTGTATTAACAAAGTAATACTTGGGTTTAGTTTTCCGTTAATAAAATCATGGCAGATTTTATAGTACGTAATTATAATGGTAAAAATCCTCACTTAAATGCAAGTTTCCCTTTCAGGCAAAAGTTCTGGAATAGACTTAGGTGAAATAGTTAAAGATGAGTATATTATATAATGTACTGAATATAATCCATTTTTCATTTGTAACTTATGAATACTTCTGAGTTTTACTTTTCCAGTAGATATATGAATTGAAATGGTTTTTAAATTGTAATTGCACTAACCAGCTTACTTTATAAAATGCTGTTTTCTCCCATAGGTTCTTATCTCGAGCTGCTCTCGTTGTAGAACCTGTGATTGTCTTGTCCATGATGAGGAAATCATGGCTGGCTGGACAGCAGATGATTCAAATCTCAATACAACCTGCCCATTTTGTGGCAATCTTTTCTTGCCCTTTCTGAACATCGAAATAAGAGATTTAAGACGACCTGGAAGGTAATGATTTATGCTTTTTTTCCCTTCATGTTTAAGGATCATGTTTCCTAGAATATCTCTTTTCTCAAAAAGCTCCTTTGATTCACATTACAGATACTTTTTGAAGTCAAGCCCGTCTACAGAAAATATGCATTTTTCATCCTCCTTTTCAAGGCAGACAAGGCAGTCTTGTATCTCAACATCAGCCTCTGGTCTTGACACATCTGTTCTCTCTGTTCAAGGGAATTTTGATCTAAATAGGTAATTATGATTATGTGGAACTATATTTTAACAACATATACTATACATTTCAAGTAATGACAAGAATTAGCTGACCATTTTAAGGTTTAAATTCCTATGTATAATAGATTCTTAATCTCAAGTTCTTATTCCTAATTAATTATCTCTCTCCCTTGAGGAATTAAGTCAGTACTGAGGTACTTCTACTTTGCAATATTTAATTTTCTACTTAGGAATATTTAATAATCTAAGGAAACATTTGGAGCTGATAGATGAACTATAAAATCAAACTAAGACTTACACAGTAAGCCTAATACAAGTAAGTCTGCGCTTAAAACAAATGCCGAAATCGACTCCATTTTGGAGAAGTGCCAAATACACCAAATATAGCTGGGCAAGTGAAGCTATATTGGTAAATGCATGTGCAAAAGAAAATGCCTATATAGTACTAGCAGGCTAGCATGACCTGTTTGATCCCGAATGCTTAGACTGCAAAACTGCAAATCTGTGTGTGTACCTTCTTTCATCATAGGTCTATTATAGCCCTTCTTTTTTTTTTTTTTTTATGGCTGTGTTGGCTCTTCGTTTCTGTGCAAGGGCTTTATCTACCTGTGGCAAGTGGGGGCCACTCCTCATCGCGCTGCGCAGGCCTCTCACTATCGCAGCCTCTCTTGTTGTGGAGCACAGGCTCCAGACGCGCAGGCTCAGTAATTGTGGCTCATGGGGCTAGTTGCTCCGCGGCATGTGGGATCTTCCCAGACCAGGGCTCGAACCCGTGTCCCCTGCATCGGCAGGCAGATTCTCAACCACTGAGCCACCAGGGAAGCCCTATAGCCCTTTTTTTGTCTCCCACTAGCTCTGACTCCTGAAGGAACAGGTGCCTATTTTTTCTGCTTTGTATCCTCGGGCCTACTGTAGTTCCTGCAGTATAAAAGTTGTCCACTAAATGTTTTGAACAAATGAATGACTCTTGTATATTTAAAGTTTACTGGATAAAAAGGAAATTAACATGACTAGGCTACTTTAAACTGTATCCTTTTTCCCAGCCAAAGCCTGGTTAACATCTTTCCTTCCTTTTACTTTGCTATGTGCAGCTCTGATTCTAAAGAGAAGAACATGGTCAGTGAAATAAAGTAAATCTAGACAGTGATACGTTTTTTTCTTTTTTCAATGCCCAAGCAAATCAAAGTTGCTCGAAAATACATGTGCCCGAAGTATTCAGATCCCTGCTGATAGATCAAAAGCAGCTTTGTCAAAATGTCCAGTATTTCCAATGGCCAGGAGTGTTAGTACTTATGGCACCTTGGATAAGGAAGACAATGGAGGACAGAAGCTCATTCCTACAGGCAGCCTGCCAACTACTTTACAAGGAGCTACAGTATGTATTTTGGTGTTCTTTACAATTTGGACATTGATAATTTACATATGAGTTTGTTCCCCTTGTGCTAAACAGCCTTACAAGCTTCAATTTTATTATTGTTAAGAGTGTCTTGTTACATGATACAGTTACATTTCTAATTATATGGAAATCATTGACAGCAATTTTTTTAATGATTTAGTATCATCAATCTTGTAATTGCTATTTATGGTTTTTATTTACTCAACAGGATTCTTTAGGATTAGAATGGCACCTCCCAAGTCCAGATCCTATCACTGTTCCATATCTTAGTCCTTTAGTGGTATGGAAGGAACTTGAAAGCTTATTGGAAAATGAAGGTGATCATGCAATAACAGTGGCAGACTTTGTGGACCATCATCCAATTGTTTTTTGGAACCTGGTGTGGTATTTTAGACGTCTTGACTTACCCAGTAATTTACCTGGATTGATTCTTTCTTCTGAGCATTGTAACAAGTATTCAAAGGTATGAGAGTAAAAATTAACTAAAAGCCAGTGCTGCTGTCACCATTGTAATGTCTGCATATTCCTGATGACAAAAAAGTAATTTTATGCTGAATATTTTTAATAACCATCTGAATCAATAAAATTGTTGCAAATAATTTTTCTTCTTACAGTCTAGTGGTAAGACAGTCACGTTTTTTAGACTTCTTATAAAGTTTACACAAAATGGACTTGACTTTTTGTTATAGCCTCAAGAATAAACTGTAAATGACTCTTATGAGAAGACTTTGTGAGTTTGCCCCACTCATGCCTCATACCTCCTTCAAAAATAAGTCTAACACTTTAGTTGGACATCTGTAATTCATATCGCAGTCATGTTCTACCATTCTCTTCATTCCTTTACTGTGAATTTTTGTTTAACATTTAGGTAGTTTGTTGTATGTTCACTCATATATATATATATATATTGTGTGTGTGTGTGTGTGGTACGCAGGCCTCTCACTGTTGTGGCCTCTCCCGCTGCGGAGCACAGGCTCCAGACGCGCAGGCTCAGCGGCCATGGCTCACGGGCCTAGCCGCTCCGCGGCATGTGGGATCTTCCCAGACCGGGGCACAAACCCGTGTCCCCTGCATCGGCAGGCAGACTCTCAACCACTGCGCCACCAGGGAAGCCCTGTTCACTCATATTTTTGATATGTTGCTATATTAAAGCATTTTTTTTTCCTTTTCATATGCTGTCACTGGCACTAAATGGCAAAGTGTCTAAGTTCAGGAACTTTGTCTTCTCCCTTCTTATACTTCATGTCTGTGATTATGCATGTGTTTGGATTTTCAGTACATGGTGAATGAGAGGTTAACTCAGTCAGAGTATCTGCGCTAGGGTCTTGAACTGATGGAGAATGGGGCTCCTGGATTCATCTTTCTGTGGAGCCTCAGTCATAAGCTGGTCAGGATTAGCCCTTCATCAGCCCTTTCCCACTGATCTTAGTACTTTGTTAAATCTGCTACTTTAGGGATCGTTAGCCTCTCAACTCAGGTCATCTCCCTTCAGTAGGTTATAAAATGCAGACAAATCAGTGATTTGTCTGTTCTCTTTTCTCTCTTGCACACATGCATCCTAAAAAATATTTTTAAGGCTCTTTATAAAATATTTACAAAACATTGTCATAGGGCTTCCCTGGTGGCGCAGTGGTTGAGAGTCCACCTGCCAATGCAGGGGACACGGGTCCGTGCCCCGGTCCAGGAAGATCCCACATGCCGCGGAGCGGCTGGGCCCGTTAGTCATGCCCGCTGAGCCTGCGCGTCCGGAGCCTGTGCTCCGCAATAGGAGAGGCCACAACAGTGAGAGGCCCGCGTACCGCAAAAAAAAAAACAGAAAACATTGTCATATAAGGATCATTAATGAATGTTTTTTTATTCTTCAACACAGATTCCTCGCCACTGTATGTCTGAAGACAGTAAATATGTTTTAATACAAATGTTGTGGGACAATATGAAATTACATCAGGATCCAGGACAGCCGTTGTACATCCTCTGGAATGCCCACAGTAAGTGCTGTCATAGAATGTTGATGTCCTTCATATGAGAGTACTCTCTACTTGCTTTAAATAGCCTAAACTAATGTGTAACTGACTTTTATTTTATACTACTTTTTGTCTTGCAGGTCAAAATCGTACTCTTTTGTTTGAGAGTGAGTGTTAAGTTTGATGCTTTTAGTATTATCGTCTATGGAGGTCAAGGGGTTTTTGTTTTTGTTTTTTGAGTGGTGCCGTGTATGTGCTGGAGGGGTTATGTTTTGTAGAGTTTTGTTTTTAGCACATTGCTTGTCCCTATTTCGTCTTTGTACTTATTTTTTGTTTGTTTCCATCCCAGGCTGCTGATTTAAAATTGCTTCCAGGGGCTGTATTAAGGAAAACAGTATTTTTAGTTATTGTGTATTTGAGCCTTTAAGCTTATTTTTATCATTATTTGTCTTATTTCTTCCTTTTTCCTTCTTACTTCATTCTTAGATTTCAGTTCTTTTATCTATTGCCCTTAATTTATTTTTAGTGCTTTGTAACTTCGTAAATAGCTGTCAGTTGCTGCTTAATTACATTCTGCTTTCTACACAGAACATTTTTCTTCATCTGCTCTTTTGTTCTTTTACAGCCCAGAAGTATCCAATGGTCCATTTATTGCAGAAAGGGGATAATTCATTTAACCAGGAACTATTGAAAAATATGGTAAAAAGCATTAAAATGAATGATGTCTATGGACCAATGAGTCAGATTTTAGAGACACTGAATAAATGTCCTCATTTTAAAAGACAGAGGTAAGTCATTCTTTTAACTGAATATATTGTTCCTCTAAGCAGATTCATATTGTTTGCTGAGTGATTTGTTAGAATATCTCATGCTTATATTAACATAAAAATTTTTGTAGATATGTATAGACTGTTTGAATAGTAATATCTTCTCCACTCCTTTTTCCCCCTAGGAGTTTATATAGAGAAATACTGTTTCTCTCACTTGTGGCACTGGGAAGAGAAAACATTGATATAGGTAATTCAGCATAACATATAACATGTAATATTTATATATCATGGTATAGTTTTCAAAGTGTTTTTATATTGGTAGTCTTAATTAGTTTAATATAAAATTATATTAATATAATAGAATTGTGTCCGATTTTTTTAACATAAGGTAAAAGATACTTTGATATTTTGGTCATGTTGGTAATAATAATGATAAATAATAAAAGCTAAGATTTTTTGAGGGCTTATTATGTGCCTTAAATTGTAGCAAGTAGTTTCCATATTTTATCTCATATAATCCTCAAAATCCCTAGATGGGTACTGTTATCATTTCCATTTTATTACAGAGGCAACTGAGGATCCAAGAGGTTAAATGACTTAAACTTGGGTTTCACAGCAATAACAGAGCCATATCTGAACCAAGCAGTCTTAATTTCCAATCCCATGCTTTTAACTATTGTGTCATATCACTAATGACATTAAGCTTGTTTCAGAAAAAATGTAATGTAGCTAAATATATATTTTAGGTCTCAAACATTTTTGGTTGATCATCTTCTACTCTCAGTTATTGCGCTTGGCCTCCTTTAGAGTAACAAATAGAAAGTAAAAGGATTGAAAAAGATACTCCATGCAAACAGTACTAAAAAGGGAGCTAGAGTGACTATATTAATATCAGAAAAAATAGACGTTAGAGACAAAGAAGGACATTGTATAATGATGAAACAGTCAATCCACCAAAAATTATTAATTGTTTATAACAATTATAACATATATGCAACTAACAACAGAGCCCCAAAATACATGGAAGTAAAAACTAATAGAATTGGAGGGAGAAATAGACATTGATCCATAATAGAACAACTAGGCAGCAGATCAGCAAGGAAATAGAAGACTTGAACAGCACTGTAAACCAACTAGGCCTAAGAAACATCTACAGAACACACCATCCAACAACAAAATACACGTTCTTCTCCACTGCACATGGAATATTGTCCAGGATAAACCAAATGTTAGGCCATAAAACAAGTCTCTCAGTAAATTTAAAAGGTTTGAAATCATACAAAGTATGTTCTCTAACCACAGTACAATGAAAACAGAAATCAATAATAGAAGGAAAATAAGAAATTCACAAGTATATAGAAATTAAACAACACACTCCTAAATAGAAAATTGGTCAAAAAAATCATAATAGAAATTAGACAGTACTTTGAGGTAAATGAAAATTAAAAACACAACATACCAAAACTTTGAGATTCAGTGAAAGCAGTTTCTACCTTAAGAAACTAGAAAAAGAAGAGCAAACTAAACCCAAAGCAAGCAGGAGGAAGGAAATAAATATTAGCGCAGAAATAAATAAAATGGAGAAACGGGGAACATATTTTTAAAAATTGAGAAACTCATTGAAATCAAAAGTTTGTTTTTGGGGCTTCCCTGGTGGTGCAGTGGTTGAGAATCTGCCTGCTAATGCAGGGGACACGGGTTCGAGCCCTGGTCTGGGAAGATCCCACATGCCGCGGAGCAACTAGGCCCGTGAGCCACAACTACTGACCCTGCACGTCTGGAGCCTGTGCTCCGCAACAAGAGAGGCTGCGACAGTGAGAGGCCCGCGCACTGCAATGAAGAGTGGCCCCCGCTTGCCACAACTAGAGAAGCCCTCGTACAGAAACAAAGACCCAACACAGCAAAAATAAATAAATTAATTAATAAACTCTTACCCCCAACATCTTCAAAAAAAGAAAAGAAAAAAAAAAAGAAACAGAAAATTTCGAACTAGGCATGAGCATGAATTAAAAAAAAAAAAAGCGGGCCTCCCTGGTGGCGCAGTGGTTGAGAGTCCGCCTGCCGTTGCAGGGGATACGGGTTCGTGCCCCGGTCTGGGAGGATCCCATATGCCGCGGAGCGGCTGGGCCCGTGAGCCATGGCCCCTGGGCCTGCGCATCCGGAGCCTGTGCTCCGCAACGGGAGAGGCCACAACAGTGAGAGGCCCGCATACCACAAAAAAAAAAGAAAAAAAAAAAAAAAAAAAAAGCTTGTTTTTGAAAAGATCAACAAAATTGACAGACCTTTAAGCTAGACTAAGAGAAGAAGAGAGAAGACTCAAATTACTGAAATTAGGAATAAAAGGGGGGATATTCCGGGACTTCCCTGGTGGCGCAGTGGTTCAGAATCCACCTGCCAATGCAGGGTACATGGGTTCGATGGCCCAGGAAGATCCCACATGCCACAGAGCAGCTAAGTCCGTGCACCACAACTACTGAGCCTGCGCTCTAGGGCCTACGAAGCACAACTACTGAGCCCACATGCCACAACTGCTGAAGCCTGTGCACCTAGAACCCGTGCTCCGCAACGAGAAGCCACCGCAGTGAGAAGCCCGTGCACTGCAACGAAGAGTAGCCGCCGCTTGCCGCAGCTAGAGAAAGCCTGCATGCAGTAATGAAGACCCAATGCAGCCAAACATTAAATAAATAAATAGGTGGGATATTCCTACTGACCTTACAGAAATAAAAATTATTATTATAAATAATTATATGCCAACAAATTAGATAACCTAGAAGAGACAGGCAAATTCCTAGAAAGACATAAACTATAAAACTGATTCAAGAATAGAAAATCTTAATAGACCTATAACAAGTAAAGAGAGTGAGTTAGTAATCAAAAATCATCCCACAAAGAAAAGCCCAGGACCAGATGGTGAATTCTACCAAATGTTTAAAGAAGGATAATACCATTTGTTATGAACTGCATGTTTGTGTCCTCTACCCCCAAATTCATATATATATTGAAGCCCTAATATGATGGTATTTGGAAGTAGAGCCTTTGGAAAGTAATTACGTCATGAGGTTGGAGCCCCTAAGATGGTATTAGTATCCTTATAAGAAAAAGAGGGGCTTCCCTGGTGGCGCAGTGGTTGAGAGTCCGCCTGCCGATGCAGGGGACACGGGTTCGCGCCCCGATCCCGGAAGATCCCACATGCCGCGGAGCGGCTGGGCCCGCGAGCCATGGCCGCGGAGCCTGTGTGTCCGGAGCCTGTGCTCCGCAACGGGAGAGGCCACAACAGTGAGAGGCCCGCGTACAGCAAAAAAAAAAAAAAAAAAAAAAAAAAAAAAAAAAAAAAAAGAAAAAGAGGAGGGAATTCCCTGGCAGTCCAGTGGTTAGGACTCAGCACTTTCATTACTGTGGCCCAGGTTCAATTCCTGGTCATGGAACTAGATCCCTCAAGCTGCATGGTGCAGCCCAAGAAAACAAAAAGAAAAGTAAAAGAAAAAGAAGAGAGCTGTCCCTCTCTTTCTCAGCCACATGAGGATACAAGGAGAAGACAGCTATCTGCAAACCAGGAAGAGTGCTCTTACCAGCCACCACATCTGCTGGCACCTTGATCTTGGGACTTCCCAGCCTCCAGACTGTGAGAAATAAATGTTCATCATTTAAGCCACCCAGTCTATGGTATTCTGTTACAGCAGCCCAAACTAAGACACTAACCCTTCACGAACTCTGACAAAAAAAGTAGAAGAAAAAGGAGTGCTTCCTAGCTCATTCTATGCATTAGGCCAATATTATTACGCTGACCAAGCCCAGACAAAGACATCACAAGAAAAGAAAATGAAAGAGCAATATCCCTTATTAATATAGATGCAGAAATCCTCAACAAAATACTAGTAAACCAAATCCAGCAACATAGAGAAAGGATTATTTGCCATGACAAAGTGGGATTTATCCCAGGGATGCAATGTTGGTTCAACATAAAAAACTCCATCAATGTAATACACCATATTAATAGAATGAAAGAGAAAACCACATGATGTCTCAATAGACACAGAAAAAACATTTGACAAAATTCAACAAACTAGGAATAGAAGGGAACATCCTCAACCTGATAAAGGGCATTTGTGAAAAACCCACAGTTAAAACCATACTCAATGGTGCAAAACAGAAAGTCTTCCCTTTAAGATCCAGAACAAGAAGAGGATGCCTGCTTCCACCACTTGTATTCAACATTGTACTGGAAGTTCTAGCTGGAGCTGCTAGGCAAGAAAAAGAAATAAAAGGCATCCAGATTGGAAATGAAAAGTTAAACTATCTTTATTTATAAACGACATGATCTTATATATAGAAAACCCTAGAGATTCCAGACCAAATCAAAACAGAACAAAACAAAAATCCTAAAATATTAGAGTTAATAAATGAATTTGGCAAGGTTGTAGGATATAAGATCAAGATACAAAAATCAGCTGAATTTCTGTAACTAGCAATGAATAACCCAAAATGAAATTAAGAAAGCAATTCCATTTACAGTAGCATCAAAAAGAATAAAATACTTAGGAGCTGTTTAACCAAGGAGGTGAAAGACTTGTACAATGAAAATTACAAACATTGCTCAAAGAAATTAAAGATCATATGAATGAATGGAAACATACCCCATGTTCATAAATTAGAAGACTAATATGCTTAAGATATCAGTACTACTCAATCTACAGATTCAGTGCAATTGCTGTCAAAACCCCAATGATGCTTTTTACAGAAATAGAAAAACCCATGCTAAAATTTATGGAATCTCAAGGGACCCCAAGTAACCAAAACAATCTCAAAAAGAACAAATCTGGAGGACTCACACTAACTGATTTCAAAACTTACAGCAAAGCTACAGTAATCAAAACAGTGTGGTGCTGGCATAAAGACAGACATATAGACCAGTGGAATAGAATAGACAGCCCAGAAATAAACCCTCACATTTATGGTAAAAATGATTTTTGACAAGAATGCCAAGACCATTCTGTGGGGTAAAGACAGTCTTTTCAATAAATTGTTCTGGGAAAATGGGATATCCACTTAACAAAAGAATGAAGTTGGACCCTTATACAAAAAGTAACTCAAAATGGGTTGAATACCTAAATGTGAGTTCTAAAACTATAAAACTATTAGAAGAAAACATAGGACAAAAGCTTCATGACATGGATTTGTCAGTGATTTCTTGGATATGACACCCAAGGTACAGGCAACAAAAGAAAAAATAGGCAAATGGGGCATCATGAAAATTAAAGATTTCTGTGCATCAAAAGGTGGTATCAACAGTGTAAAAAGGCATCCCACAGAATAGGAGAAAATATTTATAAATCATATATCTGATAAGAGATTAATATCCAGAATATATAAGGAATTCCTGAAACTCAACAACAAAAAAACAGGCCATTTCAAAATGGGCAAAGAGTTTGAATAGACATTTCTCCAAAGAAGATATACAAATGGCAAATAAGCACATGAAAAGATGCTCAACATCACTAATAGGGAAATACAAATCAAAACTACAATGGGATACCATCTCATACCATTAGTTAGAATGACTACTATCAAAAACCCAGAAAATAATGTGTTGGTTATTTTCTGGAAAATAAGGATTTGAAAAAATTGGAACCCTTGTGCATTGTTAGTAGTAATATAAAATGGTATAGCTCCTGTCGAAAACAACATGGCATTTCCCTTAAAAAATTAAATATAGAATTTCCACATTATCCAACAATTTCACTTCTGGGTATATACCCTGAAGAATTGAAAGCAGGGTCTCAAAGAGATATTAGTATACTCATGTTTATAGCAGTCTTATTCATAATAGCTGAAATGTGGAAGCAACCCAAGTGTCCATTGAAGGATGAGTGTATAAGCAAAATGGGATATATACATACAGTGAACTATTATTCAGCCTTAAAAAAGAAAAGAAATTCTGACATATGCTACAACATGAATGAACCTTGAAGACATTATATTAAGTGAGATATGCCAGTCACAAAAAGACAAATACTGTATGATTCCACTTAAGAAGTACTTAAAGAAGCCAAAATCATAGAGACAGAAGTAGAATGAGAGTTGACAGGAGCCGGGGGGAGGGGAGAGGAGTATTATTATTTAATGGGTATAGAGTTTCAGTTTCACAAGGTGAAAAGAGTTATGGAGATGGACGGTGGTGATGATTGCACAATGTTATGAATGTATGTATACATTCAGAACTGTGAATGTATACCACAGAACTGTGCACTTAAAAATGGTTATGATGGTAAATTTTATATATATTTTACAAAAATTTTTTAATTTGGAAAAGAAGAATTTTAAACAGTTGACATCTTAGTACTTCACATTTCAGTGGTCTGTGTAACCTAGCTCTAAATGCTACAGACTCTAAGGTCCCCATTCCAGCTCTGAAATTCTGTGTTGGCAGAAATGACCTAGAGATTCCTTCTTGGCTTCTAATTTTGTGTTTCTGTAGTATTAAAAAAACTTGATTGCTGATAATATCAAATATAAATTTCTTTATGCCTTTATTTATTAATTTTTGCAGATGCATTTGATAAAGAATACAAGATGGCATATGATCGTCTCACACCTAGTCAAGTCAAGAGTACCCACAACTGTGATAGACCACCAAGTACAGGAGTGATGGAATGTCGAAAAACCTTTGGAGAACCTTATCTTTAAGATATGTGTGTGTATTTTTTCAATACGTCTTGTGTAGTCAATGTATAAAATAACACTTTTAGACTCTAACCTCTTTTCTTCAATTTTTGAAAATGCATTTGTAAATGGTTCAGGAAGTTCAGATAGTTTATGTACAGAGTGTCTTAAGAAAATACTAACAAGTGGGAGAGAGCTACTTTGTTTCCCATTTCTTTTTTTTCTTCTCTGGTACAAGTAATTAAGTATTTTTGTGATGAAAATATCCATAAACAAAATTGGTTCCCATAGAATAAGACAACTGTTTTATGGATTCTTTTGGAAGAGACAGGTTGAAAAATCATGTATGGAACTTAAACAAATGTAAGAACAAAGTATCTCCTGTTTTCATAGACTACTCAAATGTTTTGACCATGAAGTTGTATTATACATATTTTAACTTGTTTATAATAAGTTGATATTTTTTTAATTTTTAAACTTAATATAGCAAACAAAATGAACTTAAGCTTATGAAACAAGGTAATTAAGTGCTTATTTTCCTTGTCTGCTGCTATTTGAAGTAATTAGTACAGCTGCAGATCTCTATGTGTATATCTATACTTTTTTTATTACTTGGAAGAATGATTCAAAAATGTCAGCGCTAGTGTCAGTGTTGTCCTAGGATCGCATATCAGTACTCCTGAGCCTGACTGCAGTGGGTGAGTCATGGCAAGGGTGTGCATTGCCCAGACTGACTCACTGAGCCTTGTGGAAGGAGAGCCGGAGAGGTTCCAAGTCGGCTTCTGTAAAATCAGGTTCAATATACCATGATTCCAAAATTTTCTCTATTGCTGATACATACAATACACAGGGAAAATAGCTTATAGAGCCAAATATCAATTTAAATTTTAATATTCTACATGAACACTTATGTTGGGAAATATGTCAGACAGTTTATCCCAAATTCTACCTTTATTTTAATATCTAAAATATTGGGTATGATGCAAATTGTAGTATGTTTATCTGGAATATGACCTATTGGAGTATTCTGTTAATATTATATATATATATATATTATATATAAATATTAAAAATATTTTTTCAAAAGTAGAAAAATAATAACTCTCTAAAAGTACAGCCAGATAGAATTTCCCATATTGAGGAACTTGGCTTTTTCAATAAGCCTTCAGAATCTGGTTTATGGAATCTAAAATCCAGCAATAATCCAGAAATAGACAGTAAATTGAATGCTTAAGTACCATGGGTATTAAATAGAATCTTAAAAAATATTTGTAGTTGCATTATTTCTAATATCACTTTCTTTGGGTAATTCTGATAAAAAAGTATCCTTTGCCTGTTAGAATTATTTATAGATTTTCAGTGTGTTCGTGTGGTGTGTGGTTGCACACATTGTCATAATGAAGGAATTCCCTAGCCAATTTCAAAGAAGGAAAAAATGAAAGGTCCTAAATTAGATGTGTAGAAGCCGGTAGAGTTCAGGACACTTTGGACTGGAGATACCTTAAAGTCCTGAGACTAAGAACCAGTTCAGCTGTAGAAAAAACACTTTTGAGTTCATCCCACTAGTGAATAGCACCAAGCTAAAACATTTTACAGCTTTCTACTCTGGGAAATAATGGGGAAAGTTTTAAAATGTAAAATTTTAGTTCAGTTAGTTTGGCGCTGAACTTGCTTACTTGAAAAGTCTGGTGCTGTGCACATGTGTCTGCCTCTCTTTTGTAAATACCACTCTTGTCTTATCCTTCCTTCCTATTCAGATCCACGCTTCACATTCTAATTCAGTCTTATGTTCTCTAAGTCACAATCATTTCAAAGTTGTCAAAGGAGAGAAACATTTGATAGATGAGGCTTTTGGCATTAGTGACAAACATCCCTCCAAACAGAATTCTGGGGTTCTATTCTGGTTTTTTTGTTATTGTTTGTATAAGAACAGCTTTCACTATTGATTATCTTTTCTTTAACACAAGCAATATATATGAATAACAGTTTATTGATTTCAAATATCTGACCAAAAAAAGTAAGGTAAAGCCCATTCTTTATGGTTCAGACTCATTTAGAAAAGTGAATGTAATTTTTATCTCCTTCCCCTGACACCAAGTTTTGTTTCCGCTTTTGACTGGGTTTTATTTCCCCTATCTTCAATCCCCAGGGAATATTATTTGCATAAGTTTACTCTTTAAAAATAAAACCTAAAACATGAATAGAGAGTGGTAAACCTTGATCAAAAGAAAATTAAAATGTAGATCATCCTTTGAAATAACTCCATACAAACTTTTCTTCAATTTTATCTCTGTTGACCATACAGTTTAGAGAATCATGGCCAATCATGTTAGAGAGAAATACCCTTTTGCTACATTATCTTTTATTTTCTTACTCTTAGTTTTGTTTATCTGTTTACTAGTTGAAAATAAATCATGCCATGTCCTGGCACAGCTTGTTTACTACTTCCTCCCATTGTGTTTTGAATGTCATACATTTGTATTTTATATCATATTTCAATATTTAGTTTTTTCCTCCTGTCAGGGAGTTAGTTATGCAGTCTGGTCATATTCTGATTTTTGTCTTTTTTTTTTTTTTCTTATTTTGTGGGGAGGTTTTTTGCTTTAAAACCCTAAAACCATTAGCTTACTTTAAGGTTTTCTTAAAATGTCTTTCCATTTTTCTATGTAGAGAAATAGCCCCTGAAAATGTTGGTTCAACATTTTAGGTGATAACGCTTATTTTATTTTATTTCATGCTGGTAATTACTATGATACTTTAGTGCAGCTAGCAAGTGTTAGCCTGCTGCATATAAAAGTTATGTTGTACTTCTACATATTTTGTAAGTATATGGTAAGAAAATAACCATTTGTACGGTAATGTGCAATTGCCCAGCTTTATTTTTGTTTCTCCCACTAGAACTTGAAAGCTGCTATTAGGCACTTTATCTCAGAGCAGGAAGGGAAAGAGTAGGCTGCCTCTTTGAGAGGGTCCTTGGTCTGCCTTTGTGCTAGTCTTAGCATGCTCTGCCCTTCCTGTTTGGATACAAGACAAAGTTTTATTTCAGATTTGAATTCTCTGGTAGCTGCATACCAGTTTACCTTAATACCCTCAGTACTTGGTATCTTCTTATTATCCCTTCATACTGCCCTCTTTCTCTGACCCCAAAGTAAGTACATTTGCTGGCTTAATTATTTTTGTTTACAAAATTATTATTGAACAAATTAATATAGGAATTTCTGTCTCTGATTCAAAAAGTCTGTGTAAGATAACACACTCTTCTGATAAAGTTACTGCAGCCTTTCCACAGTTGCTGTTCATTTGGATGGCTCCTTCCTTTTGTATTTAAAGATTTTCTTTTCAAACACAGTACTGTGATAAAACCATTGGAGCAACTGATGGAATTTTCTGTAAATGAAATTCTCCAGATTTGCCGGCTCATCACAGTTAAGGGCCTGAGGACCAGAAGTATGCTTTGGTTGTATGGGCAGCCTTAGACCAGGGTGTCCTGCCTGGTTCTAGTGACCCCACAGGGATGGACAACCCTGATCATTGGCCCTCTCTTTGTACCTTTCATAGTAACCAGGCCCAAAATACACTGCAAGCTGCACCTGCAGGGGGACCCTCCTCCCACAAAGAAGGGGGCCAGAACCAAGGATATTCTGTGGCTCATTAGACCAATCTGTTCTTCAAATGTATCTACCAGGCTATGTCTTAAATATTAAATTCCAATTCTTGCCCCTTTTGGTACTCATCTTTAAATGATAATTAGGATATAGAATTTTTATGCTTTCAGAGTATCACAAAAGGCCAAGCCTATAATTTGATAGAAGCATTTTCAGATCTGTTGATGAGAGTACAATATAATGTTCATAATGTACAGTAACCATTTAAACATATACTAATTTTTTAAAATTTGGAATACATCCTTTTTTTTCTGGTACTACACAGAATCTTAACCCATTAAATTAGGAAGAGTTTTACATTTTTATAAATTTGGCCCAAACCTATCACCAGGGCTGTCAAGGAAATGCAGCCTCAAGGGGAATGAAGGAGAAATCATCTGTGCAGCCACTTCCTTCCAATTTAGACACTCACGTAGGACAGTTCTGACTTTCTTGCTGAATGAAAGACCTAGAATTTGTCCCATGTAACTAGCTACACAGAACATCTTGCCCATCAAATGAGAGGACCAGCTAACCATTATCTTGACATTTTAAAATGGTACTTTACCTCTAAAACAGCACAATTTTGGGCTTCCCTGGTGGCGCAGTGGTTGAGAGTCCGCCTGCCGATGCAGGGGACACGGGTTCGTGCCTGGGTCCGGGAAGATCCCACATGCCGCAGAGCGGCTGGGCCCGTGAGTCATGCCCGCTGAGCCTGCGCGTCCGGAGCCTGTGCTCCGCAACGGGAGAGGCCACAACAGTGAGAGGCCCGTGTACCGTCAAAACAAACAAACAAACAAACAAACAAAAACAGTACAATTTTAATAAATTGTAGATTTATAATGGATTGCAAAATTTTTTATTTCAAGCATAACAAACTGATCTTTTAGAAGTTACGTAACTTTTCCATCTCCCTGAAATCTCTCTCTCCCCACCAGCTGCTCATGCATCAAGACCCAGCCTTCATTTTTATGTTTTTGACTCTTTTCTACTAGTGTGAAGTCAGAACTTCCTTTCTAGGCAAAGAGAAATGCCAGAAATTTAGCAAACGGATCAGAAAAATGATATTCAACCATTAGAGTTGATTTTAATCATCAAATGGCAGCCCAGCACTTTATCTTTACAGGATGTTTCACCGTCCATCACTCCTCATAAGTCGTTCTGGGGAAGAGCACCAGCTCCCAGGCTGTCAGTGAGGAGGTGACATCCTCGAGACCAGCTGAGATTGGTGGCAGATACCAGATTGGTGCCCAGAGTGTTGGTATTGGGATCTCCCTTCCATAGGCACTGCTCACTCCTCCTGTTCTTAGGCCATGGCATATGGAGACCAGGCAGTGCAGCAGCATCAGGAATGAGGATAACTAATTTAAGAATATGGAATGTGGACATGATCCCATATTCTTCATCAGTCTTCTCTCGAGCATTCTGACTAAATGACCTAAAGATATGGATGAACACATCCATTTTTGTAAAATATCATTGGGACTCACAATTTATTGAAATTTAGTGAAAGTCATTTCCAAAGAATGTGAGTCCTGGAGTAGTGAGGCCATGAATTAAATTAACCAGCCCATCTTAAAAGATGGATTATGGACTGAAGTACTCTGAACACAGCCTTTCAACACCAAAATGTTTGGTTTTTTTCCCACATCACACTTGTCCTGCTATCTTCTAGTCTTCAATGAATCCTCTCTCATGTTTCTAATTAAAGCAATATTTACCATTGTAAACTACATTCACCTCAGCTCCTTTTGCTTCATAACCACCACACTGTTTCATTTTTAATGTGCCCCTTAACCTGATGCCAGTAAAAGCAACAAGCAGTGGTATTTAATATACAAGCACTTCAACTTCCACCTGAAATGTTTAACCACACAATTTTTAAAAACACAGGTGTCAGGTTTCCCTAGTGGCGCAGTGGTTAAGAATCCACCTGCCAATACAGGGCACATGGGTTCGAGCCCTGGTCTGGGAAGATCCAACATGCCGCAGAGCAACTAAGCCTGTGGGCCACAACTACTGAGCCTGTGCTCTAGAGCCCACGTGCCACAACTACTGAAGCCCGCGCGCCTAGAGCCCGTGCTCCTCAACAAGAGAAGCCACCGCAATGAGAAGCTTGTGCACCGCGACAAAGAGTAGCCCCCACTCACCACAACTAGAACAAGCCCGCGTGCAGCAACGAAGACCTAACGCAGCCAAAAATAAATAAATAAAATAAATAATTTTTTAAAAAAACACACAGGTGTCCTTTACATCAGCTACCGTGGAAGTAGTAATACTCTTTTCCTTACCATCTTGTCACTGTGTTAAGCATTTCTGGAATTTCTCCTTTGTAATCGCCTTAATAGCCACTTGTAAACCACACAAGAAATCAATCTTCTTGCTTTATAATCCTATCTAGGATGACATACAAAAATAGCATTGCCCCACTGGATCTCTTTGTAAACCAGATTTGGCTCTACTGACTTTAGACTCTTTTTAAAAATTACTTTGTTTCTCACTCACTAGTGCAGCTGTCACTGTTGGGTGAGAATATGAGAGGGGAGGGACACAGAGCCAGGACAGCTTTGTTAGAATGTCTAATCCCTCAAGGTGACCCACCTGATGGAGACAACACTAACTGGATTTCCTAATAAATACATATTTTTAAATAGCCCTCAGAGTAGTTCTCCTTCCCTAATACCCACATCTTCCAATTGAAGGGCAAATTATAAATTTTAATTTCTTGAGCTGCTTATTTTAATTTGACTTTTCAGAAATGCAACGATAGCAAATGTAGTCCTCCTTTTTAAGCTATAAAATATTGGTACACATTTTACTGGACTACAGTGTGTAATGATAATTGATTCTTGTTATACTTTTTTTTCCTATAGACTTTGCTCCTTTAAACTCACCAATAACTGAACCTGTAATGAATACAAATCTGATAGAACCACATGTTTTGAACAGAAAAAGAGACAGTAAACTGCAGCATGTGCTGGGGGCAGGGGCCAGGAGGGTGAGATGGAGACCACACCTGCATCTTTTGCATCAGCAGCCCTTCAGGAATAATCAGGGAACTATGAACATGGGAGCTTATCTGATTGCTAAGGTACCTGTCCCAACCCTCACTCCCAAATATCTCATTTTAGAAAATCCTCTGACTTGGGTCCTTCTGCTGGCCTCCATGTGTTAGCTGTCTGCATCAGGGGTGGTAGGAGCTCCACCCCTCCAAAGAGTCCTAATCCACAATGAGCTGCAGGTGTTTCCAAGGATAAACTTCAGTCCCGATCACATCCACATCAGAGGCTCCTGCCCACTCAGTTCACTCTCCTGGATCATGTTCATTCTTTCTTTAATGTAACAAGTGGTACAGTAACTTCTAGCATGGTTTTCTGATCCGTGTCCATTTTGAGCAACAGTGACTGACTCAGACAGACACAGGACAGGATATGATTCGATCTTCTAACATCACACTGATTATCAGGAATACAAAGTACAGGAGGAACATGGTAAAGCCCAGGATCTTGTTCATTCTCCATTTGCATAATGCAATTGAAGAGATCACAAACAGGAGCATGAGAAAAAGCAAAACAATGGCACAAAACAAGCCATTGCTACTGACAGGAACAGGCTGTAATCCATTGATAAAAGAGAAAAGCATCCAAGGAAGGGGCAGGCTGCAAGATGGAAGAAACAATGTGAATATTCTTAATGTTTATAATCATGCCATATACTTAACAGTATTCTACAATTTACAAAGCACTCATTTTTACACAAACCTGTGAAATAGAGCAGAAAACATTCATTTCACGGTGAGAAAACTAAGGTTCAGGGAATTATGTGCCCAAGTACTCACAGCTGATAACTGGGAGAGCCTACGATTAAAACAGGTTTTCTGGGTCTGAGTTTGTTTTCGTCATACTTCATGACTTCTGTATGACTAACCTAAGTTGGTAGATGTGTGACTCTCTAAATCATGATAAGGCCTAGCTCAGGATAACATTTCCTTACATTCGTTAGTGATCAGGGCTCTCCTATGCCCTCTTACCTGCCCCACCCTGCAAACACACACATATACAAATTAAAGAAACCAAAGCCACCACCCAAATCCAGAACGTGATTGGGGAAATGAAAATAGCGCGGATACTCTGCTCTGACAAAGTTGGGAGGAGCAGGGTAAGCAAACCCATACAGGAGGACGCAGCATTTGCTTGTTAATACAGAATGCTTTTAGAACCTCTGAGCCGGCAGGAGTCCAAATGCAAAGGAGCAAGAATGTCAGGAAGTAAGACTGAGTCACTGCTTCTTCCAACCCCACCTCCACCATCTTGGGGGTCAGTGAGCAGAGCGTTTGTATTTGGTAATGGAATTTAATGGACTTCATTTTTCAATTCATCTATAAATTCTAGTCAGTTCCATTTCAGGCAGCATTTTAGTTCTATTATCCTATCTGGCTGTGATGAATGAAGGGAGGATACTTTGTTGCCTTACAGAAGCTAATAACATAAATGCCCTTTTATTCCATGTATAATGAATGGAGCAAAAAACCAGCAGACAGAGCCAACACAGTGTTTGCCAGTCATACATATCATGCCTTAGAAAGCAACTTTGCCACTCACCCCACGGTGATATCAAATATGTTACTGCCCACAGAGCTTGACACGGCCATGTCTCCCAGGCCTTTCCGAGCGACAATCACACTGGTGATGAGGTCAGGAATTGATGTGCCTGCTGCTAGGATTGTCAAGCCCATAATCTCTTCAGAAATCCCTATTGTTTCACCAACCTGGTAAATAGTAACAGTAATGAGAAACCAAGTGAAAAATCTGAGGCTCTTCAAAGCACCAACCACATACTACTTTGTGCAAAACCAACACCTTCCACAGAGTTCACATTCCCTTGGCCTGAGTGAGGTAGGGTCACAGCAGAACTAACAGCTGGGGAGATGGGCCATGAAGAGAAAGAACAGGTCCCCTGCTCAAGGCTTCAGGGAATGATGCTGCTCTTTTCTAAACTGGAGTAAAAGTCCACCTATGATACCACTTACTGTCATTCCAACTACAACACCTCTACCTTCCCAAAAGAACTGCTCCTCCAAAGGCCTCTTGGTGTCAAGTTTCCATTTCCAGAACCACGGACACCCACTATGTGCCAGGAACTTTTTAGAGGCTGGAGGTAGAAGTATGAGCAGTACAACACTGACCCTACTCTCAGCTTGAAAGAGAAAAGCATGTAAATAATAATACAGCTCTGTGCTTAAGTGCAATATTCTAGGTAGAACAGCAAAGCCATTAAGCACTCAGAAGACTGATTAAATGCCAGAAAGGAGGCAAAACTGAGCTTGCTCTCACGAGTGTGTATGATTTCACCAGGTGGAGAGAAGTGTGAGATACAGAACAGAGGAAGCAGGGAATAATGCTAAGAAGGAATGGTCAACTAGATCAGGTTGTAAAGGGCCTTCTGTCACGCTACAAGACAGAAGAGCCACACCTGAAAAGCACTACATTCCCTGGAATATAAAGTCTACTTTTTAGCCTTTACAATGTATAAACTACAAATTCACTTGGTCCTTGCTATTCCCTGGGTACCAGAAATTCACCCTGAAGGAAAAAAGTCCTTTTGACCTGCTAATGCAGGATTTAGTTCCTGCCACACACTCACCTGGTGAGCCCACCACACCATGAGGTATGAGAACATGGCTATCCACATGATGGATCCCAGGAAGGTGATAACAAAAAATTTCCTAGCCTCCTGTTTGAAAAGGAAGAGAAATAAGTTGCAGAGGCTAAAGGTCTCTGGCCCTTCTGAGGGAGCCCCAGTATCAGTGAAGAGATCTGCTGGAGGAGTCATGGAGAGGATGTGGAGATGTTTGAGCTTCCATCTCTGTCTCCAGTGAGGACCTTGAGAAGGATGGGGTTGGTGGCCCATAGGGGAGTCCACACAGGAGGGGGTTCAGCAGTTGCCAAACTGAAGAGAGCTACCTGCTTGCCCTGGAACCAGACCAATCTAGGTACCTGGTTTGGCTTCAGCAACCTCTCCCCACCCCACCCCTCTCTGGACCCAGAGACAGAATATGGTTCCCCTTTGGGTGGAGTATGTTAGTCAGACCTTTCCTTATAAACAGGAATACTGGGTAGAAACAGCACTTATCACCCTGGGTTTTCACAATATCCCTGTGCAATATGGAGGGTGTGCAGTGGCATCATTCCCATATTAAAATCAAGAAACAGAGAATTCGAGGAGGGGTTAGTTCACATTGCTTATAGTGATGGAAACAAGCACATTCTGAGGCCTCCCAAGCCCATCAGTGTGTCCCCTTAGGTGCATGGTCCCCACGAGAGCTGCAGATTCCATCCCAGATCCTCTCTGTAGTTGAGCCCTGTCAAGCTGGTTTTTCTGTCCCTTCCGTCCTCTTGAGGGGGAGTGCGGAGACACCCCACAGCCTCCCTGGGGACAGATAGCTTGGGGACAGCTGGGCAAACTCACCAGCCTCCGGACATCGGGCACCGTCAGCCACAGTGGGAACACAATGGGCAGAAGAAAGAGGTAAATGGCTTGCTTCTGCCTGGTCTCAGGCCATTCCAGGGTCAAAGGCTCCTCATTGCCCTCCTCCTCCTCCTCCTCCTCCTCCTCTTCCTCCTCCTCCTCCTCCTCTTCGTCCTCACTCTCACCTCCATCACCTTCCTCTTCACCATCTATACCTTTCTCATCTTCTTTGGCTTCATCTTGATTTTCAGTGTTCAATTCCTGCTCTCCAGTTTCACCTTCATCACCTTTCATTTCACCATCTTCTGCTTGGATTTCACCTTCACCTTCATCATCTCCTTTCCTTTCTGCCTGGATGTCACCTTCACTTTCATTCTCTCCTTTTTCTTCACCTTCACCTTCTGGTCGAGCTTCACCTCCACTCTGCTCTCCATTTTCACCTTCACCAGGAGTTTTAACCTCATTACCTGTCCTTTCACCTGTGCTCTCAGCTTCAGCCACATCTCCCTGCAATCCAAAGCCAACAGATTAATGGGAAATAACTGCCCTGCTTGTTTCCTTCCCAATTTCTCCCCACGTTTTTTGTTGTTCTTCTCAGAATGTATCTAAAAGCTTGAGTATGAGGAAGAAACTAGTGCAATCATTCAGCAAAATTCCCTTCACAACACTCCTACCCAGTGGTGGTCTGGTCTTTATTTGATCATTTCTAGGGATGGAGAACTCACCACCTAAAGCGGCTTCTGTCATCTTGACAACTCTGATTGGTTTGAAGTCATATTTATACCAAAGTTCTACCTCCTGTGTATAGGTTTACTCTTGGGAGCCATACATAACACTCTTCCATGAGACAGCTCTCTTCCCTGGGTTAAAGATTCCCAGATCCTTCTATGGTTCCCCCATACTATGGCCTAGAGCCTCCGCTCCTTCTTGGTGAACTCATTCTAGTTAGCTTATATCCCATGAGGAGGCTTCTAAAACAACACAGAACACTTCACAGAGTCAAACAGGATTATCACCCCCCTTATTTTAGATACTGTGCTTCCATTAATGTTGCCTAAAATGGCATGATATCTTTTGGTGGTTACATCACATTGCTGAGTCCACTAAAACTCCTCAACTGCTCTATTACCTTCTATGTGTAAAATGATGATGACGAGGAGGATACCTATTTTCTGAGGGTATTTATGTGCCAGGCATCATGCTAAGTGGTATAATAATAATCATAATAATAACAACTAGCACTTAGTATGTTTCATGAGTCAATTAATTTATGATATAGGCAGAACTAAATCCATCTGACAGATGAAGAAACTAGGGTACAGAGTAGTTAAATAACTTGCTTATGGTCCACACAGTTTGTAAGTGATGAAGCTGGGATTGGAATATGGATAGTCCAAATCTTGGCCTCTTAACCACCAAGCTACCCTGCTCTGCAAATGCCAGGGCCGAATGAGATCTTTGGTTCCCAAACCTGGTAGCCTGAGAGCTTATTAGAAATACAGATTTCCTTGCCCCCCCTGGACCAACTGAAGTATAATCTCTAGGACCGGAAGCCAGGAATCTATTTTAATATGCTCACAAGTGCTTCTAATAAATGCATCTATAGACCAGTGTGTGGGAACCATGGACTGACTCCACTCACTCTGAAAGCCATTGATTCTGAGGGTCCTCAGATTAGGCTCCTAAATGACCTATAACAACGTGCTGGTCCAATCCCTTGAGCAAATGACCTGGGCTGTGTGCTCATGGCATACGTCATCCATAACAAATTTCATGACACTGCCAACCCCAAACACTGCCCAATGATTCTCAACTCTGCTGCATATTAAAATCACCTAGAGGATTTAAAAACATTCATGCCCAAGGACCTACCCCAGGTATCCTGACTTAATTGGTTGAAAGTGGGCCCTGGACAGTTTTAAAGCTTCCCCAAATTATTCTAATATGCAACCAGGGTTCAGAGCACCCAATGAAGAAGTCAAATATTAATATCCATGAGGCCTGTGCTTTCAGTTGGGAATGAAGAGTGAGAAGACTTGAATCTGAAATAATTTCTGCCCTCCCTTCCCCACCCTCATCAGGAGAGAAGGCTTCTCGCAGGAAATGACAAGTCATTTAAATTGATAGGTACAGAAGTGTCTGCCCAGCCTGCACCCTCTTCTCTGAGAACTGTCACTGCTAATGGCCCCTGACGGGTAGCTCCCTTCTCCCACACTGGAGTCAAAGCACGCCACCTCTCCCTGCCACAGCTGATTGGACATAGGTTGGCAACACATTCTCATATATATTATCTTACTCATACTAAGTGAATTAACTGGCCCCATGAGGTATTTGATCTTCAAAGAAAGGGCAGTGCTTACACCAGAGGAATGAACCTCAAATAGCATTTCCAATCTTCAGGAAGGACTGATTTTTGATTGGCAAATCCTTCCCTGGGCCTCTCAAATTCCACCACCTGGGAAGAGGCTTGTGCCTACCTGACTGCCAGGATCTTCCTCCTGATCTCCCTTGACGTCTGGAGCAGGGGCTGGTGTGACCGTGACCTCAGGGAGCTTGGCTGGCTCCTCCTCTTTAAAGGATAAACATGGGATAGGTCAGAAGAGTGTGCCAGGTTCTCAGGGCAGCTGGCAGAGACTGGTGTGAGTGGTTACAGGGCTACTGGACTTGTCCACTTCAGGGTCACAGAAGGTTTGTTTGGGGAATTTCTTGTTAACAGGAAAAGGAAAATGATGTGATGTGAATTGTTACTGTCCTGTCCACAGAGATGTCTGCAGATGAGAGGACAGCTGGGAAGTGGCTCTCCTTGCTCTCCCTGTATTCAGACATTTCCATCCTGGCAATGTAGCTAAGGATACTGTGAACAGCTTAAAAGAGAGGGCAAAGCCCCAGCTCTCAGCACCTGACCCTTCCCCCTACCAACTGCATGTAGAGGAGCCTGATGATTTCAAAGGTAGCAGCTAGGGGAGCTTGGAATAGGACTGCAGGAGAGGGAGAACTGGAAAGTCTGGAGATCTAGGTTTAGGTACAGGCTTTCTCACTTCTTGGCTATATATCTTTGGGCAAGTCACTTGACCTCTCTGAGCCTCAGTTTCCTTGTCTATAGAATGGGGACAATGACTGCTGCTCTACCTCCCTCCCTCCGAAGCTGCTGGGTGGATCAGGCAGGCCTGGTGTGCTGTGCAGAGCCCACAGGGCAGTAGCTGTCTCACTACCGCGTCCCAGCTGCCACACGGATGCTGGATGTTTTCATCACCAGACCCCAGATGGCCCTCCCTCACTGGGGTTACTGGTCTCAGACCGATTCCCTAGCAGCACTGTGTAGAAGTGACAGGAAGAAGAAATAGAGTCCAATAGAATCTCATTTGGGACAAGATTTAGCAAAAAAGAAATAGAAGTTCAACAACCCCCGCCAGGCCTTGCCTACCCGATGTGAGGAGAGTGCGGAGGGAGCTGTACAGGGCCAACCCCGGGCCTGCAGCCACGCCAGGAGGGGAACACCCTGGAAGGAGGAGGCCGGAGTACAGCGCGAGGAGAGGAGCACCAGCTCATCACTCCAGCTGACTGGCTCAGAGAGGCCAGGAGGCCGCCCAGTCCCTGGCTGACAGGAGCGAGGAAGGTGGCAGGAGAAAGCCCACTGGTCTCACCATCCTCTCACCTTCTGGTTTGCTCTCTGCTTTGGCCTGAGGCTTGGCTTTGGCCTCCTGATTCAAGCTCTCCTCCTCCTTGTCCTTGGAGGGCCGGGCTGTGAATGAGAAAGGAAACACATCTTATCCAAGACCACAGCCTCCCTGCTACACCATTCAGTTAGGTTGGTCAGCTGACAGTCAGAGCAGCTGAAGTAGGTGGAAAGAGGCTGGCCTGGAAGTTGCAACATCTGGACTCTGGTCCTCCTAGGCTTGTTCATGGTGCCCAATTCCCAAACTTCTGCCTTAAATTCCCTACATTGTCACTAACTGGCTATGACCTCAGGTTGGTCACTTAGGCTAGTCACTTCCCCTCTCTAGGTCTACTTCCAATAAAATGACATGGTTTACTTTATTTGGGGGCAACAAATAGGATTCATTCATTTCCTTTATGAACTTAAGTGACGGCTGCTTGAGTGCTGAATTGAGAATTCTGGTCCAAGCTTGGTAGGAGAGTACCGTGATTCACTGGTGGTGTCTGCAGTGGGCAGGGAATGAAGAAATAATGGCAGGGAGATATTTTTGCCATCCTTGGACTAGATTGTCTGTAAGGTCCTTTGCAGCTTAATTTCTATGAATTTACTAGAAGCTTTGCTATGGCTCCAGGGGAACTACTCGTGGCCATGTTCATGAGCCTCCCCTCTCCAGTGTGAAAGGCGAAATAGCTGATCACCAAGCTCCCTGACACTCTCCTCTGGACTCCAGACACCTGCAGCCCAAGCAGAGTCTCCTTCCAGATCCCTGTATACGCTCAGTGCCTTGCTGGCAGTCCACAGAGCATCGTGCACAGAATAGTGCTGCCCTGATTTCCAGAAAAGAGAGATGGGGAAGTCAACTCTCTTTCAATATGACTATGTTCCAGGCAACATGCAAAGTGCTGTACATGTGTAATTTCAAGCTGAGAGGCACAGAGACTGAAGTGCAGGAGCTCACGAGCGTCCTCCTCACAGCTGTGTAGTCCGTGAGGGTGAGGACAATGCAGTCCGTAAGGGTAAGAGCGAAGTGGAGCCATGGGGTCTATTCTGGGTTCCAGGCTGGCTCTGCCCTGTGAGTGCTGGGTGACCTTAGGAAGCCTGTGTACCCTCTCTACGCCTCAGTGTCCCCTCTCTAAAAAGGCAGTAATATGATAGAGCACTGATGTGGGAGTCCATGAGACAAAATAAATAAATACTTTAACTGCTGCAATTAAATTTTGCTAAGTTAGTGTGGATTCTGGAGCCAGATGCCTGGGTTTGAATCCTAGTTCTGCCACTTGCTAGCTATGGATCCAGCTTGGTGACCCTCTGTACCTCAGGTTCTTCACCTATAAAATCTTACAGAGTGACTTCCCCGGTGGCACAGTGGTTAAGAATCCGCCTGCCAATGCAGGGGACACGGGTTCGAACCCTGGTCCGAGAAGATCCCACATGCCGTGGAGCAACTAAGCCCGTGTGCCACAACTACTGAGCCTGTGCTCTAGAACCCGTGAGCCACAAGTACTGAGCCTGTGTGCTGCAACTACTGAAGCCCATACGCCTAGAGCCTGTGCTCCACAACAAGAGAAGCCACCGCAATGAGAAGCCCGCGCACCACAACGAAGAGTAGCCCCCGCTCGCTGCAACTAGAGAAAGCCCACGCGTAGCAACGAAGACCCAACGCAGCCCAAAAGAAAAAAAAAATCTTACAGAGTTGTTGAAGGAATAAATGAATTTATATATGAATGTGCTTAAGCCAGTGCCTGGCACCTAGAAAATACTACATAAGTTTTAGCTATGATGACAATGATGAGTTGACGATAGTAGTTGAGAGCAGCTGTTCCACCCAGGAAGCAACTCTGCACTGCTGAGGCCCAGCATTCCAGAGGGTTTGAGTTAGAAGGGACCCTGAAGATCCTCTAGTCCATAATACAGGCAAACTGTGAAGGTTTGGGAATCAAACTCTGCCTGGGTCCAGGATGGGCAGGAGACAAAAGCAGGTCTGGAGTTTCCTTCTCTCAACCTGTCTCCTAAACAATCAGGCTGGTTGAGCTGCAGCTGCCTCTGGCAATAGGCTCCATCCTGCAGAGCCATCACTCTGGCAAGTGTGGTCCCTCAAAGTGTCCTGGTGGGCCTGCTCAGCGGGTCCTGTCATAACTGAGATGTCAGGTGGTGGGCACTCCACTGCCTACCTCATGCAGACCGCTCCAGTGCCCCCTTGGCACTGATCAAGCACTGCAGTCTTCTGTTGAACAATACATAGCTTTTCGAAGGGCTCCCCTGGTTCCAGTCCTGGTGCTGAGAATACCTGCTGACTGCTGGCTGGAGGAGCTGGCAAGAAAACCAAGTTCCCCTCTTTCCTTCTCCTTCCTCATCACACGCCCTAACCTCTCATTTCCCATGCCACCGAGGAAAGCAGGTCCGCTGAAGGGCCTCTCTCTGTTTCTCTCTATCTCTGTCTCTTTGTCTCTCTCATATACACACGCACATGTGTGAGTGAAATCACCAGAAAAAGCATGGGATTCTGGAGAGGTAGAGCCCCTACCCCGGGTAAGAGTTCAGACCATGGATCAGCTCTGTGGAGAGAGTTCATTGCTTGGAAAGGGTGGAAACACCTGGATAGCCATCTGGAAAGAGCATACGGAAATACAAACATGTATCTGCAAAGGGTTGGGAACAAAGGCCTTCATCGCAGCCCTGCGTGATCCCAGCCCTTCCTGGATGGAATCTCAGGGTGCAGGATCAGGGCCAGCTTCTCTGAGTGGGACCGCATCCCAGGCACATAAGCAATCATTCCCTGGGAGGGCCATTCCATACCCGCCGCACACCCACACAGGGCACCAAGCGTGCTTGTCTTCCTGGGGATGATTGCCACTGGCTCCCCCAGCGCTTGTTTCCTCACATGGCCTCTCAACTCTCAGCGCGGCCGGATCATCTCCTTAGTATCAATCTCCTCTGACCTCGGCCTGGCCTGGACATGGCCTGGACATCACATAATCCTGTTAGGACAAGCCAGCAGATGGCTGCTGGTCATGGAAGTGGCCCAGGCAGGGGGCCCTGCAGTCCCGTCCAGGAGAAGGTCTTTATCTTTAAGACTTTGCTGAGTCAGTGATTCCACGAGGAGGGCCAGGCCTGCCCAGGGATACAGCTTCCTTCACTGTGCCCAGGCCAGACACACCCCCAGCACTGGTCACCCACAGGCTGCCCAGTGCTGCAGACTCCACTCTTGAAACCCCAGGGGTACTGTTTTTCTGGAGCTGACAGGGGGGTGGCCTCTCCCAATGTCTGCGGAAGCTCCTCGTGAGGATTTTCTAGGGAAGGTTTGATCACCTTGTCTTTGACCATATGCTTGTTTTAAACAACCAACAACCCAGTATCAAATGTGAAGAAGATGCTTCAGGGCCTGAGAAATTCTGAGGTCCCTAAAATTTGTCCCTGGGGCTCATGGATCAGTCTCTGGTGTCATATTCGGCTCAGTCCTCAGCCTCCTGCCCAGCTGCACTCCAACTCCTTGGCTTCCGCCCAAAGGCCAACCTTTCCTTGATGGGCCTCATGCAGGCGCTCCAGTTCTGCAGCAGTGTCCCAGAGACAGAGGTGCCGAAGGAGAAGAGAAGCGTACCTGAGGATGCCCTTTAGGGGCCTGCGAAGCCTGTTGGAGGTAGCTCTCTGGGGAAGCAGGGCAGAAGGCAGGGCTCGGTAAAGTGGGTGGTGAAGATCTCAGCTGCCTCCATCATTTGTCAACTTGGGCATCAGCTCCCACTACACTTTGGACCCTCACCACTCCCAGAAGTGGTCCTGGTGGCCCCCAGGGTGTCCTTTGGGATACCTGGCTGGGGGAGGGGTCAGCAGGCTTCCTAGGACTCTGGAGCTGAATACAGAGCAAAGGGAGGCACCATCCAGAGCTTCCAGCTGTGGGGCCCCACAGGTGATGCCCCCAGAAGCAGCCCTGGCCACACTATCTTGCTGGAGAGACTGTGGGACACTGGGGCTGACTCATGGGGGTGGGCTCTGCAGGAAAGTCACGGAGGGCAGCCCCAACATAGACCAGTGCAGGGCACACGACACTCATGGCCTCACTCACTGCAGATGAACCCTTTCATTTTACAGGAGGGACACGGAGACAGGGAGGTAGTGGGATGTGGATACCTAAGGACCTTAGCTCCTTGGGGCCCTCTCCTGGTGGGTCTTCCCAGACTGCCTGCCTCTACCACCCTCTCTCCTCTGCTAACTCTCTTCCCGCTCCCACCCTCACTCCACCTGCTGCCTCTCAGTTTTGCAAGTCCCAGTTCTTGTTCAGCTGCAGGAGGGAAGGAGTGGACAGGGAGACCACGCAGGTCTGGGCAGACCTCGCTTACCTTCCCCCAGAGGGTCCAGGCTGCGGAACATGAGCTGGTAGATGGTGCTGCGGATGGTGCTGTTGTGCAGAGAGGCCGAGCTGCTCCCTTGGGTCAGCACGGACGCGAGCTAAGCAGGAGAGAGCCGTGCAGGCCTCAGTGGGCCTCTGCCCAAGCTGGGGGAGGAGCCACATGGGGGCCTCACTAACCCTCCTCTCTCCTATAAAGATCAGGCCAGAAGCACAGGAGCCTTATCCTGGCACCCTGTCTTCCTTCACCTCACCAGGACAGTTACAGTGCTTTCTTTCTCAGCCTCCCCTCAACTCTTCCATGACTGGCTAATTCTACATACCAAGTCATTCCCCAAGCTCTTTGACAGGGAGCAGACAATGTGTATTAAGGACACCACATTACCAAGGGTTTGTCCATCCCTGCAAGTACATCCTCAAAGAAACACTCTCACCCATATACCTCACAGACAGCCCCATGGTGCATGGGCACAGCCCCTTACAGTCCACAGAGAGCGTCATGGTGCTTTATCACTGCCCCACCCCCAGACATAAGCAAGGCTTTGATCCCCACCTACAGAAAAAGAAATGAAAACTCAACAAGGCTGGGTGGCTTATCCAAGGTCATAAACGAAGGAGTCAAGACTAGCACCCAGGTCTTCTGATTCCAGCCCTTTCTTTTCTACCCACATGCTCAAGAGACCTTCACAAGCACACATCTGTATGTGCAGACACACGGATGTGACATACATTCATTCACAGTGCTAAAAAAGAGACTACAGGTCCAAAATGGAGTCACTTGTGCTCTGCCCACATCACCAAACCGAAACATAAAATACCTAACTGCAGTTTCAGCCCCTCCCAGGAATGGGCTCTTAACCAGTCAGTCTGGAATTAACTGGTTAGCACACTAGTGAGGTAATCTACCTGACAGACCCCTGCTGTCCCCCAAAGGAAGGTGACCTTGCCTGAAACAACCTGGAACTCCTTTCTATTTGCTAGATGGGATGCTGGCCAATTCATGAACTGTTGAATAAAGCCGATTTGATCTTTAAACTTACTCAGTTGAATTTTTTTTTTTAATTACAATAGCGACACACGTAGAAACATCATCTGACTTAACAAGGGAACATCCAAAGTCAGACAAACTGCTTGCTTGGTCCCTCTCTCCCTACCAACCAACCCTCTGGATCTGAACTCTTCTGCCATCTAGTGGCTACGGTAACACAATACTTCACAACAGGCCTAGGGATTTTCGTAGGATGGAGGAGGTTTCATTCAGACCCTGGCCTCTTCTCTCTAAGGTCCCCACTTCTTCCCAAATGCCCACAGACCAAAGGCAGCTAAGACACAGTTTTTCAGAAACCTCAGATCCCCCCGCCCCACCCCTCGTATGCTTCTCTTAGTTCTGGGGCATTCCAAAACCACAGGTAATTAGGCTTTTAGATCAATCATAGAGTGTTGGGTCTACAAAATGGGACTTGAGTTCATCTAGTCCAGTCATTTTACTGACGCAGAATCTGAGGTCCAAGCTCACACAGGCAGTGAGCAGTGACATTCTGGACTTAGCTCCCAAGCTAGCACCTCCTCCAACGCCACCTGGAGGTGACAGTCCCTCTGGCTCCTTCCCTGACTCACCCTGGCAGTGTTCCCAGGAGCTTCCCAGGTCTGAGCCCAGCCCATTATCCCCAGCATCAGGGCCACAGCGCCCTGCGTCTGTGGTTGTCCTCTGAAACCCTGCAGTATCCCCACTGGGCAGACTCCGCATGGCACCCACCTTCAGCTTCTTGTTATCCTGCTGCTCATCCATCACAACTGTCCCATCGCCCAGCTGCAAATAGGGACAGGAATCACAAGATGTTCAGAGAGACCCTCACCCTTCCTCCCTACTCCCCTCTCTCTCCAGGGAGCCCTCATATGGAAACACAGAAACACACCCAGAGATAACCTGGCCTCAGAAAATGTTTTAACATGTCCACCACCCCCAGCCTGGCCTTCCACAGTCTGGCTTCAGCCTGCATGCAGTATTGCCAGTCAAATGTGTCCACTCACTGAGGTCCAGTAACACCAGCTACAGCTGCCTTTCGGTCTCTCAAATGCACCACCCTCTTTACCCACCTCGAAACCCTCATCACACGGTCCCTCCTCCTCTGTTTGGAACCCTCTTTCCTCCACTCCCCACGTTTCAGGTCTCCACCTACATGTCACCTTCCTCTGGGAAGCTAAGGTGCCCAGCTAATTCTCTTTTATTGACTCCTTTTCCTTTTCCTTCATAGCACTTTCCCCAATCTATTTGTATGTTATTTGTATGTTGGCAAACCCAAGTAAATTGACTGTCCCACTAGCATCTTGAAGGCAGACTATTTCATTCATGACACATGCTTGTATGTCAAGCATGAGAACACTGCCTGGCACTTAGCAAGGGTTCAGAAAACGTTGGTTGAATGAATGAATGAATGAATGAATGAACAGTCTCCTGCATATGCCTAACCTATTTCAATTCCTAGTCCCTTGTTCATGTCTTTCCCCTCTACCTAAAATGCCTTCTCCATTCCTCTACGCCTACCAATTTTTCAGAAAATTCTGGGTGAATTCTTACATAAAGCTTTCCCAAATGGCCCCTTTCACCCCCACCCCAGCCCTCACTCCAGCTCTCTACAATACCTCTCTCCTCAAAAGCTGTATAACAACAGTGGACACATTTTGTGATACCAAAAATCTGGCTCTATAATCGAATAAGTGCTTGCTAGTGTCCTGGGGAAGCTGTAGGGCAGCCAGCTGGGGAAGGGAACAGACCTAGAAGGTCCGAGATGAAGAATCATTACGCCCACAGTATTTACTCTCTGAACCACTAGCTTGCCACTCTGCATTTACTATCTCGTAACACCATCCAAACTTCTAAAGAAATCATCGTTGTTCACACATATTAGTTGTCTACCCACCTAGACTTCATGTCTTTTTGAACTACGATATAGTTACCTCTGTTCCCATAACCTGTGGCATAGTGTCTTGTACACAGCAGATGCTCCGTTAAGGAGAGCTCAACGAGTAGATATGCCAAGTGACCTCTAGCGCCATCTTCAGGCACCAGGGTCACCAATGGCTGCCCCCAGTAATTGTCTTCACCTTCCACTGCCTCCCCCACCTCACCAACCTCCACGGCCAGAAGTAGAACTGGACTTGCTACACTCCCATCTCTGCCTGGTCAGAAAATACAGAGAATACTGCCTGATTCAGGGCCCCCCACCCATCCATCCGCCCACTTTGTTCACTCATTCAGTTCTTAATTTCTGAGTACCTGCTGTTTACCGGGCACTCTGCTAGTGCTGTAGGGATACAAAGATGTTTAGGGCATGGATTCTACTTACAGAAAGGAATTGAGACCAATGATAACACGAACATATGACAAAGCAGAATGTGCCTGAAGAAATGAGAGGCACAGATTAAGGTGCTGTGCTGGGATGGACACGGAAGCCTTCTGAAAGTAGGTGAAGTTTGGATAATCTTTGAAGGATGGGAGAGGTTTGAATGCTTGGATACACATTGTTGAATGAATGAACAAATGGACGAACATACAAATGAATGAAACAAAGCAGAAATAACCAATCTGAATATGAAGGGGGCACTGTGGATTTTCTGAACAAATCCCCTCTTTCACAATTCTGGGATATTGGAGGCTACAGCACCAAACCCCACTGGCCCAGCCACCTCACTATTTATCACATCCAACTCTCACCCAATGAGTTCTTAGAAATACGAGAGGCCAGGTTACCCTTTGGGATGGCTGGTTCTGTCCATAAAAGGGCAGGAGAGACTGACTTTTGCCCCACGAAGCACATGACTAATGATTTCTCTTCCATTCAGATTTATTTAAGTCAAAATACTTTACGGGTTCACTGTTCATTGCACATATCAACATCTTCTACCCTCAGTATGCGCTTCTAACTTTCTGAAGCCCTTCACATGCATTTTCTCATTCCATATCACTAATTCTATGAAACAGACAAGGCTAGTATTATTATTGCTATTTTGGCAGATGACAAAACTGAGATGCAGAAAAGATTCTGTGACTTGCCCACTCACAACAATAGTGACAGAACCCCCGACCTCCTAATCTCTATTCAGAGGATTGTTTTTGTTGTTGTTTTTACTAAATCACATTTCTTTTCCCAAGCATAAATAAGGAAATGAAGTCAAATTTATATTTCCTAGTGGCCTGTTTCATATTATTGACATTTCAGGTAAATGGATATAAATGTTTGTCTACATTTGAGTGTGATTGATGGGTCCATATATGGGTAGCGGTACCAGCAAGTAGGTGCTTTCAGAGTATGCCCTTATTACAAACACATCCCCACATCCACCTCTCACACTACACCAATCATCCTCCTCTTTCTTCAGCCCCATTATCCCCACCTTCTCCCTCTTCTCATGAAAATTAACCAGAGGGCTGAGGAAACCAAAGAAGATGTCTTCATGCCAGCCAAACCCCCAACACCTGTGATACATCTTGATGAGGATGAGCAACAGGATCCCTTGCAGCCAGCCGTCCACAGGAACCTGTGGTGGTGAACAGGGCAACCCTTCAGGGGCTTGTTCTCCTGACCTCCAATTCCTATCTCCCACTGATGTAGCAGTTAATCATTGACCTCTCCCTTTCTAGACCACCCACGACACAGTTCCTGAACTGCACATTCTGGTCTGTGTGTTTTTTTAAACATTCATTCAACAAAGATTTACTGAATCCCTGGTTGAGTCCTACCTTCATTGAATACAGTTTAGCACCCTGATCCACTCACCTGTCTAGGCGGGAAACCCAAAAGTCTGCCCAAATTCCTCCTCGCTTCCTCACAGCTCATCTACAACTAATTGTCAGATCTAGTTCCTGAAAGTCCTCAGATTTGGCCTCATTTCTCTATTCTCCTGCCTACAATGCTGCAACAGCCTCCTGACTCCTGGACTGTTCCTCTTCTGGTTCCTCATTCACTCTTCAGCCAGAGTGATTTTCTGAGCAAAGCATACCATGTCCCTCCCCTGCACCCTGGGGGCTCAGTGTCCTCAGGAGGGAGTCCACACTCCTTAGCTGAGCATATTCCAGCCTCCTGCTTACCTCCAGTTCAGTGCTGTCCAATAGCAATAGAACGCAAGCCACACATGTAATTTTAATTTTTTTAGTAGCCACATTTTTAAACAGTAAAAGAAACAGGTGAAATTAATTTTAATAATGTACTTTATTTAACCCAATATATCAGAATTATAATTCAACATGTAATTAATATAAAAATATCAATGAGCTATTTTACCTTTTTTCTCATACTAATATACCCAACATATATTTCATACTTACAGCACATCTCAATTCAGACTAGCCCCATTTCAAGAGCTCAGTAGCTACATGTAGCTAGTGGCTCCCATACTGGACAGTGCAGCTATAGTCTCATCACCCTCTCTCATTCCCCCGGCCTTTACACATGCCTAGGAGACTCCTATCCCTTCTTCAGTCAGCCAGCCCCTGCTTGTCCTTCAAGATTCAGCTAAGAATCACCTCCCCCAGGAAGCCTTCCCTGACTTTTGTTGAGATGTCCACTCTCAGCAGTGCTAAATCCCTCAGCACTTACCTATATCATTACACATGATATGGTAAATATTACTTTCACTTTTCTGTCTTCCCCACTAAGGGGGATTTACCACAGAGCTGATGAAGCTTAAACTTCAGGGCCCATCTCTCCCCTCACAAACCCTTTCTGAGGCCTCATATTTAATTCTGTAGCAACAGTTTTATATTCCTTTTCTTAAAGAGGGTCAGACCCCACAAAACCTGGATCAACTCCTGCTCCTCTGCTAGGTTGAGCCCCTTGAGTGCTGCCTTATTTCTCACTGTATCCCCAGACCCTACACAGGTTTCATACAAAGAGATTCCATAAATGTTTGCCAAATGTATGAACATCAGAGTTCTTTGGGGCTTAATCCTAATCTCTCTCTCTCTTTCAGAGTAGCATCAGCTGGTCCTTGATTTTAATAACCATACATTTGCTGGCGATTCACAAATCTCTATTTCCAGCCCTGACCTTGTTCATAAGCTTTAAGCCCATTTGTGCAACTGCCTCATAGACATATCCACTGGGAGGTGACATAAACACTCAAACTCACCATTCCAGAGCGGGAACTTTTGAGTCTTCCTAAACCTGTTCTTCTTGTAGTCTTCCTTTTCTCACTAGATGGCGCCACCATCCATCCACCCTGCTGCTCAAGCGAAAAACCTTGACTTCCACTCACCCTCCACATCCACACCATCACCAAATCCAGACGATTCTGTCTTCAAAATATCTCTCAAAGATACACACACACACACACACACACACACACACACACACACGCTGGATGCCCACAACAGCCTCCTAACTGGACTCCCTACTTCCACCCTTGCACACCTACCATTCATTTTGTACACAGCAGTTAGGGAGTGACCTTTTAACTATGACTCCTCATTACATCATTTCCCATTGAACTTCAAATAAAATCCAAACTCCGTATCTAATCCACAAGGCCCTGATGAAGCAGCTCTCATCCGGGTCTCTAGTGTTATCCTGTACCACTCTCCCCTCACTCACTATACTGGCCTCCAGTTCTTTCCTCTAGTGCACCAAGGTCTTTCCCTGCTCTGAGCCTTTGCAAATGCTGTTTCCTCTTCTTCCCCTATGGAGCATGGGGAAGAATTCCAGAAGAATTCTCATGGAACTCCACTTGGACTGTGTACTTGAACTTCTCCTCCTCCAGGAGGAGGACTCCCCTGCTCTCCCTCGCTAAAGGGGGCCCACTACCTACAGTCACTGTCCATCACATACACTATTTCCTTCACAGCACTTTTCATACTCAGAAATGTTATTTTACTTGTTTATCATCCATATGCCCACTCCCCCACACGAAAACATTTTCTGTTAGTTTTATATTTCCAATTTATTCAGGTAACAGAGCATCTAGAAATCATGCTGTTATTTGTAGAACACCATGAATATCTAATTTCATATTTAATCTCATCACATACACTAGGAAAAAAGATTACTCTGTTGTATGAATAACAGAATACGTAAAATCTCTTACAAGCATACACACATCCATGGAAACAACACGCTATTCTACCAGGCATGACCAGATGTTTGAGTTTTTCTGTTAATATTTGTTTGTTTCTTATGCATTCATTTTGTCATCTGCTAGCACTCACCAGCAGATGAATGCTGAAAGCTTAAGAAAATTTTATGAAGAAAAGAAGCCTTTACACTGAGAATTTGATTCTTACCACATTTTCCTGACAACTGGAGGGAAGCTGACTATTATTTAAGAAGTTAGGTAATTCTCTGGACTCCACACTCTCACTGCCGAGGGCCCGGGTTTGATCCCTGGTCAGGGAACTAAGATCCCACAAGCTGCGTGGTACGGCCAAAAAAAAAAAAAAAAAAATTAAAGGAGGGAACCCCTCAGCCTAGCTAGGATGAGTTCTTTGGGAGCAAAGTGGATTTCCTGCAGGCTAGTAAGGTCAGGCCCACAGAGGCAGGAAGGGCCCTGTTGGCTGCTTCCTGTCCAGCACCCCTGTCTCCACAGCAGACAGCTGGTTGTCTGGCAGTACAGGTCACTGGAGTAAATATTAACCCTGACAGGAAAGGGACGACTGGTTCCTAAGGAGGCACCAGGTTTGTCTGCTTGGGGTTTCTGTTGGTTGGTTTAATAAAAAACCCTGCCAAGAAGAAAATAGCCTGCAATGCACTTAAGAAAGCGTGGCAGACTTCCTCCTGGCGTTTCACATTCTGAAGTATTCCTGGGGGCTGCATGTGGATATGGGGTTTCCAAAGGAGCCCGGACCAATCTCATTCCCCACCTTGCATCCCTTTTCACCACTGGTGCCCCACAGGGCTGTCTTGCCAGTCAGCATCTCATGCAGATGGCCAGTTATTTCTAGCTAAGCCTGTAGTTCTCTCTATAAAGAAGGTCCCATCATCCTTCAAATATAAATAAGGCTTTTCGGCCAGGCTAAAGCCTAAACTTTGGCTTTCTGCAACTATGCATGGTCAAGGAAGGTCAAATATTTATCATTTGGGGCCAGAACAGACAACACCGAGAGCTTTAAAACCAGGTAAAAAAGTTTCAGAGCAAGCTAAGTTAGACTGTGTCGATAACTATGCAAACACTTACCATTTCTGGGCTTCCCTGGTGGCACAGTGGTTAAGAATCTGCCTGCCAATGCAGGGGACACGGGTTCGAGCCCTGGTCTGGGAAGATCCCACGTGCTGCAGAGCAACTAAGCCCGTGAGCCACAACTACTGAGCCTGCGCTCTAGAGCCCATGAGCCACAACTACTGAAGCCCGCGTGCCTAGAGCCCATGCCTAGAGAAGCCACCGCAATGAGAAGCCCACGCACGACAACGAAGAGTAGCTCCCGCTAGCCACAACTAGAGAAAGCCCGCGCACAGCAACGAAGACCCAATGCAGCCAAAAATAAATAAATTAAATAAGTAAATTTAAAATAAATTAATTAATATATCTTTAAAAAAAAAACGTTTACCATTTCTTCATTGGGTTCATATAAGGCATCCTCAAACCAATACATGTCAGTTTGACAATGTTGTCTGAAATATTTTTAGCTTTGAATTTTTTTTTCCAGCCAGTGTCAAAAGAAAGACTCTAAAATAGTTACTGTGTGTCTATGTCCAACGATACACTTTTTTTCTGAAAATACTCTTAAGTAAATTCTCATTAGAATCATTCACAAAAAAACCTTTATCCTGGTTCTAGATTACCAGAGCAGAATAAAAAGTAAAGTGAAAGGTCCTCCAGCTGAGAAACTCCACAGATATCAGTTGGGTGAATATCTGATAAGAAAATGAATGGTATTGTCTGTGGCTGCTGTCATGCTAACAACAACAGAGTTGAGTAGTTGGATAGAGACTATATGGCCTCCACAGCCTAAAATATTTACTATCTGGCCCTTTACAGTGAGTCTGCCAACCCCTGCACTAGTCCATCCCATTCGCTTTACAGATGAGCAGCGTGAGACCTCGAAGAAAAGCACAGTGACTTTGTAGCACTTTGCACAGTGTTCCCTTTATCAGTTACTTTTGTCTATGTCTGTCCCTTCTACTGGAAGGGACATGATCTTTTTACTTCCCACACTGCTTTTCATTTAAGTGCTTAATAATACAGGTGTGTGGAGTTGCACTGACTTGCCCATGATAACAGGGTTAGCCATGGATACTACTGGGTTAAAACCCAGATAAATGGATTCATAAACTGGTGATAAGGACCACCAACTAGCTTCGTAACTTTGGCAGAGTTAATTATCCTCTCCGAGCCTCAGAGTCTCCTCATCTGCAAACTGGCAATAACAATTCATTCTTGCAGGGTTTTTTTTTTCTTCTTTTTTGGCCATGCCGCAGGGCTTGGGGGAATCTCAGTTCTCCGATGAGGGCTTGAACCTGGGCCACGGCAGTGAAAGCCCAGAATCCTAACCACTAGGCAACCAGGGAACTCCCCTCCTGCAGGGGTTTTATGAGAAATTGTCAAGATAATGTACGTATGTCATAGACCCTCCACAAGTATGGATTCCCTCCCCTACTCCTTTTTCTCTATAAACTGGGGACCCTGACCTGTTAGAGTTCCCTGAGGAAACCACCAAATACTTGTGGAGCTTCTGCTTTAGGGATGAGATGTTGGGCTCAGCCCTTTGGAAGATATAAAGATTATTTCCCCCATTTAGTGGCAATGATGAGCCTAACACTGTGGCCACACCTCACCCCAGGCTGCCAACAGAGGAAGGGGGAGGCCCAAGTGTCTTTCCTGTTCCTGTTTCCCTCCAAGAAGGAGCTGGCTCCCACTGCCCTCTAATTGTCTTCCCCCTGCTTAAACTTCCTGAGCACTTGTGGCTTTGAATTCTCCCCAACCCTCCTCTTTGACTCCCTACCACTCGGTCTGGCCTTTCCCCACTTCTCTCTTACTTCCTTACCTTTGGGTGTGTGGCTGACTGAATAAGCCCAGTTTCCCTGACCCCCTGCCTTCTCAGGGAGAAGCTCAAAGAAGGAAACCATTAGTCAGGGAAGACGTGTGAACTGATAGGTCAGTGTGAGTGAGTGAGTAAGCAAGGCGTGTTCATTTTCATAAAGTTTCATAGTTAAAGTAAGATAATTTACAGAGGTGAGTACACATTCTTGCATAAATCACAAAAATGAATACCAACACAGTTTACTAGATCAAAGACTGGATTTTCAGAGAACTGCTTCAAGAACTCAAACAGAATGGCTTCCCTCAGTCTGTCAGTGAAGTACAGGATAAGTTACCTCCCTCTAACAAGATCACAGGTCTTGGGGCAGCCAAACACAGACAGAATAATATAGCAAAGGCAGTTACCGCTCTCTCTGGCTATAAGAAACCTGGGGTGAAACTCCAAATCCAGATGTTTTTAAAAATCACTTCAAAATAGCTACACTTTTTAAATTATTTGGACTAATTTTTAGAAGGCAGTTGTTAGTGCTGCAAAGTCCTAACTATAGGTTTTCAATTTTAAATAAATATAAATTTACTTTCAAGGACAGCCAGTATTTCAACCTGTTTTTTTTCAATAATGCTGTTAATTAAAATTCATACTGGATCTGTTTCAATAAATAGATAAGAACAGTTGTAATCAGCACTGCTCTCACTGGTTGGCAAAGAACTGCTACTAAAGGCCTTGAAGAATGTTTTAAATAAGTTACAAATTCTCTTTTGAAATCATGATTATGCTTTACTTGCTTGGCAAGCTTTGCTTTGATGCTCTGGTTCTGACAAAATTGAAAATTGAGAACTTGCAGAGTTTAAATAAAAACAGAATTACTATGAAGGGCTGGGAGGCAAGTCAAGAGGCATTTTGATGTGGACCATTTTTAAAGTCTTTATTGAATTTGTTACAATATTGCCTCTGTTTTACATTTTGGCCGTTTGGCCATGAGGCATGTGGGATCTTAGCTCCCCGACCAGGAATCAAACCCGCACCCCCTACATTGGAAGGTGAAGTCTTAACCACTGGCCCACCAGGCAAGTCCCAATTTTGAAAACTGCTGGCCTAATGTATACCAAGGCATTAGATACTTTCTCAGAGAATAGTACCAGACTTCATGGCCACCCTCAGCAAAGCCTGTCCTGAGAACTTCATGAGGAGGGAGGACCCTGTTTCCTCATATTAAATGAGGTAATGCTTTGAGCCTCCCTTTCTTTTTTAAGCCTCTGGCTTCTTAAGAGCAGTCATCTGGAGGGAAATAGTACTGAATGGGGAGTTAGGATACTGGGTTCCCATTCCAGTGTGGATACCTTCTGGCCGTCCAACCCTGGGCAGGATATTTCTCCTTTTTGGGCCATCTGCAAAAATGTACTAATTGGAGGTCGGCTGACCAGATCAGAGAAACAACAGCTGTGCTGGGCCTGACAGAATGGAACTCATTTAGACACAAGACATTATCAATGAATGTTACCACTACACAGAACATTTGCATGATTAGCTGGACTCTGTCATTCCCGCCAGAGATGGGAAAGGACCTGTCCAAGGTCACACAGTTAGAGACAGAACTGGATTAGAACCCAGGTTTTCTGACTCTCAACTCTATGCTCTGAACACCGCACATACCTCAGAAGTCCTAAAGGAAGTACATTTCATCTCCTTGTATCACACATCTCTGAGACATGTTGCTGAGTTTGGTCTCCATCCTGCCCACTCATCAAAACTGCACTGGATTAAGCAGCTAAGTCCTTCCACTCTTTGCATGCAAAATTCTGCTCACACTAGTGGCCTGAGATCTGAAACAGGCAGGCTATGAACCAACTTTTGCCCAAACTCACCCTTTAGGAGCATGAGAGGAATGGGGGTCTGTGTTCACTAGGGTACCCTCACTTTGGAGTCTCAAGGAACAAAAAACTTGCGGATGAATTTTTAGAGATCACTTCCCCAATTAAATTTCACTATCCAGATTATTGAATCATGCAATGAATTTAGCAGGAAGGTCCCTCACAGGGGCAGAGAAATTCTTGGAAACTCCAAATTCTTGGAGTCAGAACAATGCCCCAGAGTTGGAGCTCTCAGTCTCCAGTCAGCACAGAGAAAGGGCTCTGCACCCAGGGCTGGCTTGTCAGTGGATGAGTGGAGCTCCCATCTTCAATATTTTAAAAACAAAACAAAACAAAACTCAAAAAGCCTCCTCCTCCTCAGACCCTAACCAAACTACCAGCCCCTCCAGGTCTGGAATGTGAATAAACAGGATTAAATGAAGGTGAGGGTGCTAGATAAACCCTACACACCATGCCCATTTTATCATTTTTCCCTGCCTGATATCTGCTTGGACATTCTCCAAAGCCCAGCTCAAATGTCATTTCTGAAGACCCAATCAGAACAACCCGGGTTCATCCTGGCTCCACCATCTATTTGCTGTGTGACCTTGAACAAATGGTTTAACTTCATTAGGCCTCAGTTTCTTCCCCTGTCAACGGGGGATCCTAATAATAACCATTTTATACGACGATTAAGGGCTGACCCAAGGTCACTCCTGCAAAAGCCCCAGCATAGTGCCTGGCAGAGAACAGGACTCTATAAATATTGAATGCATTGCAAGGGAACCAGAACACTTACTCATCTCTTGAGGTCTGACCTAGCACTTGCCATTCTTCAGTCCCTGGCTTTCCCCTACCCTTTTGCCCAAAAGGGGGCAGAGAAGCCTGAGCCAACCTGTTCTTACCTTGCTAAGGTCCCCTAGGGCCATGACCTTGGCCACTGGCCTCTTGCTGAGTTGCTCCTTCACCCAGAACTCAAGCTGTTTGTTCCACTTCATGGTGAACACATAGAGGGCATAGGCCAGCAGAAGCAGCAGGCTCTCCCACCAGACAATGAGGTTATCCAGGAAGAAGAGGATGAGCATCATTAGGTCAAGGATGTAGAAGGTGATGTCACGGAACAAGGGCCACCAGGTGAGCTTGAGGATCTCCCGGGAGAAGAGGGCACAAGTGCCAATGACAAAGAGGATGTTGAATACCGCAGAACCCACTATGGTGCCGATGCCCACATTGCTATGGGAGATGAAGATGCCGATGAGGGAGGTGAAGAGCTCGGGGGCAGAGCCTCCAGCAGCCATGAAGGTAGCACCTGCCACATCCTCAGAGATCTGCAGCTTGTCTGTGATGACACCCAGGGCTGGGACAAAGTACTCGTCACAAACGATGGCCAAGGCTACAAACACATACAGCACGCCAAAGATGTGCAGGACCACCCAGCCCTGCCTCCGCTCCTTCACACTGAACAGGTCTTGGGGGTATTCTGCCTTGGGGTGGAGGTCTGGCTGCCCAGAAGGCAGTACTGAGGGACTGGGAGCCTCTGGCATCCCAGTTGTTGTCAGACTGGGAGAGGGGACAGTGGACGAGACTGGGACTGGCTCCACAACCACACAGTGATGGACCTGAGTGGTCGGACTTGCCCTGACCCTGGGAGTTGCTGGAGTGGTGGGTGCTGGGGAAGGGTTCTTCACCAGCCCCCAGAAGGTGGCTGAGGATATTCCAACGGTCGGTGCACTGGTTCTGGACGAGGGATTCCTAGCCTTCCACGCAGCAGTAGAGGCTTTGGTTTCTGCTCGGCTGCTGCCTGTCGTGATGCTTACTGTCACCTGCCCCTCAGAGGTGGCTGCGGTGTGCTCCAGGACTGTTCCTTGGGGTGTTGTCAGGTTGTTTTTTCCCACTAACCCCCGGTGGTTGGTTGAGCTATTATTGTCCACTCTTCTGGTGGTAGTTAGGGTCTTCTCTTCTGCCACATTCCTCGGAGAAGTGAAGATGTCTGTTTCTAAGTCATTTATCAGGAAGGGTGGGGCATTATCAGTTACTCCCTTGAGAGGAGTTGGGGTGGTTTCCTCCAATACTCTCTTGGAAGGGTTGGTCTCCAGTATTTTGTTGGTTGTCATAATTTCACTGTCTTTCACTGTTGCTCTGGGGGTGACCCCATGACTCCTGGTCATTGTCATGAATGTGGATGGGGCATAACTGTTCACCATCCTACCAAGTGGGGATGGGGTGTATTTCCTCACCTTTCCCCTGGCTTGAGTTGGGCGGTAGCTCTTCACTTCTCCCCTGGGTGTTGCTGGGGTATAATTATTTACCACTGGTCTGCCTGAAGTTGGAGGGTAGTGATTCAGTGCTCCACTGGGTGTGGCTGGGGTGTCTTCCTTCACTTTTTCTGTGCGGGCTGCTGCTGGGCTGTCGCTGCTCTTGGGTGTTGCTGGAATGACGTTGGCTATTCTTCTAGGTATACTGGGAGTGTTCTCCATTGTTACACCAGGTGTTGTTCCATCTCTGCCTACTGTGGCTTGGGGTGCCCATGTCTCAACCTCCATTTCAGAGCTAGATTTTGGAGGGTCACTGCTCACCATCATCATCTCATTGTTGGAAAGGTCCCGGCTGGCTAGTTTTACAGGGTGTTGGGAAGAGACTGCTGCCCACAGTGAGGGGAGCCCCTGGGGGCTCCTCAGGTACTGGTAGGTGGAACCCATGATCAGCATTCCCAATAGGAAGAGGAGGCGCCTCCAATGAAGCCGCTTTGGCCAGAGTAACCGCCTCTCCTGCGCCCCCATCCTGATCAATTTCCCCATGATGGCCAGTTATGCCTGGTCACAGAAGGCCTCTCATTCTGTCCACTGAAAGATGGGGGCTGCTCTGGGATTCAGATTAGAAATCAGAGAAGATTCCTCCATGAAGCCCAGCCAGGGGGTAACCACAAACCTAGAAAGAAAAAAAAGGAAGAGGTTATTTGCTCCTAAAAGGAGAGCTGGGAGCCACCAAACCCTCATCTGGAAAAGTGACCACTCACACAGGGGCCTTTGTAGTGAAAGGCAGTTGTTTCTGCTGGAACAAAACAACCCCTGCCCCCTGCTCCAGGGGGCAATGTCTGCTCATGGGAAAAAGAGCATCTTGGGGTCCTCTTTGCTGTGTAGGCATGCCAGCAGCCCAGGTTCCTGAGCTGGGTCTACCCAGCCCTCCTAGGGATCCTTGCAAGAGGTCTGCCCACACTCCGCAGGTCCAGCCAGAGTTGCTGGGAGCTCAGTCATCTGTAGCTGGTGCCCCAGGCCACAAATCTCACCCTATCCAAGGCAAAAGGGAAGTAAGGAGATATGATTTTAAGCTTTAGACAGAAAGGGGCAGTAGTGGAAAGCAGTGCAAAGCTCTATGTGTTTTTACTGGACTGATTTTAAAATGATTCCACCATCATTCAGAGAGGACAAAGCTTAAAATTTAACGTCATGAAGCTTCCCAGACAGTGTGTGGTGTCATGGGAGGAACAGGGGGAATAGGGTCAAAGGCTAGGTTCCCAGATCTGCTGCTTACTAGCTGTGTCACCCCGGACAGGCTGAACCTCAGTGCTTCATTTGTAAAATGGGCATGATAACATATGCACTGATTATGCAAAGATTATCTCTGAAAGGACATCTGGAAAAGGGAAACTAATGGTCAGGGATCAGAAGCAGACTTACTTTTCAGTATATCCTATTGTTCAGTCTAACTGTTTAACCTTTTTATCATGTGCATGTTATAATATTTTAAATTTAATTTCATAGAAATAATAATAGTAATAACAATACCTATCTATGTAAATAGTAATAACAATAGCTATGTCACAGGAATGTTGGGAGAGTAAAAACACATCCGGTCTGGGAAAAGCATTGTACAGAATCAGTGCCCCATAGGGGTTAATTTTACATAAGGCCTCAGGAGGGAAAAACATTTAAGGCCCTCAAAGAATTTCAATTTATAAAGAAGGGCAGAGAAGCCCAGCCCAACTAAATATGAAATCTCTAATCAATGTCCACAGGTTATTACAAAACAATAACTAGAAGTGATCAGTTTTGCATATGAAGTAATATATTACAAGTTAGATGAATAACCCATAGAATTTTAGGTCATTAAAGGCGGAAAGAATTACTGACACTGTTTGATGCAACTCCCCATTTGAGACATGAAGAAATTGAGGTCCAGAGAGATGTGACTTGCTCAACATCACACAGCTAGTGAGCAGCAGTGCAGATGAGCTTTCTAATGTCCCAGTCTTTCCAGCATACCACACTAATTAGCAATGCAAATACAATTGTCTTAAAAAGCAAAATAAGCATGGAATAAGTGAATTTCCTTCTTTGTCCTTGATTCCTATCATCGTCTTTCCACCATCTCCCTGTCTACCCTAACCCTCGCCATATACTCAACACTCTGAATCTCCAAAAGAAACTTTGGAGAGTATCTCTTTCCGGTATGCCAGTGTTACGTAACAGAGCTGAGCTGGCTCCCCAGCTGATCCCTCCTACCTAATCACATCATTTACCTTCAAACCTGGACATCTGAGTATCTTCTCAGTTCTGGAAACTTGTCAGAATCCAGGGTCTCAAAGAGTGAGTCTGAAGCTGTACAGCAGGGAACACCCCATCTCCTGCTCCCAGCTCCCCTATGGAATCCTAATTCAAGGCAGGGTCAGGTATGAAGGGCATCTCAGGGGAAGGATATCCAATCCCTGCTAATCCCCGCCTCTAAGAAGCTTATCAGGGCATTGTACAAGTTCTGGGTCCCACTGTCTCTGCCAGAGCCTGAGAGAGTAGACCTTCCCCCAAAGACATAGATGGATTCTCTGTGGGCCCCTGCATTCAAGGGGGAAACTGGGGGAACTTCTCAAACTAATTTCTAAGCTCTGAGAATAAGAGATGATCCACAGTTTCTGGAAAGATTTGGAAAGATTCTGAAGGCACTCTGTGGGAACGAAGAGAAAGTGCCTGAGGCTTAAAAGATCAGAAGACCTCAGTTAGCACCAGGCTCTGTTTGCTACTGTGTGATTCTAAATGTAATTTAAATGTAAATGGAGAGATAATAACACCTGTCCTACCTATTTGAAGGGTGGATGTGACAATCAAAGTTAAAAATAAGGGAATATCTACTCAATTTTGCTGTAGAACCTAAAACTGCTCTAAGAAATAAAATCTATTTTTAAAAATGAGGGAATGTGGGAGAAATACTTTACAAACTTTAAAGCATTTCACCCATGAAAAATATTTTATTAGACCTAAGGGAAATTCTTGAGGGAGAGGGCACTGACAGATCTCCCCAGTGCAGGTGGGGACATACTGTCAACTGAAACAAAATGCACAACCTAAAAGTAAATAAAACCAAATGTTTTATTTGGGGCATTACTGAGGACTTAGGCCTGGAATACTACCTCTCAGATAGCTCTGAGGGACTGTTCCAAAGAGGTAAGGGAGGAGCCAGGATATATAGGAGCTTTTGCCAAAAAACCCCAAGTAGTCAAACATCAAAATATTACTGCTAGTTAAAGAAAAACCAGACATCTCAAGTTGAGTCAACTGATTTTCTATATATGGGACGATGCAAGAGTCTGGGCTTAATGAAATTATTCCTTTGATATGCACCTTACCTATGGGGGTGGGGGCAGCTGCAGTGCCTGATGGCTTGGTGGCCACAACATCCTTTGCTTACTGATATGGCAGGTGACATTATTTGTCCACAGCACCTCCTCTTGGTCATAAATTCGACAAACATTTGGGAGGCATTTTATGACCAATTTTGTCCCATGGCTCTAGGAAGTGGTTCCTGGATCAGGCAAAGATTCTGTTGATAGGCCACTCAATGTGCTACTTTTTGGATCAGGCCCTATTGATAATCTAAAATTCTCTGGAATATGCTGGTGGTCCAGTAGTTAGGATTCGGCGTTTTCACTGCCGGGGCCCGGGTTCGAACCCTGGTCGGGGAACTACGATCCCACAAGCCACATGGCACAGCCTAAAAAAAAAAAAAATTCTCTGGATCTCCTGTCTTACTAGTCTATTATGATCCAGGAAATATTTTCCCTTGCTGCTTCTTCCCATACCTAGAGTTGCACTATTACGATTATTCTACATAAAGTTTTACAATTTAAAAGATCCATTGTCTGGCCACTGACGAGTAGTATTTTAATAGCGACTCAAACCAGTAAGACGCAAGGGGCATCCCCATAAGAGAGTGCAAAAGATGTAGCCTCCACAAAATCTAGAAAGTTTACTCCCAAAAACAGTCTAAGAAAGTAAAGGGCCTTCATTGTACAGGTGGATGCAATGAAGGTTAAGATGATAAAGGCCCCTTCTTGGCTGGGACCCCTTATGATAAATTTCCCTGAGAGTTGGCACAGCCAGACCAAAAACAACAATAAAAAACTGCTCAGAATCCCAGTCTATCCGACTGGCTGTCAAATGTACACCACATGTGTACCGCCCAGATGGCAGAGACCAAGCTCTCAAAACACACACACACACACACACACACACACACACACACACACACCTCTAAGAATATCAGGTAGAACCTTCACATCTCAAAGACACAAGGAGAGAACTGCAAGTTCTCCCTAGAAGGGTTTTTGTTTCTTTAAGGTCAGAATTCTGAAAAAACGTTTTATCAAGCTGGCTTTCTCTAACTTAACTGCTTACACAATAAAAAGCCCCATATTGGCCATTTTCAGGGAGAGATTTCCTTTAATTCCCAATTAAGTAAGTACTTGTAGCTAAGTTTGAATAAACATAAACCTGGCTGAGGTATTAGTTGGAGGCTGGCTTTCTGATGCCCCTCCTTTAGGAAAGATGTTAGGCCAGTCTCTTACCTAATCACCCAGTTTAGACAGCTCAGTGTCTCTCAACTGAGCAACCTAGGGTCTTTCAACCAGGCTCCCCTAGTATCTTTCAGCTGGGAGGTACTTTTTCCCAATGTCTTTCAACCAGGTCCCCCCCTTCCACCGTATCTTTCAACTGGGTAGCCAGGTACCTATTTTACACTGCCAATTAAAATTCAGGAACATCAACCAATAATCGGGAGATCTGAGAACCAGACTCACCCAAATTCCTCTGGACTCTCCAAGGAGGCGAATGGGCACAAGAGGCCTCTGCTGGTAGCAAGGCTCTGGTTCCTCCTAGAGTTCAGGCGAAGGAGGGAAGTCTGCTCTGGGTCCCTTTATGGTCACCCAAACTGTCAACTGAAAAAAAAAAAAGCACAACCTAAAACTTGAGAATTATGTTTTATTTGGGGAATTACTAAGGACTTAAGCCCAGCATACAGCCTCTCAGAGAGTTCTGAGGGACTACTCTGAAGAGGTAAGGGAGGAGCCAGGATACACAGGAGTTTTTGCAGAAAACCCAGGTAGTTGAACATCAAAAGATTACTGCTAGTTAAAGGAAAACTAGACATCTCAAGTTAATGAGTTTAGTGTTTTTCTATGTATGGGAAGATGCAAGCATCTGGACTTAATGAAATTATTCCTTTGATATGCACCTTAAGTATCTAGGGCCAGTTACCTGTTTATCTCCATCCTGAGTTCCCCTCCAGCTGCACCACTGGGAGGGAGTCGGGGGCAGCTGTAGTGGCTGATGGCTTGATGGTCACGTCATCCTTTGTTTACTGATATGGCAGGCAACATCCTTTGTCCACAATCCCAAGATACCTGAGGAATTGTGCATCTAGCTCACGGCCAGAGCTGACTGAAGTAGGAGTGGAGCAAGGCAATGGGGGCGGGGGTGTCTCAGGATCCTGCCCACTCACCTGGAAACCATTTCAATCATTCAGCTAACTCTGCCTGATACTTACTGATTGCTCCTCTTTCCCATCTCTGTTTCCCCCAAGGTACAGGGATAGCATGGTGCTTTGATTACTTCCATCTGAAATGGCAGGTAATCCCTCACAGCTTCATCCCTGCCCTATTTCACCCTGAGTGAAGGTACCCAGATCCCTCTGCTGAAGCACACAGCGGTGCTCACTCTCTGTGGAAGAGCTGTCTTCATCTCTGGGTGTCCAGGGGTCACTCTGGGTGTTGGAAGCCTGGGTAGAGGGGCTGACCTCCGCTAGTTACCACATCGCTGCCTCTTAAGAGTGCTGCAGGCAAAACCAGATCTAGTTACACCAAGTGCCTAATACAGTCACAGTTTGGTTCAGAAAGATGGAAAAAGGAACCCAATTCATGAGGTGAAATTATGAGTGATCTTTTTTTTCTAGAATAATTCCTCTATTTTTACAACATTATTTGTGCAATATAGAAAATTCAGGAGAGGACTTCCCTGGCAGTCTAGTGGTTAAGGCTCCGCACTTCCAGTGCAAGGGGTGTGGGTTTGATCCCTGGTCGGGGAACTAAGATTCTGCAGGCCGCCATGCGGCACGGCCAAAAAAAAAGAAAATTCAGGAGAGGAAACAAATACTCAGAAAAGGATTCCTTTCTCTCATACACTCATAACTGTTACCAAGGAGTTCTTTCTAGCGTCTAACCTAACTCCCAACTGTTGGGGGCAAACCTGGTTCCTTCTGTCTTGTTCTCATGGGGTCATGGCACACTTTGAATTTCAACAGGCTATAGAAAAGTTTGCTGCTCAACCCAGAGTGGAAGCATTGTCTGTACCAGTGGTGTGAGTTTAGGCAAGAATTTAACTTCTCAATGACTGTAAAATGAGAGTGATAATGACACTACTTGCTTGATAGGCTTATTGTAGGAATTAAGTTATATGTTAATATGTAAAACACATTAACAGTGGTGGTACTGTTGTTGTTATTCTGCTTTTGGAGATCATAGTCAGACTGTGTTAGTGGGAAGCAGATCTCCATGCATTCCATTGTGACAACGCTTTACTGTGTAATAACCTGATTAATGTTCGCATTAATCTCTTACTAGCAGGTGAGCTCCTGTCTTAATCACGGCTGAAACCCCAGAGTCCAGAACAGTGTCTGGCACTCAATAAATTTAATTGTTGGGGCTTCCCTGGTGGCGCAGTGGTTAAGAATCCGCCTGCCAATGCAGGGGACACAGGTTCGAGCCCTGGTCCGGGAAGATCCCACATGCTGCGGAGCAACTGAACCCATACACCACAACTACTGAGCCTGCGCTCTAGAGCCCGCAAGCCACAACTACTGAGCCCGTGTGCTGCAACTACTGAAGCCCATGTGCCTAGAGCCCGTGCTCTGCAATGAGAAGCCACCTCAATGAGAAACCCGTGCACTGCCATGAAGAGTAGCCCCCTCTCACCACAACTAGAGAAAGGCCCGTGTGCAGCAACGAAGACCCAATGCAGCCATAAATAAATAAATAACTCTGTGCCTCTGTTTAAAAATAAATTAATTAATATATTTGTTGATGGACTGAAGATGTACATCCCAGTGAGGAGATGCTCAGAGATGGAGCACCTGAGCTACACATGTGTGGGGTGGGGAGATGCCCACTCATAAAGTCTCACGGCCTTTCAGAGATCAAACTGCTGGAGAAAGACCAGCACCACCAAGGAGGGGAAGCTGATCTGCTTTTTCTACATAGTTGTCTTATTTTATCCTCTCCCTGGAACAGGGTGGCAGGACAGGTGAGGTAAATCTAGCTGTGACCCTCACAATAATATCGGGGGCTGAGGAAGGCAGGGCTTTGGGGCTGGGCAGGATGGCAGGTAGGCCTTTCCTCTCCTACCCTCTGCAGCTCAAGGCCTTTCCCATGGTTCTATTAGAACAGGAGGGAGAAGGAATTAGGCTTTGCACCTGACACTGAGGGTTTGTGGCTGAGGCTGGTTTATTTCTGGGCCTACCTCAGGAGTTGATATCGACCCTACAGTTGCATGGTGGAATTAGACAAGATTTGGCAGGGGGTGCAAAATCCAATGCCTTCAGGGCCTGGGTGGATAAAATTAAGCTAAATCAGCTCTATTCAAAGTCAGCTGAGAGTAATGAGGGCTGTGTCTGGACAGAGAATGAATGACCCATCAATAAGCATTCCAATGTAAAACAGTTTAAAAATATTAAAGGCAAACAAAATGGGGCTAGGGGCTGAATTTGACCTATTAGTACTTTGCAACCTCTAATAAGTAACAAGTCTGACCAGGAGCAAGTCTCCAAAGGTCTCTCATTCTCAGGTTCCTCATTTATAAAACCAAGAAAGACGAACTTCCTCATGGGGTTGCTCTAAGAGGTATAGTGAGAACTTGTGCGGAAGCACTTGGATCTGTCAGATACTGAACTGTGTCACAGTTCAAGAGCTTTCGTTTATATTGTTTTAATTATTTATATTATATCATTTATAGGATTTCTTTTAAATGACTGTGCAGTTGTCACTGTTGGAAATGAGCAAAATAAGCCCCCAAACATCCCATGACATTTCATCTCTCCAAGCCAGTGGCTGGAGCCATACCTGAAGCAGGGAGTTGCAGGGGGTGACACTTCAGGTTGGTAAGCAGTTCAGAGATAGGGTTTTGGCTTCACAGTCAGGTACCCATCCCGAAGGGCCTGGGGTCTAGAGGAGAGATCAGACAGGCTCTATAAGAGGGCTTCAGTGTGGCCATGCAGGAATCCACCCAGTACCGGTACAATTAACAACTCCTCTCTAAGTGAGTGTGAAACAGCCCACTGAGTAAAACTCACCCTGTCAAATCTGATTTTACAAAGGAATGTCATCTGAAGCAATAGTGAGGGGGTTTTTTTGGCTTATCAATTGAAAAGGACTAAAAAATTTAATATCCAGTGCTGGTGAAGACACTGTGGATAGAGGGTAAATTTGATACAGCAGCACAAGTGATGCTGTTAAACTGTAAGTGAGATCATGGTCTCCATACTCCAAACTTTCCAGTGGCTTCCCACCTCAGAGGAAAAGTTTCAATGATGGTCTGCCAGCATTGCTTGTAGGGCAAAAACTGAAATCTATCTAAACATTGATGGAAAACTGGTTACATAAATGATATCACATCTTTCCAATAGTCAATTACTTAGCAATTAAAAGGAATGAATATACACACTCACACACACACACACACACACACACACACACATAGGAAGAAACAACTTTGCAAAGACTATGTAAGAATAGCTGTACTTTTGTCACCAGTAGATATAGAATGAATAAAACCAACTAAACAAAAAAGACCTGGTACTTCATCTCTCAAACCCAGTGGCTGGAACCATACTTGAGGCAAGGAGATATATATGGTTACTTCTAGGAAAAAACCACTAATTTATCACTTCATGTACTTTGAAACTTTGAATTTTTCCCATATAAATGAATTACTTTTATAACTTTTTTAAAAAGTTGCTTTATCTGCTTTTTCATTGAAATATACTACCAAAGTTTTAAGAGGGTGAGGAGTGAGCCTGGCAAGACAGATGCAGGCCCAGATCATGAGAGACCTTTAAAAATTTAGAGTTTATAACATTTTTCAAAGGAGAGGGAGTCCTAAATAAAAAAGTTCAGTTCTACTTTCTTAGACAAATGTAGTACCCACCAAATTTTCTGTTTTCTCCCTTTGACCTTTCTTCTAATAACCTCTCTTCCTTCCCTCCTATCTTCTTTCCCCAAATGCATATTGAGTGTCACGTGCCAGACCCTGAGGATCCAGTGGTGGATAAGATTCACCCCTATTTACAGAGCAGAGATGAAGTTCATTGAAACTGGAATTGTACAAAATTGCTTCTTTGTTCAATGAGTCTTTCCATTATTTTAGACTGGGGAAGCTCTGTGGTTTTCTCAAATGCTGTGGAAAAGACTGAAGGAGGGTTGAGAGGGAGGTCAGAGTTTCCTCATCAAATATGTTGCAAATGAAGAAAGACATAGAGGAATAAACCTATAGGTTAAGAGACTTCAGAGATATATCAAGAGATTGCAATGATATTTATGAGACAACTGGATATTTGAAAGCTGACTGGGTACTTGATGATATTAGGGATTTATTGTTAATTATTTTAAATGTGACAATGGTAGTGTAATTGTTGTGGGTTTAAGTCTCTCTCTGTCAAGAGAATGAGAAGACAAGTTGGACTGGGAGAAAATATTTGCAAAATACATGTCTGATAAGGGACTGTTAACCAAAATATACAAACAACACTTAAAACTCAACAAGGGGGACTTCCCTGGTGGTCCAGTGGTTAAGAATCTACCTTCCACTGCAGGCGGCATGGGTTCTATCCCTGGTCAGGGAACTAAGATCCCACATGCAGCCAAAAAATCAATCAATCAATTAATCAATCAATAAAAGATGTTCAAAAAAACTCAACAAGAAGAAAACAAAAAACCTGATTTAAAAATGGGCAAAAGACCTGAACAGACACTTTACCAAAAAAGATATACAGATGGCACGTAAGCATATGAAAAGATGTTCAACATCATGTATCACTAGGGAACTGCAAATTAAAACAACAATGAGATACCACTATACGGCTATTACAATAGTGAAAATCCAGAACACCGACAACATCAAATGCTGGTGAGAATGTAGAGCATCAGGAACTCTCATTCACTGCTGCTGGGAATATATAATGGTACAACCACTTTGAAAGACAGTTTGGCAGTTTCCTACAAAACTAAACATATGCTTAGCATACAAGCCAGCAATCTCTCTCCATGGTATTTATTCAATTGAGTTGAAAAACCTATGCCCATACAAAGCCATGCACAAGGATGTTTATAGCAGCCTTAGTGATAAATGCCAAAACTTGGAAGCAACCAAGATATTCTTCAGTAAACTGTGGTACTTCCAAACAGTGGAATATTATATAGCACTAAAAAGAAATGAGCTATCAAGACATGAACAGACATAAAGGAAACTTAAATGCATATTACTAAGCAAAAGAAGTCAATCTGAAAAGACTGCTTACTGTATGATTCTAACTATATGACATTCTGGGAAGGGCAAACCATGAAGACAGTAAAAGATCAGTGGTTCCTGGGAGTCATGGGAGAGGGAGGGATAAAAAGAGCACAAAGGATTTTTAGAGCAGTGAAACTACTTTGTATGATACTACAATGGTAGATACATGTCATTATACATTCGTCAAAAACCATAGAATGTACAACACCAAGAGTGAACCCTATAATAAACTATGGACTTTGGGTGATAATGATGTGTCATTGTAGGTTCATAGAGTATAACAAATGTATCACTCTGGTGCTGGGATGCTGATAGTGGAGGAGGCTGTGTGTGTGTGGACAAGAGTATTTGGGAACTCTCTGTACTTTCCACTCCACTTTGCTGTGAACCTAAAAGTGCTCTAAAAATAAAGTTTATTAATTTAAAAAATCCTTCTCTTTTAGAGATACATAATGAAATACTTGTGGACAAGATGTTATGCTACATAATGAAATACTTATGGACAAGATGTTATGCTATCTGTGATCTGTATCAAAACAATATGTTGGGGAGAAGTGGGTAGGGGTATAAATGGAACAAGACTGAGAATTTAGTTGATAGTAGAAATAGGGTGAAGGGTACATGGGGATCTATTATGCTATTCCCCTATCTTTGTCTATGTTTGAAAATCTTCAATAATAAAAATTTTAAGAAGACAAAAGGGTCATATCTACAATTTCTTTGGACTTCCACTTTGGTGAAAATAGAGGAATGGGGTAGGATGATGAGGGAAAGAAGATAGCCTGGAGCTTGGAAGTATGATTTGGAAGTGGACACGGTCCACACTAGAGGAGGCAGGAAGGAAGACATAGGGCAAAGGACAGCACTGGAGATGGAAAGGGAGGGAAGAACAGAAAAGGAATGTGGGCTCACCACCTTCCCCTAACCTCTCTCTTCCCCTTTTCCTCACTCACTCACTCCTTACCCTTCCTCTCTGTAGGTGAGGAAGGAAATCATCTTGGGAACGTAACAATGAAGATTCCAGGCACCAACCCATGAAATTCCAATTCAGTCAGCATGGCCTGGGAATCTACATTTTCAACATGTGCTGTTGGAGAACTGGATGGGTATATGAACCTCCCTTGAACCCCAGTACCTGGCTTCTGTGAGCAGCTTGCTATTTCTGTCACTAACCTTTACTCTGCCAGACTGGAGACCAAATCACTCTGCCTTTCAAAGCCTCTGTGACAGCTGTCTACTGTTTCAAAGCAGGAGAAAATAAAGGGGATGATAGATTATGCAAAGGAAGTTGTTTACCAATTTCCTTTAATGTATGTGTGGAAACATGCAAATGCTAAGGGTCTCTTGAGTGGGAAAAAGAAATTTATTAGCCAGCTATGGCTTGAAAGACCTCTCCTTTAAGACCTTCTAACTCTTTGTGCTAATGTTCTCTGATTTTATATTCACTGAACAACCTTTTGATTTTTAATGGGATTCTACTAAGAATTTAAAAACAAAAACAAAAGCACCTACTAGTTGCCCTAAGTGATGTGGTCCTCTTGGTAGTCCTATCTTTTATCATCAGTTTTAATCGATTGCCTTTTGCTTCCCTGGTCTCCTAGAAGATGAGATCACCCATCCACAAACTAATAAACTTAATCTTTAGGGCTGGGTAAGGTAACGAATCAGTCCATGGAGCTGAGCTGGAACTACCAGGAGAACAGTGAGCGCAGGGCTAAGTTATCACCACATTAGGGGTAGCTCGAAAACTCCCTTGCCCACACGTTCTTGGCCACATCCCTCCCACTAGGGAAAGAGTAAGAAACTACAACGAAGTAATCAGGATGCAGCCTTACTTACCTAGATTCCAGTGCCTGCTCAAGCATAAAAGGGTCTTGAGATGGTGAAACCAGCCAAGTTGGGGAGAGAAATTCTGAAGCAAATAGGGCAGTCTGCCTGCCCCTGGGCCCTGATGCTGACAGGGACATTCCCATGGAGTGATGCGCCTTCCTCTGCCACCTCTGATATAAGGAGGGGACAGGAAAGAACTACAAGCGACTGGAGCCCACACTCTCCCACAGAACAAGTCAGACAGACTCAGTTGTTCGGTTCAAAGCATCCTCCCTCCTTGACCCACCTCCTACCTCGCCCCCTCCCACCAATCAAAAGAAAAGGAGGCAAAGGCCTGAAGCCTTCTAGAGGCCTTTCTGTTCCCACTTGTAACCTATGTGGTACAGCATTGTTTTTTGAACCATAACTACCCAGGGGCCTGCTGGCATCCATTCAGGCCTACCTCTAGCTGGCATTTGCTAGCTCTCTAAGAGGTTAGAAAGAAAGTCACTCCTTGTCCCTCCAAGGACCTCGCTGAGGCACAGGCTGCTATCGGGACACCAAGTGGCGAGAAGTGAGGTACGCGATGGCCCATGATGACTCACAGGAAAGCCTAAGTGCAAACCCCTCAGCAGCGCACCTTGGCCAAGGCAGGGGAACTGACTGAACCCTCCCTCTACTTCCCTCAAAGGGGTCGGGGATAAAGTGAGCATCCGGGCTGAGGAGACCAAGAGGGAAAGTCTTGACGTGGAAACTGGCTCACGTCAGCTAAGAAAAATACACAGCGTGCTCAGTATGAGCACTCCTCAGGCAGGAATTACAATTTATAGAGTAGGAAGAGGATTCTGTCAACTAGTTCAGAGGATATGAGTAAGGGGTCTGAAGAGGGACGGGGAAGAGGGGCAAATATCAGTGAGGGTCAGGCTTGTGCACCAACGAGCCCAGGTGAGTGAGGAGACAGTGTGAACTGGTCATGGGGTTACCCAGACTGGTGAGGCCCACGGGCCAAAGAGAGGCAGGTGGGCAGGAGGCCAGAAACAAACAAGGAAGAGCCCGAGAACGGGGAGGGAGAGAAGAGGCGAACACAGCCCGGGTCCGGCGCAGTTGGGGACTACGTGGGGAGTGTGGTCGTGGCGGTGGTCGCAGACAAAACGCTGCGAAGAGAAGCACTGAGGAAGACGCACCGGGCACCTTTTCCGCTGTCAACGCCCGCCCACGACGTCCTTAAAGCCCCGCCCCAAGCGCCTCACGCACACCCGGCGCCGAGTTCCGTTCCGTCGCGCGGCCGTATACTTCCGGCTGCGGCGCGCTGGCGGAAAGGTTTTCGTGACGGACTCTGACGGTGATCGTCGCGGGGTGAGTGGAGGGCGCTGGAGACCGTAGGCTGTTTTGGATTGCTTGTTGGAGCTGCAGGAGAAGGGGTCGGCAGCGGGGAACAACGCAGGGCCGACTCCCGGCCTTTCCGCCGCCGAGGTGGCCGCCCCGCGCCGTCTCTGCGGCGCCAGTTCCGGGGCACTGCCTTCGTCCTCCCTTCGCTCTGCCGCGCCAGAGCTCCGCACAAGCACCACGATGTCGGCCCCCTGCCCAGGCCCCCTTCGCCTCCTCTTCCCTTAAGAGACTTCCAGGTCTTAAAGATTTTTGACTGATTTTAAGGTAAAAATACATCCCCAGGCAGACGCGGTCCAAATGCAGTTCTGTATTTACAGGTTGGCACTTTAGAGGTGAAGTTGTAACAGAACGGTGGAGGGGACTCATCCGGGCAAGAGATGTGAGGCCAACAGACAAACTTAAGAGTAGGTTAGCGGATCCCTAGAAATTCGAGTGGAATCACGCTTTAAGAGCGATACTCCTCAGAATCAGTTTTTTATGAACGAGCTAATTGTCTTCTGGGAAGAATTATAAATGTGTAGCTAATGGAGATGACCAAATCAAGGGGCTAAGGGCTATTCTCAGGAGTAGACTGTTCTTGAGAAAAGAAGACCACTAGTTGTCTTAAGCATTGTATGTAAACTGTACTTACGAGAAAGCTATGGGGGCGGGGTGGAGGACCTTAGGGTAAGAATCAACCCAAGAGAGAAGTAACATGGTGTTTTCACAAAATTGCTGGACTGTGTGGGCAGGGACTTTTTTTGTTTTTAATCAGGCCTAGGCTACTTGAGTGAACCATCCTTCAAGAACATCCATCCATCTTTCACTTCTGTGCTGACAACCTGAGTTCTAAATTGGTTTCCCATGACTTTGCCATTGTTAGGAGGGTGTGTTTGGGGGTGGACATAAATGCATCAGTCTGAAGAAAGAGCCAGCTCTATAAGTGTCTTCCCAGAATGCAAGCCTGCCATCTATGGTCACCCATTCCAGTGTTACAGCAGATTTCATGAGCTGGAAATGCTTTCTTATATATGATCTAAATCTGTGTATCCTGATTCTCATTCTCCTAAGAGATGAGGCCAGTACTCCGCATCCCCAGCTTTCACTAACGTAAAAAGACCTCTGTACCTGAATGGGAATACCATAGGAGCTGGATAAACTCTATATGTGGGCAGAGGCATAGGAGTTCCTGATATCTCTGCTTGAACGAGGAGAGGAGGAAGTGTGTTTCTGATGTCCAGAGTTAAAATTTGTAATGTGTTTTGCCAAAAAATTAATGTTACATCTGGTGCTGAGAGGTAGTTTACTTGTCATTATTAAGTATTTGTCAAGTACATACTTGACATACACATGCCCACTGCTGTGATAGGTTCTGAGGAGACATTGGTGGGCAAAATCTCACACTGTCCCTGCTCTTGTTGAGCTTTTGGTCTAATGTAGTGTAGTTGAACCAGTATTGCACAGGACCTCACTTCTTGAACAACACAGCTGAGACCCAGAAAGGGTCTGGAAAGACTGAGTAGATGAAATAGCACCAAGTTGATAACGCCTAAGCACATGGCACGTGACAGCAGAAGAAACTCACAGGCTCTCAGAACCTGTTAACTTTGACTTCGGACACAGTTTTAGCAAGCTGGATTACCTGGCTTTCCAGCTCATAGTAGCCAAGAAGCAGCAAATCGGAAAGAGGGAGGATGATTACAGAGAAAAGTGGAATGCAAAATGATGGTCCAAAACTTAGTTACAAAGAGGAGGCACCAAAACAGAACACAACAGCCTGGATCCCTTGAGTACAAAGCAGTGTTTCTGGGTATGTTCTATATAATACTTGTTCCGTGGCACCAACTAATGATCAGAGAAGGGTTAAATGGGAAACACAGAGTTAACAAATTAAACTGGATTCTTTGCTGTAGAGCTTCTCAGTGTCTTTAATAAGACCTGAACTCATTTTTCTTGGAGCATCCCTGCAGGACAGTGTTCTGCAGCACACACTTGGGAGAATGCTGGTATAAATTAAAACATGAGGGCAGCAGCGTGCTGGGCAGTATTGGTGTTCAGAGTTGTGATGCTAAGTCAGAGTGAATTATGTTTAACATGCTGTGCTTAATGAGGCGCAGAATAAGGATGCACATTTGGGTTTTTTTTAATAAATTTATTTATTTTTGGCTGTGTTGGGTCTTCGTTGCTGCGCGTGGGCTTTTCTCTGCTTGTGGAGAGTGGGGCCACTGGTTGCGGTGTGCAAGCTTCTCATTGCAGTGGCTTCACTTGTTGTGGAGCACGGGCTCTAGGTGTGCGGGCTTCAGTAGTTGCGGCACGTGGGCTCAGTAGCTGTGGCTCGTGAGCTCTAGAGTGCAGGCTCAGTAGTTGTGGTGCGTGGGCTTAGTTGCTCCGCGGCATGTGGGATCTTCCCAGACCAGGGCTCGAACCCATGTCTCCTGCATTGACAGGCAGATTCTTAAACCACTGCACCACCAGGAAATCCCACATTTTAGTTTTTTCTATCAAAATGGAGTCTGGAAGAGTAATTTATATATCTCCTATAGTCTTTATCGATGTTGGATACATGAGGCCTTTGTATTTGAAAGGCCATTATGTGGTAAAAAGGCTTTTCCTAGTTGACATGAGTCCCTGATCCCCATTTATAACATTGTTTCCGTGAGGCAATATGCTCAGAGTTCCCAACAGCCTACTTACAAATGGAATTTTAGAATAGCACACGTTTGCAGTTGGACACTGTACTAAAACAAGCCCTCTGGCCACTGTTAAGTGTTTTGAAGTAAGTTCCAAAAAAGAAATTAGTGAACATTAAATTTCTGACTTGTTTATGTCCATCCTGAGTGTTCTCTAATTGTATATATGCAAAATTGTATATATGCAATATATGCAGTATGATTTTTATGAAGTTGTAATCGGTGTATGCATACAGGCCTGTGACCTGCTTTTCTCAGTTACTAATACCTATATAAATATTTCTGATATCTGTATATGTATCATTTATTTATAGCTATATGGAATTTAATTGTGTGAGTAGACTATAGTTTGCTTAATAATAGAGTAGCATCAGCAAGAGCAGATCTGTATATCTGGGAACTTTTTTCTTTATTTTTGAGCACAGAAATGTTTTCTTCATGCTAATTCTCAATCCATAATTTTAAAAAACTCTTTGTTTTCTACATTTCTTCTACACTTTGACTTTTATAACAGTTTCATGAGATACTGCCAGCTGTCATACATATTCTTTAATTTTGCTCTTTTCCTTCATAGTTCAAGAGCTGTTGCCTCGTTTATCTGCAGTGAGTACTACTGAGGCTAGCAGTTTGTTGTTTATGTCATGCTTAATGATTTCCAGCTTTGTCTAATTTTGACTATGACTGTACTAGCCTTTTCTTTTTTAAAATTTATTTATTTTATTATTTTATTATATTTATTTATCATTTTTGGTTGCGTTGGGTCTTCATTGCCGTGCGCAGGCTTTTCTGTCGTTTCGGCGAGTGGGGGCTACTATTCGTTGCGGTGCGCGGGCTTCTCACTGCGGTGGCTTCTCTTGTTGCGGAGCACGGGCTGTAGGCGCATGGGCTTCAGTAGTTGTGGCACCTGGGCTCAGTATCTGTGGCTCGTGGGCTCTAGAGCGCAGGCTCAGTAGTTGTGGCGCACGGGCTTAGTTGCTCCGCGGCATGTGGGATCTTCCCGGGCCAGGGCTCGAACCTGTGTCCCCTGCATTGGCAGGCAGATTCTTAACCACTGCGCCACCAGGGAAGCCCGGCTTTTTGTTTTTATATTTTGCGTTCATTTTAATTTTTTTAAAAAGGACATTAAGCAACAAGATAATTCAGCAAACACTTGCCCAAATACTGCTGTATTGAGTAAGATAGTGAAGGTGCCCAAAAAGAATTGTTGATTGTCAGAAAGCACCACCATAAGACAACTAGAAATGTTCTTTAGTAAATTAAGTGTCGGAGAGGTGATGTAGGAGTGTTTGTTATATTAAGTTGTGTATGATTTGAAAGTATTCAACTCAAGAGCTCCCTGAATTTAATATTTTGTTTTATTTTGTTTTTACTAGAAACATTTAAGATGGTCCTTGATTTATGGCCATTTAGTGGGTGATTCTAGGAGTGGTCCTCACAGTGAACTAAGCTACTTGCTTCCCTCCCACTGAGTTCCCTGCAGATTTGTTCTCACCTCAACTTAAATGGGGTTTGCCTTCACTTATTTCTGGAAAGTTAAGTTAAAATTATGATTAAAAAAATACTTTTTTCTCTCCATGACATGCAAGACCTAATCATATTTATTTTCTACAGCGTTTCTCTATCTATAGCTGTCTGTTTACATTCTGACTGGGAACACTGGGATCACTTTCATCATGCCTACAGTGGTGGTAATGGACGTATCCCTTTCCATGACCCGACCTGTGTCTATCGAGGGGTCCGAGGAATATCAGCGCAAGCACCTGGCAGCCCATGGTTTGACAATGCTGTTTGAACACATGGCCACAAATTATAAGCTTGAGTTTACAGCTTTGGTGGTTTTTTCATCACTCTGGGAATTGATGGTTCCCTTCACAAGAGATTATAACACCCTACAGGTACAAAAAGAAATGAGTTATTGTATGTACCAGGCCCAATTTATAGGAAGGAAAACAGTATTATCATATTGCACTGAATATTTACAACTGGAATTATTTAAAGATGAGTCTATGGGTATAATATCTGAGTATAACTGTAAAACAAGGATTCATAACCAGTAGGCCTTCTGCCTTTGGTAGAGCTATGAGTTAGAGCTGTGAGTTGTTGCTGTAGCCTCCTCTTTTGTTTTCTGGAATTCTCTGTGGGAGGGGAGCATCTCAGGATGTAGTGCCCTGTACCCTAAAGTTCAGGATCTTTAGGTTCAACACTTTTCTACTTTTCTATAAAACTTGAGATGAAAAACAGTCCTTCCAGGGACTTCCCTGGTGGCTCAGTGATTAAGAATCTGCCTGCCAATGCAAGGGACACGGGTTTGAGCCCTGGTCCGAGAAGATCCCACATACCATGGAGCAACTAAGCCCATGCGGCACAACTACTGAGCCTGCGAGCCACAGCTACTGAGCCCATGCACCTAGAGCCCGTGCTACGCAACGAGAAAAGCCACCGCAAGGAGAAACCCATGCACCACAACGAAGAGTAGCCACCGCTTGCTGCAACTAGAGAAACCCTGCACGCAGCAATGAAGAACCAACGCAGCCAAAAATAAATAAATAAATAAAATTTTAAAGAAGAAAAATAGTCCTTCCTTATAAAACCCTTATTCTAGAGTAATTCAGGAGTATATCTCCTCTCCAACAAATAGCCTTTGATTTACAGATGCCAAGAAATCATTTTAAAACCTTGATTGATAGGTGTTACCTTCCAAAGGTGTTGTCTGTGATATGTCAAAGAATTAACTTTCTGACAACATCTCTAAATTATTACTATTTCCAACAATGCCTAGCACAGTTCCTTGCCCATAGTGAGCAGTCAGTAAGTGTGTGTGAAATTAAAATGAACAGTTTAATAGTTGCTAGGCAGTTTAGAAATTCAGGATCAGGAAAGTTTGCTTTTTAAAATATAAGTAATAAAATTTTGTTAAATCATTTATTATCTCACTTTAAAAAAAAAACTATTTATTTATTTATTTATTTTGGCTGCACCGGGTCTTAGTTGCGGCATGTGAACTCTTAGTTACAGCATGCATGTGGGATCTAGTTCCCTGACCAGGGGTTGAACCCAGGCCCCCTGCATTGGGAGCATGGAGTCTTACCCACTGGACCACCAGGGAAGTCCCTATCTCACATCTTTTTAAGTGACTCAAAAGCTTTTTTTTTTTCCTTTTTTAATTGCACTGGATTTCTTATAGATGAGTAAACTAAGGATCTTGGATGTTCAGCAGTTCTGAAATTTAAAGAATTGCTATATAGGTAGTGAAGAGTAATGGTTGAGTCCTGGAGTCTGACTGACTGGGTTCAAATCTAGATTCTGCCACTTCTAGGTGTAAGACCTGGGAAAGTGACCTAATCATTTTGTACCTCAGTTTGCTTATTTTAAAAATAGGTTAATTGGGCTTCCCTGGTGGCGCAGTGGTTAAGAATCCGCCTGCCAATGCAGGGGACACGGGTTCGAGCCCTGGTCCGGGAAGATCCCACATGCCGCAGAGCAACTAAGCCCATGCGCCACAACTACTGAGCCTGCGCTCTAGAGTCCGTGAGCCACAACTGCTGAAGCCTGCGTGCCACAACTACTGAAGCCCGCATGCCACAACTACTGAAGCCCACACACCTAGAGCCTGTGCTCCGCAACAAGAGGAGCCACCGCAATGAGAAGCCTGCACACCGCAACAAAGAGTAGCCCCCACTCACCGCAACTAGAGAAAGCCCGTGCACAGCAACGAAGACACAACGCAGCCAAAAATAAATAAATAAATAAATTTTAAATAAAGAAAATAAAAATAGGTTAATTATCTATACCTTATAGCAGGGGTCCCCAACCCCCACCCCCAGCCACACAGCAGGAGGTGAGCAGTGGGCAGCTAGCAAAGCTTCATCTGCCGCTCCCCATCGCTTACATTACCGCCTTAACCATCCCCTGCCCCGCCCCACCCACCCCCCGTCTGTGGAAAAACTGTCTTCCACGAAACTGGTGCCTGGTGCCAAAAAGGTTGGGGACCACTGCGTTATAGGATGTTGTCATGATTAAATGCATGTAAAATGCCTAGAATGATGATGGTATTCAGTAAATCTTGTCATTATTTTTGTGATGTCTTTAAACGTTTTTCATTTTAATTATTTCTTTCAAGGTCCACTTAAAAAAGATACGAACTTGATGGACAATTCACTCTCACCTGATGAGAGAACAGAATAAAGGGAAGCTCTTTTAATCATCCTTTATAGTTTAGGAAATCTGTTTTACCATTTTTCTTTAAGAACGTACTCTTTGGGCTCTCAGAAACACAATGTCCCCTGTGTAACATTCATGCTTTGAACAGTTTATGTTTTTTTCTGGTAACAAATTAAAACAGTAAAGAATAATAAGCAATTTTATCTTTCATTCAATCAGGAAGCACTAAGTAATATGGATGATTATGATAAAACCTGCTTGGAGTCTGCATTAGTTGGTGTTTGCAATATCGTTCAGCAAGAATGGGGTGGTGCAATTCCTTGTCAGGTAATGATCAATTCTTTTTCTTTGCCCTAAGTTAAAAACATTAACCACTGAGGTGCTTCAGTTTTGTTCAGGCTCTGACACAGCATACATTGTAATTTCCACAAACTATGTTATACGCTTTTGGTATCTTTTTAAAAGAAGGCACTAAATCAACACTAATATATTCAGAAAGCAGTACAAATATGCCTTAAGGAAAGCATCCTCCTAGTAAATTGACTTATTGCAAACTAGCATTGTTTGTATAAAACACAAAGGGCTCACAGCGGAATTTTAGAACACCCCCTGGAAGGGGCGATTATAATTTTGAGTGATATAATTGTAAACATCAGTACAATATAGTCTATCTTCATTATTCCAGTGTAGCATTTATTCAGCAGACTTTTACCCTTCTCAACTACCTGGGTTGTCTAAAAAGTGAGGTGTATGTCATAAAATCTGTTGCCCTTTCCTTAAGAGTCCACAATAGGTGCACATATAGCATCAAATCAGAGCAGACTTGTAGCAATTGGAAGTTTGCTATAAACAGGTGCTTTGAGAAGTGGTAGCATATTTTAAAGGAGAAAACAGAAAAATTGCTAAAAGGAAAATCATAATAGTCTACAACAGGAATCAGCAAACTTTTTCTGTATTTTAGGCTTTGCAGGTGTCAGTGGCAACTCCTCAACTCTGTTGTCATAGCACGAAAGCAGTCATAGATAATAAGTAAATAAATGGGCATGGCTCTGTTCCAGTAAAACTTTATTTACAGAAACAGGCAGTGGGCCATAGTATATGATTTTTTATTATAGGGTCAAATATGGGATTCCTCAGTAGTGTCAGTAGCATCACTGATATTTGTTTTTTAAATAAATATAAGATTGTGGCTGCCTTGGGGTGAGGACAGGTTAGGGGCTGACCCAAATAAAACATGAGGGAATATGAGAAGTGATGGAACTGGTCTGTATCTTGATAGTAGAAGTGGTTACATCACTGAATGCATTTGTCGGAACTCATAGAACTATATACTAAAAAGGGTGAATTTTCTTGCATATGAATTATATCTCAATAAACCCAGCTTTTTTTTTTTTTTTTTTTTGCATTACGCGGGCCTCTCACTGTTTGTGGCCTCTCCCGTTGCGGAGCACGGGCTCCGGACACACAGGCTCAGCGGCCATGACTCACGGGCCCAGCCGCTCCGTGGCATGTGGGATCTTCCCGGACCGGGGCACGAACCCGTGTCCCCCGCATCGTCAGGCGGACTCGCAACCACTGCGCCACCAGGGAAGCCCAGCTTTTTTTTTTTTTTTTTTTTAAGCTTTTTTGTTTTTTCTTACTGTTTTTTCTTACTCAGGTAGTTGAGTTGTTTTATACAGTATGAACTCATGGGTTAGTGAAGACCCTGAGCTACTACTAAAAGGTTAAAAATCAGATCACTTTAGTGGACACTTGCTAAAAAAGCCAGTAAATACCTTTTGATCAATTTCAGAAATAAAAACCTTTGGCACCTTGCTTCATAAACATTATTTCGTAAAACCATGCATACAGACTGTCTGATTTCCTAGCAATATAGTGAATAAATGAAGTTTTGTTGTCAATATCTTCTGAACTGGAAGCTAGCAGGTAGCACAGTTTCATTTGCTACTTCAGTGGTTTTAGAGAAGAAACAGAAAACACGCAGGAGCCAGACCTTGTGCACCATGCAGACTTCTGCCTTTTAATATTTTTTTCTTCCTTTGCAAAAAGGAGGAATCTGAATTTGAGAGATACTGTACCCTGAGGGGAGGGAGCTGGGCCTGGATCCACTTAGACTTGCTTGGTGAGTTTTGGGGTGAACCAGGTCCAAAACACAGTGGACGTTATTAGTGATTGTTTTTATAATCAGTTACTATCAAACGGATTTGTTTTAATGTAGAATATTTTTAACCAAGTTTTTAGAGAGCTGGACTATGTTTTCATTATCTGAGTAAAGTCTGTCTCATTTTGACATTACAAGAAATATTTCATTATCACACAGCATCTGAAAAAGCTAGTGGCAGAAGTAAATCATTATGTAGCAATTGTTGGTACCTAGAAGAGGGATTTGCCTTGCCTGTCTTCCTAAGAGATGACATCTCCCCAGGGGACCTCTATTAAGCATTCTTGGGCTTTAGAAGTAAGTGCCAGTCTTGGCACTTCACATGGTGCAACCACCTAATACTGCCTTACTGGTCTGTTATTGTTAAGTTACTAGGCTAGGCTAGGGAGAGCAAAAACAATCCTCCCCTGGATTGCTTGGGAAGTCCACCCAGGACTTCCCAAGGATTGCTTTAAACAGTGAGGAAAAGGAAAATGATTTGTAACTAATGTCTATTGTTAGTATATTTTGAAGGCTTTTAAAAATTATCGGTTGATTAAGAATGCATTTTAAAGGTCTTGTCCATGTCTGGTTAAATGACTTTTATAAATACATATTTAATGCAGTTGTCATTTTAGTTGAGCAGGGGTAGGTAAAGTTTGTCATCTTTGAAAATCATGTGTCAAGGTTCAGTCTTCAGACTTCTGTGCTGGTACTTCCTAGGGACACACGTAAAATAGGTCCTTATGCCATTTTTTTTCTTTTTTTCTTTTTCTGCTGCTTCAGGTCTTAGTTGCAGCATGCGGGATCATTTTGTTGCGGTGCACAGGCCTCTCTCTAGTTGTGGCGTGCGAGTTTTCTCTCTCTCTTTGTGGTGCGCAGGCTCCAGGGCACGTGAACTTAGTTGCCCCAGGGCATGTGGGATCTTAGTTCCCCAACCAGGGATCGAACCCGTGTCCCCTGCATTGGAAGGCAGATTCTTTACTGCTAGACCACCAGGGAAGTACCCTTTATGCCATTTCTGACACCAGTGTCTTAGGTGCCAACTCCTTCTCTAAGAGATAGGGTTCTAGTTTTAATACAATTAAGTAAGAATTGGTTATGAATGGTTTTGTCTTTTCTTTTTTTTTTTTTTGCGGTACACGGGCCTCTCACTGTTGTGGCCTCTCCCGCCGCGGAGCACAGGCTCCGGACGCGCAGGCTCAGCAGCCATGGCTCACGGGCCCAGCCACTCCGCGGCATGTGGGATCTTCCCGGACCGGGGCACGAACCCGTGTCCTGTGCATCAGCAGGCGGACTCTCAACCACTGCGCCACCAGGGAAGCCCGGTTTTGTCTTTTTTTTAAGTGTTCATAGGTAGGTGCTTTTTTTAAAGGTTTAATAAGATAAAATACAGTAAAATGCATAGATCTTAAGTATACAGTTTACTGAGTTTTCACAAATGTATATACCTATGTAACCACTCCTCCAGCTAAGGTATAGAACATTTCCATTACCCTGCAAAGTTTTCTCATGCCCCTTTCTACTCAGTATTACCCCACAACCCCTATTTGATTTATCTTAGTTTTGTTTTACGTGGTCTGAACTTAATATATATGTGTAGAATCATATCAATACAATGTGTCTGTCATCTTTCACTTGACAAATGTTGTTGAGATTTATTCACATCTTTGTTTGTATTCCTGCAGAGGTACATTTTTCAGTGTAAATGCAATTAGGGAGAAATGAAAACATTGCCAAATGAGACTGCTTTAAATAAATATGTCATTTCATGTACAAAACTCCTCTCACTTTTTGCAAACAGGTTGTTCTGGTGACAGATGGCTGTCTTGGCATTGGTAGAGGGTCACTGCGGCACTCCCTAGCTACTCACAGCCAACGCAGTGAGAGCAACAGGTTCCCACTGCCTTTTCCTTTCCCATCTAAGTTATACATCATGTGCATGGCAAATCTGGAGGAGGTAATGCTTTTTACTAAGTTCTTTTTAGTTTGATTAGATACATTTTAGGACTCAGAAATGGAATATATTTTTTAGTATATTCCATTAATATTATATTATATATACAGGCATGTCTCGGAGATACTGCAGGTTCCATTCCAGACCACCACAATAAAGCAGGGATCACAATAAAGCAAGTCGCATTAATTTCTTTTTTTCCCAGTGCATATAAAAGTTTTGTTTGTACTATACTGTTGTCTATTAAGAGTGCAATAGCGTTGTCTAAAAAAAAAACAATGTACATACCTTATTTTAAAAATATTTTATTGACAAAGAGTGCTAACCATCATCTGAGCCTTCAACAAGTTGTAATCTTTTTGCTGGTGGAGGGTTTGAAATATTGCGAGAATTACCAAAATGTGACACAGAGACAAAGTGAGGAAATCCTGTGGAAACATTGTGCCGATAAAACTGCTCGACACAGGTTTGCCGCAGACCTTTAATTTGTGTAAAAAAAAGGCAATATCTGCAAAACTCAGTAAATGAGGCATGCCTACACTATAACATTGAACTCCATTGTTTCAACTGAGACTACTGATTATATTTGAAAAGACTCTGTGTCTCACATGCTCTCTGAAAGCAGAGTGTTGCCACATCTCAGGAAACATAGCTGGAGTTGTTATCCGTCCTACTTCCCACAAAGATTCTTCAGATGCTACAGAGTCAGAATGTTCTTTTTGGTGTTAGATGTTTCCCTCACTTAGGAATTTTTATGTCCATCACACCAGAAATGTTGACAGAAGTGTGCTTTGATTTTTTGTTGTTGTTAAGTAACATTACTCTGATGTATGTTTTATTAAACTCTCATCTCCTGGTTTTCCCATTTATTTTGGAAAGTTATTTAACGTTTCTTCACCTCAGTTTTTCTATCTTTAAAATGTAAATAATGATGGTTCTTACCAAAAGATGTTAGAAACACTTGGAAGGGAAGGTGCTATGTGAATACCAACTGTGGTCACCTCTGAATCTTTGCAAAACTACTTGGAATGAAATAGCTCTACTGGTATAATTTTATATAACATTCCTCTTTGGTAACCTTGAACCAAAATTGTTAGTTATTTTCCTTCTCACGTTATTAAAAAAAATCATCTTCGTTTTGTGACCTTAGTGTACTGATAACAATCTGGCATTTTATGCCACTTTAAAAGAGTCATCTGTTTTGCTTTGTAGCTTCAGAGCACTGATTCCTTGGATTGCCTCGAACGTCTTATAGATCTAAACAATGGTGAAGGGCAGATTTTTACTATTGATGGCCCCCTGTGCTTGAAAAATGTACAGTCTATGTTTGGGTGAGTATATACTTTGAGCTTTTTTGTCTTCTTACAATCCAGCATTATAATTTGATGTCAGACAATAGTATCTATTTTACTGTTTCTAATTGTGTCATTTCATTTTCCCCAAGTTGCACATTTTTCAGATAAAATGATTGGTAGTAGTGATTTTTAAGTGTTGACTCCCTTTTAAATTAAGCATGACTAAATCTGTAATGTCTATAGGTATTGACTTCCTTACAATGACAGCAATCTCAAAGATTTAACTTGCTTTTGGGCTTTTCAGAATTGAAATTTCCTCACCAAAAGTATCAGATTTTGTTCTATTTCACAAATGGTCAGATCATAGCTTTGGAATCAACTTGAAGGGAAAACAAACTTGACATCTTAAAAAGATTACTTGAAAAAAATTATACGTATCATATTACTCTTTCTGTAACAAATAATCATCATATTCTAGAAAACTGATAGATCTGGCATATACACCTTTCCATGCCGTTCTCAAGTGTGGCCACCTAACCGCTGATGTGCAAGTCTTCCCCAGGCCAGAACCTTTTGTTGTAGACGAGGAAATCGATCCTATCCCTAAAGTCATTAACACAGGTAACTTTTTATATACTTCGTTCTTAGTTCTTCTGTTATCCCTACTTTCTTCTAACTTCTGACTTTTACTCTCCTCTCTCCAGCAGGGTTGAAAAGAAATGTCAGTATACTTTGGATGGGAGAATGCATTGCCTAAGGGGTGGCAGATTAGTGGTCTTCCATGGTGAGGTCATGAGTTAATCGCTAATCCTAGATGATTATAACCACAAATTACCAGAGTTGGAAGCCAGGGCCAGATTCACTAGCATTGAAATCCTTGAGGTAGTTCTTAATAGAGATAGTAAGACGGATTAGCATCATTATTAAGGTCATATATGAAGAGCTAGCTTTTAGACTTGGCTGTGTGACTCTTCCTCTGTGACCCTGGACAAATCACTTCCTCTAGTTCTTATTGGCTAGGTGAGTGGAATCTCTAGGAGAAATGATGGTCTGTCAGGTCTCAGCTCTGATATACTGTACCCCTCTAATACTGCAGCTTGTATTACGACTAAAAGAAAGCAATGTGTTATGGCTTCTACCATGTTGCCAGTGCTATGCTTAGGTTAAATTGGCAAAGCCAAGAATCAAAAGTAACAAGGGGTAGTAGAGAAGAGAGTTGTCTCATATTGGCAGGTGGACTCCTTGAGTGGTGGGTATATGTTGAACCATCACTGTTTAAGTCACCATTGCACACCCTCAGTGCCTGGCTTAGTGTCTGATGCTTAGTAGATGTTCACTAGGTAATTGTTCAAACAACAAATGATTAAAATTGGACTTCCCTGGTGGTGCAGTGGTTAAGAATGCGCCTGCCAGTGCAGGGATCATGGGTTTGAGCGCTGGTCTGGGAAGATCCCACATGCTGCGGAGCAGCCAAGCCCATGCGCCACAACTACTGAGCCTGCGCTCTAGAGCCCGCGAGCCACAACTACTGAGCCCGTGAGCCACAACTACTGAAGCCCGCGTGCCTAGAGCCCATGCTCCGCAACAAGAGAAGCCACCACAGTGAGAAGCCCGCGCACCATAACAAAGAGTAGCCCCCGCTCACCGCAACTAGAGAAAGCCCGCGCGCAACAGCGAAGACCCAACGCAGCCAAAAATTAATTAATTACTTAATTAATAATAAAAGATATAATGAAAAATTTTTTAAATGATTAAAATTAAGTACAGCTGGAAATTCATTTCATTCTTGGGTATGTAGATTTTAAGGAGTTTTCGAGTGAAGGGCTGTGCACAGGCTTTTTTTGTTTTCTGTGCCTTTATTTTCTGCTCCTGCTGGAAGTAGGTCATCCATCTCTTTCATTGTGACTAGACAGCAGTGTGCCAAATGTTTTGTTGCCTTCAAACCAGTTAGATTCCACTTCCCGCCCATCCTTTTTGGATGAGTAACTTCAAATAGATCTTTTCTTCCCAGAAGTACATTACTTTCTATGTACTAGATTTCACAAATGCAGTGTTTAGGTGGGGAATTCAAATATGATAACTAGGAAGGTTATTGGAAGTTCTCTGAATGACTCTAATACTTTGCATTTTAAGTAACTAAGAAAATAAGGATAATTGTCTTTTATTTAATGGACTAACTTATAAAAGCTTCTAGTCCAAGATTTTTGTTATAGCTTATATTTAAACTACTAAAACATAGGCCTTTTTCTACTCAGATGAAAAATATATAACTGCTTATGCTGATTCATTCATTACTCAGCTAAAGAAGGTAATGATAGCAAAACTCCAGGGAAGCAGATTTCCTGATGTATAAGAAGTATGGGGCTTCCCTGGTGGCGCAATGATTGAGAGTCCGCCTGCTGATGCAGGGGACACGGGTTCGTGCCCCGGTCCGGGAAGATCCCACATGCCGTGGAGCGGCTGGGTCCGTGAGCCATGGCCGCTGAGCCTGTGCGTCTGGAGCCTGTGCTCCTCAACGGGAGAGGCCACAACAGTGAGAGGCCCGCGTACAGCAAAAAAAAAAAAAAAGAAGTATGGTATACTCACCATGATCCTGATTTTTTAAAACATTGTTTTGAGAATATGAGTGTGTATACGCCTAGAAGACAGACTAAAAAGCAATTCAGTAAAATATTAATAGAGGTTTCCTTTGATGAGGAATGATGAGTGACTTTATTTTCTTCTTTACAGTTTTTAGTGTTTTCTAAGTTTTTATACTACTTATATAATCAGAAAAAACTTCCAGAAAGTACTTTGGGTTACAACTATTTTTTTAAACTTATTTTAGATTTTCAACAAATACTTTTGGTCTTTAATACAGCTTCTATAAAGCAAAGAAACCATTGTCATATGTAGACTGCTACCTTGGTTTTGTAGAGAATGTATTTCTTTCTCAGGGAAACAGTTTTAATGCAAAAGCCTTACCCTCCAAGCATAGCTGCTTGCAGTTGTTGTGGAAGTATTTGACTATGACGCCCCCTGGTGACCTGAACATCCTGACTATTCAGAGAGACTTAACCATTAAGCTTTTGCCTTGGCTGGGGACCTAGCCTCATAAAAATAGTATAGCTGATTTGTCGTATAACTTAAGTCCCTTAAATAAAAGACAGTTGTCCTTATTTGCTTAGTTACTTAAAATGCAAAGTATTAGAGTCATTCAGAGAAACTTCTAATAACCTTCCTAGTCATCATATTTGAATTCCCTATCTAAACCTTGTGTTTATGAAATCTAGTACATAGAAAATAATGTACTTTCCCATAACACGAATTAATTCTTTGTTTTTAATTAATTTTTATTGGAGTATAGTTGCTTTACAATGTTGTTAGTTTCTGCTGTACAGCAAAGTGAATCAGTTATACATATACATATATCCACTCTTTCTTAGATTTCCTTCCCATTTAGATCACCACAGAGCATTGAGTAGAGTTCCCTGTGCTATACAGTAGGTTCTCATTAGTTATCTATTTTATATACAGTAGTGTATATATGTGAATCCCAATCTCCCAATTCATCCCATTCCCCCTTCCCCCCTTGATAACCATAAGTTTGTTTTCTACATCTGTGTCTCTGTTTCTGCTTTGCAAGTAAGTTCATCTGTACCATTTTTCTTTTTTTTTTTTTTTCTTTTTTTAGATGCATTGGGTCTTCGTTGCTGGGCATGTGCTTTCTCTACTTGCAGCGAACGGGGGCTACTCTTCGTTGCGGTGTGCGGGCTTCTCATTGCGGTGGCTTCTCTTATATCAGAGCACAGGCTCTAGGCACGCGTGCTTCAGTAGTTGTGGTGCATGGGCTTAGTTGCTCCGGGGCGTGTGGGATCTTTCCAGACCAGGGATCGAACCCATGTCCCCTGCATTGGCAGGTGGATTCTTAACCCCTGTACCACCAGGGAAGTCCTGTACCATTTTTCTAGATTCCACATATGAGCAATATTTTACAATATTTGTCTTTCTCTTTTTTTTTTTATTAGTCTCTGCTTTACAACAAAGTGAATCAGTCATACATATACATCTGTTCCCACATCCCCTCCCTCCTGCGTCTCCCTCCCTCCCACCCTCCCCATCCCACCCCTCCAGGCGGCCACAAAGCACCGAGCCGATCCCCCCGCGCCACGCGGTCACCCCCCACCATCCATCCACCCCACGCCCTGCAGTGTATACACGTCCATGCCTCTCCCCCGCCCCGTCACAGCCCACCCCCCCATATCCCCAAGCCCACCCCCAGTAGGTCTGTGTCTCTATTCCTGTTTTACCCCTAAGTTCTTCGTGACATTTTTTTTTCTTAAATTCCATATATATGTGTTAGCATACGGTATTTGTCTTTCTCTTTCTGACTTACTTCACTCTGTATGACAATCTCTAGGTCCATCCATGTCACTGCAAATGACATTATTTCGTTCCTTTTATGGCTGAGTAATATTCCATTGTATATATGTGCCACATCTTCTATATCCATTCCTCTGTCGATGGACATTTAGGTAGCTTCCATGTCCTGGCTATTGTAAATAGTGCTGCAATGAACATCGGGATGCTTGCATCCTTACAGGTTTCTCCGGATATATGCCCAGGAGTGGGATTGCTCGGTCACATGGTAGCTCAGTTTTTAGTTTTTTAAAGAACCTCCATACTGTTCTCTATAGTGGCTGTACCAGTTTATTGATACATTCCCACCACCAGCGTAGGACGGTTCCCTTTTCTCCACACGGTCTCCAGCATTTATTGTTTGTTACGAGTTAATTCTATGTTGATTCCTTCTTTTCAGATTTGGAAATAGTGGGATTTATTGATATAGCTGATATTTCAAGTCCCCCAGTTCTGTCCAGACATCTGGTCCTACCTATAGCACTTAACAAAGGTGAGTTCTCTTCCTATTCCAGTGATACATATGAAGTATCTTATTATCTAAAGTTATTCTTAAATGTTAGATAGTAGAATAGCCCATTTTGCAGAATTTGGGGGAAAGGAGTAGTTATTGGATTGGGGGTTTTTTGTTTGTTTGTTTGCTTTTGCGGTACACGGGCCTCTCACTGTTGCAGCCTCTCCCGTTGCGGAGCACAGGCTCTGGACGCGCAGGCTCAGCGGCCATGGCTCACGGGCCCAGCCGCTCCACGACATGTGGGATCTTCCCAGACCGGGGCACGAACCTGTTCCCCTGCATCGGCAGGCGGACTCTCAACCACTGCGCCACCAGGGAAGCCCTGGATTGGGTTTTTAAAAAATAATATGTTACCTGATATATTAAAAAACTAATTGTGCTGCTTTATAACTATGGAAAGCATTTTGACACATATTTATTGTGTGCTGCTTTGTTAATTTACAGTGGAAATCCTCTTTAGAGATGACAATGCTTAGTCCCTCATCCTGGGCTCTGCCTTTCCCTGTGGGAGCATGCTGGGGAAACCAAAGTAGTTCTCAGAAGGTTGCCTGATAAATGTGGAATACAGCTTTATAAGGGTAGAAACCACACCTGTTCTCTACTATGTGCCTAGCACATAGTAGATACTCAGTAAATACTGTTGAATGAGTGAATGAATACAGGTTTTTGTGAGGCCTCATTACTGCAGAATGTATTTCTCCAGCAACTATAAAGTCATATCTCCTACATTCAGCATCTCTCTGGAGAATGTTAGTCTCTAGCACTTTAAACTTCGCTTTTCTCTGTTTTAGGCTGACCGTCTCCTTTATATTCACCAGCTTTCTCTAAGAAGTGTATACAATCAGGTTTCCACTCACTGAGTTATGACCACATTCCATTTACTCATGGTTATCTCAGTTGGAATGTTAGGTATTCCATAACCCTCCATCACATATTCATAGACAGAATCTTTGATATGTTCTCACAGATGACCGATTATGATCCTTTTGTTTATACTTTACCTTACTGTTATTGTTATTGATGTTGATAACAACCGAGTTTACCTTATTCCCAAGGTCCTGGGAATTCTGTGTGCCCATATAAATTGCCAAGAAAGAAAGCGGGCAAAATGAAGAGTTTGTATAGGAAAACAGTGGAAAGAAAAGTATGGGAAGGCAAAATGGAGCCGTGTTGAAAGGGCTGTTGAATGTCAAACTAAACCAGGAAGATCTTTCTATTGAATTAGAAAGTCTTTGAATCAGCTTGAGTACACAGATAGTTCCAGAAGGAAGTTAATTGGAGGAAGATTCATTCATCAGCAGAGTGTATGAGAGAACCTGGAGTTGGAGAAGCGAGTCAAGAAACTTACGGAGTAGTCACTGTTCTTTGGGGTATCCCATCCACGTGCTGCCTGAAGGCTGTCAGTTGAGAACACTCTTGACATCTCTGAATATCTGTTTCTGTTTCAGTGGTGCCTGAAACCCCCAGAGAGCCTCTAGCTTAGTGTTCCAGTAGAAACTATGGAAAGCTGATTTTTTGTGTAGCAGCTTCACTGAAATATAATTCATATACCGTACATTTCACCCATTTAAAGTGTACAATTCAGTAGTTTTTAGTGTATTTACAAAGTTATGCAACCATAACCACAATTTTTGAATCAGAGTTTTAGAATTTTCACTACCTCAAAAAAAAGCCTTTTGGGCTTTCCTGGTGGCGCAGTGGTTGAGAGTCCGCCTGCCGATGCAGGGGACATGGGTTTGTGCCCCGGTCCGGGAGGATCCCATGTGCGACAGAGCGGCTGGGCCCGTGAGCCATGGCCGCTGAGCCTGTGCGTCCGGAGCCTGTACTCCGCAATGGGAGAGGTCACAACAGTGAGAGGCCGGCGTACCGCAAAAAAACAAACAAACAAACAAAAAAAACCACTTTTAGCTATCAACCCATAACCTTCCATCTCTCTCAGCCTCAGGTAACTACTGATATCCTATCTGTATATATTTGCCTATTCTGGATGTTTCATATAAATGGAATTCATATAACATGTGAAAACTGATTTTTATTTGGACATAGGAAAACCAGAATATGAGTTTTTCTTACTTGTTATAATATTCCTTTATAATTCTGTATACTTTCCTTACAAGGCTAGAAACAGCCAAGAGTACAACTGGAGTTTAGAGTTTTTGTAGCTAATCTCAGTCTGACTGGTTTTCTCTTCTTTTCCTAGAAGGTGATGAGGTGGGTACTGGTATAACTGATGACAACGAAGATGAAAATTCAGCCAATCAGATTGCAGGCAAAATACCCAACTTTTGTGTCCTGCTCCATGGCAGCCTAAAAGTGGAAGGAATGGTGGCGATAGTTCAATTAGGGTAAGAAACTTTTTTACCTTTGGTTGAGTGAAAGGGAGAATCAATTTACAGTGAAGTATTCCCCAGACTTTTCTGAAAGAAAGGATAGAAAGGATCTCCTCACTTTTTTTCTCTTTCTGCCATATCCTTCCCATGTACTATCACCTTCTACACTACTCTTTAAAGCATCCCCTAGAATAAGTACATAGTGAGTCTTTTAATTATATTGCCTTTATATTTTTTCTCAGTTTTCCTCTTTTCCATCCTATCTAGGAAACCTGGGGTCAGTTTAAGTAATGCTACTAACTTGTTACAGGATCTTACGCATTATGCACAGACTCCTCAGCTATAAAATAAGGAGGTAAAACTAAATGAAAAAAGATACTGATAACATTGAACATTTTACCATGTGCCAGGTGCTTCTCTAGGCACTTTATATACCTCACTATACAGGAGGTATCAATATTATCCCCATTCCTTAGATGAGGAAACTGAGGCTTAGAGAGCAAGTCATGGTACTTGCTCAAGGTCACACAGCTAGTAAATGAAAGAGCCAGGATCTTATCCATGTATTGTGACTCCATAGCCCATGCTCGTAACCACTCTGCTGTATTCCTTCCTTATGAGGAAAGCCCTTCTAGCTTTCACTTTTTGCTGTAGTCTCAAAATCTGCAAAACTCTCTGCTTCCCTTTACCTGTTGTCAGAGAAGAAGAGGTCATCTTCTGTCCATCACCTGGGATTGACTGGTAGAGAAAATTAAGAGGTTAGGAATGCTCAGAGGAAGCATGGCTCCTTTTCTGCTTGAGTTAAAATGAGCTGATCCAGAAAGAAGAATGCAATTCTTATTAGGTATCAGTTTGCTATATTTCTTGGTACTCAGGCTACCTGTACTGTCTCTGAGTAGGAGAATCACCTGGGGCCCTTTGAGAAGTGGGAGCAGAGCTGGGTGATGGCTCTGTGCCCTTTGCTAGAAGGGCTTCTCTCTGTGGTACTGCTGTGAATGATTCGGAGGCGGCTGAAAAGACCTATAGGTCTCAGCCCTTACTCGTCACCACCCCTGCAGCTACTTGCTGCCCTTGTGATTTTTTTTTTCTCTTTTAAGACTGCTTTTGATTTCCATATCTACATAATTGAATAATAATACCTGTCCCCAAGGAATGGTAATATTAGGGGACATCAGTATGCATTTTTAGGTTTAGGATTTGACTTGAGTAAAAGTAATGCACCTAATTTCAAAGCTGAAAACCATGTCTCTCAAGAGAAAAACACAGGCTCGAGTTACTTAACTTGACAACCCCAGGCTTGATGTTCTTCTGATCTTCCGTCTTCTCTCCATCTAGTCCTGAATGGCACGGAATGCTCTACTCCCAAGCGGACAGCAAGAAGAAATCCAACCTCATGATGTCTCTCTTTGAGCCTGGCCCAGAACCTCTCCCATGGCTGGGGAAAATGGCACAGTTGGGTCCTATTTCAGGTATAACCCAGATTAGATTTTATTTATCCTGACTTTGTTTTCTCTCTGCTGTTCGGAATGGCTCTGTGTGTGCAGTCAGAGAGCTGCGTGATTTCCCTTATGAGTGCCCTCTGGTTTCTGACGCTGGATATGTACATGGAGAACCCCAAGAGAGTTTGATGTTTGCACTTTTAACTTTACAGCTCAGGGGAAGCAAACATTTAGGTTGCTTCAAGTAAAAATAAATGCTCTAAATGCTTGGAGTGAAAAGCTATTCTCCATAAACTCTTTTTTCTTTAGTGTACTATTTTCAACCCAGGTACCCCTAGTCATTCATAGATAATTTAATCCCACTCCTTCCTGAAACTATTTTCCTTTAGTTTTCCTAACATTGCATTCACCTAGTACTTATCTTTTTCCTTGGCAACTTTTCTTTCTTGTCATTTTGTCTTCCTCTTGCCTCATGATTCCCAAGGTGTTGTTCTTTGCCTTCTTCTCTTGGGTTATTATTTTCTCTTGGTTATTTCATCAGCTGTTATAGCTTCAGAGTCCCAAAAATCTCTAACTCTGGTGCTGCTTGATCTCTCCCTGAAACTTGGGTATTATATTTCCAGTTCCCCCTTGGACCTCTCCACCTGGATATTCTGTCACAATCCTAAGCTCAGCATGTTTATTGAAGAAACTATTGTCTCTCCCTGCTTCCCCCATGAACTGTTTCTTATGATTTTCCTACTCCCTCTAATTGAGGTCTTTGTACTCCTGGGTACTCAGGCTCCAGCTGTAGTGTCACCCTTGACTTATTAGGGCCCATTTCAATTTTAGGAACATCTGCCATGCAACCTATTCTGTGCCAGGTGTGGGGGCTAAAAGAGTTAGCAGGAGTTACTCAAAGTCTAGCAGAGAGTGGAGTAATAAACATCAGCTGGCACAAGATCAGAGTTGGCCTGAAGGAAGGGATGGTCAGCTGTGCCTAGAGGACTCAGGAAAATCTGCACAGAGAAGAGACACCCTAGCTGAGTTTTGAAGAAAAAGAGGAATTTGCTGAGCTAGTGAAGGCAGAAAGGGCATACTGCCCAAATGGAGCACAAAGTGTGAGGGAGGGGTGGGAAGGCCAGATGGTAAGTTAGAGACTGGCAGTGGTACAGCAGGGCAGGCCTCATCTGAAATGTGAAGAGCTGAGACTTTATTCTGCAGATGCTGGGAAGCCACTGAAGGGAGTAATATGATCAGATCCTTCTGGCTGTAATGAGAACAGTGGAGATGCCAGTTAGATGACTTTGTATTCTAGGTACTGGTACCCCCTGGAGTTGTGCAGTATGGCTGAAATCCAAGTGAAAGATCATAAACTTTGCATTTAGAAAAAGAAGTCTGTGGAGTGTGGATTTGAAAAGGTAAGGGCATCTTGTAGTTAGAAGTCTACCGTGACAGTCCTGGAGTTGTGAAGATGAGAGGCAGAACAGGGGCAGTGGCTGGGGATAGAGATGATGGGATCCATGCAAAAGGTATTTAGGAGGTAGAAACAACAGTATTTAGATATGAGAATAGAGGAAAGAGAAGAGTTGAGAATGATCCCAGGTTTCTGACTGGAGCTATAGGGTGAAAGGTGGTACTATTAATTGAAACAGAACAGAGGAGGAAGAGTAGATTTGGGAAGAACATCTTTTGTGCATGTTAAGTTTATGCCTGTGAGATTTAGGTGGAGGTGCCTATAAACAATTACTGTGAGAATCTGGAGTTCAGGAGAGGGGGCAGAGTTGAAAATATAATTTTTAGTTATAAGCATATTGCTGATAGTTAAAATGATGATAATGAGGGAGATTGCTTAGGGCAATAGTTCACAAATTTGAGTTTTGGTATACAAAAGTGAAACTGGAGAACTTGTTTAAAAATTCTGTTTCCTTGGGGCTTCCCTGGTGGCGCAGTGGTTGAGAGTCTGCCTGCCGATGCAGGGGACACGGGTTCGTGCCCCGGTCCGGGAAGATCCCACATGCCGCGGAGCGGCTGGGCCCGTGAGCCATGGCCGCTGAGCCTGCGCGTCCGGAGCCTGTGCTCCGCAACGGGAGAGGCCACAACGGTGAGAGGCCCGCGTAACGCAAAAAAAAAAAAAAATTCTGTTTCCTGGGACTTCCCTGGTGGTCCAGTGGTAAAGAATCTGCCTTACAATGCAGGGGACGTAGATTTGATCCCTGGTCAGGGAACTAGGATCCCACATGCCACGGGGCACCTGGGCCCGCACACCACAACTACTGAGCTCACGTACCTTAACTAGAGAGCCTGCATGCCACAAACTCCAGAGCCCTCACGCCCTGGAGCCTGTGTGCCATAACTAGAGAAGAGAAAACCTGCACACCACAACTAGAGAGAAGACTGTGCGCCGCAATGAAGATCCCACGTGCTGCAGCTAAGACCCGATGCAACCAAAAATAAATAAAATAAAAATAAATAAATATTTTAAAAAGAAATTCTGTTTCCTGGGCCCTACCTACAGAGATTCTGACTCATTTGGTCTGGATTCAAGCCAGGAACTTGGAGGGTTTTTTTCTTTTTTTAAATTAATTATTTTATTTATTTATTTATTTTTGGCTGCGCTGGGTCTTCGTTGCTGTGCGCAGCCTTTCTCTAGTTGTGGCGAGCAGGCGCTACTCTTCGTTGTGGTGCGGGGGCTTCTCTTATTGTGGAGCACGGGCTCTAGGCACGCAGGCTTCAGTAGTTGTGGCATCCAGGCTCTAGAGCACAGGCTCAGTAGTTGTGGTGCATGGGCTTAGTTGCTCCGTGGCATGTGGGATCTTCCCTGACCAGGGCTCGAACCCATGTCCCCTGCATTGGAAGACAGATTCTTAACCACTGCGCCACCAGCGAAGTCCCTGCAGTTTTAATATTACCCAAGTGATTACAATCCAGGTCAATAACCGCACTTTAAGAAGCCGTAGCCTCAGGAAAGTATATACATTAAGGAAAAAAGAGAGCCAAGGACCAGACTTCTAAAAAGGACCAACTACTAGCGGCAGTGAATTGGTACCAGTAAAGGAAAATGAAAAGAGGCAGATGAAGGAGAAAAAGTAGAAGAAAGGGATGTCACAGACGCCAAGAGAATAAAGGGATTCAAGAAAGAAGTACAGTGTCTCATGAGCACATATGAGACACAACCTACAATGTCTTATACACATGTGCATACATGTCAGTTAAGGTCTGAAGGACGTCTTTTGCCATTGAAGCCTAAAGAAGATTTTGATGGAATATAGGCCCTAGAAGCTAGGCCAAGGGTCAGCAAACTCTTTCAGTAAAGGGCCATATGATAAATACTTCACATTTTACAGGCCATTATGGGTTTTGTCATAACCACTACACTGCCATTGTAGCACAATCATAAACCTTTTAAAAATATTAAAAAAAAACATTCTTAATTCAAAAACAGGCAGCCAGCCATAGTTTGCCAACTCTTGAGCTAGGATCCAGGGGCTGGGCTTTTAAAGTTCACACAGGAACAGGAGACAAGACTAAGAGCTGAAATCTCTGACCTCTCAGTGAGAGAATGATAAGAAAAATTCTACCCATTGTTTCTACCCGCTTTTCTACATATAAAGAAACATAAAAGTCTCCTATGAGAAGTTGAAGCCCAAGTCCTGCACCATGTGGATGGACATGACCCATTCCCAAACCAAACAGTGCAAAAACTGGTCCTGAAGCAATGAAATCCATGGTGCATCCTCCAGAAGCTAATATAAATGGCTGTGTAGGAATTCCTCTGCAACCCAGGGCAAAAAAGAGTGCTGCAGAAAAAACAATCCCCACTGGAAGTGAGTTCATGATTTGAAAAAAAGTTTTAAAATCATGTGAGGATTTTCTCTTCTTTTACGAAAGACCAGTAGGAGGAATAGCACCTTGAGGACTTAATCTGAAAGAGACTGTAGAATGAGTGTTTTAAATGATTAAAGAGTTTTAGAAAGGAGTAGAAACCAAGAGGAAAGAAGAAGACACTATGAATCAAGAGTCATTTGATCTTGGGACTTCCCTTTCCCTGGTGGTGCAGTGGTTAAGAATCCACCTGCCAATTCAGGGGACACGGGTTCAAGCCCTGGTCCGGGAAGATCCCACATGCTGCGGAGCAACTAAGCCCACACGCCTAGAGCCCATGCTCTGCAACAGGAGAAGCCACTGCAATGAGAAGCCCACGCACCACATGAAGAGTAGCCCCCGCTCGCCACAACTAGAGAAAGCCTGCGCGCGGCAACAAAGACCCAACGCAGCCAAAAATAAAATAAATAAATTTTTTAAAAATCACATTAAAAAAAAAAGAGTCATTTGATCTCAACAGATAGGAGATTCTTGGTGGCTTTGTAAGAGTTTCAGCAGAAGATTAGCCAGGAGACAGGTTGAGGAATGAATTAGAGATGAGCAAATGGAAATACCAAGTTTGACCACAAGAGGACAGAATTAGGACAGTAATTGGAGGAGAACCTGGGTGTATGTGTGTGTCTTGAAAGAGAGATTCTTCACCTCTTTTACCTGTTCTCTCTACAGCATTCCTACATTCATTCTGCCTTTTCATTCTCATGGCTCTTGCCTTGTTCTGGCTTTCTTTACCTTTCACTTAGATCAGAGGTCAGCTAACTAGGGCCTGCAGGTCAAACTAGCCCACCACTTGTTTTGTAAATATAATTTTATTGTGCAGTTTTATTACACAGTCACACTCATGTATTTATATATAATCTATGGCTGCTTTCCTGCTTCAGTGGCAGAATTGAGTAGTTACAACAGAGACCGTATAACCCACAAAGCCTAAAATATTGCTGTCTGATCCTTTGCAAAAAAAGCTTGCTCACGCCTAACCTAGACTATTGTGAGAGTTTTCACCACAGCTGCCTGTCCATAATCTAAGGTAGTAACATTCACATTCGTTTCTGATCTGGCTGCCAACCTAGCAATGCTTGGCTGGTTAACACGTTTTCTTTTTTTTTTTTTTTTAATTTATTTATTTATGCATTTATTTTTGGCTGCATTGGGTCTTCATTGCTGCACGGCTCTCGCCAGTTGCAGAGAGTGGAGGCCACTCTTCGTTGCGGTGCCTGGGCTTCTCATTGCAGTGGCTTCTCTTGTGGAGCACAGGCTCTAGGCGCACGGGCTTCAGTAGTTGTGGCACATGGGCTCAGTAGTTGTGGCTCGCGGGCTCTAGAGCGCAGGCTCAGTAGTTGTGGCTCACAGTCGTAGTTGCTCCATGGCATGTGGGATCTTCCCAGACCAGGGATCGAACCCGTGTCCCCTTCATTGGCAGGCAGATTCTTAACCACTGCGCCACCGGGGAAGTCCTAACGCGTATTCTTAAGTCAGATGGAACTGCTCTTTACTTAGCCCTGTATTCATGTTGTTTTTTCCTCCCACTATCTGCTCTTCTTTTCTGTGAGGATAATAAGAGCTAACAGCTCTTGAATTTAACTTTGTGCCAGGCACTGTGCTAAACAAAGTGAAATGTATCATCTCATTTAATTCTCACAACTGTCCTAGGAAATTGGGATTGTCATTATGGTAACAAGTAATAAGCGATAATAAAACCTATCTTAGAGGGTTGTTGGAGAATTTATTGAGGGAATGTGTATTGGCTACCTGACGCAGAGTAGGCACATTTTAATGGTAGATCCTGCTGTTTTGTTTGTTTGTTTGTTTGTTTGTTTATGGCTGTGTTGGGTCTTCGTTGCAGCACGTGGGCTTTCTCTAGTTGTGGCGAGCAGGGGCTACTCTTCATTGCAGTGTGTGGGTTTCTCATTGTGGTGGCTTCTCGTTGTGGAGCACGGGCTCTAGGCACGCGGGCTTCAGTAGTTGTGGCACGCGGGCTCAGTAGTTGTGGCTCGTGGGCTCTAGGATGCAGGCTCAGTAGTTGTGGTGCACGGGCTTAGTTGGTCCACCACATATGGGATCTTCCCAGACCAGGGCTCCAAACCGTGTCCCCTGCATTGGCAGGCGGACTCCCAACCACTGCACTACCAGGGAAACCCTGCTGTTTTAATTATGTTTTTTAATCAAAGGAAAGCTTGCAAAATAGTACTGTTTATACTTATCCCTTCTCCTAATTCTGTTCCTAGAGACAACCATTTTCAAATTTTAATTGTTTCTTTTGATGTTTACTTACATTTCTAAATAATATAAGTATACAGCTCTTTCTTGACTTTTTTTTCTTTTAAAGGTCATTTTTTGACTTTTTAAGGAAAACTAGTTAGCTCTGTTACCGCTACCATCCCTCCCCACCCATCCACCCAATAAGAACATTTTTCCCTTCCTCAATGCTTGCAGTGTGGTTATAGCATTCTTTTTGGTTAAATCAGTATTCCGTCCTTGCTAAGTGAAGTCAGTATTATTTACTACTAAGCTGTGTGGTGTACCACATCACATTTCCTTTGTTTTGCAGCTCTTTGTGGCCTACTACTTTTTTTTTTAATTAGACATTTCTTTTTTCTAGCAGGTAAGATAAATGTATTCTAACTTCAATTAAAAGGAAAGCTCTCTTGGAAAGGCACTGATGTTCCTCAGAGGATGCAGGAAAGAGCGCCTGGCTGTAGGGGAGCCAGCAGCAGATGAGCGCAGCCCTCACTCTGGGCTCTCTCGCAGCCTTCTTCTACTTCTCTTTTCTTTTCTCTTGTTTTCCTTTGCTGTTTTCTGTGTACCTATCACTAATTCCTCCCTAAGTAAAATACATCCTTTACGTATTTTTTTGTCAGTTTCTTTCTTTTTTTTTTTGCGGTACGCGGGCCTCTCACTGTTGTGGCCTCTCCCGTTGTGGAGCACAGACTCCAGAAGCACAGGCTCAGCGGCCATGGCTCACAGGCCCAGCCGCTCCTCGGCATGTGGGATCTTCCCAGACCGTGGCATGAACCCGTGTCCCCTGCATCGGCAGGCGGACTCTCAACCACTGCGCCACCAGGGAAGCCCTCTTTCTTTTTTTTTGCTTGGAGTCATCTCCCTCCCTCTTGTTTCATGAATGGACTGGTGGTTCTCTAGGCTGGTTGCATAGTTGTCATCCCACGTCTTCCCTTCATAGCTCCTCCGTGGCTCTCCTGTTTCGTGCATCCTCCTGAGAAAAGGGTACATAGGAAGTGAACATTTGAAATCTTGCATATGTGTAAATGTCTGTATTTCATCCCTTACACTTGATTGATAGTGTGGTTGGATATTGAGTTCTAGGCTGGGAATCATTTTCCTTTAGAGTTTCGAACCATCACTCTGTTGTCTCTTCTGGCTTCCAGTGTTGCTACTGAGAGTCTAGTGCCATGCTGACTGCCAGGGCTTTGACCCTGATCTCTGTTTCCTCTGCACACCTTGAGGCTCTTTTAGTGTCCCTAGCGTTCTAGATTTTCAGAATCATGTACCTAGTTTCTGGTCTCTTCATTCATTGTGGTGGGGACTCAGTGGGCCCTTCCATCTGGGAATTCATGTTCTTCATTCCTGGGAATACAAATATGTCTTTCATTTCTCCTCTGTTTGTATTCTCTGTTCTCCCTCTCTAGAATATATGTTTATGATTTGTGTGTGTGTGTGTGTGTGTGTGTGTGTGTGTAATTTTCTTATCATCCCCTACCCATTTTTTTCATTTTCTTAATTTTTTGTTCTACGTTCTGTAAAATATCTTCAACTTTATCTTGCAACTGATTTTTTTAAAATTTCTGCTATCATGTTTATTATTTCTAAGATCTCTTGTTCTTTTTTCATAAATGTCTGCTAAGCCATTTACCACATATAGGCTCCAAACAATTAGAGACAGTACAAGATAGGCTACAATTAGATGTTGAAATGTTTGGTACTGACACTGAGTGCTATAGGATAAAAAGGACTAGAGAAATCACTGTCTACCAGAAAAATTTGGGACAACTCCATGGAGAAAGTAGGATAGGATCTGGACCTAGAATTTAAGTAACTTTGGAAAGGTGAGGAACAGCAGTGTTGAGTAGGGGAAGTGTTGTCTTCGAAATCAGGCCCAGCTGAGTCCCTGTGAAATCTGAGCCTCAGTTTCCTCATCTTTAATGAGACTAATAATATCTACCCTCTAGGGTTGCTGTGAGGAGAGAAGTTGTATGTGTAAAGTATTTTGCACATAGTTGTAATTTAATAAATTACATTTAATAAATTCTATAAGTTCCTTGAGGCCCAAACAATACCTTCTCTAGCCACAATTCCTAGCACAGTGCTTGCTGCATAGTGAGGTCTTACTATAGATGATGAATGAGTACGTGAGGGAGGGAATAAATAAATGAGGAAAGGAGAGCATTCCAGACAGGGGGATAACAGGAACAGTGGCAGGGAAGTTGGAAATAAGCATGTGGCATGGGAAACGACTGTTGGGATCTTGGCCTGACTAGAAAGGTTTATGTATAGACAAGTATTTGTGGAAATGTCTGGAAAGCTGAGCCACTACTTTTTGGAGCGGGTAGGAGGAGAGGGGACTGACAGAGATAGTATGGGGCCAGTATAAGGCATCTAAATTAATGACCAGATTGGGGTTAGAGAGCTTCTGGGTCAGTTAGAGAAACTGGGCTAATTCCAGTTTTCAACATGAACATTTGAGCAAGGGATTTAAGCTCCCCAGACTTGTTGGGAAAATGATTCCTTCTTTGTCTACCCCAAAAGATGATAATAAGGATAAAATGAGCCAGTAGATACAAGTATGCTCTGTAAGTTTGTGGCAGAGTTTCAGTGACTTAGGAAATAGGTAGAAAAACAAAAACCCTTGTTTATCCACATGACTATAAAACCAACATGGCTTTAAATCCTTGGAAGCAATAAACTAGTAAGCCATAAGATGAGGTATGTTTCACCAAAAAGGTATTTCTTCCCTTGCGCTTTTTTTTTTTTTTTTTTTTTTTGGCTGTGCAGGGTCTTCATTGCTGTGCGCGGGCTTTCGTTGCTGTGCAAGCCCCCAAGCAGAAGGGCGACTGAGCACCTCGGCCGCCCCAGCTCGCACCCGCCCACAGACTCAGGGCGGCACCAGAGGCCAACCCTGGGCCTTAAGCCCATCTCTGTCCTGCTTGCTTTTTGTTAATGTTGTTGGTTTTTTTAAGTTGGTTTTCATTTTTCGTTTGTTTGGTCTTATTTTGTAAGAAACTATTTTATATATAGTAGACCCTGTGCGCGACCAGGGGCCACTCTTCGTTGTGGTGTGGGCTTCTCCTTGCCGTGGCTTGTCTTGTTGCAGAGCACAGGCTCTAGGTGCATGGGCTTCAGTAGTTGTGGCATGCAGGCTCAGTAGTTGTGGCACACAGGCTTAGTTGCCCTGCAGCATGTGGGATCTTCCCGGACCAGAGCTCAAACCCGTGTCCCCTGCATTGGCGGGTGGATTCTTAACCATTGGACCACTACGGAAGTCCTTTCCCTTGCTCTTTTCCATAATTTGGCTATACGTAATTTTCTTTTAAATTTTCTCAATGCCTAGACCTATGCTGTCTAATCCAGTAGCCACTCACCACAGAGGCTCTTTAAATTTAATTAAATAAAATTCAGTTCCTCTGTTACACTAGCCATGTGTCAGGGGTTCGGTGGTCACATGGGCTATGGCTACCATTCCTCATCACAGAAAGTTCTGTTGGAGAGTGCTGGGCTAGGCTATATAGAATTGCAGTATGTATATATACATATATTTTTATATATACTTTAGTATTGTTGTATGTACAACAATTTTATCCTCTCTGACCTTAATTTATAAAGCAGATAAGTGAAGCTTGTTTCTTTAAAAACATTAAGCTGTTTTTCACTTGTATGTGTCTCAGTTGATTGTTTAGTGTCCGACATCAGTATTGAGAACAGGTTCCCCAACCTGACTGAAGTTAATGGATTTTCTTAATTAGGGAAGTAACAGGATATAGGAGATTGAATGATTCAAAGAGCTTCTAGCCTAATTGGAAATGTAATTGATTGTGTTTTGCCAGATGTCATTTCAACAATGTCTTTTTCTTTTTAAGATGCTAAAGAAAACCCTTATGGTGAGGATGATAATAAGAGCCCATTCCCCCTGCAGCCCAAAAACAAACGCAGTTATGCCCAGAATGTGACCGTGTGGATCAAACCCAGTGGCCTGCAGGTAACATTACCATTCACGTTGCTCTCCACTGGGGACAGGAGGAGGGTTTCTGGCGGGCAGGTGGACATTTGATTTGATTTTCTTTTCCTTCGATACTTAGTAATTCATTTACTTCTAATGTTTGTCATTATTTCCAAAAAGGATTTGAGGTGGCCTACAGTAAAACACGTATATAGCAGGATCATTTTTTACAAAATTTAGAGCAATACGAAACGTAGAGGAAGAGGACAGACAATTGTTTCAGGAAGCCAAGGCAAAATGATAATTGTATTTGAGCAATTTGGCTCTGAGCTTCCTGCTACCAAGGTCAAAAAAACATCATGTTTATATGGTTCTTCTTGTCTGATAAAAGGAAGCGTGTCAGTTCTTCTAGAGAGACACATTTTTCTGGCATTAAATTTTAATGTAAAAGTTTTGACATGGTGAGTCATTGAATAACATTATGGGTGTTATCTTTAAGGATAATTTTGAGAAAGATGTAAAAATCTTCATGTGGTTATTTCTTCCATCTCCACGGGGTAAGCCAAAGCATTACCCTGTAATGCCACAGAGACACTTTGATGGGAGGCTAAGATTATCTTGTTATCAAGGTGTGCTGCTTTTAGTCAACATATTCAGTGACTTTCTCGTCCCATTAGTCATTTATACGTATTTTTTAACTCTTTATTTTATATTGGAGTATAGCTGATTAACAATGTTGTGCTAGTTTCAGGTGCACAGCAAAGGGACTCAGCTGTACATATACATGTATCTGTTCTCCCCCAAACTCCCCTCCCATCCAGGCTGCCACATAACATTGAGCAGAGTTCCCTGTGGTATACAGTAGGTCCTCGTTCGTTGGCCATTTTAAATATAGCAGTGTTATACCTATTTTTAAAAAACACTTTTTTATCATTTGAGTGCCTTTTTTTTTTTCCTTTGTTCTTCCAACGAATCCAACCTAAGCCAAATGAGAAGAGGCAGTCAGGCCACCTGACCACAGAAGTAGCTTCTGTTGACGGCATAGTCTCTTCTAGCCCCCTTTTCAGGGAGACTGGACACATCCTGCCGTGGCTAAGGGGCCTCTTCCCTTTGTTGGAAATTCAAGTTCTCCCTCTTTCTTAACATCACTGACCCCAACACTTCCCTGTCAGAAAGAGAGCTGAATTTTTCTAAAATTATTTTTTAAATTTTGTTTTGATCTGGGTGTATTGTTTCATTATGGTGAGGTGCACATAACAAAATTTACCATTTCAAAGTTACAATTCAGTGGCATTTAGTACAATCACAGTGTTACACAACCATCACCACTATCTAGTTCCAAAACATTTTCATCACCCCAAAAGGAAATCCTATGCCCACTAAACAAGTCATCCTTCCCCCAGCTCTTGTCAGCCACTAATCTGCTTTCTGTCTATAGGGATTTGCCTGTTCTGGATATTTCAAATAAACTGCATCATATTACATGTGGCCTTTTGTGTTTGACTTCTTTCAGTTAGCATAACGTTTTCAACGTTCATTCATGTTGTAGCATGTATCAGTACTTCTTTCCTTTTGATGGCTGAGTAATAGTCCATTGTATAAATAAACCACGTTTGGTTTATCCATTCATTCAGTTAGTGAACTTTTGAATTATTTCCACCTTTTGGCTATTATGAATAATGCTGCTATGAACATTTGCCAAATTTATTTTTTCTTTTGTTGCTCTGCTGTTGTCATGAAAAGAGTTTTATAGTTTTAGCTCTTACATTTAGGCCTCTGACCCATTTTGAGTCCATTTTTTGTATATGGTATGAAGTAAGAGTCCAACTTCATTTTTTTGCGGGTGGCTATCCAGTTATCCAAGCACCATTTGTTAAAGAGACTATTGTTTCCCCCATTGGATGGTCTTGGTACCCTTGTCAAAAAGCAGCGGCCATAGATGTATGGGTTTACTGGGGGTGTTTTTGTGACAAGTTCATTATTATCACCAAGAGATTTATTATCATCAAGCCTTTTGAAGGAGGGAGATGCTTTACTAATGTTGAACAATGACATTAACTCAGAAGGGATCCTCATCTTGACATTGTAACTCTTTTCTCATTTTCATTTTTTTAATTTAAAGCCATCCTTTTGTATTCTTTCCCTTTTACCACATAATTCTAATGTTGAATTCTTTTTACCCTCGATAGACAGATGTACAGAAGATTTTAAGAAATGCAAGGAAACTACCTGAAAAAACACAGACATTCTATAAGGTAAGACTATCAGAATTATAGGGAATGAGGGTGGGCCCTGGGATGTGTGCCAGAAATAAACAGTTCACAGTAGTGTAGGGTAACGTTGAACATGGACAGGGATTAGAAGTGTATGGTTTGTTTGTGCCTTAGTTTTTTCATCAGTGAAGTCAGTAGAAGTGATAAGTCTGTTGCTGCCCTAAAATCCAGGAATCAGAAGTGTTTAAATGGCCTGGTTCTGTGCAGCAGGTCTCCTCTGCGTTGGTGCTGTTGTGAATGGCTGAGGGAAGGAGCTGAAAGGACCTGTGGGTCACAGCCCTTAAACCTCCTCACTGCTCCCATATGGGTATCCAGTCTGACTCCGGGCAACCAGTGTATGTGACTTCCACGGATGGTGATTGCTCAGAACATTCTTACTGCACCAGAGGATCTGCTTCCAGGAGTGAATTCTAAAATTGCACATTTATGAATTGCAAAAGGATGGCCCTCCAGAATCATACCTAGCTAATGCAGAACCATTGGTGGAATGAAGTTACAAGGGATGGGGTGGAGTTGAGGGGCATTTAAGGTCACTCCTTGCTTCTCCCCTGTCCTTCTGGTGTTTGGCTGAAATTAAATTAAGTGGCAGTGTGAGGTATGCTGTATTGGCAATTGTGTCCTAGCTTGCGAATCTTAAAATACGGTACACACAGCCAGCTCCAGAGTAGCATCTCTTCCAGAGAACATATGTGCTTTGTCTGGGTGTTATCTTATTACCTTTATGTCTTCTAATTATGTAGCGAGCTAGTGAAATCAAGCAGAGTTCAACCAGAGAGCTGCCCAGCCCACCATGTCCCCCACTGACTGAAGCCCTAGGCCCTTGATGACCACTCCTTGGCTGTAGTCCCTGTCTCCCTGCAGAGCTGTCTATTCAGGGTGGCACACTTGTACTTCGGCCTTCTGCACTTTTCAGTTGTAAACAGATGATAGTAGAGAGGTGGTCAGAAAGTCCGTTTCTCTTTTCTGGTTTTATAGAACCTACAGGAAAGGGCCTCTACCAGATGGCTGTGTCAGCTCCTCCAGTGGGCGTGGAAGAGGTTATCCTCCTTTTGTGCCACTGACACCCAGAGAGGCTACACAACTTGCCCAGATCACACTGCTAGGCGATAGATGGGGCATTTTGTATTTCTGTGCTTCCATCCACTACTCAACCTTCTGTGGTGATCTTTGGGGTCAGACCTGCTGACTCCTCCAGTGCCTCCTTCAAACATGTTCATCGTCATTCAGTCTAAGACTCCAGCCAGAGAGGCACCAGAGGGTTAAGAGCCCTCTGAGGTTTGGGGCAAGCCTTTTCTGTACCTGAGTAACAGAGGGAAAGTATCCTCCATAGAGTTACGAGTACATGAAATGATGTATGCAAAGCACCTCACCATGTTTGGCCTGAGGGCTCATGCAGGAACGTGGAGAGACCTAGAGGGTATAATGCTAAGTGAGACACCTCAGATCAGGAGGATGTCATCTCTTTGCAAAATCTACAAAGCACCTCACCATGTTTGGCCTAAGTGCTCATGAACTGTGGTGAGGATGACCTGAGTTTCAGTCACCTGTGTCTTCCTTAGCTTTCTGATCACCTGCAGAGGAACCACTTACCAGTCATGTCATCACACTCTCTTGTTATTGGCATCTCTGTACAAGCATTTGTTCTCATATAAAAATGCTCATTTAAGATTGGGGATCGGGCTTCCCTGGTGGCGCAGTGGTTGAGAGTCCGCCTGCCAATGCAGGGGACACGGGTTCGTGCCCCGGTCCGGGAAGATTCCACATGCCGCGGAGCGGCTGGGCCCGTGAGCCATGGCCGCTGAGCCTGCGCGTCCGGAGCCTGTGCTCTGCAATGGGAGAGGCCACAACAGTGAGAGGCCCGCGTACCGCAACAACAAAAAAAAGATTGGGGATCAAGGAGAACTTATACTGAGCTGAGCACTTAGAAAGTATGTGACGAGGAGAACACATTTCAGGAACATTGGTGTCTTTTATTTTGTTTTAGGAGCTGAACCGTTTACGAAAGGCTGCCTTGGCCTTTGGTTTCCTGGACCTGCTCAAAGGGGTGGCTGACATGCTAGAAAGGGAGTGCACGCTGCTGCCTGACACAGCTCACCCCGATGCTGCGTTCCAGCTGACTCACGCCGCCCAGCAACTCAAGCTGGCCAGTACTGGCACCTCTGAGTATGCCGGGTATGACCACAACATCACACCTTTGCAGACAGACTTCTCTGGGAGCAGTGCTGAAAGAATGTGAAGCTGACTTCATTCTTTTTTCAAGTGAAAATAATTTAGGGTAAAAACTTTTCTGGTCTGTTCACCTCTGCAGCAGCTACCCAAAGACCTTCCCAAGGCTGCCTCAGAAGCACCACTTACAGGTTTGACTCTGCTACTCTGAGAAGGGTTCTGCAGGGTGGGCAGCTGCTCGGGCTTTGACCTTAGCTTTCTGGAGCTGTCTTTAAAACCAAAAGACAACTGTTGCTCCCACAGTGGGCATGTTTCCTGAGAAGCCTGAGACTGACAGGTCCCACAGTGGGCATGTTTCCTGAGAAGCCTGAGACTGACAGGTCCCACAGTGGGCATGTTTCCTGAGAAGCCTGAGACTGACAGGCGTAGAGCCCTCTCCACCTTCCTCGGGCACCCTAACAACCTGGGTTCTCTGTTCCTGAAAGGCCCTTCACTCTTCTCCTCTCCCAACCACAGGGACATTTTCAGGTACCTATGGTTGGGAGAGGAGACTTGCTAAGTACAAGCCCAACATCACTAAGTTTCAGAATTTCTACCTTAGAACTTGGGCAAAAGGTCGGTGGTAACCCTTAGGTACTTTTGGTATATCTTGAGATACAAACTTTTAAACAGCAACCATAAATGTATAAAATGATTCTTGTTTCTTCAAATTTTTTTTAATGAAAATAAAATATTTGATTTTCTATAAAATGGTTTCACTGGGAAATTTTTAATGGGTCTTTGCCTTTGCTCTGTCCTATAACCTAAGTATAATTTTAACTTCCTAAGTAGCATAGATTCATCAATCTTGAAGGTTCCTTGGGTTCCATACTGACTTCCTTGTTTCTGACACTGGTTAGGCCTCACTGCTTCACTGCCTAAGCCAGGTTCCATCCAGGTAGATTCTGACATCACTGTAGTCAGTTATGGTTCTAGCTTCATGACCTTGGGCAAGTCATCTAACTTCTCCAGGCTTTATTTACATCATCAGTGCTTTTCAGATTGTTCTGTAAACCTCCTAAGGAATGGCTGCTTCAACCCAAGCAACCATGTTTTATTTAACATGCTGAATTGCTATATAGGCATACCTCGGAGGTTTTGCAGGTTTGCCTCCAGGCCACCGCAGTGAAGCAAATATTTCACTAAAGTGAGTCACACAAACTTCTGGTTTCCCAGTATATAAAAATGTTATGTTTACACTATACTGTAGTCTATTAAGTGTGCGATAGCATTCTGTCTAAAATAAAATGTATATACCTTGATTAAAAAATATTTACTGCTAAAAAATGCTATCCATCATCTGACAACACAGGGTTGCCACAGATCTTCAGTTTCTAAAAAATGCAAGTATCTGTGAAGTGCAATAAAGCGAGGTATGCCTATACAATATTTTGTCTAAACAAAGGAATTTATCACTAACAATTTGGAAACCATTAGACTAGATGATCTTTAAACACAAGTTACTAAGATTTTAATTGTAAATGTTTAATAGAAATACACAGTCTTTAGCTTTCTCAGACAGCAATAAAGGGGTTTATAACAATCAGTCACTAAGAATACAAGATTCTGCCACAAAGATACAGCATAATCTGCTGTAAAGCTGATCTGTCCAATTACACATAGAAAGTCAGTTGAAAGAACACCAGAAATTAATACAAACAAATGATGACAGAAGTTGCAGACATGCAAAATATCCTTCAGTGCAATGAACTTGTAAAAATATCAACCAGCCTATGCTAATCAGATGTTTTTACTTAGGTCAAACCAAGTTTCCATCTTGGGCTCAGAGAAATAGCATAACCCAGTGAGTCCCCTTTCCCCCAGGAACAATGGGAATGGCAGAACAGGAAAAGCCATCATACCTTAAATTCCTATATACAAACATTACTTGGTTTACTTGGAATGTATTAGGGAAAACTGATGTTTTCGACAATGGCCAAATCATAGTGTCTAGATTTTTTTCAGTTCCTCTGTTGGTGGATTTCCTGCCAGGAATTGTTAAAGGCTCAGCTGGTGGTTCTCCAGCCAAAGTTCTCACTCTGTTTTCACTGTCCTACTGCAGACAGGTGAAACAACAGCAAAATAAAAAGCAGGTGTTTTTGAGGCCTATTCAAAAACAGTTCCACCAACGCACTCTGACATAAGTAAATGGACTCAGTCAATGCAGGGGAAGGAACACTGAGTTTTTTATGTCTGTGCACAGCCTAAGACAGTTTCATAGGTATTTTTACTTGACCTACTCTGATGTTTCCAGTTTGCCACAGGCTGCATGGCCAGTTTGACCCTTTTGATCCCTGTAGCACCATTTGCATTTGGAACTCCTATAATTGTTTTCTAACTAATGTTTCATCTTTCTTTCGTGTTGAAAATAGTTCTGATTTAGCTAGGAATGAAGTAAGTGATCATGGTGTTCCAAGGTTCTGACTGGTTTCTCAAATCACCCTGTGCCTCTCCAGTGCCCACGCAGGTTAAGATGTTGTTAGAGAGACCAAAAGATTCAGAGGTAATATGTGTCCTCCAGCCCTACTCAGACTCCGAAATGTTTTATCAATGACTGAGTAAAACTCGATTTCCAGAAAAATCAATGCCAACCCACTTAACAAGTAGCCCCTTGGGTACAGAATATATTAGGTCCTTGTCTGAGCCACTTTCACAGCCTCCTATACAGCAACGTAGTCTTGCTTTTTTTTTTTTTTCCACAAGCAATAGCTGAAAAGAACAAATCCCAGCTATAAGAATGGCCAGTAGCTGGTAGCATCAGGGCACTGAAGAAGTATCTCTGGCCTGTGTGAAACAGACTGACTGGACATGGAGTGGGTGGGGGTAGGGCTGAGTCTTTTGCTCTCATTAACGGAATACATAGGAATGAACCTGTCATCAGGTATCAGTAATCCATGTCATGCAAGTACTACACTAAGATAATACAGTAAATTCAGGAATGTTACTGGGGAAAAAGGAAGATAGCCTCACTGAGAATTTAATCATTTAACTTTAAAAAAACTTTTACATCAGTACAAGGTAAAACTGTAAGAATTATAGATTAGGCTCAAACTGGCAAGAAGTCATCTAAATCTCTCTTTTTAGTGGATCTTTTTCTTTTTTTGTCCAAAGCGCCGCCTGCGCTGTTTATAAAGATGACGGAAATTTATGTATAATCCTGAAAAAGAAAAGAGGCCAATTAGAAATGAGAATCTTTGTCTCTTTATAAGCAGAAGCTCTTGGGGCAGGACAGTCCCTAGTTGTCTGTTTTTCATATCCCACAGCCCTGTGCTTACTGCAGTTGCTCAGGAAGTACAACTTAGAAATATTAATAATGCACTAGAGACAGTTTTTCCCCAGTGGGTTCTACAATTTAATTTTCTTCCATATTTTACTATGAAAATTTTCAAATATACAGAAGATTAAACCATTGTACAGTGAATACCACCTAGATTTAAACTTTAACTTTTTTACATTTACTTTGTCACATACCCATTCCCGTCTCATTCAATGTATTTCAATGTAAGCTGCAGACATCAGTACACTTCACCCCTAAAAATTGCATTAATTAGAGTTCAGTATTCTTTTTTTTCCTTTCTATTAAGGTAGGATTTACATAAAATGAAATACACAAATCTGAAACAGAGAGAACCTAATTTTTAATTCAAGGCTATGCAATAATATGTATTAAGCAATAGCCTAAAAGGTATGAGACGCTTTTCTAGGAAGCACACAATTCAGTGAACTAGAAAAACACAGGATTTAAGAGCCAGAAGAAAATTTCAATCCTACGTGATCACTGAGTAGTTCTGTAGCTTAGCCTTACCTCAGTTTTCTCATTGTACAACAGGGTTAAAAACACTTATTTTACAGACATTGTGAGAGAATGTATGTTTGATCCATACACAAATATAACTGGTTGTTATACTGCTTCTAAATTACGTAGATTTAGGATTTATTTCATTCTGAAGAACAAAAACAACTACATATTAATTGTAGGCAAGCTATGAATACAGAACCTTGTAAGTCAGAATATGCAATAGCTTAAACAACACAAGGAAAAGCCACTAGGGTTAGTGCACATTAAAATACATCTACCTGGGACTTCTCTGGTGGTCCAGTGGTTACAACTCTGTGCTCCCAATGCAGGGAGCCCAGGTTCGATCCCTGGTCAGGGAGCTACATCCTGCATGCCACAACTAAGAGCCTGCATGCCACAACTAAAATCATGCCGCAGAAAGATCCTGCATGCCGCAACTAAGAGCCGGTGCAGCCAAATAAATAAATAAATACTTTTAAAAATACATAAATAAAATACGTCTACCCTTCTAGCTTTTTTAGTAAAATATTTTAAGGGTCTTTCCAACACTTATTCCTTTTTAACACTTTCAGTAGGCCCACCTCATGAAGCCTAATTACAGTAGTACTAGATTTATCCACTAATAGAGGTAAAGAGCTCTTTTCATGAGTGCATTTTCCAAATTGAAGCTTACTCCCTTAAAGCGCCAAACGTTTTAACATTTTTGGTTTGAAATCTTTCTGAAATGGAAAAGAAGAACAAATGGAATAAAATTTAACCTTTGGCAGATGACCTGCCCCCATAATGTATATTATTTAACTGCCCCCATAATCTATATTATTTAACTGCACTTCTGCCATGTGCTGATTCCGAGGGGCTCCTAAAGGGTGTAGGTCTCTTCTCCCCCACTTCTAAATGACCAAGATCGGGAATTCCCTGGTGGTCCAGTGTTTAGGACTCCGTGCTTTCACTGCCAAGGGCCCGGGTTCAATCCCTGGTTGGGGAACTAAGATCCCACAAGTTGCATGGCACAGATAAATAAATAACCAAAATCACTGGGCTTTCCAACTTCTTGGGTTTACTTTTTGTGGTCTCCCTCTCAGTCTGGGGAAGCCAGCCTCCAAGCTGGTCCCCAATAATCCCTACCTCCTGGTATTTCATACCCTTGTGTAGTCCCCTCCCACATTATACAAGGTTGATCTGTTTAAGAAAGAGAATACAGCAAAAGTGATAGTATGTCGGGGCTTCCCTGGTGGCGCAGTCGTTAAGAATCCACCTGCCGGGCTTCCCTGGTGGCGCAGTGGTTGAGAGTCCGCCTGCTGATGCAGGGGTCACAGGTTCGTGCCCCGGTCCGGGAAGATCCCACATGCTGCGGAGCGGCTGGGCCTGTGAGCCATGGCCGCTGAGCCTGCGCGTCCAGAGCCTGTGCTCCACAGCGGGAGAGGCCACAACAGTGAGAGGCCCGCGTACCGCAAAAAAAAAAAAAAAAGAATCCACCTGCCAATGCAGGGGACGTGGGTTCAAGCCCTGGTCCGGGAAGATCCCACAGGCTGCGGAGCAACTAAGCCCCCGTGCGCCACAACTAGAGAAAGCCCATGTGCAGCAACAAAGACCCAACACAGCCAACAAATAAATAAATCTTTTTTTTTTTAAAAAGTGATAGTATGTCACTTCTGGGTTTAGGTTATAAAAAGCAGTGTGGACATGATAGAAGTGCTAGTTATCACTATAATGGCAATCTTATTACAATTGATAAATGTATCAAATCAACATGTTATACCTTAAAGTTATACAATGTTTTATGTCAAATATATTTCAATAATAAATAAATTTTTTAAAGGCAAAAAAAAAAAGGCAGTGTGGCTTCTGCTTTCTTCCACATCACTTGCTTTGGGGAGAAGCCATGTCATGAGCATCCACATGGAGAAGTACTACGGCAGGAAACTGAAGCCTCCTGTCCACAGCTACATAAGCAAGCTTGAAGCAGATCCTCCAGCCCCAGTCAAGTGTGCAGAAACTGTAGCCCCCGCTGAGCTGACAGCTTGAAGAAACCTCATGAGCGTCCCTGAGCCAGGGCTACCCAGCTAGCCTACTTCCTGACTCTCAGAACACATGCGAGATAATAAATGTTTTCCATTCTAAGCTGCTAAGTTTGGGGGTAATTTGTTACACAGAAAAAGACAACCAGTACACTATCTGCCGCCACATCCTTCTGTTGCCAGGAGACCACAGAGCCATACTTCAAGGCCACCTCAAGACTTTTGTGAAATACAATAGGGAGAAATATATGTAAGTATATTAAAATGTGTTAGAACTTTATCTAAAGTAAATAATCCTCATAATTAGGAAGGCTTTTAAGTCTCTCATATTTGCAATAATTTAGGTTTACTTCTCTTTCCCTTCTTTTAAGTGCTTAGTTTTTATGAGTTAAGGCAAAACTTTATGGTTTTATATAAAAGTAAACTAATAAACAAGCAACGCTTTACATGAGGAGTGGGGGGCTTTCCTACTGTTAGGTAGAAGCCTTCTGACGTCTCCTGGCTGCTCAGAGGCCTTTACTGCCTTCCCTCCTTGCTGCCAGCTGTATTACCACCTCTGTAATAATTCCTCTGGATAAGGGATCTGCTACTGAAATTGGAAGTAAAATGAGCTTTTTATTCATTTTTTATTCAGGTTTAAAAGAGCTGCTTACACTGTTTTAAACATGAAATATGGTGACGTCCCAATGACCTAGGACATTTCAAGAAGACAACTCAGTCACTGGAGATGTGGGAAGAAATACGTCCACACGTAGCATATTCTCCTAATGGGTCTGTTTTGCAAAGCAATCGTTCTCTAACTTACTTCTACTCTTGTGAAAGTAAGCATACTAATAAGGATTTTTAAAACTCTGAATCATTTAACTCTACCTTCTAAGAAGTAACAGAAAAAAGGTCTATCACAGAGCCAATACTTACCTAAAAATAATATTATAAGATAAATCTGAAGAAAAAAGGAAAATCTAACTTTGATTTTCACTGGATATGGCAATGTGAAGCTGAATCTTCCTGTTTCATTAAATATTGGAATGGACTGGATCACTGAGACGGCTGAAAAGCAGAAACAAGAACGTTTTAGAAGCAAATGAAATACAGTCACATCTACTGATAGAACCTTCTAACCCCTCAAAGTTTCTGGGTTTGTTGAAAAATGCTTCTTCCTCCTCTCTCTGTACAATGGGCTCATGTCTCTTTTTTTCTTCCCCCTATAGCTTTCCTAGGAAATAAGCCTCCAAGCTGACAAGGATAAATGAGGAACAGTCATCTGATAGCACTGGGCTTCCGATTCCATAAAATGAAGAGAAAAATCTCTGACTCACTCACTAGGTGTTTGTCGTAATAAAATAAAGTCATCAATAAGACATTGCTTTGGAAAATTAAAAGTACCATATAAATAGGAAGCATGCAGTGCATGACCACCCAGCTTCCAAACTTTAACAAAATGAGCTACTTCCTTGGAACAGTCTGGATACCAGGAGTATTGTGGAAGGAAGCTACTAGAAAGAAATTCTTGAAAAGTTCAACACCCATATTTCAGACTAAGGCTGGCAGAGGGAGGAAGAAAGATCTGGCCACCCCTTGGAATTAAGGTATAAAACCTAGAGTTCCTCAAAGTACCTTCTACCAAACATCCCAGAGGATACAGGGGAATCCACATAGTGTAACGAAGCCATGTGAGCACCTTCCAATCCATGTCAATGCAAGAAAGCATGTAGAAGGGGTACCTATTGAAAATAAGGAATTAACATGTTAAAAGCTACTGAATGCAACCCTAGAACATCATTCAACAATAATTTCACAATTAGCCACACATGGCTTCTTCTTAGCAGAATTATAAACTCCCATCATGCTCCTCCTCCAGTCTTCAAAGGATATGAATTCTCAATAACGGCAGACTAAGTTTAGGTCTCAAAGGAACCCTCTATGAAAAGGTTCAGTATATAGAACAGATGCTCAGAAGCATTTTGGCTTTATTCCTAGTTGATCTACATTCCAAGTAGGTAAAGATGACAGATACTTTGACAGCCACTTTATCGCTGCATAAATGAACATTACCAAAATTAAAGTATACAAAAGACCTCTAATCTATAATCAGGAATACTCTATTTAAAAAGAGATAACATAAAAAAAAAGAAAGTTGCTTCCTCCCAAACAGTAAAAGTTAATATTAAGTACCTATAATCTCTTTCACCTTTGTGTTAAGTAAATTAGAGGGTATACTGGGTGCCATGGGATACAGACTCCATTTAAACACAATCTAGGACCGCTGATGTCTTTTCTCCCTCTTGACTGTCAACTTTACCAAAATACCACCAAACCTAGAGCTGAGGAGTCAATTTGCAAAACCAACCCTCCACTTGACTGAAAAGGGAAGAAGTATGGAGTGTGTATGGTCTGGTAAAGAAGAACACATCTACTTTAATTGGATCTTTTTTTTTTTTTAAGATATTTCTTCTATTGACAACTGAGAATGGAAGAATCAGGTAAGAGGTCAATTCAAACTTCAGTAATCTTGTAGTAAAAGATTCATTTCTATCATCCCTTCTCGAAGGCTGATCTTTACTACTTCCATCCAACCTGGGATGCTCCTTCAGCCCCATGTTTCTTCAGCCCTTTCAAGAATTTTTCCATGTGAATGAGTCCTCTCTTTCCAACAAGACAGCAAGATCCTGAAGGGTAAGATCCTTTCATTTCTCTGGATCTCTCCCTCTACTCTCCAGTGCCCAGGCTGGTATTATGATCCATTGACTGTTTAAAAAATAAAACTGCGTCACCTTTACAGAGCACACAGATGCAGGTAGAACTCTCCACACATAGAACCTTAATCTCAAATCAAATGAGATTGTGAATAAGACAGCAACTCCCTCAAGAAGAGAGATGCTCCAGAGTGGGAGAAGCACTCAAACACCATCCTGGCATTTCTACCCACCTCAAAATTTCAGCTGTGCTCCATATATAAAACACAAAGAAAACCACAGCTTTGTTTTGCATTTCTTCCATGGTGCCAAAGACGATAAACAAAATGAAGTTCCTTCCAAGAAGCTATTAAAAGGACCCAAAAGAGAGAGAGAAGTTTTAAAATATATTTTCAAAACACAACATATAAATGTATTATCTGAAACGTAACCCCACTAAATTCAAGGTAAACAGAAAAAGACTGAGAAAACTTAAACAAGTTAAAGTGCCCAAGCCAGTATTTGTGGACGTGTGTGTGTGTGTGTGTGTATTACACACGTTCAAACACAGTTTAAAGAATACTGCCAAGTGAACATCTGCGTCTGCATAACACAAGTTAAGAAACAGAACGTTACCAGTGTGGCACACCCCCTCCCTCCCCGTAGTAAGTAACTACTATCGTTTTTTTTTTTTTTAATATTTATTTATTTTTGGCTGCTTTGGGTCTTAGTTGCAGCATGCGGGATCTTTCGTTGAGGCATGCAGGCTTCTCTCTAGTTGTGGCGCGCGGGCTTAGTTGCCCCACAGCATGTGGGATCTTAGTTCCCTGACCAGGGATCGAAACTGCGTCCCCTGTATTGGAAGGCAGATTCTTAACCACTGGAGCACCAGGGAAGTCCCAGAAACTACTGTCTTGTGTTAACCATTCCACTGCTTGTCTTTATAGTTTTACTACTTATGTATGTATTCCTTAACAGTATATTGTTTCATTTTGCTTGATTTTAAACCTTCTGAAATCATACTCTATGTATTATACTCTGACTTGCTTCTTACTCAAAGTGACATTCCCAAGATTCATCCATGTTGGCGCATGTGGTATTGCCCACCTGCAGAAGGCTTCACTCACATTGTATTCTACACGAATGGCATGCCCTGGAGGCATGTGATGTGATGACACCGAACCTATCTTGCCCTAGAAATTCTACCCTAATGCTTATTTGTACCCGTCTTTGATATTAAAAAAATATTATTCCGTATTAGTGGGTCACTCACTATCCACTTTTATTCTTTTGAACTAAACAAAACAACCTCTTTCCAAGGACAGAAAACCAAGAAATAACAAGGCTATTGTATTAACACCCTTTACCATGCAACTGATACTATCAGAGTGCCAGAGCTGATATGCCAGAAAAGGGTTGAACTATAAAAACAGCATCCAGAAGAGACTAGCCAACAGTCACCTGATGCCCCCTGAGTCTGGGTTGGTGGTATCTAATAATGTCTAACTGCATATAGTTAGGGAACAAGGCAAGGAAGCTGGAAGACTTTGATGTCCCATTCCTGAGAGCAATCTTCCAAATATTAGGAAACAACCTAGATGTACTGGGGGTGGGGGGGGGGACTCCCCACATGAGTCAGAAGAGCCACCTTCATACATGGAAGAAAGTCCAAAGTGAAGAGAGTTCCCAGGTATTACACCACCTTCATTGACCTGAGGTGGTAGGAGACTGGGCACACCCCTATCTAAGAAGAGGTTAGGGTTTTCCACTCCTGCCTGAGAATCAAGCTTCCCTAGTTTTAAAGCTCTTTTTATAACTTTGTGATATCACGAAGATATTATAAACAGTAAAACAGACCTGAAATGGCAAAAGTCTATTTTAAAAAATATCCCTCAGGTTTCACAATTTCCAACCTGTTCAGATAAAACAATGCTATTCCTGTGCAAATAGGTATTTTTACTAACTGAGACTTCCCAGCAAAGTGTGGATACCTACTAAATAAACACTGAAACCTTTCATTCCCCACCCTCGAGCTCAACTGTTCAATACCTGGAAAAGAGAAGGTATCACTGGTGACTTAGTGACTCCAATTGCTGCATTGATAGCTTCCACAACTGCCAGCATCTGGCAGAAATACATCATGTCAGCCACGGTGTGGAACGTGTCATAGAAGGACTCTATGGGACAAATACACATTAAGGGTAAATCAACTGGCAAATTCCAACAGAAGTATTTTGCAAACTAGATAACTCTTTACACGAAAGGAATTTTAGGAAAAGTATAATAAACATCCAGTCAGATTCAAATTCACTATTCACTCCTCCATGGGCCTGAATACTAAATTCTACTGTTTACCAGAAAGTTAACACATAAACCCTGTATGTCCTTCTCAGTTTTAAAAGGCAAGAAAAGACACATACCTAGACTTCACTCAGTTATTATATGTTGAAAAATCTATGTATCAAGCACAATGATAATTCTTTTCAGATCCATTATCTCATTTATACATATATCAACTGCAACCTAGCCTTTTAAAATCTCAAAAACTATACAATCAAATAAATGGGGGCTTCCCTGGTGGTGCAGTGGTTGAGAGTCCGCCTGCCGATGCAGGGGATGCGGGTTCGTGCCCCGGTCCAGGAAGATCCCACATGTCGCGGAGCGGCTGGACCCATGAGCCACGGCCGCTGAGCCTGCACGTCCGGAGCCTGTGCTCCGCAACGGGAGAGGCCACAACAGTGAGAGGCCCGCGTATCGGAAAAAAAAAAAAAAAAAGAAATGGTATAAACCTAAGAGTATGGAAAGTTTGAGTAAACCATAGTATATCTATTTCATGGAATATTATATAACAATTTAAATGACGGTTATTCCTTATATGAGGACAATAAATGTGGTATCAATTTGGAGTGCTCCATAATTTAATATCCTTCACTTTTCATACTGATCCTCACTTGACATCCTGCATTCGTACATTCCTCTTTGCAGTGTTTCTCAGCCAGGGCACCACTGACATTTTGGGCAAGACAATTCTTTGTCCTGCACATTGTAGAAGGTTTAGGATTCTTGCCTCTCTGCCTATTAAAGTAGTGCCTCTAAGAAATGGCAGAGTTAGGCACCTTACCAACAAAGATGACACTGCAGGCACCTCAAGAGAATACAGTTTAAATATCAAATGAATAAAACGAGCCCCTTGCAGAAACTAAAATACTCTCTAATATTCTTGTGAAAATGATCCACTTTACAATCCTGCTACAAAGTCAAATGCAAAAAAATGAAGAATGGTATACAGTGTTATTGCATAATTTTGCTGGAAAAATTCCACCAATAAGTAAGTTCAAAATTTGACCAATTCTTTTCTTTGAGGAAGTAATGCAAAATTACAATTTAAATTTTTCTATATATAAGATAAAAAATTTATTCATAATTTTAAACGTCCCTTGTCAAGACAAAATCCCAACCAAATCTTTTTGTTGCCATTTACAATGAAATTCTGGTATCCTTTTTCAGGGGATTCACTTATTAATTTCTTGGACAATTATCTTTGAAAAATGAGGTTCTCCATTACTTTGAACTAGAAAGTTGTAACTTAAGATTCGGCATATGGTAAATAAAAGTAAGATCTTGTTGCTTTGCCTCTAGTTTTATGGGAAAAATATCCTTGTTTCAATTCAGGAATAGAAATCTGATTTCTAAAATGACTGTTACAAAGAATATTAATAACATTAACATGCTTATAATACTGTTTTAAAAACAAGATGCACAATTGTACACACAGTATGACTATAATTTTTAACTGCAGGAGAAAAAAAAAGACTAAAAGGAAACATATGGAAATATTAACAGTGATGGACAATGGCTTATTCACCTCCCCTTCCATCCCACCGCACCTCCTCTCTGGTTTTCCCCCACTTTCCAAATGTTCTTAAATCAGCCCAATTACTTTTATGATTTGAAAAAACTTTTAAAAAGTTCTAAAAGGCACTCAGATGTTAATGGATATAGATTTAAATAGTGGTAGTATAAAATAGTATACTCTTTCTGGGCAGTATAAATCAGAATCCTTAAAAGCAATCTGCCCCTAACACATTGTAAACCAACTATACTCCGGTAAAAATTCATTTTAAATAAATAAATAAGATAAAATAAAAATAAAAATAATCTGCCCTTTTATCTCATAATTCCACTTTAGGAACTGTTCCTATGAAAGTTATATGGGTTTAGAAAGATATACAACAAGGTGCCAAGAATCTGTTGCTCTGATAGATGGGATTATGGTAGAGCTTTTGTTTTGTTTTATTTAAGTCTTTAAGTAATTAACACATTTTTATAATTAGAAAAAATTTTTAATTTATTTAATAAAAAAGTATTAATAGAGAGCGAGACAAGAGTTTCTACATAAGCCTAAGAGTTTGCTATTTCCTTAGCATGAGAAGTTTAGCACATACACGTTTATGTGAAAAAAACAAGTACATGTGTAGAGTCTGCCATTCACCAACATCCTTTATTCAAAAAAAGATAACTGCAAAGGGCAAACTATGACCCTGGGTACCAGGCCCAGGTCCTTATTACACCTTTGAGGACTGATAAGAGAAGAATTACACCAGCAGCTCCATTCCAGTAGGTGATTTAGGAAGGGACTCAGAGCCAAAATAGAAATTACAAATCCAGGCAGCTTAAACACATGACCCAGATAAGTTAGCAGCTTTTGGAGTGGATCACCTAACAGCTAGCAGGCTTGAACATTCAGAATCGATCCAATTATGTTAGGTTAAATAAATTATTTATGAATTTGAATGTACCTAGTCATTCCATGGGACTTGTGATAAATTCATACTAGTAAGAGCTACAGATCTGAGAACAATTGCCGAGACTTCCTTTGTTTCTTTAAATAACTCATCTGTAGACCTCTGGTTACACAGGACTATAAGATGCTAGGCATTTGGGAAGTTTTTCACTAGCCTGTTACTGTGCTTTGCAGAATTCCAAGGTATTAAGAAGGCTGGAAAAACAACGTGCACTTCTTTCACAAGATTCTGGAGCTAATTGCAATTCATCTTTACAAAACTCAGATGGGAAAATTTAGGACTGAAGAGTAAAATAGTCTACAGGATTTTTTTCTCTTTTTTAAATAGTTTATATTTTCCATTATGCTCATATTTTTCCTCATATTTACTTTATAAAATAAGGAAAAAAATTTAAATGATCCTTTCAAACCATTTGAAAATGGTGCCTCTTCTTCCAATCATTTCACATTTATTGGTTCAGTTTTTTTTCTCCTTTTTACATTGGTGTGATCGAACTGGAAAAACAAATTTATGTTACCTTTTTAGCCCATCATAAGTATTCTTCCGTATTATTACAATCTCTTTAAATACTTTATATTTGCTTTACAACATTCCACTGAGTGAACAATCTAAACCAATCCTTCATTGATGGACATTTAGGTAGTTTGCAATTTGTATTACATAAAATACAATATACAATACAAATATAAATAATGCCATAATGTATATCATTTTGAGAAAGCTTTTCTTATAGTTTCAATTATTTCTTTAGAACGTATTTCCAGAAATGAAATAACCAAGTTCAAGGATATGAACAGTTAAGGTTCTCAATGCACCTTGCAAAATGATTTTCCCAAAGACATGTTGTACTTATGGACCCTCCCAGTAGCCACTGTTGTGTTTATTTTAGCATATGTTGTCTTGAATTAAGTGTCTTTTACAACTTTGCAAAATTGATACATAAAAAATAATATTTTTCATTTCCTTCACCATTACTGAGTTAAACATTTTGCTGTATGTTGAATTAGTTTTATTTCCTCTTATGAACTGCCTGTACATGACCTTTATTTATCTATTGGGTGGAGTTTTCACATTTTAAAATCAATTTGTACAAGTTCTTTATATGTAAAAAAAACAATAACTCTTGCCGATATTTGTTGCAATTTTCCACCAACCCTCCACCCCCATTTTGCTCAACTCAATATGCTTTTAATCTTTAATGTTGTTTTGGCTGGATGTTTTTACATATATAGAAATTTAGGCATTTTATGTAGTTAAATACATTGACCTTTTTCTTCGTGATTTCTTCTATCACTTTTAAGGTTAGAAAGTCCTAACCCTCCACATGTGATTTTATAAATATTTACTTTATCTTCTATTATGACTTAACTTTTTGATATATGGCTCCTAAATCCTTTGGGGGGATTTATTTTTGTATACAGTGTGAGAAGAGTCAAACAGATTATCTGCCTCCCACACCTAACCAATTTTTGGAAACTTTTCCCATCTAATAAAAAAAAAAATGATTGGAAAACACTTTCCTTTCCACTGATTCATGATTCCTTTTTTTATCATATCCATAATCTGGATATATATATATATATATATAAAATGTAAGACCTCTTTCTGAGCCACCTCATCTGCTCTATTAATTACTCTATTCTTATGCTAGTGCTATACTATTTTAATTACATTCTTTCATGTCAGGTAGAGAAAGTCCTCTCCCATTACTCTTTCTTCCCTCAAATTTTATTATCTATTTACTGTTCACAATAAAATTTCAGAATACTTTAGATCACATTCTCAAAAATGTTCTGTTGTCATTTACTTTGGCCAGAATTCTGTTAAACATATAAATTAATTTAGCAGAACTAATATCTTTTTTTTAATATAAATTTTTATTTATTTATTTTTGGCTGAGTTCAGTCTTTGTTGCTGTGCGTGGGCTTTCTCTAGTTGCGGCGAGCAGGGGCTACTCTTCGTTGCAGTGCATGGGTTTCTCATTGCAATGGCTTCTCTTGTTGTGGAGCATGGGCTCTAGGCACGCAGGCTTCAGTAGTTGTGGCACGGGGGCTCAGAAGTTGCAGCTCACGGGCTCTAGAGAGCAGGCTCACTAGTTGTGGCGCACGGGCTTAGTTGCTCCGCCGCATGTGGGATCTTCCCAGACCAGGGCTTGAACCCATGTCCCTTGCCTCGGCAGGCAGATTCTTAACCACTGTGCCACCAGGGAAGCCCCAAGAACTAATATCTTTATGTAGTCTTTTCATTCAGTCTTACAATAATCCATTTAGTCTACTGAGGCTCCAAAGGGGTGAGATCCCTTAAGGACTTGTATAACTTTGACACTGTGAGTATCACATCAATTTATTTAGTTATAAATGAACTATCAAGCAGTGAATAAGAAAGGGATGTCAGCCCAAGATAGCCCTGGCTAGCTGTGTGGATGTGGACCATTTCTTTGACAATCTCCAAGCCTGTTTTCTCATCTATTAAATGGACAGAACATCCAGTCTGCCTGTTTCACAAGGCCAAGGGAAGTGAAAGATGTGAACATACAATGAAAGGCATGAAGTGCTACACAAATATGGTGGGGGGGTAGGGGGTGGGAGTGGTGGTATTGTTAATACCAAAGGCAGAGACTGTTACTTTTGGTGAATAGGGGGCCAAACTACTGAAAAAAGAAAACTAGCCTTGAAATTTTGCACTTGCCTTTTCCCAAGATAAGGAACCGCACAGTCAGGTTGACAAATATCCAGGAGAATCCCAAGAACTGCACTAGATTATACATGAACAGGTATCCTTTCTTCAAGCTTGCAAGAGCTGAAAAGCAAAGCAAGGTGGTAAGCTGTTAAAAGCAGTAGTCACAGCAGGAGGTGGGTATGTGGGGCATACTTGGATGACTTCATCCCTCTTTACTACTTGGGTGCCCTAAGCTCCCCCCAAAATACCTGGCTCAGGTCTGCACCAACCTGGGCTTCTGGTCCCATAGAAAAACAGATAAGGAAAAATTATAAGGAACATTGTAGTCCAAGGTATGTGTTCAGCAATCTTTCCCCTCACAGCACTGAAGAGTAAGTATACAGACTTAACAAATCCAAGAGGGAAAAAGGAAAATTATTTCTGGCAAAGAATGACTGACTAGCTAAGGAGGCATTAAAAGGAAATAAAGCTATACTCAGCTCTTGCTCTTGTCATCTTAATATAATCTACAGTTTCTTCTTTTTTAGAATTTTTTTAGGTCATGCAGGTCAAACTAGCTCAAAGAGATAGAAACTGTAATAAAAAAATTCTGGTATTTGCTCATATATCCATCTAAACAAGCATTAACTGAACACCTACAATATACAAGATACTGTGAGTAGCACTACTGAGATTCAAGGATGGTTAAGACATGATGCTGCCCTCAAAGAGTTTACAATCTAAAAACCGTATTACAAGATTGAGAGTGACAGGTAATGTCTTGTGAAAATTTCAAGGTGAGAAAAATGACTTTAGGCTGGAGAAGCATGTATCAGGCAAGTCTGCACGGATGAGATGGCATCTGATCTGGGCTTTGAAAGATGGTAGAATGAGGACATAAGCAAAGGAGGAAAATTACAAACCAAGAGGCAGGAAGGAGAATAAGGGACATTAATTTTGTCTGCAGCCTAAGGGTTTGTGAAGACAGAGCCAACTATGGAATTAAGTAAGGAGCTTAGACAGAGTCATGGTTGAGTCAAAGGAGTAGGGAAAAGGAAAGGATAATTCTTGAGAAGAACTACAGAGTTCGGGTGTTGCTGCTACATATGTATTCCTACCTACATATTTTTGTAGCTACATTATCAGTGTTGCTACAGAGATATTTTGCATAGACACTTGGTTGATGCTCAAATAATCACGATTAGTGTGGTCAATCAAAAATAGCCTTATCCTGGGCTTCCCTGGTGGCGCAGTGGTTGAGAGTCCGCCTGCCAATGCAGGGGACGCGGGTTCTTGCCCTGGTCCGGGAAGATCCCACATGCCGCGGAGCGGCTGGGCCCGTGAGCCATGGCCGCTGAGCCTGCGCGTCCGGAGCCTGTGCTCCACAATGGGAGAGGCCACAACAGTGAGAGGCCCGCATACCACACACACACACACAAAAATAGCCTTATCCTAAGGAGCCAAAAAAGTCAGACTTGTAGCAACATTTAACTAATTAATTTTTTTTTCTTCAAAACTACAAAAATTTATTACACTTCCCCATATAAAGAACTTCTTTCATCAGGAAACTTTACGAATTTAGATAAAACTGTTAAAGCTTTTTCTAAGATCTTAAAAAAATCCATATATAAGAATTTTTACATATTTCAGAAGTTTATCCCTCAAACACCAAAAAATTAATTCAAATCTCAAGGTGGCCTTTTTATGTTGTTATTCTTCACCTCCACTAATCCTCTCCCCTCCTCTGCTTTTCTAAAGCAGAAAATTCCTCTAAATTAGTGGTTATTCAGTTTTTTAAAAAAGCAATGTCTTTTTCAAAAGAAACTTTATTCAGAACCCTAATACATAAAACACAAAAGCCAAGCTGTTCTGATTGAAGTAGACCTGCTTGCTTGGTCTATCCCTCCAAAGCATCTCTGGAAACCCCTGGGGTACCATGGAACATAGTTTGAAAACCACTGCTCTAAAACCTTCCCCTTTCCTACTTATGGCATATCAAGTAAGTGCCACTAAAACTGAAAAAGTTCAACTTAGGATATATGAGGAACACTTATTTTATTCTACTTTTCAGCATTAGTGTTGTATAGAACTGCATGGTCCTCCTACGAGAACAGAAGCTCTTTGAGCACAGGTGCTCTGATGGAGTCACTGTCTCCACATCTCAAGGGCCTAGTGCAATGCTTTCCATACGCCACAAATTTAAGATAGTTGCTGAATTTAATCTACGATACCCAGATGATAATACACTTACAGAGCTGCTTGCTTGGGCAGAAACAGAAATAGAACTGGATTTTTAAAAGGTTAATGAACAGCAGGACTATACAGAATACTTTCCATCTTTAAGGTTGACAACTACAGCCATTATGATCTCAGTTGGGACAAAAACACCAGGCTGCAAGAAGTGCAATCATGGACCTATGCAGTAATCTACACACCTCTGCAGGAATTGCTGCCACCTAGCACCCTACCTAGCACCCACCTATTAGGCCAGTCCAGGAGACTGGGGTTCTTCCATTCTGCTATACCAACCTTGGTGTACTCAGATGATGCTAGGCCCCCAACAGAAGGAAAACCTTAAAAGTAAGACTTTTGATGTGGGTGCGCACAGCTTAAGCATTGGACATTAAGGATTTCTCATAAACTCCCCTACACAATGCGAACACTCCTGTCATATCACACTCATCTATACCCGCATCTCTGTCACAAGTTAACTGGTAACTACCACAGCAGCAGGGGCAACTTACTTTCAGGGGAGCCTTGGCTTTCAATTCTGAGTTTATTTAGGCGTTCTTCTTCCTAGAATTCGGACAGAAGTTTTCCAAGAACACAAGTTAGACTATAGTATAGCACAGGGAACTACATTCAATATCCTGTGATAAACCATAATGGAAAGGAATATGAAAAATAATATATATATGTATAACTGAGTCACTTTACTATATAGCAGTAATTAACACAACATTGTATTTCAACTATACTTCAATAAAAAATAAATTTTAAAAAAAAAGAACACAAGTTAGAATTCCCAGATGCTTGCAGAAGTCCACATGCTGGATAAGTGATCTGGCTCCCTCAAAGCCACCTCCTTGCTTCCTTGGGGAAAATGTCCTAGCTCGTGGTGCCAAAAAGCCTGACTCCTGACTGGGTAGCACTGGTATCACAGAATGCCCATCCAGGGCTCACAGAATTAAACCAATCAGCTGGCTTCCAAACTACAAAGTGGGCAGCCTTAAAATCCTGGAGCTGGAAAAGACATCCAGAAAATTTGTTATGGTTGTAGAAACAAAATAGAAATTTAAGGTGGGAAATAGATTGCTATTTTATTTTTAAGATCTCTATAATATAATTCTCCAGAAGCTAAAATCACGTCTCCAACATCAGTGTGAACTTATACTAGGTTAATATAGATATAGATGGATATATATGGAAATATTTATAGATAAGTGTATATGCATGGGCTAGTATATACACATAGATTTCCTTGTTCTATCAGCTGAGAGGGCCTAAAAGCAATGACACCCCAGAGGCAGTAAGTGCACCTAGCACCCAGATCTTGGTTTCCACTACCATTCTCCAATAAAAAGAACAGAGCAGGGAATATACGAGATAAACCTGGCGCAGCTTATAGTGCCAGAAATTAAGGATTAATTTCTTTAGGGAAAAAAAAAGAAAGGCCCATGATGATGGAGCTGTGTCAAAGGAACACAAGAGTCAACTGCAAGAGCTTCCAGTGGCCAAAGCTAGAACAATCTGAGCAACAAAATAAATAACATAGTATTGGATTATAACCCAAACTATAAAACAAATATTCATGAGTCCAGACTGATATAAATAAATGACTGAATAAATAAATGAGAACAGAAATAAATGAGAGAGAACAGAAAAATCTCCCATGCAGATGAATTCCAAATAAAGTATACAGATACTCCACCCTAAGAATGGGAAGTATAACTCCTGACTCCTTAAGCGTGGACTATGCATAGTGACTTCCTCCCAAAGAGAACAGTAAAGGAAGGAGAGGAGTAACATTACAGTAGAGAAAACTTACAGTGGAGAAACCTGCCAAAAATTACCTCAGCCAGATGATCAAGATTAATATCAACACTGATAGGTCATATTGATAGTACATATTCTTGATATGACATGATAAGAATGGCACTTTACCTCTGTGGGCTTCCTCCCCAAAACCCATCGCCCTAGGCTAATCATGAGAAAAACATCAAACAAATCCCAATTGAGGGACAGTCTACAAAATACATGACCAGTACTTCTATAAAACCACATCTCCAGGTCTTTCAGGGAATTTATAACTTTGTCCTTACTCTATCAGATTCTGATAGATATCTGAGGTGGCCCAAATAACTTGGGTTCCTCATGACTTCTGTCTAGATCCTAAGGTCCTTACTGACCTTGGCTCTGAGCTCCATTTCAGCATCAGACTCGTCCAGCCAACGATCAAAGTCAGGGGCCAAAAACAGTGGGCGCTTCTCCTGCTTGGTGAGTCTCTCCCACCACTGGCTCACCTTCTTCTGTACTGTGATGTTCACCTGCCTCTGGGTCAGTTTGTAAACCAGCTAGGAGAGAAAGCAAGAACGTGAGAATGCCCTCCCACATCCCCTGAAACTGTACAAACCACTGTGGCCATACAGAGAAGCTGCACTGCATACTTACTCCCCTTCCTTCTTTGTTCCTAAGAGTCCTGAAGCAAAGAAAACATCTAGACCAAGGCTGGTACAAGGAAGAACTGGTAAAAACAGCCACGTCTTTCTCTGGTTCCCCCCATGAATGACACAGGAGGAAAGCAAGATAAGAAAGGCAGATAGTTTTTGGTTATCCTAGCAGAAACTGGCATGATCGTCTTACCAGATCTACATCATGCAAGGCACTACATCCAATCACCTTCTCAAGTGCCCCATTACCTTTCAAATTTTCCTCCCATGAAGATGACTCAATTCAAATGGTCAATGGTTTCTGGCATTGTTTTAGAAAGGCCTGCCTCAAGGCCAGAACTGCACTGTATCAGTTACAACTTTTTCACAGGGAGTCTTTCACTACAGAGTCTTCTCAACTAAACTCAAATTCTTAGGGGCTGTTCCAGCTCATTATTCTTCTATATGGCTTCTCCCTTTGCCTCCAAAGCAAGCCCCAGACAGATTCTCTACCCCTTAAACCACTGCTGACTATTAAGAATCTCAGAGCTGGAAAGAACCATAGAGATCACTTAACCCAATCCTTCACATAACGCATGAGGAAACTGAAACTCAAAGAAGTGAGGAGAATTATTCACACCACTAATAAATGGCAGAGCCCAGATCCGACTCAGGTTCTCCAACTTTCCTCTTCCTCTGAAGCTAAAACCTGGGCTCTATTCCAAACAAAAGTATATTCTGCTTTGGTTTATCTTCTTCTTCCCCCCAACCCTTGCTCCCCATTTCACAAAACTACGAGTATTTATTTCTTAAAATGGACAGGGAAGTGAGGAAGGAAAGAACATACCTCTGGCTTCACAAGGTCTAAGAACTCCAGGTGAAATTCATAAACATTGTCTCCTTTGGCACCATGCCCCTGAGCTATAAAGAAAGAAATGTGGGTTACTGTGAACTTGTGCAGAGTGAATCCATTCAAATGTTAGCTTAGTGCAGTTCTTTCAGGGGTATGCAAATATTAATGGGTCCTGCAAATGAGTGGGGGCTTGTGAGCAGAGCTACTCAACAGCTAGATAAGCTAAATCCTGGACAAAAGTTTATCTCCTTACGTCTTTCTGGTGAGCAGTTCCAGAGTATTTACTTAATCTTCGAATGCAGCCCCAATGATGCCCAGCACAAATAACAGGCAGGAAAAAGAACACAGAAAGCAAAGCCAAAGGTAACACATAGATATAAATTTAACTTTCACATTTACTTTGGCTCTGAATCCACAGCAGAGAAAAATCAAGTAGATGTATTATCTTGACTGCGGTTAAGGAAAGCCACAGGATACATAGAAATGCTGGACTGTCTCAAAGAAAGCTGTAAATTTAACACCTTCCAACCAGGGATAGATGATGGAGCAGCTGACTGTTCCTTTAGCACATCCCAAATGGAACAAAAAAGAAAAATAACATTTTCTCAGCTCATTCCTGAGAGGACAAACGGACTAGGAGGAAAGTCCTCAGGGTGACCATCATGCCATTCCTGTGCCTTGACATGGCTCCTTTCCCCAAAGCAAGCAGGTGCTGTGCCTAGGAGCCAGTGACTGCAGGACGTCCCTGTCCTCTCTCTCACTTGGTTCCCTCCTGCGATTATCTTTCTTCATCTGGCCATATGTGGTATGACTTGCCTAATATGTCCTACAGGTGGCTATCGTTCTCTAAGACCATAAATGCCTTAAGGTAGGACAGTCTATAAGCTTCACGTGGCAAGATACACTTTTATCATTTTAACTTCCTTTCAAATGTTTAGCTCCCCCTCAAAATCTGAGCTGCTACCACCATTGCTCTCACCTGGAAAAGTAGATTCAAAAGCCAGGTTGTGCTTTCAGGCAAGTATATTAAGGTAGATGGAGTCTCATGTAAAGCAGAAACTCTTCCATCTCCCATAATCCCAGTCACATACTAATGACATTCCAAGGAACCAGAACAGAGAGAGAGCAGGGAGAATCCCACCCTATTATCACTGTTACCCTACTGGGTAACAATGAATCCAGACCTACCCTCTTAGGCACAGCAGAAAATTTGCTGGTGAACTGAGGAGGAAGGAGATGGAGGCAGATTCACAGAATCAAAGACTGCCAAGAGCTGGAAAGCTTTTATTTATTTTTATTTATTTATTTATTTTTTTGTTACGCGGGCCTCTCACTGTTGTGGCCTCTCCCCTTGCGGAGCACAGGCTCCGGACGCACAGGCTTAGCGGCCATGGCTCACGGGCCCAGCCGCTCCGCGGCACATGGGATCCTCCCGGACCGGGGCACGAACTCGTGTCTCCTGCATCGGCAAGCGGACTCTCAACCACTGCGCCACCAGGGAAGCCCCTGGAAAGCTTTTAGATGTCACCGAGAGTGCAGTGCTTATTAAACTGGTCTGTAAGTATATCAGGGAGCCACAAAGTCTCATTAAGAAATTTTCTATTTGGGGGGTTTTGTTATAATATTTTTAAAAAGAAGCATATTCTGGGTCATCTAGATGGCTACCTTATAATCAAGTACTACCGCAGGAGTTCAGTGTTTGCAACTGTGTTCACAGCTGCAATGGAGCTAAATATCACTTAAAGTGACCATATTTAATCCATAACACGTTTCTTAATCTAGGGTCTATGGCCCTGGAGGATCCTGTGGACGTGTGTTCAGGTGTCCATGGATCCTCAAGTTTGAGAAACACAGATTATAACCCAATACCCTCATTTTATAGGCCCAGAGAAGTGAATAAGTTGTCCGAGGTAGTCGCAGATTTAAAGCTAGAAGATGTAAATCTATTTTCTAGCCCGTGATACTTTTTCTCTATACCTACTGCCTCTCCCAGGGGAAAACAGGATATTAAACAAATTATTGACTTTTCTAATCATACATCTCAAAACATTCTAGCTTATCCCACAAGTATCAGAGTGGTGAGCATCAACAGAAAGTGAATAAAATAAACAGATAAAAATAAAAAGCAACCACCACTATGTCTCTTTAACTGTGTAGAGGACTGAGAACATTTGCCCGGATACTGACCTTTGAAATGCAGCACATTTTCAGTGATGCTGATGGCAGGATTCTGTAGAAAGAGACCAAGGATGCAAGAAGGGCATTTTAATGAGAAAAACTGAATTAAGACCAGGGGCTTACTTCCCTCCATCCATCTGCCTTGGGGCACTTGACCTCCTGCCCTGTGCTTCCCCCAGAGAATGTATTTGGTCATTTATCCACATCTCTGTGTAGGGTTTCTCTATGTCGATCTGTACCCATCTGAGATTGCAGGCTCCTGCAAGAAGGACCCTAAACTGCTCTGCTGTGCAGAACAATCAGATACTGAGTCAGTCCATTCTGCTCATGGTAAATGGTACATAGTGCCGTGTGAGGTGCTACGGAGGAATACACAGATCTCTAAGACTCAGTCCCTCAGCTGTGGAGGCAGAGAATCTAGTAGAACAGATGAGTCATTTCCTGTGAGAAGAAACGATATAGTATCAAGTAACATATGCTCAAGACCAAAAGAGTAGTAAAAAGCAGTTAAAGGTTACAGACATTAAGAAGACAGTGAGCACAATGGGAATAGAACGGTTGGGGAGAGCCTCACCAAGGAGTGACACCCATGCTGCAACATGAAAAATAAATTAATTCCTACAGGTTAAGGCAAGGGCTGCGGATTACAGGCCGTTGGATGAAAATGAAACATGCAGTGCCTCAGCCTCAGCCTCCACACTCTTAACCCCTATCCAAACCAAGACTAGAAGAGATGGAAATTCTCCAAATTGTTCATTTATTCCCAGAAGTCGCTACATGCCTTTCAGCAGCATAATTTAAAGTGAAACAACTGAACTCTTTTTTCAGTGGATGAGAAACAGTTTATCTCCTAACTCCCAGCTCAAAATTATAAGAAGCAGCCTGTTTCCAGTGCCATAGCTAGTTCATTTATTTTTCTCCTGTAGGCTCCACTGGCTGTGTTCCATCATGCATCAAAGGAAACCAACAAGACAGACAGAAGGTGAAGGTGGGGGGGTTATACTAAAAGGCAGTGGGAGCCTAGATGCTCTATTCATAGCCAAGAGCGTTAGGAAAAGGGGGAGCATGAAGGCTGGGTTGGGGGAGCATTTGAGCCAAGCTTTAGGTTAAGAACTTCCCAGGTGACAGTACAGACTTCAGGCTGAGAAGCTTACCCAAAGGGGCTAACAATCTAGATGATCTTCTCTGTGCCAGGAAGATGGAATTACGGAACCTCATCAAAAAAGGCAACACTTTCAGGGGCATGGTTCCTCTATAAGGGAAACAGGGTTTTGGTATGAATATTATCATGAAAGCTAGAGTTCTAGGAAGTCTTGGTGGTACACTTCCTACCTAGGTCACTTCTTGCCCCACTCTGTGTTCCCCATATCTTCTTTTTTTTTTTTTCTTTTTTCTTTTTCATTTTTATTTTTTGCTTTATAACAAATTTAATCAGTTATACATATACATATGTGTTCCCCATATCTTAAATCACTTGGAAGGAAAAAAGGAGTTTGGAGGGCCCAGTTTATTCTCCTCAGACATAGATGTGTGAAACCAAGGTTTAAGCATCTAGCCACAGCACAGGGCCTGGATTTCACTAAGCATTCTATGAGCCAGATTTCAGATGCTAACTCCTACCCAGCAGTACACTGGGCCTGTCAGGTCCAGCTTCTCCAAAGGTGGTAGTAGTTAAGGAATACATTTCAGTGGAAAAAAAAAAAGAAAGAAAGAAAGAAAGAAATAATACCAAGAGATTCCTTGTCCTCTTTGCCCACTTTCCCGCAATGGTAACATTTTACAAAACTATAGTATAATATCACAATCAGGATATTGACATTGATACAGTCAACCTATCTTGTTTGAATTTTCCCAGTTTGACTTGTATTCATTTGTGTCTGTGTGTGTAAGTTCTATACAATTTTATTACATGTATACATTCGTCTACTCAACATCACAGTCAAGATACTGAACAGTTCCAGATCCCTTATGGTGCCCTTTTATAACCACACCCACCTCCTGCCCCCCTCTCTCAGCCCCCAAACTGGTCTTCTTTATTTCTTTTTGACTATCATTATGGACTTGTGGATTTCCTTTTTAATCCACTCTTCCAAAATCTAATATTATTCTTATTCTTTTTGGTGTTCAAATTGTCACAAATTTGGTCACAAATTGTCACAAAATTGAAATCCCTTCAAACCAGCTCCTGTATTATTCTGATATGACCTTGTAGCCTTTGAGGATGTTGTACTCTCTCTGGCACAGACCTGGAATAACTGGCCATTTCTTCAAGGGGCCTCATAGTTCCTCTACTGCAGAATGGTAACTTAGAAGCCATGATCTGGGCACATTGAGGTATACTCAGTGCTCATCTTTAGTGTCTAGCTAGGACCTTAAAAAATCATGTTGTCATACCGAAATGCCCAATTCAAAATTATGGGACTTCCCTGGCAGTCCAGCGGTTAAGACTCCGTGCTTCCAAGCCAGGGACGCAGGTTCGATCCCTGGTCGGGGAACTAAGATCCCACATGCCGCATGGTGCAGCCAAAAAAAAAAAAAAAATTTACCTTATAGGGCTTCTCTTTATCTTCTGTTATTTAATATTTGTATTTCTTTATGGTGAATATCTTGGTTCCTAATAACATTAACACATTTACTTCTTTGATCCTAAAGGTTTCAGAATTACATCAATATTTTTACTAACAATAAACCTATAAAGTACAACATTTATGTGCAGTTCTTTTTGTCCTTAGAGTATATCTACTAAAGAACCAGAGTACTGTGTTCAAACGTTACTTGTACTAAGTTATTTATCTGTATGGTTATGTTATCAATTTGATATACAGTTAGGTCCTTTTGATTGTATTTAATTTCAAGATTTTTCATTTTATTATTTTTTATTGAATTTTAGTTTTGAATATGTAAAACATTTACATCATTCAAAAGTCAAACTTTACAGACAGGTATCTTCAGAAGTCCTATTTCCAAACCCATCCCCCTCCACCACATTCCCACTCACCACCCGTAGGTAACCACTTCAGGGGCACCTGGTTTATCTTTCCTCTGTGTGTGTATATGTTTGGGAAAATAAATAAATATATTCAGACATTCTTATTTCCCCTTCTTTCTACACAAAAGATAGCACAGAATATACATTCTTAGGCACCTTGCTTTTTTCACCTAAATCAATCTTTACCAGTTCATAGAGATCTCACTCCTTTTTTTTTTTTTTCACTCATTCTTTTTGGGTGTATATGACAGTACATACTCTCTTTAATCCCCTTTTTGGATCCAAATTCTACTTATACTTAAAAACACAGCTCAAGGTCCACATCCTTGGCCATAGTGATCTCTCTATTCTCTGAACTCCAAGACCACTGATTTCTTTGCTCATCCCTTCCCTCCACCAAGAAAAACTTCTTTAAAAGTTATCTACACTGGCTTCCCTGGTGGCGCAGTGGTTGAGAGTCCGCCTGCTGATGCAGGGGAGAAGGGTTCGTGCCCCGGTCCGGGAAGATCCCACGTGCCGCTGAGCGGCTGGGCCTGTGAGCCATGGCCGCTGAGCCTGTGAGTCCGGAGCCTGTGCTCCGCAATGGGAGAGGCCACGGCAGTGAGAGGCCCGCGTACCGCAAACAAAAAAAAAAAAAAAAAAAAAAACACCTATAAAATAGGTACTATTTATATAACAATTTTACATACAAGGAAACGGAGGCTTACAGAGATTATGTAACTAGTTTAGATTACAAAATCAGCAAGTGGCAAAACCAAGATTCAAACCAAGGCAAACAGCCCCAGGCTCCTAACCATGACATGCTTTGGGCATTTATTTGGTAATCTCTGATCCATACTCTCTTCCTGGTGATCCCATCCTCCCTCAGGGGTTTAAATACTAAAACTTATTGACAACTCCAAAATGAAATTAATATCTCATTAATTCTAAAATGTACATTTTTCTCACATTTAATATCTCTAAAATCAGGATACGTATTAAAATTGACAGCAGCACCTTACACTTGCTTTGGCAAAGTAGCAACCATGACATGGTTGTCACTGTCTAGCATATGGGAGCTTGGCTGTTACTCCAGATGGCATGACTACACAGCTGCAACTCAATATTTCAGTCAATAAACCACTTAAAAGCCATTTAAGGAAGTAGTATGAGCCCTGGTTTGTGTCTCAAGAATGTGCCAGCATCAAAACTTATAAATAGGTACGGATGGCTTGAAAAAAAAAATGAGATAACAGTAGAACATTCTTTCAGAAATGCTGCATTTTGGACATATATACACTACCAAACGTAAGGTAGATAGCTAGTGGGAAGCAGCCGCATAGCACAGGGAGATCAGCTCAGTGCTTTGTGACCGCCTGGAGGGGTAGGATCGGGAGGGTGGGAAGGAAACGCAAGAGGGAGGTGATATGGGGATATACATATGCATATAGCTGATTCACTTTGTTATGCAGAAGAAACTAACACACCATTGTTAAGCAATTATACTCCAATAAAAAAATAAATTAAAAAAAAAAGAATTAGGGCTTCCCTGGTGGCGCAGTGGTTGAGAGTCCGCCTGCCGATGCAGGGGACACGGGTTCGTGCCCCGGTCTGGGAAGATCCCACATGCCGCGGAGCGGCTAGGCCCGTGAGCCATGGCTGCTGAGCCTGCGCGTCCGGAGCCTGTGCTCTGCAAGGGGAGAGGCCACAACAGTGAGAGGCCCGCCTACCGCAAAAAAAAAAAAAAAAAAAAAAAAAAAGAATTAGCACCTAAAAAAAAAAAAAAGAAATGCTGCATTTAGTGCTCTTAATGGCACAGAGGATGACACTATATGGAAAAACATGGACAGTGACATCTCTGAGTAGAAATGTGATTCAGAAGACTGGATTCTGGGACTTCCCTGGTGGTCCAGTGGGTAAGACTCTGAGCTCCCAAAGCAGGGAGCCCAGCTTTGATCCCTGGCCAGGGAACTAGATACCCCATGCATGCCACAACTAAGAAGTCCGCATGCCGCAACTAAAGATCCCGCATGCCGCAACGAAGATCCTGCATGCCACAACTAAGACCTGGCACAGCCAAAGTAAACATTTAAAAAAAAAAAAAGAAGAGCGGATTCTGAAATATGAAGATGGTTTAGAACACCTCCACCAATTTTTCTGCTTATATTTTCATATTTATATGTACAAGAGTGAGATTATATAGATAAAATGATAAATTTTATAATTTTTTCTAATTTATTTATTTATTTTTGGCTGCGTTGGGTTTTTGTTGCTGCGCGCAGGCTTTCTCTAATTGCGGCAAGCAGGGGCTACTCTTCATTGCGGTGCACGGGCTTCTCATTGAGGTGGCTCCTCTTGTTGCGAAGCATGGGCTCTAGGTGAGCAGGCTTCAGTAGTTATAGTGCACGAGCTTAGTTGCTCTGCGGCATGTGAGATCTTCCCGGCCCAGGGCTCAAGCCCATGTCCCCTGCATTGGCAGGTGGATTCTTAACCACTGCACCACCAGGGAAGCCCAACCACTATTCTAGAATTCGAGTTTATCATTCCCACTGTATTTCTTTACTCATGTACAACAATGTTGGATATTCATTACAATACAAACTTTTATTTTACATGTTACATAAATGGTTTCATATATATAATATGAATATATATAATTCTTCAACTTGCTTTTTTTTTTTTTTTGCAGTACGCGGGCCTCTCGCTGTTGTGGCTTCTCCCGTTGCGGAGCACAGGCTCTGGACGTGCAGGCTCAGCGGCCATGGCTCACGGGCCCAGCCGCTCCGCGGCATGTGGGATCTTCCCAGACTGGGGCACGAACCCGTGTCCCCTGCATCGGCAGGTGGACTCTCAACCACTGCGCCACCAGGGAAGCCCCTTGCTTTTTATTTGATATATTTCTAAACTTTATCCATAGATACAGCTGGTTCTGTTTCATTTATTTTAGCTGTTGTACAGTGTGCTGTTGTATAAATATACCACAGTTTATCCATTCTCCTGTTGATAAGTACTGAGGTTGTTTTCAATTTTTTTTTGCCGTAATGAACATACTGTCTCCTTGGGCATATAAGGAAGAGCTCAGTGATATGTGCCACAAATATCTGCCTCAAGCTTGTCTTAAATCTGTCATCTTTTTTTTTAGGGTTTATGTTTTTGTGTCTTGTTTAACACATTCTTCCCTGTTACAATATCATAAAGACAGTCTCCTATATTTTCTTTTAGTAGTTTTGCTTTATGCATTTAGTTCATTAGCCTACCTGAAATTGACTTTTGTGTACGGCATAAGGCAAGCTCTTACTTTATCTTTTTGCCATTTAGGTTACCAATTGTCCCAATACAATCTCCTGAATGGTTCATCCTTCCCTATTAATTTGTAAAGCCACCACTGTTGTTCAATAAGTTTTCATATATGGATAAATCTGCTAACAGCCTCTATTCTGTTCTATTGCTCTTTGTGCTTCTCTCTCACCTAAGGTTTAGTATCACAATAATAATCACTTACACTTGAATAGCACGCTAGAATTCACAAAGCACTTTCAAATCCATTATCCAATTTAAGCCTCAAAACAATCCTGTGAATTAGGTGTTATTATTCACATTTATTTGCATGAAAAGACGCAGGCTCATAACGGTTAAGTGAATAATCCACGGACACCAGACATTAAGTGGAAGAGCAAGGACCCAATCTCATGCCTTCAGTCACCACTCTTTCCACCAGACTCTCTATTAGGTAAGGTCAAGAACGGTATCTTTCAAACAGCTCCCAAACAAAGCTATGCACACTGCCCTCATATAACTGAAACAAACAAAAACCTTGATAAATGAACAAATGCTTTAACAACTATGGTTGTTGGCACAAATCTGTCCTTCATGCTTATCCTGAAAACAAACTCTATTCTGAAAGTAACCCTGCCCTAGCCCCACTGTCTGCAGCTCCAAAGACAGAGCAGAGATGTGAAAACCTGATGGTTCTCTGTGTCTCAGAAAGGGAAAGGAGCAGGGTTGATGCCCCCAAACTGGAATTCAACATCGAAACTCACTTACACATATGCTACGAAGAGCAGGGGAGGATAGAGAGCTGTCCAACAACCCAGCACCTAGCTTAAGGTGAGACAAAAGTAGGTGCTCCACAAACGGTTTTCATTAAACAAGTAAACGAATTGCTTCATCCCAAGCCAGAATCACCAGTTTCACAGGCCCTGCAGAGAACAATTAATTGGGAAATTTTTAAAAAGGAGCAGCCCCTGACATTCAAAAGCTGGCCTGGCACTCACAGCTAGAACACGTTATTCTGCTATTTAATGGACATAAACAATCTCACAGAATACCTTGATAAAATGAGACAAAGACCATTTCATAATTTTGTGTAAGCACAGATAAAAACATGGCCACAATGCCACCCACAAAATACCAGACACCCTTCCTCTCTTGGCCAAAATAAGTGACCGCCACTTCTCTACCAATTCGTTTTATTCTTGTTCTGGTCTCTCTTCCCTATATATAAGATTTATTCAGATATCCAAACATAGAATTGCCCGCTTTCTGACAGCATCTAATCTAAAGTGAATCCTTGCTTCCTTAGTCTGTCCCCCAATCACTGAAGTCCAAATTCTATTATCAATTTTGAGCAAACCCATGGAGTATGCTCTCCCTTGCTGATATGAGCAATAAACAACTTGTTTAACTAGAGGTGTGTTCCTGGAACTCTTTGGCTGTAGGGCATTGACATGTACAACAAGTTGGACAATCTGAAAGTCTATGCCGTCCTCTTTCTGGGAAGTTCTCCCAGTCTCAGTTTGACAAGAATACTTCACCTTATTTCTGGAAGTCACCTCTAACTAACGAAAAGAGAGGTACCAAATTCCTTTAACACCAGGGACCTGGTTCAGTATTCAACTCCAACTCTACAAATAAACATACTCATGCACAAAACTTTTTGTTAGTATACAATATGCCTCCTCCTAGATAGAATACCGTTGGAAAGCTGAGTCTGTCTGACTCATTTTTGTAAATCTGTAGTATTTCACACATGGTAGGGGGTTTCTTTTATGAATGGTATTAACATGTTACTTTAAAACTAATGGTAGTTGAAATGGATGCCTCAGAATTACAGATGGGAAATCCGAGAAAAACCAAAAACTCAATTGGGGAAAAAGATTTATTTTTTCTCAAAGAATAAAAAAAGGATTTCTCTCTCCAAAAGAAAATTCCATTTTTCCCTCCACTGTTACATTTCTTTAACTATAATATATTCCAAACACATACCTTTATGTTTTAAAATATACCAAATATGATTAACACATGTGTTCATGTTTCTTAACTAAAAGGTTTAGATCTTTCAGGAAAAATTTAAGTATGATGCATTCTTTCATTTGCCCAACTAATTTCCATTTTTTTCCACCAACACCACCCCACTTTCCCTAAAAACATCTTTTCTGTTGGTAGCTTCAAAAGTATCCCAGACTATTAACATCCTTATTACAACTAGAGAGGGCCTGAGTTTATTTAATTGGTCTACACAATGTTTAACTGAATACTTAAGAGAGATTGCCATGACACAAGTTCTGTACTTTTCTTATTGACTGATGTTAGAATCCTCTCTAGAAGGACACTTTGATCCCCATCTACAAAGATTTTGTTTGTTTTTTCCTTTTTTATTAAAACACCGTGGAGCAGAGTAGAGGGACACAGCAAAGAACATTTATACATCCTCTGACGCAAAAGTGTAATTCAGCCTGGTTTAACACATTAAATGACACAGGCTATTTAAAGGCATTCTGGTCAGTATTGTCTTAAGTTTCAATGGGAAAACAGGTTTATATTCCAGAAGAAAAGATTAAATTCAACAAATTCAAGTCCACACTCAAAGAGCACCTACACCTTGCAAGACAGTATACCAGATGGGCTGACAGATCCGAACATAAACGCCTGACTCTGAGGCAGAGAGAGTTAAGGGGAGTGAAGGAGGTTACAAAGTGCCATAAATGTCAAGGAGAGTAGGGAGTAAGAATGTAGAAAGAACATTCCAGACTGAAAACTCCAGTTCCTCAAAAATGGGAATCCTGGATGGTTTGGACCGAGACAAAGGGGTACACAGGTCCTGAGAGCTCCACCATTTAGGAGGCCTCAACCTGTTCTCATGAGGGCCAATGAGATCAAGCATAAATACTCAACATAACTTAATTTTGTAGTTCTCTATGCAACTCAGCAAACCTGAGCTCACAGCCTTCAGAACAGGCGGGGAAAAATCACTTCTTCGGGGTCTTATGGACTGTAAAACTAAAATTAACAAGAAGTATTTCCATAACTTAATGGTTGGGAGGTGGGTGTGACCCCTCCAAGGCAGCGGCGGGCCTCGTGAAGGCCTGAGGGGACCCGCTAGACCTCTCAGGCCAGCGCTAGACGTCCAGCCACGGCCCGGCAAGCCACTGTCACATTGCACCCCCGACCCAACGGCATCCCACGCCTCGAAGAGCTTCAGCAAACACGAACTCCGACGGCCAGGCCTTCAGGGCCAGGCTCGGGCTCCACCAGGCCGCAGACTGCGAACAAAGAGGAGGCCCGGGGCAGCCTCCGAGGCCCGCGCGGGGCTCACGCAGCACCCGAAGTACCTGAAGGCTTCAGGGGGTCGCGCCCAGGGTCTGCCTCCATGTGGGCCAGCTTTTGCTCGGGTCTGGACGCCGAGAGCCCACCGCGTCCTGGATCCCCTTGGCGCGCTACTGGCTCGCCGGTACGCACCCGGACAAAGGGGACTGGGGTCCCAGCGGTTCCCAGGAGCCGAGACCCGCGCACGTCCCGCCGCCCTGCCTTTACCTGCACGTCACTCAGCTCCACGCGCAGATACAGCTCGCGGTGCCGCTGAGCCCAGTAGACGTGCGGCGTCAGCACCTGATTCTCCATGACCACACTGCCCAGGGTGCGGGGAGACTAGGCTCGCTGCCTCAGGCAGGTTGTGCGCGGCTGGAGCTGGCCGAACACAGGCCGCAAGACCACCTCGCTCCGCAGTGCTGGCAGCCCGCAGCCTCTATACGACCCACGCTCGTGGGCCGCGCCTGCGCAGTGGCGAGCAGGGGAGGCAGCGGCGCGGGCTCCGGGCTTCAGGGAGAGCCGGGTGGGGGCGGGGCGGGACGGAGGCGGGAGGGGGCGGGCCCAGGAGCGTGTGATGCCCCTGCTTGCTGCTGCCGCCTCCGGAGTCGACAGGTGCTGTGCAGTTTCCTCTCTTCTGAAGGACGGTTAAAAATAAGCGTAAAAATTAAAAAACGCTGGAGACTGATGAGGAACCGATCAGCACGGAGAACGGGCTTGGATTGGTGTATCTGGAAGGTTCCTCCCATTTGTCATTCATTAATTCAACATTTACTGAGCGCCTACTGTGTGCCCGGGCTTCAAAGCTAATCACCGGAGCTTCAGGAGTAAGATACAGCACCTGCCGTCCTGGAACCCTTAGTCTATTAAAAGACGTAAGCAATTACAGACATAATAAGGATGATGATGGTTGTAGGGGAAGCGGTGTGGGAGAGAATGGAAGAGTGTTCTAAGAGGGGAGAGCAAGCGTAAAGACCAGAGATTTCCAGCGCTATCCCATAGAACTTAATACGATGATGGAAATACTCCATTCTGCGCTGTCCATAACGGTAGCCACTAGCCATATGGGGATTCTGAGTACGTGAAATGTGGCTAAAGAAACTGAGAAACTGAATTTTTTGTTTCATTTACTACTAATTAATTTAAATAGTCACAAATTAATAGCTATTCTATGGGACAGCACAAGAGACTTGTCTCCTTTGAAAAGGAAACCCAAACTATAGACAGACAACACTAATTTAAGTCTAATTTAAACTATCTCGTCTGTATCCACTTTCATCCCCAAGTCTGCTTTCAGTGAAGAATTTAATAGGAAGCAACATTACTATGAAAACCAGAAGTCTGGGACAAAAATGAACCTTATTATTCAGTTCTGTTAGCACCCATTTATTTAGCAAAGTTCTGAGCCCAGGGATCCAGAGATGAAATGATGCTAGTTCTCAGAAAACATTTAGCTCAGGGGGTAGGTCATATAAAATATAGAGGGTTTTAATATGGGGAATATACTGAGCTCAGAAAGAGGCAGGAAGGTAGGAGCTAAGGGTTGTAGGAACCAGTGGCAGATATTTGAGAGCAAATCCTTGAGAGCTGGACAGTGAAATGGAGGAGGAATTTGATAGAGGAAGAAGCAGAGGTAGGGCAGTGGATGCACAGGGCGGGAGACCAAAGATGAAGAGATATGAAATGTTCTGCATACTGGGGGTTAAGGGCATGGAGGGGAGAGGTTGCCCTGGGTCTGGTAAGACAGATAGGGAGTGGATTAAGAAAGTCTTTGTTTCAATGAGGTGTTTGTACTATATCCCACAGACACATGAGAGTCAAGGAAGTTTGTTACAGGAGATCAGCAAAATCAAATATGTGCTGGGCAAAACAACCTGTCAGTGAGGAGAAACTGGTAGTAGGCAAACCAGTTGGAGGTGATGCAATCTGCCTGTTATGAGATAATGAAAACGGTAACCCCAATAGCCTTGAATTTTGAAAATAATAATTTTTTGAAATGATAAAATTATTTTTATTGCATTGCTTTTACTACAATGTAGATGCTATATAGGGCACTTTAAAAAAATTGAAGTATAACTTATGTATAGGAACCAGGCAAATTTTAAATATTCCAATTAAGCTGAATTTTTGCATGTTTATACCTGTGTAATTAATTAATATCTAGATCAAGATCCGGAACATTTCCAGCATCCTATGGGTTCTCCCATGTCATGTACCTTTGCCTCCCATCCCCTACACCCCAATAATTACTATCCTGACTTCAATCACCATAGAGTAGTTTTTGTCTATTCTTGAATTTCGTGTAAATGGAATCTACCAGTATGTATACTTTGTGTCTGGTTTCTTTCATTCAACATAATGTATTTGAGATTTATCTATATTATGTGAATCACCAGTTCATTCTTTTTTGGGGTTTGTTTGTTTTATTTCACTGTATGAATGTATCACAAATTATCCATTCTCCTGATGATGGACATTGCATTGTTTTCAGTTTTTAGCTAGGAACATTTATGTACTTGTCTTTTGGTGGATATATGTACTTAATTTTCTTGGGTAAATACCTAGGAATGGAATTGCTAGATCATAGAATATATATGTTGAGCTTCTGTAGATACCGTTAGGCAGTTTTACAAAGTGTTTTGATCAATTTACACTCCCACAAGCAATGTTTAAAAGTTCTAGTTGCTCCATTTCCTTGGTATTTTCAGTCTTTTAAATTTTAGTCATCCTGGTGGCTGTGTAATAAAGAAAAATAATTTCAGTTTAGCATATTTGAGCCCTGAGATTTATCAGCTGACCTCTATCCAAGGCGAATTGAGTCCAAGTCTATTGGTAAGCAAGGAGACTGAATGACATTTTGCCTCAGATGCTCCGTAAGAAAAGTCCAATGGAAGGGGGTTTATCCAGCCTGGTTCAACCACCACTAACCTACTGGATGACTTCTCTGGGCCTGAGTTTCCATATCCATCAAATGAGAGAGTTGAACTCACTCCCCTCCAATGTTCTTATCAGCTATTCCTAAATTTTCCTGTGAGAAGGACAGCTACTGTGGAATTCTCTCTCCATGAGAAATCCAGTAAAAAAAAAAAAAAAGATATTGAAATGGAGAAGGGAAAGAGTAGCATCCAGATAAACTATAAACTAAAAGATGGCAGAGGGGCTAAAAAGGCAGAGCACAAGTAGCCCTGCCAAGCTGAAACAGGTAGGGCTGATGGTTTTATGATAATGCTAGTCAAATTAAAATGCAAATGAAGCACTGTCTTTGTGTTCTCCCTTCCAGATGCAGCCTTTCCAGCCTCGTGTGGCCCAGGGTCACCTCTCCCTTCTCTGGCCATCAGAAGCATTTGCTGAGTGTTTCCTCTGGATGAAGCACATGCTCAGTGCATAAGTCTATACTCCTGCCTTTGGCAAGTGATCATACACATTCTCCTTGTTCACCTTTTTACAGAACCTTTTATTCCTGGAAGAAGTTTTGGAAAATGAGCTGTAGAATTTGGCTGTTTTGTGCCTCACCCAGGATCACCCAGCCAGATATCCTTAACCAAAATCAGGTTACTCTATCTAGATGGCACAAAGCTGAGAATGGAGAGAGACTGACAGATCAGCCCAGGCATCTACTGGGGAATTCAGGCAGCCAGCTTATATCCCTGTAACCTCCTAACTATGCCAGGAGAGTGGTGAGCATTGCAGCCAGTCATTGCCAGAAAAATCTTCCCCTCAGCCTGTCAATACACAGTTCAGAATAATATGCAGAGATGGCCCCTTCCTTGAGTGCGGGGAGTAGCCTTTCCACCCTATCCAGTTTGACCTACCTGATAATTTTTGGCTTTCTGGGCTGCCTACATGGTTGCCAGGTACAGACAGTTGGTATGCTACCACTTATGTAAAAATGGTGGAGTAGTGGGAGGAATAATACATTTGTACATAAGCATTTGTTTATGTATCATAAAATATTACTGGACAGTATATGCAAGAAACCAATAACATCAGTTTCTTGTGGGGAAGGAAACTGGGTGACTGGAAGACCAGCAGAGCTGAATATTTTTTACTGTATACCCTTTTATTCAAAAACTTAAATATGAAAAAGAAAATTAGCTGAAAAGCTCTTTTTTGTTATGGCAGCTTGGTTTATACTATGCCTCCAAAAGGTATAAAATATGGAGGAAGTGGAAAAACAAACTCTAGCCCATTATACCCTGTAATCAACTGCTATTAGTGTGTACATTACATGCTTGTGACCTGTTTCCTCAACTAGATTATAAATCTCCCTGGAACACATTGCTTCCTTTTGGTATCCTGTAGCATCGAGTACAATGTTTCAGAAAGTAGATGCTTAAAATATGCATGTTGATGATAATGCCCAGTGCTAGAAAAGTTTTAGTGAAATTGGCACATTCATGCTGAATGTAACTAAGGGCAATATGAATTTGTGGAATCATTTTGGAATTCAGTTTTGCAACATGTAACAAGATAAATGGAGATGTTTATGCTGATTGGCCTTGTAATTCCCCTTTGGGGATTTTATTCTAAGAAAATAATTTCAAGGAAGGAAGATGTATATATGAAGATGTTCATGATGTTACATGTTGAAACACTGAGACTTACTCAGGAATGACCAAATGTACTGTGGTATAATAACTCAATGGAAAACTATACAGCTGTGCAAAATGATGAATAGGAAACTAGCAATATTGAAACTTCATGATAAGAGATACAAAAATTTTGATTACAACTTTATATAGTGCTAAGATACTGGGGAGTAACTTGTCTTTCTGTTTTCTTCCTTTATAATCCTTGATCCTTCCCTATATAGGGAGCTAGCATGAGGCAACCATGCTTTCTGGGAGTTATAACTCTGGGATTAGAAAACAGAGACATCAGATTCTTCTCTTTTAAGCTCAGTTGCACATTCAAGACTGAAAATATTTGGAATAATATGCAGACTAAATAAAAATGATCCAAGTATAAGAGGGAAGAAAAAGTCATTTTACAGATGAGAGAGATAAAACTTAGAGAGGCCCGATATTAATCTGTTAGTAAGGAGAGGAGCCAGGATGTGAACCCAGGTCTGCCTGGCTCCAGGAATCCGTGCTCTGATCCATGAGTACCTGAGCAAAATTACCACTGCCTGAAGATCGTGGAACGGTAGATGCAGGACTGGGAGACAGGTTGGTCTCTGATGAGGCCCCATGTGAAAAGATGTCAGGTTCTCTAAAACATGAGGTCAGAACTGGATGAGGACCTGATTACTTCAAATAGGCACTGATTTCAAGATGCAGCCCAGGGTACCCTGGGAAGAGTTCTCACTTGTCCACCCTAGCTTTCATTCACATTTACCTGCCTGCCGTCCATTATGTCAAAATATGATTGTTTCATGATGCTTTGCGATTTTTTTCAGTCTACAGCAGGGACGGATTTGTATCAACCCCACCATGCTATTTATTCAGACCATGTGTGCTAGATAACTTGCCTTTTCCTGAGGAGTTCCTAGAGTGTAGGGCAGCATAATATAGCTAAGTAGGCTTCGTCAAGCACACAGTTTGCTTGTGTTTGGCAAGGCCCAGGCCTGAGTGATTCAGCCAGTAAAGATCCAAGGAGCCAGTTTAGGGACTTCCATGGTGGTCCAGTGGTTAAGATTCCGCCCTTCCAATGCAGGGGTGAGGGTTCAATCCCTGGTTGGGGAAGTAAGATCCCACATGCCATGAAAAACAAACAAAAAAACAAGGAGCCAGTTTAGCCTCAGACAGTTTATTACTTACATGTATAACAAAGGGAAGAATGCCTCAAGGTGCCAGTGGTCCTTGTCCCATATATGAAAAAGGACACTACTGAAGCAAAAGAAAGGGCCAGGTGACTGCAGTGTAAGTTCTGGGATAACTGGCTTCTGAGGAGCCAGTTCTAGGCTGCAGCCAGTTCTAGGTTTTTATATTCTCAGCCCTATTCTGATGGGGGTGGGGCAGAAAGCCCACACCTTCTCAGAACCTGGGAGGGTTCTAAGAGAACCCCCCTGGCTGACCCAGGGGAGAACCCCAGGGGAGACCCCCAGGGGAGATTGCCTCAAGGTCTTCATAAGACTGTTCCTTTCCAGTTCTGGAAAGATCACAAAGCATTCTGCTACAACTCAGATAGCCGTTGGTTCCAGCCTTTGCCTAGGAGGCCTATGTGGATACATGCAAGATGGCCAGTGTGCGTGATGGAGATGTTCCCCCCACAGATTTCTCAGGGTTAGAGGCTTTTTAACCCTGCCATAGAAAGAGAAAATAACACTGAAAACAAAGAAATCTGAATTCAAATCTAGTTCAGTCTGTCATTAGGCATATGACTTCAGCACATCCTTTACCTCTCTGGAGCTTGTTTTTTTTTTTTTTTTTTTGGTGTTTTGTTTTGTTTTCCCCTGAGGTTTACTGTTAATCTCTCTCTTTTTTTAATTTTTATTTTTTATTGCAGTATAGTTGATTAACAATGTTGTGTTCATTTCAGGTGTACAGCAAAGTGATTCAGTTATACATATACATATTTCTATTCTTTTTCAAATTCTTTTCCCATTTAGGTTATTACAGAGTATTCAGCAGAGTTCTCTGTGCTATACAGTAGGTCCTTGCCGATTATCTATTGGAGCTTGTTTTTTTAAATCCATGAAATTATATATTTTTTATTTGCTTTTGGGGAGGTCTTTTTCCTCTTACTCAAATATAAACTGCAGGAAGTCAGGGATTTTGCTTACTTTATTCACTGTTGTAGCACCAGTGCTTGGAACAGTGACAGGCACATGGCAGAGATTCAGTAAACATTTGGATGAATGAAATGAAGTGCAAGATGTTTCATTGTACTTTGTTAGCATGTGCATCTGCATTCAAAGCCTTAAAACCTACTTTCGGGTGTTTTTTTTGTTTGGGAGTTTGTTTATTTGCACAAAATTCATAGAGGAATCCCAGTGAAAACATGACTGTACTTTTAGAGGAACTCAACTGAAAAAAAAAAAAAGCCTGAGCAAAGACTCATTTAACCTCAGAGTGAATAATTGCATACTGAGGAGTAGAACATGGCACCCAGATGGATCTTTTATTACAAAAAAGCCTAATGACACACACCTCTGACAAATGGTTCCTTGTAATAATAGAAAATAGGGAAGGCCCAGCTTGTCCACTGTTTTGTTCTACACCTTCCACTTTCCCAGTCATCTCCCGAGGCTCCCCTTTTCTCTTTCTCTCAGCCAATGTATGGTGTAGAATAGGAAATAAATTGCGGGTCAAGAGACCTGCCTCTGGTCCTGATAATAGCAAGCCACTCACTTCCCTGCCCTGGGCACCAGTTCCTTCATCTTTATGTGTTTGTATGACACACGTGGTTTTCGTTAAGTGCAATTAAGTGACGTTATTACATCTCTTTCACAGATAAAGAAACCATGGCTCAAAGAGACTGACCTGCTGAAGGTCATTAGTTAGTACTAGAGCCAAGCTTTCTGACTCCAAGTTCAGGTTTCTTTCCACCATAACAGTGAGACACCCAGAAAATCCCCAAGGTCCTGCTCCTTCCTTCTCCATGTCATCTCCATGAAGGGGCAGGGATTTTTGCCTGGCTTGCTCCGTGTTCTAATCTCAGTGTCTACAGCTCTGCCTGGCACATAGGAGGCACTCCATATATATTTGTCGAAGGAAAAAAATAGATGAGTACGGACGTGCCACAGTTCGTCCTGTGATTTCCAGCAAGTTACTGCCCCTTTCTGGATTTCTTCTCTGTCCCCCACCCCCGCCCAGTTTCCTTCTCGCGCCTCGTTCGCTCCTCCGGCCACTAGATGGCACTGTCGTAAGGGAACCCCGCCGAACAGAGAGCTGCGCTCTTCTTGGCCCCGTTGCGCCTTCCCCCGTTGGAGGGCAGCGCGCAAGAAACCGGAAGTGCTGGAGCCGCCGCCGCCGCCGCCGCCGTCTTTAAGTGCCGCGTTCACCGCTTCGGTTACCGCCGGCGCCGTAGCCAAGGAGGCCGCTGCCCCCGGGTCGGGAGTGGAGGCCGCGCGGCATGAAGCGGCGCAGGCCCGGTCCTTAGCGCGCGTCAGGACGGTCCGGGCGGGGCCGGGGGGGGAAGGTGCAGTATCCGCCCCCTCTACTTCCCCTTCGCCCGCGAGGCCTGCGCCCCAGCCCACTCGGGCCTCTCCGCCTCACGGAGGAACCGCCCGGCGCATTCTCCCGGTTAGCCCGCTCTGCGGTTTACCCGGCGCGCCGCCCTGCGCGGGCCACAGCCGGTGGCGGGGCCCCACTTGCCGGAAGAGGAAGCCCAGGCTCTCAGATTCCGAGTCAGCCAACGTTCACTGGGCGCCCCTTGAGCGCTGGGTGCTGGCCTCCGGACTTCCACGTCCGTTATCTTAATTGAGGCTTGCTGGGGTTGGGAGCCGGGTATTGTCCGGGCTTACAGATGAGAAACGGAAGCCCACAGAGGCGAAGGGATTTGCCTAAAGTCCGACTGTGGCAGATCGGATTCGGACTGAGATTTTCTGGTTTCCCAGCTGGTGTTCTTTCTACTTCCCCACTTTAGGTCGATTCCCTCCTTGTTTACTGGCCGCTTCTCATTCTATTTCACCTACCCGGCACAGGATAGGTGCTTTTCTTTCCTTTTTTTTTTTTTTTTTTTCCCAAACCTCTTCCCTCTCACTTTTCTTCTAAGACTTGGCATCCCCCCAGTCCCCCTTCTTAATATTCTCTGCTACACCTCTCCTCTTCTTCCGCATTCTAGCCTTCAAGATCTTTGCCCACTTTGTGATAATGAACCTCTCAACTAGCTGACGAGTGAAATAGCTAGGCTTCAACGAGGCTTGGGGTATTTAAGTGGACAGACTGGCGCCTGGATTAAAAATTAAGGAATGACATTTGAGTGGGTCCAAATTCAAGAGTCCTGAAGCTATTTTCGAACCCTACGTGCTCTTCTCTGAATGAGGGGCTTAGTGAATGGGAAGGTGTCTTGACATCGTAGTCCGTTGTTGCTGTGTTAGCACAACTTCACTTTTTTCCCTCCATTTGCCACTGAGCCACATCTCTCTCCATCACCTATCTGGGCTCCGAGAGCCCAGAATTAAAACCGATAACAAAGTGACAGGTATAATCACAGGCCCTGCTTTTCTTCTTTTACTAAGCCAGAATTTCAACAAACTTAACACTTCCGTTTCTAGAGAAGTTACCTAGTTCAGTTATTTTCAGAGTATACGTGGAAAGGAAATAAGCAAAAATGGAATGCACTGAAAATGGGTAGAACTGGAAGTTAGTTCCCTCTGCAAAAATGACTCTGTAGTTCTTAGTGGTTATTCTATTGAGTCTATTCTGTTTCCAGTCAGCTAAATATGTATTCTGTAAAATAATACAAATTGGTTATTATGTAAAAGGCAGAAGAACAGGACCAGGCACATAGAAATAAGTTTTATTATGAATCTGTCATTTTTGAAGATTTGCAGTAGCCACTGAGTAACCTCACATCTGTATGCCTTTTATACTTTTAAATGTTTTTCCATAATTTACCTTTTAATGTGTATCCGGATGTCAGGATTTACACTACCGTTTGGATATTCTTTGGAGTAAATTGGGCTATACATTTCTGAAATAAAATCAGTTTATAATTTTCATAATTAAAGTGCAGATACAAGATAATTCAGGCATTGTATATTATATCAAAAAGAATATGCATCAGTTTCAAGTACTATTTGAGACTAGGTTTAATCTTTTTGGGCACATACGATCCATTTTAATAATGATCAGCAGCTTTATATCTTATTTCATTATCCTGGTGAGCAGGATTGGATGGTGAGAAAAGGAAAGACTCCTGTGAGAAGAGAGCAGGATGAGCAGAGGGATCTATGCTTGAAGTTGAGTCACTTCAAAAAGATCTCTTTGAATGTGGAAGAGATCTGAACAGATGAAAATACAATCAGGTAGGCACCAGGGAAGGGCCTTAAGTGAAGAGGTAGGTGGGGCAGTGAAATATATGCACTGTGCTGAGAACATGTACTGACCTATTTTCTAATTTTTACAAGTAGAAAACTTGGGTCACATATTTTGAGAATGTATTTGTATGTAAGGTGTTACAGAAATCTGGAAATTAAATCAGTTAGTTACACATTTGTGTAAATTACTAAAATTATGTAATATCAGGTCTAGCCTAGGAAATGCAGGATATACATTGACCATAAAATATAGAATAGTGTCATTTGAACTGTAGTGTGTGTGTGTGTGTGTGTGTGTGTGTGTGTGTATAGAGAGAGTCAGAGAAATAGTCCAGGGACCTAGTACAATTTAGGAATACCAGATAGTTTTGCTTAAGTGCAAGGTAATGGCAACTTTTATGTAAGAGACATGTCAAAATAATGACTCAAGAAGCTGGGCAGTAAGCTTGGGAAGTCTGTCTGAGCTTCCCTGTTCCATCCCCAAGCTCTATTGTTTCAAGCAGTGGTTTGGAGATGAAGTTCCAAGTTTAACACAAGGGGAGTTGAGAAGAATGAGCCCAGTTTGTATATCTCCTTGTCTCACCTGTCCCTTACTCTGTCAGGAATCAAACTAGATCCATTGACACATTTGATAGAAAACAGACCTCCACCAGCTTTTAGATGGGCAAACAGCCACTACTGTCATGTACTGCTACTTAATATCAATATGCTGAATACCAGTTGAGCTAAATGACTTTTCCTCTGTTGAGCTGTTTAGATTTTAATCATTGGAGGTAAATGCCCAGTTGTAATAATATTACAAGTTGTTTACTATAGAACTCTCCAGTAGATTTTCTGGCTGCTCTTGCTACTGTTACATTGAAAACGGTAGTGTAGTTCACTGTAGCCTGAAAAAAGACACAATATTGTGGCCGTGGCCTCACAGTTCTGTTCCTTTTGAATGCCATACAGCACACCAGCACACCTGATGGACTAATTCACAACCCATACCTGCTAATGACTTTTTCTCTGTGGTTGGTAGTTTTTACCACGAACTCCTGTTAACCTGTGAAGTCAAGGTTTAAAAAAGACATCATGTTAAAATACAGCCATGTATTGATTTTTGTTGTAGAAGTAGTTAATAATTATGTGAATTGGTTACACAAATGCAATATAGTTTATCTCCTAAGTCCACATGTTTTGGACATTTATTAGTTCAAAAAGAGCAGGTTGCCCCAGAATTTTTGTTTATGTTGCTCCTTTTTGGTAGTGTTATGAATAATGCATGTCAGAATATCATACAGTGGCTTATAATAACACTTCTTGTTATTTTCTCTGATACTTTGCACCTGTTACATTTAAATATTGAAATAGATAAAGGAAAAAAATATCCTCTTCTGGATTTGTAAAATGAAAGATACACCATTAGTAGATGAAATCTTAATACTGTTTTGGGGTTGAAGTCGTAAATTGGGTTTGGACTTTTATCAAAATATTGATATTACAAACATTAAATGTTTTGTGCATAAACGACAACTAAAGCCACTTTTTTCTCCTCATTTAATCATAGAAGTTTTATAATCTGTAGTAATAGTCACATAAATTCCTTATAGTATAGAGTTACACAGGGGATCATCAGATAGTGATGTCTAGGCAAGAGCAAAAGACAAAGAAAAAATGTACCAGCCAGTTAGGTCTTTTGTTGTTTGGAGTCTCATTTAAAAGGAAACAGTATTTATATTATCTTGAGTAAGCTCCCTAGAAAGGTTATTAGAAGTACATTGTTTGCCACAATTTTATAACTGTTCTAATTGGTCATGATTATTTCTGTTCTCTGAAGAAGTCCACATTTATCAAATGAGTTACTTTTTTTAAGTGCAAAAACACTTAACTCCCTTGGCACATTTAGCTTCACTATTGACATGCTCTTTGAAGGAACATAGCAGCCAACTGGCATATGGCCCGTTTCCTTCCAGTGTGGGAAAGAAAAAGGAATTTTGGCAAGAGATACCTAAGGAGAGCCTTTTATAAAAGTTCCCCAAGAGATTTATAGTCAACTGTGAAATAGACATGACCTCAATTTTTTTTTAATCTCATTTTTAAAGGAAAGGGGGAGCTATTGCTTTTCTTATGAAGTTTAATTGCAACTGTACTGAAAAGCATTTTTTCCCCTTTTTTGGGGGGTTGGGGAGCCCTATCAGACTGTCATTCTGATTAATATAAGAGAAGGCAGACCTGTGAACTTCATGTGCCTTATTTTTCTAGGAAAATGCAACATGGCAGCAGCGATGGAAACAGAACAGCTTGGTGTTGAGATCTTTGAAACTGCAGAGTGTGAGGAGAATATTGAATCACAGGATCGGCCTAAATTGGAGCCGTTTTATGTTGAGCGATATTCCTGGAGTCAGCTTAGAAAGCTGCTTGCTGATACCAGAAAATACCATGGCTACATGATGGCTAAGGCACCACATGATTTTATGTTTGTGAAGAGGAATGATCCAGATGGGCCTCATTCGGACAGGATCTATTACCTTGGTGAGTATGAAGTCATAGTTTCTGAAAGGAAATGCTTTCTTAATTCAAACAGGCTGGATGCAATTGGCACTCAAATTTTGGTGAATAAATAAGTGAATGAATCAGTGATGGTTCCACCAAAGGAAAAAATAATAATTAGAAGAACTTCAGTTTTGGTGCTGTTTTCATTTTGTTTTGTCCCATTAACTTGATTTTTATTTGCACATAACAAATCATGAATTGATCTGATCTTACTTTCAAAGTAAAGATGCCAGATATTACTTCTTCCTAAAGCTAGTTCAAAGTGCCTTTCCTTAGGAATGGTCATATTAGGAACACAAATAATAAAAACAGTAGTTTGTTCCCGCTCTCAACAGCTACTGCTTTCATTTTTTTAAACCAAGGCTGGTTTTGGTCTCTTCTTCCTGAGCCCATTCACTCCAGGTTTAAGGTCTGTCTTCATTAAATGTACGATACCACTGATTGACATTTTTGTTTCTTTGTTTGTTTATGCACCTTAAATACTTACTAAGATGTTGTAAAAGGAATAGGTAGTAAATCCTGAGCAACTATCATGCTTAGGCACAGCTTAGTATTGAAAGAAATGACTAACCTAGCACATCTATAGACACAGGGCAGTGGGTAAAGAGCTAGTCTTGGAATCAGAAGCCTAGGCTCTGGTATCCTCTCTTTGCTGACTTGTTTACCCTGTGGGTCTCAATTTCCTCATCTATCAAATGAAGGTTAATGTTTATCTCATAGGATTGTCTTAAGTATTAAACATTTTACATGAAAACATTTCCAACTTAAACAAATATTAAGAAACACAATACTGTTCTTGTACAGCCAAACCAAGTTTTATTGTACTATGGCTAGTTTGAGGAAGGAAACTAAAAAGGGAAAGAAAAAAAATTTGTAGACCCCATTCCTATCCCCCAAGCAGCTGTCTTCATTACAGTATTATTTTTTAGGATTGGAAATAATAGTTGTAAATTATAGTGTGCTGCCTAGCATTCACCAACTGGTAATTATTATTTGTATTAGCTTAAGTCCCAAAGGCCTATTCATTAATTGTCGCTCATTGAGCACATTTATTGAGATGATGCTAAAATATTTAGGTAAGTCATCTGAGTAGGAAATATATATATATCTCTCTCAAGAAACTTATGCTATGGTTTTTTTCGGAGGCAGAAAGTCAGACTTTCCTCAGATTGGAGAAGCAATATAAGAAAAGCCCATCCATACTTGCTAAATCAGGCAGCTTGGTTGGAAGAGAGTTTGGGCACAATTAGGGGGGGAACCCTTATATTTAGTATAATAGTTAAAAATTATAGCCATACCATCCATAATTCTTAACTATAAACAAATGTCTCACAAAAATGTTTATGAATTAACCATTAAAACTGCTTAAAGAAAGGGATTTCACTCCCAGTACAATAGTTGAAATGGAATCACAAGCCCATAAATTTTGGAGTTTCCTTTCTGTAGTCACGCTATTTTATTTTCCTAACCCAGAGCCTGAAGGGAATGAATGGTTGTTAGAATAAGGAAGAAAGGATGTGAGAGACGGGAACACTGGAGGAACTGAGGCCTGAGTTGAGTCCCACAGCTAGGGGTTGGGTGGGAAAGGAAGGGCTGAATAGCCAGAGATGTGTTTGAGGGCCGACCGGCTAATGTGCCTTCGTTTATTAAGTTTTTAACAATAGGTTTTCTCCCCTCCTCCAAATCTGTTTGACAATTTTTTTTTAAAGAGATATTCTCTGCATGAGTCCACATTAGTAATTGTAGATTCATTTTTTTTTAAGTAACTCCAGAGTATTCCATTGTATAATTGTGCCATCTTTTACTTAACCAGGCCTCTAGTAATGGGCATTTAGGTTTTTCTGTTTTGGTATTAACAAAAAATAAGGGAGCAGATATAACTGTATTAGATCATTTTTGTACTTAATAGGACTAATTCCAAAGAGTGGAATTATTGGGACAAAAGGTGTACAGATTCTGAATTTGTATTGATATTGCCAAATTGCCCCTCCATTGAGGTTATAGAGTTTACATCCCTGCCAGCGTTGTCTCAGAGTATGTATTTCTCTACACCTGTACCAATTGTGAGTAATAAAACTTCTTTTTATCTTTCCCAGTCTGATTGGTGAACAGCAGTTCCTCACTGTAATTTTTTTTTAATTATTATTGTTTTTTTAATTAACATATAACATTATATTAGTTTCATGTGTACAACATAATGATTCGATATTTATATACATTGTGAAATGATCACTACAGTAAGTCTAGTTAACATCTGTCACCATACATATAGTTAATAAAAAATTTTCTTGTGATGAGAACATTTAAGATTTATTCTCTTAGCAACTTTCAAATATGCAATATGGTATTGCTGTACATTATATCCCCATATTTCATTGTAGTTTTAATTTTCTTATGAGTGAGGTTGAGCATCCTTTCCCATATTTACAAGGCGTTTGTATTTCTTTTTCTGTGACGGATCTGTTTGTAATCATTGTCTATTTTTTTTTTTTTTTTTTTGCTGTACGCGGGCCTCTCACTGCTGTGGCCCCTCCCGCTGCGGAGCACAGGCTCCGGACACACAGGCTCCGCGGCCACGGCTCGCGGGCCCAGCCGCTCCGCGGCACGTGGGATCCTCCGGGATCGGGGCACGAACCCGTGTCCCTTGCATCGGCAGGCGGACTCTCAACCACTGCGCCACCAGGGAAGCCCCATTGTCTATTTTTTATTGGGTTGTGGGTGCTTTTCTTATTGACATAAAGCACTTTTTTGTACAAGAAGGGAATAACCCATTGTAGTATTTTTCCCTGAGATTTAATGTCTTTTGCCTTTAGTGCCTTTTGCCCTTCTGTAGAAATCTGTGATTTTTTTTTTTTTGGTAGTTAAATTTTTACTTTTTATGTAGTTTTGCATCACATCTAGAAAGGCTTTCTCGGCTCCAAATTATATTTTTTGAAATCTTTATTTACTTTGGACTTCGTTTTGTTCCATTGATCTGTCTGTCAAATCAAGTGCCAATGTTATGCTGCTGTTACTATTATTATTTTTATCGTAACTTTAGATGTTTTACTATTTTATAGTACTAGTCACCCTTCACCACTCTTTTTCATACTTTTCTTGATTATTTTTGTTTGCTTGTTTTTCTGTGAGAACTTAAAATTAGTTTAGAGCTCCTTTCTCCCAATCCTATTTATACTGTTTTAGGATTACATTATATTCATAGATGAAGTTAGGAAAATTGACAATCTTTATAAAATATTGAGCTTTTCAAGAAAGTTGTATGCCATTTCATTTGCTCAAGTCTTTTATATCCATCTGAATATTAATATTTTTCCATGTAAATCTGTTGTTTCAGAAATTTTAATATACTTCGGACACCAATAAATAGCAGTGTGTCAACAGGAAAGAAACAATGGGAAAAGGTCATTTTGTGTTTATACAGAACTGATGTGTGTGTACATAGAATGCGTTGGAAATTTTTATTGGTCAAGGTTGAAGCCAAGGAAGGCATTATGGAACAAGGAGCAGTTTTAAGAGGAGCATTTGAAGTGATTGTGGATGGCTGTCATTTGAGGGTAGATGAGAACCAGCTTTTTCATATTTGCAGGTTGAAAGCTCTTAGAAGGAAAAGGCTTAAGGAGGCTATGATCATATTTTGTAAGATTATGAATGGTATGGATAAGTGACTACAGTCTTAAGAATTATGTAACAAAGTAACTCTGGAATGTACAAAATAGATCTAAGGCAAAACTAAGTGCTGAAGTAAATATCAGCTGATACCTGACTTTTTACTCCAAAAGGCAACACAAACTAAGAAAGGTTTAAGAAAAGTTTAGGATAATAAAGGGATAAAGGAATCTGTGGGTATTTGGGGAGTCATCCCCCACCTTTGCAAGGGTTAGCGTGGAAGTTACCATGCCTTTCCACAGACTGCCTTCTCTGCCATTATCAGAAACACAAGGCTGAGGATTTGTTCCACTAGAGAGAGTTTTTGTTCTTCCTGTGTGATTTATTTTCTCTTTCCTTCACTCTCCCCTAGCTTTTTTGGAAGTGATACCTTTCTAGCACCTTTTAGAGTAGAAGGACTTTGTTTTACTTGGAGTTTTCTTTGGTTCACCTCTTCATAACCATGTTGTATTTCTTTTACTTCACTTTGGTATGTAGTTTATTCTACATTGCTGTGATCTTCCCATTCAGTTATTGTATGATTTCACAGAATAGACCTATCTTCTTCTCAGTGTAGACCTCTTTCTTTCACAATTCTCGAATAAAGGATAAAGAGACTTTTAACAAATCAGATATCAGATTCTATGTTGTTTTAATATGAATGTACTTTCATTTGAAACTTATTAGTGATTATAGTGGTAGAACATTTATAGTGAAGAAGAACTCAAATTGTTAGACCTATGTATATTTCTAAGCAAATATTTTAAATGATTCATAAAAAGAAGGAGCTTGGTATTCTGAAGTTGTCACAAAGTACCCCCATTTGGAATCTAATGAGTCTATTGCCAACTTGTAAGACACTAACAATTAAAAAAAAAAAAACTAAAAGTGACACTTATCCTTACATCATCTTATACACTTTTATGTTTTGTTTTGAGAGGGACTAAAATTTGAATATCAAAAGGAAACCTGAGGATTCTTCTGGGAGCCTGGGTTTTACTGAAGAAAATTACCGTGGCATATGGCATGTGCATCTCCTACTTGTTAACATTCATTATAGGTTCCATAGAGTACAAAATTTTGCAGTATATAGAAGGCATTATATACTTACTACTACAATTGTGGTAGATTGCTATTTTTTAAAATAACAAAAAATGATTGTTTCCTTTTATAGCTATGTCTGGTGAGAACAGAGAAAATACACTGTTTTATTCTGAAATTCCCAAAACCATCAACAGAGCAGCAGTCTTAATGCTCTCTTGGAAGCCTCTTTTGGATCTTTTTCAGGTAAGGTTAAACATTGTTATTCCTATGATTCTGTGTATGTTTTTAGATACTGCATTTGTTTAGGGACAGAAATTCAATTGGGGTTTTATATTTGAAGTAGATATGAATCAAAAGGAATTAAAACATTTTTATGTTTTTGCATGTATGACCATGAAATTTCATTTAATTCTTAATATCTGAAACTAGGGATAGTAGATATTACAATTCAGTTTTTGTTGTTGTTGTTGTTTTTTGGCCGCCCAGTACGGCACGGCATGTAGGTTCTTAGTTCCCCTACCGGGGATCAGCCTGTGTCCCCTGCAGTGGAAGGGCGGAGTCTTAACCACTGGACCGCCAAGGAAGTCCCCAGATCTTTTTTGGCTACCTTTCTCCCTGTTTAACTATCTTTCCCTTCTACAAACTTGCTAGTTATGTAATTCTCACATTTTGGTGCGAGAGTTATTCACATAAAAGAAGTAATGTATATTTCCTGAAAGCTTTTTATTCAAATCTTTAAATTGAATTTGTATTTCTAATATTTAGTAACAGTACTAATGTAAGGGTTAAATAAAAATACTAAGTTCAGTTTTTTTTCTAAATAGCATAATTCAATTTATGTAAAATCAAAGGTTAGGTTTTTTTTTTCTTCAACATTTTGTCTTTAGACAATATGTAAATGGTTCAAAACATCCCAAGAACAAGATGGTAGTTTGGGTGTGACTGTTTGCCTTTTTAGTTCTCATTTATTATTTTTACATTGAGTATTGAATAGAATATTTGGACTAAATGAACTAAAATGTGATATTTCTCTTAGGAAGTAAAAAAAAAAAAGGTTCCATGACAACTAATCATTTTGACTGCAACTATTTATCAGGGATGTTGTTTCTTACATTGGTTTGTGACTTTCCTTTAAAACAAAAAAATTCCTTATTCTAAGAACAGTGTGTTGAACTGAAATAGTGGTAGTTTTCTCATGGAAAAGGTTGCAAATTAGTGAGTCAGAGTTTTGGTTTTTTTTTTTAAGCTTTATTATGGAAAATTTCAAACCATACAAAAGTAGAGTCCTATGCAAACTAGTTTTAACAATTTTCAAATCTTTGCCATCAGTGTTTCACTGTAGCCTTACCAGTCCTCCCTCACAATCCCTATCCCCACTTTTCAGATTATTATTATTATTTTTTTAAAGAGTTGGCATTCTTATTTATTTATTTATTTGGTTGCGCCAGGTCTTAGTTGCAGCTCGCCAGCTCCTTAGTTGCAGCACATGGACTCCTTAGTTGCGGCAGGTGGGCTCCTTAGTTGTGGCTCCAGGACTCCTTAATTGCTGCTTGCCAGCTCCTTAGTTGTGGCATGCAAACTCTTAGTTGTGGCATGCATGTGGGATCTAGTTCCCTGACCAGGGATTCAACCCGGGCCCCCTGCATTAGGAGCACAGAGTCTTATCCACTGCACCACCGGGGAAGTCCCACATCTCGGATTATTTTTAAAGAGTTCCCAAATATGTCATTTCACTCCTAAATAAGTCAGTATGTATCTCTAAAGAATATAGATTCTTTTTAGACATCATCATATCTTAAAAAATCATTGATCATTTCTTCATATAAAATATTCAAATTTCCCTGATTTTTAAATTTCTCTTTTTTTACACTTGATTTGTTAAATCAGAATCTAAGTAAGGTTCATATATTACAATTGATTGATAGGTTTCTTAAGTTTCTCTCACTTTTAATTTATTGCTTTCCTTTCCATCCTTTTTTTCCCCACTGCAGTTTATCTATTGAAGAAAGAGGGTCTGTTTTGCTGATTGTATTCCTGTGGTGTTATTTGATATGTTCTTCAGTCTCCTGTATTCTCTGTAAATATAAATAGGTAGTCAGATCTCGAAGTTTCATCAGACCCAGGTTTCCTCTTTTTTTCTCCCCCAATAATACTTTACAGATCAAAAGAATTGAAAGCAGGGTCTTGAACAAATAATTCTATACCCATATCCATAGCAGCATTATTCACAATAGGCAAAAGGTGGAAGTAACCCAAGTGTCCATGGACAGATGAATAAATAAACAAAATGTGGCATATCTTGGGTTGGCCAAAAAGTTCATTCAGGTTTTTCCAGAACGTCTTTTTTTTTTAATAAATTTATTTATTTATTTATTATTTATTTTTGGCTTGTTGGGTCTTCATTGCTGCGTGCAGGCTTTCTCTAGTTGCAGTGAGTGGGGGCTACTCTTCGTTGCGGTGCGTGGGCTTCTCATTGCGGTGGCTTCTCTTGTTGCGGAGCATGGGCTCTAGGCGTGTGGGCTTCAAGAGTTGTGGCACGTGGGCTCAGTAGTTGTGGCTTGTGGGCTCTAGAGCGCAGGCTTGGTAATTGTGGCTCATGGGCTTAGTTGCTCCGCGGCATGTGGGATCTTCCCGGACCAGGGCTCGAACCCATGTCCCCTGCATTGGCAGGCGGATGCTTAACCACTGTGCCACCAGGGAAGTCCCTCCATAACATCTTATGGAAAAATCTGAACTAACTTTTTGGCCAGCCCAATACATGTGATGGAATATTATACGGCCTTAAAAAAGAAGGAAATTGTGACACGTGCTGCAACATTGATGAACTATGAAGATATCATGATAAGTAAAATAAGCCAGTCACAAAAGGACAAATACTGTCTGATTCCACTTATATGGGGTGCCTAAAGTAGTCAAATAGACTACTAGAATGGTAGTTGCCAGAGGCTAGGGGAAGGAAAAATGAGGAGTTGCTGTTTAATGAGTTTAATGGATATAGAGTTTCAGTTTTGCAAAATGGCAGAGTTCTGGAGATGGGTTGCACAGCAATGTGAGTATAGTTAACAGTAGTGAACGGTACACTTAAAAATTGTTAAGATAGTAAGTTTTATGTTATATATTTTACCACAGTTAACAAAATAATATTTCATAGACAACGTTGTATGCCTCCATCAAAAGTCGTATAGAGCCTTATTTATCTTCTTGTGATGATAGCACCCTTTGATCATTACCTAGATCCATTATAAAACAGTGAAATTTTATCATTCCTTCTTCACTTATTAACTGAAAAACTTCTATAAAGAGAAAACTGCTATTCAACAACTCAGTTATTCTGAGCTCTAGTTCACAATAGAAAGTCAGGATGTTTCTTGTCCTTTATTTCCCATTTTTCAAATAATCTATGTTCTACAGTCTTATATACGTGATCAGTTCGGGGTTTTGGAGGGTATTTTGTTTTTGTATCTTTATAAACTTACAGTGTAAGCCTGTTTGGTATCTTTTGATCCATTGACAGTTATTATTCTTATTGTACACATGTCTTATTTTTGGCTGTTGGAATCGCTTTCAACTTGACATGTCAAATCCTTTTGACGAGACCCTGGTAATAGTTGATAGTGCTCTTGCTTTCTGCTGTGAAGATGTGTCATGATCATCCTTCACATTGCTTATCCCATGCTTAGAATCAGCCATTTCTCTCTAGTTCCTTTAGGGCAAAGTGGTGTTAAGAGACCATGATCTGGGTACTAGAGATGCTTATTATTATTAGGTTGTTAATTGTTTCTAGGTCTTTTTATTGGGCAAACTAGGGAATACATACATTGTTTGTGTGGGTGTGGGTGTGGGTGTGGGTGTGTGGGTGTGTTTGAAATGTACAGATCACCAGGAAGTCATATCAATTCAGATAAGATATAAGGTCAGACTGATATATCCAGTTAAGATATTGCACTACAGGATTTTTCTTTAACCTCATTTATCCTACATATGAATTTTCTTTCTCTGGTGCCCAAGGTCCTGTTTTAAACAACAAGTATGATTACTCATTTGCTTTACTCCATACTACACACAAAACAGTTTTAAAATAACAAATGAATCAGTGCTAATTACTTAACAGTAACTTGGAATTGGTCTTCTCTGTGTGGTCATGCTATCAGTTCTATACAATTAGATTCATTTGCTTCATTTTGTTTTCAAGTGTTAGGAATTCCTTTGTTTTTAATTTAATTTTTGTAGAAAATAGTTATATGGTTCCAAAGTCAGATCTACAAAACCAGAAGTATTCAGAGAAGCTCCCCGTCTCCTCTACCCTATTTCTCCCCCTCTCCTTCTGGATAATCTTTGTGTTTTTAAATGGCTTATCCTTCTTTGTTTAAAAATATAAGCGACTACATAGATATTCCTATCCCCATTAGATAAATAGTAACATACAGTATACATTTTCTCCACCTTGCAATTTTCAAATAACAATGTATCCTTCAAATCACTCCGTAAGAATATATAGTCAGTCCTCCATATCCACAGGTTCAGCATCCTTGGATGCAGAGGACCAGCTGTACTAAGCCATTTTATAATCTGAGGGACTTGAGCATCCACAGATTTTGGTATCCATGGGGGTGGGGGGTGTCCTAGAACCAATCACCCACAGATTCTGAAGAACAACTGTATACATAATCTATTTCTTTTTACATCTGTGTTGTGTTGTACAGACCAATCATGTTCAACCAGTTCCCTCTTGATGGACATTTTAGTTATTTTCAATCTTTGTATTACAGATAGTAGTGCAGTAAAATGGCTTGGGCTTTTTACATTTTTGCCAGTGTATCTTTAAGCTAGATTCTTAGAACTGAAATCACTGGACCAAAATGTATATGGTTTTGTAATTTTGCTAGATATTATCAAATTTTCTTCCATAGGAGCTGTGCCATTTTGAATTTCCATCAGTAAGGTATAAGTGTGCCTGTTTTCCCAGAGACTCTCCAACACAGTATGTGGTCAGACATTTGGATTTTATGCCAATCTGATAGATAGAAATGGTATCCCAGTGTAGTTTAATTTGCTTTTCTTTTATAGGCAAAGTTGATCATCTTTTATCTCTAACCCATTTTTCTGTGGCGTGATTGGTCTTTTTCTTTATTTTTAGGAGTCTTTTATATACTGGAGATATTAACCCTTTGTCTGTGATATAGTTTCGGATGTTTTCCTGAAGTTGTAATTTGTATTTTTACTTTCTTTATGGTGTGTGCGTGTGTGTGCGCACGCCATGTGGAAGATTTTTGTGTAATAAAATTTATCCATCTTTTTGGTATTGCTTCAAGAATTTGTGTCTTCTGTCTTAGGACAGTTTTTCTACACCCAAGTTATAAAAGAATTTACCCATGTTTTCATCCAGTGCTTTATATGGTTTCTTATATGGTTTTATTTTTTAAAGCTTTATTGAGGTATAATTGGCATATAAAAAGTTGCAAATATTAAAGTGTACAATTTGATAGATTTGGATGAACATTTGATGTACCTGTGAAACCCTTACCTCAGTCATTACCCTCAGAAGTTTCCTTGTACTGGTTTGTATTCTCCCCTACCCACCCATTCAGTGGTACAGGCAACCAATGTACCAGTCTCGCACAGTCCTTCATAAGATTTATCTCTAAATATTTCATATTTCTTTATTCTATTGTAAATGGCTTTGTTTTCTAATTTCAATTTCTGGTTGATCATTGCTAGTATTTCTTTTTAACTTTCTAAGTGCTTTCTCACTTTTTTTTTTAATTGTAGTTGATTTACAATGTTGTGTTAGTTTCTGGTGTACAGCAGTGATATATATATATATATATATATATATATATATATTCTTTTTAGATTCTTTTCCTTTAGAGTTTATTACAAGATACTGAATATAGTTCCCTGTGCTATACAGCAGGGCCTTGTTGTTTATCTATTTTATATATAGTAGTTTGTATCTGCTAATCCCAAACTCCTAATTTATCCCTCCCCCACCTTTCCCCTTTGGTAACCATAAGTTTATTTTCTATGTCTGTGAGTCTGTTTCTGTTTTGTAAATAAGCTCATTTGTATCTTTTTTTTTTTATATTCCATGTATAAGTGATACCATATGATATTTGTCTTTCTCTGTACTTCACTAGTGTGATCATCTCTCAGTCCATTCATGTTGCTGCAAGTGGCATTATTTCATTCTTTTTTTATGGCTGAGTGGTATTCCATTCTGTGATGTATGTATATCACATCTTCTTTATCCATTCATCTGTTAATGGATGTTGAGGTTGCTTCTATGTCTTGGCTATTGTAAATAGTGCTGCTGTGAACAGGGTTTTTCTTTTTTAATTTGTTAATATGGTAAAACAAAACATCACTTGATTGTTGAGTGTTAAACCAATCTTGCATTCCTGGGATAAAGCCCACTTGGTTCTAATTTATTATCCTGTTAAATATTGTTGGATTCAATTTGCTAATATTTTGTTTAGATTTTTTTATATCTATGTTAATGAGGAATATTGGTCTGTAGTGTTCTTTTCTTGAAATTTGTCTGATTTTGGTAATAGTGTTATGCTAGCCACAGAATAAGTTGGGAGTTATTTCCTCCTTTTTAATTTTCTAGAATTTGTTTGGTAGAATTCACCAGTGAAGCCATCTGGACCTGTAATTTTCTTTATGGAAAGGTTTTTAACTACAAATTCAATTTCTTCCTTAGATGTAGTGCTATTCATATTATGTTATTTCTTTTTGAGAAAACTTTGGTTGTTTGTGTCTATTAAGAAGTGTTTTCATTTCATGTAAGTAATCAAATTTATTGGCATAAGTTTCATAATATTCTCTAATCTTTTCAATGTCTGTAAGAATCTTTGGTGATGTCCCTCTCTTATTCCTGATATTTTGTGTAATTTTTGTCTTCTCCACTCCCAGCCTTTTTTTTTTTCCTAATAAATCTGGCTAAGAGTTTATCAGTTTGGTTTCATTTATTTTTCTCTGTCATTTTGTTTTTTTCTATTTCATCATTTTATGCTCTAAACTTTATTAATTCTTTTCTTCTGCTTACTTTGGATTTTGTTTGTTCTCCTTTTTCTAGTTTCATAAGGTGGTAGCTGAGGTCACTAGTCTGAGACCTTTCTTCTTTTCTTATATAGGCACTTAATGTTACAAATTTCCCTTTAAGTACCACATTAGCTGTAGCACATACGTTTTGATATGTTGTGTTTCCATTTTCATTTAGTTCAAAATACTTCCTATTTCCCTTTAACCCATAAGTTATTGAGAAGTGTACTATGTAGTTTCCAAATGCATATTTTTCAGAAATTTGATTTCTAATTTAATTCCACTCTGATCCAAGAACATACTTTGTATGACTTAAATCTTTTCAATTTTTTTTTTTTTTTTGCGGTACGTGGGCCTCTCACTGTTGTGGCCTCTCCCGTTGCGGAGCACAGGCTCCAGACGCGCAGGCTCAGCGGCCATGGCTCACAGGCCCAGGCGCTGCATGGCATGTGGGATCCTCCCGGACCAGGGCACAAACCCGTGTCCCCTGCATCGACAGGCGGACTCTCAACCACTGTACCACCCGGGAAGCCCTCTTTTCAATTTTTTAAGTCTTGTTTTATGGCCCTGAATGTGGTCCATCCTTGTACATATTCTGTGTTCACTTGAAAAGAATATATGTTCTGTTTTTGTTGGGTCTATAAATGACCATTAAATCAAATTGGTTTATTGTATTGTTAGTCTTCTATGTCTTTACTGATTTTCTATTTGTTCTATCAGTTATTGAGAGAGAATGTTGAAATCCCCATCCATAATTGTAGATTTGACTGTTTCTCATTGCAGTTCTATTAGTTTTTCCTTTAGTATATATTTTGAAGCTATGTTATTAGGGGTATAAGTGGATAGGATTGTTGTATCCTATTCGTAAATCTGCTGCTTTCTTGGTTTGAAATGACCTTCTTTATTTCAAGCAATATTCTTTACTCTGAAGTTTACTTTGATGTTAATATAGTCCCTCTAGCTTCCTTTTGATTACTGTTAGCATAGAATAAGCTTTTCCATTAAAAAAATTTTTTTACCGGCTTTGTTGAGATATAATTCAAATACCATACAATTCGTTCAAAGTATACAATTCAATGTTTTTTAAGTGTATTCAAAGGGTTCTGTCACCATCATCACCATCTAATTTTAGAACTTTGTGTCATCTGCAAAAGAAACTCATTAGCAGTCATTCCCCATCCTTGCACACTCTCTAACCCCAGTCCAAGGCAACCACTAATCTACTTTGAGTCTCTATAGATTTGCCTATTCTGAACATTTCATATAAATGGAATTGTATAATATGTGGGCCTTCATGACTGGTTTTTTTCTCTTAACACAGTATTTTCTGGATTCATTCACACTATAGCAGGTAATAATGCTTTGTTTATTTTTATGACTGAATAATATTCCATTGTATGGCTAGACTACATCTTATTTATCCATCAGTTTATGGATAAAATTGGGTTGTTTCAGCTTTGGAGCTTATATGAGTAATGCTGCTTTTAATGTTCAAATGCAAGATTTTGTGTAGATTTGTTTTCAGTTCTCTTGGGTATATATCTAGGAGTGGAATTACTGGGTTATGTGGTAACTCTGTGTTTACATTTTTAAGGAACTACTAAATTGCTTTCCATGGCAGCTGCATCATTTTACATTCCCACCAGCTATGTATAAGGGTTCTAATTTCCTACAGCCTCACCAACACTTGTTGTTGTCCGTCATTTTGATTATAGCCATCCTAGTGGATGTGAAGTGATATCTCATTGTTATTTAATTCGCATTTCCCTAATGACCAGTAATGCTGACCATTTTTTCATGTGTTTATGGGCCATTTGTGTACCTTCTTTAAAGAAATGTCTGGGGAGGGCTTCCCTGGTGGCATAGTGGTTAAGAATCCACCTGCCAATTGCAGGGGACACGGGTTCAAGCCCTGGTCCGGGAAGATCCCACATGCCGTGGAGCAGCTAAGTCCGTGCGCTGCAACTACTGAGCCTGCGCTGTAGAACCCGCAAGCCACAACTACTGAGCCCATGTGCCACAACTACTGAAGCCCACACACCTAGAGCCCATGCTCCACAACAAGGGAAGCCACAACAACGAGAAGCCCAAGCACTGCAACAGAGCGTAGCCCCAGTTTGCTGCAGCTAGAAGGAAGCCCACATGCAGCAACAAAGACCCAAAGCAGCCAAAAATAAATAAATTAATTAATTTAAACAAAAAAGAAAAGAAATGTCTGGGGAATTCCCTGGTGATCCAGTGGTTAGGACTCTGCACTTCCACTGCAGGGAGCCCGGGTTCGATCCCTGGTTGGGGAACTAAGGTCCAGCAAGCTGCATGACGAGGCCTTAAAAAAAAAAAAGTTCTGTGCAAGTCCTTTGCCATTTTAAATTGGGTCTTTTTAATGTTGAATTGTAAGAGTTCTTTATGTATTCTAGATACTGGACTTTCTTTTCTCCCATTCTGTGGATTGTCTTTTTATCTTTCTCTTTAATTGCAGTAATCATTAATTTATTAGTAGAAAATCAGCCATAATTACCTTTGGCAAGTATTTAGTACTATAATCATTAATTTAAATCTATACATTTAAACACATTTTGATCTCTCCTTTATCGAGATAAGACATTTTTGTGACTTCCCCTTTTTTCTATTCTTCATTTACCTTACTCTGAAGTTCTTATACCTTCATTTAAAAAAATAATACACATAATATAAAATGTATCATCTTAACCATTTTTGAATGTACATTAGTACATAAGTGGCATTAAGTACATTCACATTGTCGCAAGCATCACCGCCATCCATCCACAGAACTCTCTTTGTCTTGCAAAACTGTAATACTATACTCGTTAAACAATAACTTCCCATTACCTCTCTGCCAAGCCCCTGGCAACCACCATTCTACTTTCTGTTCCTATGAGTATGACTACTCTAGGTGCCTCATAGAAGTAGAATCATACAGTATTTGTCCTTTTGTGGCTGGCTTATTTCACTTATCATAATGTCCTTAAGGTTTATCCATGTTGTAGCATATGTCAGAATGCCAAATAATATTCTATTGTATGTATATACCACATCTTGTTTGTGTATTCATCCATTAATAGACACTTAAATTGCTTCTACCTTTTGGCTATTATAAATAATGCTCCTATGAAGATGGGTATACAAATATCTTTTCATGTCCCTGCTTTCGATTCTTTTAGGTATATACTCAGAGGTGGAATTGCTGGATCATATGATAATTCCATTTTTATATTCTTGAGGAACTGCCATACTGTTTTCCACGTACCATTTTACATTCGCACTAGCAGTGCCCAAGAATTCCAATTTCTCCACATCCTTGCCAACGCTTACTATTTTCTGGCTTTTTGATAGGAGCCATCCTAATGAGTATGAGGTAGTATCTCATTGTGGTTCGATTTGCTTTTCCCTAATGATTAGTGATATTGAGCATCTTTTCATGTACTTATTGGCCATTTGTGTATCTTCTTTGGAGAAATGTCTAATCAAGTCTTTTGCCCACTTTGTTAACCAGGTTGTTTGCAGTTTTTGTTGTTTACTTTCTTGATAATGTCCTGTTGTTTGAATAGGGACCACCAAAAGGATATGTCCAAGTCCTAAAGGTGTCTTTGAACATGATCTAGTTTAGAAATAGGGTCTTTGCAGATGTAATTAAGTATCTCAAGATGAAATAATTCTGGATTCAGGGTGGGCCCTAAATACAATCATTGATGTTCTTATAAGAGAAGGGAAAGGGAGATTTGATACAGGAGGTGAAAGCCATGTGAAGAGTAGGCAGAGATTAGAGTTATAGTGCCATAAGCCAAGGAATCCCTGGAGCCACCAGAAGCTGGAAGAGGCAAGGAAGTATTCTCCCCTAGAGCCTTTGGAGGAAGTCTGGCCCTGCTGACACCTTAATTTTGCTTCTGCCTTCAAAACTGTGAGAGAATAAATGTCTTTTGTTTTCAGCCACTATGTTTGTGGTAATTTGTTAACAACAGCCCTAGGAAACTAATACAAGTCCTTTGACGCACAAAATTTTTAAATTTTGATGAAGTCCAATCAATCTATTTTTCATTGATTGCTTGTGCATTTGATGTCATACTTAAGGAACTTGCTTAATCCACTATCACACAGATTTCCATCTATGTTTTATTATATAAGACTTTTATAGTTTTAGCCCTTACATTTAGATCTTTGATCTATTTTGAGTTAATTTTTATGTATAGTGTGAGATAGGAGTCCGAATTAATTCTTTTACATGTGGAATCCAGTTGTCCTAGCACCATTTATTGAAAGGCTATTCTTTCCCCTTGGAGTGGTCTTAGCACCTTTATTGAAAATCAGTTGACCATAAATGTATGGATCTATTCCTGGGCTCTCAATTCTATTCCACTGGCCTATTTATTCATATGCCAGTATCATGCTGTCTTGATTAATGTGGCTACATTGTACTAACTTTTGAAATTGGAAAATGTGAGGGTTTTTTTTCAAGATTATCTTGAAATTCCATATGAATATTATTAGCATCAGCTTGTGCATATCTGGAAAGAAGGCAGTTGGAACTTTGATAGGCATTCTAATTAATCTCTAGATTAATTTGGGGTCTACTGCCATCTTTATTATCTTCAGTCTGTGGACATGGGATGTCTTTCCATTTATTTAGATTTTTAAAAATTTCTTTAAATAGTATTTTACAGTGTTCTGTATACAAGTCTTGTACTTCTTTGGTTAAATTTATTTCTAAGTATTCTTTTTGATGAAGTTTTTTTTTTTTTTGCGGTATGCGGGCCTCTCACTGTTGGGGCCTCTCCCGTTGCGGAACACAGGCTCCGGACGCGCAGCCTCAGCGGCCATGACTCACGGGCCAAGCCGCTCCGCGGCATGTGGGATCTTCCCGGACCGGGGAACGAACCCGTGTCCCCTGCATCGGCAGGCGGAGGTTCAACCACTGCGCCATCAGGGAAGCCCTTTGATGAAGTTTTGAATGGAGTTTTCTTAATTTCATTTTCCAACTTCTAGTTGATATTGCAATTGATATTTGTATATCAATCTTGTATCCTGCAACTTTGCTGAACACATTTATTAGTTCTAATTATTTTTTGTAGATTTTTTAGGGTTTTCTATATATCACGCATCATCTGTGAATAGAGATGGTTTTCCTTCTACCTTTCCAACCCAGAAGCTTTTCATTTCTTTCCTTACCTAATTGCCCTGGCTAGAACCACTAGTACAATGTTGGGTAATAGTGGAGAGCAGACATCCTTTTTTCCCCCGATCTTGATGGAAAAACTTTCAGGTTTTCACAATTAAGAATTTCATTAGCGGGCTTCCCTGGTGGCGCAGTGGTTGAGAGTCCGCCTGCCGATGCAGGGGACACAGGTTCGTGCCCCGGTCCGGGAGGATCCCACATGCCGCGGAGCGGCTGGGCCCGTGAGCCATGGCCGCTGAGCCTGTGCGTCCGGAGCCTGTGCTCCACAACGGGAGAGGCCACAACAGTGAGAGGCCCGCATACCGCAAAAAAAAAAAAAAAAAAAGAATTACATTAGCTATGGGTTTTTCATTGATGCCCTTTATCAGACTGAGATAGTTACCCATTATTTCTAGTTTGTTGAGTGCTTTTATCATGAAAGGGTGTTGGTTTTTGTCAAATGACTTTTCTGGGTCTATTAAGAAGGTCACATTTTTCCATTATTGTATTAATATGGTGTATTACATTGGTTGGTTTTTATGTGTTGAACCAAATTTGCATTCCTGGGATAAATCCCACTTGGTCACTTATAATCCTTTTAATACGCTTCTGTATTCAGTTCGTCAGTATTTTTTTTTTGATGATGATTAAACCTAATTATTCCAGTAAATATGTTAAAAATTGAGTAAATATTCCAATTTTCAAAGAAAAATTGTCAGAGTGAATTTTCTTTTTTTTTTCCCATGGTTTGAGCAAATATTGCAGTTCTGCAACAATGCTGATTTTATTTGTCAAATTTAAATTTTCCTAAACATATAGCTCTAGAATGCTCTTCTATTTATGTTAGATATGGGCACCATACTTAACTGTCCAATTATATATATATATATATTTTTTTTTTTTTTTACATCTTTATTGGAAGTTTGTCAGTATTTAATTGAGGATTTTTGTGTCTATAGTCATAAGAGATATTGGTCTGTAGTTTAATTTCCTTGTTATGTCTTTGTCTGGTTTTGGTATCAGGGTAATGCTGACCCCATCAAATGTTATAAAGTGTTTGCTCCTGTTCTTTTTCTTTTTTTTAAGAAGAGTTTGAGAAGGATGGGTCTTAATTCTTCTTTAAACATTTAGTAGAACTCATCAGTAAAACCATCTAGTCCTGGACTTCTTTGTGGGAAGCTTTTCGATTACTAACTCAAATCTCTTTATTCATTATAGGTCAATTCAGATTTTCTATCTCTTCTTGAGTCAATTTTGGTGGCTTGTGTGTTTCTGGGAATTTAACCATTTCATCTACATTATCTAATTTGTTGCTATTCACTTATTGATACTATTCCCTTATACTCCTTTTTAACCCCATAAGATCGTTAGTAGCAACTCTCTTTCATTCTTTTTTTTTTTTTTTTTTTTCTCTTTCATTCTTGATTTTAGTAAATTGAGTCTTCTCTCTTTGTATTTTTGGTCATTCTAGCTAAATCTGTCAAATTTGATGATCTTTTTAAAGAACCAATTTTTGGTTTTGTTGAGCTGTATTATTTTTCTGTTCTCTATTGTTTATTTCCAGTTTGATGTGTATTATTTCCTTACTTCTGCTTGCTTTGGATTTAGTTTGCTCTTTTATTCCAGTATCTTAAGGTGGAAGGTTTTGTTTGTTTGTTTTTTATGCCACGTGGCTTGCAGGATCTTAGTTCCCCCACTAGGGATAGAACCTGGGCCCCTAGCACTGGAAGCACAGAGGCCTAACCATTGGACCACCAGGGAACTCCCTTAAGGTGGAAGGTTATTGATTTGAGATCTCTTTTTTTTTGTTTGTTTTTGTGGTACGTACGCAGGCCTCTCACTGTTGTGGCCTCTCCCATTGCAGAGCACAGGCTCAGCGGCCACGACTCACGGGCCTAGCCGCTCCGTGACATGTGGGATCTTCCCGGACTGGGGCACGAACCCGTGTCCCCTGCATCGGCAGGCGGACTCTCAACCACTGCACCAACAGCGAAGCCCGAGATCTTTTTTAATATAGGCACTTATAAATTTCCTCCTGAGTACTGCTTTTGTTGCATCCCTTAAGTTTTGGTATATTGTGTTTTCTTTTATCTCAAAGTATTTTTTGATTTCCTGTGATTTCTTCTTTGACCTATTGGCTTCCCCCTCCATGTGCCAACATCTGGGACAACTGTAAGGCACACCTCATTTGGTTCCCATTTCTCAGGGATTGTTGTCCTTTGTTGTCTGATGTCCAGTGTCTTGAAAACATGATTTCATATATTCTGTCCATTTCTGAGTTGTTTCAGATACGAGAACATACCTCGTCCCTGTTACTCCATCTTGGCTAGAAGTGGAAGTTGGTTTCATTTTTAACATTTAAATCTCTGACCCTTTTGGAATATGTGGGAAGTGGATCCAGTGTTATCTTTTTGTATATGGCTATGCAGTAATTCCAACTGATAAAATTTAAATCAGTAATCACTGATTTTAACATTTCATCTTTTACCCACCACTTCTTTCTTATTAATTTCTGTATTCAGCTTTCTATTTTGGATTTTCTACTCTGTACCATTGTTCATTTTGTTTATTCATGTTTTAATTTTTTAATATCTGGTAAAGCTAACCTTGTTCCTCATAATAGATCTTTTTCAGGGTTCTTTTTATCATCTTGCTTGATACTCTTTCAAATAATAAATTTTATAATCACAAAGTTATAAATGCAGAGTTCTCTTGTGAAAGTTAATTTCTTAGCTCTGAAATGTCTTGTGTTCTGATTATTAAACATTAAGACATGTTAAGGGGACTTCTCTGGTGGCACAGTGGTTAAGAATCCGCCTGCCAATGCAGGGGACACAGGTTCGATCCCTGGTCTGAGAAGATTGCACATGCCACTGAGCAACTAAGCCCATGCACCACAACTACTGAGCGCACACACCGCAACTATTGAAGCCCGTGAGCCGCAACTACTGAGCCCACATGCTGCAACTACTGAAGCCCATGTGCCTAGAACCCGTGCTCTGCAACAGGAGAAGCCACCTCAATGAGAAGCCTGCACATTGCCACAAAGAGTAGCCCCTGCTCACCGCAACTAGAGAAAGCCCTTGTGCAGCAACAAAGACCCAAAGCAGCAAAAAAAAAAAAAAAAAACCAAACCTGAGACATACTAAGTATGGATCAAGTCTGATGACGTTCAGGGAGAATAAGAGGGAGAAATTAAAATATAATTATATACTCAAAATTGCTCTTGGTGTCAACAGAAACAGTCTTAAAAGATATTTAAAACAAAAAGATTAGAATTAATAAAACATTGAATTTTCTAGTTTTTTCTTCTGGAGCCTAACACACACATACATACATGTATATATACACATATATATGTATATATGAATTTAAACATTAATAAAAAAGTACTACAATGGATATAAGAAAACTAGGTAGATTTTTAGCAGGATTCCAAGGTTGTCTCATTTTTAACTTCACTTGACATTATTTTAAGTTTGCAAGTATACACATGTATTTGCCATCCTTGAACAACGTTTACTTTCAGTATGCTGGCTTAATTTTGGAGACATACATTTCTGCCAATGAACTTGGCTACTTTTATTTTATTTTTTAAATTTTTTGTTAGCATATAGTTGATTTACAATGTTGTGTTAGTTTCAGGTGTACAGCAAAGTGAATCAGTTATACATATACATACATCCACTTTTTTTTAGATTCTTTTCCCATATGGGCCATTACAGAGTACTAAGTAGAGTTTCCTGTGCTATACAGTAGGTCCTTATTAGTTATCTGTTTTATATATAGTAGTGTATATATGTCAATCCCAGTCTCCCAGTTTATCCCCCCCCACCCCCCTTACCCCCTGGTCACCATAAGTTTGTTTTCTACATCTGTAACTCTATTTCTGTTTTGTAGATAAGTTCATTTGTACCCCCTTTTTTTTTTAGATTCCACATAAAAGCGATACCATATGATATTTGCCTTTGACTTACTTCACTCAGTATAACAATCTCTAGGTCCATCCATGTTGCTGCAAATGGCATTATTTTGTTCTTTTTTATGGCTGAGGAATATTCCATTGTATATATGTACCACATCTTCTTTATCCATTCCTCTGTTGATGTACATTTAGGTTGCTTCCATGTCCTGGCTGTTGTAAATAGTGCTGCAGTAAACACTGGGGTGCATGTATCTTTGCGAATTATGATTTTTTCCGGATATATAAACTTGGCTACTTTTATTTTTTTTTAATTTATTATTATTTTTTTTACTTTGGCTGCACTGGGTCTTTGTTGTGACATATGGATGTGGGCTTAGTTGCCCCACTGCATGTGTGGATCTTAGCTCCCTGACCAGGGATCTAACCTGCGTCCCCTGCATTGGAAGGTGGATTCTTAACCACTGGACCACCAGGGAAGTCCCTGAACTTGGCTACTTTTAAAATGCTAGTCCTTGGGCGTTCCCTGGGAGTCTCGTGGTTGGGACTCAGCGCTTCCACTGTGGGGGGCCAGTATCTGATCCCTGGTCAGGGAACTAAGATCCTGCAAGCCATGGCATGGCCAAATAAAATAACATAATATAACATAACATAAAATAGTATTAGTCCTTGGTAGCAGAAACCATGTCTGTTTCCCTTATTTACCATTCCTTTATCCCCTTATTTATCATAAAGAAATCTTAGTGAGGGAAGATGTGGATGTAAATTTTTTTTTTTTTTTTTTTTTTTTGCGGTACGTGGGCCTCTCACTGTTGTGGCCTCTCCTGTTGCGGAGCACAGGCTCCAGACGCGCAGGCTCAACGGCCATGGCTCAGCGGCCCAGCCGCTCCACGGCATGTGGGATCTTCCCAGACCTGGGCACGAACCCGCGTCCCCTGCATCGGCAGGCGGACTCTCAACCACTGCGCCACCAGGGAAGCCCCCTGGATGTAAATTTTTTAAACTGGCACTTATTAGATTTTATTATATATTTTTTAATTTTATATATGTGTCAAATAATATTTTTAGTTTGGGAAGGTGCCTCTTCATCATCAATCATTGATTACAAATATTCTTTGAGGGAGATTTTAACAGATGCTTTAGGTAGGAAAGCAAAAATCAGACAGATTCTGCTCTCAAGTTTTTGTTTTTTTTTTTAATCTATTTCTAGTCAGAAATACTGAAAAAAAGTGAAAAACAAAACCATAGCCAAATGAGTAAAAGAGATAGTAACTCATATAAATTTCAAAGAAGAGATCACTGTACACCATAGTGGATCAGGAAACTTTCCTGGCCAACGTTGAATTAGGGCTAAGGTTTTGGGATATCAGTAAAACTTGGATGGATAGAAAGAAAAATGGCCTCAGGTGGGAGGGGGGCGTGATGGAACAAAGGCCAGGAGCAGACACTGCATATTGGGTTTTATATCATTGGTGTGACAAGCCTGACCTAAGGTTTTATTAAAGCAGTATTAGTGGATTAGTGGAAAGGTACTAATGACAGCTGATATTTGAGAACTTTACTCTGTGCCAATCATTGTGCTAAACATTTTACATATTTTTATCTAAGTTAATCTTCACAAAGCTGAAGTAGATGATTTATTACTACTTTGAAAGTGAAGAAAATTACTTTTGAAGAAATTAAACTACTTGCCCAAAGTCAGACTTCTAATGAGAGTCAAAGCCTAGATTCAAACTGCTTGACTTCAGAGTCTGCTCTTAAATTCATGCAGAACTGCTATATTACATTTAAGTTGTAGAAGATCTTGAATGCCAAGCCAAGGTGATGAGACTTAATTCTTGCTCTCTAATGTATACAGTAATCGTCTAGGGACCCTTTACCAAGAAATTTTTCAGCAGACTTCCTGAAATTAATCTTTTTAAAGTTGCTGGCAAATTTTGGGGTCACTCAAAATGTAAACCCAATAATATTGGAGTTGCTAGAATTTCAGTGCTAAAAGCAAAAAGCCACCTTTCAGAAGACTGGAATGTGAGACTTCCTTTCTGTATTAGGCAACACTGGACTATGGAATGTATTCTCGAGAAGAAGAGCTATTGAGAGAAAGAAAACGAATCGGAACAGTTGGAATTGCTTCTTATGATTATCACCAAGGAAGTGGAACATTTCTATTTCAAGCTGGTAGTGGAATTTATCACGTAAAAGATGGAGGGCCACAAGGATTTACTGTAAGTTGATGTTACTACTTGATAAATCTGTTTTGGGGTCCTAAAGTTATTTGTGTCCAAATCAGAAAGGTAATTAAACAAACTAAAAAATTCTTTTCACCAATTGTTTACTACTAATTTAGTAGTAAAGAAAACAAGAAATATGTGTATTAATTTCCAATTTTAAGAATTAATAATTTTTTCAGTGACATTAGTATACAATTTTTAAAATACTAAAAACACCTACTGTGTAGGAAGAATTAGTAAAGGGCATCAGTGCCATTTTTTGAGTAAGTGCTGAGGTGGATTTTCGAAGATAATGATATCACAGGGCAATCCCTCTTTGGTTTCCCTAAAAGTTTGATTCATCTCAGTAAATGGTTTTAAATGTTTGATTGTATTCTAGGCAATTTTAATGTGATATCAGAACTATTCTTCTGATAGAATTGTGATGATTCTAGCTTTCATTACATTTTTATGAGCAAATTATTTTATACTGGTAAAATTAATTAGAAATATTTAATAAGTGAAATAGTCAAATAAGTGTTTAATAAAAGCATGTAACAAACGATAATTACTCTGTTTAAACAGATTTGGACAACAGAATTTATGAAGTGCTCTTATTTTGTCTTTATTTCTGCTCCTGTTATGCTTAGCTTATTAATTCATAGAAAAAAATGAGTCCTTTCTTATAAGTTAAGGCATATGAAAGTACATTTTTCTGGAGAGCAGTTATTGTAGTTGATATTGTACTTGGGATTATTATTCATTTTATAGGAAGGGTGATGGTAAACAAATGTGTATCAGCCTGATACTTGCCTTTAAATGTTGTTTACTTTTCTAGCAACAACCCTTACGGCCCAATTTAGTGGAGACTAGTTGTCCCAACATTCGGATGGATCCAAAATTATGCCCAGCTGATCCAGACTGGATTGCTTTTATACATAGCAATGATATATGGATATCCAACATTGTAACGAGAGAAGAAAGGAGGCTTACTTACGTGCACAATGGTAATTCAAGTTCTTCAAATCTACTTTCCTGAAAAGTATTTTTAAAATTTAATTTGCTTTTGCTTACATTTTCCAATTGAAGCTTGCTGGGTGATCTTTATACTTTAAACTTAAATCTTTTAAATGAAAAAAGACAAAAGTACAGTGGATAACTGGTATGTACCACCTATATAATGCTCCCTTGTTTTTTTTTTTATTTTTTTTTTTTTATAAATTTATTTATTTATTTTTGGCTGTGTTGGGTCTTCGTTTCTGTGCGAGGGCTTTCTCTAGTTGTGGCAAGTGGGGGCCACTCTTCATCGCGGTGCGCAGGCCTCTCACTGTCGCGGCCTCTCTTGTTGTGGAGCACAGGCTCCAGACACGCAGGCTCAGTAGTTGTGGCTCATGGGCCCAGTTGCTCTGCGGCATGTGGGATCTTCCCAGACCAGGGCTCGAACCTGTGTCCCCTGCATTGGCAGGCAGATTCTCAACCACTGCGCCACCAGGGAAGCCCTGCTCCCTTGTTTTAAGGGTCATTTTCAGACAGCACAACAGTAGCACCTCTGACCTGATTGTTCTTTTAGCCTAATAAGACTACCAGAGTTTTCCCCAAAACTGTTCTTTTTTTTTTTTTTTTTAATTTGTATTTTGGTTGTGTAGAGTCTTAGTTGTGACACACGGGATCTTCATTGCAGCATGCGGGATCTTTCGTTGCAGTGCTCGGGCTCTTTGTTGCGGTGCACAGGCTTCTCTCTAGTTGTGGCGTGCGGGTTCCCTCTCTAGTTGTGGTGAGCAGGCTCCAAAGCGCGTGGGGTCTGTAGTTTGCGGCTCACGGGCTCAGTTGCCCTGTGGCATGTGGGATCTTAGTTCCCCGACCACGGATCGAACCTGCGTCTCCTGCACTGTAAGGCAGATTCTTTACCACTGGACCACGAGGGAAGTCCCAAAGCTGTTCTGATTAAAATAAAATTTAATTTAAAAAATTAATCTTTTTAGGAAAACAAACAGAAAAATCTAGTACACACTATAAGAACTACCTAAAAATTTGTCTCCCCTTTTGCAGAGCCTGCTTAGTTATTTTGTCCTAATAGGAAAAATAAAACTTTCTGTATTGTGGAAATATTTAATTTTTATTGAAGTGACTATAATAATGCTAAGCAGTACTGAAAGCACAGAAAAGATGTGTATGTTTTTCTCCAAAGCTTTTATACAAATGAAAGATGGGAAATAGTGTACTGCTTCTTTTTTTTTTTTTTGAACATGTGAAATAGACCATTTTAAAATTTTTTAATTAACTAATTTTGGGGGGGCTGCATTGGATCTTTGTTCCTGCGTGCGGGCTTTCTCTAGTCATAGCGAGCGGGGTCTACTCTTCGCTGTGGTGCACAGGCTTCTCATTGCGGTGGCTTCTCTTGTTGCGGAGCACGGGCTCTAGGCGTGCAGGTTTCAGTAGTCGTGGCTCACGGGCTCCAGAGTGCAGGCTCAGTAGTTGTGGCGCACGAGCTTAGTTGCTCCGCAGCATGTGGGATCTTCCTGGACCAGGGATCGAACCCGTGTCCCCTGCATTGGCAGGCGGATTCTTAACCACTGAGCCACCAGGGAAGCCCTAAGTGTGTGTTTAGATAGAAAGGTAGGTAGAGAGTAAGCAACATCACTCTTACCCCTCTTATTCACAGTAGGTTTCCAAGTGAAAGTCCCCTTTGGGGTGGGTATAGTCAGTTGGCATGTGCATTTGTTTATTCTCTGCCTCCTATAATAGAGGAATTTAAAGGTAACTTAATACCAACCTCTACTCTCAAAGGACATATCTTATTGGGAGAACAAGATGATACCATTTATTCATCTAATTAATCTTAGTAATTGAGGTCTGTAGTAAGTGATAGGGAGATATAAATGAGCGATACATAGTCTCACATCTAAAGGAGAACAAAATATAAAGCAGTATGAAAGATATAAGTTTGGAGTAGTTGAAAGATCCAAGAAAACTGAGTGCCGGTTTTGGCTATATCATTAATTCCAAAATTAAGGAACTCTGAAAACTGACGTTAGTTTTCATTAGGTTGGTGCTAAAACTCATTTGGTGGCAAAACCTGACCTGAACTGACCTGAGGATATTTATAATCTTAATCCTACTTAGTGTGCCTATTCCTAAATTTGCTGCAGGAATATTAGTATATTTGATTACAGGATATTTGATTACCCTGCTGGAGAGTGACATAATTATGCATAGATGTATGAAGATGAAAAAATCCCCCAAATTCTGAGTTCGAAACACTTCTGGACTCAAAATTTTTGGATAAGGGGTTATTGGTTCATATTACACATTTGTTTCAGACAACATACAGAAAATACAGATAAGAGAACATAATACAGTGAAACCTGCCTATAAAATTAAAATCACTGCGAGATATTACTACACACCCGTTAGAACACCAAATGGTGGAGAGGAATTTTCATACATTGCTAGTAAGAGTATAGAATAATACAGATACTTTGGAAAATTGTGTGGCAGTTTCTTATAAATTTAAAGATAAATTTTTTACAGTACCCAGCCATTCCAGTCCTAGGTCTTTATTCAAGAGAAAGGAAAACACATGTCCACATAGATTCTTATACAAGGATAATCATAGCATCTTTATTTATAATAGCAACTAGAAGCTGCTTAGATGTCCATTAACAGATGAATGGATAAAAGAACTGTGGTATACAATGAAATACCACTCAGCAAAAACATAAAGTGTATACTGTATGATTTCACTTACATGAAATTCTGGAATATTCAGAACTAACCTATGGTGATAGAAATCAGATCAGTGGTTGCTTCTGAGGCAGGAATGATTTTACTTACATGAAATTCTGGAATATTCAGAACTAACCTATGGTGATAGAAATCAGATCAGTGGTTGCTTCTGAGGCAGGAATGATTTTACTTACATGAAATTCTGGAATATTCAGAACTAACCTATGGTGATAGAAATCAGATCAGTGGTTGCTTCTGAGGCAGGAATGGACATTGACTGGGAAGGGGCATGAGAAAACATTCTGGGGTGTTGGAAATATTCTGTGTCTTGATAGGGTGTGGTTATACAAGTATATGCATTTTTCAAAGTAAACAGTAAAGCAAGATTTTGTAAATTATAAAGATTTTGTAAATTATAAAGCAATTCTTTTTAAAAAGGTTGTTCATAGTCTCACTATTTGGAGAGGACCACATTTTGATTTATATCCTGACACTTTAAAAAATATGTATTTGTATAATACTTTTATAAATGGAATCAGTATACATGTCATTTAGTAATATGCTTTTTTTTTTTTTTTTTTTTTTTTTTTTTTTTTTGCTGTACGCTGGCCTCTCACTGCTGTGGCCTCTCCCGCTGCGGAGCACAGGCTCCGGACACACAGGCTCCGCGGCCATGGCTCGCGGGCCCAGCCGCTCCTGCGGCATGTGGGATCCTCCGGGATAGGGGCACGAACCCGTGTCCCCTGCATCGGCAGGCGGACTCTCAACCACTGCGCCACCAGGGAAGCCCCAGTAATATGCTTTTTTAAATTCAAGTATATTGTAAACATTTTCCCATGTCATGAAATCTTACATAATTATGGCTTTGTGGTTTTTTAGATTGATTGACTGATTGATTTTGGCTGCGCCAGGTCTTAGATGAGACCTGTGGGCTTCTTAGTTGCGGCATGCATGTGGGATCTAGTTACCTGACCAGGGATCAAACCTAGGCCCCCTGCATTGGGAGTGTGGAGCCCTACCCACTGGACCACCAGGGAAGTCCCTAGATTTTGTTCTTAAAGCAAGAGTTCCCTTCAGACTATTTGCTGGAAACCTAAGTGTAAAACACATAAAAGCTCATCTGCTTTGGTTAAATAAGAGGAAGGGGAGGAAGGAGAAATGGTGAATTACATGATCTGTTAGACCCCATTCTCGGTCTAAAGATGTGCTTCTCTGTGTAGGAGAGTAAAAAGTCACCATGACCCTTTACATGTATTCTTTTTCCCATGGTCCTAGCTAAATGGGAAAATAATAACTAACATTTATGGAACACATACTATGGCTCAGGCTTTGTTCTAAGTACTTTATGTAAAATAACTCATTTAATCCTCATAACAACCATATAAGGTAGGTTCTTATTCCCATTTATAAATGGGTACTGCAGTGGAACGTGATCAGGTGCTTTGCCCAGGGTCAGTCATTTAGTAAATGATGGAACCCAGATTTGAATTCAGTCCATTTGGCTCCACAGTTCACCACTATACTATAGCTGCCTTTCAGAATAAATGGAATCATTCTGCTTTGTACCTATGAAAAGATAGAGAACTTCTGTGATAATTTTGCTTTTATGTTTGTCTAGAGCTAGCCAACATGGAAGAGGATCCCAGATCAGCTGGAGTTGCTACCTTTGTTCTTCAAGAAGAATTTGATAGATATTCTGGTTATTGGTGGTGTCCAGAAGCTGAAACAAGTAAGAGCCTTCAAAATAATATATTACAGGTCAATTAAAGTATTATGAGATTCAACTACCAATTAGTTAACTGCACAGATTCTTAAAATAGATTCTGAAGTGATGAAGATTGGATCCTACCAGTAGTTATTTAGAATATTCAGGCTATATCTCACCATAATGAGTTCTCATAAAAAACAGGTGTATTGTGGTTCAGTACCCCAAGTCCTTCAACTCTCCTTGCCAGTTTTTCATCTAGAAGCTGGTTGGTGGCAACATTGGTGGCAATATAAAAAATACCACCCTTTAATGGGAGTTGCTATAAAAAACATAGGATTGACTAGAGTCTGCATGAACAGTGGCCAAATTAGTGTATGAATGGATCAGAAAAAAAGAGCACAAATTCCTCCTTTTTCTTGGTGTATTCACAAGGATTTTACTAGCCGAGAAACAGCTCTCTAAAGCAGTAGCTTTCAAACTTTTTGACTGTGATCTGGTTAGAAATTTGTTTTACATTCTAGCCTAATACATTGTACATATACTCTATACATAAAAGGCAGCATGTTTTATGTATAAACTATTTTTCACTATGGGAGATATAATACTAGAGGGAATGGTCAATTATGATTACTTTCTGGCATAATTCTCCTAAATTTTCAATATTTAATTTCCTTTTAAGCTCCCAGTGGCAGTAAAATTCTTAGAATTCTGTATGAAGAAAATGATGAATCCGAAGTGGAAATTATTCATGTTACGTCCCCTATGTTGGAAACAAGGAGGGCAGATTCATTCCGTTATCCTAAAACAGGTACTGTATTCCATTGGCATTTATATTCACTCATTCCTACTTTTCAAACAAGATTCTTTCTGCATTCATCCAGAGGTATGGTCAACATGGATATTTTACAGATTTAGTAAGGATGGGTTGTTTAAGTGTCTCTGAAGTAGATTTTTTAATGACAGGCTGATCCTTTTTAATTATTTCAAAGGTGAGGAAGTGCACAAAACTGATTATTTCAAGAAATGAATAAAGAAGTACCTTTGCTAGGAAATAAAGATTTTTAAGGGATTATGTTCTTAATAAATTAGTAATTTTTTCTCATATTGCTATTTATAGCGTTTCAATTGTGAAATGATACAAATTCCCCTTCATTACAAACTAACTCTTGATGTTTTTCAGTTTCTTTTTTTTATAGCCATATTAAAAATTATGAATTGAAAAGGAGTTTTGAGATTCTTATGCAATAAAGTCCTGACTATATGCAGCATTCCTCATTTGACTAAAGTATAAAAAGGATTGATCTGGCAAAATTCGTTTGAATAATTTTGGATATGCATTACTATTCATTTATGTCTCTTTCTAAAGGCACAGCAAATCCAAAAGTCACTTTTAAGATGTCGGAAATACTGATTGATGCTGAAGGAAGGGTAAATATAAAATGTTAACTTTTTGTATCATTTGACTAGTCTGTCAGTAGAGATTTTAGATATGCTTTTTTATTTTTTGGACTTGTTGAACTTGCTGAGACATCTACAGATCATGATTTCAGGTTGACCTAATTTTCTACTTTGAAAACTTTCTGCTGGTTCCCAAGATAGGAATATGGGGATATGCATATTTACCACTCTTTTCCAGTATTTTTCCTCTTTGCCTGTGTTAATTCTCCAGATCAGTATTTCTTAAATAGTGGTTACTGACTGGTGAGTTACCTTCTGTGTTGAATAGATGTCTACAGTAGATTAAATATCCCTCATTTCTTTAATACTGCTACTTTCCATTTGGACAGATGCTTATAAGCTAAATGCACACAAAATTAATTAAAAAACAGTCTTCTCTGCTAGACTTTTTTAACAACTTCATTGAAGTATAATTATATATATATACACACACGCACACACAGTTTAAATATTTATTTATCTATTTAGCTGCACAGGTTCTTTTTAGTTGCGGCACGTGGGGTCTTCATTGCCGCGTGCGGGATCTTTTTTAGTTGCGGCATGTGGGATCTAGTTCCCTGACCAGGGATCGAACCTGGGCCCCCTGCACTGTGAGTGCAGAGTCTTAACCACTGGACTGCCAGGGAAGTCCCTGAAATATAATTCACATACAGTACAATTCACTCATTTAAAGTTTAAAATGGCCTTCAGTATATTCACAGAATTGTGCAGCCATCACCACAGTCAATTTTAGAACATTTTCATTACCCCTGAAAGAAACTCACATCCCTTAATCATCACCCCCAAACCTTTCCATGCCCCACAACCCTGGGCAACCACTAATCTACTTTGTATCTGTGGATTTGCCTATTCTGGACATTTCTTATAAATGAAATCATACAGTATCTAGTCTGAGTTCTTTCACTTAGCATCATGTCTTCAAGCACTAATCATGATGTTGGCACCACGTAACAGCATTTCACTACTTTTTATCGCCCAAAAATATTCCATTGTATGGATATACCACATTTTATTTATCCTAGCCATCCTAGTGGATTTGAAGTTGCACCTTACTGTGGTTTTGATTTACATTTTTCTGATGGCTAATGATGTTCAGCATCTTTTCATGTGCTTATTGGCCATTTGTATATCTTCTTTGGAGAACTGTCTATTCACATCCTTTGTCCATTTTTTAAAAAGTATATTTAAAATTGTGTTAGCTAGACTATTAAGAGAAAAAAGTTTGCTTACTCAGGACCATTTCACTAATATATTACAAAAATAGTATTTTAAGCTAAAATATAAGGAAGAAGAGACTTATTTTTCTTAGATACTAGAGTCTATAAAGTGATTAAAATCTGATATTACCAGTTATTATCAAGAGTTCTGTTAGTATAAACTCACAGGAAAAGACTTTTAGACTATGCTAATTCTTGTAGTTAGAACTTTTTAGGTGTAAGAGCACCAGTATAGGTAACCCATGACTTACTGCTGGTTTTGTTAATCCTGTGTACCTAAGACTGAAAAAGTATACTGTTAAAGATAGTGATTTAAGTAGACCAATAAGCTAGTTACTTATCTCAGTCTTCTATAACTAGATTCCTTTTTTCTTTTTTAATAGCTTATAGATGTCATAGATAAGGAACTAATTCAGCCTTTTGAGATTCTGTTTGAAGGAGTTGAATATATTGCCAGAGCTGGATGGACTCCAGAGGGAAAATAGTGCGTATGTTAAATTGCCACTTCTTTACAAATAATTTAGGACCCAGAACTGTCTGTGCTGTTAGGTTTTCCTTTCCGTTGGAGCTGCCTTCACATGTAAATTTGAAGTGTAGATAGTTCTGCACAAAGAATTTTTCCTGAACTAAGTGGACTTGTAATCCTATAAGCATAGGTGCATTGCAGTTTAATTCTGTCTCTTAGCCAGTCACAGTTTCACAGTGTTATTTGTGGTTAAATTGTATGACTTTTAGGCTCACATATAAGTATGTATTTTTTTATTGAATAATTAAGCAGAAATATTTGTAGAGCTTTATGTGAAGATGATTACATGTAGTTCCTGTGTCTAATGTGGACAACAGGAGTTTCACGAGGCATTTATCGACATTAAAGGGAGAAAACAATTTCAAAGGCCATCTGTAATTTTGGAAATTTAAAGAAAACTACTTTTAAAAACTCTACTCAAGCTTAACTTTTAAAAATAAGTGTAGAATAAGCTAATACTTTTAATTAGCCGTTTGTAAGTGATAATTTAACGTATACTAAAGCAATGCTTTCTTTGTGATTATAGAAATAACTGATGGGTGCTAGGGGAAAGATTAGTGGAGTATTCATTTTCTGAAGAGTGTGCTTTATTTTGTGCTTTTCTTTTGTTTATTTAAATAGTGCGTGGGCTATCCTACTAGATCGCTCCCAAACTCGCCTACAGATAGTGTTGATCTCACCTGAATTATTTATCCCAGTAGAAGATGATGCCATGGAAAGACAGAGACTCATCGAGTCAGTGCCTGACTCTGTGACGCCACTGATTATCTATGAAGAAACAACAGACATCTGGATAAATGTATGCATGTTTTCTTGTACTTGGTTTAAATATTTTCTCAGAATGCTAAAGCAAATGAAGCTTGATAGCAAACTATCAATATGAATTTTTTGAGTTCAAAGTAACCTTGAATGTTATTTGCTAAGTTTGAACATTTTCAGATTGGAATGTTGGTTCCAGAATGGGTAATGGTTTGTACATAAAAGGTAGATGCCACTGAAATGACATCTCCCTGGCTGCAGAATTGCCCTTGTTTCTGGACACATCAGATATTGAAAACACAGCCTCATTAGTGCCTCTGAGAGGACCACAAGAATCCTGTCTAGAAAAGACTTTCTCTTTTAACTCTTTTAAGTTGGCAAACTATACCAAAATATAACAGTTTGGGATTGAATTTTTCATTTTCCAGTTTAGTGGAAAAAAACTTAAACAAGATACAAAATAAATAAAGCCAGCTCACTCCCTGGCTGAATATAGGCTTCATATGATTCACCTAAAACAGATGAACATCTGTTTCCCCTTGAACTGTTAGAATATTTCTCTCTGGAAAAGAAAAGTAAAAGACATTTTTCCTCATCACTTCTGTAATAAGATTTATATCATTAAACAAACTTCGTGCCGTGTTTCAAAGAATTTCAGAGATGGTGAGTAAGAAACAGCTTTTGGTCATATTTTTCTTTTTTTCTCCATTTGGAAACATTTATTTCTCAATAGATGAAGTCTTTGACTAAAGTAAGAGAAATGTGAAAGGCCCAGGCAAAATCTCTAATTGTACATATACCATACACCCTAGCCTGACAGTTATTTGTATTTCAGAGTATGTTTATCTAGTAATTCTTCTTTCTCTGGCTTAATTGAATTGTTTATGTAGTATTTTCATTAATGTGTATAGTAAATTAAGCTATTCATTTTACAGATCCATGACATCTTTCATGTTTTTCCCCAAAGTCATGAAGATGAAATTGAATTTATTTTTGCCTCTGAATGCAAAACAGGTTTTCGTCATTTATATAAAATCACATCCATTTTAAAGGAGAGCAAATACAAACGATCCAGTGGTGGGCTGCCTGCCCCAAGTAAGAAATCCTTTTTTATTTAAAAAGGGGAAAACGTTGGGGGCAGAAGGTGGGAAGGGCAGGGTAATGTAATGTCTTTTTTGTGTACTTTATAAGCATAGGGCAAAATTCTTGATGGATACATAATAAACTATTAATAGTGGGTAATCTCTGGGTATTGGGATTATTTATTTTTAAATAAATAAATTCTGTTTATTTCTGTTTTTGCCTTAACTATACATTTTGTTTAAAGTGAGCTCATATAATTTTTAGATTAAAAAAGCTAGTTTTAAAATGTTACAAAGTTATTAGATATTTGTGCATACTAGATTTTTTTTATACTGTCTGCATCTACACTGAAGTTGATTTATAGGCATAGCTCTTCAGATTGATATAATTATGTTTCCCAAAGTGAAATTAAATATTATGTCAACTGAAGTTAGTTTCTTTTTAAAAAGTGATGGTTTTCCTTCTGGGAAATGTAATACAGAATGTGTAAGCCTAGGAAAAATGAAATGGTACATTGAATACTCCTGTGTTTAAAAAAAAATTGAGTTACGGTTTTCTACTTTAATAATATAGAGTTTGTTTTGGAATAGTAAGCATTTAATGATGTTATGTTATATGCTTTACTGCCATTTGTAACTTAACAGACTCAACATAGCTATTTTTAAAAAACTGTAGTAAAATATACAAACCAAAATTTATCATTTTAACTGTTTTAAGTGTGCGGTTTCATGGCATTAAGTGTATTCATATTGTTCTGCAACCATCACCACCATCCATCTCCAGAACTTTTTTCATCTTCCAAAACTGAAACTATCCAATAAATAATACCCAATTTAGTGGAAAATAAGTAACTTCTCATTCCTTCCTCCCCTCAGCCCCTGGCAACCACTTTCTGTCTCTATGAATTTGACTACTCTAGATACCTCATATAAGTGGAATCATACAGGTCTGTCCTTTTATGACTGGCTTATTTCATTTAGCATAGTGTCTTCAAGGTTCAGCCAGGTTATAGCATGTGTCAAAATGTCCTTTTTAAGGTTGAATAATATTCCATTGTATATAGAAACACATTTTGTTTATCCATTCACCTATCCATGAACAGATGGGTTGCTTCTACCTTTTGACTGTTGTGAATAATGCTGTAATGAGCATGGGTGGGCAGACATCTGTTTCAGACCCTGCTTTCAATTCTTTTGGGTATATACCCAGAAGCGAAATTGCTGGATATGGTAACTCTTTTTGTAATTTTTTGAGGAACCACCGTACTCTTTTCCATAGCAGCTGCACCTTAGTACATTCCCATTAGAAGTTCCAATTTCTCCACATCTTCGCTAACACTTGTTATTTTCTGGGTGTAGTTTTTTTTGTTTGTTTTGGTTTCATTTTTGTTTTATGGGGGGTTTTTGGTAAGAGCCATCCTAGTGGGTGTGAAACGGTATGCCATTGTGCTTTTGATTTGCATTCTCCTAACGATTAGTAACATTATTATGTTGCTTAGCCATTTGTATATCTTCTTTAGAGAAATGTCTATTTGAATCCTTTGCTGACTTTTTAGTGGGTTGTTTGTTTTTTCAACATGGGCTGTTTTTTATATATATAAAAATTTATTTATTTATTTTTGGCTGCGTTGGGTCTTCGTTGCTGCGTGCAGGCTTTCTCTAGTTGGGGTGAGCAAGGGCTACTCTTTGTTGCAGTGCATGGGCTTCTTACTGCAGTGGCTTCTCTTGTTGCAGAGCACAGGCTCTAGGCATGCGGGCTAAAGTAGTTGGGGCATGCGGGCTCAGTAGTTGTGGCACACAGGCTTAATTGCTCTGTGGCACGTGGGATCTTCCTGGACTAGGGCTCGAACCCATGTCCCCTGCATTGGCAGGCAGATTCTTAGCCACTGCACCACCAGGGAAGCCCTCAACATGGCCTTTTAAATATCATTCTTACTTGGGAAACAGTGAGCTACATCTTAGGACAGCAAAGTAAATACTGCCTATGACTTTGCTCCTTCTCTTAGCCTAATTTTTTTTTTAATCAGACAGGAGCTTATATATCCAAGATGGAGATTTCTTCCTAAGAGCCTTAGTTTAATTTGGCCCTTAGCATGAAATTGCCTTTACCAGTTCCTCTGTTGTTCAGAAATTAAATCTACTTATGGAATTCTGGAAAGTTTAGTGATGAAGACTGGTCAAAGAGCTATAAATAGTAGTTAATTAACTAAAACAACATTCTTGGGACAGTGATAAAAAGATGATAACTTAAAATTTTATACTCCTGTTGAAGAATAAGAGCTGTCACCTTAGCTAACATGCTTCTCAGAACACCTAGCCTCTGTTCCCTCTCAGTGTCTGTTTCTGGGCCCTTCAGTTTGTCTACCTCTTCTTTCCATTTCCCTCCTTTATACTTAAGTCTTTCTTGCTCCAGATCTTCCTCCTTTTCTCGATGTTCATTTTATTTTCTTCTTCCCTCCTTTCTTCCATGAGTGTCTATAATGTGTAACAATTAGTATTTTTAAAAAATATTTATTTATTTAGTTGGTTGCACTGGCTCCTTAGTTGTGGCAGGTGGGCTCCTTAGTTGTGGCATGCATGTGGGATCTAGTTCCCTGAGCAGGGATCAAACCCGGACCCCCTACATTGGGAACATGGAGTCTTAACCACTGCACCACCAGGGAAATCCCAATTAGTATTTATTATATATTAAATAATATTTATTTTCTGGTGATAAAATTTAAAGTACTAAGTTGAATTTTTGTATCTAAGAAAAAGAAAAGGAGTCTATTTTTTTTTAACTTGAGTAGGACCCTACTTAAGATCCTGTATCATTTCACCATCTCAGCTTGTCCTCAGCTGTCACTCTCCAGAGCCAGAGCTGGTAGCAGGTAGGCATAGAGCAGTGGTTCCATTTTTTTAACTTTCTCCTTAGGCCACTGAGAGAGCCTCATCTACCAAGACAGAATCTTATAAAGATAAATGAGACATGTTGGTATGGACTATGGTAATACCCAATTTGTTTTTGGCAAATGAAAAACAATTGTATTAAAATTTTCCTTTTCTGGCTTTTTAGGTAGTTTGTTGCATTTCTGGAAGATATGCCTTATTGACCCATTAGATTTTTTTATCTTTCTAACCAAAGATCTAGGAATGCAAATGCTTTTGAGTTCTTTTTTGTCTTTGCCATAAGAACCTATTTTGCTGTTTTCACTTTATTTACATGGATTATTCCATTATTATTATGAAGACTCATAACTTGGAATTTTTTTAAACTTTAGACTTTATTATAAGGTGAAATTCACATAACATTAACCATTTTAAAGTGAACATTTAAAATGAACTGTGGCATTTAGTACATTTACAGAGTTGTGCAACTACCTACCACCTCTATCTAGTTCCAAAACATTTTCATTACTCCAGACATAACTTTGAATTTTTCAGTGTTACCTTTTTGGAAAAAAGAGTTTAGAATACTCTTGTTTCATTTGCTTGTAGTCTGGTGTAGAGTGCTGAATTATGATTATGTTTATCTTCAGGTGATTTCAAGTGCCCTGTCAAAGAGGAAATAGCAATTACCAGCGGTGAATGGGAAGTTCTTGGCCGGCATGGATCTAATGTATGTTCTTTTATTCTACTGATATATTTAGTCAACATCAGCTGTGTGTATGCAGTACTAAAAATCATTAGTGCAACTTCCTTTGACCCCAGTATTTTGAAAATATTTTTAGGGCCTAAAAGAACCCAGTTTGTTGGAAAAGAAGAGTCTTAGTTTAAATTATAAATCTCACCCATTTTATAACCCTGGTATTAGATGTGACTAAAGGTCACCATTTTCAAATACAGTGTTGCTACTTAATAAGGAAAGGGCTGGTCCATACTTTTCGAGTCTAGCAAAAGTGAGTTATAATATAGTTTGAAAATTATTTCTAAATCTCTTATAGACTACTTGTGTCATTTCTACATTAGAAAATGCATTTACTACTTCTGAAATAGTGATGCTGTTTCATTCACCTGTTTATCTTACCTCACAAATTTGAAGTTTCATCTACCACCTGCAGAATTTGATGAACATTTATACAGAGCGTAGATTGATAAGGAAGAGGAGGGAAATCCACCCTCTGTTTCACTCTCGGCATATGGCTTTCTGTAGTAATTCAATGAATTCTAATTTTATTTCTTTTGCCTTTTATAGTACCTTGTGTTTGTTTCAACTTTCAGTTAGGTGGTCAGTTTCATGAGATCTCTAAGAAAGCCATCCTTTATGTGTGTGTGATACATACAGTTAAGTTGATGTATGCTACCAGGATTTAGTGAAGGCCTGTGATTTCCTCAAATTGATTTGGAGATTTACTGAAGGATTATATATACTGGCTACTATAGAAGTCACTCGTAGTCCCCAAGGTGATTAAGGAGAAAGAACGAAGATCCAGGTCCCAGGTTTGTTTTTGTTGGTAAAAACTTTAGAATATAATAGGCGACCTTTAAAGTCTTGTTTCCACTGAGAGTGTCACGTGACCTTTTGGTTATATATTCAATATATTTTTTTCTCTTTGGGGACCTTGGATGTTATTGTCACCTGAGAAAAATCTTACAGTGTAATTCTAAGTTCTGATAATAAAAATTTACACTAATGTAAACTTCATGCTGTGTAATGGTTGGACAATACTGAGGGAATCCCCAAAATTGTATTTATGCAGATCTGAACCTTATTTGGGCAACCTAAGTGTCTTTCTACTACTTGACATAATGTACATCAGTGTTCTTCTTTATGTCATGCTTATTTATGTGATGTGGTTGTCTCTCTTACTCTTCTATTTTCTCTCTATTCTTGCTTTACTTTTTTTAAGTTACCTTTCCCTTCTTTACTTTTGCCAGTGACCTGTTCACACCCAAAGATTTCTAATGACCGTAATTGAGTAAATCTTTGAGGCTTTTAAACCCATGTGCCCCTTAGGGTTCTCAAAGTGTGTTCTCTGGACTGCAGAGGATCGGCATCACCTGGGAACTTTTTAGAACTACAAATTCTTGGCCCCCCTCGCCCCCCAGACCTCCTGAATCAAAAAGTCTGGGGGTGGGACCCAGCAATCTGTTTCACAAGCCCCTCAGGTGATTCTGATATTCATGTGATGCTGAAACCCTCAGGTGTTTCATGTAAAGTTGCTATGTGAAACAAAGAAAAGGGGAGTGAGGAATTAACCAGTTATTTATTCAGTTTTGAGAGGCCTGACTTCCAACTGCTAGGTCTAGAGCAGAACCAGTCCTGACATTTTGCACAGATTAACACATACCTGTGAAGCTTCATGAATGTTTGTTCTGCCACTTCCTATCCTTTGTATTCTTTCTATGTCATATAGGTCTACTTAATGTCAACTGTGTTTATTTCTCTATCCATGCATGCTAAGAAAACGTTTATAATGAACTACGAAGAAGCTTCTTGGAGAAAATGTGGCATTTAAAAATACTTGCTTTTAGAAATGTACTTGTGTTTTCTTTGCTGTATAAAACAGTTTGAATTTTTTAAAATAAATTAATTTATTTTATTTATTTATTTTTGGCTGTGTTGGGTCTTCGTTGCTGCACGCGGGCTTTCTCTAGTTGCGGTGAGCGGGGGCTACTCTTTGTTGGGGTGCACGGGCTTCTCACTGCGGTGCCTTCTCGTTGCGGAGCATGGGCTCTAGGCGCGTGGGCTCAGTAGTTGTGGCTCACGGGCTCTAGAATGCAGGCTCAGTAGCTGTGGTGCACAGGCTTAGTTGCTCCACAGCATATGGGATCTTCCTGGACTAGGGATCGAACCCGTGTCCCCTGCATTGGCAAGCGGATTCCTTTTTTGTGTGTGTGTGACTGTTTATTTTTATTTTATTTTTTTAACATCTTTATTGGAGTGTAATTGCTTTACAGTGGTGTGTTAGGGGCTTCCCTGGTGGCGCAGTGGTTGAGAGTCCGCCTGCCGATGCAGGGGACACGGGTTCGTGCCCCGGTTCCGGAGGATTCCACATGCCGCGGAGCAGCTGGGCCCGTGAGCCATGGCCGCTGAGCCTGCGCGTCCGGAGCCTGTGCTCCACAACGGGAGAGGCCACAACAGGGAGAGGCCTGCGTACCGCAAAAAAAAAAAAAAAAAAAAAAAAAAAAATGGTGTGTTAGTTTCTGCTTTATAACAAAGTGAATCAGCTATACATATACATGTATCCCCATATGTCCTCCCTCTTGCGTCTCCCTCCCACCCTTCCTATCCCACCCCTCTAGGTGGTCACAAAGCACCGAGCTGATCTCCCTGTGCTATGCAGCTGCTTCCCACTAGCTATCTATTTTACGTTTGGTAGTGTATATATGTCCATGCCACTCTCTCACTTCATCCCAGCTTACCCTTCCCCCTCCCCGTGTCCTCAAGTCTATTCTCTACGTCTGCGTCTCTATTCCTGTCCTGGCAGGCGATTCTTAACCACTGTGCCACCATGGAAGCCCACACAGTTTGAATTTTATTAAACATCATTTGAGTAGGCTGCTAGAAGATTTTGAAAAGGAACAATAAAAGCCATTTATTTAGAATCTTACTGTAATTTAGGAAGAATATTAAGTGAATTCAGCTATGAGTATACTTGCAGTTGAGTTCTGAATGAAGACTTAAAAGATCCTTCATACTTATTTATAAACTATACCAGTATTGAAACTGATTGAGTGATTGAGTTCAGTTATTCACCAACCCAATAGATAAGAAATTTTTACAAATTTGTACAAAAGACTAAAAAAGCACTGCCTAAGATAATGCTGCACTGAGAAATAGGATGCTAAAATTAAACTCTTTTAAGTGTGCGTGAATGGTTGACCTGAGCTGTAATATAGGTATTTTTTTCTCTGTAAAGGATTGTCATTTTAATGACATAATTTTTGTATTTTAAGAAAAGTACACATTCTATAGGAAACTACCAATAGCATGCAACTTGGGCATCCTTTTACCTTCTGAACAGGATCTATTCTTAGCTATAAGACATGAGCAAAACCAAGTCAAGCTTATTAACATTGGTGACAAATCTTTAAAAGAGGCACAAGGCAAAGGGTGACTCAAATGATTCTGAATAAAATTGGATATTGTTTGTTAAATTACTGGTCTTGCCAAGGTCATACTAGCACTGATTTTTTTGTTTTTATTTTGACAGATCCAGGTTGATGAAGTCAGAAAGCTGGTATATTTTGAAGGCACCAAAGACTCTCCTTTAGAACATCACCTGTACGTGGTCAGTTATGTAAATCCTGGAGAGGTGACAAGGCTGACCGACCGTGGCTATTCCCACTCTTGCTGCATCAGCCGGGTATTAAGTCCCTGTTTGAAAAGGGTTTCCTGTCATATAAAAAACCCTCTACTCATGTAATACTCCTTTTCAGTAATGTGAAAATTGATGAAGTTGGCCTGCAAAAACCTTAGCCTTAACTTTAGAATTGTATATGTGTATAAATGGTCAGACCCTTACCATACTCCAGCTGTAGCATCAGTGCACATGTAGCAACAGATAACTTTTTTTACTTTTCCCTGGGGAAAAGTAATTGTTTTTCCTTTCTCTAGCATTGTGACTTCTTTATAAGTAAGTATAGTAACCAGAAGAATCCACACTGTGTGTCCCTTTACAAGCTCTCAAGTCCTGAAGATGACCCAACCTGCAAAACAAAGGAATTTTGGGCCACCATTTTGGATTCAGCAGGTACTCATTTCCCTGAGCCTGATCTTAAGTAGGATTAGTACATTAGGGCACTAAACCTGTGTCATAATGTCCACATTTCCTGAACAGAGTCTTCCCGTCTCTTATCACCACCTGTCCCTGAGCTGCTGGGTTCGTGATTGATCCCACCCCTTCTAGTCTATCAATTATCAAATAAGACTGGTTACCTCCTACTCCAGGCAGGAGCAAGTCTGGAAGGCCTTTTTGAAAATAAGATTAAAATAGTCAAGATACCAGCTAGGAAGTGATTTATTCACGTGTTTGGATGAGTTCCCAGATAAACAACCGAATTTGAAGGTAATATATACTGAACTAGTAAGACTCTTGAGCAGGGAAGCTGCAGCTTTAAGGAGTACCCAGCTGGTCACTTTCTTAAACTTGTACAGCACTTATAATGGCCGTCTTAATAAAAGATAGAACACTCATTCTGTATGGGAGTGAAGTGCACTGTGAATTACCTACTTTTAAAATGTTTGATTTCTTAAACATGAAGAATGGACTAATCTTTTATATCTTTTCATTCATTTTATCCCCAAATCCTTTTTTCCTGTTAGGTATTTTCACTCATAAATACCTCCTAAGGGATTAAGAAATTAGTGCAAAACCACAAGGTATAAGTATGTTCTGATGTCCACAGTCAGAATTTGTAATATGGTGATGATCTCTGCTTAGACTATAACATCATCCAGTATACACTGATTTAGTATAGGTCTGTATCGTTTTGAAAAACCAATTGATCAAGTTAATTTCTGGTTTCAGTTTCCCATCAGGTATATGACTTAACCATCAATAAGTTACACAAACCGAGCACAAAGTATTTGTGTTCTGCATGTAAATACCTCCTGGGCTCCAAGAATTATTCATAATTCTTTGTGTCTGCTTCTCAAATGGATAATTTGATATGTTCATTAGATTTCCTTTTTTAAAGATAACTTCGTGCTTGATTTCTTGCTTATCATCTGAAGGGGGGGATGGTTAGTTATTTGTGTATAGGGTGGTAGGTTTATGGTATCTTTTCCTTGCTCTCAGATTGCTGAGCTCCCATAAGAACTCCTTTTACAGACTGTGTTACCTCCTCTCAGGTCCTCTTCCTGACTATACCCCTCCAGAAATTTTTTCTTTTGAAAGCACTACTGGATTTACATTGTATGGGATGCTATACAAACCTCATGATCTACAACCTGGAAAGAAATACCCGACTGTGCTGTTTATATATGGTGGTCCTCAGGTGGGCATATTTATATACATATATGTGTGTGTGTGTGTATTTTTTCATTTTCTTTTCTTTTTTTTAGGTGATTTGTTTTTTAAATGTCTGGTCAATTGTTTAAGTTAAGATTTGAACATTGCTGAGCCTCTGCTGTTATTGACTCTGGCTTATGCTCTAATTATCCAATTTAGGAGTTCAGGAAGCTGGGTTTTGTTAGATAGCTAACTCGAAAATCAGTGTCAATTTCTTCTTTTTTCTTTTGACCACACCACGCAGTTTGTGGGATCTTAGTTCCCCGACTAGGGATCAAACCCAGGCCCTCGCCAGTGAAAGCACAGAGTCTTAACCACTGGACCACCAAGGGAATTCCCTCAATGTCAGTTTCTTAATTTACAGTGAGGACTATAACTGTCATGGAGAACGTAGTATGTCAGTGGGTAAATATATTGTTTCGTAGGTAGAGAACTTGTTTTGGAAATGATATTAAATAATTAAATGCCTTGGTAAATAAAGAGTCTTAACATATTTTTGAAAGCCTTGGTAGCCTAATGAATTTCGTCTCTTCATTCTAAGGCCACATCTCTCAAGCAAGCTATAATACTTTTATCAGCTAGTTAAGGCAACTGCTATACTACCATTCAGCACTGTAAGAAGTTTACACCTTGATTTTCTTGTTTCCACCTTAAATATTAGCATGTGAATATTAAGCAAATTTTACTGACTGTCAGAGTAAAGTATTTTGGATAGGTGAATTGGTAAATTGGTAATTTTTTTAAATGTTTAATCTTGGTTATATATCTTACATTGAGACCCTGTAGAAATTAGAATATAATTACAATGTTTTTCTAATACAACTCTCTTGGACTCAGTAAATATCCTTTATAATTATACCCAGTTATTCAGATCTGGAAATGTATCTAGATGTAAAGTTATCCAAAAAATAAAAGTAACTACATAAGCCATAACACCTCAGCAATAACCATCATATATCAAGTTAAATCACTTTGCCATTGTTTTACAAACAAAACGTGATTAACATTTGTATAATTGTCATCTACACATAAATTATGAAAGAATTAAATTAGACTTCTCTTAAAAACTTTGAGCCAAATTTGTGTAAACTTAAAAAAAGGTATAATACAGGGCTTCCGTGGTGGCGCAGTGGTTGAGAGTCCGCCTGCCGATGCAGGGGACACGGGTTCGTGCCCCGGTCTGGGAAGATCCCACATGCCGCGGAGCGGCTAAGCCCGTGAGCCATGGCCGCTGAGCCTGCGCGTCTGGAGCCTGTGCTCCGCAACGGGAGAGGCCACAACAGTGAGAGGCCCGTGTACCGCAAAAAAATAAAATAAAAATAAATAAAAGGTGTAATACACAGAAATTCAGGAGAGAAATTACAGGACACTCTCAGAAAGTTTACATGTTTTGTTATATTATTTTGATATTATGACTAAGGAAGAAGGGTGTTTCTCCTTCCCAGTGAAGAAATGATATATGAGATATGTGGAAAACACACTATAAAAACTAGCTGGTTATTTAGATTTTAATGCTAAAGGACTCCTTATATTAGTAATTAAGTTTAAAAAGTCTAAGCCATATGAAAAGATAGTGTCACTAATCATTAGGGAAATGCAAATCAAAACCACAACGAGATACCACCTCACACCCCTTAGGATAGCTATTATCAAAAAAGAAAAGGAAAATAATAAATGTTGGTGAGGGTGTAGAAAAATTGGAACTCTAATACGTTGCTGATGGGAATGTAAAATGATGCAGCTATTATGGAAAACAATATGGCAGTACATCAAAAAGTTAAACAGAATTATAATCTGATCCAGCAATTCCATTTCAGGATGTATACTCAAAAGAATTCAAAGCAAAAACTCAAACAGATACTTGTACACCAGTGTTGATTGCAACATTATTCACAGCAGCCAAAAGGTGGAAGCAACCCCAGTGTCCATTGATAGATGAATGGGTAAACAAAATGTGTATGTAGAGGAATATTATGCAGCCTTTTAAAAAAAAGGAAATTCTGACTCATACTTCAACATGGATGAACATTGAGCTCACTATGCTCAGTAAAATAAGCCAGTCACAGAAGGATACATATTATATTTTTCCACTTGTATGATGTACCTAGAAGAAGTAAATTCATAGAGACAGAAAGTAGAATAGAGGTTGTCAGGGACTGGGGAGGGATAGGGAATTATTGTTTAATAGGTTTGAAGTTTCTGTTTGGGATGATGAAGAAGTTCTGGAAATGGATAGTGATGATGGTTGCACAGCAGTGTGAATGTACTTAATACCACTGAATTATATACACTTAAAATGGTTAAAATGCATGTTTTACCATAATAAAGTCCTCGCCATGCAGTAAAAACAAAATTCTTTAATTGTTTGGAGTACTTTATGAATACAACTGCAGTTTTTTGCACTTACGGAACAGTTTCTTTCTGAAAGTGTTCTTTGGAAGCATTCAAATTTGGTGAGGCCACAGGAGAATCTGCTATTCAGTTTGCAGGGAGATTTCCCCATAAGATTTTGCATGATAGAATGCATTTGGCACTTCAACCCACTGGGAGATCATTCATCCTTGTGTTTGATGACCATGTGGATTAGTTACAAAGAGGCTACTTAATGTAAGATCAGATCTTTCTAATAGCACACAATAACCTTGCAAAATTTGATTAAATCACATAAGTGGTCCAAACCTTTTTTTTTCTTGGTGTATATTCAGGTCAAAGTGAGAGTCTTTTGAATAACAACAGTGCCACAATTCATAACATGAGGTGAATTACTTCATCACTAAATGCAGCAATGTCTGTAGTCAGACAAAAGTGAAACCAAGGAAAGCAACAAATATTTCCCATAAAAGTCATCAAGGCTTAGTTCTTTAAACTTTTCATTGATAACAGTAGTGTGTTTAAAAATGTTTATTTAACAAATATTTATGATACTTCCTATGTGCCAGACACTGTTCTGCAAACATAAATGCACAAGAGAGCAAGTTAAAATAGCAGAACACAGGTTTTGAAGAATTGATACTGAAGAAAACTTCTGAATTCTTAGTGCTAAAGGGCATTATGTTTAAGTACCTCCTAAGAAGAAGCAGGCCTGGAGGCTGCAAAGGCAGAAACACTGGCTCTGGGGGAGAATGTTCTATCAGGCAGTTGAGGCCATCTTCTGTGATCGACAGCAGGCAAAGAAGTGAGTTTTCTTATATGTTCATATATGTGTTCCTTGCCTAATACTTCTTTTTTCAGCTCCCTCCCTTTAAAAAGCACCTTCGCCCACCAAACCCCTCCTCCCAAGGTAGAAAGGGAAAACATCATTCTCCTATCTCTGTTTTTCATTCATTCAGCAAATAGTAATTGAGTTCCTATTATGTACCAGGCACTATTCTAGGCAGTGAGGATACCACAGTGAACAAGTCAGACTAATGTCCCACCCTCATGGAGATTTATGAGGAAAATAATAAACAAGCAGACATATAAATTATATAACTTCATATAATGGAAGTGTTATGAATAATTGTTGGGAAAGATGATGGCAAAGTGACTAAAATGAGAGTTCTGACTGGAAGGTCAGGGAAGCTCTCTGAGGTTGCAGAGGATGAGAAGGAATGAGCCATGTTAAAGATCTGAGGGCAGAGCACTGTAGACAGAGGGAACAGTAAATGTCAATGTCCTGGGGTTAGAACCAACTTGATATAGTTGGTAGTAAGGTTAGAGTACAGTGCTCAACGGGGGAAATGGTATGAGATGAGGTCACAGAAATAGCCAAGAGCTAGATAATGTAGGGTCTCAAAGGCAGTGGTAAGGAGTTTAGATCTTACTCTGATCTAAACCCCCTGCCATTAGGAGGAGCTAAGCTATAAAGTCATACCTGATTTACATTTTTAAACATCGTGCTGTTGCTGTGAGAACAGACTATACAGAGGACAAGCATAGAAACAAAGACCAGTTTGACCGTTGTTGCAGTGGCGCTAAACATCCGGAAGTTCAAAAGGAGAAGGTTCTTTACACCGCCACCGCCAGTCTAGCCCATTCAATGCTCAGTAGATATTTATGGAGTGAAGATAGCATCGATGTTTATTTTAACTCCTGGCTGGCTTGGTTTTCCCATTGGTTTCAGCCAGAGAACACTTCCTCAATTTTGCCAGAACCCTTTTTTTGTTTGTTTATTATCTACCTTAGTATCCACCAAAGCTTGAACTTCTTTAACTTCCTGCCCATTAATTAAAGCCTTCTTTTCACCAGAGAGTATATTTCTGGTGAAGCACCAAACTACATTTAATTTCTCAGTCATTTTGAAGTATAGTTTCTAGGGCAATAAAGATATTTAAGAATTATCTTACCTTTTGCACTGATTTGTGTAGCAGGAGAAAAGAAGCTGACTGGTCATAGTAATTCATTAAAATACTTCAGTTTTCCCTCTACTGGTCAGAGACAATCCCAGAAGAGACAGGTAGGGAGAAAAAATGATCTTATTCTGTCATTTGAATGATACAATTCTTCCTCAGGGTAGAAGTAATCATTTTAGTAATTTTTTCTATGGGGTAGGTTAAATCACTTATCTTGTATGTAGTTAATATCTAGGTTATAATTTTAAAGTCTGTAGTTACTCAGTAATTCCTCAGAACTTTGAGTGTGAAGTTAAAGAAAAGAAGTAACATGAACATGAAGAGATTTAATTTAAAAGTAAAAAGGGCTTCCCTGGTGGCGCAGTGGTTGAGAGTCCGCCTGCCGATGCAGGGGACGCGGGTTCGTGCCCCGGTCTGGGAGGATCCCACATGCCGCGGAGCGGCTTGGCCCGTGAGCCGTGGCCGCTGGGCCTGCGCGTCCGGAGCCTGTGCTCCGCGACGGGAGAGGCCACAGCAGTGAGAGGCCCGCGTACCGCAAAAAAAAAAAGTAAAAAGGGCTTCCCTGGTGGCGCAGTGGTTGAGGGTCCGCCTGCTGATGCAGGGGACATGGGTTCGTGCCCCGGTCCGGGAAGATCCCACATGCCGCGGAGCGGCTGGGCCCGTGAGCCATGGCCGCTGAGTCTGTGCGTCCTGAGCCTGTGCTCCGCAACGGGAGAGGCCACAACAGTGAGAGGCCCGCGTATCGCAAAAAATAAAAATAAAAAAAAATAAGGGGGCTTCCCTGGTGGTGCAGGGGTTAAGAATCCGCCTGCCGGGCTTCCCTGGTGGTGCAGTGGTTAAGAATCCACCTGCCGGGCTTCCCTGGTGGCGCAGTGGTTGAGAGTCTGTCTGCCGATGCAGGGGACACGGGTTCGTGCCCCGGTCCGGGAAGACCCCACATGCCGCGGAGCGGCTGGGCCCGTGAGCCATGGCCGCTGAGCCTGCGCGTCCGGAGCCTGTGCTCTGCAACGGGAGAGGCCACAACAGTGAGAGGCCCGCGTATCGAAAAAAAAAAAAAGTAAATAAGGAGGCTTCCCTGGTGGTGCAGTGGTTAAGAATCCGCCTGCCAATGCAGGGGACACTGGTTCAAGTCCTGGTCCGGGAAGATCCCACCTGCCGCAGAGCACCTAAGCCCATGCTCCACAACTACTGAGCCCACGTGCCACCACTAGTGAAGCCCACACGCCTAGAGCCTGTGCTCTGCAACAAGAGAAGCCACCGCAGTGAGAAGCCCGCACACCACAACTAAGAGTATCTCCCACTCGCCGCAACTAGAGAAAGGCCAGGCACAGCAATGAAGACCCAACACAGCCAAAAATAAATAAGTTAATTTTAAAAATAAAAATAAATAAAAATAAATCAGGGAGAGGGGGAGGAAGGGAGTTGCTACTCAGTGGGCATAAAAAAATTCTTAATTATGCAAGATGAATAAATTCTAGAGATCTGCTGTCCAACATTGTCCTATGATTAACAATACTGTATTGTACACTTAAAATTTTAAGAGGGTCCATTTCATGTGTTCTTGCCACAAGAAAATAATATCATTTTATAGGCAAAATAATGTTAAAAATTTAAGCTTTCTATTTTTTGCAGCATCCTGCCTCTTATGCTTTTGTATGCTGCCATATAATAAATTTCACTGAAGTTGTATTTCTTCCTCAGGTGCAGTTGGTGAATAATCGGTTTAAAGGAATCAAGTATTTCCGATTGAATACCCTAGCCTCTCTGGGTTATGTGGTTGTAGTGATAGACAACAGGGGATCCTGTCACCGAGGGCTTAAATTTGAAGGCGCCTTTAAATATAAAATGGTGTGTGAGCATACAAATATTTTTCTTTTAAAGACATTTACAATTTTTGGTGCATTGTTTAGTGTGAAATCCCAGAGGAAGAGTTGGGGGAAGGCACTGTGAGTGTGTGTGCACGTATGTGCATGTGAGCATGTGTTATGGTTTGGAGGTGGGAGGGAAGGTGCAACTTGATATTCACTAGGCTATTCATGTCTACCTATATGTAAATTTGGGAAGCTGAGATAGAACAACTTTTATATAGAAACCCCCTCTCTTTCTATTTTTTATGTCCAGTTTAGCCAGAAGCCAGTCCATTTAGTTTTCAGCATCCTGTACACTATTAAGAGGAATAAATGAGATTTGTTCTGTCCTCTGTGAAGAGAGAAACCAACTGGTTAGTGCCTTCCTTGTGACAAGCCTCTTTCTCTCTACAGGAAGCTTTAAATGCTACCTTTTAGAGATGCCCCATGTCCTTTCTGCTGCTTTGGGAAATGATGAGAATCCGATGTTCCTTTTGCACAGTAAGGCAGTTACTGTGTTTGCCAGTGTATTGGACATGCTGAGTAAGACATGGGGATTTTCTCCCACAGCCAGTTCTTTGACCTTATGTTGTATTCTCATGTAAGTTTTTGTTTTTATTTTTGTTTTTGGCTCAGTGAAGTGAGATTGTGTGCACTGGCAGGCCTAGTAATACAGACAGGGTGGTGGCGATAGGAATTAGAACTATACAGGACTTTAAAGAAATTGTATGTTCAGTTCCTAGAGGTAGGTGATAGGGAAATAGGAGGATAAGGCGTCAAGAGTGATTCCTTCTGCTTTATTGCATTAAATTTTATAAAGGAGAGGTAATATTAGTCAACCACTTAAGGGGGCTAATTTTTTATCTTTGGGTATAGGAAGGCTTGTTACAAGGAAGATGCTGACCTCTTAGCAGACAACAGAACAAATGGAAATGGGAAATACCCATACGGCAAGGGACATTTTAGGTCACAGTCGGAAAGAACTTTATGACTAAGGGGTAACTAAACTCTAGGACAGGCTAGCAACAGAAGCTATAGGCTCCTATCTCTAGAGTTAAATTTTTTTTTTTCAAGCAACAGAATTTCCATTGATAATGAGTCCTTATCTAAAAAAAACTACAGGTATTTTTAGTAAGAATATCTATCAGCTTTAAAAGCACTCTTATAATAAGATTTTTATTGATCAGAATCAGTGAAATGCTCTCCCTTTTTTACAGGGTCAAATAGAAATTGACGATCAGGTGGAAGGACTCCAATATCTAGCCTCTCAATATGATTTCATTGACTTAGATCGTGTGGGCATCCATGGCTGGTCCTATGGAGGATACCTCTCCCTGATGGCATTAATGCAGAGGTCAGATATATTCAGGGTATGTGATTTCCTATGGTACTTCTTTTTGCAGTAAGGGTAGAATTTTCTATAAATTGAGATATGAGGAAATGCCAATTTTCTGAAGGTTTACAAAGTTGACAGTACTGTGAAATATTCAGGTTTGTGTGTTTAATAGCTGTGAGAAATAATAGATATATCTTGTCAACTCATGAGATGTGTTTACGTATCTTTATCTACATTTATCTATATAAAATAATTGTCAACTTGATCAGTTACTGGCTATTTATAGACATATGCCAAAGATTATGGGAGATAGTCATGATTAGTAAAACACACATTCATATTGGGTTGTTCTTATTTGTGTAATTGTTGGACTACAACCTCTGAGGGCAGGGATCTGTCTGCCCTATGCTATATCCTCAGCCGCCAAGCACAATGCTTGGCACATAGTCGGTCCTAAGTAGATCTGCACTGAATGAATAAACTATGAAATATATAAACAGTGATTACAATTCTATAAACAACTTCTTAGAAAAGATGTTAGAAGAAAATATAAAATGATGCTAACAGTTGTTAAGGGAATGGGAATTATGAGTGGCATTTTTCTTTTTTAATATTTCAATAACATTTTATTTTACAGTGAAAATTTTTTATTTTTTAAGAATAAAAACTATAGGGTTTTTGTTCTTACATGTATATTCAGATAATCTTTATTTATAATAACCACAAAATGAACTCTGAATACTGCCATAATTTTCCCAGGCTTGCAGCTGTCAAGAAAGTAATTACAGTATTTAAATCAATATTTAAATATAAAACTGTGTGGGAGACTTAAAATGAGGCAAGTATTTAGTGCTTAAATATATTTCATTCATTGTTTTAAATTCTGTACTGCCAACAGAAGCTTTAAAAAAAAAAAAAAGGACTGCTTTTTCCTATATAAAGCTGACACTTGTCCCATATTTTTCTCCCCAGGAGCAGGAATGAATTTACACTGAGGCATTCATATGTTCTAGTTCAGCCTCCCCTTTTAACAGAGGCCCATGTTTATATTTCATCTAGCCCAGGTTAAGGATTTGGTGTGTGGCACATCTGTGGAACATGAAGCTAACTGACTCACAAAGTATCAAATTCTTGACCTTCGCACTCCCCTTTGATTTTCTGAGTTGCCTGAGACCATGTATGCTCCAGTCATGGAGCTAAAGCCTAAGGATAATTTTAGCCTGTAAATTTGCAGTTACAGACTCTCAGTGCTAGCCATTCTTTTCTGGACCACACTTGACCGTCACTGTTATCTTATGCAGGTTGCTATTGCTGGGGCCCCAGTCACTCTGTGGATCTTCTATGATACAGGCTACACGGAACGTTATATGGGTCACCCTGACCAGAATGAACAGGGCTATTACTTAGGATCTGTGGCCATGCAAGCAGAAAAATTCCCCTCTGAGTAAGTTTAAGCTTTAAAATTAAAATTATAAATTTAAAATTGTATCGTTAAAAATTGTCTTTAATAATAAGGAAAACTGTAAACATGACAAAACCAAAACTAATATTTTATAGAGTACTAGAAGACATAGCTGTTTGTCAAAGCTTAATTATAGGCCACTTCATATAATTTGGGTTTTTTTACAAGTTATATTTGAAGCAGTTGCTTAAGTGATAAAAGCAGCTTAATTAAGTACACAACTGTTTCAAGGTAGAAAAAATTCCATTTCTGCTTACACATATTTTGCAAGTAACATATATGATTTTTCTTTTTCTAGGGACATGCTATAGTTATTGATGTGTGCTAATATCTTAATAGGAAATAGAACACATGATTTAATTTAAAAAAATTTTTTTTACATGTAGCATCTGGTTAATATATTACTAATTTAATTTTGAAATGCTGAATCCTTTTTTTTAAAATAAATTTATTTATTTATTTATTTATTTATTTTGGCTGCCTTGGGTCTTCGTTGATGCGCGTGGGCTTTCTCTAGTTGTGCGGAGCGGGGGCTACTCTTCGTTGCGGTGCGCGGGCTTCTCATTGCAGTGGCTTCGCTTGTTGCGGAGCACAGGCTCTAGGCGTGTGGGCTTCAGTAGTTGTGGCACGTGGGCTCAGTAGTTGCGGCTTGCGGCCTCTAGAGCGCAGGCTCAGTAGTTGTGGCGCACGGGCTTAGTTGCTCCATGGCATGTGGGATCTTCCCGTACCAGGGCTCAAACCCATGTCCCCTGCATTGGCAGGTGGATTCCTAACCACTACACCACCAGGGAAGTCCTAAAATGTTGAATCCTTATTCTAATATTACAGTATAAGGAAGTTAACATAGTTAGTTGTGATTAGTTTTAAGGAGTTAAGTGGTTTTCCCAAATACTCTTATTTTGCCTAATCCTCTGATATTTCCATTTTTCCAGACCAAATCGTTTACTACTCTTACATGGGTTCTTGGATGAGAATGTCCATTTTGCACACACCAGTATATTACTGAGTTTTTTAGTGAGGGCTGGAAAGCCATATGATTTACAGGTGAGTTCTTTTATATTTTCTGATTAAAATAGCCATGATTAGTGATTGGTTACTTTGAAATATAATAAAGTATGGAGTAAGGTTGAGTTTTCAGCTGTGGCCACTCTCTGCTTAAGAGAACTAAAATAATAGGCATAGTTAGTAGTGCCTCTAGTTAGATAAAAATTAAGATCCTGTGGAAGTCAGGAGGAAAATTGTCCTATCAGATTACATGACTTGTGTATCTGTATCTGCTTTCAGTTTGTAATCATGGACAAGATGACAGGAGTCCATTCACTATCCTCCTTTGCTTTTCTTCTTCCTCTTGGAAGGGTAAAGAAATGCTACATGATTTCATTGTTATAAAGGATTTTTAGGACCTGATTACAAGGTCTTTTAATTTTCTTCTATTTTATATTGACATTGGAGCAGAAACCAACAAGTTACTTACCTCCATTGCTCCATTACTCAAAAAAAAAGCTTTTAAGAGAAATATTTCCTCCTTCCTTGTTTCTACTCCTTACACAGATTGTTCTTATGAGAAATGAAAAATATTACTTTTCCCTTTTTTGTGTTTCAGTTGACATTTATGTAGATAAACTATGAGATATTTGTCTATAGCAGCAGTTTTCAAGCGTTTTGGTCTCAGGACCCTTTTATATACCAAAAAGCTTTTGTTTATGTGAGTTATGTCTATCAGTATTTCTCATACAGGATATTAAGACTAAGAAAATCTTAAAATATTCATTTATTTAAAATTAACAATGATAAACTATTACATGTTAACACAGATCACATTTTTAATGGAGGAGAAAATTTTTCAAAACAAAACAATCTACTGAGAAAGTTAACACTGTTTTACATTTTTCTAAATCCCTTTAATCTCTGGCTTAATAAGAAATACATCTAGATTCTCGTATCTACTTCCACATACAATCTGTTCTGAAATGTTGTTTTGGCTAAAGTAAATGAAGAAATTTTGGCCTCACAAAATATGTAATTAAGAAATGGGAGTAATATTTTAGCTTTTTCAGATAATCAGAGATATTCTTCTTTGTTGCTACACCAAAGCTGAACAAATGGTAGTTTCTTAAAGGTTAGTCTTAGTGTGGAACCTGAAACCATATCTGTAAACTTTTCATACTCTGCTCCATTACAATCTGTTGGATCTTGTACTTCAAATGGATCTTTTACCCATGCGTTGGTCATCTGGAAAATACTGGTTCACTTCTAAGTGTTGATCCATTTAATCATACAATATTTTTAAAATCATATACATTGATATTACCACTGATCTCAACAGAAAATTCTCCAAGTATTGAGAAGCTCATGAGCTAGGAGTGGTAGATTCAAGTTTTCCATAATTCTAATTTTCATTTAAAAGCTCAAAATTTATCGTTGGCAACAAATACTGTCAATGTTGTCCTTGAAGTGACTGACTCACATCATTTTTAGAAAATGTTTGCCAGATAGCCAAGTCTGAATCACCATAGTTGTCATTCTTTCAAGTGAAAAATGGAGTTCCATTTAAAAACTCAGTTGTAGGGACTTCCCTGGCTATCTAGTGGTTAAGACTCTGTGCTTCCACTGCAGGGGGCGCAGGTTCGATACCTGGTCAGGGAACTAAGATCCCGCATGCTGTGCGGCGGGGCCAAAAGAAAAACAAAACAAAACAAAACTCAGTTGTACAAGTCCTTTTCCTTGAGACATCGTGTAGCAGAAGTGCTTTATGCCTTCTTCCCATCTTATCACCACAGAATATAAAAAGACCTCTGCTCAAGGGTTACAACTTAACAAAATTCTAATTTTTACTACTACTTAAGGGAAACTGGCATTTTTTCTTGTTTACTACAAGTGTATGTCACTGCCTTGATTCATGCTAAGGCACCGGCACTTTTACCCACCATTGCCTTTCATTATCAGTGCAAATGCCAACACAGTGAATAAAGGCAAGTAATGTCTTAGTTTTGATCTGAAAGTAAATATGACCTTGTGTATCCCTGGAAAGAGTTTCTGAGGACTCCGGAAGTCTGCACACCACACTTGGAGAACCATTGATCCTTCTGTAAGCTTAGTGGTACATAGGGAATTATAAAAAGAGAAGGCCCTTTAGATAGGATGTATGTGTATAATATCTTGGAGAAGCTCTGCTCCGTGTTATTAATTCTGTTGAAAATCTCTGCAAAGCTTTGGAAGGAGATGTACTCCTAAATTCTTATTTTGTGTATTTTGATTTTGTTGCTGTTGTTTTTAAGATCTATCCTCAGGAGAGACACAGCATAAGAGTTCCTGAATCTGGAGAACATTATGAACTGCATCTTTTGCACTACCTTCAAGAAAACCTTGGATCACGTATTGCTGCTCTGAAAGTGATATAACTTTGACCTGTGTAGAACTCTGGTATACACTGGCTGTTTAACCAGATGAGGAGGTTTAATCAGTAGAGAATTGATCATCACATTTTGGTACCTGCCACATAACATCTACTTCTGAAAGTATATTTGGTGCCATGCAGGTGTTTACAGCTTGTAGATAGTAATCTAATACCTTAACCATACACAAAATTAAATGATACATATTTCTAAGGGACCCAGCAATACCATGAGGATTACTGAAAGAAATAAGACATTAGCACCATGTATCCATACTACCTTATTTTCATTTTTAATAGCATTATGAAACCTCATGGACTTAATTAGTGTATTTTTGCAGTATACTTCTGAGTTTGTTAAAATATGATATTAGTGATTGGTTTGGTTCAATTCCAGGATCTCTGACTCGTTACAGATTTGATAGCACTTAAATGTAATTGAATAGCTTATACTACATTGCTTGGGGTGTATCCAGCATGTTAGGAACTAATCACTATTAAACCTATGGCTTAACCGGTCATTAATGATTTTTCAAGGATAACTTAGTAGCCTTCTAAAGACACTTAATTTTGTTTCATTCAGACTCTGACCAGTTTTTAACCAATTTAAACTGTATCTAGTATAAATAGTTCTCTTTGATGATATGACCGAGTGGGTTTTTCCTTTCACATAAAGGCAAGTAACTGTATATGTAGCATGGATTTAATTAGTCTTATAATATTGATAATTACAGGCAGGAAAATTTTAATCAAATGACTAGAGCTTAAATATTTGCAGGCAATTTCTTTCCCTTTAGGAAAAGAAAAAAGTACACATTCACTTGTATTTTTCAGAAAATTTAGTGGTGCCAGTTTCCATTGGGTATTTCCTCATTGAAATATTCCAGAGTTTTAGGGCAATGGAGGGGAATTTTGGTGGGGTGGGGGAGACCAGAGTGTGGAGAACGGCAGGGAGAGGAGAAGGCAAGGGTCTGCTTAAGATCTAAGCAGAGGTATAATTTGACCAAAAATACTCATGAAAAAGTTTAGGAATTGAAATTTAAACTCCTAGAATATTAGTTAAGGAAACCAGATTAAGAAATCACACTCTTGCCAACACAGGTACAGACTAACATTATTCAGGGGAGGAAAAGTTCCTTAGAGTTACTTTTACAATTCTAATTCTAATTTTTTTAATTTTCTTCTTAATTTTGGAAACCTTACAAATTGAAACTTTCTTTAACCTTTTTAAATTATTTGAGTATTATTTAGATATTGTGAGCTTAAGGAGTTTCCAGACAACCTCTTTACCATAAACTGATCCCCAGCAAGGCATGGCTCTCTTTTGCAATGTTCAAAGCTTATAAGTGATTTCTTGAATGACCATGACATTTTTCTGGTTTAGCCCTAGCATTTGACTATTAAGGGAGCTCGCAGTGCCGATTGGGATCTGCCATCTTAGAATCTTAGGGTGTTAGATGGGTCACGTTGGAGCCAGTGGCAGAGAAGGCACCTATGAGTTTGACAAGCCTCAGTGTTTGGAAAGTACTTCTAAACAACACTCCAAAAAAAAAAATTACTCTCTTCTTTCTCACCACTACAGAGAGAGTAGATTCCTGCCCTAGAGAGCACAGCCTCCATTAGTAAGGATGGTGACTGTACGTGAGATGTGGACTTCATCACTGAGGGCCGCATGGGAGGTGGGGGAGGTCCAGAGATGGCAGGGTGACCTGGTGGTGCTGTCTGTGGCGGGGGATTGGGTTTTGCTGTTTTTGTATTTATACTGTATAATAGGTACCACACTTTTCCCTGTGTCTGTATATGTATTGATTTTCTTGTTATGGTATTTTCCCATGCCAATATTTGTTTATATTTTTTTCAATGTTAAATTAAATTGATTTGGGTAACTTTTCTTCCCCAAGAAAGTATTTTCCCCCATGACTTAAGTATGTATCTGATTACTGAAGATGGTTTTTGTCTGGGGACTAGTGGCATCTGACCATCTAACTTTATATAATATGCAAAGTAGAAATGGTATACAGTGGCTTTTATACAGCTACTCATTTGAACCCTCTTACCCAATAAGGCTGTTTCTTCAAAATGGCATCTCATATTTTACCAAAACAAACCTTAAAGAACCTCATGGACTCTTGAATTCACAGGTGTTTTCCTGTCGCATCTTGCCTTCTGCTTTCCTCCCATCACAAGGAATGCTTCTGTTATAATTCCCAGTCAGTTAAATGCCATTCTCCTTCCATAGGGCGAAAAATACCTGACTGAATTCGCTTGCAGAAAGACAGCTTGACTGAATTTGATTTTAAAATCAGTGTGGAAAACATCATAGTCAATTCAAGCAATCAGTAGAAATCTCACTAAAACTATTTGTACCCTGTGTTTGGGTAACAAACTAAAAGGCAAGAGTATAGCAACATTTTTAGTGAGAACCAAAAGGCACTAGCTTAAACTTCAAAGGGGGGTTTTGCAGGTTTGATAATTGGGTGCACTTGAAGAACCATCAGTAGTTATGGTTGCTTCTGCGTTGTTGAGCAGTGGGACTCAAAATCTAAGATTCATCTGGGATGCTTATGAAAAGAAATGCAATCTTGAACCTCACTCTTAGAAATTTGGATTTCATTGATTTAAGTGGAGACCAGGAATCTGCATTTCTAACAAGCTTCCCAGGTGACTCTAAGGCAAGTCATTTGTGGGCTACTTTAAGAAACTCTTCTGTAGAGAATGAGTTGGATTAAGAAAATAATAGGTGATTTCTACACTGGACTGATTTACAAGAACCTAAAACAGTAGTCAAGATAGCTGCTCATCTGTGATGACTGTTGGCCCTTTTTTCACTCTGAAAAAAGCAGAAGGTATCATTAACTGTATATCCCCTTGGTCTGGAGATTAATTTTGGAATGAAGGTTTTTCTGTCTATGCCATTCCTGGCTTGTTTCCAAAGCCTCATACAAGAGGATGAAGTCACAATGCATGCATTATTTTTCAGAAGAATGAAATATAGATATTGATGCTTACTTTACTTGTTTTACTTCTTACAGAAGGTGTATCCCACCTCTCTGTAACATTGTTCTCTCTTTAGGTGGAATGATTCCTATGAGATCTCTCATTATTACAGAATTGTAAAATTTTCAAGTTGTTATATCTTTGGTATAATCTGGTGTTCTCATTATTTAGAGGAGGAACCTCCATATAGAGAGAGGAGAAAATATACCCATGGTCACGCAGCCAGTTAGTGTTTGGTTGGTGCTAGACTCCATCCAGATATCCTAACTCATGGTAGTTAAATGATATGTAGAAAAGGCAAATTTTTAAAGAAGTATTTATTAATATATTCCTATGAAACATTTTAAAGATAACGTAAAATGGTTAATTTTTCCATTCTAAAGTAAATGCTAAGCATGCTTATTAATGAAGCAGTACTTCTAATTAGTATATGACATTCTGAAGTTAATTAAAGTTGTTAACACTAAATGTGTCTTCCTTGGTGTAGTGGGGGGTTTGGGGATTGGGGTATAGAGTGCTTACTTAAGCCTGGGAGCCCAAATTATAGCTGTTTAAAGTAAACAAAGAGACATGGCCATATCTAAACTAAGATATGTAAGGTGAGTGTCCATTCCCAGCAGACATAAAGGAATAAGGAAACGTTCCTGACTCCCACCTTCCCAACCCCACCCAGCCCCACCTAATCCATCTTGCAGCCTGAAATATGGAGACATGTTAGTGCAAGGTGCTGGCTCCTGCTTTTCTTATTTCGTCAAGAGACAGTTCTAGGTAATCATTTGAGAAGTCCCTCAGAGAGAGAAAAAGTAGTGTTCGTATGTTTGTTTTTACATAACCCAAATACAAATTTATGTTGTATTCAGCACAGTTGGAGTTCAGGTCTTTAATTTTAGAACATAAAGTGCCTGCTGTTTTAAGCATTGACTTATATAAAAAGAACTGCATGTCTCACTCCAGTAAGTTTATGGGTTTTCTCATTTTCAGCTACATGGCTTTTAATCATGTAAAGTGAAACATTAGTTTTGTTGCATTTTATTACAGGTTCTTTGTTGCAATAAAGATGCTGCTAAAATTAATTGATGTAAATGTCCCTTTTTCCCCATCCCCCATTTGTACAATCTTTGCCTTGATTAGTGGCAACTGTGAGTGGTTAGTAACACACGAACAAGGTCATGTGCTTGCAGTGGTGAGCGGAGACTGCAAGGTGGTTACGTGGGGTTTCTAGTATAAACACTAACTAAAAATGCATCCAAAGCCAGAGGGAGGTGTGCAGAGACCTGCTTTGTACCTGTAAGTGGTTCCAGACAGCCAGCGTTGGTACTGCAAGGGTGGGTGATGCTTGGAGCCAATGATTAACATAACCTCCCTGAGCAGCTAGGAGCTTCTCTGGAATGCCTCTTGGAGTTGACAGTGGTTTCTGCATGCTCCCCAGGAAATTTCAAGGGAGTTCAGTGTAATACTTTCTTCAGAGATTTCTTTGACAATTCTCTGGTCTTTTGAAGCTGTACTAGAGAAGGGGTAAGGGAAAGAAGCAAACCCAAGTTTACTAATTTTGTTCTAAAATTAGTAAATTTGGGTTTGTCTAATAATCCTTCCAGAACAGACCCTCAATCTGGATTCTGTAATCCTCTAAAGTTGTATGCAAAATATTGCATGAATGAGTAGAGGTGCATTCTGGGGAGAAGGGCTTTGGCGTTATCAGATTCTCAAAGGGATAATGATTTTTTTAAAAAAACACTGCTATGTTATGTATTAGGGTCTTAAACTTTTGTATACAAAAATTTTTAGGAATAAAGATTATCTTTAAACAGGGTACTGCTTTAGACCTATCCTTTTTACCTCATAACACATTAAAAAAAAAAAATCTCTGTGACTCTGGGATAAACTGAGGTACACTGGGTTAACCTGTTGAGGTTGCTTGTTGCCAGAAGTGACCAGCCAGACTCACCCAAACTCTAAAGAGATTAATACCTCAGCACACATATAATTCATTTATGGCACTCCAGATGGGAACATTTTATAGGCTACTTTGTTCTCTTTAATTTAGCCAGGATTTATTGCTAATCAAAAATCAGCTTTCAACTTGGCCATAAGCATCCTGCAAAGACTGTGCTGGTGGTCCACACTTCCCAGTGGCTCTCGGGCTCCAGAGCCCTGTCAGAGCAAGTGTATGGTCTCGAGGCCTCTGGACGTCCCTCTAGCGTGACCTTACCCACGCCGTGGTAATGAGAAACGGGTTGATCCCTTGGTGCTTTAGAGGGGAGCAGAGTCGAAACAACTGTAGTGTGAGGATCTCATAACCACAACTTCATTCTGGGCTTGGAGTGGTTTGGGGAATCACCAGGATTTAAATAAGTTAATCAGCCTAGGTCCATCCACGGATCTGGTACCCTGGCCCTGCCACCCTGGAAGAGGTTGAACTCCCATTGAAATGGATTAGATGGGATTCAGCTCTGACGCAGGCAATGAGGTGTTTGAGTTTGTGTGCTCCTTATTGAAAGATAACACTTTCTAAATTGGCTCCCAAACTTAAGTTCTTGAAATAGAAGTTTGGGAACAATTAAGATAGTTGTCCTTAGCCAGTTTCAGGAATCCACCCCCAACCCCACCCCCATCTTTACTAGAAAGGCACTCTGCAGAAGGGCAGAGTTTAACATTCTACTCACAGGTGACAATTATTTGCAGGAAGGTCCTCTGGCCAGGTAGGTTCTGGAAAACACAGTGCTCTTCTGTGAAATGGACCCTCCGTGTTGGCTTGGTTTCTGGGCATATGTATGGTCGTAGTTATATCCCTCAGCATGCGTGTGAGTGCCACTGTCTGTAGCTCCTTGGGTACTTAATGATGTGTTGCCGAGCCAGTTAATTGTTTTTCGTTGTCTCAACCGTCTATTCTTCCTCATTCCTGTCGCTGCTCCTACCTCAGTCTAGGACCTGTAATGTCATGCTGGGCTGGAGTAGAAGTGAAGATAAAGAATTCCAAGTGACTTCAAAGAAGCAGTTCACAACTGTCATTCAGCAAATATTTAGTAACAGTCGTGTGCTAGGCCTGTGTAGGCCATGAGGAAACAAAGATGAAGAGGACACAGCCCTTGCCCTCAAGAGGTTCTCAGGACCAACTTCACCTCCCACCTCACTAGCACACCCGGTAGGACACCCACTTTTTTTTTTCTTTAATGCTTTCATTTTATTTATTTTTTTATACAGCAGGTTCTTATTAGTCATCAATTTTATACACATCAGTGTATACATGTCAATCCCAATCACCCAATTCATCCCACCCCCACCCCCACCCCCCCATGGCTTTCCCCCCTTGATGTCCATACGTTTGTTCTGTACATCTGTGTCTCAACTTCTGCCCTGCAAACTGGTTCATCTGTACCATTTTTCTAGGTTCCCCATATATGCATTAATATACGATATTTGTTTTTCTCTTTCTGACTTACTTCACTCTGTATGACAGTCTCTAGATCCATCCACGTTTCAACAAATGACCCAATTTCGTTCCTTTTTATGGCTGAGTAATATTCCATTGTTTATATGTACCACATCTTCTTTATCCATTCGTCTGTCGATGGGCATTTAGGTTGCTTCCATGACCTGGCTATTGTAAATAGTGCTGCAGTGAACATTGAGGTGCATGTGTCTTTTTGAATTATGGTTTTCTCTGGGTATATACCCAGTAGTAGGATTGCTGGGTCATATGGTAATTCTATTTTTAGTTTTCTAGGGAACCTCCATACTGTTGTCCATAGTGGCTGTATCAATTTACATTCCCACCAACAGTGCAAGAGGGTTCCCTTTTCTCCACACCCTCTCCAGCATTTGTTCTTTGTAGATTTTCTGTTGATGCCAATTCTAACCCACCCACGGTCTTAAAGGCATGATAAATTAGCACTTTTTCACGCCAGTCCCTAATCAAATTCAAGTTGTAACCGACATTCAAGGCCCTGTGTCACCTGACCCAGCCTCACTTTCCCTCATCTGGGCTCTTCATTCACCCACAAGCATCCTGAAGTTTTCCTCTTTCAATTAGCAGAACGCATGCTTTGAGGCCAGACCCAGGTTCCTCTTGGCACCCTACAGAGCTTATATGGGAATCTTCCCCACCTGATGTAGGTGATATTGCAGAATGGTACCAGCATCAGCTTTGGAGCCTGGCTTCAACCCTTATGTCTGCTACTTGCTAGCCTTATGGGCTTGTGCATGTTTGTTTACATAACACTCTGATCCTCTGTTTCCTTAGGTGAGAAATAGGAATAATAACAGAACCCTCCTCAATGGGTTATTGTGAGGATGAAATTTGTTTAATATACTATAAAGCACTTGGTGCCTGGCATGCAATAAAAGTGCTCAATAAAGATTATCTTAGATTTAGCACTTTATTTTATACCATACTGTTTGCCACCGATTTTGTTTCTGCTGTTAAATTACAGACTGTGAGAGTAGGCACTGTATTATACTTGGTTAATTCTCCCCATCATACCTACTATAGTCAGATATGTAGGAATCACTTATTAGGTACTTGAATACCAAAAAAGACTTTTAAATGAAAAAAATATTTTGACCTCCCCCACTTGGGTTATCTGATTGATAGGTTTAGGTTCCTGAGCACCCATCTACCGATGCACTTGTAAGACTGTGAAAGAAACGAAATTCTCCCCAGATTTAAGCTTTTAGGATTCCTTCTCTGAAACGTCATTGGAATTTTTTTTTTTTTTTTTTTTTTTTTTTTTGCTGTATGCGGGCCTCTTACTGTTGTGGCCTCTCCCGTTGCGGAGCACAGGCTCCGGACGCGCAGGCCCAGCGGCCATGGCTCACGGGCCCAGCTGCTCCGTGGCATGTGGGATCTTCCCGGACCGGGGCACGAACCCGTGTCCCCTGCATCGGCAGGCGGACTCTCAACCACTGCGCCACTAGGGAAGCCCTTGTCATTGGAATTTTTATTCTTTGTTCCCCACTGAGGCTTTAGGTCTGGAGGAGTGGTGCTTCTCAGCCCTGGTTGCTGTCACAGTTGCTGGGAGAGCTTATTAAAACGCTAATGGGGACTTCCCTGGTAGTCCAGTGGGTAAGACTCCACATTCCCAATGCAGGAGGGCTGGGTTGAATCCCTGGTTGGGGAACTAGATCCCGCATGCATGCTGCAACTAAGAGTCCACACGCCATGCCACAACAGAGACCCGGTGCAACCAAAATAAATAAGTAAATATTTTTTAAAAATACAAATAAAAACGCTGATGTCTGAGTCCTTCCTGGGATCAATTACATCAGCTTGGTGGGTGGGGAGGAGGTGGGCCATATTTTACTAATTTTTGATAAGCTCCTTAGGTGATTCTAAGGTACAACCAGAGTAATGTACGACCTTTGAGGTAGAGCAATGAAAGACTGCATTCATGGAATGTAAGGGCCAGAGTGGATTCTTAGAAATCATCTCATCTACTGCTTTACTTCACAGATGGAAAGCTGAGGCCCAGAGACGGTAAGTGATTATACTGGAGCCATCCCAGCTGCTTAAAGAGAATCCGCACTTGAGCCCAGGTCTTCTAGCTCTGTATTCACCTCCCAGAGCGATGTTCTCCCGAACCAGAGCTTAACAGAGAAATTTGCCAAACTGAGGACGCTGAGGCTGTGCTGCCAGGATGGCCCTGGCAGAGGTGGAGGGAGTAGAAGAGGCCATAGGCTCCCAGGCACTCCCACCCTTTTTTCATTCAGAGCAGCAACTTAGCTTTGCACTTATATATGATTGGGGAAACTTGTTCTGCAGTTTAAAAGAAGAGGTCAAAAATCAGTGACCCCTCCCATCATTTTAGAGATGAGGAGACTGAATCCCAGAGAGGACCGCAAAGCCACATAGCTGTCAAGTGGCAGAGTTGGTACCAAAAATCAGACCAATTCCTTGAGGTACAGGCAGGTAAAGTGGCTTCCACAAAGGCACAGAACCAGTTGGTAGCTGAACAGAGACACTTGAATGCAGTCTCTAGGACTCCTACTAAATTTCCTAAAATCTCTGGGACTTCCCTGGCGGTCCAGTGGTTAAGACTTTGCCTTCCAATGCAGGGGATGTGGGTTTGATCCCTGGTTGGGGAGCTAAGATCCCACATGCCTCGCAGCTAAAAAGCAAAACATAAAACAGAAGCAATATTGTAACAGATTCAATAAAGATTTAAAAATGGTCCACTTCAAAAAAATCTTTAAAAATAAAAAATAAATTTCCTAAAATCTCAGATATTACCGTTGTTAAGATCTTCATATCAGAAATATAAAACTGAATAAGAATACATCTTAAAATCAAGGAAATATGGTATTTGCCTGAAATCTGAGTTCCTTCAGGGACCAAGCTCATGCTGAGCTCAGAAAGCCTGTACTGGGTGGGTCTTGGATATGAATCTTCTTGAACTTGCCCAGAGAAAGAAGGGGGAGCATGAGAAAGACTAGTGTATTTGAAATCTGATAGACTTGGGTTCAAGTCCAGCAGTTGTGCTCTTGAGCAAGCCCTTTGCTTCTCTGACCTTGGACTCTAAAGTGGGGTTCTAATACCTTCTTCATAGAGTCTCAGTGAGGCCAATGTGTTGGAAGTGATTTATGAAGTCCTGATATTGATCTGACCTCATCTCCTCCAAGGAGTGCAGGGCTGCCAGTGGGAGCAGTCTGCTCTCCAAGACCTGAGCTGTTAGACCCAAGCCCTGGGGAGAAGATAGATGCTGGGCAGGGAGAGGAACATGACTCAGCCCCAGGGATCTTGGAAGAATAGCAGGTTCCGGGACATGAGTAAAGGAGGGTGGTGGGTACAGGAGCCTCCCATGGGGGTGACCAGACTCTGCCTTGACCTCAGATACTTCCCATCTGCCTGACCCAAGGCAGATCTTCCAGAATTACACATTACTTTGGATGAAGGTATAATTAACTGTAAGGCCCTTGTTAGGATAACATGTTTTACCTGTGAACAGGTGACACATTTCCCTCTGAATACCAGCTGCTAACATCTGTGTGGTGAGTGCTCCCCTGATTATACTATATTTCCTCATGACAGCATCACGTTCAATTTGATCTTCACAGTAAGCTACGAGACATCAGTTAGGCAGTGTTATTATTCCCCTATGGGTTTTTATTTTCTCCGGAGAAAGAAATGAGGGTTCAGAGAGGTTGTGTGCCTTGCCCAAGGTCACAATGCAGAAGCAGAATGCTAATCCTGGCTTCACTCATTCTTGAGCAAGCAACATGAGTTGAGCAGATGCCACGGCCTGGCTCATGCTGAAGGATTCAGGGATCTAGGGATGCTCAGAGAAGTCAGACACATTCTCTACTCTCAGAGGGTTCTCAATCCAGAAGTGGAAATAGATGTGTAAACTAAAGAGGGTCAGTACAAAGAGAGAGAGATTGAGTGCTGAGTCCTGTGTGAGTCCCCAGGAGGCAGGGCAGGACAGCAGTTCGGACTGTGGGCTTTGACCCAGAGAGTCTGTCCTCTTGACTCTCACTGAACCACTTCCTACTGTGTGGCCTTGGGCAAGTTACTTACCTCTGTGCTTCAGTTTCCTCTTCTGGAACACAGAATTAATAATGGTACTCAAAGAGTTGCTGTGAGCTTCAATATGAAAAACACATGCAAAACTCCTAATATCTGGCACACAGCACTCAACAAACATGAGCAATTGTTTTCTCTGGGTAGTGGAAAAGCGGATGGTCAGGGAAGGCAGCACAAAGGAGACAGCTTTTGGATTAGGTGTTAAGGAATGAGTTTCTCCAGGTGGGGGAAAGTCATTCAAGGCAAGGAATACACACAGACATGAGGGGATAAAGGTGCGGAGCTGGCACACTGGGTGGCAGGAAACTGAGTGTGGGCTGGGCAGTGATATGAGAGGAAAAGATGGGAGTGCTGGGATAGAGTGTGAGGGCCTTGTACGGTGAGAGTCGAGGTGTACTTGACATCTGCCCCCCGCTCTTCTGCTGGCTTCACCTCAACAGGCTTAGTTTGTCTGAGAGACCAGAGGAGAGGGCGGGTCATGGAATAGATATACTTTCATGTGGAAAGTGAGGAGGAAAAAAGCTGTTGTGTAGGACAGGCCCAGGGGGAGGACTCTGGCACCCAGTGCTGGGGGAGGACACAGTCTCCAGTAGGGAGGGTGCAGCTTCCAAAGATGGGTGGACAATGTGACCAGCATCACCTACCTTCAGTTCTCCTGAAGGCAGTGCTCCCATCCTGCTGTGGTCAGTGTGTCCAGCTGCAGGCAGAGCATCCAGAGACCTTGGGAGAGAGCAGGTCTCAGCCCACTGCACTGCGTGTGCAGGGGCCCTCATAAAAGGGGACCAGAAAGAGCCATCCGAATCTCAGGCTTGCTGGGGCAAGGTGGCCTTGAGCAGAAGTGGGTGTCAAACAGCAGTGGTTCCGGCAGGAATTAGCAAGGTGGTGTAGAGAGCTGTGGAGGAACGATGGTTCAGGGCTGGAGGGCATCCATCTAAACAATATAGAGACCTGCATCACCTTTTTTTTTTTTTTTTTTTTTTTTTTTTTGCGGTATGCGGGCCTCTCACTGTTGTGGCCTCTCCCGTTGCGGAGCACAGGCTCCGGATGCGCAGGCCCAGCGGCCATGGCTCACGGGCCCAGCCGCTCCGCGGCATATGGGATCCTCCCAGACCGGGGCACGAACCCGTATCCCCTGCATCGGCAGGCGGACTCTCAACCACTGCGCCACCAGGGAGGCCCACCTTTTTTTTTTTTAAAGTTTTAATTTTATCATGGTTACAGAGGCACATAGCTTAAGGAGTCAAGTTCTAAAACAAATCTCTAAATAACATGTTTGTAATATTACTCTATGATTTTTTTTCAGTTTTTATTCATTATCTAGTGGTACCCTACTGTGAAAGACTAGAATGTAGCTGTTTTCCCTCCCATTTCCACCAAACACACACATTCCCCACCCCCCCTCATCTTTTCAATAGAGTAGTTCTGTTGTAACTTTACTTAGATTAAATATTCAGTGTTTACATCATTATAACTACGTAAACGTATTCAGAGATGAGTCACGCAATAGGTTTTGAATCATTTTCATTGATGCAGAACTTTGTTTTATCTAGTTAATTATCTTTTTTTAAAAATATATGTATTTATTTCAATCCCAAACTCAACCTTTCCACTGATTTTTCTGTTTTGTCTAATTGTTAGTATCTCCAATGCTTTTTTTTTTTTTTTCCTTCGGTACATGGGCCTCTCATTGTTGTGGCCTCTCCCGCTGCGGAGCACAGGCTCCAGATGCGCAGGCCCAGTGGCCATGGCTCACGGGCCCAGCCACTCCGCGGCATGTGGGATCCTCCCAGACCGGGGCACGAACCCGCGTCCCCTGCATCGGCAGGCAGACTCTCAACCACTGTGCCACCAGGGAAGCCCCTCCAATGCTTTTATTAAGTACATTTTCATTGCCAATGTACATTCCAGATATTTAATGAGTTTAATAGTTCCCGGACCAGGGGTCGAACACGCACCCCCCGCCCCCGCAGTGGAAGTGTGGAGTCTTAGCCACTGGACCACGAGGAAAGTCCCTGTAGTGTTGATTCTTTAGGGAAATATGTTCTGATTTCCAGGCAATTGGTTTATAAATGTACTGTAGTCATGACTCTCTGTGTAATTCCAGTTTCTGCCCTCAAGGAGCTTCCAGTGTCATTTGAGACACAAGACGGAGACAAATGAATCATGTAAATGAAGAAACCACTGTACAGTGCAGAAATAATCCAGCGCCTATTGAGTGGTACAAACGGATTGGTGAGGACTGGAAGGTAACCTTGAAGGAGCTGAGACTCAAGTAGAGTTTTAAGGATTGTGTATATTTTTCTATTGTGGTAAAATATACATAACATAAAATTTACCATTTCAGCCATTTTTAGGTGTACAGTTCAGTGCATTCACATTGCTGTGCAACCATCACCATTGTTTATTTCCAGAACTTTTTCATCATCCTTAAGTGAAGTTTTTATGTATTTTTTCCTGAGTTACATTTACTATTTCTGTTTACAAAAGTAATATGTGTTCGATGTAGACAATTTTTTTTTGTACTTTATATTCTTTCCTTTATATACCCTTCCAGAGTCTCTCTTCCATTACCATTCTGTTTTGGTATGAGGAAGGGTTTTGGGGTGTTTTGTTGTTGTTGTTTTGTTTTGTTTTGTTTTGTCTTATTTCTTTTTGGCCATGCTATGTGGCTTGTGGGATCTTAGTTCCCTCACCAGGGATTGAACCAGCACCCTCGGCAGTGAAAGCACGAAGTCCTAACCACTGGACCGCCAAGGAATTCCCTCAATGTAGACAATTAGGGGGGAAAAAAAAAAAGCACAAAGAAGAAAATTTAAATATCCCATAATTCCACAAAACCATTAGCATTTGTTGATAAGAAAGGGGTGAAAAGTCATCTCAGGGTGAGAAAAGACCCATCCCCCTGGCTCAGAGGATTTGAGCAGTGGTATAGTGTGGGAGATGGTTTTGAATATGAAGGGTGAAAATATTCTAAACATACCTACCTTTTGTATCTTCCTCAAAGGGGGATGAGTGACCAGGAAAAGGCAATAAATAAAAGCTAGAGAAACATAATAAATACATTCATTAAAAAAAAGGGGGGGGGCTTCCCTGGTGGCGCAGTGGTTGAGAGTCCGCCTGCCGATGCTAGGGGACACGGGTTCGTGCCCCGGTCTGGGAAGATCCCACATGCCGCGGAGCGGCTGGGCCCGTGAGCCATGGCCGCTGAGCCTGCGCGTCCGGAGCCTGTGCTCCGCAACGGGAGAGGCCACAACAGTGAGAGGCCCGCATACCTCAAAAAAAAAAAAAAAAAAAAAAAAAGGGGGGGGGGATGAATGAAAGAGGCAGCAAGTGGTTCCAATAGTGAACCCAACCCAGTAAAGACTCTAGCAGCTGTTCTGTTTATCTAGTAATAAAAAACAAACACCCCCAAACTTAGTGGTATAAAACAACAACAAAGCCATGCGTTATTATTACTGTTGCTCACAGTGCTGGGGGTTAACTGGTGTCAGGGTCTCCTACGTGGTTGCAGTCAGACAGGGGCTGGGGCTGTGCACTGGGAAGGTTTCCTCACACATTTGGCTCCTGGGCTGGAACAGCTGGGGCTCCTCTACCACCTCTGTCTCCACGGGGTCTCCCCACATGGTCCCTTCTCTCCAGCATGGCAGCGTTAAGGTGGCCAGACTTCTTACGTGGTGGCTCAGGGAGCCAGAGGCATGTGTCTTCCAGAGAAAGCCAGGTGGGAGGTGCGGCTTCTTTTATGACACACCTCAGAAGCCATGCAGTCCCACCTCCATGACATTCAATCCTTTAGAAATGAGTCACTTACGCCAGCCTCTGTCCAAAGGGAGGGGAAACAGACTCTACTTGAAGGGAGGAATGTCAAAGAACCTGTGCACCCTCCATACCTGTGGACTCCATATCTGCAGATTCAACCAACCATGGATGAAAATTAAAAAAAAAAAAAAAAATCCAGAAAGTTCCAAAAAGCAAAACTTCAATTTGCCATGCATTGGCAACTATTTACATAGCATTTACATTTTACTTAAAACTATTTTTAGGGTAATCCCTGGTGGTCCAGTGGTTAGGACTCTTGCGATTTCACTGCCAAGGGTGCAAGTTCAATTCCTGGTCAGGTAACAAAGATCCTGCAAGCTGCGTGGCCAAAAAAAAACAAAAACAAAAACAAAACAAAACAAAACAATTTATATAGCATTTACATTGTATTAGGTATTATAAGTAATCTAGAAATATTTTAAAGTGTATGGGGAGGTTGTATGTACATTATATGCAAATACTATGCCATTTTATATGCGACTTGAGCATCCACAGATTTTGGTTTCCAGGGGGGTCCTGGAACTGATACCCCACACATACCGAGGGATGAGGGGCGGCTGTATTTTAAAATCACTACAGTGGTAGATTCTGATATCTATTCAAGAATGATGTGAATGCCACAGATCCCCACAGCTCATCCTACAGAGCGAGTGGTTCATAAATTCTTGATTTAGGGTCACAGAGTCTACTGAGGTCTTAGAGATTACTCAGACAAACACTTGCCAACACTTTTTGATGCTCAAACCCCTTTCACAGTAATATGCTATTTGAGAACTCCCTTGGTGATTTAAAACACTCACCATTTTTACATGGTATATGATAAAGGAGTAACTTTAAAAAAAAACATTCATTTAAAAAACATTCACTGGGCTCTTACTATATGCTGTGCGCTGTGCTGGATCCCAGGAAAACAAGAGTAAGCAAGATACACATGGTTCCTGCCACAAGGAACTTACTGTAGGGCAGTAGAGCCAGACAATTTAATGAAGTATATTATAATAAAGTGTGTTAGATGCTCTGATAGAAGTACCAACTCACTAAATAATTTCTCTGGTTCTGATCTCTCTGTTCAGATCAAAACGGCATTTCCAGGGTTTTAACATTTTTCACTTGGTTGCCAGGCCAGGCAGACATGTCACACTCAAGATGTTAAAAGAGCAAATTGTCTCCCCTCTCCTCTGTCTGGCTCTTCCTTCTGTTCTCTTTATTTGATAACGTCCCATCCACCTGGTCAAACTAATAAAAACAGCAGTCTTCTAGCCTTTTCCCAGTTTCTAGACCCCTATGTTGACCTGTTCCCAAGATGTTACCTCTCTATTAGACTATCTCAAAGAAGTTATTTTAAGAAAAAAAATTATAACAGTATATTGTTAATTGAGGACAATTTTAACATTTAATTAAACTGAGTTAAAAAACACTCTACCCTATTTAAGAAGTGATGGGTGCTGATTTTAGTCAGCAAACAAGACTAAATGGGGACCAAATGCAAGTTGAAATTTCATCCTATGTTATAGGATAAAAAGTAGACAAAAATTGCTTTCATTTTATGATTGCATTTTGTGCTAAAGTGAAAAAATAACCTAAAAATTTTTAGTTTTATTTCTGAAATGTGAAATATAAGATTTTAGGGTCTATTGCAGGGGTCCCCAACCCCCGGGCCGTGGACGGGTACCAGTCCACAGCCTGTTAGGAACCGGGCTGCACAGCGGGAGGTGAGCAGCGGGCAAGCCAGCGAAGCTTCAATTGCTGCTCCCCATCGCTCCTCATCGCTCAGATTCGTCCATGGACAAATTTTCTTCCGTGAAACTGGTCCGTGGTGCCAAAAAGGTTGGGGACCACTGATCTATTGGGAGGTACTTGTCAACAAATAACATATTACAGATACAATCGGTCTGACTTTCTGGTAAATAAAAAGCCAGATTAGATTGAATTATCATTAGACTTTATTTTTTTAAACACTGGCTTTTGACATATTAGTCACTAATGACTTTGTTGTTTTTGTTGTTGTTGTTTTAATATTTATTTATTTGGATGCACCAGGTCTTAGTTGCGGCAAGCGGGCTCTTTAGTTGCGGCATGCGAACTCTTAGCTGCAGCAGGCATGTGGGATCTAGTTCCCTGACCAGGGATCGAAACCCGGGCCCCCTGCATAGGGGGCGTGGAGCCCTATCCACTGTTCCACCAGGGAGGTCCCTCACTAATGACTTTTGATTAGAAGACTATAACATTCTTTTCTGCTGATGATCAACCACAGGTAAATTTGCAAAATTATCATTCTCTCCTCAGCATTAGAGTTTTGTAGTTTAGCCATCAGTACTCCTCATGCTTCCTGTCATAGATTTCGTGGTCCAACGTGGCTATTAATTAAACAACCTATAAATAACTAAGACTGAAAAAAATTTAAGCTGTTTAATGGTAGAAACCGTGACAGTGTCCGTCGGCCCTCCACCCATGAACCCCACCACACCACACATGCACCTGGAGGTGTTCCATGGTACCATTTGAAAGGGGAAAATAATAGAATACTATTTATTTATTTTTAATAAATTTGTTTATTTTATTTATTTGTTTTTGGCTGTGTTGTGTCTTCGTTGCTACGCGTGGGCTTTCTCTAGTTGTGGAGAGCGGGGGCTACTCTTCGTTGCTCTGCTCGGGCTTCTCATTGCAGTGGCTTCTCTTGTTGCGGAGCACGGGCTCTAGGCACGTGGGCTGCAGTAGTTGCGGCACACGGGCTTAGTTGCTTCACGGTATGTGGGATCTTCCCGGACCAGGATTCAAACCCATGTCCCCTGCATTGGCAGGTGGATTCTTAACCACTGTGCCACCAGGGAAGCCCTAGTGATTGATTTAAAAAGAAAGAAATTAAGACCAGTGCCATATCCACTTTTAATGGTGTGAACTCTTTGGAACTCCTGGTTAGAAATGTGCATCATCCCCCAGCCCTCTTATTTTTCTCAGTGATGCAGCTGAGGCTCAGGGAGAGGAAGGAAGTTGTCCAAGGTCCCAGAGCAAGTCTGTAACAGATGCAGGACGAGAACCGTGGCTCTTATTCTTTACACTGGGTTTGGCTGGCATGAGCCTGTCACACCTCACACCTGCTCCCCGCCCATAGCCTGTGTGCTAAGATATGAATGCAGAGAAATTAATTGGATTTGTGTGTGTGGCTTATGGAATTAGTGACAATCTTCATGTGGTGACAGATTGTTTGTTCATTTATCCATTCGATTGATCAACTGCTTCCTAGGCAACATGCAAGGACTGCTCACCCAGCCCTGGTCTCCCTGTTTGGCTTCATCTTCCACCCCTGCCCTCCTGCCCAGTTTGCACCTCCTACATTCTGCTTATACTGGTTCAGGTATTTGTTTCCTCCAGAAGCTTTCTCTGCCTTCCCCAAGTTTGGCCTGGGTGCCCTTCCTCCCTGCACCCCATCCCAGCCTGTATCCCACACAGTATTATAGTTGCCTGTCTACTTATCTACAGGCTAAGTAGACTCACTTCTCAGACTAAGCACCATGCAGGCAAGAACCATCTTGTTCACCGCCCTGCTCCCAGTGCCCAGGGCCTGACCCATAACAGGTGACCTGTGAATATCAATGCAGTTAATTATTGGCTCTGCCATTTCCTGTGCCCTCATGCCACACACAGGGCCTCTGCACAGGGTGTTTCTTCCCCCACCATCAGTTCTTCCCTCTTTAAATTGTCAAGACCTAGGTCAAACATCTAAAACAATCAACAATGCTGTGAAGACTTTTCCCTCAACAGTCCCCCACCACACACGGTTAGTCCTTCCTTCTCTTGCTCCCATTCTCCCTGCCACCGCATGCCACTTAGGACATAACTGTTCCTGTCAGCAGTGACTTGTATCTTTTATCCTGGCCCCCTGGCACCTACACAGTGTCAGATACTGGTCAAGATGCTTAGAATTCAGCAGTGAACCCAGCACACAAAAATCCCTGTCCTTGGGCTTCCCTCGTGGCGCAGTGGTTGAGAGTCCGCCTGCCGATGCAGGGGACACAGGTTCGTGCCCTGGTCTGGGAAGATCCCACATGCCACGGAGCGGCTCGTCCCATGAGCCATGGCCGCTGAGCCTGCGCGTCCGGAGCCTGTGCTCCGCAACGGGAGAGGCCACAACAGTGAGAGGCCCGCGTACCGCAAAAAAAAAAAAAAAATCCCTGTCCTTACAAAGCCCACTTTCTGGTTGGGAGGACAGACTACAAATAAAATAAGTAAAACATAGAGCATGTTAGAAAGACGGGACTAAAGACTGTTAGATAGTGACTTCCCTGGTGGCGCAGTGGTTAAGAATCCGCCTGCCAATTCAGGGCACGTGGGTTCGATCCCTGGTCCAGGAAGATCCCACATGCCGCAGAGCTACTAAGCCCGTGTGTCACAACTACTGAGCCCGTAAGCCACAACTACTGAAGCCCGCACGCCTAGAGCCTGTGCTCTGCAATGAGAAGCCCTTGCACCGCAATGAAGAGTAGCCACCGCTCACCACAACTAGTGAAATCCCCTGCGCAGCAATGAACACCCCCCCCCAAAAAAAAAGTCGAGTTATGGCGGTGGTGGTGGGGAGTTGTGAGGATGAGGGGTGGAGGACAGAGCTCTAGACCTGCACTAGCTGGGCAAAGGTCTAGAGGCTGGAGGGAGGGGACTGACTGCTATCAAGTTACAGCAAGGAGACTGGTGTGGCTGGAGAGGCAGTGAGCAAAGGGGATGGCGTAGAAGGTGAGGTCAGAGGTAAAACAGCCCTCCAGATCACATAGGCTTTCCGGTCATAAGAAGGACTTTAGCTTTTGCTCAGAGCTAGGAGGCACTGGTGGGTTTTGAGCAGAGATGTGGCATGATCTCGTTCCCATTTTAATAGGATCACTCGATGCTGTATTGAGATAAGACTGAAGTGGGAGAATGACATAAACAAGTGAGGGGCCTATTGTGACAATCCAGGTGAGAGGTGATGGTGCTTGGATCAAGGTGGTAGCAGGAAGGTGAAGTGTGAAGGATGTGAAAGTGAAGAGTTAAGGATGGCTCCAATGTTTCTGACCTGAGCATCAGGGAGGATGGAGCTGCTACGATCTGAGATGGGGGAGACTGGGGGAGAAGCAGGTTTAATAGGGAGGATCAGAGCTCAGTTTGGGACCTGTTAAATTTGTTTTTGTTTTTTTAAATTTTTTGGCCAAGCTGAGCGGCTTGCAGGGATCTTAGTTCCCCGGCAGTGAAAGCACGGAGTCCTAAGCTCTGGACCACCAGGGAATTCCCTGGACAGGTTAAATTTGAGATGCCTATTAGCCAATGGAAATGTTGAGCAGGTAGATGGATACACAAGTCTGGAGTTCAGGGGAGAAGGTCCAGGCTGAGATATAAATGTAGGCATCTTCAGCATAAAGATGTAATTTAAAGCCTTGATGACCAGATGAGACCACTAAGAGAAACAAGTAGGAGTGATGGGCTAAGTCAAATGCTGCTGATGGGCCTGGCAATGAATGAATAAATGCCAGTACCCGTTAGACCTGCAAAGTGCTGGTCATTATTGAGGGTTAGCTAGCAACAGATGGGTGAAGTACCTTCTGGGTACAGAGACAAAATGGCTCTAAGCCATGGGAACACTGGAGATAGAGGGGATGAAGAACCATGGCGTCTTGGTCTTGGAAAGGACATTAAATAGGTCATTCAATCTGTACTCCTCTCCCTACACTTTGCCTGATCATTGAATCCCTGGCTTTAGAAAAAGAACTGTTTGTGGGATACTGAGACAATCAGTCTGGCTAGAACAGAGAAAGCACAGTTGAAAAATGAGTGGGAAATGACCTTCTGGAGTCAGAAAATCAGGGTTCAGGTCCTGCATCTGCTGCTCCCTAGCCTCGGGTCCTTAAGCAAGTCACTTCACCTCTTCCAGCCTCAGTTTTCCTGCATGTAAAGATGGGAGCAATCAAACCTTCCTTGTCTCTCCCAGGGTTGCAGAGAGGTCTGAGTGTGGCAGTGCTTGGGGTAGAGTAAATGCCCTGCTGGGGTTGGTTATTCCAAGAGCAAAAGAAGCAGGTCAAGAGAAGCCATCAGCTTGGAAGGGCGAGGTAAATGGGGATGAGGAGGGAACCACCATGTCTTCAGCGGGTCTGCCGGTGGAGAAGCTAATGAGGATTCAGGCCAGGACCTGGGCTGGAATGGACTGGCTCAAGTGGCAAGATGGGGTCATCGGACAGAAACCCAGGCCTTGAATCTGCCTCCAGCGAGCCTGGAACCGAGAGATGTTGGAGACCCTGAGGCAGCGGCAGAGAAAAGAAATAGAGACACCGAGGTAGAAAGAGACCCCGAGACAGAGAGACGAAGAGACAGACCAAGAAACAAGCTGCCCAAATGGGGGGGCCCATGGAGATCCGGAGAGGGCGAGGCAGAGGGGCGCAGACCCCAGCAGAGCTGAGCCCCTGCGCGGCGCAGGTCACAGCGCGCGGGCCAGAGTCCCCTGCGGGGCCCGACCGGCCGCGCCCGCTGGGCGCCCCCGTCCGGGCTGCTCGCCCAAGATGGCGATGGAGGGGCGGGCGAGCCGGCGGCAGCCCGGGCCCCCGCGCCGGCCCCCGCTCGGGCCGGGGCCCCCGAGGCCGCGCCCCCGCCCGCGGCGCCGCGCCTCCTCGGGCCACTGAAGCCCGGCGCGCCCTCCCCCGGCAGCGGCGGCCGAGGCGCGGGGAGGAGGAGGCGGCGGCGGCAGCCCGGGCCCGGCCCCATGGCGCGGGGGTACGCTGGCCGCGGCGGCGGGCTCATCGCGCTGACCTTCTGCCTGCTGGCCGCGCGCGGTAAGGGCAGGCGCTGAGGCAGCGGCGGGAGCGGCTGCGGGGTGACTGTGCGTCGGCACCCCGGGCTGCGCCGGCTGTGGGGCCGGCGCGTCCCGAGTCCCGAGCGAGCGCTGGGGCCGGGGGGCGCGGGCTGCGCGTCCTTGTGCCCGCGAAGCCTGCGCTCTGGGGTCTGCGAGCCGCGGCCGGGGACGTTTGCGGCGCGTACTTGTCCGCAGGGGGTGTGTGTCCTTGGTCTGCCGAGTCCGGAGTGAGTGTGTGTGTGTGTGTGTGCGCGCGCGCGCGACCGCGTGCAGAGAATGGGGAGGGGGCTTCTGCAGGGCGTACGTGTCCGCAGCGCGTGGCCGGTCGCGGCGTGGCATCGCGGGCCGTGGCTGAGGTGCCGGTGGTTTGTGCAGGGCGGGCTCTGCCTTTACCGCGCGTGTCTCCGGGTTGGGAGTGTAAAGGGGTGTGTGTGTGTGGGGTGTCTGCACCTCCATTTGTGTGTCGAGAGCGTGTGTAATTGTGTTTATGGGGCTGAGCTAATATTTGGCCTTGGCTCTCGGAGAGTGTCCATGTCCTTGGTGGGGGGACAGAAGCATGAGATTGCGGATTGACTGGGAATAGTGGTGATAAAATACTCAACTTTGTCCGGTGGGTGTGGTCCCTGAAGCTGGGTGGAGCTGGGCGGAGGGGGTGGGGAGCGCGGGAGTGTTGCCCCCTCCAAACCGAGGCCGGGAGTGGGCTGGGGGAGGGCGCAGGAAACCAGTTGCTTTCGTGGACTTGTCCGACACCCGCTCTCAGGATGGGACGCGTGTCACTCCTGCTCCACCCCCAGGGGCAGATCTGAGAAGGGTGGACGGGGTCAGCAAGGCCTCCTCCAACCCCCCACCTCAATGCGAGGTGACGGTGGGTAAGAGTCAGAGTTGCCCTCACTGGAGAGAGGGCTGGGGATGGGGTGACGGAGTCCCAAGCGTCTCTGCCTAGGGAGCCTTCTTCCACCCCCAGCCCTCTCCCTTTCGGTCCTGTGTGCGTTTCGGAGCGGCCCGTGGGCTAGGTGGTTGGTAGGGCTGGGGAGGGGGATGGGCTGCCCGCTTTGTTCGCCTAGTTCTCGCCTTCCCAGCCGAGGGGGGAGCTGAGGATGTGTCCGGAGCCAGTCGGGGAGGGACTTGACGGTGGGGGTGGGGAGGGGGATTTCTCTCCAGCTGCTGTGGCTTTCCAGAGAGACTCAGCCAGGCCACGTGGGAGGGAGGCAGGGACGGCGGAGGGGGGAAGGAGCCTCCGCCTGGCCCGCCCCGGCCCATCTCCAGGAAGCCCAAACAGCGGGTGAGAAAGTCTCGGGAACTACTCGGACCCCCTCTCTGCCTACAAAGACACGCCCCTTTTCAGACCTGACTGCGGACCCGGCAGGAGGCCGCCTGGGGGCGGGGTCCCGGCGACTAGGCTAGGGAAGTGGGGGGCCTGGGGTTGTCAGGTGGAGGGGGAGGGGAAGTGCCAGAGGAGCGTCTGTCCTCCTGGAGGCCAGGGGATTAACGAATAGTTGGGCCCACCCTCTTCTGCTCTTCTGAGAGCTCCGGACCGGGCTCGGGGTCATCTAGCAAAGCGGAATCAGGACTGGGAACTGCACTCACTCGGGCATTATGGAGTATCGGTGGGGCCTCCCTGCGAGGGGCTCAGTTTCCTCTCTGGGGCTCCCGAGTGCACAAGGCAGGGGCAGGGCCCGAGCTGGGGCTCCCTTGGCAGCAGTGTGCGTGGCTGAAGCAACTACTCTGCTCGCCCTCAGTCCTAAATCCTTTGAGTGTGCAAAGCTCGTTAGGCCTGGGGACACTCCTATAGAGTTCTGACTAGCCTCCCCGATCTGGACGGAGGCCATTTATTCATTCATTCAACAAATATTTACTGAGTACCCTTTTCGGCTAGCACGTGACTGGTGCCTGAAATATAGTAAATAAGGAGGAGACTGACAGGTAGTCTAGAAAGGTCAGGAAAGGCTTCCTCCAGGAAGCGGTAAATAATAGAGCTCAGTTCAGAGGGTCAGTTGGCCCTGCAGGAGAGTGATGATGGGGAGAGTTTTTCAGAGAGAACAGCATGTGCAAACGCTCAGGGGTGACTTCGTTTAGACCACTGAATGAAGCTAAATCTGTCTGGAGTCTAGAGCACAAGGCAGGAGGGTGGGGCAGGTTAGAGAGGAATGGGACAGGGGCCACAGAGTGTCAAAAGAGAAGGCTGAAGATGGAGGCTGGAGCCAACTCATGAAGGGGCTTGTAAGCCCCACCAAGGTTTCTGGCCTGAGAGCCTGCATGAGCCCTTGGAGGGTTTTAAGATCAGCTTTGCATCAGCTCACTCCAGCCGATGTGGAGAATGATTGGACAGGATGGAGGCAGGAAGCTGCAGCTTCTTGGGAGGCTGTGGTAGTAATCCAGAAGAGAGGATGTTGCTGGCAGCTAGAGTAGTGGCAATTGGGATGGCCACAGTGGATTCTAGAGATATTTAGGAAGTAGAATCGGCAGGATGTGAGGATAGATTGAGTTTGTAGGGAGTGAGGGAGAGAGAAGTAAAACATAATAGACACTTCAGCAGCCTCGACATGGCAAAATGAAGGGCTGGTGTTGGAGTCAAGATAGTGACTGCCCGTCTCCCCCGAACACTGCTCTTGGGTCAGGGCTTGGGAACTGGGGAGATGTATGCGAATGGGACTCCTGTCTGGGGGTAGTGGTGGGATGCCAAATGCTCTGTTTTCACCACATGCAAGAAGTGGGGTTCTCCCTTCCACCCAGTCAGAATTTGGGGGGTGGTGATGCCAGAGGTCAGTAGCAGGAGGGCTCTGAGAACAAGAGAGCTGCTTTCTCCTCACTGGGGAAACTCCCCCCTCCATCCCTTTCTCAGCCCAGAAGCTCAGAGACCAACTTCAGTTAGTTGGGGTGTTGGGGCCCTCTCTGACCTCATCTTGGAGATTAGGAACCAGGTCAAATATATTGTGTTGGCCAAAAAGTTCGTTCAGGTTTTTCCATAAGAAAAATGTTACGGAAAACCTGAACAAATTTTTTGGCCAACCCAATAGTTTCTCTTAATAGTGAATCTAAATAATCCAGAAGTTATCTAAACCTTCATTGATCCTGTATGTATTTTCATGGCCCAAGTAATCATACATTATGTGTAAATCAGCATTTCCTTTCTTTTCTCCTAAAGGTAGTACGTTGTTTCAAGTTGAGTAATCCCACAATTAGCATCATTGAATGTCAGCACTGAGGGGAATTTAGAAATAATTTTAGCATGAACCCATTTTACAGATGAGAAAACTGAGTGACTTCCCAGAGTTACATGGATGGGGACTGAACTGGGACTGGAACCAGTCTCCTAGCTCTTGGAGCAGCCGTACTTTCCCGGGATTTGGTACACATGAACTCAAGTTCAGTCTCTCTTCATGCCCTCCCCCTCACCTGAGAAGTTATCAACAACTTTGGGCTTGGCCCCCCTCAGGTGGTGTGTTTGGGTCTGGGCTCTGGAATCCACTCTGCTCCACCCATCCCCACCCACCACATCCTGTTCTGCCTCCGCTGTTTCTGAGGTACAGAAACCAGACTTGACACAGAATTCCAGATGCAGAGCAGATGTCATTGCCAAGCAGGCCTGGGGGCTCCCAGCTCCCCCGGTTGGGGGGAAGGAAGAGGAAGAGTGGTTCTGATGGGGGAGGACCCCAGCCGCAGCCTGGTCAGAGGCAGGTGACGGCACCTGGGGGGAGAGAAGAAAACCAGAGAGAGCATGACCTGGGCCTGACGTGCGGAGAAATGGAATCCTTGTCCTTGGGGCTGGCTGTGCTGCCAGCTACTAGTGCCTCACTGCTGAAGCTGAGGAATTCCTCTGGAATTGAGGGGCTGTGGGGTCACTGTGGTCCGGGAAGCCGAGGCTCAGTAAATTCTCTCTCAGGTGCAGACTTGAGCATGGAAGCTGGTGCAGAGCCAAGACTTCCAGATGGCTCGATAGGGGCTCATTACCTTGTCACATAGTTTGGAGCTCTGGCAAATGAATGGAGCATAGAGAGACAAGGTTGGGCACACAAGGAAGGTATTTTTTTTTTTATACATCTTTATTGGAGTATAATTGCTTTACAGTGGTGTGTTAGTTTCTGCTTTATAACAAAGTGAATCAGCTATACATATACATATATCCCCATATCTCCTCCCTCTTGCGTCTGAGGAAGGTACTTTTAATCAGACCATCCATATAGCAGAAGAGGTGAGGTAGTGAGCTCCCCAGTCCTGGTAATGTTTAAGTAGAAGAGTTTCTTTCAATGTGAGTTTGCTGTTCTGTCTCGGTGCTTCTTTTTATTTTTTATTTTTTTTAATTTATTTTTTGGCCACGCCAGGCGGCTTGCGGGATTTTAGTCCTTAGTTCCCTGACCAGGGATGGAGCTTGGGCCCACGGCAGTGAAAACCCGGAGTCCTAACCACCAGACCACCAGGGAATTCCCTGTCTTGGTGCTTTTTAAGCATTTTGTTACATGTCTCATAGGTGCCACATAGTATGCTAGGCAGTTTCCACGTATATTATCCACATCATCCCCAGCCCTGAAGGTAGTTCCTATAATTTTCCAGATAAGGAAATTGAGGCTTGGAAAAGTAGGAGGGGCTCTGTGTCTTACCTTGTTGAGTGTGTCTCCGCATGTCCACTCATCTGTTCAAGAATGTTTATTGAGCACCTACTATGTGCCAGACAGTGTTTTAGGTCCTAGGGAATTAGAATGCTGACTAGGACAATAATCTTGGGCTTGTTGCCTAGCTGGCAGAAAAGCAAGTCAAAAATCTAGAGTGCTAATTGCAATGACCCAGGTGCCCAGGGTCCTATGGGGCAGAAAAAAAGGAGAGGCGTCTAAATCAGACCCCAGGATGGCACAGCTACTGAAGGAAGAGGGAGCAGCATAAGCAACGCATGGAACAGCATTGTGCTTTCAGAGAACGGGAAGTGGTTTAGTCTGGTGGGGACCCAGGGTGACAGGGAACAGGAGGTAGGCAGGTCAAGCTGAGTGGCTTTGCTCTCAAGTCTGCTGAGGCTGAGCCTGTCTCCTGAGGATCCCAGATGAAGGGAACGCTGCCTTCCCTGTGTCCTAGGCAACTATCCCAAGCTCTCCTTCCAGCTGTTGTGGGAGGGGCTTAGTGTGTGGTAAGGGAGGTAGCCAAGGTGGGGGGCGGGGAAGGAGGTTTCTGGAAGAAACTGACTTGTGTCTCCTGGGAGAGGAGTGTGGTGATGGCGTCATGGAGAATTGCCCGTGTAGACCGAAAACAAGTTGTAAATCTGGTGGGCCCTGAAATTAAAAAATGACAAGGCATTGATGTTTGTGGCAAGTTCTTGGCTTAATGAAGGAGGCATCTCGGCTTTGTTCCCCACCCCATCCCCCAGTCCCAGCCTCTTTCCTGAGAGTTCACTGAAGAATGGAACCCTGGCTTATGCCAGGCCCACACTAGTCCCACAAAACAGCACTGAGCTGGCCCTGGGGCTCAGCAGCAAATCTCCTTTCTGTCTGGGTTCTAATTGGCCTCATAAAATCTAATTTATCCTGTAAATGGGTAAAATAATGTCAGAAGAAGGAGACTGAGAGATGGCCCTGGGGCTCCTAAGCATAGAAGCTCCATGTCTCTGGCAGGGTCCCACCGAGGAGACTGAGGAGAAGGGATTGTGGGAGAGGGAGTTCCCCTCGAGGCAGAAAGCTGGCCAACAGCAAGTGTCCGCTATGTCCACCCAGTCCTTAGAGGGAGCACTGAGAAGTGCTCCTGGGGGGTGGCAGGAAAGTGGCAGCCACGAAACCACTGGACAAACAAGGTCCACTCCCCAGAGCATCACTTTTCCAAAAAGATATGGTGGTGTAGGAACCACATTTACATTAAAACAAACACTGCTAGGTAATGGAATAGGATGCAAAATGTGCCAGAGGTTTAAAAATAAAAACATTTCAGGTAGTCAGCAAGCCTCCTGAGTACATTCTCCTCTGCCGCTGGGAGAATTTTGGTGAAAATGAGAAATGTGGCAACTCTTCATTTTAAGACTGGGGAAACCAAGGCTGAAAGGAGGAAAGCGGACCCAATGTCATACAACCCATGATGGACCCAGAACTCTGACCCCAGGCCAAGGCTTGTCCCACCACATCCCATGGTCCACCTTAGGCAAGAAGGCAAGAGGAAGAATGGGTAAGGGACCTCCAAGTGGCTACATGATGTGAGACCCAGGAAAACCCTTCCCTGGGGAAGGCAGGGGCAGCTTCACGGAGGAATGTGGCACCTGCGGTGAGCCCCTAAGGATGCACGTCCTGGGCACAGAAGCTGGGTTGGGTGCTGGGGCAGAGAGAACCCTCTTATTTGGGAGCACCTGTCTCCTTAATGCTTGGTTCATGCCCAGGATGTCCAAGAAGAACAGTTTCCCCAGACTGTCTCCCAGAGAGGTGAGAACCTCCCCTTTTGGGCCTCTGTTTCCCCATCTATAAAATGAGCAATCTCAGGCTCTGCATACATTTCCATCAACGTGGGCTGGCGTGGGCTCCTGGCACAGCCCTGTACCCCCACAGGGATCCCAGGTTCTCCCCACATCTACATCCCTGTTGGTTTCCCATTCCGCATTGCCTTGTTGGGTGCTGGGCTCCTCCGAGGTGGGGCAGCCAGACATCTGCTGATCCATGAATATTCAGGAAGGGAATCGGAGCCTCCTCTGGGCTCCCCAGCAAGCCCCAGCCCCTCTGGCCGCCGTCCTGCCCGCAGGAGCCCAGGCTGCTGACAGACCCAGCAGCTGCTCGGGCCCCAACTGTTCACATTGTTTGTTCAGCGCAGCGGGGGATTTTCCAAGCCCCGGACGTGCTTTGGGGGGTAGGGAGGCTGCCGGAGGGCTCAGGGATTCGTGTCATGTGGGGCTTTTCCCCCCTGAAACTCAAACCGACTGCTCAGCGGCTGAAATGGGGCAATTGGAAGCCACTGGGCTGAGAGCCCGGGCTGGCCTTCCCCCCACCGTGTTTGCATCAGAATCTAGGGCCTCAGATAGAGAAGGGACTGGATGTTAAGAATAGCGATTTGCATTTGTACATCCCTTTCCAGTTTACGAAATGCCTTTAAAGAATGAGCTCCCATTCTTTGATTGATGCCCGTTAGGCTCTGGGCTGGAGACCTGACCAACATCATCGTGTTTAATCCTCACAGGCTCCATAGTATCGCCTCCATTTTTACAGATGTGGAAACTGGGCCCCAGAGAGGTAAAGTGGCTCATCACGTAGCTGGTAGGTGGAGCAGCAAGACTGGAACCTTGATCTTCTGCCCCAGGGTCAGATGCTCTTTCCACCCCAGCTCATAGCCCCCAGTGATGCGAATGCCAGTTTGGTTTCCCCAGTTAGACTGGAAACTGAGTGAGGGCAAGGGCTGCCTTCTCCTTGCTGCACCCACTAGTAATGCTGAGCCCAGTTGTGTAGCTGGAGGTGCCAGCGGAGCCTTTAAGAAAGGCAGAGGCCTGTTCAGACCCTGTCTGTCTGTCCTTCCCACTGTGGTGTCAGAGGCCTGGCTTCTGCCCTGGCCTCCTTATCTCAGCCAGTTAGGACCTCTCTTCTCCCCTCAGTCTTGACCCTCTTCAGGGGTTTAAATGTTGGCATATATGTGTGTCCAGGTGTTGATGGGTGTGGCAGAGATGGGGGAGCACGTGTTTAGGTATGGCAGGTTGTGTCTACAGTTTTGTGTGTGTGTCTAGATGATGTTCTCTATCTATTCAGGAGTAGGTGAGTCCAGCTCACTGAACAATCCTAGCATCATAGAATCTTCGACATCACCCGCTACATTTGAGTAAACTAGAGCCCAGAGGTGGAAGTGACTGGCCCAAGGCCACACAGCTAGACTGTGACAGAGCTGGGTCTAGAACTGAGGGTCGCCGGAGTCCTTAGCCACTGTGCTTTCTGCATGCCCCTGACAGGGCTCTGTCAGCCCTGGCCTTCCTTGTAATGAGTGTGGACCATTGTCCTCACCTCTGTCCCTGGCTCATTCTCAGACGCACCACTGTGCCTTTAAGCAAGGTGTCAGGCCAGAGGATAAGAGGGCACCTCGGGGCATTAAGCTTTTATGGGACAGGAAGGCAGCAGGTCAACCGTCTGGAAGAGAACCAACTATTTCTCTATGAATAACGGTTACTGGGCCTTGCTGAGATAGATGTTGGTTAAAATGATAAAAATTGGCATTTGTGTGTTTTTGCCTTGACCCTGGGATGGCATTCCCTTCCTCCATTGTTCTCCTGCTCTTCCCTTTGCGGCCAGGGCAGTGTTGGAGCTGCAGGCTCTTCTGGGGCATCTGGAAAAGGTTAGGGACTGGGTTCTGCACTGGCTTGCTGCGTGGCTTTGGGGGAATCAGCTGCAGGAAGGAGAGCTTACCTGTCCCAGTCACTGCGGCAGAAGTGGTTTGGGTAATAGTGGTCAGGACGATCTGTCGGATTCCAGGAGAGGGAATGACATTACTGAGCCCCAGTTCTGTGCCAGGCCAGCCACTGTGCTGTACCCCTTTAGCACACAACATCTCATTGAGCACTCACAACGGCCCTCTGAGGAAGGAATGACTATGTCTTTTTAAATTGAGATGCAATTCACAGACCACAAAATTCACCGTTTAAAGTGTACAAATCAGTGGTTTCAAGTATATTCACAAGGTTGTGCAACCATCACCACTATCTAATTCTAGAACATTTTCATCACCTAAAAAAGAAACCTTCGATCCCTTCGCCAACTCTCCTCATTCTCCCCTCTCCCCAGTCCCTGGCAACCATTAATCTACGTTCTGTCTCTATGGATTTGCCTATTCTGGACATTTCACAGAAATGAGATCATACAATATGTGGCATTTCGTAACTGACTTCTTTCACTTTGAGGAAAGTTTTCAAGGTTTATTCATGTTGTAGCAAGTGTCAGTACTTCATTTCTTTGGATGGCTGAGTAATATATTTATCTATTCATCAGGTGATCAGGCATTTGGGTTGCTTCTACTTTTTTGCTAAGAACTGTGTTATTTTGTGGATGAGGAAGCTGAGCAGCGGGGGAAGGATGGGAACGAAGTGCAGCCGTTGGCCCAAGATCACAGTTAGTCAGAGGCAGAGCCAGGATCCAGACACAGGTCTCTCCGTGAGACCTCTTGCTCTGAGGTTTGCCCTCCTTGACCCGGGGTGGGTGACTCGGGCTCCGGAGGCTGTGGGATGTAGGAGGACACACACTGATGACCCTGGTGCCCCCTCCTCTACGCAGGGGAGCAGCCGTTGCCCCGGAAGACGACCGTGTCACTGAGCTGTGGAGCAGGGCCGCTGCAAGTGATCCTGGGCCCAGAGCAAGCCACGGTGCTGGACTGCGGTCTGGGGGCGGCTACTGCAGGACACCCCCCCAGTGTCACGTGGAGCAAGGATGGAGGCGTCCTGCCCGAGCACAACCACCTTCGCCTGCTACCCAATGGCTCCCTGTGGCTGTCCCAGCTGCCAGCTCCCGATGGCACTGACCCTGGGGCTTCAGAGGTCATTGAGGGCAGCTATTCCTGCCTGGCCCGCAGCCCCGTTGGAGTGGTGGCCAGCCAGGCTGCGGTGGTCAAGCTTGCCAGTAAGTGCTACATCTTGGACTGAGCCGAGGCCCATAAGACGTGGGGTGTGGGAAGTGGGGTCTGCAGTTAGATACTCGCACAAAGTTTTGTCTCTGAGCCACGCCCCCTCTCCCTGCCTCCTGTGCTGCTCAGTGGGTCCCTTCCTGGTATTGTCTGCCTCACTGTTCAATAGTCTCACTTCTTCCCTGCTCTTCTGCTCCTCCTCCTTTTCCTTCCCTGTGAGTCTGAGAGTCTCGACTTGTGCTCTCCTCCAGGAAGCCCGCCAGAGAGGTTTGTAAGCATGTCAGGGGCACAAAGGTGCTCCCCACCCCCATAGCAGGTGGAGTGTGTAGACCCGAGCTGTGTGTTGTCCAGCTCACTCACTCTTGGGGGTTCTCAGGAGGCACAGATCACCATGAAACAATTTGGGGGCCAGAAGAAATGCACATCTTACTGTAGTCCAACCATATGGTGATGTAAGGCAGGGGGACTTTGGAATTCATTCTGCCTGCAGCATCTGACCGGTCATCACCACTTCTTATTCTCCGACTGCCTCTTTCCAACTGTGTCTCTGTCGGTCTGAATTCTTTTTGCGTGTGTTTCTGTCAACCTGTGTCTCTCTGTGTCCGTGTGTGTGCATGTGTCCGTGTGTGTGCATGTTTCCCGTCTCTGCTCGCTGTGGCCTCCTTTCTTGTGTTCCTCTCCTGTCCCTGCGTTTTCTCACTGTCCTCATCCCCAGCACTTGCAGGCTTCTCCCTGCACCCGCAGTCTCAGACGGTAGAGGAGAACGGGACTGCTCGGTTTCAGTGCCACATTGAAGGGCTGCCAGCACCTGTCATTACTTGGGAGAAGGACCAGGTGACGTTGCCTGAGGAGCCTCGGTGAGTGTCCTGTGGGCAAGAGGAGAGTGGGTCCCAGGGGGCAGCCAAGGAGGGCTCTGGGATGTGCTCAGGAACTGGGCTTCTTAGAGCCAGGGTGGCTCCCTTTGTCCAAACTGACTTAGGAGCCAACCACCACCTGACGCTCAGCCCATTTCTGGTCCCAAAGAGAAGTTGGGTCAGAAGTTTTTGCTCCCTGGGAGGAAAGCCACCCACCAAGCTGTGGGGCTTGGGTAGAGAGCAGTTATCGAGTCCTTCAGAGCATATGTAGTCCAACCACTTGCCTTATTGAGAAGGAGACCAAGGGCCAGAGAAGAGCTGTGCTTTAACCAAGGCCACACGGTGAGTCATTGGCAGAACGTTTGTTGTTCGTTCTGGGCCCAGAGGCTGCTGGGAGGGTTTCCCTTTGCAGGTTCCTCTGGAGTTTCTACCTTGGAGGCATAACTTCTCTTCTCCTCTCAGTTCCATTCAGTGGGGTGCAGCATCTGATAACCAGGTTGTGGAGGTCCTTCCTGTTTCACCCTCCTCTCTCCCCATAAAGGCAATGGAGCAATCCTAGGGAAGGGTTTCTAGGGCAGAAGAGAAGCAGATACCTAAAAATGCAGGACCTGATCCCTACTGCGGCCTCCTGGGAAGGCCCAGATGTACACACAGCATGTCCAGAAAGCACGAGGCTCATTTGCATCTGTGGTCTTGGAACTGGACTCATGACTCGGCTGCCACCACATGGAGTCTTACACCTTTGGAAATGTGGCTCCAGAGGCCTTTTCCAACCACGCTGCTGTCCTCTCCCTGCATCTCTCTAGCTGTAGTTACCAGCTCACACTCTCCTCTCCCAGCATAGGTGGGATTCCTTAGGCTCAGAAACACTGGTTTCCAGCTCTCCCTGCCCTGGAACTAACCTGTCTTCAGTGTATTGAGTTGTCCCATCTCCTCTGACTTTTGCCCGTGTCTAGGTAGGGGTGAGAGTGTAAGAGAAGCTTCTAGATAGAAAAGCCCCAGGCCACATCTCTGTAACAGTTATGAGGAAGAAGGGCGAGAGGTCAAGATATAAGTGATCCTGTTGACTTTGGTGATCAGTCAGCCCCACTGGTCCAGTGGGTTGGATTAATCATGGTTTCCAAAGTGTGTTCTTTTTTAGAACGTTAGTCCCTAAAGATGATTCTTGAAAAAAAAAGTATTCCGTAGTCAAATAAGATGAGGAAACTGCCTATAAATCTCCCTCTTGGAGTTGACAGGGCCCTGAGAAGCCCTGTACTGAGAAACCTGTTTAACTTGTTTAACCAAATGCTTCCTAGACTCATTTGCCCAAAGCCCCTCTTGCAGGAACCCCGTTAACATCCTAGGAATGAGCATTCCAGGGAGGAGACCTTGGGAATGCTAACCCAGCCTTCCTAGCACTGACATTTTAAGTTCTATGCCTTTTTTTTTTTTTTGGCCGCGCCGCATGGCTTGTGGGACTTTAGTTCCCTGACCTAAGAGATCGAACCCTGGCCCCCTGCATTGGGAGCACAGTGTCTTAATCACTGGACCACCAGGGAAGTCCCAAGTTCTATGCCTTTTAAATGTGGAGCCTCTCACCGCTGTGAGAGAGTTGTTGGATGAGAACCAAGTGAGAGTCTACTCCTGGGACAGCCCCCAGAGAGGGTGGGAGAGAGCAGAAAACTCTCCCCGCGTTAAAAGTCACAAGAGGCTTCACTTAATTAGAGCTGTGTTTCCTCACTTAATCCTTCCCATGATCCTTCAAGGTAAGTGTTCCTTATTTTTCATATTTTCCTCTATTTACTTATAGTTTATATTCCTATTAGATGCATTTTTCAAATTCATATAGACAAAAAAGAAGAAACAAAAATGGCTCGTCCTCTTATCACCCATAGAAAGCCTCTGTTAGTTTTGATGTCTATCCTCTGGACTTTCCCCCTGTATGTTTATAAATATTCTCTTTAAAATTTTGGATCATATTGTACATACTGGGTTTTTTGTTCACTCACCTTTTTTTTAGAAAACAAAAATGGGATTATATTGCAGCTTCTTTTTTTTCACTTAACACATAAGGAACCCCCTTCCAGGTCTATCTGTATGGCTGTGGCAGATACTGTTATCTGAATTCTTAAATGAGGGAACTGAGGATCAGAGACAGAAGTCACTTGCCCCAGGTCACACAGCTAGAGTATGTGACAGCGGAGCCCTGGGGTGGATGATTTGGTGGTTAGAGTGGGGAAGCCACAGGGTCTGAAGAAACTCCTATTGCAGGCTGGCTTAGAGTTGGAGTGGTCCAGCTGTGCTCAGAGCAGAGAAGTTACTTCCCCAACGTTTCTCAGCAAACAGAGGAGTTCCCTCACCTCCCAACATCTAGTTCAGGCCTCTCCCAGGAGGCTGGAGCTGCCAGTTCCTGGCCTCTGGGAGTGTTTGCCCCCAAGTCCTCTGAAAAGTGATCCTCATCTATAAATAAGCCAGGCTCACATGTCCCAGCACATTGTGTGTGGGGGGGAATAAAGAAATATCTAGAACAGCAGCTTGATTATGCCCAAGGTATGTATTTTTACACATACTCAGATAGAGTTCACATAGAAATATGCTATTCATAAACTCAACCCAGTGATTTGAAGGAGACCATATGCCTTGGTGTAGGCTGTGCACATGTGCAATTAATAAGCACACTCTGTCAGGGTCTATGTTCATATTTTGGGAACTGATGGTAAACACTAGACCCTGAGGCAATTCCCTGATACTTTTACTAATTTCTAATGATAGGGGATAATTTTTCTTCCACGGGAACCAGTAATCAATGAGAGCAATGTTTCCCAGATCGCAGGCATTCACAAACCCCTCTCATATTTTTGGCCATCCCTCAGCCATTTATACAGCACTTAATACATTTCTTCAAATCAACTCTCTCTTTTGTAACTTTAACACATACTAAAAAGGAACATTATCTCACTGCAGTAAAATGGAAAACCGGCAGCACTGACCTTAAATAGAAGGTAGCCATAAAAATAAATATATAACCACTGGAATAAAAACCTGTGTCTAGATCCACTTGAAATCATTTTGTTATCAACATTCACTCACACTTGAAAACCATGGCACTAATGGATTTAATTACTGCAGGCTCCCTAGTCCAGTCCTCTGCCCTACCCATCTCCTAGGGTCCAACGTGTCGGTCAGCCTCATGTGACCCTCGGCTAGTGTCCCTTTTCCCTGGGTGGATCTCTGAACGGCTCAGGGTGGAGGCTCCTTGGCCCTCAGGAAATTCAGAGCAGCTGTCATTTCTCCTCTGTTCTTGAATCCCTGGGTCCAAGTGGCCTTTTGCGGGTATGGGCAGCAGGCTGAGGCTCAGGCTTGGAAAGAGAACGGTCCCCTCCTTTTAGCTAGAGGTTGCTTTTCATTCTATAAGTAGCTATTTTGTTTTATTTGAAATTTGAATTCATTTTAAAATGATAAAACATACTAACTTAAAGGGAAAAAAGTCACCTACAAACTGAGCACAGATAGCTGTTACCATTATCTAATGAGAGCTTATGACACATTACCAGGGTCGGGGTTGTGAAGTAGGCAAGAATTATGAAACCCATTTTTCAGATTAGAAACCTGAGGCCTGGACATGTGATGTCACTTGCTAAAAATCACATGTTGGAATCAATTCTCTCCTCTATGCCACAGCTGCCTTTATATTAGAGCCAGGAGTTACAAAACAAAGTGTACAAGGGCACATGCTTTTTTCCATTTAAATTTTTTTAAGTTTTATATTTCCAAACTAATAAATGTTCACTGTAACCAAGAAATTTAAAAATGCAACAAAAAAGAGCCCCACAGTAACCCCACTCCCAGAGAAAACCTCCACGAATGACCTGAGCTTTACCACCCTTGACTTTTTCTGCGCACATCCTAGCATATCATTTATCTATTTTCCAAAAATAGAATTGCTTCATAAACACTGATTTGTGAATTCTTTCCCCCCACTAACCAATATGTCTTGGACGTTCTTCCAAGGACAGAGCTTTTTAAAATACATTTTAACAAAGCAGAAGAGATTTTCAATGAACACTAAAAGTGGTTCCATTTCACTTGTGTTGGCTCTAGCAACAGCACCACACCCGCATTCATTCATTCAACACACGTAATTAAGGCAATGTTACTTGTCAAAGGAGGTGTTAGCTCTTGGATACCTGGAGCACAATTTCCCTGGAAAGAGTGAGAAACTTTGGGGTTAGGAAGTGTGGGCAGCTCCTGGCGTGAATCCTGCTGACAACAGCTGTGGAGACTGAGGAAGGAGGAAGGGTCTTACAGGCAAGAGAATATTAGGTGGAGGAGACGTGGATGGGGATGGGGGCCTTGTTTCTGAGATGGGTCCTGCTTGTCCTTCCCCACTTGTCATTTCCCATCACATTTTCCATGGCAGCAGGCTGGGTCCTGGCCCAGGATTTTCTCTCCAACCACCCTGCCCCTTCTGGTCCCCTCTCCCCTGTGGGTCCCAGCACTGATGTGGGCAGCTCTTGGAACTGAGGGTAAGACTCTGGGGCAGAGATGGGTTTGCCTGTGAGCTGAGGGAAGGAGTGATGCAGGTTTATGTTTTTTCTCTAAGTCTTTGGGCCACAGCAGATTTCTAGGCTCACGGCCAGAATTCTCTCCCAACACCCTTGAGCTAGTTCTTTCCTCCTGTGTTTATATTTTTCTCATACCCTGCTTTCCCCACGAGCCAAGGGATCTTCACCAAGTGCACAGCTGCCCCATTCCCTCCCTGACCTTGGCCTAGCCTACATCCACAGGCCACTTGCTCTAGTGAGAAATTAGAACTCTCACCCTCGAGCTGACCCTGCAGGGATCACAGCTAGCGGATTCAGGAAGACCCACTCCCTCCCTGCTTGGGCCAGAGCCCATTCTGCTTCCCACCACCCTGGCTCCCATGGGCACTTCCCTGCCTGGGATTGCACTTTCTCTCAAGCAAGGTCTCTGGGCCCTTCTAGCCCAAACTGCTTTCCAACCCTCACTAAAAGGGCAGAGAACAACACTCTCACCCATCCTGCCCCTCCTCAGTAGTGTACGTGTTGACTGGGACTTACTGGAGACCACGTCCCTTCCACTGGCATTCTCAGCCATCTAATGGCTGCTGAGACAAGTGAGAAGAACGTGGAATTTGGCACCAGAAGCCCTAGGTGCCAGTTTTAACTCTGCTCGAGCTGTGAGTCCCTGGGAAAATACCCTACTCCCTCCAAGACTTAGTTTTGTCACCATTAAAATGAAGGCTGTGATCCCCTCTATCCCTTGGGCTTGTTTCGAGGTTCAGATGAGATAGTGTGAATAGAAGGGATTTTATCAGGGAGAGAGGAGGTAATACAGGCAGGGGGTAAACAAATTCAAACTATACAGAAGGTTATTTAATGAAAATTAAATCTCCCACGGACAGGTCCCAGGATCCCAGGTCCCCTCCCCAGAGATAGCCACTATTACCAGGGACATTCAGTGCAAAAGCATATAAGTGTACGCGTCATACACACACTGTTCTGTACCATACATATTTTGGAGATGGTCTTATAGCAGTACACATGGAACTGTCTCCTTTTAACAGCTGCCTAACATTCCATTGTGTGAATGTACCCAGACCAATTTAGCTAGTTCCCACCCTACAGATGGGCATTTGGACTGTTGCCAGTCTTTTGCTATTACAGACAGGGCTGGAGTCAATATCGTTAGACATACGTTTTTGTGTACATGTACGAGAATATCTGTGGGATGAAGTCCTTGAAGTGATGTTGCTGGTTCAAAAGGCACATGCAGGTTTGATCGTAAGATATCGCCAGCTTGCCCTTGAAAGAGGGTGTATTGATTTGGCGTGATCACCAACAAGACAGGACTGCCTTCCCCCATTCCCTCATCCACAAAGAGTGTTATTAAACCTTTTGATTGGACAAGCTATGTGCCCCCCCCCAAAAAAAGAAAGAAAATTTAAAAAACAAAAACTTTTGACCTTTGGGAATTCCCTGGTGGCACAGTGGTTAAGAATCCGCCTGCCAATGCAGGGGACACGGGCCCTGGTCCGGGAAGATCCCACATGCTGCGGAGCAACTGAACCCGTGTGCCAAAACTACTGAACCTGTGCTCTAGAGTCTGTGAACCACAACTACTGAGCCCGCGTGCTACAACTACTGAAGCCCACACGCCTAGAGCCTGTGCTCCGCAACAAGAGAAGCCACTGCAATGAGAAGCCTGTGCACCGCAATGAAGAGTAGCCCCCACTCACTGCAACTAGAGAAAGCCCGGGCGCAGCAACGAAGACCCAACGCAGCCAATAAATAAATAAATTAATTAAAAAAAACACTTTTGACCTTTGCTAATCTGATAGGTGAAAATGGTATCTTGTAGTTTTAATTTGCATTTCTTTTATTATGAGTGAAGCTTGAAAGTGAACTGCTCTAGGTATTTCAGGCCAGAGGGGAAGGTGGGTCCAGGACTGTTTGGGCGTGCTACCCTCCCTGAGGAGCCCCTGCCCACCTCACAGGTGCCCTCTCTCTCTTCCCAAGGCTCATCACCCTTCCCAATGGGGTCCTCCAGATCCTGGACGTTCAGGAAGGTGATGCAGGCTCCTACCGCTGCGTGGCCACCAACTCCGCAAACCAGCGCTTCAGCCAGGAGGCCCTCCTCCGCGTGGCCCACAGAGGTAAGGGGGCTGGCTGGGTGCGGAAACCTGGGGGTTTCTGGAGTCGGCCATTTTGGAGCTGGGCGGGGCCTCAAGTAGTCCAAGGCCTGCCTTCAAATAAGTGACTGGCGAGGCGATAAAGCCCAGAGAAGGCAGTGCCACCCAACAAGTCAGAGATAGAACTGGGGCAGGAACCCAAGACTCCCAGTTCAGGGCTCTCTTCCTGCGAGGCTCTGTGTTCTCTTGAGTTGGGTGGAGCGTCCAGGGCTGGGGAGGTGAGGCGTTCGTGGAGGAGTGTCGGTGCCCTGAAGCCCTGGTCCCCGGCCCTCTGTGTGCCCTGAAGGGGATTCACCCTGCTGCTGCTTGCTGTGCCTCTGGCTCCTGATGGTCTGGGGCTCGCGTTCTCTCCATTTCTCTGAAAATCTCCCGTCCCAGGGTGATGCAGTAGGAAGGACACAGGCTTTAGGGTCAGAACGACCTGGTTTGAATCCTGCCTTCTCTACTCACCATCTGCGTGACCCTGGGTTCCTTATCAAATGTCCAGCTCAGGGAGGTGGTGAGAATCGCTGAGATAAGATTGGGAAGTGCCTGGTGCCTAGCAAGTGCTCAGTAGATCTCACTCCGGGCCTCCGACAAGGGCCTCTCCCTTGCCTCCCTTTGCCATGGCATCTCCCCTCGCCCCTCGCCCCTCCGTTCATCTCTTCTCATCCCCCTCCTCATCCCCTACACCTCCACTCCTACCCTGCTTCTTAGGGCTTAGCTGACGCGCTGAGTCTGTCTGGTGCGCTCTCCCTCCCGTGCCCGGGGTCTCTGCCTCCACCTGCTGGACAAACAGGGTATTCACCATGTTGACCCAGGGACCCAGGGTCACACAGAACTTGGCAGAGAAGTAGTGCTCGGGGGGCTGCCAGGCTGGCAGAAACTCGAACCCATCCCCTGCCTTTCCCACGTGGGAATCGAGGCCCTCTGGAGAAACGACTTGCTAGAACTAGAAGCTATAACTGTTGACTCCAAGTCCAGACTCCAAGTCTACTCTTTTTTTTTCTTTTGTTTTAAACTGGGGTATAGTTGTTTCCAAGTCTACTCTTGACCCTGCTGGTTCTCTGCCTGGAGGGTGGGTTCAATCTGACAGGGGAGAATGGGGGTGGTGTGTCAGAGGTCAGGTTATTCCTCTCCTGGCTCCCAGAGAAAGAGCTCTGAGTTCCAGTCCCAGCTCTGCTGAACTACGCAGCTGCTTTCCCATCTGTCAGATGGAACCCTGGCTGCTCCCTGCCCCACCTGCCTCACCAGGTGACTGTGCGCATCAGGTGAGGTGCTGCATGTGAAGACGCCTGATGGTAAGGCTGCCTGCTGGCCTGCCCTCTCTCCAGGGTCCCTGGCATCCATCGGGGGGCAGGACGTAGTCATTGTGGCAGCCCCGGAGAACACCACCGTGGTGTCTGGCCAGAGTGTGGTGATGGAGTGTGTGGCCTCTGCTGACCCCACCCCTTTCGTGTCCTGGGTCCGACAGGGTAAGTGGAGGGAAGGGACCTGAGGGCATGGGAGAGGAAGGGTGTGGCATCTCACACATCCCCAAGTCAAGGAGCTCTAAGGGTGACCATGCAATGGTCACAGACCTTTGGTGTGGTAGGAACTAACTCCTGTCCCAGGGCTGAGTGTGGGTAGGGAGCCTGGACAAAATTAATCATCAATCCGTGTAGCAAGTTTCCTTTACGAAGCACGCTAAGTCTTCCACTCAACAAAAGCACTCTTGAGACCTTACTTGGGGGGTGGGGCACTGGGCTCGGTTTTCCACGTTATGTTTCCAGTCCTCACAACACTGAATGTGTGAGAGCTGGAAAGGGGCCAGCGAGTCAGGTGGAACTTGGACCCGCTGCTGGTCTGTTTAACTACACAGCACCTCCTGGTCCACCCAGTGTGCTGCCGCCTTTGTGTGCCTGGCTTCATGCTGGGCACAGTGAATAAAAAAGGGGGGGCCTACCCTCTGAACTCACAGTCTGTGCCAGGGAGATAAGCACACATCCATGACGAGACGCTTGACAGTATCAGGCAGCAAGTGATGAGTGCCAGGTGGAAATGCGTTACAGGCGATGCTATCGATGCTATCAGGGTAATGAGGGTGCCGGCCAAACGTCACCTTGCAGTCTACTGAGCATGCAACCTACTCTCCTGCTGGAGTCCTTGGAGGAGGGTAGGGGCCAGGGCTATTATTCCCAGTGGGCAGATGAGGAACCTGAGGCTCAGAGAGGAAGGTGGAAAGCCAGGACCCAAACTTTAGAGCCTGTTCTCTTTCTGGTACACCACCCCTTACAGCCCTGTATGGAAGAAAAGCAAGGATTACTTTTGTTTCCATTTGAGATAAGAAGTGACTTGTGCCAAGTTGATGGCAGAAGTAAGTCTTAAACCCAGCTCTTTTTTTTTTTTAATTTAGTTATTTGGCTGCGCCGGGTCTTAGTTGCAGCACGCGGCATCTTTGTTGCAGCATACGGAATCTTTTAGTTGTGTCATGTGGGATCTAGTTCCCCGATCAGGGATCGAACCTGGGCCCTCTGCATTGGGAGCTCAGAATCTTACCCACTGGACCACCAGAAAGTCCCAAACCCAGCTCTTTTTACCCTTTTTCCCCTGGTTCAGTATACGACCCCACACTGCCTCCTTTTTGTGAGTTTGTATCTCACATTCAAGACTATATCATGATGAGTACATAGAGTTTAAAGAAAAATAATAACCCAAATGACTACATACCCCCACCGAGCTGATGAGAAAGAACAGTGCTGGTATCTGTGCCTCCCTGACCTGCCCGGCCTCCTTGGACTTGTGACACTTGCCTAGTTAGGGGGATCCTGGGGCCAGCAGGACCCTCATACTATTATTGCAGTAAGCCTGTGGTGTCACCCAGAAGTTCTATTATCAGTGTTTCCCAAATCCTGACCAGGCATCAAGATGACCCAGGGAGCTTCTTTTTTTTTTTTTTTTTAGTTTTTAGATTTAAAAAAAATTTTTATTGGAGTATAGTTGATTTACAATGTTGTGTTAGTTTCAAGTGTACAGCAAAGTAAATCAGTTATACATATACATATAGCCACTCTTTTTTAGGTTCTTTTCCCATATAAGTCATTACAGAGTATTAGGTAGAGTTCCCTGTGCTATACAATAGGTCCTTATTAGTTGTCTATTTTATATATAGTAGTGTGTACTATATGTCAATCCCAATCCCAGGGAGTGTCTTAAACTGCGGACTCCCTCCATTTATGCCTGGAGAGTCATGACCCAGGATTTTTAATGCTTAACAAGTGTCCGAGGTCCTTCTACAGAAAGTGTGGTCTTTGGACCTACCTCCTGGGCATAGTTAGAAATGCAGAATCTGGGGTGCCCTAGGCCTCTACATCTTAACAAGGTCTCCTGAGATTCTGTGATTTGTGTACACAGTAAGGATTTGAGAATTGCTGTCCCAGAGGGTCCTGACACCTGTGGCTCTGGGATCTCACTTGGAGAAACTCTGCTAATAGCACTCCTGGACAGAGACTGGGAAGAGAGAAGCTGGAAATGGACTTCATTCCTGCCCCTGGGCACTGTTCCTTTTCTAGGAACTTACTCCACTAAGTCAGAGGAGGGGCATCGCTTTTTTGTTTTGTTTTGTTTTGTTTTGTTTTCTTCTGATGGCAAAAGTTGTAAGTATTCATTGTAGAAAACTAGGGAAAAGGATAAACAGAAAACATCCCACCACTCGGAGATTAAAATTGTTAACATATGAGCATATTTTCTTCCAGATTTTTTTCTATGCACGTGTACATTCTTCCCCAAAATTGAAAGCATGCTATACTTAAAATTCCAAGTCCTATTTTCATTCAACAATATATCATAAACATCTCCCCATCTTTAAGACTTTTTCGAAAATAATTTTAATAACTATGATAGTCCATCATTTGAATGTCACCATAATTTAAGTTGCTAGTTCCTGCTGTTGAATTTTTAAGTCCTTCCCAGTTGTCCACTATTACAGTTAACACTGCAGTGATCAGCCCCGTTCACAGCTCCCCACCACAGAGTGCCCACAAGTGGAATCCTGGCTTCAAGGTCAAGGTGGAGCCCCTGTTAGCCCTATCAGCATGTACCCTTTCTCAGGCATTGCAACATACTATTTTTAAAAACTTTCCCAATTTGATAGGTGAAAACGAATATCTGTGTTTTGATGTGCATTTCTTTGATTTTGTGAAGTTGAACACTTTTTTGTTTATTGACCATTTGCATTTCTTCCCTGGATTTTCTGTTCAGGTCCATAAGGGAAGGGCTTTTAAAATGGTTTTCACTTCACATCAAGATAAAAGCCTGCACAGATTCAGATCTTTGGTTCTGGTCCAGAACTTTCCAGCCGTATGTTCACCATAGCACTGGGCTAAGACCATATGGGAGGAGTGTCCTTCTTGAGAGAAATGAATTTAATAATAATGGTAATGGTAATAACTGACTGGTATACCGAGCACTTCTTATGTGCCTGCATTGTGCCAGCCAGTCCCACAGGCTTTATTCGTTACACTCTCAGAGCAGCCTGTCCAGCGAGGGACCATCTCCCCATTTTACAGACAGAGACACTAAGGGCTCAGAGGAAGTCATCGGTCTAGCAAGTGGAGGAACTGAGATCCCAGCCAGCGACTGTTGTGTTCTCTTAACCCGGGTGTAGAGGGTCTCCCGAGGTCCGGAGAGTGGATGGAGGGGCAGCCCTCAGCTCCCCACTCCAGCGCTCTCCCTCCTCCCGCAGATGGGAAGCCCATCTCCACCGATGTCATCGTCCTGGGCCGCACCAACTTACTAATCACCAGCGCGCAGCCCCGGCACTCTGGCGTCTACGTCTGCCGAGCTAACAAGCCCCGCACGCGCGACTTCGCAACCGCAGCCGCAGAGCTCCGCGTGCTGGGTGAGGAGGGGAGGAGGGGGAGGAGGGGAGGAGGGTGAGGGAGGGCGGAGGATCGCGGAGTAGGTGTGGGGGAGACCGGACTGGGGCGGGTTAGCTAGGGCGAGGCCGGGAGGAGAGGGGAGGGGGGTAAAGGGGCGAGTGGGTGTGTCAGAGGGACTGAGGGGCGGTGCTGGAGGATGAAGAAGGGATAGGGCGTGGGGTGGGGCATTGGAGGGGACAGACTAGGTAATTAGAGGAGAGGAAGTGGTGGAAAGAGATTGGAGGATGGAGTGGGGGCAGAGGGGAGGGGTGGTCTGGGTGCGACCCAGGTAATGTGGGGAGGGGTGGGACTGAGGTTATTGAGTGGAGATGGAGTGGTCTGGGTGGAGAAAACTGGGGGCAGGGTTGCTCAGGGCTGGCAGAGGGGTAAATCTGATAGGTAAGGGATACTGGGAGGTAGGGGAGAAGGAAATGGTAAGTGCGGGAGCAGGGTTAGATCCAGGAGGAACCAGGGTATTTAGGGGAGGCCGAGGAGGCCTGGGGACAACTCGGAGAGAGAAAGAGAAAGGTCAGTGTGGGGCTGGGGTAAAAGGCGGAAGAGAGCTAGAGCTGCACTGCCGAGGGTATTTTGAGGGGACGGGTGAGTCAGGAAGAGGTTAGAATGAGTGGAGGGGATGCGGGAGTCCGTCGGGTATTGGTGGGCGGGAGCCGGGGCCCCTAGTGGCCGGAGCGCGCGGTCAGCGTCCCCCTCCCCTCCCCCAGCCGCCCCTGTCATCTCGCAGGCGCCGGAGGCGCTGTCGCGGACGCGGGCGAGCACCGCGCGCTTCGTGTGCCGCGCGTCCGGGGAGCCGCGGCCCACGCTGCGCTGGCTGCACGACGGAGAGCCGCTGCGGCCCAACGGGCGCGTCAAGGTGCAGGGCGGCGGCGGCAGCCTGGTCATCACGCAGATCGGCCTGCAGGACGCTGGCTACTACCAGTGCGTGGCCGAGAATGGCGCGGGCACGGCGTGCGCCGCCGCGCCTCTGGCAGTCGTGGTGCGCGAGGGGCTGCCCAGCGCCCCCACACGGGTCACCGCCACGCCGCTGAGCAGCTCCGCCGTTCTGGTGGCCTGGGAGCGGCCGGAGCTGCACAGCGAGCAGATCATCGGCTTCTCCCTCCACTACCAGAAGGCACGGGGTAAGTCTCCCCGGGGCTAAGAGGCCCCAGCAAAGACCTACGCGGGGGCTCTGGTGGGCGGGGAGGGGCGCGGCACAGGCTGGATGATTGAAGGGTTGCCTTTGGGGATAGGATACAACGGGATGGGGTGGGAGCCCACAGGAGAGACCTGTGTAGAAATGGGGTAGTACATTTCTCCCTCAGCCACAGTTTGTTATAAGAGAGGAGAGAGAGGATGCTTCTCCTCGCAGGGAAAATGGCTTGGCATTCCTGGAGCCAGCTTGTTAATTGCAGCAGGAGTCACTTCAGTTAGAGGCTAGAAGAGACTTCCTAACCAGTGGAGGAATTAATACAGTGGGACTAGAAGTCAGGGGAGTTTATACTCTCCCACCGAGATTATCTGGAATGATTTAGCTATAAAGAGACTATTCTAGGGACTGGACCAATATGAAGGATCCCTAGACAGCTTCCAGCTGGCAAGCCCTCAGGGGTTGCCCTGTGACAGACCATTTGTCCTCTAACCCTAATCCACTCAGGCATGGACAATGTGGAATACCAGTTTGCAGTGAACAATGACACCACTGAGCTACAGGTTCGGGACCTGGAACCCAACACAGACTATGAGTTCTACGTGGTGGCCTACTCGCAGCTGGGGGCCAGCCGCACCTCCACCCCAGCACTGGTCCACACACTGGATGATGGTAGGGCCTCTGCACCTGCAGTGGGCACCTTGGGGCCCAGAGAATTCCCTGGGGATGGTAGCTCAGCTCCTCTTTACTAGTGTTCGCCAAGGCACTTTTACCTGCCTTATGCCATATTTTGTGCCCTGTAAGGGACTGGGCGAGGGTTCTTCTCCTTAATTTACAGTTGGGAAAACTGAGGCCCAGAAAATTAGTGACTTGCCCAAGGTCAGTAGTGCAGCTGGGACTTGAGCCCAGGTCTCATGATTGCCTGTGTCAGATGGCCCTTCTCCCCGACACCCACGTACCATCCAGTCAGACAGGAGCCAGTGACAATCCATCGGACGTAGACGATTGTGCCCCCAACCTTATTCTGGCTTCAGGGTGGGAAGGGTGCCCCCTCATCTCCAGCTTGGGGCTCCCCTGAGAGGCTCCCTTTCCTCCCTCAGATCCTGGTCCTGGGCCTACTTCTGACTTGCTGTGTGACCTGGGCAAGTCTCTGACCGCTCCTGGGCCTCAACCTTCCACGTCGGTGGAGCAGAGCTCACGTTGATGTTCTTCTGTCTCAGTCCCCAGTGCAGCGCCCCAGCTCTCCCTGTCCAGCCCCAACCCCTCGGACGTCAGGGTGGTGTGGCTGCCCCTGCCCCCCAGCCTGAGCAATGGGCAGGTGGTGAAGTACAAGATAGAGTACGGTTTGGGAAAGGAAGGTGAGTGGGGGCAGGACCCGGGCTCCACCTGGCTGGGAATCATTGGCGTGAAGGGTTGATCAGAGTGGCTGGGGGCCTGAGCGGAGCTGTGGAGTAGGGCAAGGTGAACCTGGAAAAGGGGAAGGTGGGCTGGGGGTTGGGAGGGCAGGAGAGAAAGGGAAGGCGAAGAGGGCTAGCTCAAGACAGGGGGAGGCCTGGGGTCTAGCCCCAGCTCCTCTACGGCTGCGGCTGCGGCGCGTAATCCTGTTGAGTCCCTGCCTCTGTCTCTTTGTCTGTGAAATGAGGCAGGTAACCTAGGTAATCCCTGGGGTCCCTTCCAGCTCAAAAAGCAGATGAGGGATAGGGAGGTGGAGGGTGTGCTTGTGGGACTGAGAGAAATGAGGCATGGGGGTGTGTGTGTTAGGACAGATGTCAGGGATCTAGGGGAGGAGGTGTGAAAGGGATGGAGAGATTGGAGAAGGCGAGTGGCTGGGGGCCGGGATGAGGGTGGGGAGGGAGGGAAGGGTGAGGAAGGGGGCTTGGGTGGTTGGCAGGGCTCCGGAAAGTAGGTGGTGCTTGATGGCCTTCACAGCCAGCGCCTCGTGCCCGCACCCTGGTGTGTGCAGGGAGGGGGTGGTTACTGACAGCTCCTGGGGCCGGGGGGAGTGTGTGCCATGATTCTCCCCGCTCTGAGCCGAGGCTGATGGCTGTGTCAGCCAGAGTTGGAGGCCCAGGAGTCAGCCCTGGAGCATGGCGTCCGTCTGGGCACTGAGGGTCTCAGTCTCCGATGGGCCCTGAGGAACCAGGACCTGAGGTGGAAAAGTTGGTGTAGGGGAGTTTAGGAGTCCTGGTCCTTAGGTGGCCACCCAGAGCCAGTCTCTTCTGTCCCAGCAGATCAGATTTTCTCCACCGAGGTGCCAGGGAACGAGACACAGTTTACACTGAACTCGCTTCAGCCCAACAAGGTGTATCGAGTGCGGATATCGGCCGGCACAGGGACCGGCTACGGGGCCCCCTCCCAGTGGATGCAGCACAGGACGCCCAGTGTGCACAACCAGAGCCACGGTACGGGGTCAGAGGGGACAATCGGGGTGATGCGTGTACCTATGTATGTATGTGTATGTTTGCCCTTGGAACCCAGACCCAGCCGCCTCCTCCATCAGAGACGTTCCATGGCTCCCCCTGCTCGATGGGCAAGGGAGGATGGGTGAAGAGGCGAAGGGCTGGCCTTTGCAGACACCCCTGAGCTCGTGTTTCCTTTCCATCTGCTGTGTGACTTTGGACAGACCATTCACAACTCTAAGACTTCATTTACTGCCAGGTGTGGCATGAGGATTAAATAATGTAAACAAAATGTTTAGTACATAATTAAAACTTGTTAAATAGTAGCTGCTTCCATGATTATGATCGTTGTGGGTTTGGTTGAGAGGCCCAATAGTAGAGTGGTTAAATGCAGTCAAAACCTGGTACACATACTATCTGTGTGACGTTGGGCAAGTTACTTTTACGAGCCTCAGTTTTCTTATCTGTAAAACAGGGATAATAGTACTTTTGTTATTTTATAGGGTTGTGAGAATAAAGTTGAAATACATGGTACAAAGTACTCAGAACAGCATCAGACACATAGTGAGCTGCCCCACTCTTAGGCTTCCAAGTAGGGCTCCCCACTTCCAATGGCTCCATCCCTCCTTCCCGGCTTTAGCAATCCCTGTGATCCCCTACCTGCCGGTACTCATGCATTCATTCCTTCAGAAGAATTCTAGAGCCCTACTCTAAGCGAGGTGCTGTCAGCCCTGCCCCAGAGGTGCTCCTTGCTAACCTCTTTGCAAATGCCCAGGAGACATCCCTGCATTCCCTGCACTTGTGGAAGAGTGAGGTGTCCTCTAGACCGAGCCTGGGCCTGGCCCTTAGGCCGGTGGCTGAATGGTGATGCACTGGGAGAAGGCTGGCAAGGCTGTCACTCAACGCTGTCTTCCTGCTTTTTGCTTCCTCATGTCTCTTCCCTCCTCCCTTCCTGCTCCTCTGCCTGCAGTCCCTTTTGCCCCTGCAGAGCTGAAGGTACGGGCGAGGATGGAGTCCCTGGTCGTATCATGGCAGCCACCCCCTCACCCGGCTCAGATTTCTGGCTACAAACTGTACTGGCGAGAGGTGGGGACAGAGGAGGAGGAGGCAGATGGCGAGGGCCCTCCAGGGGGCCGTGGAGACCAGCCTTGGGATGTGGGGCCTGTCCGGCTCAAGAAGAAAGTGAAGCAGTATGAGCTGACCCAGCTAGGTGAGGAGGGCCGGGTGGGGAGGGATGAGATGGACATAGCTCCAGCGGGAGACTGGACAAGCGGGGTCAGTGGCTGGAGATGACCCCAGAGGTTCCTCTAGCCAGTGAGTGACCCCCATGACCTTCCCCAGTCCCTGGCCAGCTGTACGAGGTGAAGCTCGTGGCATTCAACAAACACGAGGATGGCTATGCGGCAGTGTGGAAGGGCAAGACGGAAAAGGCTCCCACCCCAGGTGAGGGGGCTGGGGAAGCGGGGGAGGAGGTCTCAGTCAACAGGTCTGTGTGTGGCCTCCTTTCCCTTTCCTCTGGGCCAGCTCTGGTGGTCAGGTTGTCTGGAAGCTTCAGCCACCCGCAAACCCATTCTACTAGTCTCTTCTAGGTTATAGAGAGAAGCTCCAGCCTGTGAACTGTCTTGTAGGTCTGCTTACCGTGTTTTCATTATCCATGAACAGTGCTAATATGGAAGGTTTGGACAGAGAAAAACCCCATGGTTCATCAGTGACTTCTGACTCCCAAGTTTGACCTTTAAACAATTTTTAAAATACATCCACCTACATTTGCACCGTCTATCAGATTATTCCTCTGCTCTAGGCAGGGAGGGTATCCCTTTGTGGCCCACCAGGAAACTGAGGCTCAGGATCTTAGTTGGGGCTGCTGCAACAAAACATTATAGACTGGGTGGCTTGAACAACCAGTTCTGGAGGCCGGAAAGTCCAAGATCGAGACCCCAGCAGAGCCAGTGTCTGGTGAAGACCTGCTTCCTGGTTCATAGACCATAGGCCATCTTCTCGCTGTGTCCTCACATGGCAGAAAGAGGGTTGGAGAGTTCCCTGGGGTCTCTTTTATAAGGGCACTGTTATAGACTGAAAATGTGTGTCACCCCAGAATTCATATGCTGAAACCCTCCACTCCAATCTGATGTAATAGGAGGTAATTAGGATTAGATGATGTCATGAGGGTGGAGCCTTCATGAATGGGATTAGCACCCTTATAAGAGTCACAAGAGAGCTTGCTTCCCTTTTCTGCTCTGAAGATACAGTGAGAAGTCAATAGTCTATAACCCAGAAGAGGGCCTTCACCAGAACTTGACCATGCTGGCACCCTGATCTCAGACTCCAGAACTGTGAGAAATAAATTTCTGTTGTTTATAAGTCACCCAGTCTACGGTTGTTTGTTATAGTAGCCTGAACAGACAAAGACAGGCACTAATCCCTAAGACAGGACCCACCATAGGTTCAAATTTCAACATATGAACTTTGGGGGGACACAAACATTCATTCCATGAAACTTTTCCATGTCCTTTACAAACATTAACTAATTTAATCCTCATAACAACCCTATGAGGTGTTGGTACTATTATCTGCCCCCACTGACAGAATGAGGAATGGAGACACAGAGAGGTTAATTAACTTCTCCATAGTCACACAGCTACTAAGTGGCAGAGTTGGAATTTGAATCAGGGCAGCCTGGCTCCAGAATCTGTGCTCTTAATTGCCATGATTTGCTGTCTCTCTCTATTACATTCCTACATACTAGTGTTCCACAGTCTGCTATCTGTACACTCTTGGCAAAAATCACTTAAATTCTTGGGAGCCTCAGTTTCCTCATCTCTGAAGTGAGAATGGTGCCACCCAACTCACAGGATCAAAAGAGACTGGGTGAAAGAAAGTGCCCTGGGAACTGCAAACCACTATACATACTGAGGGATGAGTATCCTTCCTCCATTCCCACACTCTAATTTTCACCCTCCAGACCTGCCCATCCAGAGAGGGCCACCCCTGCCCCCCGCCCATGTCCATGCAGAATCAAACAGCTCCACATCCATTTGGCTTCGGTGGAAAAAACCAGACTTCACCACAGTCAAGATTGTCAACTACACGGTGCGCTTCAGCCCCTGGGGGCTCAGGAATGCCTCGCTGGTCACCTATTACACCAGGTGGGAAGAGGGGGCTGATGCTGCGAAGGGGGAGGAAGAGCAGACGGTGGGGAAGAAGGCAGAAGGTGGTGATGAGGAGAGGGGACCTGGGGGTTCAGGGACATTTCATGACTCATGTGTTAAACTGGGGGCACATTGAGGGTCTGATGACCAGATGGTGACAGATGGAAAAGGGGCGTCCATCCAGTCCCGTCCCCTCACAGGAGAGCCTTGTACTCAACCCTAGGAAACGTCACGCAGGACAGACCTATTTCTTCAACTTCACGTGATGGGGAAGAGACAGCCCAGCTGCTGTCCTGAGAGGTCCCCAGTTAGATGGGGAGACAGAGACCCTGACCTGGGGAGCTGTTTGTTTGGCAGAGGAACCAAAGCATAAAAAGAAATAGATATATACAGCTGCAGCTGAAGTAAAATTAAGTCAAGGAAAAGAAGCATCAGAGATGGTCCCTTGGGTAGAGAATGATGTGGATTAATCCAGAAATGTTTCTGGCTTGGGGATTGGACATGGAGCCTGATACATACATACAGTACATCCAGACCTCTCTGCAGGTCCTCTGGATGGTGTTAGTGGACCCCATGGGGCTGGGGTAGGGGAGTAGATTTGGAGGGGCCTGCCCTGCTAGGAGGGTGTGCCTGAGAGCCCTTGTCATGTTTCTTGCCTCGGCAGCTCTGGAGAAGACATCCTCATTGGCGGGCTGAAGCCATTCACCAAATACGAGTTTGCGGTACAGTCCCACGGCGTGGACATGGATGGGCCTTTCGGCTCCATAGTGGAGCGCTCCACCCTGCCTGACCGTGAGTGGCCACCAGTCCATCTTTCAGGGAACTCCTTCTTGCCCCAGCATCCCTCTTTTGAAGCGCCCCTCAGAACCCCATTTGCTCTGCATCTCTGTAGGCAGTCTTGTGCTGGTCTTAACCGTTTACTCACAGACATCATAACATAAGATTTAGAGGAGTGGTTTCTTTTAAGAGGCTGTGGGAAGACCTCAGCGAGCTGTGAGGGGGGCCAGGTCTGGAGGCAGGCATCCTGGGCTCTGCGTTTGGGTCTCCGTCATCCCCCTGACACACACTGAGACTTAGGCAGTCCCCTTCCCCACGAAGGGCCTCTGGGTCCTCATCTGTCAAAAGAGAGGATGGGACCATTCGCTTTGCAGATCTGTGACTCTGGAACCCTCTGGAAATGCATCTGAAGACAAGTGGATTTTTGTTCTCACAGCAGAGGCTCTTTGGTGCTTCCAGTCCTCAGACTGCTCACCTTTCTATTGACAGACCTTTGTCCCTGATCTGAAATAGGAAGACGCGTGTAGAGTGGGGTGGGGAGGCCCTCTACCCTCATGGATTCACTTTTTAAAAAACTGCTTGCAAGTTGTTTCTCACCCACACATGACTTCAGTTCTTATGGTCTTAAACTGCGTGTGGAGTTTAGGGAGACCCCGGTGTTTTCTCCAAGGAGACTCTGTGATACTGGATCCCCAGCACAACTGACCAGGCTACAGAGGGGGGCATGTTTTCTCCTTTCGCAAGTGGGGAGACTGGAGCCTGAGAAGCGGAAAGTCACGTAGGATAAAGGAGGGTTCTGGCAGCCCGTGGTGCTGTGGCTCTGTTATGCCTTAGAGCCCTGGGTCCCCATCCCACCCTCTGTTGGGCCTCGAAAACCTGAGCCCCCAAATCTCTGTCCCTTCCCAGCACACCAGCCACCTTGTGTCCCTCCTTCTCCCCCTTCCTCATTCACTCCCACCCCCCAGGATCAACTTCTTCTCTGAATAAAAACCACAAAGCCTTCCAAGGTGCTGCTTCTCCCACTGCGGTTCCCCTGACCCTGAGGACTTATGCCAGGGGAAGGCGTAGACAGAGGCTACAGAGGGCATCAACCAACTTTACTTGAAGATTTCGGGTGGCAAGGGGAGTTAGGAACGCTAAATGATAAAATATTTCGAACACTATTTTTATATTAAATGTTACCACGGAATAGATGAATTTAAAAGAAAATGTAAGCCTTCTGAAAACTTCTGAGCTCTGCCCCCAGGTCCCTAGAATACCGAGGGTTCTTCAACCCTTGGAAGTATTTGGGTGTGGAAGTTTGAGGAGCTCTGCTCCAAGGAGTAGAAAAGAGCTTCTGAGAGGGGAGGAATGGTGCTGAAGCCCCCTCCTCAACTGTATTCCAGAACTTCCCCAGTGAGAGACCAGACCTCATTCTGCTTTGTGGTTTGTGGTTTGTTCCGGTGAAGGAGGAAGCAGGGAGGCTATGTCCTCATGCCCTGGCTCCCAGCTGCCCCCAGAGCTGGGGCTGTCAGTGACCCTGCCTCTCCCCCTCTCCCCTCCTGACCCCCAGGGCCCTCCACACCCCCATCTGACCTGCGCCTGAGGCCCCTGACGCCATCCACCGTTCGGCTGCACTGGTGCCCCCCCTCGGAGCCCAACGGCGAGATCGTGGAGTATCTGATTCTCTACAGCAGCAACCGTACCCAGCCTGAGCACCAGTGGACCCTGCTCACCACCGAGGGTGAGGGCTCGCGCCCCAGGGCATCTGAGCAAGAATTTCCCCACCCTCTCCCCACTTTGCAGCCTCCCCAGTGGCTGGTTAGTAGTGAGCTCGCCGCTGAGGTTTGTTCTAGGAGGAGCAGGCAGAAGCTACTGCCTGAGTGGGAGAAGCAGATTCTCTCAGGGCCACTTCCCAGCCCACCCCAACCCAGTTCACCAACCCTGCTCTCCCTGCCTTCCCCACGCCCCCCCCCCCACAGGAAACATCTTCAGTGCTGAGGTCCACGGCCTCGAGAGCGACACTAGGTACTTCTTCAAGATGGGGGCGCGCACGGAGGTGGGGCCTGGGCCCTTCTCTGGCCTGCAGGATGTGATTACTCTCCAGGAAAAGCTCTCAGGTAAGAGGCAGGAAGGCAGGAAGGGGTGGGGTCCATCCTGGGGCAGCCCAAGCTCTCCAGAGGCCCCCCCCACACACAGTTGACTTCTAACCCTCAAGCCATCTCTTCCAAGGTCCTGCCTCTGGGCATGACTACACTTTCATTGTTTTGGACAAGTGCCCTCTTCATCTGGTGTGGAGAGGACAAATTTGAAGGGAAGATGGGTGTGGTTCAGTGGTGATTCAGTTGAGAGGTCAGATTTGCGGGAGACTGGCTTGGTTTCTTTGGGAGATTGCTTTGATTGGAGAACTGGCTTGGAAAGGTGATGAGATTTATGGGGTGGAGGTCTTGGGCAATGGGACTGGCTATGTAATCTGCAGGGCCCGGTGTGAAAGGGAAATGTGGGGTCCCTTATTTAAAAAGGGGGAAGAATTTCCAGATGGTGACAGCAGAGCATTGAACCAAGCCCAGAGCCCTTCTAAGCATGGGCCACGTGCCCCTGCAGGTGTTGCACACCTGCAAAACCAGCCCTGTTAGGCAGGCAAGAGGTGTGTTTCAGGCCAGGCTGATGGGGAGGAACTACAACTTCCGGATGTCCAGTGAGAGAGACGTAGTGGTGGTCTCTGTGAGTCCATGGGGCCCTCCTGTCCTTGCGTGAGAAGATTTCACATGTCCAAAGGGTGAGACTCAGGCCAGGGGTCTCTGGAGGAAGCTGCAAGTCCTGGTCTATGAACCCTGGGTTCTCTCCTGTCCTCCATCTGTTCTGTTCCCTCCCTCTCCCCCGCCAGACTCTTTGGACGTGCACTCTGTCACGGGCATCATCGTGGGCGTCTGCCTGGGCCTCCTCTGCCTCCTGGCCTGCATGTGCGCTGGCCTGCGCCGTGGCCCCCACCGGTGGGTGAAGGAACCAGTCTGACCACACAGAGGAGAGGTTTCCAGAAGGGCTGCAGAGATGACGGAGCAGGGAAAGTGGCCATGACTTGCTCTGGGCACTCCCAGGAGCCCCACTAAAGTTGACTCTGGGATGAAGGGGTTGGGGGTGATGACCTCATGAGAGTAGGGGGTGGGTTTACGGAAGCCCCCCAGCATATCCCCTCAGCAAGGGCAGGCGTAGGTAGAGCTGCCTCTCTGCCGCTTCCTTGGTAGCTGCCAGCATCTTGCAGAGAGGGACTCCAAATCTCCAGATGACTGGAGCCAAGGGAGGAAGGACCCCAGTGTAGTGTCACAGCTGTTTTGAACAATCCCAGAATTTCTTATTCATTGCACAGACTGGGAAATTAAGTCGCAGAGATGGGTAGGAACCTGCCCAGGGATACAGGCTGGACTAGATACTAGTCTCATCCCCACCCCTCTCTTTGACCACTGTGCTGTCCCCCATCTTCCCTTCCAGGGAAGCCCTCCCGGGCCTATCCTCCACGGCCACTGCTGGGAACCCCACGCTGTACTCCCGAGCCCGCCTTGCCCCCCCCAGCCCCCCGGCTGCCCATGAACTGGAGTCCCTTGTGCACCCCCGTCCCCAGGATTGGTCCCCACCGCCCTCAGACATCGAGGACAGGGCTGAAGTGCACAGCCTTATGGGTGGTGGCGGTCCTGACTGCCGGGGTCACTCCAAGAGAAAGGTGAGCCTGGGTAGGTCCGAGCTCCACACTGTGTGGCTCATGCCCAAATAGGACACCAGGGGGCGCGAGAGCGCAATGTGTGACCCCGTGAGAGAGCCCCTTCCCTCCTCCCCCCTCCCCTTCCTGGGCCAGCTGCAGAAGAAAAGGCACACTCTCCCTCCTCCTTGAAAGGGTTGGGAGGGCAGGGAAGCAGATGGGCCTCCATCCCTGGCAGAATAGGTCAGCCTGGTTCTCAGGAAGGAGGGGAGGGCCCCCGATGGGCTGTCTGCTGTCGGGGTGGCCAGAACACCCAAATCCCTCTTCACCCTGGGAGCTGGGGAGACCTCTAAGACCCGGCTCTCCCCAGTTTGGGCAAAAGAGGCTGGTCAGTTTGGAGGTGGTCAAGTGGGACCGGGATCCGGATAAGGTGGGCCCACATAGGGCAGGTCCCCTCCATCCTAGCAGTGGTGGCTCATCCTGCATTCCCTGACCAGCCAGCTCAAACCCCTGAGTCTTTCCTCATCCTTTCCCTGCCTCTGTGGTGAAGGAGACCCTGCCTGGCTCAGAAACCTCTGGGCTTTTCTGCAGGAGGATCTTTCTATCCTCAAATTCACCCCCAGACTCTCAGCCCATTCTGTGCTCCTCCCTACAGCCTTGGGGAGGGAGGTAGCAAGGGGGCCAAGAGAGTCTGTGAAGGGAGCTCCATCCACTTCCCTCTCATACTTCACAGTCAAGCTCTTAGTGCTCCCACTTCTCTTCCTGTGCAGATCTCCTGGGCTCAGCACGGTGGGCTGAGCTGGGCAGGTTCCTGGGCAGGCTGTGAGCTGCCCCAGGCAGGCCCCATGCCCTCGCTGACCCGGGCCCTGCTGCCCCCTGCCGGAACCGGGCAGACGCTGTTGCTGCAGGCTCTGGTGTATGACGCCATCAAGGTCAGCGTCCTGGGAGGAGGGGGGAGGGAAGGAGAGGAGGGTCCCCGCGTTTGTGCAGAGCAAGTAGTGAATCCTCTGGAGAGCCCTGGTGGTAACTTCCCTGGGGCTAAAAGTCTAGCCAGCAGATCCCTGGAGCCTCTAGAGGTGAGCGGATGGAGGGCAGGCCAGTTTAGGAGAATCTGTATTTCTTTGGGTTGGGGACAATCCCTCCTCAACCTAGACGTAAGTGGGCCACAGCAGAATTACATGGATCTGACGGTGCACCCGGCCTGAGTGCACTCAGCCCTTCCTCCTATTCACTGAGGCCCTGACTGAATCTGGTACTTCTGGAACTCCTCAGCAAGGGCAAATGTGTAGTATTTCCCTGCCTTCCCATGGATCTGATCATCATCTCTTTTAGGATAGTCACTGTTCTTCCTTTACCAACTCCCATGTAATATATAACGGGCTCTGGGCTGGGGGTCAGTCTCTCTGCCTCCCAAGAATGATGGTCATTCTTCTGATGGTCACTCTCAGTGATGGTTTTGTGTTCTCTTCTCTGACCAGGGCAATGGGAGGAAGAAGCCGCCCCCAGCCTGCAGGAACCAGGTGGAGGCCGAAGTCATTGTCCACTCTGACTTTAGTGCATCCAAAGGGAACCCTGACCTCCACCTCCAAGATCTGGAACCTGAGGATCCGCTGCCTTCAGAGGCTGCTGACCTCACTTTGGGTGTTATGGATCTCAGGCAAGGGGCAGACTGGCTGGACAGGGAGCTGGGAGGGTGTGAGCAGGCAAGCCCTGGGCCAGACAGACTTACCTGCCTGCCAGAGGCAGCCAGTGCTTCTTGCCCCTACCCGGACCTCCAGCCCAGTGAGGCTCTGCAGGAGGCCCCAGGGAACAGCTGCCAGCCAAAGGCCCCCTGCCCTCCAGCAGCCAGCCCAGGCCTGCCCAGAGCCCCAGTCTCCTCCTCTGCTTAGCTCCCTCAAGGGCACAGTTTGGGGCAGGCTGGTATGGATCATGGGACATGACACGTGTGGCCACACATGTACACGTGTCTGCCTGCAGGTACTGACCATCATCAAGCCATTTGGAGCCTCCTAGGGTGCTTTGGCTCAGGGGAGAGGAAGAAGTGGATTATTCACTCTTCCCCACCCATATCATGTGTGGTAGGCGAGAGACACGTGAGGCACAGCTATACGTGCTGTACACATGTGAAGCACGTGTGCGTGTGCTGGTTGGTGAGCTGGGAAACCTTGGCCTGGGCAGTGGTCACTACGGCCTACTCCGTCCTCCAGGTCAGGACAGTGCCCAGCCCTGTGGGCCCCCACCTCCGTCACCCAGCCTTTTATTACACACTCTGAGAGTGTCTCCAGTGCCCTGTCTGACAGAGACAGCCCCAGCCCACTTCCTGTCTGGCTGGGCTGAGTGCAAGCAGGCTCTGAATGCCTAACGCTTTAGCTGCATCACCTCTGCCATGTCCCCAGTGCCCAAATTGAGAGGGTGACTCTGGCTCCCCTCAGAGCAACTCTGCATCTAGTGTTGTAATTGGGGAAGTGCCTGGTTTTGAAAATCTGCTTTCTCTTGCTCTCCCCTCCTTCCTCCCCGCTCACTCCTCTAGTGTCTGTCTCCCAGTCGCCCTGCTCTCCCAATCCTAGTGCCCTTCTCTTCCTCCCTGATACCCTTTCCTCTCCTCTCTGCGCTCTCTCTGCCTCCTCTTTCCGTCTGTCTCTGCTGTCTCTCCCACCTCTCCCACGCTGTGTCATGTGGTTCTCCTGCCTGGGTTCAATCTCTGCATCCTTCCCTAACAACGTGACTACCTCATGTCTGTTCAAGGCCAGAGCATGACTCCTGTGTCTGCCATCCACTTCAGCCGTCATCCTCCCACCCCCTTCCCATCTGTGCCTCCGTTGGCCCCCTCCCCAGGCAAACTGCCTACCCCCAGTGCAGGTTTGGAAAAGACCTTTCAGCTTCCCTTGCATCTTTCTGCCTGTGATTGAGATCGGAGGGCTCTCCTTGGAGGGGATAAATGCAAGTCATACAAGGGGGTTTTTGAGACAAGGAAAGGGGAACACGACCCAGAAGCTTGGGGTAAAATTACTCCCTCCCTTCTAGGAAGGCAGGCAGATTTGCTGGACGGAGGGGTTTGGGGACCTTCCTTCCCAGTTGAAGCTAGAAGGGTAGAAGGGGACGGAAATTAGGGGTTCCATGGCCCCACCGCTTCCCACTCTGTGCACCTTGAACATGAGCTGACGGCATGGAGGTGGAAGGAATCTCATCCTCTTGCGGTGCTGGAAGGGAGGACTTCACACAGGACAAGGGTGAGGGGCTCATTTCATTTTGTCTTTTCTTTAAATTCAATCCTGAAGTCATTTTCTGTTGACCCACCACACAGGGACAAGCTTGACTTCTGTTTCCTGTGGAGAGAAAACAAGGTCATTTATTTGATTTTGCACCTCAGCCTCTCATAGGAGCATCGAGTATGCGGTCTTTTCTCCCTGCATTCATCTTTTCTAACTGAGCAGCACATCAAGGGTTAACTCTGGCTTCTGGGCCAAATTAGAAATAACCAGTCTATCTTTCCTTTTTTTTTTAAATGGTGAAATGTCTCTCAGCGGAGTTGCAGCTTTCTCAGACCCTTTCAGCATCTGTGTTTATTACACTCGGGTGTCACTCACGTTTGACATCCGCACCTACATTTCCTCCTCCTCCCCCTCCTTCAGGCAGCCTATGATAACACTAAAGATTATTAATGTTGGTTTTGTATCTCATTAGGACAGAATTGTCACTTGTACTATTTCTGTAGCATTCAGCGTTGCTGTGGCTAACACTACTGTATATGTTTCATCAGTGCTCTGAAGGTCAAAAGCCTCATTTTATTTTGCTGGTTTGATTTTTTTATTTTCTAAAGGAAAAAAAAAAAAAAAAAAACTGCCCTGAATTAAATGGCTGTTTTAACAGTAGGCTCTTAGCATTACACCACATAGTCATTTTTCATGTTCTTGTTTAACAGGCAGTGAGGTTCTGGTTTAAATTAAATAGCTGCAAATGAAACAATTTATAACCCATTAGGTTGGGTGGAAAATTGTTTCTCAAAAGCAAATAAGTAATAAATCTGGTATCTGCCTATAACTCACAGTTGATAAGAAAGTGGCCATTACTCACTAGCATTATATATGATTTGGGCTCTGGGTAATTTGGAAGTGTTAGGTTTGTGTCTTTGCAACAGTATTTTTATTAGAAAAGGGTCCATTGGCCTTTTACAGGGTATTAATCCCTTTGTCATCTACCATCGATGCCTTACGGTTTTTGAGTCTCATTTAAAAACCTTTTCTTGATGCATGACAAGTGTAATCGGTACCTGCTCATTTATTTGTCTGTAGTTTTGCTGTATTGTTTAATTATTTTTCCAGTGTTTTTTTTCTCTTTACAAGTATGATATTCTTTAGTGTTAAGCCAAGGCATTGATCATGTATCTGTCTCTATAATGAGTTAATAAACTATTTTCCAAAAATGTTCTCTTTTGGAACCAAATGACTAGAATTTCCTCAGCCTTTCTGCACGAGAGAATGTATTTCCTACCAGGATGGGAAATGTTGGTTTTTGAGGGAAAGAGCAGGTGGTTATAAGAAAGAACTGATCTATCTCTGAAAAAAAAAGGTAACCCTTGTACATTGCTGATGGGAATGTAAATTGGTACAGTCACTGTGGAAATCAGTATGGAGGTTTCTCACAAAACTAAAAATAGAACTACCATATGACCCAGCAATCCTACCCCTGGGTATATATCAAAACAAAAACAAAAATGCTAATTTGAAAAGATACATGCACCCTAGTGTTCATAGCAGCATTATTTACAATTGCCAAGATACGGAAGCAATGTGTTTCATCAACAGAGGAATGGATAAAGAAGATGTGGTAAATATATACAATGGAATACTACTCAGCCATAAAAGAGAATGAAATTCTGCCATTTGCAGCAACATGGATGGACTTGGAGGGTATCATGCTAAGTGAAATAAGTCAGGGAAAGACAAATACTGTATGATGTCACTTATATGTGGAATCTAAAAAATAAACAAATGAATATAACAAAACAGAAACAGACCCATTAGACATAGAGAGTAAACTAGAGGTTACCAGTGGGGAGAGGAAGCAGAAAGGGCAAGATAGGGGTAGGGGGTTAACAGGTAAAAACTGCTAGGTATAAAATAAGCTACAAGGATATATTGTTCAACACAGAGAATATAGTTATAACTATAAATGGAGTATAACCTTTAAAAATTATGAATCACTGTATTGTACACCTGTAACATAATATTGTACATCAAGTATCCTTCAATAAAATAAAATTTCAAAAGAGAACTGGTTACTCAGAATCCTAGGATAGGAACCCTCCCCACCAAAAAAACAAAAACAAAAACAAAAATGAACTGAACCATCTCCCTCCCTCAACAGGCACTTCAGAAAAGCACCTAAATTTAGGAAAGATGCTTTCTTTGATGACACTCTTTTAGGTTCTTCGGGGATCTCTTTCCATCTGGACACACATTTTTTAAGTTTCTTGGGTGCAAGGGAGGAGTGAACCACCAACTCCGGAGATTTGGGCTCAACAACTCTTCTTTGTTAATTCTGGTCTCCAAAATTGCCCATGGCTGCATGTTCACACATGTGGGCACTGTGCCTACAAACTCAGAGACCCATACATGCACTCTCACCTTCACAAACACCCTTGTGTCCATTAACTCAAAACTAAGCACAATAGTCACACACCAAACTCCACACTTACACCCCACACACATCTCAGGATCACAGCTGGCAGCTGCTCTGTTAAGATATTTACAGTGCCTGGAGTGTGGTTGCTTTTCTACTGCAGGGAACCAAGAGCCAGAGGCTGCCCTGCCCAGGACCACCCCCAAAGTGGCTAGTGAGCCAGCCCCAAGTTAATTGACAGATCATAGGGAGAGATACTGCACATTTTGCATGCAGGAGAATAGCCATTATTTGCATATCACTCTCAGAGCAAGCGTCGTGATAAAGAAGAATTAAACACTTGTCAAAATGAATTTAAAATGACAGCATCCCAGGACACCAATTTGACCTCTCCTGAGTCTAGGACAAGCCAAGAAGGGGTTGTTGAGAATTCAAGCCCTGCAGGAGGGAGTTCCAGGACTTTGGGCCCACAGGAGTGCCCCCCCTCCCCTCCCTTTCCTATGGCCAATAGAAGCTCATCATTCCTGCCCTTCCTCATAATGAGATTGGTTTGGAGCTTCGGTGTGTGCCCGACCCTGAATTTCTCCATTGCCTCCTACTGCTTGCTCGTGTGTCTCAAGTCCTGCCTCTCAAGCTCACCTTCCAGTTGCTGCTACAGAGTAAGGAGTCCCTGGGCTGCACAAACCCCATCATTAGTAAACTTATCTGATTTCTGGAGGCCTTTTCTTTACTCATCTGCACCAAAGTTAGTTTTATATATGGTTAACATTCCTGCTCCAAGATTCCGGAGTTGGTATCGAAAGAGATGTAATTACTCCTCTGCCAGACCAGTCCAATGCCAATAGCTGAGTGAGGCAGAGACTACTCTCTTTAAGCCTCCTGCTCCTTGAACTTAGTAGATGCTCAGTAATTTTGATGGACTAGCAAAGCACATCATGCTGGACCCAACAGAAGATCATTTAATAGTGAGTGGCCAAGACTGAAGATCTCTGAGGGCGAGCACGGGGATGTATCTCCTAAGAGGCATGCCTATCTTCCTTAACACTTCTTACCCGAGACTGGTGCTGTCTCCTTGTATGTCCTCTGACATGAAACCTTGAGTCTTCTTTGTGGCATAGAAATGTTACTGGGAAATTTAACTTTCAATATGCTTTCCCAGTTACCAGGCTATTTGTCATGACCTGTGTCCTTTAAATTTCCCTATGAGTGAGCAGGGGAGATATGATTATCGTTCAGATGAGTTCCAAGAGTGACTGTCTGGGTTTGCGGGGCTAAACAGCCAGCAGAACATCGGAACCGGGTCACTTAAGTGTTCTCATTATCCTGTTGGTTCCGCTCTCCCGGGGCCCGGGATGAAGCTGTCTTCCCACTTCTCCCACCTCTGTCCACCCAAGCGCCACAACTCTTCAGTCTGAAGAGGCCAGTCTTGCAGCTAAACGTCCTAGCCTTTGGCTGGAAGGACCGGAAACCAAAGGAAAACCGAATCTTTGACAACTTTGTGCAGCTTTTAGGGAATTATCTCGACAATATAGACTTGGACACGGTGCAGGAGGGCGCAGCAGAAAGAGTGGGTCAGAGGGAATCCCGCAGCTTTGCGGGTTTCTCCGCGGCCCAGACCCATTCAGCGGTCCGCTGGGTCTTCACTTCCCCAGTCGCCCCCAAGTCCGGGGCTGGCCCGCGGGGGAGGGGTACGGGGCTGCAGCTCGGGACGGCGCCCGCCGCTCCGGCCCCAGTTCAAAGCGCAGGGGGCGCGTCCGCCGCGCAGCCGGGAATGTCCGGCCGCTTAAAGCGCTCGCCGGCTCTTTTGTTCCCCAGACCGGGCCTCCGGGGAGAGGGGGCTGGGGGAGGGGACCGGGAGGGGAGGGAAGGGGGGCGGCGGGCGGCGGGAAGAGGGAGGGGCGGGCGGTGCGAGTGCGGAGCGCGCACCCCGGGCGAGGCTGACAGATAGCCGGGGTGGGTGCAAGATGGCGCAAGCGGCCGCGCTCCCTCTGCGCCCCCGGCGCTCCTAGGCAGGCATGTGGCCCCAGCCCCCAGCCGCCCGGGCTCGGCCCCGGCCGGAGCCCCGGCCCCGGCCCCGGCGCCGGCCCCGCGGGACGCTGTGAGCCGCGAGAGGCCCCAGAGCCGCGCGTCGCCGAGCCGAGCGGACCGCGAGCCCCATGGCTGCTCCGCGCGCCGCGCCCCCGCGCTGCCGGCCCCGGCTCCTGCTGCCTCTGCTGCTGTTGCTGCTGCTGCCCGCGCCGAGCGACGGTGAGCTAGGGCGCCCGCGGGCCAGCGGCTGAGGACCGAGCCCCGGGAAGGGCGAGAAGGGAGTAAGCGGGCGCGAGGGGAGGACCCGAGGAGAGCGGCGCGGACCTGCGGGTCGGAGGGACTTGCCCGAGAAGGGGAGGCGAACGGGACGGGGCGCTGAGGCAGGGTTGCCGGGGGCGGCAGGGGAATGCTGAGGATGGAGCCCCCCGAAGAGAGACCGGCATTCCGTCCGCTGCGTCTTCAGGACTCAGGGCAGTGCCCGAGCCCGGACTGAGGGGCAAGGAGCGCGGCAAAGCAGGAGCTCGGCGGGCAGGCTGGAGTTGGGGAGAGGGGGAAACGAGCCATGGGAGACCACAGGGCTGAGGCCCGTCCGAGGGGGCGCGCTGGGGTGCTTGGAGCCCAGGGGTGGGCACAGAGTGGCCCGAGGCAGCCGAGGCAGGAGACGGCAGACCCCGGGGGCGGAGGCCGGGACCGAGCGGGCTGCGCTGGGCGGAGGCACGTCGTGGATTTGGAGCCGGGACTGGGACACGGAGTGCGAGGGAGAGACCGAGGACGAGGAGGAGAAGGAAGATTCCCGGCGGGCCGCGCGTGGGGAGGGAGAAACCCGAGAGACACCCCGCGAGCTGAGGAAGGGGGAAGAGAAGCCGACCGAGGGCTAGCGAGAGGCGGGGATGCTCACGTACCCGCCCTGCCCCGGAGGGTGCACACGCAGAGCTCGGGGTTTGCCGGCTTTGCCGCCCGGAGCTCCGTCACCACCATCCAGTTCCCTCAGTGGCTGTAACAGGCCCATCTCACGGGAGAGGGGCGCAAATCTAGTCCCTTCCCCTCCCACCCCAAGTTCTCAACAGACACTCCTTTGGGCAGTGTTCTCTCCCTTCTTAGCTCGGGAGAAGCGGAATATCGCGGCCGCCTCTAGGAGAAACTTTATCCCCCAGTTGCTGTACTGGGCTTGGGGTGGGGAGCTGAGGCTGCTGAAACGCAGTTCCTGAGAAGGATGGGTAGGGGTTTGAAGGGGCGTGACCCTCAAATGTCTTAAAATACGAATCACCTATCCCTGAGGGTGGGGGAAACGCCCCTAACCCCAGCCTTCCTCCTTCTTTCTCCCCACCCGCCGCCCCATCTCCCCCCAGCCAGGGAGGGCGCTGGTCTGTTAGGGAGGGACCAGCTCCCGGATCGCTAGTTCCCTGGAAATGTGAGGAGGGGTCTGTGGATGCCTTTTCAGCCCAGGTGGGTTCATTCCTCCTGGAGTGAAGTTGTAACTGGTCTGGTAAGTTGCTCGCTTGAGAAGTCGGAGACTCGGCATCATGCCTGGGATTGGAGCTCTTGTCCTTCCTCTCCGGCTTCTTCTGATTCCCTGACCACCCTCGTCTGCCTTCTCTTCTTTCCCCTCCTCTTCCAGTTCTTTCCTCTTCTGCAGGAGTGAAGAGGTTGCTGGGAGTAAAGATTCTAGGAACCTCCCTCCTTCTAAATTTTGGGAAATCTGAGTACATGTTTTGTATCCCTCTTCCTCCTTATGACAAAGGCAAAACAAGCAAAGCAACCAAAACCCAGAGCATCCTAGGGGTGGGGCAGTGGAGCTGGACCATCGCCTAGCCTGTACCCGGTACTGGGCCCACACACCTTTCTCCCTGCCAGGCATCGGACCAGGCCTCAGATGGTTTTGCCAGCAAAATGAAGCAGTGATTTATTACTATCTCACTTTATATTTGTTTAGAACTTTTAACTTTTCATAGTGCAGTGCCTTTGAACTGTTAGTCATATTTAACAACCATACAACGCAAGCCATATTGTTGTTCCTGATTTAAACAGACGAGTACCAAGAAGCCCGCAAAGGTTGAATACTTTACCTGAGCTCACACCCTGAAAGTCTGTGAGACTTCAGTGCTTAACGAGGGTGACCACAGAAGTGGCAGCGGCTGTATTGGAATCAGTGTTGCTTTTAGATCCCAGATTTGCAGCTGTTAACTCTGAGGCCTCGGACAAGTTGCTTAACATCTCTGGTCTTCAGTTTCCTTTTCTGTAAAAGATACAAATAAAAAAAAAGATGGTAGAAACAATATCCATCTCTCTGAGATGGTCTGTTGATTAAGTAACTATACTGCATGAGATGCACAAAGGTCTATATAGTAATAGAGATTCCTATTAACATCACAGAATGATGAGGATGGGGTACACAGATCCAGAGAACTTGGAACACCTGTGTCTGCTCATTCCACACTAACCTCTCCTTTTCCTCTCATCTCCCCTGCCTGATGCAGGTCTTGGCCACTCTGCCGAACTGGCATTTGCTGTGGAGCCAAGCGATGATGTTGCAGTCCCTGGGCAGCCTGTAGTGCTGGGCTGCAGGGTGGAGGGGACCCCTCCAGTGAGAATCACCTGGAGGAAGAATGGGGTGGAGCTGCCGGAGAGTACCCACTCCACCGTGCTGGCCAATGGCTCGTTGATGATCCGCCACTTCCTGCTGGATGGAGGAGGCAGCCCTTCAGACGAGGGGGACTATGAGTGTGTGGCTCAGAACCGCTTTGGGCTGGTGGTCAGCCGGAAGGCTCGAATCCAGGCTGCAAGTAAGTGGGTGCCCTTACTTTTGTTTTCCAGGCCATGGGGGGATAGAGGGAGCAGTTCCATCTTATGCAGCTTCTGGAGCCCTAATTTCTCAGCATGGGTCAGTTGAGAGGAGCATAGCAGTAATTTGCGGTGGTGGAATTATATCATATATTCATTTAACTGATTGGAATGCAATTTGACAAGAATGTAGCCAGACACTGTTGTGGGAAGAGGGAGAGAGAGAGACAGCAAGCTTTATCCAGTTCTTGGGTCAGTGTGTCTTAGTTTCCATATGCCTGTATATTGTGAGCATCCCAGTCTATCGAGTATGATTTTTGTGTTTAAATATAAACAGTTGTCATACTTTGGGGGTAATTTAAGAGATTTTTGAAGGGTAATTTTGGTTACATGCAATTTTTCATTACGTGCTGACTTTCAAACCTTTTGGGTAGAATAAAACCTCACTGTACCAGTGATGACATTCTGAAGCTTGTCAACAATTTGCTTTACAAAAATATGATAGAATAATTTCAGGGTTAACACAATGATGACATTACTCCCACTCACCTTCATGCTGGTGTACTTTTTAAAAATTTTCAGCTTTATTGAGGTGTAATTGACCATAAAATTATAAGATTTTTTTTTTTTTCTGCTGTACGCGGGCCTCTCACTGCTGTGGCCTCTCCCGTTGCGGAGCACAGGCTCCAGTGCAGGCTCAGTGGCCATGGCTCACGGGCCCAGCCGCTCCGTGGCATGTGGGATCCTCCCAGACCAGGGCACGAACCCGTGTCCCCTGCATCAGCAGGCGGACTCTCAACCACTGCGCCACCAGGGAAGCCCTGGTGTGCTTTTTAGATTGGGAGAGAAGAGGTGTTTCAGCCCTAGACTTGTGCTTTGCTTGTGCTGATGGACCACCAGTAATTGTGATAATGAAATGATGGCCGTGCTTTACTGCCCTTTCCTGCAAAAAGTCTGTTGTTGTTGTTGTTTAATCTGTATACACTCATTGTTACAAAACAATGAATTTTTACATAAACCAAAATTATTTATGTATCGTGGGAAGGTGGCAGGCTGTGAGGGTGGGTGATCATGGTTGAGAACCACTGCTCTTGAGGAAGGGCAAAAGTTTTGCCAAGTGGAAAATGTTCTCCATCCCATATCTCTATGCTTCTGTGTGGGGGGGGGTGTCCCTTAAAGGGGTTGCTTTAACTTTGGTTGGTAATCATTTTAGCTAATATTTATAAAGAAAGCAATTGCTGCATACTGGGCTCCCTGCCTAAGTGCTTTACATGAATTATCTCATTTAGTCATCGTGATGACACTGGAAGATAGGCAGTTATCATCCCTCTTTTACAGATGAAAAAACTGAGATGTAGGGGGATTTGTGACATTCTGGTGAGCAGAGGAGGCAGGACTGCAGTCTAGGTATTCTGAACCCTGCACAGTCCCACTTAGCTCCTGTGGCACGCTGCCTCTTCCCCGTCTGATCGCTGACAAGTTTCTTCCTGGCTCTGAGGGCATTTGCACAGTTGCTCTGAACGGCTGGTGAGTGATGAATCATTCTGAGGCAGGAGCCCTCTAGTTGGGTTTAAGATGCCCCTTTGTTCTAAGGAAGGCTCATCCAGGCCCCCATATGGAGCTCTCTGGGAGGCAGCCCTGGACCTTGAGACTGAATCACTTCTGGCTGAGCGACCCCTCATCCCCCGGTCCTCCTGGCGGTGCAGGGGAAGGCTGGTGCAGCTTCTGAGCAGATGGCTGGGTGTGAGGAAGAGAAGCGTGGATGGAGTGTAGGGACCCGAGGAAGATTTTCGGGCTGGAGAAAAGAGACTTCTCAGGGAGCTGCTCCCTGGCTTGTGTCAACACTGAAAGTTAGATGGCCCCTGCATCACCAGCCTAGAATTCTGGGAGATGAATCCCCAGGTGTTTATATATAGCTAATTGTAAATGTGCTTTTCTATAAATGGTAATTCCTTCAAGATGTTTGGCTTCCTTAAACTCCTAACAGTATAAGAAAAGTGAGCTGTGGGCTCTGGCTGGGGGAAGGGCCAGTGGGCGAGGTCAGCTTGGTTAATCCTTTGGGGTCCTGAGGACAGCTGGGGGTTTGCCTCCAAACACTGGCAGTCTGATGCAGCCTCTCTCCCCCACAAGGCTCGTGGCCCCATGAGGAATGCTTGGATACCAAGCAACCGGGTGGCTGGATCCCCTTTTCTCACTTCATAGGCTGATGTCCCTAGGAACCTCCAAAGCTGATTAGCTGCCTGGGTTTTCTCCTTTGGTAATAACTCCCTGCCCGCATGCCTGCAGGCAGGGCAGATGTTGTGTGACATGGGAGGGTGCCTTCTGAAAAGGTGTGAGGTGCCCTCCAGAGCCCCTGATTCTCCTGCCTGCTCCACAGGGGCTGATAGGGCGGGGGTATGCTAAGCACCCCTCACAGACACACAGTCCACCCAGTCGACTAACCCAGTGAGGCAGCTCGGGGTCCAGGTGAGTGTGGGTAGGTCTGCTGGGGCATCCAAGCTCTGGGCCAGAGGCCGATGGCTGGGAATGCCCCCTCTCCCATCCCAGTGGGCTTGGATGCTGTCATTGAAAGATGGCCTGCCCAGGATGGGCTAGGCTACAGGCTGATTCCTTGGGGGCTTTAGTTCCAAGTATCTCTTTTTTTAGGACAGAGTGGCTCAGGGTCCTAGGAACACTCGTGCTTCCAGCACGTCTGGTTTCTCTGCCTTGCCGTTCCATGTGTTTATAGTTTGGGGGCTGAAAATTGAGACACTTGTTAAGGATGAGACCCTGGACAAGTTAATCTCTCCGTGGCCCAGTTTCCTCACCATCATGTGAAATGTGCATATAATCCTACTTTGTAGGATGGTTGTAAGGACTAACACACCCCATGCTTTGCCTGGCACAGAGGAGGCGCTTGGTAATGGAGTCAGTACCTTTTTCTTCATTTAAAGGTGATTCCGCTGATGTTGCCAGCAATAGCAGACTGCCTGAATCCGCTCCCAGGCCCCAGCTTTCTCCCGTGCTGGGATTCAGTTAGGGAGTACTCTAGGGAAATCTCTCAAGGAGTAGAATTATTGGAGCCGGAGTGCAACCTGTTCTGTTTTAACCCCTTCGTGGGAGGGCCTGGGGTTTCTCCCAAGCCTCTGAGCATTGTCTGAAGCTTGACTGGCCTGTGAGACCCTCTGCCATCCCTCTGGAGGGGCTCCAGGAAGGGCATGTGGGTCACCCGATCCAGTGGGAACATGCATTGGCTCACACCTGTTGAGGTCTGTGTGGCTGGATGACTCCAAAGAGGGATGGGCTAGCTACAAGGAGGGGGGATGATTAGGAGGGAGACCCACCCCCAGCTCTCCTCAGGCAGATGCCCTCATTTCCTGCCTCTCACTTCCTGGCCTCAGTTCTTGGTCTCAGGCCCCTTGGGAAACTGGAGCTAGATGATCTAGATCAGGACTTTTCAGACTTTACTATGCCTGTGAGTTCCCTGGGGATCTTGATAAAATTCAGATTGTGAATCAGTAGGTCTAGGCCAAGGCCTGGGGTTCTGCAGGTCTAACGAGATCCCAGGTGATGCCAATGGTGCTGGCCCACAGGTGCGGTGGAGAGCCCCCTCCCATGTCAGAATCACTGGTTGGGGGGGGTCTGTGGGCAGCACAGTGAAGTCCGTAGAATATGGGCTTCAGGGCCGCACCTAGGTGGGTCTGAACCCCAGCTCTGCCACTCACTGATGAAGTGTCCTTAGCAAGAGTTACTTTTAACTCTCTTGAGTCTTTGTGCTCTCATCTGAAAAAAATGAGCATAATCCCATCAGCCTATCAGGACCGTTGGAGGATTAAATGAGATGATGGATGGAAAGCACCTGGCACAGGACTTGGCCTCTAGGAAATGCTCATTACGTATTATTGTTAGTACTAGGTATTGAGCTCTGATTTCGGATGAGGACCAGCCTGTTCCAATGCAGGCAGGGCTCTCAAAAGAGCCAGGAATGCCTCCCCTGCAGTCTGGGGCCATCCTGACTGGGGTATCCAACAATGGTTATGAGGGTGGGCTGTGGAGGCAAACACACCCCCCAGCTGGAGGGACTTGGGTAACTGGACTCTCTGAGTCTCAGTTTCCTCATCTTTTTTTTTTTTTTGCGGTACGTGGGCCTCTCACTGTTGTGGCCTCTCCCGTTGCGGAGCACAGGCTCCAGACACGCAGGCTCAGTGGCCATGGCTCACGGGCCCAGCTGCTCTGCGGTATGTGGGATCTTCCCGGACCCGGGCACGAACCTGTGTCCCCTGCATCGGCAGGCGGACTCCCAACCACTGCACCACCAGGGAAGCCCCTCCTCATCTTTAAATTGGAAGAAATAATACTTACCGAGGAGGAATGCTATGAGGATTACCTATGAGAATACGCGTAAAGAACTTAGCACAGTGCAGGGTACGTAGAAAGTGTTCCTTAGATACTATGATTATTCTGGGGAGGTAACAGGTGAGAAATGTGAAGTTCTAAGCTCCTTTAGATGTGGTGGTTCCAGGAAGGCACTGGTGAGCCCAGACTCCTAGAAAGAGGCAGCGGAGTATGGTGAGAGGAGTGGAAGTCCAATTCTAGTCCCATGCTGTCTCCACCCCAGTAAGTCACCTACGTCTCAGGCCCTCAGTCACCCACTCCTAAAGGCTGAATCATTCTCAGCCTGTCTGAGGGAGGGCAGTTTAACCAACTACTCTGGAATCTCTTTCAGCAGCAAGACCCATGCTTGTGTGGATCTGGGGGCAGGGTCTGGGCATAGGTCTTTGGAACCAGGTCTGGGTGGGGGGTTGGGAAAACTTTGGGCTGGAGCTGCTAGGTGGTACAGCTTGTGTGAGGGGACCCCGGAGGGCCTCAGTGTAGACAGTGGGATGTGCAGGGAAGCGGTTCCTGGCACAATATCTGGTAACTCTGGAAGCCTTTGTCACCTGGAGGCCTTTGTCACCCAAGCTTTTCTTTCCCCCTTGAGGGGCAGCTCAGCCAAAGTAACCCTGAGGAAGTCTCCCCTCTGCCCCTTGCACGCGTCTACCTACCCATTAGAGCAGGAAGCAGGCGCTGCAGCTGAGTTGCTGCTGGTGTGATGAGTGGCCATGACAAGGCCTTCTCTCGTGCCAGGCAGGTCACCCATAAGTATGCTATGGCGCAGAGGTAGGTGCAAATGGGTGAGGGTCGGGGCCTTCTCCCTGCCAGTCAGGACTCCACAGACCAACCCCATTTGGTGTTCCTGAGAAGCTGTGAGGTGTGATGGAAAGGGCCTTGCCTGGACACAAGGAGTCCTATGTGGCTCTGGGCAAGTCACTCACCCTCTCTGGACTTTGCTTTTCTCATCGTAATATTGAGCAGTTGGACCAAGGTTCATCTCTGCTCTACCGTATTAAGGCTTCCTTTCCATCCAGTCAGTCCTTGGGACATGCCTGCCTTCCCTGAGCCTTTTCCCAGTCTATTCTGCTCGTCCCTTACCCGATCCCTCCCCAAAGACCACTTAGTTTAGAGTAATTTCTTCTTCCCGCTCCTAAGGGGGGGAGTACTTGTGGTCTGCGGCATTCAGGCTCAGCCCTCCTCTCAGTGAGGGCTGCTTGCATTGTTAAGTAACTGTTTTGTGGCTGGATAGTCCATCTGTCTACTCAACTAGATTTTAAGCTCCTAAGGGGCTTCTCTTCCTTTTGTATTTCTCACCTCCCCTGCCTGTGGAGCTTGGTAAAAACTAAATGAACATGCGGCCTTCTGGGTGCAAAGCTCTGTCTCTCTCAGCTTCTCTTTTGCTTTCTCTCTGTTTCTCCCTACCTCGTAATTGATAACATAGCTCATAGGAACAGAAGCTTGTGAACGGGGAGGATCGGCAGGGGACTATAACACACTGGGAGCAAAATCATGGGGGTGGCGGCTGCTGTGTGTTTATCTCTAGAGGAGCTGAGACTCTCTCTTCCTCACCAGATGGGGTGCGAATCAGAGACCAAATTGCTTGGTAGTCCTCATGCCTGGGTCTTGGGATCTCCTGCCTTGGACTTTATTCCCTGGCTGGATGAAGGCTGTGTCCCCAGGCCCACTGGCCCCAACTGTGGGGGGAGGACCGCCCCTCACCCCACCAGCAGGACTTGAGTGTGGAAGTCGAAATCTTCTGGTTCCCACACCTTGGCTCCACTGTCGCAGGCAGCCAGCTGGCCCCTTGAACACAATGTGCAAATCTTCTCTGTTCCTGTTCCGGCATTGTCCGTGGCCGGGCGCCTTGGCTGGGAATGTGGGCCGGTGAATAGGAGAGGCATTTGCAGCCTGCAAATGAAACAGGCCCCCAGTCCCCCTTAGCCCCCTATTCCCTCCCCACCCCCAGGGAGAAAGGACTTTTTCACTTCTGGCCTTCTTGTATTGCCTTTCCCTCTCCTCTCCAAAGTCCCTGCAGCCGTGTGTGTGTGTGTGTGTGTGTGTGTGTGTGTGTGTGTGTGTGTGTGTGTGTGTGTGTGTGTGTGTGTGTGTGTGTGTGTGTGTGTGTGTGTGTGTGTGTGTGTGTGTGTGTGTGTGTGTGTGTGTGTGTGTGTGTGTGTGTGTGTGTGTGTGTAAGAGACTTTTCACAGCAGCTTGAAGGTTGTTCAACACAGCCTTTAATAAAAGTAGAATGGAACAGAAGGGCACCCAGGATGGAAAACCAAACAGCTCACTGCTGTCTTTGTTTAAACTGGACCAAGTGATTCCAAAAATGTCTGCCTGTGTAACTAACCTATGCCTCCCTAAGATCTCCGGCCGTAGTCTTGTTGCAACAAGAAATGTAGAGACCAGTAGTGTGTGTGTATATTGCCACATGGGCCTCTGTGGGTACCTGAGCACACAGGTGTGTGTTGAAGGAGGTGCACAGGGCTTACGATTGGGGTCCAGCTCTCCTCAAAGGAGGCTCCTGTGGGAACCCCTCCTCCCTTGAGCAGTGTGACCAGGCTAGAGATCTAGAGTGGACAGAACTGGTGCAGGGCAAGAGGGAGGGGTAGATAATTCTATTAGGTCCTGCAGCTGAAGTGAGGGAGGAGGGAGAAAAAGCCTTAGGTCACTGGTGGAGCGTGGGGTTTACATGACAGGCATGTGGGCCCGGCCATAGTACCTCTGGGGAGTCTAGGCCATAGTTTTCTTACTCATTAGACGAGTGCCAGCAATCTGGCTGCAATCCGAGCCTGCTGGCCAGGGCTGCTCCATCCTCCATCCTCCCTCCCCTGCCCCAAACCCCCCACCTCCCCACCAAAGGACCGTTCTTTGATTTCTGAGCTCGCTTCCCCTGCCCCCAACTTTGTTCACCCTGTTCCAAGAAAGGCTAACCCTTTGTGACTGCCTGCAAATGCAAGGGAGGAGCAGAAAAGAGAGTGACCTCTATGGATGGGAGCAGTCCCGGGGGCTTCCTAAAGAGGGGTGACTGGACAGATGACACTGTGACCCAGGGAAAGTGGAAAGGCGGGGGCCCAGCAAGGGCCTGAAGAGGGGCAAGCAAGGAGGAACTGCAGGCCAGACCCCAGACCACAGGGAGATGGAGAGGGTGGGAGTACGGGCTTAATCCAGGCCAGCGCCACCTGGTTCAGGCAGAGGGCTCCAGCTCACGCTCTCTGTCTCTCCTCTGGATCTTAGTCTCGGGGCTCCTCAGTCTCTGACACTCCCACACTCTGCCCCACCTCTGCCTTCCTGTGAGGCCATGTTTAGGGTCTCTGTCTTCATCACTCCTCAGTCCTCCTTTCTCCGGCCCTACCGTCTTCCTTTCTCCGGCTCTCTTTATTGTTCTGTCCTTCCTCCTGCCTCTTTCTCCAGTTGTAGCAATTCCAATTCCTGTGTCCACCATCCTCTGCTGCGCTTGGAGGGAGATACTAGTGTTTCAGGAGCAAAAGTAGGTGAGCTCAGACTTCAGCATAGAGCAAAGAGATAGGAAGAGGAGAGTCTGAGACGGTGAGGTTCAAAGAAGACCCCGAAGGAAGGGGTCTGGGGCCTCCCCAGCAAGTCAGAGTCTCCCTGGGGGCACACCTTCCCGGAGAGGAATCTGAGAACACTGGCCCCTGCTCGGGGCCTGTCTCTGAGCCCGGACACTGACCACAGTGGGTGGGTGGGGGCAGCCCCTGGGCTGCTCTCTGGAATGCTGGTGTTGGGTTGCAGTGCAGATGCGAGCAGTGATAATGGGCAGGAACTGGACTTTCTGGTCTGGCTGCTGCCCCCAAGGCCATTGGAATGTGAGGGGGGGGACTAGCAAGAGGCCCCAGGGACTTGGGGTGGGCAGATGGAGACCAGACCACCTAAATGGAGAGGAGGAGGAGAGAGAACCAAGTTCTAGCCCTTTCACTGAGTTGCAGGCTACAGCAAAAGAATCCTAAAATTCCTGGTTCGTCTAGGACCTTGGAGGTCTTCCCAGCTTCTAAGTAGAATCACAGGCATCCAGACTACAGGGGACACTTTGGAGCTCAGCTGGTTCTACCTTCTCATTTTACAGACTTGAAAACTGAGGCCCCAAGAGGGTAACCTGCCCAAGGATGTGATTGGTCCTCCAGCCTGGGCAGGTTAGAGAGTCCCTTGTGCCTCTTGGCTTGCCCAGTGCCTCACTGCTCTCTGGTTGGGGAAGGGGGGGATCTTTTTATATCCCCTCCAGGGCAGACTGGCACATATATTTCCATTTATTGTGTGTGTCCTGCCCTACCCCAGGCTCTGTCTGTGGTTGTAGTTCTGGATGTGAGTGTTAGCCAGCAGATCTCGGGTATGGGCTTCTGACATCCATGGCATATTTCAGAGAGCGTCTGAGTTTCCAAAGCACCCTGTATGCTGAGCTGAGTGGTTTGAGGGCTACCTAAGTGCTGGTGCTGGTGATGAACTAACCAGTAGTAGTGGGAGTGGTCCTAGTTATATGCGGCTGCACAGTCCTAAGCCCTCTGTGTGTTAATTTACTTAATTCCCACGGCATTTCCATTGGTAGCGTTACTAGTCCTATTTTACTAGTCCTATTACTAGTCATTTTACAAATGAGTAAACAGAAGCCCAGAATGGTGAATTAACTTGCCCAAGGGTACACAGTAAGTAGAGAAGCTGCGATTGAAACCCGGTCTGCCTGACCCCAAATTCAATGACCTGAGTGTCCTTAGTGGGGGTGAGTCCCTTGAGAACATAATCAGTATTTTTGCCTCAGAAATAGAGCCAGGTACCTGGGCACATGCAGGGTGGGTGTGCCGGAGCGTTGGGAACAGAGAACAGCTGAGAACCCTGGCCAAAGTGGGAGCCACTTCCGGGTGTGCCAGACGGGGCTACATGCCCCCAGCCCCAGCTGTTGCTGGAGGCCTGCAGAGAGTCTGGAGGGCTGGGATGCTCTGCAGAGAGAAGTCTTGTCCTACCTGTGAGGCTGGGCAGAGTGGCTGGGTATGGGTTCCCAGCAGGAGAGGAAGCTGGGAGGGTACTGGGGAGCTTGAGATAGAGGTGGGAGTTACATCTTTCCAGGAGGAAAGACACAGGAAAGACACGCTCCCTGCCTGACGTTCCCCGCCCCCCAAGGCCCCCTTAGCTCCCTTTCCCTTTCTTGTTTCCCACATAATGACGCTGATTGCTTCACATCTGTCATAATTACTCTTTGTTTGAAAATTCAGAACAAATCACAGGAGAGGAACTGGTGTGGCTCGGGGAAGGATCCTTCTCCCCAGGGGTTCTGGAGGTGGGGGCCGGGTAGTAGGGAAGAGACGTAATCAGCCTGGAGGATGCAGGAGCCAGGCTGCTGATTGTCCTTGTGCTGTCCCCTTGCCTGGGCAAGCTGGCCTAAGACCTCGTGGAGTTCTGTGGCCCCCACCCCGACCACCGTCCCTGCCTGCTGTGGTGGCTGGGAGATTCTGCCACTACCCCGACCTGGGTGAGGGGTCTGTGTGAGGCCCCTGCTCCCCTGGCCCCACTGAACAATGTATTGGATGGGGGGCTTCATGGTAAACCCAGCAGTACCACGGGGAGGGCAGTCTGTGCCTGCTGGGAGGGCACAGGGCCTTACTGGCAAGGGGAATGGGCAGTTGCGTCTGGGGTCCCTAGAACAGGGCAGACTTTGGGTCTCTGGGTGAGAACCAGGAATGGGGGTTGGGGAGGGAGCACCAGACCAGACCCTCTTGGGATCCAGCAGCAGCCCTGGGTGCTCAGCGTTTCTTCACCCTCACTCTCGGCAACCTGACTTCTGGGGTAGGTCCTGGTTCCTGCCCCCATCCCTACCTGAAGGCTCTTGGTTTGGGGGCTGATAATTCCATGGGGCATATGCCCTGGCCTGTGGCCCTGCCTACCATGGACCTGCCTCCATGTCATCCTCCCCACATAGCCCTTTCCCACCTGAGATGGTGTCTGCAAAGACGGCACTTGTGTGGGGAGAAATCAAGGACAACCTAGAATTCATCCCCAAACCCTGCCTGTAATAAAACCCCGCTTGCTCTTGCTGTGGGACTGTGGTGGGACTACAGACACCCTCAGGGAGTTGGAGCCAGTGTGAGATGCAGATAGACTTGCACTGACGACCAGCTCTGGGTTCAAGTTTCCTCCTTCCCTTAAAGCTGTTGGGCCTCAGTTTGTCTTGGTGGGAAATGGGAGGGAGCACTGCCCTGCCTGTCTTTCAAAGGGGAGAGGATGAGGAGGGTCCGGGCATTTGTAGAATGTAGGGTTATGCCCCCCATCCACCAGTGGAGGCACCCTTTATTCAGGCTTCAGAGGGCATTGGTGTCAGCAGGGCAGAGAAGCTAGGGGGAGGGCTGAGTCTTGGAGACCGGACTTTCTGGGAGGTTCCTGACTTAGCCTGGTTTGGAGGGGACATCTCCTCTGGCCTCACCATTATTGACTGAGGGTCATGGGAGGAGCCTGGACTTGACATGGACATCATCATTACTTCCGTGCCCTCCTTGGCTCCCACTTCAACAAGAAGCTGCTTTTAATATGTAAATATTCAACTCATCCCAGTGTGACTTGGGATCCAGAAAATCCAAAGTTTACCTTCCTGGACCTCAGTTTCCCCATAGGTGGAAGGTAGTGTGGAGAGGACCAGATTGCAAGGTTCCTAAAGTCCCTTCCCACGTCTAAAATGCTGAGACACTGACTTGTTTTGTCTTGAACACGGTTCCCTCCTCCCCGGCTCTCCTCTCTACCTGTCCCCAGGCTGGCTCTAGCTCTCTCCTCCATCTCCCTCTCCCATTCCCCTCTCTCCTGCGCTGGGCTTGGCCTCCTCCTTTTTGAAATATCGGGATCAAAGTTCTGCAGCAAAGCTCTCCTGTCATCCTCACCCTCTGTCGCTCCCCCAGCCCAGTCGCCACCCGCCTGGCTCCCGGCGGCAGCGCATGTGTCCGAAGTGGCCGGCAGGGTCCTCACAGCCCAGGCGGGGCGGGGCTGTGTGCTCGCCCATCCTGCGCAGGGACTGGCTCTCCGCCCTGGGGCGAGCATGGTGGGAAGAGAGTGGACCGGTGCGGGGAGGAGTGTGGGGGGAAGCCGCGCTCCGAAAAACGACCCCTCTCCCTTGCATCGGGGAAGAGGGATGCCCCCCACCTCCAGCACCAAGCGAGGCTGCTGCTCCAGGAGGCCCGGCTGGCTCGGCTGGCCAGCACACGGCGGAATCGATGCACATTCAATTAACCTTACCGCGCTGCGCAGCCTCTGACCTGTCAAGTCACCAAGCCCCAGCCCCGTGTGTCTGTGGCTGTGAGAACGTGTATGCGTGTGCAAGTGCGTATGAGTATCTGTGGTCTGCGAATGCACGTGTCCTCGCTGGAGCTCCAGCATGGTGCCTCAGGGTCACTAATTCCCTGGCCTTCACCTGTTAACTCGGGAACTGGCTCCCACTAACTGGTGGCCTCCAGCTGCTCTTAGGGAGCAAAGTGGAACCGGAGAGTGGAGGTCTCGGGTTCCCAGACCCCTTCCTCCCAGTTGGCTTGGGGTATAGGCCAGGCATTTCTGACATGGGGCGGGAGATGGACAAAAGTTTGTGGGCAAACCTTTGAACAGGCAAGCTCTACTAGGGAAAGGAAGCAGAGCGGGTCCCAGAGCCTTCACAGAACAGCGGACTGAACAGAGGTGGGTGCTTGTCTCCCTGACAGTGCTGGGGAGTGCACTCACCCAGGGGCAGGCAGGAATGGGGAGAGGGGAGCTTTCCAGGTTTTGCTGATTCACCCTGACCCTATTCCCCCTCTCCCCCAGCCTCTTACCCATGTTTCTCACATCACTGCTGTGGAAGCTGAGATCCAGAGAGGGCCTTGACCCAAGCAAGTCCTGGGTGTACAGAACTGGGACTGAAAGCGGTCAGATGCTCTTTCCAATGTGCCGATTGGCCAAACGGAATTTGGGCTCTAACTTCAGAGCCAGGATCTTAGAAAACTGAAACCCAGTATTTGGCTTGTGATAAACAATTCTTGGATCTCCTTCTGCCGTCTTCACATCTGGCTTGTTTTTTCCTCACCTCGCCCCCCACCCCCTCGTGGGTTATCTTTGTTTTGCCTTTTATATCCCAGCTTATATGGAATGTCACCTTCTTTCTGCAGTAATTCCCCTCACCCTAAGTGTATTTTTAAAGAGAGGCATCTTTTTTTTTTTTTTTTTTTTTGCGGTACACAGGCCTCTCACTGTTGTGGCCTCTCCCGCTGTGGAGCACAGGCTCCGGACGCGCAGGCTCAGCGGCCATGGTTCACGGGCCCAGCCGCTCCGTGGCATGTGGGATCCTCCCGGGCCAGGGCACGAACCCGTGTCCCCTGCATTGGCAGGCGGACTCCCAACCACTGCGCCACCAGGGAAGCCTGAGAGGCATCTTTTTATTTATTTATTTATTTATTTATTTTATTTTTGGCTGCGTTGGATCTTCGTTTCTGTGCGAGGGCTTTCTCTAGTTGCGGCAAGTGGGGGCCACTCTTCATCGTCGTGCGTGGGCCTCTCACTGTCGCGGCCTCTCTTGTTGTGGAGCACAGGCTCCAGACGTGCAGGCTCAGTAGTTGGGGCTCACAGGCTTAGTTGCTCCGCGGCATGTGGGATCTTCCCAGACTAGGGCTCGAACCCGTGTCCCCTGCATTGGCAGGCAGACTCTCAACCACTGCACCACCAGGGAAGCCCACCCTAATTGTTTTGAGGTCTCTTAAAATTGTATTCCAGACCTCTAGTACCTTAGAGAAACCCTGTCTAAATTAGTCCTACTTGAAGATTGGGTTAGAATATTCTTGATTCCACTATATCAGAAGACCAATAATGAATGATATTACATAGAATGAGCCTCAGGATTGAGCCTGTCTGATATTCCTGCTCTCCTGTGTTTCTGATTTTGCTTCTCAAATCATTTTCCCATCTAACTGTGACAAAATCAAGATTATTACAAGCAAGGCTGGTAAGTGTAAGGTTGATGGGATCAAGGCTTTCCTGAAATAAAGCTATATAGCTTTTATTACATCAATTCAAGAAGGATTCATTGAGCTGTATGCCCAGCTTTGCTTTTTTGGGGTGGGGAGAACCAGAAGACACCGGTCTGTTCTGGGACAGTGAGTATATAGCTTGTTCCTTCCACTGGTTTGCACAGTTCTTGGCAGGAGGGGCTATAGCTCCTCTGTGCATCCTCAGCACTAAACACACGGCTTGGCCTGGAGTTGGTGCCTAGGGAGGGTGAGAATGGGGAGCTGTGGGCATATGAAAAGGAGGGTAGGACCACCCACCCTCTGGAGCTCAACAGCCTGGACTTGGGGGAGGGCAGGTAAAACTGAGTCAGATATTACTCAAGGGCCTACTGGGTGGTTTCACCTAAGCCAGTCTCCAAAGGCTTCCAAGTCCCTACTGTCAGGAGCTAAGAGCAGCCATGTCTGCATCAAACTGTATACTGAGTCTCCTACTCCAGCTTCTAGTCTTAAAAGGCACCCCTGTCTCCCTATTCTGTTCCCTTCCAGGGTCCCACTGCTGACCACTTGGGGGAGGATTGGGACTGGACTGAGCTGCAGGTGCCATGACTGAGTGCTGAGTGGGAAGGGGTTGGCCTGGTGAGTTCAGATCCCGGTTTGCCACCCCAGGAGAGGTGGCTGCTGGTACTCAGTCACCTCAGGGTGGAACACCCTTCCAGGCAAGCTATAGAAAGTCCCAGGATGCCAGACCATTGGCCTCACCCCCAGAATAGCTAACAGGCCAGTTCCATACTGGGAAGTGTCCCTCTTCCCTCGAGCTTCATGTGCATCCTCTTTGGAAGGACTATACCTGCATATACATGCCTACCTTCGTGTTATCTTGAAAAGTCATAACCATGATAACAAAGCATCCTGTGAATGCATGTTGCTGTGGGAATGGGTAAGAAGAGAAAAAACACACTCTCATTATTTTACTCATTATCTTCTTATCAAAATAGTCACCCATGGAGCATTATTTTTAAAGTTACTTATGGTCTTGGGTTTGGGGAAAGAAGAGATGCGAGGAGAAACAGGCTTCCTTTTTTAAAAAAAGCACTTTTTTAGTTAAAAGTATTGAATCTCGGGCTTCCCTGGTGGCGCAGTGGTTGGGAGTCTGCCTGCCGATGCGGGGGACACGGGTTCGTGCCCCGGTCTGGGAGGATCCCACATGCCGCGGAGCGGCTGGGCCCGTGAGCCATGGCTGCTGGGCCTGCGTGTCCGGAGCCTGTGCTCCGCAACGGGAGAGGCCGCAGCGGTGAGAGGCCCGTGTACCGCAAAAAAAAAAAAAAAAAAAAGTATTGAATCTCTAATTTGGGCCTGGAGGCTCCTTACGTTTTATGAATAGAGGATCATTTCCAAAGTATAATTTTCTGGAGTTTAGACATTCAGGCACTCTTGTTGAAATCTGGACAAACCATAAGGACACACATATAGTAATATATAATAACAATTATACTTGTAGTTTCTGTTTGAATGGTCATTTTAGCCTTGTAAAATGAAGCTAGTTGCCTGTATAGCATTAGAATGATCTCTGATTACTACCAACTAGCTGTTGCTTCCTTGGATAAGCCCCTTCTTTTCTCTAGATGAGGGGACCTTAAGCATCATTCCTAAGGGTCCTTGGGTCTGTGGAGGGGGCTCAGGGGCTGGAGATGGGGGAAAGAGAAAAGTCAGATTGGTGGGGCTCCAGGCTTCCTACATCTACCACATCCACAGCAGCTCTGCTTTATCTTTTTGTTTTGTTTTGGAGTTCTTTAAACCAACTAACTAGGCAGATCAACTAAGTAGGCAGAAGGGCCTAAGCAGGGGAGTAGTTCAGCAGCAGCAGGTGCTGGGACGCCAAGTGGGCTTAAGATTCTGGAGCCTTAGGCAGAAGAAATACGACTCTAAGATGCAGATTTAGGAGAATTATAAAGAAAAACATTATGATCATATTGGAGGTCATGACCAGGGTTAAATTAAACCCTGATTCAGAGTTGGGTTAGAAAAACAATGACCTATACTTAGATTTTTCTCTCCTTTTAAAAAGCATGCTTTTCATGTATCACTGCTACAACCAGTGCTAGGTAATGTTAAATGTGGTTGATCAGTCAAAAGAAGGAACCATTTTGGCTGCTGTTTAGTCTCTGAACAAGTGTTATCCATTCTTTAATTTTATTCTCTAATAAATGGATGGATGGATGGATGGTCCTGTTTCAGAGTCTAGTTATGGGCTGCCCACAAAGGGCTTATAATCTAGTCGTGGTAACGTGGACATCAGAACATTAGGAAAGATTGCTGCCTCAGAAAGAGCTCTGTAACATGCATCGTAAGCGGTGCTAGCTAAGGGCTACTGGGTCAGCCCAACAGCCTACTGTTGATCTGAGCAACAGACCTTTTTATCACTTGAGAAGCCTGATAGAACATTGGATCTTATGTATGACATTCCTCCTTTAGGCAGAAGTAGTCTAAGAGCCCATCCGAAGGGATTAGGAAGTATGTGCTTCCCAGGAAAAGGATACTGGAACTGAAGGATATTAAAGCAGGTCAGTTCTCAAATCAGCACATCTCAAAGAGCATCTGTCCTATACCTACCTGCTTCTGAGCTGAGTACACTGGGGATAGAAAGATAAGACACCTCCTGATCTTGAAGGATGTAATCTCCTCTTCCCCCCCCACCAAAAAGCAACCTTACTTGGTGGTGACCATGAAGAGAAGGCAGCCTGATAAAGCACAGAAACTGTTGAATGCATAAACAGTGTGATCATCAGCTTGTCCATGTGCATCGTGATTTCCTTTAGTGCTGATTTCTAAGCTGAGCCCCTCACATCCTTATACAGGAAAAAAAGGAAATGCCTGAAGCTAGTCCGGTTCCTGATAATGAGTCGGCTTCCATAGGCAAGTGGTTGGAACTCCAGTCTTACCTTTCCATCCACCATTCTCATCGGGACCTTTCTTGGATCAAAACAGTGGCCTTGGTGCTTCGGCATTACCTCCGAATCCTGAAACCTGGCTCTGCAGACCTTGGATAATTTGGACCTCCCCTTTCCAACCATTTCCCTCTTCCTCCCGGAACGTGCCAGTCCCTTCCTCAGTCCAGGCTCCCCACAGCTCCCCATCTTCCTGCCCCTTCTTTTCAGGGTCTTGTTCCTCTCCTCACATCTCTCCCAGCCATTCTCTGAACTTCTCCAGCCCTTTCAGCTGGTGGCACACAGTTGAGCACTGAGGGATACAAACCCCCGACTCCTCCGATTGTTTCATGTGTTCCCAACGAAATCTAATTAGGCTGTCGAAGGCAGGGCCGTGCCTGTATTTTTTGCTGTTTTTTTTTTTTTTTTTTTTTTGTAAGTCGGGGACAGAACCGGGCGACCGCAGTAGGTGCCGCTAAGAATCTGCTGGTGGAGAGGGGAGCCCCGGGCTGTCATTGTGTCCGCCCGCTGGGCTTCCACGAGAGGCGGAGGGATTCTTCCCCGGGGAGACCGGACCTGCTTCCTCAGTTTCCCCGGGCCAGCCCGGTCCTCCCGGACCCGGGCCCAGCCGGGGAATTTGCCCCCGCCGGGGGGAGGGGGTGGCGGGAAATGGTGCCTCGCTCGCCCCAGCGACATCAAACCCTCGTTTGGCTTGCGAGGACAATGGCTGTCTTATTTTCTCCATTCGCCGCGCACAATGCCGGATTCTCTCATTCACCCGCGGCGGTGCGAGCGAGGTAATTAGCCAGCGCCATTCAGCGCGGACACTATTGCTATGCGGGGGGGCGAGGACGCCCGCGTCGGCGGGGATTAGCCGCGGGTCGGGGTGTGCAGCTGCGGCCACTTCAAAGGGGCCCGGCGGCCCGGCCGGCTGTGGGAACCGGCGCCGCCTCCCTCGGGAGCCGCGCCGCCGGCTCGGGCCCGGGCCCTGCGGACGGGACGCGGCCGGTCCTCCTCGTCCCGCAGCCGCCCGCCGCGCTCTCCTTCGGAGCAGGCCCGGCCCTGCGCGGGCCCCGAGCTCCGGCGGCCGTCGTCGCTCCCCATCACACTCCCACTTTCATCAGGGCCTCAAGTGCTTTTTTCTTTGGAGTCCCGGGAGTCAAAGGGCAAAGAGGGGAAGGTGGGGGAGGAGCGAGGGGGGGATGGGAGCTTGACACAAAGCGATGACCTCTGCGGAGTGGAGCAGATGGTCCCACTTACTCCTGCCGCCGAGCGAGCGGCTCTCAGGGCCCTGACCCCGCCCGGCAGCCGAATGCCTGCACTGGGGCCCCGCGGGGGCCGGGCTCCCACATGCTCCTCTACCCGCCCCGCCGCCCGCTCTGCGCCTGCTGGCATCGGAGTCACACTGCCTGGACTAGCCGGTCCCGTTGCTCGTGGGAGGTGTGGGGGGTGCGCGGGCCGGTGCTGGGCTGAGAATCTGCCCTCGTCGGATGCTGGAGCCCGAGGCGAGATCAGGGTTCTCGAGAACCTGCCAGGCCAGGAGTTCCCAATTCTGGCCGTGCATAATGAGGCAGCCTCCTGTGCTTTCACAGAAATATAGGTTCCTGAGCACCACGCCAGACCAAGGGAGTGGAGTCCGGAAATCTGCATTGTTACCCAGCAGCACCCTAGGTTATTCTGATACACAGTCAAGTTTGAGAAGGGGGTAGCGGGTGCCTGGTCCAAGTCCTTCATTTCATTTAAGAAGTTGAGACTCAAGGAGAGGAAGTAACTTGCCCACCATAGACAATGAATTGCGGTAGGGTGGGGACTTGGGTGGAAGAGAAGATAACGGGGAATGATCCCCAAGACCATGTGATCCTTAAAGCCAGCATTCAGGACACAGTTAATGAGGACTTATTATTTACCTAGTATTTGTTCTAGGTGCTGGAGGTAGAAAAGTAAATTAGACTGGTCTGTGCCGGTAAGGGACTCATCATAGGCTACTAGTAGGCGATTGATGTGTGAGCAACTGATTCTAATAAAGTCTGATAAGAGCTAGGAGAGAGGCACAAGGCAACACATTCGAGGCAGGAATTAATTTTGCCTCCTTTGGGGGATGTGGAAGGTGGGGTGTTAGTAGAGAAACTGGCAAAAGAGTTCCAGGCAAAGGGCACAGCAGAAGTAAAGGAATATAAGCCTGACCATCTATGATATGTCTAGGGAAGGCAAACTTGTCTCACACAGTCAAAGTACAAATCACCTGAAGAGAGAATTAGCTGCATCTGAAGCTGGAAATATGAATCAGGACCTAATAACGGAGACCTTGAATGCCATCCCAAGGAGAGTGCCTTGATTCAAGGCAATGGAGAACCACCAAACATGTTTAATGATCATATTGGATATTCAGGAAGATAATTATGGCTTCAGGATGGAGGAAGAAGAGGAGGGAGAGAGCACTGGAAGTGGGAAGGCTGGAGAGGGGAAGCTATTACAGAAACAGTTGAGAGTGATAAGAGCCTAAGCCAAGGCAATGGGAGAGAAAAGGGAGGTTAGACCAGGATTTGGTGACCAGTTAGCTGTGGGGGAGAGGGAGATGGATGTGGCAGTGACACCTTGGTTTGTTTTAGCTTGGGTAGTTGATGCATGATGAGGCTGTTAATAAGAGGCACAGGAAAAGGGAGAGGTTAGGGGTGGGTGTGGTGATTCCTTTGGATTTAAGGGAAAGCCCTTTTTTTAATTGGAGTATAATGGCTTTACAATGTTGTGTGAGTTTCTGCTGTACAATGAAGTGAATCAGCTATATGTATACCTATATCCCCTCCCTCTTGGACCCCCCCCAACTCCATCCCACCCATCTAGGTCATCACAGAGCACCGAGCTGAGCTCCCTGAGCTCTACAGCAGGTTTCCACTAGCTGTCTGTTTTACACACGGTAGTGTATTTATGTCAAACCTAATCTCCCAATTCATCCCACCCTCTCCTCCCCCCGCTGTGTGTGTCCACAAGTCCGTTCTCTACATCTGCATCTCTATTCCTGCCCTGGAAATAGGTTCATCTGTACTATTTTTCTAGATTCCACATACATGTGTTAATATGCAATATTTGTTTTTCTGACTTCACTCTGTATGACAGAATCTAGGTCCATCCACATCTCTACAAATGACCCAATCTCGTTCCTTTTTATGGCTAAGTCATAAATCACAGCAGGATCTTTTATGACCCACCGCCTAGAGTAATGAAAATAAAAACAAAAATAAGCAAATGGGACCTAATTAAACTTAAAAGCTTTTGCACAGCGAAGGAAACCATAAACAAGACAAAAAGACAACCCTCAGAATGGGAGAAAATATTTGCAAACGAAGCAACGGACAAAGGATTAATCTCCAAAATACACAAACAGCTCAATATCAAAAAAAAACAAACAGGCCAATCAAAAAATGGGTGGACGGGGCCTCCCTGGTGGCGCAGTGGTTGAGAGTCCGCCTGCCGATGCAGGGGATACGGGTTCGTGCCCCGGTCTGGGAGGATCCCATATGCCGCGGAGCGGCTGGGCCCGTGAGCCGTGGCCGCTGAGCCTGCGCGTCCGGAGCCTGTGCTCCGCAACGGGAGAGGCCACAACAGTGAGAGGCCCGCATACCGCAAAAAGAAAAAAAAAAAAAAAAAAAAAAAAAAAGGGTGGACGACCCAAATAGACATTTCACCAAAGAAGACATACAGATGGCCAAGAGGCCCATGAAAAAATGTTCAGCATCACTAATTATCAGAGAAATGCAAATCAAAACTACAGTGAGGGGCTTCCCTGGTGGCGCAGTGGTTGAGAGTCCACCTGCCGATGCAGGGGACATGGGTTCGTGCCCCGGTTCGGGAAGATCCCACATGCCGCGGAGCCTGTGCGTCCGGGGCCTGTGCTCCGCGGTGGGAGAGGCCACAACAGTGAGAGGCCCGCGTACCGCAAAAAACAAACAAACAAACAAAAAACAACTACAGTGAGGTATCACTTCACACCGGTCAGAAGGGCCATCATCAAAAAATCTCAGGGAAAGCTTTTGAAACCCTCTACAGACGATTCCTAGGGCTTTAGGAGACCTCTGACAACTAGAAGGCAGCAGTGGAGTTTCCCAAATAAGCCTACTTCCAAGAGTTGGTAGCCCTAACCAACCACGAAGGTTCATGATCCTCCCATGGAATGTAGGCCTCCCTCTTCCCCAAAACTGATAAGGCTACTTCTGGAGCGCTGTTGGGGTGGAGGATCTGCAGGCCTTAAACTGTCGGGGTTCAGTGCTGAGCTGCCAGAGGTCCTGTAGAGCCATGAGAGGTAAATACAGCATCAGATCAAGGTTTGAGAATAGGAGAGGGTCCTTTCATGGGTGGAGACTATTTTACCTAGTGTTATCCTAGACTCTTAATGGTATGGACCTTAGAGATTCTCTTGTCTGTCCTCCTCCACTCCTCTGTTTTACAGATGAGAAATCCAAGGTTGGAATTGAAAGGTCACATAGAGAATCTGTGACAGAGCCAGGCATGATCCCAGGTCACCTCTCCATTACCTAATGCCTGCTATATTAGTCCCTACAAATCCTAATGTATGGCTCTGGAAATTTGGGGGAAGTATCTGTTTTTGTTGAGTGGTCCTCATGGTCATGTGAAAGCAATTTACTTAATAGCTCCAGCCTGGGCCCCCTAACCAGACGCCCTTCCGGGAGGTGAGGGAGATCCGGTATCCTGACCAGAATGACGGAAGTTAAGGATGTTGTGGGCCCAGGCAGGTTTACCTAAGGAAGATTGGTGACCTTGACACGGGCGGAGACATGCAGTCTATGGAGAGGGGCTCTGCTGGGCCTGGACATTTTCAAGTCTAAGGCAGAAAGAGATTCCCAAGCTGACTCCCTGACCCTGCACCCTTGGCTGGTGCCTGGAAGCACATGTGTCTCAAAGGCTACAACCGGATAAGACTTTATAACTTGTCCAACTCAACTCCCCCATTTTACAGAGGAGGAAACAGAGGCCCAGAGAGGGGCTTTGGCTTTATCAAGATCCAGTTTTTAAACGGACTGAGTCAGTCACAGCTACCCTTCCCTTTAGCACACCCACCTCCCAGCTCCCCGCCCCCTACCCCCACTCACCCCACGGACGCTGATAGCATCTCACAATGCTTTGTCCTCCCCCTGCAAAACCCGGAAAATAAATTACTTCTTTACTTTATAAGGCCCAACAGGTGACAGGAGTAACCCTGCAGGCCCCATCCTTGCAGCCTGGTTTCCCGGTTTGCTGACTTGGAAATGCTCATAGAAGAGCTACCTGGAGACTAGCGTCTGGGTTGTTTATTTACCTGTGTTAATAGAATTTAGGAAACGTGTGGGCTCAGTGACCGCTAGTGGGCTAATAACACCATCTTATCATGGTGCTTATCTGCATTAGTTACGGGCTATGAAACCTACCGCAAACCCTGGGGGAATTCAGTTAAAGTGAAGCCTGCTGTGTCACGGGTGTCTCTGAATGTGCGTAGGCATGGTACTTTTAAGGGTCTAGCGTGTTGTGTGCCTCTGTGATTTTCTGTGCCAGTGTTTGCAGGTATGGTTAGTCATGTTTGAGCAGCATTTGAGTGTGTGTGTGTCTCACAGTTGTGATGTAGGGAGAGAGCACTGGATTTAGAGTTAGACCACTCTAAGTTCAAATGCCTGCTTTAGCATCATTAAATGTTAATGTGTGATCATCATTAAATGGCTGTGTGACCTTGGGCAAGTTACTTAACCTCTCTGCACCTCAGAAAAGATAGTAATCCCTACCTCTCAGGGTTATACTGATATAATATCTTACCTTTGCCCATCATGGCTTCTGCAGGTTTCTGTTTTTCAGGACCACCTTACTATGATAGTACCTAAGACCCTGGCTCTGGTGCTTTCACCCTTCTGATATTTCTAGGAGCTTGGGTGGAAAACCTAAGGACAGGGCCTGTGGGATGAAGGGAATTTACTCCAGGAGTGCCAGAACATTCTCTCGGACACATTAGCAGTCAGTAAGTATCTGTTGAATGAATGTTTAGAGTTAATTCAGTGGGTATGCTGTGTAAATAGGACAGAGAACTGTATTTCCCAAACCAGGACACATCCTCTGACTCATTGCCTGATATGTGGGATGAAAAATAGGGCGAAATATTTGAAGTTGGGACTGCTTTTGAAAACCTAGCAGTGGGGGAGGTAGGGTGGTCACAGGGGTGGGTGATACTCCTCCCCCTTTCCCCTCCCCTGAATGCGTAGGGTCCACACTGAAAGCAGCGGGGCACACCCACCCAGTGGCACATCCACCCAGTGGCACATCCAGTATGCCGCATCGGGCAGGCACACCACCTGTGTCCCACAGCACACTCTCCCCCAGGCACACTTCACTCCCTCCACGGTGGGCTGGAGGCAGGGGAGCACACGACTTGTTCGGAGGAAGAACCGGAGCCTCTGAATTGTGGGCTGAATAATTAAAAGTAGGGTTTTGAGAGGTTTTATTCTCCTTGGGTTGTAAAAAGCCCAGCCCAGAGGCTGCGGAGAGCCCCAGATTGCCCCTCCTGCAGCTGTGCCTTGGGTCTTAGCTTCCGTTGGAATCGAAGATCAGACCATAAAGGTTCGATGCTCACCAGCCTACAGTGGGCCAACAGCTGGATGCAAGGACTTTCCCAAGCTGAGTCTGGCCCCCCACTGTCCCCCACCTCCCCCCCATTTGTCAGAGGTGGCTGCCAGGAGGGTGGGGAGAGACGTGGATTTATGGCTGCTGACTTGAAAGACAAAGTTGCCTTTTGTGTTAGAATTGGGGGGGGCGGAGAGTGGTGAGCTGGTGGTGGTGTGGGAGGGTGGGAGGGAGGGGCTGGGGTTGGGAGGCCCAAGGCAGGGGGTAAGGGGCTTGAAGAGGCAGACAAAAGGTTCCAGAGGCTTCTCAGAGCAGGGTCACCAGGCAAAGACCCAGATGAATCAATCACCCCCAGCAAAGCTGAGCAGGGCCTCTGAGCCATCGCTGTCTTCTGGGGCTGTTTGTAAGCTCCAGACACCGTCTACCCACACCCATCCAACACCCAAACCCCACACAGTGCCTCCCTCCCGCCCCCCGCAAAAAACACCTACTCTTTGGATTCAGAACCTTAATTCAACTCTCAGACTTCCCTTTGGAGAGCCAGGGAAGTAAATACAGCTCTTCTAAGTTCATACTTTCCTCCACTCCAAAAGTCATCAGCCAATCAATGTAGGGGATCTTCCCTAACAGAGCCAAAGTCATGGGCAAGGTGGGGACCCAGATATTGGGGAGACTGGGACAGCGTGTTGGAGAGGGTAAGCCTGGCCCAGAGAACCCTGATGACAAAACCAATATCCCACCGGGACTGTGGCAAGTTGCCAGCCTCCCCAAGACTCAGGGTTCTCTGCCGTCACCTCTCTCCTTCCCATGCGCATTTAGAGAGGACATTTACAAGTGCTTTGCGGAGTTTAAAGAGCATGTGGACTTGGCTGGCCTCCTCGCCCTCCAGGAGTCACTCTGCCTGGTGGGTCTGGGCAGAGGCCAGAGTAGCCATCGGGTGCCTGAGTTCAGCAGGTGCTTTAACTACACCTTGGAGAGCCACATCCATCCCCCGGAATGAGCCTGGCCAATAAAGGCATGAGTTTATGGGCTTCATAAACATTTTACTAGAGAAATCAAGGCCTCAATTACCCAATGGCTTCTTCCAAGTGACAGCTCACCTACTGGGGCCTCTGTGAAGCCCCCAGGCAGAAGTGAAATAGAAGCCAAGCTCTGGTTTATACCGGGCTGCCCCCTTCCCCCTGCACTGATCCTCTCACCATTCAGGCCTTGCAAATTCTGTCTTTACTCAGTTCTCCAGAGGGCTCTGCCACTAGCTCTCTGAGCTTTTGCCTCTCCGTGGGAATACGGCTACCCTCTTGGAGTAGACGGCCACCCAACCCCAATCCTACCACGCTCTTCCATAACCTCTCAGCACCTTTTAACTCAAGATTCTACTATTTTCCGTCAACAATCACTGGCAAGTATTTGCTATTTTTCAAGGACTGTGCCAAGCACTTTACAAATAAATCTCCTTGATTCCCACCAGTGCAGCATCTCTAGCAACATGAGCTCTTGTCATCCCTATTTTATAAGTGAGAAAGTAGAGGTTCTGAGAGACTCACTTGCCCAAGGTCACAGAGCTAAGAGTGGCGGAGGTGAGTTTTGTACCCAGTTCTGTCTGATTCCAGAGCCTGTACCATTAACCTCTTCACTGCATTGCTCCTTCAAAATGCTCTCAGCAAGTATTTCCCCACTAGAAGTAGAAATCATGCTGTCTGAGGCCTTCTCTGCCATGCAGTGTGACAGCCTTAGGATGCAATCAAATGCGGGCCTTGTCAGCAGTCTCTGAGTCCCTGTGGCCAGGAGAGGAGGAATCTGGCAGGGGCAAAGCTGGGCTAGTGATGAAGATGAAGAAGAAAGGGGGCTTTCTGGTGGGGCAGCAAGAGAGAGGGAGCAAGACAGAAAGCAGCTGTGGGTCTGAGGCCTTGCCTTGGGTGTGGACCAGTGCTGTCCAAAAGGATTTTCTGTGATGATGGAAGTATTTTATTGGTGCTGTCCCATAAGGTAGCCTATAGCCACTTGTGGCTATTGAACACTTGAAAGGTAGCTAGTGAGCCAGAGGAACTGAATTTTTAATTTAATTTTAATTTAAGTGGCCACATGTAGCTAGTGGCTGTCATATTGGACAACACAAGGATGCTCACTACAGATGATGGCTGAAATCTTCTCCAAGTCCCCTGCTGGTGTAAGGCCCTTTGGGTTCATACCATCCCCAGGGTCTTCAGGCTCAAGGCATCTGAACATCATTTCACATCACAAGTGGCTGAAGGAATTAAGGGTGTTTCCCCTCAGAAGATGTTTCTCAGGGAACAATGCAGACCTCAAGTATTTGAAGATCTGTTGTGTGAAGAACAAAATTGGTTGTGTCTTCTAGAACAGCCCTGTCCAATGAGAGTATAATGCAAAGCACATAGGTAACTTTAAGTTTTCTAATAGTCACATTTACAAAAAAAGTAAAAAAAAAGAAACAGGTAAAGATAATTTTAATAAACTTTATTTTACTTAACATATACAAAATATTATTCCAACATATAATCATTATTTTAAAATTATTAATACTTTTTACATTTTTTGAACTGTCTTTAAAATCCAAAATATTATCATTTCAGCTTGTTATCAATATTTTAAATTATTAACTATTATCAATTAAAAATATTATTTTTCCAAGTTTTAAAAATATTTATTCATTTATTCATTTTTTTTGGCTGCATCAGGTCTTAGTTGTGGCACCAGGATCTTTCATTGCGGCGCACAGGCTCTTCCTTGCGGTGCTCAGACTTCTCTCTAGTTGTGGCATGTGGGCTCCAGAGTGCGTGGGCTCTGTAGTTTGCGGCATGCGGGCTCTCTAGTTGTGGTGCATGGGCTGAGTAGTTGCAGCGCACTGGCTCAGTTGCCCCGCGGCATGTGGGATCTTAGTTCCCCGACCAGGGATTGAACCTGCGTCCCCTGCGTTGGAAGGTGGATTCTTAACCACTGGACCACCCGGGAAGTCCCTCCAACTTTTTAATTGTGGTAAAATACACATAATATAAAGTTTACTGTCTTAACCATTTTTAAGTGTGCAGTTCAGTGGCATTAAGTACCTTCATATTATTGTGCAAACTGTCACCACCATCCATCTCCAGAATTCTTTTCATCTCCCAAAAGTGAAACTCTATTCCCGTTAAACAGTAACTCCCTGTTCCTCTCTCCCCACCAGCCTGTGGCAACCACCATTCTATTTTATGTCTCTATGAATCTGCCTACTCTAGGTACCTCATATAAGTGGAATCATACAGTATTTGTCTTTCTGTGACTCGCTTATTTCACTTAGCATAATGTCCGTAAAGTTAATCCACATTGTAGCATGTGTCAGAATTTCCTTCCTTTTTAAGGCTGAGTAATATTCCATTGTATGTATAAACACATTTTATTTATCCATTCACCTGTTGATGGGCACTTGGACTGCTTTCACCTTTTAGCTATTGTGAATAAGGCTGCTATGAATGTGGCTGTACAAATATCTCTTCGAGACCCTTAATTCTTGTGGGTATATACCCAGAAGTGGAAGTGCTGGATCGTATGGTTGTTCTATGTTTAAGTTTTTGAGGAACCTCCATACTGTTCTCCATAGTGGCTGCACCAATTTACATTCCCACCAGCAGTGCACCTGGGTTCCCATTTCTCCACATGCTTGTCAACACTTGCTACTTTCTGTTGTCTTTTGTTATCGGTCTGATAGTAGCCATCGCAATGGGTGTCAGGTGGCACCTCATTATGGTTTTGATTTGCACTTCCCCAATGCTTAGTGTCTTTTTATTTTGTACTAAATCTTCGAAATCCAGTGTGTATTTTACACTTACAGCCCAACTCAGTCTGGACTGGTCACATTTCAAGTGCTTAATAGCTGGCTACTTACTTTATTAAAAAATGAGATTCTCAAGGGGAAAGTTGGGGCATTGGGTGGAAGCATATGGCATTCAGCTGTGCCTCTAGTATAAGGAAAAACATTACAATCATCTGAGCTGCGTGAGGAGGAGCCGAGCGTTCGGGGTGTCCCTGGTCCTTGGCAGGGATGGATACAAGGAAGGGGACTTTGGATGGCCTTTGGAAGAGTCTGCAGGTCGTGGTTATCCCTCTTGAATGGCGGTATGAGTAGGGGCGGTCGGTGCCTCAGACCCCCAGTGCCGCTGGCTTCTGCAAAGGCTGTGTTTTGAACTCTCCATCCCAACAAGCCCACTGGTCTCTTTGTCATCACACATCAGATAGGAGTCTGGCTGTAGCCAAAGGGTTGGAGGCTGGGCTTGGGGTATGCTGCCGGCTTCCTTCCCAGCACTCTGCCCCGACCCTTCCTGCCCCCCCAGCGTCCCCTTGGAGCCTGTCTAATCAGATCCAGGCCTGACCTCGCCAGAGGTCGTGGACCAGGAGGAAAGTCCCCCTCCCCTCCCTGAGCCGCTCTAGATCTGGCTCTCAGGAGACTCCCCTCCCCTCGGGTGATTTATAGGGGTGTCCAGGAGCCATTTCCTGCTGGTTTCTGCTCCCTTCCAGCCCAGTGGGTTGCTGGGCTGTCTCTGTGAACCCTCTTTCCCCACGGCCTAGCTGTACCCCTGGCGGGGACAGGGAGCGGCTGGGAGATTCCTTCTCAGACTGTTTGAGGACAAAGGTGCTTTCTTCTTCCTTTCTCCATAATGACCCCCAAGCAGCCCTCTGTCCTCCCTGTCACTCTCTCTGGTCCTCACACAGGAGGGGCGTCCCAACACGACCCCCTCCCATAACCCAGCTTGAAGTGAGGAACCCAAAACGGCTCCTACCCGACCAACAGGTGTGAGCAGGAAGATAAAGCATCGTTAGCCGCAAGCCACAGCACCACCTTCATGTCCACCAGCCCCATACACAGTGCTACCCACACCGGCCACAGATAGTGCCTCCATAGTGGCTAAGAACCCGCCTGCCAATGCAGGGGACATGGGTTCAAGCCCTGGTCCGGGAAGATCCCACATGCCATGGAGCAACCAAGCCCGTGCGCCACAACTACTGACCTGCACTCTAGAGCCCGTGAGCCACAACTACTGAGCCCACGTGCCACAGCCACTGAAGCCTGCGCACCTAGAGCCCGTGCTCTGCAGCAAGAGAAGCCACCGCAATGAGAAGCCCGCGCACCGCAACAAAGAGTAGCCCCCACTCACCGCAACTAGAGAAAGCCTGTGTGCAGCAATGAAGACCCAACGCAGCCAAAAATAAATAAAATACATTAAAAAAATAATAATAAAAAACTATTAACAAATAGTGCCTCCAGCCACTGTGCCCACCACTGTCAACCACACAGTGGCCTCCAGGATGACTTGCTCAGAGGTCAGCGTTTTCTGAGGTCCAGTCCTCAGCCCCGCATCCTCATGGTTGCCCAGGGACCCTCTCCCAGAGAGACACGATGAGGGACAGCTGGCTCCATGGCCTGCTTGTACAAGCCAGTGCAAAACAGACATGTAAACCAAACGTGTTCCCCCTCTGAGAGATCGGAGATCTAAGTGGCCCTGAGAAACTTTCTCCCCTGACTTCCTAAAAAAGTCATCAGTGAACTCAGAGTGAGTGGACGAACTCGGAGTGAGCTCAGCTGAGTGTGAACAAAGGCCTGTACAGGAAGACGGCAGGAGTCTGAGGTGGGAGGCCCTGCAGTGTACCTGTTCACCCCTTCATCTGTGGAGGAAAGGACCAGCGCTTCTATTATGGGAGGCAGGGTTCCCAGAGATGGGCCATCATGTATCCTTTAAGCTCTAGGCAACATCCCTTTAGCAATTAACTTGTAGCTAAAGTAATAGAATACAAAGGTTAAAGAAAAAGAAACAGATCCAACATGGAGTCAGGTTTGTTCTTCCCTTTTATACCCTGACACTGCCTGCCCACGGTCTCACTGCAATCCCCCAGGACACCGAAGGGATATACAGGGCTGACCCAAGGGTTGAGTAGGGGTGGGAAGAAGGGGAGGGAAGAAGGAGCCGCAGATAAAGAGGACCACACCCTCCTATTGCACCACCTCCCCCGGACCACACTGCCTAACCAGCTGGGCTCCAAGGGATGGGACTGAGGAACCTTCTCTGGGGCTCACTGTCGTCCCTGCAACTTGTAACACAGTGCCAACTCGCAGCCAGTGAGAAGAGGCTGGCCCAGCCTGCAGTCTGCCCTGGGGTCACCTGTCCTTGGAGAGTGAAAAATTTGCTGGGGACACTCCAGCAGAGGGCTTGGGGCATGGAACTTCTGATTTGGGGCTAGTAGAGCCACCAACTGGGCCTGGGTCTCAGTTTCCCTTTCATAAAATGAATGTGTTGGCTTTAGATGAGTGGTTTTCAAGCACTTTTAAAAGCAAAGCTACCCTTCAAATGAAATGTTTGGCAGAACTGCAATTAAGTAAAGCTGATAGAGAGGTTTAGCAAGGTGCTGCTCTGATGGAGGGGAGATGTGAAGCCCTGGGTGGGGAGGGGCCCCAGCTGCATCCCAGGGGCCCCTGGGGACCCCTCGGACTCTGTTGTACAGTGTGAAGATGATCAGACTGGCTCGTTAACTACCACCCCTTTCTGCTCGAGCATTCCTCTGCAGCATCACATTCAACCCATGCTTTTTCATTGTTTAGTTTTAGGGGGAGAAAGAAGCTAGGGGCCAAACTTTCTCCATCCAGAGCACCCTGATGAGAAGCAGCCCTTTCCCTTGCATCTCTCCTCAGGCCAGCTCCTAGCTCTAGGTGCCTCCAGGGAGCCCAGAATGGGGGTTAGAAACACAAAAGGATTCGGGTTCCTTAATGAGGAGGCATCTGTAGTCAGCAGAGCCATTAGTCCCCGCCCCAAGTCCCTGGGGGGCTGCAAGCTCCTCTCCAGCTGGAGTGAGGAGGGGGCAGGCAGCTCCCCAGCTCCTGAAGGGCAGGGCTGGGTGGGTGGGGCATAGACAGCTGACCCAGGAGCCGGGGTGCCCTCTCCCGCTCGCTAGGCCTGCCTCCAGCCCTGCCCTCCTAGATGTTGAGGCCTGGAAGAATAGAGGGGCCCTACCAGTGCCTCGGGCCCCTGCCCCAAACCTCTGCGCTGACCTGCAGGCCCTTGGCCAAACACAGCCTTTGGCCTGAGACTGGGCAGGCTGACCTCACAGTGCTCCCTGGGGATCATCTCACTGAGCCTGATGGGGACACCAGCTGGGCACTTGCCCCCATCTCCCGCCCCTAGGGCCCCAAGGTGCCCTTTGTAAGGACTATACCTACACAGGGACATGTGTGATTGATTACCTACACAGAACCAGAATCACACACCAGCCACAGGAGCTGAGGGATACAACCCCCCCCATTCACATCCAGCTTGGACACACACCACATACACAGAGGCAGCCATGTCCTCCTGGCGAGCACAGCTCTGCACACACGTGCAAGGAGGCGCTCACACCCATCAGCCATACTCCCAGGAGGCCCTGAAAGAGGAGGAGGCTGGGCTGGGGATTTTTATGCATGTTTATATTTAATGAACCACATGCAAATGAGATGGAGAATGTGCCACAAAAGAGTCAGCCCCCAGAGACTCTGGGAAGAAGGGCACAAAGGCTCGGCCTTTCTGAGCTGCCCTGGAGTCCTGAACAGACCGGTGGATTGAGGGGGCCTGAGACGGGGTGTGCCCACCCGCACCAGGGAGCCAGGAGCAGCAACCAGGACAAACTCCAGTGTCCCTGCTGCTGTGGGGAGAGGGAGGGCTCCTTCTGGGAGGGGACAACTGTCCCAGTTGATGGAGTGTTGGAGGGGAGGGGCTGCCTGCCTGGACAGATGGTGAGCCTCCTTCCCGCACTTGAAGCAAAGTGGATTTTAATGAAATCACAGCCCTGGTGCTGAAGCTGGGAACCCATGTGGGAGGGGCCCCTTCCCCAGGCTTTACAGGTTGGGGAGTAGGGATGGATGGGAGTGAGGGTGGGCAGGAACACTTCACCAGCCTAAAAGGGGGTTGGGGGCGTGCACCACGGCCCCTCCCATGATCAGAGCTCAAGCAGTTAGTTCAGATCCCCAAAAGGTGGGGAGGCGGCCCCTGAATATTTATGACACATTGAAATGTAGATTGGTAGGTCTGACTGTCTTCTGAGAGGCTTGTCACCTTGGATGGTACACCACCTTCTTGGGGTACATTGAGAAGCTGCAGAAGAACTGGAGATAAGGGGGTGATGATGAAGGGCAAAGAAAGCCATTGGGTGCTGGTAACCAGGCTCTAACGACCAGTGTCCCTGCTGGGTGACACTGGACTAATCGCTTCCCCTCTCTGTTTCCTATTCTGTAAAATGTACAGCATAATACTTAGCACTTGCATACCTTACAGGGAGTTTATAAAAATACATCCGAAAGCAGCTGTAAAAGTGTGGAGCAGGCCTTGGGAGCAAGGCTTTTCTCTGACTAGCCTTCGTGGGTCCGCAGCCCAAGATTTCCGTGTTAGAGGTTTATCATCCAAGTATTTGTCCAGTCCTTTCTCAAGGTGTCCCAGCTCGGCCTATACCACCCCTTAGGGGGAGATGTTTCCCACAGGTAGGAGGCAGGGTAAGTGCTGATGTGCCCCCAGCAAGCTGTTGCCCTGCACCTGCCAGCTCAGCTCGGGGGAAGACACCCTGCCCCCTGAGCCGGGTGAGCTCCAGGGCTCCAGGACACAGGCCTGAGGCCCCCCATGCCCTCTCCCGTCCCCTCTGCACCTCAGCAGTGTGCCTTCCCCATGCACATTTCCTTTTCTTTCTCCAGCCATGTCCGACTTCCACGTGCACCCCCAGGCCACCGTGGGTGAGGAGGGCGGTGTGGCCCGCTTCCAGTGCCAAATCCACGGGCTTCCCAAACCCCTGATCACCTGGGAGAAGAACAGAGTCCCCATTGACACAGACAATGAGAGGTGAGCCTCGGGTGGGGAAGGTGGAGGGATGACCAAGAGGCAGGCCAGTCCAGTGTCTGGGCCTTGAAGGAGGCCTGCCTGTGGCCTCCAGGGTGGTGTTTCTGCAACTTTGTTGCGACTGAGTATCTGTGTGGTTTGTGAGCCCAGATGCAACAGTTGAATGCATGCGAAGATCTGTGTGTGATTGTTGTCAAGGCTAGAATCGCAGGTGCATCCACCTGTGAGAGTCCCGTAGTGTGTCTGTGATGACAAAAGTAACACTGGGGTAGTGGCTGGGTCCTGGGCTGTGTCCGTGATGCTGAGTGACCCTGTGGCCAGTGGTGCTGTGCTTGCTTATGGTTGACCATGCCCTCCCGCCACAGGTACACACTGCTGCCCAAGGGGGTCCTGCAGATCACAGGCCTTCAGGCTGAGGACAGCGGCGTCTTCCACTGTGTAGCCTCAAATGTCGCCAGTGTCCGGGTCAGCCATGGGGCCAGCCTCACTGTGTCAGGTGAGGGTCCTTGGCCCTGTCTCGTTCCTTCTCCCCACCCTCAAATCAGTCCCTCTTCAACTGAGCCCCAGAGCCTGGACAGCCAAGTGCATACAGAGCACCTTGTGAGCACAAAGCTCTGTGCTGTTCGGGGTGAGGGTTCAGGAGGCGTCCAAGGCCCCTCCCTGGCTCAGTTCTCCTTGAGGAAGCCCACTCTCTGCTTATGGGTGGTTGGGTGAGGGTGGCTTTCCCACCGCTAGAGGCCCTGCGGGGCCTGACCGGAGAGATGAGTGTGAGCAACGCCCTGGGGCCGCTGGCTTCTCCTCTCTATGCATGGGACCCAGCTTCTGGGCTGGAGCTTGTCTCCCACCCCCCATGTCCTAGGCTGTGTATTGGGGGTGGGTGGGTGTGGTGAGGAGGTGGGAAGGGTCCCAGCTAAAGTGAAGAAGTATGGCATCTTCCTCCCAGGCTCGGGCTCTGGGGCCTACAAGGAGCCTACGATCCTCGTGGGGCCTGAGAACCTCACCCTGACTGTGCACCAGACTGCCGTGCTCGAGTGTGTCGCCACGGGCAACCCGCGCCCCATTGTGTCCTGGAGCCGCCTGGGTGAGCCCCATCCCGCAGCCCCTGCCTCTCCCACCCCTGGGAGGGCCAGTCTCTTCACCCAGCTCCGCGGGGAACTTGGAATCCTGTTTGTTCTCCGTGGGGGTCCGTTCTCTTTGAGGCCTGGGGAGGGGGTGGGTTCCCCTCTCCTTGGCAGGACCAGGGAGGTCCGCCTGCCCACTGCATTCTCCCTCCCTCTGTGCAGATGGCTTAGCTCCCCAGGTTACCTCGTCCAGTCCCCGCAGTCCTGCGCCAGCTCCCCTCCCCCATGCTCCCCTCACTCTGGGCATCTCCATCGGGCCCTCCAGAACCCCTCTGCAGCTCTCAGCACCCCTAGTCTCTTTCCTGTCCGGCTCATCTCTGCCATCTACACCCTGGCCATCCTCCCCAGTGATGCAATCCCAAACCCCTCAAAATCTCAGCCAGTTGTCACATCCTCTCTCTGGGCCCCCCAGTCTCTAACCTGGCCCCCTAAATCCCCAGCCTAAATCCCTAGGCAGCTGAAGGAGAGAAATGAAAGGGTGCAGATGGGCCCACATTGTCTGAGTGGAAAGGTCACTGGGGGAAGGAGAGTCTGGAGGGGATGGGGTGGGGTCGCATTCACAAGGAGACTGTGCCACATTGTAGCAGCTGAGTGATCCGGGAAGGAGGGGGCAGCAGGCAGGATAATGGAGTAGATTTCACCACTTCAGGGACTGAATGGGGAGCTGTCTCCTCGCATTCTGACTGTGCTAATCTGATCCTGGGTCGGGGGAGGGCCCGGGGACTGGGAGAGGCTGGAAAGAGTGGCCTCACCATTAGGAGAAGCCCATAGGCCCTGCAAGGACCATCTGGTGCAACATTTCCCAAAGCGAAATCTGCATGGGGAAAGAATGGCTTGGTGGTCTAACAAGTTTGGGAAAGAGTAAACCAGATCCCTTTGCTACGGGACTTCTCAGAGCCTTTATATTAATGCGCATTGTGACAGTCAAGGAGTGGAATGGATATCTGACCAAGGAACCTTTTTCAGGAGAGACAAATCAAACTGGGAAATGTCCGTGTAACCCAAACTCCTTACTTTCCTGTTTGAGAAATTGAGGGGAAGGGACTTGAAGGTCACCAGTGAGGCAGTGACAATGTTAGGATCAGGAGCCAGTTCCCTCCTGCTGGGTGAGAGTTTTCTGTGCTGCTCTGGCTGCCTCCACGATGCCATCATGCTCAGAGGAAAGAGTCAAAGACTGGGGCTCCCTGGAAGATTGATGGTGGCCGATTCCAAGTCCGGACATTCCTGCACACCTACCTCCCTGACCCTCCCCTTCCTCTTCAGATGGTCGCCCCATTGGGGTGGAGGGCATCCAGGTGCTGGGCACGGGGAACCTCATCATCTCAGACGTGACCGTCCAGCACTCGGGCGTCTACGTCTGTGCAGCCAACAGGCCCGGCACCCGGGTGAGGAGGACGGCACAGGGCCGGCTGGTGGTGCAAGGTACAGACCTCCCCACCCCACATTCCCTGCCTCATCGACATCCCTGGCCCAAGTCCAGTGCCGTGTACTCACCCACTTTCCTATCCTTGCCCTAACCTTGCCCCTGCCCCCTCTCCAGGGCCCCAGCCCAGGCCAAAGGCAGCAGCTCTCTCTCTCTCCCCCTCCCCCAGGAATGTGTATGTTGGGAATGCAAGGACATTCTTGGTCATCGGCCCCTTCAGGTGCCATCGCCACCCCCCCGCAGTCATTTCCACTTTGTCATCTCAGCTGGTCTCCCCCACCTGTGTCACCCCCATGTGTCCCTCCCTCCACGTGCTGTTCTCATTCACACGTGTGGCACTTCCATGCTCACACCTGCCTGCACACTCTCAGTGTGTTTGTCATTTCACACTCTCACACCCCAGCTCCTGACACACACACACACACACACACACACACACACACACAGAGCTGGCCTCCACTCCCATGGTATGTGGGGCCTCTGCAGCTGACCAGGTCATTCTGTCCATCCTCCTGCCCTGGGGCTCAACTGTCTCCGTGAACAGGCTTGGAAGTCCCATTCTCAGGGGTTTTCTGTGGTTGTTCCCTCCCAGCGAGATGGGAGAGAGGGGAATTAGGAACTTAAATGCCCATTTGTTTAGCATTCCATGTGCTGTTAATCTGTCCAAATGAAAGTGATGGAGCATTTCATTTCTCTGGTGTTAATGGAAGTTTGAGGCTTGGGATTGGAGGAGAGTGGAATTGAATGTAGGGGTGAGGGGGGCTGGTACTGAGGGCTCATCCATCTCCCCGTCATTACGGGCCTTCGGCCTTCGAGGTGCAGCCAAACCTATTAGCACATTTATTTATTTAACAATTTCCTGAACAGGGAGCTCAGCTTGATTGCTTTCGGATACAAATGTCAGTCTTTTAAATAGTCATTAAAATGGAGTCCTCTCTTGGGTCTGCCTCTCTGGGGTGGAGGGATGTGAGGGCTGGCACCATCTCCCAGAGGCTAGGCTGGGGGTGGAGGGTGGGCCCCACCTGGAGGATTCTCCCCGGGGCGGGGTGGGTGTGTATGTCCCCTGCCCACTTGTTCCCTGCAGACCTCTGGCCCTACCCTCTTCCCCTTCCTCAGTCCTTCACTCACAGCTGCCCCCTCCCTGTACACCTGACCCCTCGTGACCCTTATACTTCTCTGTGCCCCCCCGCCCCAACCCCAGCCCCAGCAGAGTTTGTCCAGCACCCCCAGTCCATCTCCAGGCCGGCTGGGACCACAGCCATGTTCACCTGCCAAGCCCAGGGTGAGCCGCCCCCTCATGTGACGTGGTTGAAGAATGGACAGGTGCTGGGGCCAGGAGGCCACGTCAGGCTCAAGAATAACAACAGGCACGTGTGTGGTGGGTGTGCCGGAGTGAGTGAGGCCCAGACGGTAGGAGGCTGTGCACCTCCTACCAGGGAAGAACACTAAACTGGGGGTCTGGAGACTTGGGTTTGAGTCCCAGGTCTGCCCCTAACTTGCTGAGAGATCTCAGACAAGCCTATTGTCTTCTGGAGGGGCTCAGTTTCTCCATCTTTCAAATGGGGAGATTTGGCCAACCTCCAAGGGATACTCCGGAAGGAGGAGGGGATCTGAGGCTCTCCCTCCCCCTGCAGCACCCTGACTATTTCTGGAATCGGCCCTGAAGATGAGGCCATCTACCAGTGTATGGCCGAGAACAGCGCTGGCTCCTCTCAGGCCAGTGCCAGGCTGACTGTGCTGTGGGCCGAGGGCCTGCCCGGGCCCCCCGTCAACGTGCAGGCGGTCTCTGTGTCGTCCACTGAGGTCCGCGTGTCCTGGGCCGAGCCCCTGGTCCACACCAAGGAGATCATCGGCTATGTCCTGCACATCAGGAAGGCTGCTGGTGGGTGGGCCCCGGAGGGCAAGGCTGCCTCTGCATCCCCTTCCTCTTACTCACTGTTTCTCATCCCCCGCGATCCCACACGTGCTGACCCAACACCTTCCCTCTTTCTCCTGGCTGCACCCTGGCTGCCCTCATTTCACCAGTGTGGGTGGGATTCCCTCATGCCCCTTTAATCCCCTGCCCTACCCTTGGCCTCCCCAGACCCACCAGAGCTGGAGTATCAGGAAGCAGTCAGCAAGAGCACCTTTCAGCACCTGGTGAGCGACCTGGAGCCCTCCACTGCCTACAGCTTCTATATCAAAGCTTACACGCCCCGGGGGGCCAGCTCAGCCTCTGCCCCCACCCTGGCCAGCACTCTAGGTGAAGGTGAGGTGTGGGTGTGGAGCACAAAACCACAGACACTCAGGGTATTAGGGCAGAACCCCTGTGCACCGTTGTTCAGGTTGTGCACTGCACAGAGTGCTTCGCCCTGAGGCTGAGTCAGGGCTGGGTCTACTTGGAGGAAGGGGTGTCCTTTCCTTTTTTCTTTTTTTTTTTTTTTTTTTTTTTTTTTCTTTTTGCGGTATGCGGGCCTCTCACCGTTGTGGCCTCTCCCGTTGCGGAGCACAGGATCCGGACGCACAGGCCCAGAGGCCATGGCTCACGGGCCCAGCCGCTCCGCGGCATATGGGATCCTCCCAGACCGGGGCACGAACCCGTATCCCCTGCATCGGCAGGCGGACTCCCAACCACTGCGCCACCAGGGAGGCCCCTTTTTTCTTTTTTTTTAAAAACCTGGCAACACTTTATTTCTTTTTGGTTGCACTGCGTCTTCATTGCTGTGCACGGGCTTCAGTAGTTGTGGCACACAGGCTCAGTAGTTGTGGTACACGGGCTTAGTTGCTCCACAGCATGTAGGATCTTCCTGGACCAGGGATCGAACCCGTGTCCCCTGCATTGGCAGGCAGATTCTTAGCCACTGGACCACCAGGGAAGTCCCAGGGGTGTCGTTTTCTAATTCACATAAGGGTGCTATTTGACCAAGCAGAGGCCCTGGGTTAGAGGTCAGAGAGCGGTCAGGCTCTTGGGTTGGCGGGGGGGGGCCGTGTCTGGGTCATTGGTAGCAGGTGGAAGTGTAGAGCTTCAACCACCAAGTCCTCACATCTCGGCCTCCTTCTCCGCCCACAGCCCCCGCCCCACCCCCACTGTCGGTTCGAGTCCTGGGCAGCTCCACCCTGCAGCTGCTGTGGGAGCCCTGGCCCCGGCTGGCCCAGCACGAGGGCGGCTTCAAGCTGTTTTACCGCCCAGCAAGCAAGGCCTCCTTCACCGGCCCCATCCTGCTGCCTGGAACTGTCTCCTCTTACAACCTCAGCCAGCTCGGTGAGGCGGACACGGCTGGGGCTTGGAGAGCTGGGCAGGGTGTGGTGCCTGGTGCCAGGAGGTGGTTCACAGAGGTCTCCTCCAGTTCACCCCGGGGACAGCTGCCTGGTGGGGCCAGGGGCGGTCCCTCAGCATCCTGGCCTTCCCCCCAGACCCCACTGCAGTGTACGAGGTGAAGCTGCTCGCTTACAACCAGCATGGGGATGGCAATGCCACAGTCCGCTTCGTGTCTTTGAGGGGAGCATCTGAGAGGACAGGTGAGGGCTGGGGATGGGGTCTGACTAAAGACTGGCCCTCAGGAAGAGAGGCTGAGGAAGGAGGGGAGCAGGCATCCAGGGAAAGTAAGAGGGTATAACAGTACATGCAGCCCTGGAGAACATAGGCTTAGACCTGAGTTTGATGTTTGGCTATGTGACCTTGGGCAAGTTACTTAACCTCTCTGAGCCCCAGTTTTCTCCTTCGTAAAACAGGGATAGTAATACCCGCTTTATAGAACTGTATGGAGGATGAAATGGTCCATGTAAAGTGTTATTCCTAGTATTTGGCACAAAGTCAGTGCTCAGTAACTGGTAAAAAGAACCTAAAGGTTGGGCTGGGGTCCCATTGACAGGGGCAAATCGTATGTCGAGCAGCCGAGGGAGAAGTAACCCTCAAGGGCTGGGTGTCTGGGAGCCACAGCCCCCAACCTGCCGCTGCTTCCACCCCCAGCCCTGAGCCCACCATGTGACTGCCGGAAGGAGGAGCCCACCAACCAGACGTCTACCACAGGCATCGTCATCGGCATCCACATCGGGGTCACCTGCATCATCTTCTGTGTTCTCTTCCTCTTATTCGGCCAAAGGGGCAGGTGGGTCCTGGGCCAGGGAGAGGGGCCTGGGCCAGCATGGGGTGGGCAGGCCTGGAGCAGGAAAACCACAGGGGAGGCAGGGTTTGGGGCCCCTTGTCTCCATCCTTTTGTTCTTGCTCCTCCCACATCCCTCCCCCTAACTCTTGGCTCACCCCCTAGGGTCCTCTTGTGTAAGGATGTAGAAAACCAGCTCTCCCCTCCTCAGGGCCCCCGGAGCCAGAGGGACCCTGGCGTCCTGGCACTGAATGGGGCGGGACGGGGAGAGCGGGGCCAGCTGGGCCGAGATGGGAAACGTGTGGACATGAAGGAACTGGAGCAGCTATTCCCCCGAGCGGGGGCCGTGGGGCAGCCCGACCCCATACCTAACCCCAGACCCATGGTGAGTGCCCCCCCTCCCCCGAGCCAACCCCCTCCTTCAGGCTCCACCCTCCTCACCTTGGTCACAGGCCTTGGTCACCAGCCTCCACCAAGCTGCAGGGCTTCTCCAGGCACAAGACTGGCGGCTGGTGCTTCTCTCTGTGCCCCCGGGTCAGGCAGGGAAGCCTGGAGAATGAACCCCCGAGTGGGATTGGCTCCAGAGCCTGACCCTCTGGCTGGGGGCTCATGGGCCTGTGGCCCTCCTGCTGATGCCTGTGTGACTGACCCTTTCCCCAGCAGGACCCCGAGGCCCCTGCCCTGTGTGAGGAGACCCAGTTCTCCATGCTGCCGCTTCAGGGGTTCGGGCTTCTGGAGGAGATGACGTCGGAGGCCAAGGCCCCCTGTGTAGGCCCCCTCGCTGCCCTGCCACCCCAGGACACAGGCCCCGGCCTCCTGAGTGAAGGACCAGCCACCCTGCCAGCTCGCTCGAGACAGTAGCCAGCGTCCGGGAGGCTCTGGAGGGAGCGACCCCCCATTCTCAGGTCAAAGGCAAGATTTCTTCTGTCACGTGGGATTCGGATGGGGGCTTCCCAACATTTCTGTCCTGACTGCTCCTCTGATTGTCAAGACTTAGAGTAGCCTTGGCAGGGGACCCCCTGCAAGGACCCGGAGGGGTTCCTGCAGGAGCCCCTCCCTTGGGCCAAGGCCCCCCATCCTCTGCCTAGTACCCACATGACTTGGAACTGAAGTAACACTTTTCTTTAAAAAAAGAACAAACTTTAAAATTAAAAAAAAAAAAAAAAAAAGAGAGGGAAAGAGAAGAGAGAGAAAGGTGAATTAGACTCCAAACATGTGCCCCTGCTGTGGCTGGGCCCCTGACACTGTCACCCTCCACGACTTGTTTTCTCAGGATGGATTTTTGCTGTTTTGGCTCTCAGCACCTACCTCAGCCGGAATGAATGTCCTCAGGGGAGCGGGGCCGTGGCCTCAGCCCCCCGCCCCACAGAGCCCCAAATGTACTCCTACCTCGAGCCCCTTTAGGGGCACCCCCTCTCCCTCCCCACATTGTTGTCCAGAGTTTAGAAAAGAAAAAAAAAAGCACTTCCCCATTTCCAGGTGTGAAAGAAAATGTCTACCTCGAGGCTCGCTGGCTCCCGGGCCTGTGCTGTATCATTGGACCCTCCCTCCTGGCTCCTCACCAAGGGTGGGCTTCTCGGGGCCTGCAGAAAGAAAGATGGAATTGGTCAAAGAAAATGTGAAAAAAAAAAAAAAGCCAAAAATAAGAGGAGAATTTGTTCCTGGGAACAAAAACTAGCCACTTCCCAGCACGCTGCCAGCGCTCCGTCTTGTCTGCCTGTCCACTCCCATTTTGACCCTCTCCACCAACTCATCCTTAACTGGGACCCCCAGGACCCTCTCTGCACGTGGGCCTTGGGAGGGTGGGCTGTCACCCCACAGCCTGCCTCCTGTCCTGCCCACAGAGCCGCTGGAGCAGACTGGCCTCCGGAATGTACTGTGTGTGTGTACAAGCGGGGTGGGGGTGTCCCCAGCCCACTGTCCCATGGGACACTGCCAGCTGGACCCAGCCCCTGGACAGTGGAACAACCAATGTCAGCAGATGTGGCCGGAAGCTATTTTTCTATAAGGTGTGTTTAAGGATTTATGTTCTTGTGACTTCTTGTTTCTCTTTTCTGTTGTGTTGTTCTTTGAAAGACTTAAAGGTGAAGAAAAAAAAAAAAAAAAAAACCAAGGAAACATATACCTATTTTTGGTTACACTCAGAAACATTTTTTTAAATAGCAGAAAGAAAACTTTTTTTTAAAGGAAAAAAATGTGCATTTCTTAAGTATGAGATTAGACTATAAAGTCCCTGACCCCCAACCCTCTAGGGACCCCCACCCCCAACTTTAGTGAATTAGCTGAAGAAGGTACACTTGGTGGTGTTTTCCTGGAAGACTGCAGTTTCATCTGTGTGGACTCGGGGAAGGTTATCGTCCCTTCTCCCCAGTACTGGGCCTGAGCCCAAGGCGCCTCAGACCTCCCAGGCAGTGCCCCTTTGTCCCTGCAGCGACTTCTCTGCATCTCCTTTCATCCTGGAACCCCCTCTCCCAAGGGAAGTGTGGGTCTGGGGGAGGGGGGCCACCTGGCCTGTCTTGCGTTTTATCACACTCATTTTGACTGAATAAAAGTCCTGTTGCCAAAGTGGATCTTGGGTGTTTTGGTGGCTGTGTCAGGTCCTGGGGGAGGGGTGGGAGTGCTGGGATTAGGGGAGCCAGGGTGGCGAGCCAGGTGGACCCTGACAGGGTCAGAGCCCCTGGTGATAACAGCAGACCCCGGGGTACTACTTACAGGCACCGTGCATGCTGGGTCTTCTCCACAGGTGGGGAGGCTGCCTAGGTCCTCACAACCCCCTGGGAGGTCGATGTTGTAGTTATCATCATTTCCTCTTACAGATGATGAAACCGAGAAAGGATAAGAGAAATGAAGGAAACATCCTAAATCTCACACTGCCAGTCTCAGCAGGATCAGAGTTTGTGTCCGGGCCAGGTCGCCAGGTTCCAGAGTCTGCATTCTGACCACTGCTTGTGCCTCCTTAGCTGGCAGTCCGAGACCAGTCCTTTGGCCCTATAGTGACAGGCCACCAGTATTGAGCCAGCTGCTGGGCGGGGCTATATGCTTTTCATGCACTGTCTGTGAGAAAGGACTGTTTTCCTCCCCATCCTGAAGCTGAGGAAACTGGGGCTCTGACTGTGTGACTGTCTTCAGAGCACACAGCCAGACCCCTGGCCAGCCCTCTTTATTCCTCCCTGTCCTCTCTTCAGTCCAGGCTCCTGAAGCCAGGTATCTGGGGCTGCCAAGGCTGAGGATAGACCACGAGAGACTTGGCTTAAAGGTGTTGTGCTGACAAAGATCAGGAGGTCTCAGCGGGCCTCAAGCTTAGTAAGAGGCAATGGTGTAATGCAACTGCTTAGACTGTCAGTGTCCCCTCTGCTGCTGAAATGGAAAGCCAGAGCTCACCCCTGGGAGGCTCTGCAAGTCTGGAGGGTGGGGTTCTATACCCAGAGGCATCTTTTGAGAGGATAGTGGTTTGCAAGCTGGGTTCTCCAGCTCTGGCTAGGGGCCTGGGGGAGCCTCTCCCTGCCCACCCTCACCTAGAGCAGCTCTATTTTACCTGTCTTACATGTTAGACTCCACATGAGATTTCATTTGAAAACAGGATACTGCTCCTAAAAGAAACATTTGAAAGCCCCTGGCCTGGCACTTCTGGAAGAGGCCAGAAGGGGTGGTTGGGGCCAATGTCAGACCAAAAACAGTGATGGTGCTGTGGATGCTGAGCTGAGAAAGAGAAGCCTGAGACTGCCATGGTGCCTGTCCTGAGTCTTGGGGGAAGTGGTTGATTCATTTTCCCAGAGGAAAGAACTAAGTTCACATGTAGACATAATACCTCACCTTTCTTTACACAGAACTCCACAAACACAGGAATTGTTCATCAACCTAAGCCATCCAAGGACCACCTGGGGAGGTGATGTGTTGTCATGTGGTGGAGCAGACAGTGAGGGGATGGGAGAGCAGACCAGGTAACTTCCAGTGCCCCGTCCCTCCAGAGTCCAAGATGCTAGTACCTCCCCCAGGGAGGGACCCCGAAACCTTTAAAAACCACCTAATATGACTCATGTAGATGTATGCAAATTGCACACAAATCACATGCAAATACAGGAAGGGCCTATTCTAACAAGGCCCTGAACTAGGCTACGGTAAAGGGAGAAGCAGGGTTCCAATTAGTAAGTTTAGCAGAAATTGGTATCAGCTGAGTGGCCCAGCTGGAATCTGGGTCCTGAGGTCTCAAACGATCCAGCAGCCTCAGGCTGAATACTGTGCTCCCCGCTCAACACGCGCGCGCGCACACACACACGCGCACACGCACACACACACACGAGTCTTTGGGCAGAAATCAGCAGCAGCCAGGGCTTGCAACCTGCTCCAATTACCTAACGCTCTGTAACAAAGCACCCCACAAGTCAGTGGTTTAACCTAACATCTCTTCTGCTCAGAAATCTGCAGTTTGGGCGGGGCCCAGCAGGAATAGCTGTCTCTGCTCCACTGAGGCAGTTTGAAGCCTGGGGGCTGGAATCATCTGAAGGCTCAATGGTCTCACGTCTGGTGGCTGACGCTGGCCCTCGGCCCCGTCACCTACCTGTGGCCTCTCCATGGGCCTGGGCTGCCTCACAGCCTGGTGGTGGCTGGGAGCCAGGGATCAGCGTCCTGAGAGAGAGAGAGCCAGGCGGAAACTCCCTCATCATTTAGAACCTAGCCCTGGACGACCCACAGTGCCACTGCCGTGTTCTGTTCTTGAGGAGCAAATCTCTAAGGCCGGCAGATTCCAGGGAGGAGAGTTAGGTTCCGCCTTGGGATGGGAGTAGCGTCAAAGACGTTGTGGACTTGTCTGACCACGGGACCACTTTGGGGGGACAGGTGGAGAACAAATGTGAACTGGGAGGCTGGGCAGTGGGAAGGCTCCCCACCATGGCCCTGGGGTGTGATGGGAGGGGCGCAGGATGACAAGGGGTGCTCCCAACTCCTAGCCAAGCCCTGTTTGTGGGTCTCATCCCTATGATTAGTGAAGATTGGTCTGGGGGGCGGGGGCAGTCCTGAGGTCACAGGGAGGGAGGACCACGCCCCTGTGCACACCTAGCAGGGGCCCCTCTTCACTGCCGGCTCCATCTCCTAGTGCAGTGAGGGGTGAGGGACCCAGGAGAGCTGGTGCTAACCTGAGATCCCCACCCACCAGGGACGGTAGACCCAGAATGACCCCAAAATGACAGAGGTCGAAGGGACCACTGGCCCCCTTGTGAGACGGACAAGGTAACTGAGAGCCATGAGGTGCAGGAGTTGCTCAAGATCCCAGAGAAGTTAGAGGCAGAGGCAGGGTGGAAGACAGGACAGCCACGCCCCACCTGGAGCCCTGTGCATTCAACACAGTCAGGCCACAGTAGGGTGCTCGGTACTAGACTGAGCCCCAGAGCCCCGAGGGAGGGGAGAGGGAAAAGAATGGGGCTGGGGGTATGTGAACATGGAGACGAGGGGTGGGGCAGTGAGGAGAGTAGTCACCCTGCTCAGGACAGGGTTGGGGGAAGCTGGGCTGGCAGCAGGAAGGGGGCAGTGGGAGCAACCAAGGATGAGGGGCCTGTCCTGAGCTGAGTTCAGGCTAGAGTCAGGGAGTGGGACATCTAGACCCATGCCCCTCCCACAAAGAGGTATTACAGGGACTGCTCCCCTGGGCCCTCATGGAGCCACCTGGGTCAGGGAGGTGGGGGCGGGAGAGGCTGAGAGGAGGGCCCAAGGAGGAGCCAGGCTGACCAGGAAGGATAGGGCCTTGCTCCTTGAGCTCAAGAGGGGTGTAGTTGAAACAGGAGCTCCCAAGTTCACAGGTAGCCTGTTGGTCACCCTGTGCTATGTTCCTGTTGTCAAGATGCAGGGACTGGCCCTGCCATCCCTCCAAAATGCCCACAGCCTGGCCCGACTCTGGATTAGGCAATAGTTTCTTTGATATGACGCCAAAAGAACAATCAACAAAAGAAAAAAATAGATTGAACACGATCAAAATGTAAAACTTTTGTGGTTCAAATGACACCATCAAGAAGACAAAAGACCACAAAATGGAGAAAATATTTGCAAATCACATCTCTGATAAGGGGCTTGTATCTAGAAAGTATAAAGATGGGAATTCCCTGGCGGTCCAGTGATTAGGTCTCAGTGCTCCCACTGCCATGGACCCAGGTTCGATCCCTGGTTGGGGAACTAAGGTCCCACAAGCCAGACGACACAGTCAAAAAAAAAAAAAAAGAATGTGTAAAGAACCCTTATAACTCAATAATAGAGACAAGTATCCCAATGGACAAAGGATCTGAATAGACATTTCTCCAAAGATACACAAATGGCCAATAAGCACATGAAAGAAATAAAAAGTAAAACCACAATGAGACACAATGGTGATGTCTCAATGAAACATCATTGTACAATGACACTCTCACACACTGCTGGTGGGAATGGAAAATAGTACAGACAGACACCCTCACACACTGCTGGTGGGAATGAAAAACAGTACAGCTGCTGTGAAAAACAATTTGTCAGCTCCTCAAGAGGGTGAACATACAGTTACTATATGACCCAGAAATTCCATTTCTAGGTATATAAACAAGAAAAATGAAAACATGTATATACAAAAACTTGTACAGCAATGTTCATAGCTGCATTATCCATAATAGATAAAAAGTGGAAACAACCTAAATGTCCATCAGCTGATGAGTGGATAAACAAAATGTTGTATAACCATACAATAGGATTTTATTTAGCAGTAAAATGGATAAACCTTGAAAACATTATGCTAAGTGAGAGAAGTCAGTTACAAAAGACCATATATTATATGATTCTATTTACATGAAATGTCCAGATAGGCAAATCGATAGAGACAGAAAGATGATTAGTTGTTGCCTAGGGCTGAGGGCTAGAAGTGGGGGGATGGGTAGTAACTGCCAATGGGTAACAGGGCTTCTTTTGGGGGTGATGAAAATGTTCTAAAATTGATTGTGGTGATGATCGCATAACTCTGTGGGTATATTAAAAACCATTGAATTGCACATTTTAATGAGTGCATTGTATGGTTTGTGAATTACAACTTGAAAAAGCTGTTGTTAAAAAAAAAAAAGAAAAAAAGGAGTGCCTGACAGGACTCAGTTCATTTAAGTGAAGAGTTCAGTTTGTGTTCAAATGATCCCATTGTTACAGGCAGAGAAACTGGGGTGGGCAGAGCAAAGTGACCCAAAGCGGAAGGGGTTGGTGAACGAGACAAAGAAGAAAGTGAGCTTGAAGGGATCTCTACTCCTAGCCTGGCCTCCCTGGAGCTGGGGGGAGCCTCTGGATGCAGCATCCCATCCAGCAATCTCTGCGCTCCTGGGACAAGGGCTGTGACTGGAGCATTTTGCTGCCACCCTGTGGACTTAGCGAGGATTACAGCTACAGGGATGAAAGCCTGATCTCAACCCACGTCTGACTGAAGCTTGCAGTTAAGATGCGCTCAGCCCCACACAGGAGAGACAGACTCAGCCCTCGGTGAGCTGACAATATGGGCTTGAATTTAAAAAACTGCAGTTTATCCAAGTACTTGCTTGGATGGGTACCGGCAAGCTGTGGAAGCAGAAGAAGATGTGATTCATTGAAGGCCAGGATTAAGGAAGACTTCAAAGAAGAGTGGAGAAGAGGGAAAGGACACCCAAGGCTGAAGGCAGAGGGTAAGCAAAGCGCAGGTAAGATCACAGAGCAGCCAGGAGGCTATCATTTGCTGCATGGAGGCTGGCATTTAGTAGATACTCAATAAATGTATGAATGAACGATTACTAGATTTCCAGAGCGTATGCTTTTTGCATTTCTGATGTATCTGAGGAAAGCCTTATGTGGCTTTCCAGGTGGACAGGGAAGTAGCAAGAAGGCCAAATAGCCTGCAGTTTCCTCAGGGAAGGGAAAGAGCCTCTATGGAGTCCTTGTGCCACAGTGATAATGATTCCTCTGTTATTACTTCTTGTGACGTTTAACAGAACACCTCCACATTACCTCCTGTGAGTCTTCTCACAGCCTTGTAGTGAGCAGGACTGCACTTCCTGTCATCCTTCCATTTAACAGATGAGGAAACGGAGGCCCAGAGATGTGAGGTGGTGGAACTGGGGCTTGAACCTGGGCCTCCTTTTTCTAAGCCCATGCTGGCTGCTGACTGAGGACAAGGCAGGGTGGGGGAACATGGGGGGAGGAATGGTCTAAACTGGCGGATACGGAGATTTTCTTCTCAAACACTGAGGAAAGATCCAGTAATGTCAGACCCTGAAGAGGAGGGCTGAGGAGTTGGGGCATGTCCGAAAATGCATGTTGGGTCAGGAACCTGCCGTAGCTCCCCAGTGCCCCTGGAACGGTCCAATGTCTTTAGCTTAGCATTCAAGGTCCTCTCACAAGAGGTGATGTGACCCAATGGTTAACAGCATGGGTTAACTGGTTTATGATCCCCACTCAGCCACTGACTGGCTGTGTGACCCAGAGGATGTCCCTTAACCTCTGGTGCCATTGTTTCCTTTTCCATAAACTATGGACAAGCATAGCACATACTTCATAGGTTGTTGAGAGCAGTAAAGAAGTCAGTTATGAAAAGCAGTCAGAACTGTGCTTGCTATTATTATTATTATTATTAATCAGAGCAGAGCCTAATTTTCTGTCTGTCATCCACACCAATCCTCCAAGCTGGGCTCCTGGCTTCTCCAGAACATGCCAGGCAGTGGTGCCTCCAGGCCTTTCTACAAGCTGTTCCTTCATCCTAGAATGAGACTGTTCGATCATCTCTTCTTTCCAGATCCTTCCAAACATCACCTCCTCCCAATCCTCCCTGATCCTCTCTGACTAGAACCACCTCTCCTTCCTCTGCATCCTCTCATACAGAACTATTTCTTTCTGTAGCATAAAATGCACATGATGTGTGTCAGTCGTGCCTGCTTGGAGAACTTAGGATGTGAGCTTCCTAAGGACAGGTGTTGGTTTCTTATCTCTTTATGACCCTCCTGTGCTGCCATGGAGCAGCACTAAATACTCAATAAATGCTTGAGTATTTAGAAAGCAGGAAAGCAAAGAGGGAGGGACGGAGAAAGAAAAGATGAAGAGAAAGAAGGAGGGAGAGATGAAAGGTGGACTAGAGAGGAAACCGAGAGACACCTGAAGAGAAACCAGCTCCATTCAGCTTCCAACCACTTCAGGGAAAAGAATGCTGTGACTGGAGACTTTGGGTCATTTGCAACTCTTCCTTGGGTCTCCTTTTCATCCCTTGAGCCATGGCATTGGAACAGACTTCGAAAACCTCAGGGACTTCCCTGGTGGTGCAGTGGTAAAGACTCCATGTTCCTAATGCAGGGGACCTGGGTTCCATCCCTGGTCAGGGAACTAGATCCCGCATGCCACAACTAAGGAGCCTGCCTGCTGCAACTGAGACCCAGCACAACCAAATAAATAAATAAATAAATATTTTTAAAAACCCAAAAAACCGGAAACCTCAAAGTGGCTCTGGACTTGCTCTTTAGCCCCTCTGAAGCTCAATTTCCTCATCTGTAATAGAGATAATAATGGTACTTATCTAATTGGGTTGTTACGAGGATCAAATGAAAAAATAACTGGAAAATCCCTGGCACCTGGTCCATGGTAAGCACTCAATAAATGCTGTGTATTATGATGGTGATGGTTCGGTGATTCTAAGAATTCCAGACCTGTCAGAATAAAGGGCCGAGCACTGCTGGGGAGGGGCCGTGCTTCCTAAGCTTGGAGAGATGCCTATTGTCCTAGAGCTGGGCCCAGTGGTCACATAGAGGTCACACCGTGTCGTGTTTTCTCCCAGGCCTTCCCACGGGCGCCACCCCCAACTCCCCCTAACAAGACACACAATAAAGACTCCTGATTGCTTGATGAAAGGAAGCGGATACACAATTCATTTCAACTTTAGACCTAACCACCCCGCAACCTTTCAAAAAGAATTGCGCACCCTATTCCAATTTACACACTGAACCCACATGGAATTTTCCAGCGGGTTCCGAAGCCTTTGAAGTGACCAGACCAGACTATTGATTTATTTCCAACTAACCTCTCTCTTTGAACCCAGAAGGGTCAAGGTTAATTATATAATAAAACACACTGTGCCCAGCTGCCCCCTCTGCGGGTGCAGGGAACCCCCAGACCTTTCCGAGGCTGTGAGAGGAGGATCGTGTTTCTGATCCCTTCCTCGCATTCATTTCCTTTATCAGGGCCCATTAAGAGGAAGAAAAAAAAACCCTACCCCCTCATTTCCTCCCTGAGAGAGAAATTTTAATTTGCTGGAAACCAACAAAAGGGATCTAAGTTACATTTCCAGGCTGCACCCTGCAGCTCTTAAATCTTGCTGGGAGCACCTATTCTGGAGCCGGTTGGGGAAGGGGGTGGGGTAGGGGAGGGAAGCAAAGGGGTGCAGACCCCGGAGTCTGCCTCTCCCACACAGGGGGAAGGGAGCCCCAGAGGGCCTGACTCAGCGGATGCTTCCAGCGTGGCCACGTCCCCATTAAGCCTTCTTTGCCCATTGAAGTGAGTTAACCCACCAGCCACAGCTTCTCCTGTGTGAGCTCAATTCCCACTTTCCCAGATGATGGAACAGGCTCTGAGTGGTCTCAAAACTGGTCCCACTTATCACAGGTAGGAAGTGGCAGGGCCAGGACTGCAATCCAAGATTTTGTTCTCCTTGTAAAACAATGGATTCTTCCCACCCACCCCCATCCTCCCACCCCAGGGAAACAATGTAAATGTTCTTCTCATTTCCATCGTTTAAAGAAAGAAGATTCAAAACTGTTATCTAATATACAGTCCATTGTCAAATGTCCCCAATTGTGCCAACAATGTCCCCCTCACCCGTGTTTTCCCCATCCAGGATTCAGAGACTCGCCCACTCCCTTGGTTATCCTGACTCTTTCCTCTCCCTTCTTCTAGAACAGCACCAACCTTTCCTGTTTTTCCTGACACTGATGTTTCTGAAGAAACAAGGTCAGCTGTCTTGCAGAGTGACCCACATGTGGATTTATGTTTCCTCCTGACAATTTAGAGTGTCCTGTTTTTCTCAAACTCAGGTTCGGCCACTCGTTGCTCAAGAATCCAATACTGAGAGACAAGTGTCAGGTAAAAAGGAAAGAGGCTTTACTGAGGAAGCTGGCAACCCTGGGGAGAAGGTGGACTCATGTCCCAGAGAACCAACTCCCCAGGTTTTGCTCGGAAATTATATAGGGAAAAGAGGAAGGGGCTACATGCTGGGGAGAGGGTTGTGGGGTGTGTGATCAGCTCGTGGACCTTCTTCTGATTGCTTGGTGGTGAAGTAACTGGGAATCAACATCATCAACCTTCAGGTTCCAACCAGTCTGGGGTCTATGTGCCTGTGAACAGCAGACAGTTAACTTCTCACACCTGGTGGGGGTTTCAGTCTCTGCAAAACAGCTCAAAGGATGTGGCTCAGGATATTATCCCTAGCCCTTGAGGAGGAACTAAAGGTTCTTGACTTTGTTTAATGGCTAAACTATTATTGTTTTGTCTTATTTGACTGTTTTCCTTTGCTTCTGCATTTTCCTCACTTCTCTGATTAAATGTATTCTTTGGAACTGGGGGAAGGCCTGGAGGCTAAAGTTTTTCTACAGACAAGCAGCAGGCAGAGGACAGGGTGGGAGGGGAAGCCACATAGGCTCCAGCTCAGTTACAGTATGTAGGGCATCATATCTGGAGGCCCATGGGGCCAGCTGTTTTTGGCAAGGGACCCAGGATTTCCAGCTCCAAGGCCAATGCTTATTCTCAGCCTCCTGGGGGCTTCCTGGTTTGCAGGGAAGGAGTGTGAATGGTTCCACCTGGGGGCGCTGTCAGCACTGGCCACCAGAGAAGCTCGTTCTCTGGGATTCTTCCAGCCCCACAGGTTGCAACCTTGAACCTTGGGAAGAAGCCTACCCATCGTGGCCTGAGATGCATTTGCCCAATTCTTCTCTCTGGAATGTTACTAAGGTTGTGTCAAGGCTTCATACCTCCATGAGGCTGTCGTGACTCTAAGGCAGAACCAATGCTCCCTCCTTTCTGCTTCCGCAGCCCCGTGTTTCTGCCTCATTGCATGACTTGTCTCAATGTAGCAGAGACCACCATTGATGGGGCTTGCTGAACAGCCTGGAAGAGGTGCTGGAGGATCAATTATTTTACATGTCATATTCTAAAGAGTCCTGAATATTCTCTTTGACCATCTTCCTCCTTATTATCTCATGGCTTCACCTTCACCTCCAAACCTCTCTCTCTCCCCAACTCCAGTCTATAGTGGATTTTCTCTTATTCTTGCCCATATCCCTCCTCCCTCTGGATCAATTTGGTTCTTCTTCAAGTAGCTCTATGCCTTTCAATTTTTTAAAATTAATTTAAGGGACTTCCCTGGTGGTCCAGTAGTTAAGAATCCACCTTCCAGTGCAGGGGATGCGGGTTCGATCCCTGCTCGGGGAACTGAGGTCCCATATGCCGCGGGACAACTAAGCCTGCGCGCTCTAGAGCCCACGTGCCACAACTAGAGAGCCCGCGTGCCACAACCACTGAGCCCATGTGCCACAATGAAGATCCCGCAACTAAGACCTGATGCAGCCAAATAAATAAATATTTTAAAAAATAAAAATAGGGCTTCCCTGGTGGCGCAGTGGTTGAGAGTCCGCCTGACGATGCAGGGGACACGGGTTCGTGGCCCGGTCCAGGAAGATCCCACATGCTGCGTAGCGGCTGGGCCCATGAGCCATGGCCGCTGAGCCTGCGCGTCCGGAGCCTGTGCTCCGCAACGGGAGAGGCCACAACAGTGAGAGGCCCGCGTACCGCAAAATAAATAAATAAATAAAAATAAAAAATAAAACTCAGGTCTCCCAACTTTCAGTCCCAAACATGTAGAAAACTATTGGCATAGAGATAATACCTGTAAGAATGTGAACTCCCTGGAACACCCATCAATATTTTTAATATAGAGTAGTTAACCTCTTAAAAATAAATAAATAAATAAAAATAATTTAAGTTAAATAAGCAATACACAAAAACATTCTCACTGTTAAAAAAAAAAGTAAAATATTATGGAGGTCCCCCCTCAACTGCCCCAAGCCCAGTCCCTCTCCCAGGGGTAATCATTGCTGTTGCATGGTATGGTATCCTCCCAGGCCTTTTTCCATGGAATTATAGATTTCCATATGCACTCAAGAAAAATATATGGTATACTAAATAATGCCATTTATATTTTCTGTTTCCAATTTTTGGTGCTGTAGTGGACACCCTTGCACTGTCTCCCTGTATTCACCAGTGTGTGTTTCTCTAGAGTAGGAATGAGAGGATTTGCTGGGTCTTGGGGCACAGGCCTGTGGAATGACCACCCTGCGTGACTGTGTGTCCTTACTGTCTGCCTGCAGACCTTGAGAGGACTGGGCCTGTTTCTGTCTTGTACAGGCAATTTCCTTCCCTCCCAAGGCAGCTTTGCAGATCAGAGAGCATCCTGGGAACTTTGCCCATCGGTCAATGCCCAGTTCAGTCCCAACAAGCCCCATCTATCAATCTTAGCTGATTTAGAAAGGATTTACTCTCTAAGTATTGCAGCTGTTTTCAGGTTGGAATGATCTGTTTTCTGACCTGGCCTCCTTCTCCAGTTTGTCGGTGTCCTACCTTCTCTCTGTCCCTTGGTCCCTCTCCATTTCCCTGACACCCCTTCCCCACATACTTGCCTCTCTGACCCTCCAATCCTCCTCAGCCAGGCTGGACAGTAGCCCCGGAGCTGGGGCTGGGAATGAACATGCAGCCCCCAGGCCAAGGCCCCGCTTGAGTCCCCACACTTTGCTTCTGCCCGAAGTGGGCACAGGAGTCCCGCCCGCCTCTGCCGTCATGCCTCACAGCAACCCTGCAAATGTTGTGGCCTGTGTATGTATTATTTATTCAAGAACATTATATGTTTAAAAAAATCTAAATCACAAAGCAAAAAGTAATGGCACCATAATGAAATTGTCAGGTAATACAAAGAAAACATCTGCATAAAAATACTTAGCATAGAAAAATTTCAATTAAAAATAAAACGTGTCTCTTTTCACATTCCTACTGTTCTCTTAACTGAGATCTTCTTCTTTTTTCCCTTTTGTTTTGATTCAGATCAATGGAGAGAGCCAGTGCCTGATTTTAGTAATGGACGATAGCCTCCCTTATATGGCACAGACTAGATGCCACACACCCATGTTGACACACTTAAAACTAAGCTTATGAGGTAGGTACTACTATCATTATGTCTGCTCATGGATGAAATATTTCAGGCACAGAGAAGTTAAGTGACTTGCTTGAGGTCACACAGCTAGGAAGTAGAAAAGCTGGTATCAGAACACAGACAGGGTGGCTCCAGTGCTAGGATGGTAACCACTGTACTACACTGCCTCAGCCTTAATGTGGGCAACTCCCACCCCCCAATTAGGCACATATGTTTGTTTTCCAACGCACTATTCTTATTCTGATATTTCACTTGAATCTCTCAATATGAGGGAAGGGAAGACCCAGCTTATGGGCCAGCACAATGCCCCGCACCCAGCCTCACAGACAGACCCCAAGAAATGGTAGCTTGTGACCAAGGGCAGAGATGTGGGTAGGTCCCCAGACTTGGCCGTGCTGTGTAGCATGCAGTACTTGGCGGTGTGTGTGCATGAAGCTGTGCATGAATGCGTGAATGTGTGAGCATGCGCACATGCATGTTTGTGCATGTGTGTGTTTGCATGCACGTGCATGGTGTGTGTGTGTAGGGGAGGGGCATGCACTGGTGTGTCCAGCCTGGCCATCTCGGCATGACCATGTAGCCCTGCGTTGGCCCCGCTGCGTCTTTCATCCCCGCAGGGAGCAGCGCCTCAGTCAGGCATAGTGGGATCAGCTGTGTCACTGAAAGCAAGGGCTGCTCAGATCATGGGCAGTACTGTTTGTTTCCGTCACACTCTTATCTTTACTCCCCTGAGCCCAGACCTTAGCATCATAAAATGTCAGAGCCTGGATGAAAATGTGGAGATTATCTAACTCAGGCTGTCCCTTGACAAATGGGGAGACCGAGCCCCAGAGAGGATATTGTTAACATTAAACACAAAATGGAGACCGGACTTGAGAATTCCCTGAGCAGATAAAACCGTGTAGGTCCTGAAAGCAAAATGAAATCCAGCTTATTTCATGAAGGTAAGTGAAAGTTAACTTAGGTTATTTTTTGTTAATGCCCCTGACAATCATAAGAGAAACTTTAGTCTTTTTCCTAAAAATGGTGTGAGATGATCACTTTAAACCTGCCAGCTGAAACCCCATTGTAATCACCAGTCACTGTAAACGCTACTAACGTCCTCATTTTCACTTTATAAGCCATCCTATAACTTCATGCCCCTGATCTTCGTATCAGTCTTTGAATTTGGAAGCTCCCAGTTCGCGAACTGTTTTTATAGGCATGATAAACTCTTACTATTTACTGATTTGGTGGTTTTAGTTTAGCTATTTCTGGATTTTTGACAGTACTCACAACTGGAGGAGGTCACCCAGCTAGTTAGGGGTGGGGCTGGGATGAGAACCCGCATCTCCCCACCCAGTTTCACGCTCTTGCCACAGTCCTGGACTTTTGTCTGCAAATAATAGACCAAAGGTTCCTAGGCTGCGGCTGAGGCTGCCTCAAGGCTGGAGAAAGTGGTCGGGAGTCAGAGCTGCTTTGATGTGTCCACTGCTGTGCCTTCTCCACCTTCTCCTTCCAGGGCTCGCATACCACCCTCTCTGGGAGAGCGCTCTGTTCTTATACTGAACAGAACTCCAGTGGGTGAGCGAATATGCTTTTGATTAATTACAAATGGAAAATGAATAAATTCTTAGTTGATAAATGCAATGAGAAGAAATAGTAAATTGTGTCTTTGATGAAGGTCTTGGGAATGTTTGTGGAATGAATGAATGAAGCATGACAGGATAACAGGAGCCCTGGGAGAGACTGAACTTGAGAGGTTTTTGGTCTCTTCATCAAAAGAAAGGGTCAGAAAGTCCCTTGTGTCACCTCAGGAGGTAAATTACATTTGAGGAAATGAAGAGGCTTCTCTATGGTGGGGAAAGGGTTCCCCTAGACAATAACTCAATTGTTCTGGAAAGGGGGTGTAATTAGAATTCCTATGTGTTCTAGTGACCATCCTGGGGCTGTCCTTAGAAAGCCAGGATGGGAAAGGGGTCTTGAGGGGCGGGCTCTGAAAGGAGGGGCAGCTGGCACTTGCTGATTCGGGCTCTGAGGAAACAGAGAGGTGTGTGCTTGGGGCTGCCCTCTCAGCTATGTGGCAGGCTGAAAACAAGGAGGGGATCCCATCATGCCCTGAAGACACCCAAAGCAAGGCGCCATCACTGAGTGGAGGTCCCCATCTATATGATCAGGCCACTCAAGATGGCTGTTCTCTTGCTCTCTGGACATCCCCTGCTCGACCAGTCCCTGCCTCACCTACACCCAACTCACCTGACTGACCTTCCCTCTTAATCATAGAGCCTAATCAGTAAATGCCTACATACTTGCCCCTGGCCTCAGCTGGTGATTGTTCTAATCTTTAGATCAGGACATCTCCACCAAGATAGCTTATGAAAGGGGCAGTGAGGGGCATGCGCCTCTGCCGGTTTCCCTGGAAACCGATGAGCCAACCTGATGTCAATTCCCTCTGTAACTGTAACCTCCCTCTTTACCCAGGGGTAAAGAATGCTGGTGAGGTGTCCCTCCAGGATCTTACTTCAGCCACGTAAGCTCCCCCATCCATTAAACCACTGATGTCTCTATTGCTGACTCCGGGCTCTTGCTTCAGTCTTGAGGCTGGGCAAGTACAGGGCTTGCAGGCCTGCGGGGTGAGCCCACCTCTGTCCTTAGCATCCATGGGGTGCTGTTTGCACAGTGACGTGGTGTGGCCAGAGCAGTTCTGGCTGCAGGAACTGGCTGGACAGTGGGGCTTCGGTGTGGAAGGCACCAAAGGCTCTCAAGCCTCCAGAGTTTGGAGCAAATGGTGTGTGTGTGTGTGTGTGTGTGTGTGTGTGTGTGTGTGTGTGTGTGTGTGTCCAACTGGCTTTATTTGCCTCTTTCTGGGTCAGGTAGGTCATGCCTGTTACTGAACACGTAGAGGGGCTCCGCAGGAAGCCTCTGAGTTACTGCCTAGTTTTGGAAGATGAGAGCAATTTTTATTTTGCATATCACTTTTTTTTTTTTTTTTTTTGCGGTACGCGGGCCTCTCACCGCTGTGGCCTCCCCCGCCGCGGAGCACAGGCTCCGGACGCACAGGCCCAGCGGCCATGGCTCACGGGCCCAGCCACTCCGCGGCACATGGGATCCCCCCGGACCGGGGCACGAACCCGTATCCCCTGCATCGGCAGGCGGACTCTCAACCACTGCGCCACCAGGGAGGCCCTGCATATCATTTTTAAGCATCTCTCTTTTGTATCCATCTTCTCATTTGCTTCTCACCACACCCTGTGAGGCAGGCAGGGAGGTACTTACCTCCATTTTCTCACAGAGAGGACGGCCTCCTGTGGAGATCATTTAATGAGAGACTGTCTTTCTCCTGCTGCTTCCTTTCACATTTCCCGGGACCTACTATTTCCATGGTCCTGACCAGGGACTACAGGAAGGATGAGAGTGAGGCTGTCAGGTGAAGCTTCTAGGCTGGGAGGAAAGCCAAGCCAGAGGGTGACATCCAGCAAAACACCTGAAACTAGGTGTGGTGACTTATAGTATCACTGCGATAAGGGTTCAGAAAGGGAGTGTCTAGGTCTTTTCCTTTTCCAAGAGTATTAAAATCAGTTTGTTGAGTGACATGAACATTCCTCTTGAAGCAATAGAAAAATTTCAGAGAAAGTAAACAGAAAAGTATACTGAAAATATAAACAGATTAATGAGGAAGAGAAAGATACACTGGAGAGAAATGTCAAACTCCAAATTTAGTTCTTTGAAAAAGAAAACTAATAAAATTGACAACTCGGGCTTCCCTGGTGGCGCAGTGGTTGAGAGTTCGCCTGCTGATGCAGGGGACACGGTTCGTGCCCCGGTCCGGGAAGATCCCACATGCCGCGGAGCGGCTGGGTCCGTGAGCCATGGCCGCTGAGCCTGCACGTCCGGAGCCTGTGCTCCGCAACGGGAGAGGCCACAACAGTGAGAGGCCCGCATATCGCTAAATAAATAAATAAATAAATAAATAAATAAATAAAATTGACAACTTTTTCTTTTTTTTTTTTTTTTTTTTTTCTTTTTGTGGTATGCGGGCCTCTCACTGTTGTGGCCTCTCCCGTTGCGGAGCACAGGCTCCGGACGCGCAGGCCCAGCGGCCACGGCTCACGGGCCCAGCCGCTCCGCGGCATATGGGATCCTCCCAGACCGGGGCACGAACCCGTATCCCCTGCATCGGCAGACGGACTCTCAACCACTGCGCCACCAGGGAGGCCCAAACTTTTTCTTTTTAAATTTTTATTTTTGGCTGAGTTGGGTCTTCGTTGCTGTGCACAGGCTTTCTCTAGTTGCGGCGAGCGGGGGCTACTCTTCGTTGCAGTGCGTGGACTTCTCATTGTGGTGGATTCTCTTGTTGCAGAGCATGGGTTCTAGGCGTGCAGGCTCAGTAGTTGTGGCGCACGGGCTTAGTTGCTCCGCGGCATGTGGGATCTTCCCAGACCAGGGCTTGAACCCGTGTCCCTTGCATTGGCAGGCGGATTCTTCACGTTGTGCCACCAGGGAAGCCCCAAAATTGACAACTTCTGTAACTACAGGAAGCCCGCGCACAGCAACGCCGACCCAACGCAGTCAAAAACATATAAATTAATAAAAAAAGAACACTACTGTAAAACAATTTCATGATTACCAGATGGACAAAACTTATTAAAGTCCGAGTATACCAAGGGCCAGTAAGGCTGAGAGGCAATGAGAATATGCATAGACCATTGATGTAAGTGTAAACACCGTGCAGAAAAATTATTACACCTGCCTGCCCTAAGAACCTGCAACTCCGTTCCACACGTGAGGGACTCGCCGGGAATAACATTATTATTATTTTAAAAGCAGTCTTTATTCTTCTAAAGATTCACTTTTTTAAACTCATTTTTGACTGCGTCAAGTCTCCGTCGTGACACGCAGGAACTTCGTTTAAGGGTGGGGGAATCTTTTGTTGTTGCAGACGGCATAGGGGATCTTATTTCCATCACCAGAGATCAAACGTGTTTCTCTTGCATGGCAAGGCAGACTTCCACTGGACCACGAGTTAAGTCCCCGAGATAACATTCTTCTAATAATTAAAATGGAGAAAGCAAAACAAACTAACCAACTCTAGACCCATGAAGGAAAAACAAAATGTACAGACTGAGTCTTTTTAATACATTGTAATACCACAGAGCTGAGCTGTCCAGTACTACCGTTGGCCACAAGTGCCTCCCGCGCCCTTAAAAAGGTGACTGGTTTTAATTGAAATGTACTGAGCCTAACACACGCGACACATTTCAGACTTCGAAAAACAAAGAAAAGTGACACCAGCTTGCCAATTTTTCACATTGATTACACGTTGCAATGGTAACTAAATCTACTGGATTAAACAAAACCTACTACTTTCTTCTTTTACTTAAATTCACCCCTAAAGATACGGAAACAGGACTTCTCTGGGGGTGCAGTGGTTGAAAGTCCGCCTGTCGATGCAGGGAACACGGGTTCGTGCCCGGGTCGGGGATGATCCCACATGCCGCGGAGCGGCTGGGCTCGCGAGCCACGGCCGCTGAGCCTACGCGTCTGGAGCCTGTGTTTCGCAACGGGAGAAGCCACAACACCGAGGGGCCCACGTACCAAAAACAAACAAAAAAACCAACAAACAAAACAGAAAAGAAAACGAAAACTGCGTCTACACCTGTGAGACACCGTTTAACAACACCAACAAAAAAAACTTACAGGTGCCTGACTGTTACAACCTTTTTCTACCGATAATGCAAAACCCAGAGTAACAGCACTTTATTTTGAACTTCGTAGGAGGTACTGACAGTTGCAGAACGCTTGAAACACAGAAAGCATAACCCAAAATACGGGTTATCAAGCTGTAATGAAAACTATAACTGGTTATTGGATAATAACCTTCATCACGAAATATTACTGATGCCGGTAAAACTCACTTACGAAGCTAAAGATGGAAAACATCGGAAGCTTTAAACATGAATCTCTCTCTCAATAAGTCTTATTTTATAACAGGTTTGGGTAGCCTTGTCGAAACAAGGCCTCAAAAAATTGGTTTAAAACTCAGAGTTGTTCCTCTCCACGGAAATCTTTAGTAAAAGGCGAAAGATTTATACGATCTGAAGAGAAACCAGAGTATACTAGACATTTTTGTAACTCTCACCTGGGGTAAGAGAAACTCCTAGAACACTGATAGTGGCTTGTTAACACCAAGATCCAGTGCCTGAACAAAAATTTCTAGACTAGTTTGTAAATAAAGGGTCTAATTTTAGAAAATATAAGTAGAAGATAGTTTAAAATTTTGCCATTTTAAACTTGTACTATGTGCAGTGCACTGTGGGTATGCAAATGAGGCAAGCTCGCGTCCTTTCCGTTCGGGAAAGATCTTAGTATTCACACAGTGCCCCTGCGTCACCACTAGGCGGCGAAGCGGAGGATTGGCAGGCTGGCATCCACACGCCGGACTAATCAGAGACCCAGGTTTTATGTTTCGTACATTTGTACGTCTGAGTTTGATTTCTGTTAAAGACTTTGCTGTTAAATTGGAAAAGAAAAAAATAGCAAGTAAATAATCGGCACAAAATTCAGGACCGTGGTTTCTCCCTTCAGTGGAGTGAGGGCATTCGGGAGTTTTAAAATATGGCAATTTCCTTTTTCTTAAAATGAGTGGTGGGCGCACAGGTGTTTTGTCTGTTTTGCACCGTGCACGTCCGGAATGTACACTCTAGAATATTATGCCGTTTGTGAAAAATTCGTAGCAGTGGCCTCTTTAAAATTGCAGCTTGCGGAATTCCCTGGCGGTCCAGTGGTTAGTACTCGGAGCTTTCACTGCCTGGGCCAGTGTTCCATCCCTGGTGGGGGAACTAAGATACCTTAAGCTGAGCGGCAGAAAAAAAAAATGGAGATTGCGCCCTCCGCTCGGTTTCAGGTTTCCTGCCTCCTCATCTGATGCTACTTATGGCGGTGAAACCTTGTATTTCAGTTTCAGACCTCGAGTATCATCCTGTGTATTTTTAATTAATTAATTTATTTATTTATTTATGGCTGCATGGGGTCTTCTCATTGCGGTGGCCTCTCTTGTTGTGGAGCACGGGCTCTAGGCACGCGGGCTTCAGTAGCTGTGGCTCGAAGGCTCTAGAGCGCAGGCTCAGTAGTTGTGGCGCACGGGCTTAGCTGCTCCACGGCATGTGGGATCCTCCCAAACCAGGGCTCGAACCCATGTCTCCTGCATTGGCAGGAGGATTCTTAACCACTGCGCCACCAGGGAAGCCCCATCCTGTGTTTTTATTTTTTTAAAGAAACCAGTTTCTTTTCTTTCTTTTTTTTTTTTTTTTGAATTTTTTATTTATTTTTGGATGCGTTGAGTCTTCGTTGCTGTGCGCGGGCTTTCTCTAGTTGTGGTGAGTGGGGGCTACTCTTTGTTGCTCTGGTTTCTTATTGCAGTGGCTTCTCTTGTTGCAGAGCACGGGCTCTAGGCGCACGGGCTTAGTAGTTGTGTCTCGCGGGCTCTAGAACGCAGGCTCAGTAGTTGTGGAGCACGGGCTTAGTTGCCCCACGGCACGTGGGATCTTCCCGGACCAGGGCTCAAACCCTTGTCCCCTGCATTGGCAGGTGGATTCTTAACCACTATGCCACCAGGGAAGTCCCATGCCACCAGAGAAGTCCCCATCCTGTGTTTTTAAAATGAGCTGTAATCTCCTCAGCGGTGCTCAGCTGCTCGGTCGCCCGGCCTATACAGACTCCTTCTTAACTATTGTAGTAACTGAACCATCTTGGGAAAGGAAACTTAAGCTCCTTTTGTTTTTTTCTGGCAGCTTGTGTCAATGGTCCACTTCCCAACTTTGACACCTTCTCTGAGCTGTCATGTTTGTTTGCATTTCTTTTTGCTGGTTCTTTTTTTTTTTTTTTTTTTTTGCTGTACGCGGGCCTCTCACTGCTGTGGCCTCTCCCGTTGCGGAGCACAGGCTCCGGACACACAGGCTCCGCGGCCATGGCTCGCGGGCCCAGCCGCTCCGCGGCATGTGGGATCTTCCGGGATCGGGGCACGAACCCGTGTCCCCTGCATCGGCAGGCGGACTCTTAACCACTGCGCCACCAGGGAAGCCCTTGCTGGTTCTTTTGCTAACAAGTCGATCAAATTTGACATACATTTGATTTAAATTTGTCTAATACATTTTAAAAACAGCTTTTGGGGGGATATAATCCACTTACCATAAAGTTCACCAATTTAATGTGTACAATTCAATGGTTTTTAGCATATTCACAGAATTGTGCGATCATCACAATCTAGTGGGGTTTTTTTGGCCTTCCCCGTGGGGCATGTGGGATCTTAGTTCCCCTAACAGGGATGGAACCTGCCCTTCCTCAGAGTCTTAACCACTGGACCACCAGGGAAGTCCCCACAGGGTAGTTTTAGAACATCTTCATCAGCCCAAAAAGAAACTGTACCCATTAGCAGTTATTCCCCATCTTCCCCATCCCCCAGCCTCTACCAAACACTAACCTACTTTCTGTCTGCACCTACTCTGGACATTTCATATAAATGGAAGCATAAAACCTGTGGCTTTTTGTGACTGGCTTCTTTCACTTAGCATTATGTTTGTGAGATTCATTCACGCCTACATTTGTTTTGATACTCTTTTGCATTCTTGCTGTATTTCACAGAGTAATGGGGAGTTAAAGACCCATGCAGATGCAGGGTTCCAGTCCTAAGAAGATAGCTATTTACCTCACAGGGCTTGGCCTGGGGCTAAGGCACTGAGGGGACAGGAAAGGAGCAACTCTCTGAAGAGTGTTTCCCTACTCCGAGATTGTAGGGGACCTTTGGTCTCCTTCATTCTAGAAGGTCCTGGGCAGCTTTCACTGGTTAGAGGACCACAAGGAAGGTTAACTTTTTTTTTTTTAAGTAAAGGAAAGAGCTACTTTTCACAGTGGGTATTCAATTAATAGGACTCCTTACTTTTATTTATTTATTAATTAAATTTTTATTTATTTTTGGCTGTGTTGGGTCTTCATTGCTGCGCTCTGGCTTTCTCTAGTTGCGATGAGTTGGGGCTACTCTGTTGTGGTGCATGGGCTTCTCATTGCGGTGGCTTCTCGTTGAGGAGCATGGGCTCTAGGCACACGGGCTTCAGTAGTCATGGCACGTGGGCTCAGTAGTTGTGGCTTGCGGGCTCTAGAGCACAGGCTTAGCACTTGTGGTGCACAGGCTTAGTTGCTCTGCGGCATGTGGGATCTTCGTGGACCAGGGATCGAACCTGTGTCCCCTGCATTGGCAGGCAGATTCTTAACCACTGCGCCACCAGGGAAGTCCCTAGCCTTGCCTGTTCTTGTGGATTGTTCTCTGGTTCCTATTTGTTGTGGCTGGATTCCAGAGGCCACAGCTACAAGTGGCAGGTCTGAGAGTTGGAACGACACCTAACCCTTTCAGATTCTGCAGTGGAGAAGCGTGCTCCTGTGGAAGGTGAACTGAGCCTCTAGGTCTCAGCTCTTGTTCCTTGCTCATTTGTGCTGCAACGTCTGTTTGCCACAGGAGGTGCTGCTTCCCTTTTAGTGCTCAATTCCTGCCACAAGGCCCACCTCTTTTTTTTTTTTTTTTGCGGTATGTGGGCCTCTCACTGTTGTGGCCTCTCCCGTTGCGGAGCACAGGCTCCGGACGCGCAGGCCCAACGGCCATGGCTCACGGGCCCAGCCGCTCCACGGCATGTGGGATCCTGCCAGACCGGGGCACGAACCCATGTCCCCTGCATCGGCAGGCGGACTCTCAACCACTGTGCCACCAGGGAAGCCCTGTGAGCCCAGGCCCACCTCTTAAGGACAGAGATTCCAACGTTTTGCTCTCAGGCCTCAGAGAAAGAATTTTGAAACTATGTTTCTCTTGCACATTTTAAAGATCATATGTACAGTTTTCGTAAGATAACTTACAACATGATATGTTTAAATAGATGCAAAAGATGAATGTTGTGCATTGTAAATATTGATACTCTAAATTGTTACATCACTTAATTTTTTTTTACATCATTATTGGAGCATAATTGCTTTACAATGTTGTATTAGTTTCTGCTGTATAACAAAGTGAATCAGCTATACATATACATATATCCCCATATCTCCTCCCTCTTGCGTCTCCCTCCCACCCACCCTATCCCATGCCTCTAGGTGGACAAAAAGCACCGAGCTGATCTCCCTGTGCTATGCAGCTGCTTCCCACTAGCTATCTGTTTTACTTTTGGTTATGTATATATGTCAGTACTACTCACTTCGTCCCAGCTTAACCTTCCCCCTCCCTGTGTCCTCAAGTCCATTCTCTACATCTGCGTCTTTATTCCTGTTCCGCCCCTGTTACATTACTTTAAATTGTAACCAGTGGAAGGTAAATACCCAAGAAATTTGATACCTACCGTCTGTAATTTTTTTTTTGCCGTACGGGTGCCTCTCACTGCTGCGGCCTCTCCCGTTGCGGAACACAGGCTCTGGACACACAGGCTCAGCGGCCATGGCTCACAGGCCCATTCGCTCCGCAGCATGTGGGATCCTCCCGGACCGGGGCACGAACCCGTGTCCCCTGCATCGGCAGGCGGACTCCCAACCACTGCGCCACCAGGGAAGCCCTGTAATTTTTTTTTTTTAATAAATAAATTTATTTATTTATTGGCTGCGTTGGGTCTTCGTTGCTGCACGCGGGCTTTCTCTAGTTACAGCGAGCGAGGCTACTCTTCGTTGTGGTGCGCGCGCTTCTCATTGCGGTGGCTTCTCTTTTTTCGGAGCACAGGCACTAAGCACGCGGGCTTCAGTAGTTGTGGCTCGTGGGCTCTAGAGTGCAAGCTCAGTAGCTGTGGCACACGGGCTTAGTTGCTCTGAGGAATGTGGGATCTTCCCAGACCAGGGCTTGAACCTGTGTCCCCTGCATTGGCAGGCGGATTCTTAACCACTGTACCACCAGTGAAGTCCCTGCAATTTTTTTTTAAGTTTTTGCATAATTCCTTTTGATTTTTGAACTTTTTTCCCCACTTCCATTTCCCCAAGAACTTAATACAATTATATTTTCATACCTGAAAGTATTTTATTGATCACCCAATCATATTCTTCTATGACAAAATAAGTACATTAATTGAATTTTAAAACTTTTTTCACATCCTTTAAACTTAAAAAATTTAAAAAATATTTATGTATTATTTAGGCTGCTCTGGGTCTTAGTTGTGGCACGTGGGATCTTCATTGTGGCATGTTTAGTTGCGGCATGTGGACTCTTAGTTGTGGCATGCGGACTCTTAATTGTGGCATGCATGCGGCATCCAGTTTCCCATCCAGTGATCGAACCCAGGCCCCCTGCTTCGGGAGTGTGGATTCTTACCCACTGGACCATCAGGGAAGTCCCTGAACTTAAAATTTTACGCACTAATGTTTTTCTTCTGGATTGACTTATTACAGTTATTAGTACATGCTTGATCAATACAACATGAATATATTACAACTGTTGATAATTATTAAACATAAGTGTGTCGGGACGTCCCTGGTGGTCCAGTGGGTAAGGCTCTGCATGCCCAATGCAGGGGGCCCAGGTTCTAACCCTTGTCGAGGAACTAGATCCCGCATGTATGCCACAGTTAAAGATCCTGCACGCTGCAACGAAGTTCCCACATGCTGCAGCTAACACCCAGAGCAGCCAAAATGAATAAATATTTAAATAAATAAATTAAGTTTCCAAGAGATACTTTCCACCTCTTACATTGGCAGAGAACAACAACAACAGGATTTTTTTTAAATGTCATTTTGTTGGAACAGCATTTCTTAATTAGATGGATGGGTAGTAATGGGTTGGCCAAAGAGTTAGTTTCGGTTTTAACATCTTACGGAAAAACCCGAATGAACTTTTTGGCCAACCCAATACTTATTGCTAGAGAAGACAGTTCAGTTTCAATGCTTCCCCCTACCCCCATTTTTTTTTTTTTTTTTTTTTTGAGGTACGCGGGCCTCTCACTGTTGTGGCCTCTCCCGTTGCGGAGCACAGGCTCCGGACGTGCAGGCTCAGCGGCCATGGCTCACGGGCCCAGCCGCTCCGCGGCATGTGGGATCCTCCCGGACCGGGGCACGAACCCGTGTCCCCTGCATCGGCAGGCGGACTCTCAACCACTGCGCCACCAGGGAAGCCCCCCTACCCCCATTTTTATAACTGTAACCTGAGAAAGCTTTTCCCCATAAATCAGTAGATGGAAGGGGTTTCAACAGTGTTGCTCACTACTGTGACCAAATAGAACTTGGGTCTGCTCGCCCACGCGTCCAGTAAAGCCATTCCCCTGACACTGGGTTCTGGTAAAGGAAAGTGCAGCATTCATTGCAGGGCTCCAAGCAAGGAATGCCACGTAGTTAAGGCCTGATGGTTTTCAGGAAAATGTTTCTAAAGACAGAGTGCAGGAGAGGGTTGTGGTGGGAGTAATCAGCTGTGGACATTCTTCTGATTGGTTGGTGGTGAAGTAATAGGGAATCAACATCATCAATCTTCAGGCGGTTCCAACGCAGCTGGGGTCTATGTGCTTGGGATCAGCATACAGTTAACTTCTTTCTTCTGATGGGGTTTTCAGCCTCTGCAAAACAGCTCAAAAGAATATAGCTCAGAATGTTATCTGTAGACCTTGAGGGGGAACTAAAAGTCCTTGACTTTGTTTAATAGCTGAACAATTTTGTTGTCTTGCTTGACTGTTTTCCCTTGTTTCTGCATTTTCTCACTTCTCTGCTTAAGTTTATTATTTGGAACTTGTGGAAGGCCTAGGAGGCTAGTTTTTCTACAAACAGGAAGCAGGCAGAGAACACTGTGTGTGTGGGGGGGGGTTCTGACTTGGGAAGACCTCATAGTATCCTGTTTGGTTATACTACCACATAATGAATTTTCAGGTGACAACTGAATTAAGTCTTCCCTAAACTCTGTTGAACGAAAAGATTTGGAATTATTTTATTTGTTTATTTTGGTTGCATGGGGTCTAAAGTGCAAGCTGCAGGCTCCTCCACTGGAAAATGGATTTTTTACCATTGGACCACCAGAGAAGTCCCACTCAATGATTACTTATATTATCCGCACAAACAACATTCAACGTTTTAGATAAACCTATTTGATTAAGTAAATTGTGTTGTTAATATCAATTTCATCTGTTTCTTTTTGATCAGGCTTATTTTTTTTTAATGATAATTTTGCCTTCTACTTCAGTATTTTTTTAAGCTGTACTGGGCTTTAATTGCAGAATGTGGGCTTTTTAGGGATTTTTAGTTGTGGCATGTATGCATAAGAGGATCAGTTGGATTGAAGCTGGGTATCCTGTACAGGGACCAGGAAGTCTTACCCACTGGAACACCAGGAAGAGCCCTAATCTAGCTTTTATTTTCATATCGTCTGCAAAATATGTAACTCTGTAACACCTCTCAGACATTGAAGAACAAAAAACACTAGAAGTACCTAAAACTACACCTCGTAGAACACAGGATATCTAGAAAAAAGTTTTTCACTTTAATACGCCCAGATTATATATATATAACTAACAAAATTTTGCTTTTAAAAACAAAAAGGTAGGACTTCTCAGGTTTGAAATTCCACCTGCCACTGTAAAGGACAGGGGTTCGTGTTTTCGCCAAGCGGCTGGGCCTGTGAGCCATGATAAGCCTGCACATCTGGAGCCTGTGCTCCTGTGCTCCACAACGGGAGAAACCACAACAGTGAGAAACTTGTGTACTGAAAAAAAAAAAAAAGTATTAATTTTTTTGTCTTTACCACAGTTAGGCAGTCTTGCTACAGCAAGACCTCAAAAAATTATTGTTAAGACTCAGTTGTTCCTCTCCACGGAAATCTTTAGTAAAAGGCGAAAGATTTATTCGATATGAAGAGAAACCAGAGTATACCAAGCAACTTCTGTAACTCATTTTTCCAGTAACTACAACTCCTAGTTCACTGACGGTGGCTACTTATCCCCAGAGTTACTGCCAGAATAAATTTATTCAAGGAATTCTGAAAATAATATTTTCATACTTAGAAAAGTTGAGTAAGAAATAAATTTTTATTAACTTGAAAACAATTAAACTATTTGCAGTGTATTATGGGTATGCAAATAAACCTGAATAATCTCCCTTTACACTCCGGAAATACCTTAGTACTATATTCAACCATTGCTCTGGGGCCACCTTTAAGGGCAAAGCGGTGGCTTGGCTGCCTGGGATCTTAACTCCATCCTTGTCTACTAGAGACATTATGATCTTATCTATTTGTACACTGGGACTGTGATATCTTTTAAATAAAGTAATTTTCTGATAGTTGGGGCGGGGGTGGGCCATGAGAATAGCAAAGTAATGGTTAATATGAAATCCAGCATACTGGTTACCTGCAGTGTGGAGTGAGGGGTAAGATTGTGGAAAGGACCACAGAGGTTTCAAAGGTGTTGGCAATATCTTTTTTTTTAAACTGGGAGGGAGGCATCAAGTATTCATTTTATTACTTTAAAATTTTTATTTATATATCATATAACATTGTATATCATATTCATGAACATTATGAATCTTTCCCATCATTGAGGTCTACTTTTATGTCATTTCATACAGTTTTATAATTTTACCATAAAGATTATTTTGGTTAGATTTACTTCGCTCTTTTTTTTTCTTTTAAATTTTTTAGCATCTTTATTGGAGTATAGTTGCTTTACAATGGTGTGTTAGTTTCTGCTTTATAATAAAGTGAATCAGCTATACATATACATATATCCCCATATCTCTTCCCTCTTGCGTCTCCCTCCCACCTTCCCTCTCCCACCCCTCTACGTGGTCACAAAACAAGGAGCTGATCTCCCTGTGTTATGTGGCTGCTTCCCACTAGCTATCTATTTTACATTTGGTAGTATTTATAATTCCTTGACACTCTCTCACTTCAACCCAGCTTACCCTTCCCTCCCTGTGTCTTTAAGTCCATTCTCTATGTCTGCGTCTTTATTCCTGTCCTGCCCCTAGGTTCTTCAGAACCTTTTTTTTTTTTAGATTCCATATATATGTGACAATATGGTATTTGTTTTTTTATTTCTGACTTACTTCACTCTGTATGACAGACTCTAGGTCCATCCACCTCACTACAAATAACTCAATTTCATTTCTTTTTATGGCTGAGTAATATTCCATTGTATATATGTGCCACATCTTCATCCATTCATCTGTCGATGGACACTGGGTTGCTTCTATGTCCTGGAGATTGTAAATAGTGCTGCAATGAACATTGTGGTACATGTCTCTTTTTGAATTATGGTTTTTTCAGAGTTAATGCCCAGTAGTGGGACTGCTGGGTTGTATGGTAGTTCTTTTTTTCCCCTAACTTTTTATTTATTTATTAATTTATTTTAATTAATTAATTAATTGATTATTTTGGTGAAGGATAACTTTTTTTGGAATTTTATTTTATTTTTTATACAGCAGGTTCTTATTAGTCATCCATTTTATACACATCAGTGCATACATGTCAATCCCAGTCTCCCAATTCATCACACCACCCCCACCCCCACCCCCCGCCACTTTCCCCCTTTGGTGTCCATAACGTTTGTTCTCTACATCTGTGTCTCAATTTCTGCCCCGCAAACCAGTTCATCTGTACTATTTTTCTAGGTTCCACATATATGCGTTAATATATGATGTTTGTTTTTCTCTTTCTGACTTACTTCACTCTGTATGACAGTCTCTAGATCCATCCACGTCTCTACAAATGACCCAATTTTGTTCCTTTTTATGGCTGAGTAATATTCCATTGTATATATGTACCACATCTTCTTTACCCAGTTGTCTGTCGATGGGCATTTAGGTTGCTTCCATGACCTGGCTATTGTAAATAGTGCTGCAGTGAATATTGGGGTGCATATGTCTTTTTTTTTTTTGCAGTACGCAGGCCCCTCACTGTTGTGGCCTCTCCCATTGCGGAGCACAGGCTCCGGATGCACAGGCTCAGCGGCCATGGCTCACGGGCCCACCCGCTCCACGGCACGTGGGATCTTCCTGGACCGGGGCACGAACCCGTGTCCCCTGCATCGGCAGGAGGACTCTCAACCACTGTGCCACCAGGGAAGCCCCTCTTAATAATTTTTGAGCAAAGGTCCTGCATCTTCATTTTGTACTGGGCCTCAAAATGTATCTGGTAAAAATTGTTTTGATTAAACTAATAGCATTCTGTTCCTAGTATATTGCATTTTTTTTTCTTCTTGCAGTGTAGGTGGATATTGAGCTAATCATAAGTTTTCCCTTTTAATATATGAATGTGGGAAATTACATTCATAGATTTTCCATCATAAATTATCTCTGCATTTATATCCTAAACTCAACTTAACAATAATGGATTTTTAAGTAGACTTAATTTTTTAAGAAAAGTTTCGAACTTACTTTAATTATGAAGATAATGCGGAGTTTCTGTATACCCCACACCCAGTTACCCCAATCATTAACATGTTATTGTTAATATGGTACATTTGTTATAATTAATGAATCAATAGTTTGTAGTTTATTCAGATTTCCTTGGTTTTTATCTATGTCCTTTTTCTGTTGAAGGATCCTACCCAGGATACTACACTGTATTTAGTTGTCTCCTTAGGTTCCTCTGGGCTGTGAGTTTCTTAGAGTTTCCTTGTTTTGATGACTTTGACAGTTTTGAGGCATACTGATATTTTACAGAATCCTCCTCTGTTGGAATTTGCCCGATGTTTTTCTCATGATTAGACTGGGGTAATGTGTTTTTGAGAGGAAGACCACATAGGTATATTGTCATTTTCATCGTCTCATTTCTTTTTTTTTGCGGTACGCGGGCCTCTCACTGTTGTGGCCTCTTCCGTTGCGGAGCACAGGCTCCAGACGCGCAGGCCCAGCGGCCATGGCTCACGGGCCCAGCTGCTCCACGGCATGTGGGATCTTCCCAGACCGGGGCACGAACCCGTGTCCCCTGCATCGGCAGGCGGACTCCCAACCACTGCGCCACCAGGGAAGCCCTCATCGTCTCATTTCAAAGGTACATACATCAACATGACTTATCACTGTTGATATGAGGACATTAATCACCTCCAGAGAGGGGAGAGGGGATGGAGGTTGAATAAATCACCAGTGGCCAATGATTTAATCAACCATGCCTAAGTAATAAGGCCTCCATAAAAATCCAAAAAGGATTGAGAGAGGTTGAGAGAAATCCAAAAAGGTTGAGAGAGCTTTGGGGTTGGTGAATGTGTCTCTCCTGCAGAGTTGGGTCAATCTCCCCTCTGCCCTCCCCCATTACTTGTCTCCTCAGGCTCCCTTTCATGCAGGGCCCCAAAGGAGGATCTTGGCATGTCTTGCGAGAGGCCAGAGACTTTAGCAATGCAGAGAATTCTGGAGGCTGAAAGGCAGAGGAAAGGTCTTTTAGTTTTCAGAATCCCAGATTTACCCTGTCTGGCTGTGCAACCTTGGGCAATCATGCCAGCAGTCTGAGACTCAGTTGCCCTGGGTGTTAAATGGCTCCTTCTGCACGGCCCGTCTTGGAGGGAAATGATTCAAGAGGGAGGCAGTAGGTAGTAGCAATTCCCCAGGCGAGACAAGCAGGCTCAGCCCGCGGAGCTGGGACAAAGGCAAGTCCAAGGGTGGGTCAAAAGGGGGCCTGGGTCATTTTCTACTCGGGGCTTCAGTGAGGATGGCCCGCAGCAGCATGGGCGACTCAGCCGGGGCCGCACACCTGGCAGCTGGGGGACACTCACCCAGTCGGGCGGACATACCCTGCACCAGGGAGGGGTGGAGGCGGGCGCGGGAAGGGGCGGGCCCTCGCTGGGCTGGGCGGAGCTGCAGCCGCGGTCGGGAGGGCAGGTAGGCCTGGGCGCGCGATGGGGCGCGGGAGTCCATCCGGCGCGCGGCGCGCGGCGCGCGGCCAGTGGACGCGCACGGCTGGCGGAACGCAGGCAGCGCCGAGGGCAGCCAGGCGAACGCTGGGGCTTCGGCGGCGCCTGTCGGAGGCGGGGCAGGAAGGCCGGTGCAGCGCCTGAGCCTCGCCGGGCGTGGGGAGGGGGCTCGGCCCGCAGTCCCCGCTGGGGGTGACCCCCCCACCCCAGGCCTCTTCAGAGGACACGTGTCAGTACGTTGTCGTCTCACCCCATGTCATAGCCCCTCCCCCAGGCCTGGGATCCCCCGTCCGTCAGGCTCCATTATCCCCAGGCCCAACCCCCCTGTGACCCGCGCGCGGTCCCGGCCGGATCCCTCTCCTCCCTGGCCCGTCTCCCTGGGCGGCGAGCGGCCCGGCCCCCGCAGAAGACACTTGTCACCACGTTCTCACCCCTGTCATCTCACCCCTCTGCGTAACTCACCCCAGGCCTAGGGACTCCGGCCCACTGTCCCCGGACCCAGCCCCTCGGCTGACCGCAGGCTCGGCCCTGGCCCCCGCCCGGCGCGTCTCTCCCGGCAACGCGCCGCGACCCGGGATGCAGCCCGCAAGCTGGGCGACCGTCAGGGAGGCGGCGGGCCGTGACGTGCTGGCTGCCGACCTCCGCTGCAGCTTCTTCGCCTCGGCCCTGCAGAGCTACAAGCGCGACTCTGTACTGCGGCCCTTCCCCGCATCCTATGCCCGCCACGACTGCAAGGACTTTGAGGCCCTGGTGAGTGTACTTTTCCCCTGTGCTGTCCACTGCTTCTCAGGGCACGTTGTCTGTGGAACTCCTGTTAGTGATGGTGCCAGCCCCCGGACTTAACATTCCTAGCCTGGCCTTGGGGAAGGTTTGTTTCCAGGAGCTAAGAACACTCCCGACAACCTTCACGCTCCCAAGTGACTCCCAGGGGTGAAGTGAGGAATTCAACAGTTGCATAGGCCTCCACAACATTTCCTAGTGTGGCTTAGGGTGTTGATCTGAATCAGCTGGTTCTGCTAAATAGGAAGTTATCTATCCCTTTGCAAATAATGAGACGCCATAAGTCACCAAAGCCACCCGGACCTCATCTTCAGATGAGGTAATATATGGCCAGTACTTTTATAAGTTATAACATATGTACAGTACACATGTGAGCTGTTATTTCTGTGATGATTCAGGAGGCACTTAATTTCTTGCAGAGCTTACCTGAGGGTCAGCATTCCAGATATTAGTTATCTTTGTAATCCAAAGGTTTGAAATTACCTAGAAAAATATAACTTGCCAAAATTGATTCTGTAAGAAATACAAAGTCAAAAGCTTATAATCATTAAAGACATTGAATTAGTAGTCAAAGATTTTTCCCTCAGAGAAAACTCCAGGCCTACCCAGTTTCATTGGTGAGTCCTACCAATCACTGAGGGAATAAGTAAATCCAGTTTTACACAATTCTTCCAGCGTATTGAAAAATAGGGTACTGTAATCTTGACACTAAATCTAATAAGAATGATACAAGAAAAGAAAATTATAGGCCAATGTCACTCAAGAGTATAAATATAGAAATCCTCTATAAAATATTAGGATCCTGAAACTAGCAATATATAAGAAGAATAATTCCTTATTAATAGGTTGGGTTTATCCCAGGAATACAAAATTAGTTCAACATTAGAAAATCTCTTAATGTTATGAACCACATTAACAGAATGTTGATCATGTTTAGAATCAACAGATGTTTAAAATTATCTCCGATGAGGTGTTCAGTATTGGGTGACCCTCTTTGCTATCGCTCCCAGGTAGTCAAGGGACAAAGGCCCAGCCTCCTGTCCCCTACCTGGGTCCATTGCAGCTTAGGCTGGGGATGTGTTGAGGGCACCTCAGGTCTTGACCACAGTGCACAGGGGTTTCGGGTACAGGGAGTGGGAGTTTGGAGAAAGAGGCAAGCAGATTGACTTCCCCCATGGTTTGTTCTGCAAATTCAGATATTTAATTTTGTGAGTTTGTGATATCAGAGTGTTGGGGATGAAACTTTCTTCAGTTTTGTCAGTGGATATTTATGGAGGTCCTATTGTGGGCCAGGTGCTGAGAATACAGAATTAAAGACTCAAGGAGAGGTTAACAGCCTGCTCAGCTATACTATGGGGTAAGTCCTATATATACAACATGGAAGCCCAGAGCAGGACTCCAGGCCTTGGCAGTAGGCTGGAATCAGGGAGCACTAACCAGGGGCGGTTATGATGCCCTGCTGAGTCCCCAGGGACATGGAGGATTTCGAGGAGCAGAGAGGAGGAAAGGGGTATTCCAGGAGGAGTAGCAGGATGGGCAGAAAGCCAGGACCTCACCAGGAAGGATAAGTCTGTACTTTAGTGTGGCTTTCATGGGGAACAGAAAGAGATGAGGCCAACTGGAGCAAGCAGGACTGGGCATGTCCTGCCCAGATGTGTAGACTTTATCTTTGGGCTGGGAGGTCATTGGTGACATCCAGGATGCATTTCTGAAAGACCCTTGTGGCAGGGTGACAGAGAGATCTGTTCAGGAGGAGTAGAGAGAGGAGGAGAGATTGGGGGTCAGAGGGACCAAACTCACCAGAGATGATGCCTCACAATGCACTTTATTAATTTTTGCCAAGAAACATCCAAATGGATTAGAATGCTCAGTGTGTTCTCTTTCTGCTGGAACAGAATCGGGTTACTTTGATGACTATGGGATAAATACAAAGGGATCTTTGGAATTGCTTTGATTTATTCATGCCTTTTAAAAATTTCGTTTTAATTACACAAGTAATGTTTGATTATATTCTTGTTATAAAAAAAGCAAGTGATGGGCTTCCCTGGTGGCGCAGTGGTTGAGAGTCCGCCTGCCAATGCAGGGGATGTGGGTTCGTGCCCCAGTCCGGGAAGATCCCACATGCCGTGGAGCGGCTGGGCCCGTGAGCCATGGCCGCTGAGCCTGCACGTCCGGAGCCTGTGCTCCGCAGCGGGAGAGGCCACAACAGTGAGAGGCCCACGTACCGCAAAAAAAAAAAAAAGCAAGTGATAAAGTATAAGCTCCCCTGATAGAGCTCACCCTGTCCCATATCCCTCCCCATAGGTATCAGTGCTCTTGGTTTGAGGCATACGCTTCATCCCATACCTGTAATCCCTTTGGAGACCATTGGCAATATGGGTAGCCCCAAATAGCCACCTCCTCGGTAGAGACAGACTGTCCTGCACATGGGGCTCCCTTTGGGGAGAGTTTTAGACAATGCACTCTTTCTCTTGGGGGCCACTGGAGAAACACGGACAGATTCTTACCATCCCACCCTGTTGCTGTAATCCTTATTGGGCACTGGTGTTAGGGAAATTAGCCCAGGCCATGCAGATTCTTGGCTTTCTGTTAGGCATGGCTTTCAGGAGCTCTTTCTGAGGAGAGGCCCCCCACCAGGCAGGACCCGGCGCGACCTCTGGGGGCATGCACATTCTTAGATAAACACGCTTTAGGTTTCGTTTTGCCACATGTTACATAAGTTAAAGAAAAGCTGCCCAGAACTTAGCATCTAACCTGTGTCTCTCTGACTCAAAGGTTAACTTTTAAAAAAAATAAATTTATTTATTATTTATTTATGGCTGCGTTGGGTCTTCATTGCTGCGCGCGGGCTTTATTTTTATTTGCGGCGAGTGGTGGCTACTCTTTGTTGCAGTGCACGGGCTTTGCATTGCGGTGGCTTCTCTTGTTGCAGAGCACAGGCTCTAGGTGTGCAGGCTTCAGTAGTTGTGGCACATGGGCTTAATAGTTGTGGCTCACAGGCTCTAGAGTGCAGGCTCAGTAGTTGTGGCGCGCGGGCTTAGTTGCTCTGCGGCATGTGGGATCTTCCTCGACCAGGGCTGGAACCCGTTTCCCCTGCATTGGCAGTATTCTTAACCACTGTGCCACCAGGGAAGTCCCTCTCAAATTACCTTTTTAGTTCTGTTCTCAGGAGGACTACGTGTAACTTGTTTAACCTTCCTAACAACTCAGCGATGTAGGTTCTATTATCATCTCTGTCACCATCAGGTAATCAGTATATGTGCTGGTGGCAGACATCCTCCAGCTCCAGGTGATGCCGGTGTGTAGTCAGGGTAGAGAACCACCCCACCCCTTTAAAGGGTTCCCCTGATGACTCTTTTTTTTTTTTTTTTAAGAAGATGTTGGAGGTAGGAGTTTAGTAATTTATTTATTTATTTTTGCTGTGTTAGGTCTTCGTTTCTGTGCGAGGGCTTTCTCTAGTTGTGGCAAGCGGGGGCCACTCTTCATCGCTGTGCGCGGGCCTCTTACTATCGCGACCTCTCTTGTTGCAGAGCACAGGCTCCAGACGCGCAGGCTCAGTAGTTGTGGTGCACGGGCCTAGTTGCTCCACGGCATGTGGGATCCTCCCAGACCAGGGCTTGAACCCGTGTCCCCTGCATTAGCAGGCATATTCTCAACCACTGCGCCACCAGGGAAGCCCCCTGATGACTCTTTTACGAAGCGGACTCTTGTAGACTTTCACCCCCAATCTGTTTTAGTAAATCTGGCTTTTCATACCTTAGGTTTATGCAAAGCAAGGTGTACCTGTATGTAACTGTGCAGTCCATCTTTCCCACCTTCATCTCAGCGGCCCACCACCTCCACCTATCCTGCCCACCCCACTTCCAGGTGTCACTCTGTTTGTCAGGTCCCTGAGGCTGGTGACCTTGGTTATACCTTTGGTTCATTTCCTTCCAGCACCTCCACCCACAACTAGTAACTATGGCCTTTGGCATCTTCCTAGACAAGGATTTTTTTCAGATGTTCTTTCCTGCTGCCAGCCCTTCTAGGACAACATTGCTTAACACCTAAACCTGAGTATCCCCACCTTTTCCTGGTGGTAAGCATCACTTGTGGCAACTTCTGTAAACATAGATTCTTGGGCCGCCTCCCCAGGAGATTGTGATCTGCACGGTCGCAGAGTGTTCACTGGGCCATCCTGCTGCCTCCTGACTCAAAGCGAGGAGATTGAATTGTCTCCTTCTAAGGTCACTGGTCCTCTCTCTCCTCTGCTCACCCACTGCTGGTTCCCTGCCCTTGGCTTCTCAGTCACCCAGACCACCTCTTTCCTGAGACTTCCTTTCTCAAACCCCTGTGATTGCCTAGCACTGCCCAACATTCAGGACTGGCCCAGCCTCCCTCAGCCACTTCTCCAACTGAATCCTTCCTTATTCCTCAGAGCAGAGGCTGCAAAAATGTGGCCTGTGGGATGACAGATTTTGTTTGTCCTCTGGTCTTTTAGAAATTCGGAAATTAAAAAAAAAAAAGTGTGTGTGTGGGGGGAATTCCCTGGTGGTCCAGCGGTTAGGACTGCACCCTTCCTCTGCAGGGGACATGGGTTCCATCCCTGGTCCATCAGGGAACTAAGATCCTGCAAGCTTTCAGGTGTGGCCAAAAAAAAAAAAAAAAAAATGCAGCTTACTGATTTCTTTTAAAAAGAAAAAAAAATCTGAGGCTCCATAGCCTGGGTAGAGGTCGCCCTTGGGCAGAAAGCAGCTGGAGCTGGGGGGTTGGTGGCTGGACCCTTTGCTAGGCCAGGGGTCTCCAGTTCAACCCAGTCCTTACTACTGTTTCCTGGATAACCCCTTACTCGTTTTCATCACCTCTCTGGCCCTAGGGACATTTGAGCCCTGGACCACCTTTTGGGACAGGCACTGTTTCCTTCTCTGCCTCCTCGCCATGTTCTTTCCCACTGGGAATGCTCTTTCTCAAATTCCTCCCCCTCACTCCAGGCCCCACTCCCATCCTACTTGCTCTGAAAACCTTTCCCTTTGCCTGCCCCCCAGCCCCCAGAAACGCCTGCCTTCCTCCTGCACACTTTCTCCTCAAGCCAGTTGTTGATAAATGCCTTCCACTGTCACCAACTGTAGTTCATAACTCTTGTCTAGATGGAGGGTTTTCTGTCTCCTGACCTTGCCCCATACTACTCATGACATACATCTTTCTCCCTACGTTTGACAGGGCTTAAGCATACCCAGTAGCAGTCTTGGTTGTGTTATTCAGGAAACATACCTAAAGCTTCCCAAGTAGCCTCTTAAAGTCCTACTTGGATTGGCTCTTTTGGGCTAAAATATTCAGTCAATTACTAAATTTCTCCATTGATTTGGTAGGAGAGCATCACAGAGAATGGACTCTGGAGTCAGGCCACCTGGCTTCATGTCTCTGCCTTGCCAATGAATAGCTGTGTGACCCTAGGCAAAGTACTTAACCTTTCTAAGCCTTAGTTTCCTCACTTGTATGTATGTATGTATTTATGTTTTAAAATTTAAAAAAATTCTTCTATTGAGGTTTAGTTGATTTACAGTATTATATAGGTTTCAGGTGTATAACAGTGATTCACAATTTTTAAAGGTTATACTCCATTTATAATTGTTATAAAATATTGGCTATATTCCCTGCACTGTACAACATATCCTTGTAGCTTGTCTAGTTTGTACATAGTAGTTTGTACCTCCTAATCCCGTACCTCTCTCCTGCCCCCGCTTCCTTCTTCCCACTGATAACCACTAGTTCTTTATATCTGTGAGTCTGTTGCTGTTTTGTTATATTCACTAGTTTTATTTTTTAGATTCCACATATAAGTGATATCATTTGTCTTTCTCTGTTGGACTTATTTCACTTAGCATAATACCCTCCAAGTCCATCCATGTTGTTGCAAATGGCAAATTTTCATTCTTTTTTATGGCTGAGTAGTATTCCATAGTGTGCGTGTGTGCATGTGTGTGTGTGTGTATACACACACACACACAAACACATATCTTCTTTATCTATTCATCTGCTGATGGACACTTAGGTAGCTTCCATATCTTGGCTATTGTAAATAATGCTGCTATGAACGTTGGGGCGCATGTGTCTTCTCAAATTAGTGTTTTCCTTTTCTTCAGATACATACCTAGGAGTGGTAGGTGGGTAGGTAGGTAGATAGCCCTTCTGACACGTGTGAGGTGATACCTCATTGTGGTTTTGATTTGCATGTCTCTGATGATCATCTATAAGCTAGGCTGTTGTGAGGATAAAATGAGACGAGACATGCACAGCATTTAGCCCAGTGCCTGGCACATGATAAGGCCTCAACAAATCGTAGCTATTACTATCTCATTCTGAACTTCATGTCAGGTTGCAGGCTGGCCTCTGGGACTCCAGGATACGTAAGATGTGGTTGGCCCTCAGGAAGCGTTTGTCTTAAGCAGATTTGAGATGGTCCCAGAGAGTCAAGGACCAACCTGGGATTCTGCACTGAGCACAAGGGGAGCACAGAGGTCATGGGGGTCAGGGACAGTGCAGGTGACCTTAGCCTGGCTTTGAAGACTGAATGTCATGCTGGGCAGCTGCAGAAGCACAGGGGAGGAGAGACATAGGGCAGCTGAGGAACAACATGGGGGGAGCAGGTGGGAAGCCGGTGGCAGGAGGTTCTCTTAGGCAGAGGCCAGCCCAGATTCTGAAGGGCCTTGTTAAGGGGAGGGTTGCTAGATTTAGCAGATTAAAAAATATAGACCGAAATACAAACTTGAACTTCAGAGAACCAACAAATAATTTTTTTAGCACAGGTATGCCCCAAATATTGCATGGGTTATATTATATTTAAAAAAATATTGTTGTTTATCTGAAATTCAAATTTAACTGAGCAGGCTGTATGTTATCTGGCTGCCTGGGAGGAGGGCTCGCACAGTTAACCTCCCTCATTGCCATCCACGTCCCTGACTACACGCTGGTTGCCAGATAAAATACAGTCTAGGGCTTCCCTGGTGGCGCAGTGGTTGAGAGTCCGCCTGCCGATGCAGGGGACACGGGTTCGTGCCCCTATTCCGGAAGATCCCACATGCCGCGGAGCGGCTGGGCCCGCGAGCCATGGCCGCGGAGCCTGTGTGTCCGGAGCCTGTGCTCCGCAACGGGAGAGGCCACAGCAGTGAGAGGCCCGCGTACAGAAAAAAAAAAAAAAAAAAAAATACAGTCTCTACCTGGTCCTCAGAAAGCCCTGCTCAAATACAGACAGGTTTGGTCACAAGAGGAAGAATCCTGTGAACTTTTTGTAGCAGATTGATTTTTCAGAGTCGCTTGAAAAGTGAAACAGGACATCAGGGAGGTCAGCTGAGGGGTTAAGAGTGGGGACAACGAGGGCAGCCCTGCAGGACACACAGGCAGCAGTGGGCAGGCAGCAGTGTGTCTGAGGGCCTGAGCCCTGGAAGAGGCCTGGGCCCAGCTCAGAGTTGGGAGAGTTCTCTCCTACTTCCACAGACTGAACCCCTGAAAGGGGCCTGGGTTAACTGACGGTCCTTTTGTGAGGCCCCCTGTGCTTTGATCTGGACTGTTGGCAAAGGCTGCAGCTCACAGGTGGGATTTGAGAGCAGTGATGGGAATGGTAATCCCAGTGGTAATCCCAATGGGAGAGAAGACTGCTCTGGCTCTGGCATAACAGGTGTGGACCAGGAGTAGAAAAGAGGGACAGGGGAGGCCGAGGTGTGCCTGAGGGTATGTCATTCGGAATGCATCTTCAGGTACCCTCAGTGGCTCCATGTTGCCTACAGAATAAAGGCCAGAGTCCCCAAGGGGGATACAAGGCCCTTCACTGGCTGATCTCAAGTCACCTCACTCCGGTTCCTCCTGGCAACCCCCCCCCCCCCCCCCGCATACTCTAGGCTCCAGGCACACCGAACTGTTTGCAGTTAATGATGACAACAATCATGGCAGTCCCACTAACTTAATACCTTCCTGTTGCTCTAAGCACTGCACTAGTTTAACTTGGTTAACCTTCACTGGCATCCTGGGAAGTGGCTCATATTGTCCCAATTATATGTTTGAGAAAACTGAGACACCGGAGGTTAACTCACCCAAGTCACACAGCTAGTAAGGGGTGTAAGAGCCCAGGTTTGGACCTGGGCCGCCCAGGAGGAGAGCTCGCACAGTTAACCTCCCTCATTGCCACCCACATCCCTGACTACATGCTGCACTTCCATGCTTCTGTGCCTTTGCCTGTCCAACCCGATCACACAGCACCTCCCCTTTGAAGACTTTCCTGACCACCCCCTTTTCTCAAAGCGCCTACCCAACAGGCGTCCTGCCTGGTCCCTTTTGTAGTTTGTATCCGTCTTTGTTATGACAGTGAATAGTTTTAAGTCATAATTATTTACCTTTCTACCTCCCTGCTGTGTAGCATCAACACTTATGGAGCATCTACACATCTATGTTTTTATTTATTTATTTATTTATAACATCTTTATTGGAGTATAACTGCTTTACAGTGGTGTGTTAGTTTCTGTTTTATAACAAAGTGAATCAGGTATACATATACATATATCCCCATATCTCCTCCCTCTTGCGTCTCCCTCCCACCCTCCCTACCCCACCCCTCTAGGTGGTCACAAAACACCGAGCTGATCTCCCTGTGCTATGCGGCTGCTTCCCACTAGCTATCTATTTTACATTTGATAGTGTATATATGTCCATGCCACTCTCTCACTTCGTCCCAGCTTACCCTTCCCCCTTCCCTTATCCTCAAGTCCATTCTCTATGTCCGCGTCTTTATTCATGTACTACCCCTAGGTTCTTCACAATCATTTTTTTTTTTTTTAGATTCCATATATATGTGTTAGCATACGGTATTTGTTCTTCTCTTTCTGACTTACTTCACTCTGTATGACAGACTCTAGGTCCATCCACCTCACTACAAATAACTCAATTTCATTTCTTTTTATGGCTGAGTAATATTCCATTGTATATATGTGCCACATCTTCTGTATCCATTCATCTGTTGATGGACACCTAGGTTGCTTCCATGTCCTGGCTATTGTAAATAGAGCTGCAAGGAACATTGTGGTACATGACTCTTCTTGAATTATGGTTTTCTCAGGGTATCTGCCCAGTAGTGGGATTGCTGGGTCATATGGTAGTTCTATTTTTAGTTTTTTAAGGAACCTCCATACTGTTCTCCATAGTCGCTGTATCAATTTACATTCCCACCAACAGTGCAAGAGTGTTCCCTTTTCTCCACACCCTCTCCAGCATTTATTGTTTGTAGATTTTTTGATGATGGCCATTCTGACTGGTGTGAGGTGATACCTCATTGTGGTTTTGATTTGCATTTCTCTAATAATTAGTGATGTTGAGCATTCTTTCATGTGTTTGTTGGCTGTCTGTATATCTTCTTTGGAGAAATGTCTATTTTGTTCTTCTGCCCATTTTTCACATCCATGTTTTTAAATTGGATCCTCACGGATGGCCTGCAAGGCATGTAGAGAGAGTTTTTTCAGAAGCCTGAGGCTATTGATTGAATCTTTATAAATAGAGACAGGAATAAAGCAGCCCTGAAAGGTTTCTGATTTTCAACTACAGGGTTAAGAAATAAACCCCCCAAGGTTGGCAACAGTGAACTATCTAGAAACAGGGGGAAAAGCTACTGGTATTCATGAAGTACCAACTACATCCCTAGGAAAGGTATGTGTTGTCCAGGGAGAAATACAGAAAAGAACAGAAATGGACATACACTGTATAGACCAGACCCTGAGATTCTGTTACCTTCTTTAATCTTTCTGACAATCCACATGGAGATAGTGGGGTTCCCGTGTTAGAGAGATCGAGGCTCAGCCAGGTCTAGTGCTTTGCCTAAGGAGCAGGGATTCAATCTGAGATCTGTCTGCTCTTTCTTCTACATCCAGGAAACAGGAGAACTAGAAAAACATAAGACAGTCCTCGGTCTCCGCGAGTCCTGGCCATTCTGGGAAGAGAGTATTGGGGCTGAGTGCTTTAGGGTTTTGGAGGAGAGGGGGTGCCTGGGTTGGTAGAGGTGGGGAAGGGGCGCTCCAGGGAACTGAGTGAGCAAAGCTTGGAGGAGGTGTGTTCACAGATGGCACCAGTCTGCAGTGGTGTTTTAAATGCCATGCTGGAGAGATCTGGCTTCTAGTCAGTTTTAATTTCTGAGCAAAAGCTACAGATACCTTGTAGCTCTCTGCTAGTCCAGGTCCACAGTCCCTTATCAGAAATCCTGGCACCAAATCTGTTTCGGAATTGATTCTGCCTGATTTTACAAAGGCAGTATTGTCCACCTCAAGACACCTGTCACAGGCCACACCGGGTACCAGCCTAAATCAGAAGGCTCTGGGATGGATCACAGCTCACAGGAGGGCATTCCATTTCTGCAGAAGTCCTTGCTATAGTCCACATAGAGGTCCAGGAGCTAGTCTTACCCCCGAGAGGGACAGTTCAGGTGTAAGGAGATGAGATTCACGTTGGGTGGCTGCAGGAACTGCACTGGTCTAATGAAGCCCCATGTTCCATGGAGGCTGGTCCCTCTCGTAAGAACACCATAGACATAGCTGCCAGTGTCCTCACAAAAAGTCACCACACTCAGGGAGACCCAAAACCATGGATTCCCCACTCAGTTTCCTCCAGTCCAGATGCAGTTACCGTTCTGGGTCATCTTTACCAAAAGCAGCGTTGCCTGGTTCTGTATGTAGTTGCTATATTACCTTTGTCTGGTCTCCAGGGGAACAGGTTAACAGAAGATTAACTCATGCTGAAGGGAAAAGGCTTTGTAACCCTTTACCCACATGTGTATATACCACCTCCAGCGGGGTGCATCCCATAATCAGGTATTAATAGTCCTGCAGCAAAATGCATCTCATCAGTAGTAACACAAAGTGGGATAATTAAGATTAAACGCACCTCACATCAGCTCAGGTTAGGTTTTGTACCAGTTGAGTTACAGATAACCTTCCAGTGTTCAGAACATTTGGAGTTGGGCAGTATTTGGAAAGGGATCGTAGACCTGTAGCATTTCCCTCTGAAGAAATTCCTTGGAACATGAAAGAAGTGCAGGTCGCCTGCCTTACCACTAGAGGGCACCTGGGGTTACTATCATTTTGTCCAGGATCCTTGCTAACGGAGGTTTTCCTCACTTCAGCTTGCAGATGCCACTAAGTTACCCAACCTGAAAGAACTTCTCCAGTCCTCAGGAGACAAAGACACATGGGCCTGGGACCTGGTGAGCTGGATTTTATCCTCAAAGGTCCTGACAATCCACAGTGCAGGAAAGTCAGAGGTGAGACTTTGGTCTATAGGATCACAGATTCCTGGGCCTGGAGGGCTCTGGGACCTCTTTGTGCACCAGCATGACCTGGGAAGCTTATTGAAAATGCAGATTCCTGGACCTTGTGTCCCCAGAAATTCTGATTCTGTGTCTAGAGTGGGGCCCAGGAACTTGTACACTGGCAGTACGAAGCTGTGTTCTCCCTCTTACTAGCTGGTTATTTGAGCACTGGCACTACAAAGCTGTGTTCTCCCTCTTACTAGCGGGACCTTGAGCTGGTTACTGGGTGCATTTCAGTACCTCAGTTTCCTCATCTGTAAAATGGGGATAATAATAGTATACTTCCATCAGGGAACTGGCTGTGAGAATTAAATGAATTTTCTCACTTAGAACAATGCCTAAGGGCACATGCTAGGGGCTCAGTAAAAGTTGGGTATCACAAGCACCCCAGGTACTTCTGACAAGGGTGGACCAAACATTCCAGCTGTCAGGAAGCAAAGAGGCAGAACCTGAAGTGGTGAAAATCCTCAGGCTCTGGGTTCAAATCCCACTCCCATCTGTTATTGAGTCTTCTTTTCCCCGTTTGTAAATTGAGAATATTAATAGTTACCTCAGAAGGGAGCTATAATAGAATGTATCTCACCCGCAGTATAGTCTCTGGCACAGGCCAGATATTCCATAATTTGGCTTCCCTTGCTTGGCTGCGATCTCGTGGGCACGGACTGAGATGACAAGGATCAGGGTGTAGGACAGGCACATCCCTGATCAGGTGTTCTTTCCTGTAAGTGGCAGCAGGAGTTTGTACTATTCCTCACTTAATCAGTTTTAATTTAAGAGCATTCAGTTTTATAAGTTCCTGCTAAAGACAGAAATCCTCCTTAAGTGGCATAGAATTTGGCATCTCGGTTTCTGGTGTCTAGGGACATCCTCCATCCATGTTGGATGGTAAGATAACATAAACAGCCCTGGAGTGGGAGTCAGGAGACCTGTATTCAGATCGGGCTGGGCTGCTAACTCCTAGATGATCTCTGGGTTTCACTTTTGTCATCTGTTAAATTTAGATTTATTCATTCATTTACTCATTCCTCATAAGGGCATCAAGCGCCTACTGGAGTTGGGTGCTATTTGTAAAGTAGATAAGGCAGTTGCTCTTGATTTTTGATTATAGTAGTGGAAGTCCTCAGGCTCTGGGTTCAAATCCCAATCCCATCTGCGAAGTTCCATTAAAATATGGAGTGTTGGGACCCAGGATTATCAACTTTTTGTTGTGCCCAAATAAGGATATTGTCTACCATGTATCATTTTATAAAGGGATATTTTAATACAAAAAAAAAAAGATGGTCCTGACCTCAGAATAAAGGACAGTTCTTCCAAAGAAGGGATCATGGCAACCTTACATCAATGTAAATATATCTGTTAAATTGCCCTTATTTTTGTCATGTAATCACAACCCAGAGAAAACTTTAACACAGACTGGCTTTGGTCTGTGACGTACTGTTTGGAAATCTTGGAAATGGTGTGGTCTCTGCCCTGAAGAGGATTATTACCCTTTAGGAAGGAACTTACCCTTCTGTATCAGTTAACTTTCGTTGCATAACAAACCATCCCCCAAATCTACTGGCTTAAAACAACACTGATTGCTTCTCGTGATTCTGTGGGTTGGCTGGGTGGTTCTTATTAGTGGGGCCGGCTTGCCTGGGGCTGATCCAGGGTAGCCTCACTTGTGTGTGGGGCTTCAGCGGGATGGCTGCTGTGGTTGGGGCCTTCCTCTACGACGCTGTCATCCTGTAGAAGGTTAGCAGGGCTTGTGAAGGGTTCCTAGCAGCAGACAAGGAAGGGCAAGCTCTTTTCAAGTCTCTGTTTGCCATATGTTTACCAAGGGAAGTCACATGGCCAAGCCCAGATTTAAGGGGTGGAGAAATAGATTCCATCTCCTGATGAAATCTTGGTGGAATTCCACCTGCAAAGTTGCATTGCAGAGGGGTGGATGGACAGGGATGGGAGGAAAAAATTTTTTGGCCATTTTTGTAATTTTTCATAACACCTTTCTACCTCCTAAGATTATTGTCAAGATGGAATGCAGGAAATAGATGTGAAAGTGTAATGAAAATTAGAAGTGAGCTTTAGTTGGAAGGAGCAATTCATGCTTCTCAGTTAGCCTACTGTAGGGAAAAATACTGTTAGAGGAACGCAGCCTTGAGCCATAAGCCCTGAACTTGTTTATCAACTGATGTTTTTATTCCTGTGAAGCCAGTTCTTCTCATGAGCAGAGCCCATAGGCGTTAAGCCCAAGGCTTTAGGAGGCCATTTTGGCAGCACATTTAACCAACTTCCCAAATAAAACTTCAACTTCTTGCATGTTTTCAAGTTTGAAAAGATCCAAAAGCTGACTGGTGCCCCTCACACGCCTGTCCCCGTGCCGGACTTCCTGTTTGAAATTGAGTACTCCGACCCAGCCAACGCCAAATTTTATGAGACCAAAGGAGAACGAGACCTAATCTACGCCTTCCATGGGAGCCGCCTAGAAAACTTCCATTCCATCATCCACAATGGCCTGCACTGCCACCTGAACAAGGTGGGGCCCAAGGCTGCTGACATGGGGGGGCTGTGTGTCAGGGCTGGTAGGGGTGAGGGTGGGTAGGCTCACTAAGGCCTTGCCACTCAAAGTGTGGTCTGCAGACCAGCAGCAGCAGCATCGCTCGGGAGCCTGTGAAAAGGCAGAAGCCTGGGCCCACCTGACCTTCTGAGTCAGAACCTGCATTTTAACAAGGTCTCGAGGTGACTCCTATACTGATTAACGTTTGAGAAGCATCGGTTTAAAGATGGTTCCCAGCCTTGGCTGCACATTTAGAATCACTTGGGGAGCTATTAAAAATCCCAGTGCCTGGCCGCATCCCCAACCAATGTGGGGCCCGGGCACCAGTGTGCTTTCAGAGCTCACCAGGTGTTCCCAGTGGGTGGCCAGCCCTCCCTCCTCAGCATGATCCCTGGAGCAGCGGCATCCACATCACCTGGGAGCTTGTTGAACATGTGGAATCTCAGGCCCACCCCAGACTACCTGATCAGAAATCACAATTTAACAAACTCCCAGGTGATTCATATGCATGTTGAAATTTGAGAAGCACTTGCCTAGGGGACCCGCCAACAGAGCCAGCCCTTGGGGAAACAGGAGAGGAGCTCCCTCCTTGAGCACCTTTCCTTCCTTTTTTAGGAGTGTCAACCACCCCTTCTTTGCCAGCACTTATTTTGTCCCTTAGTGAGGCGAAGGAGGAAGAATACAGACAAGAGCCAAAAAGACCATCTTTGCAGCTCTGCCGTCCTGGGGAAGTTTACTTAACCTCTCGGAGCCCTGGTGTCCTCATCTGTAAAATGGGATTCCATTGCCCACGTGCTGGTGCCCTGTTAGGATTGAAACAGTTCATGTATGCAAAGGGCTCTTCCTATACTTAAGTACCAAGGAAGCAGTGGCTGCTTTTAGAGGCTGATGGAGAGTGACTCTGGGATGTCTGGAGGGCTGCAGCCTTTCCCCCAGTCATCCCAGCATCTGCCTTGTCTGGGGGGCTGGCTCTGCGAGCTGTGGGCTCAGTCGTGGCTGATGCAGCCCCGAGGCTGGAGAGACTTTTCCAGCACTGCTGCCGCTGATTAGCACAGTTGGGTTTTGCGAGGATGATGGGCTTGTTTACACTGGCTCTCAGCTTATTATTATGGCCAGGCTACTGGAATCCAGGGGGCCTCTGCTTCACACCAGAGCCCACCTGGAGAAGTTGCCTGCAGATTCCAGTCTTGTAACCAAACCTTCACTTCAGTGCCTGAGGGAGTTTCCTGCTTATAAGCATCTCATCATAGTCCTTTGGTGAAGTGGATGCTCTTCTGGCCTCCTCTGTCTGGGTTTTCAGTGAGGGGCTTGCTTGAGGGAGCCTACCTGCCAGTTGAAGCTCTGAGATTGTTTTTCTCGTAGGGATACCCCAAGTTTCCTGATATTGTGCTCTCCTGCTCATGGTTCTTGAGTCTAAGGAATGGTGTATACATGGCAGGCATAAGCAGAAATGGATGTGGGGTCAGCTCAGAGGACATCCATGTCCTTGGAGAAGGTCTGTGTTAACTTTTGAGACATGGGGACACTGTAATAAGTCCAAGGAAAGGCTTGTTTCATTTCCCCTAAGCTTCACTTAATCGGCTTAGAGTTGTGGAAGCCTGGTGCCACTGACTGGGATGTTTCTCAGTTAGCAAGTAGAGGACATTCAGTGAGCTGTTTGAGGCCATTCATCATCTTAAGGTACTGACACTGTGGCCCAAGAATAGCATCTGGATTACAGCTCATGTCAAATTCTATCCACTGGTAGCAGTTACCTAGAATGTTGTGCTGAGAAGGATTCTGTGTCAGTATGAATGAGTGCCATGATTGATATTTTTATGTCGGCATCATGGTTGATTATTGATGTCTACCATGGGCAAAGGATGTGTTTGCTCTGCCTGCTGTAGCCTCAGCTTGTAGGTGTTTCACCTGAGATCCTTCTCTTTCACCTGGCATGCTTCCTCGTGGAGGACACCAAATTAGCATCACCACCAGGGACCTGCCTCCTAGAATTTTGGACATTATCTTGGTCAACACCAACACAAAGAGCAAAACTTACCCTGCCCCTCATATAGGCCTGCCTTATTTGGTTACAGTTTCTGGTCTGAGAGGTGCGTTTCTTTTCCAAGTAATGACTCAGATTACTTCCCTTAGTCATTCAGGTGTTACCCCCTCCCTGTACATAAGGGTATGACTTTGCTTCTGCAAGCTTGTCAGTGTAACCATGCTTAACACATTCATGTAGCAGGAATTACTGATATACTACGACATAAGAGCCTGCGATGGCATACCCACCCCTGTCTTGTGCCAGGTGTTCTGTGTGGTGCTTTATGTGCATCATCTCATTGAATCCTTGCCCATGACCTTATGAAGGAGACACTGTTATCACCACTTTGTAGATGTAGAAACTGAGACCCAGAGAGTTTATATAACTTGCTAGCTTGTTAGAGAGAGGCAGGATTCAAACTTGGGTCTGTTTGACTCTTATACCTGTGGTTTTCTTACTCAGCCTTAAGCACTGGAACTACTAGTTTGCCAGGTTAGTTAGCCACATCCACAATCAGTTAAACTGTTGTCAGATAGAAATGTGTTTTGTAATAACCCTATGACGATGTCATAGGATTATTTGATCTTATGCCTTTTGCTGGGAAAAAAAAGAGGCTTGAAGATTGTGTTAACAACTCTGTTGAAGAAAGACCTGTGTCATCTTGCTGTGTCAACTCTGCATTCACCCAGCCCTGTTTCTTTTCTGTTGATCTCTGCCATTTCAGACATCCTTGTTCGGGGAAGGGACCTACCTCACCAGTGACTTGAGCCTGGCTCTCATTTATAGCCCCCATGGCCATGGGTGGCAGCGCAGCCTCCTGGGCCCCATCCTTAGCTGTGTGGCCGTGTGCGAGGTCATTGACCATCCAGACGTCAAGTGCCAAACGAAGAAGAAGGGTGAGTGAGCACTTGGCCCAGACCTGGGCTGCAGGCCTCTGGGTGTCAGGCTTTTGCCTTTGACCCAGCTGTTGGGTGGAGCACCCATTGCATGCCAAGGGATGGGCTGGGTTAACAATGTAGGACAGGGCCTGCCTTCAGGGAATGAGCAGTCTCCTTATGGACTAAACACACAGTGGAAAAGATATCACTGACTACAGGGCAGTGTTTAGGGAGTGCCAGCTGAGGGTGCTGATGAGGTCCACAGCAGCAGCTCAGAGGAAGGGGCAATCATGGTGGGTCCAAGTGCTCAAGGAAAGCTTTGGGGTGGAGAAGATGAAAATGAGTGTGTGAGGCCAGAGCACAGTCTCACTGAAGGTAGAAACTGGATCTGATTCACTCTTGGGCACCTGGGGTCAGCAGGGAGTCTGGTACGTACTTGACATTCAATAAACATTTGCTAAACTGAAGCTAAAGACTTGCATCCACACGCTATTCCTCCAGGCTGCTCTGGTGTGTGCTGGAGCCCCCAGAGGATGTGAGGGGCACCTGAGGCCATGGGGGTGAATCCTGAGCTCTCTAGGGAGTGGATGAATAGTGGGCCACCTCAGTCCACTCTCCTGATATGTGCCTTAGATCTTTGCCCCGTGACCCCTGCTGTTTTGTCCTCAAAGGCAGAAGTCATAGAACTGTCATTCTAGTCTCCAGAGCTGGCCTGTTGGTTCCACTGAGAAAAGGAGAATTGAGAAAACTGTCTGTTCCTGGCCTCTAATGGAAAACAGTTGGAATTCTGAGGAATGGGCCCAGGTCTGACGCCACTCTCCCAAACCAGACAGCATGAATATTCGCTTTTGTAATTCTTAGGAAGTCTGCAAACCGTGACATTAAACATTAGGACAAAACCTTGCAACGTCTGCTGTCACGAAGCTTTGACCTTTGTGGGTTTTTTTGTTGTGTTTTGGTTCTTTTTGGTAAAGCTTTTTCATGTTACTAAAAGGAAACGTTTTGTTTTGTTTTTTTAAACAAGTCTTGGTACAAAAGGTGGAAGATAAGTGTTCTAAGAAGCTCGAATCCAGAACGGTTAATTTAAAATGCTGTTAAAAAGTTTGTTTCAGATCAAGTCTTATTTCTAGTCCCAGATTATTTTTTTGTTATGGCCATCAATCTGCTTCTTCCCTCTGCTTTCCCCACTCAGTTTTTTTTTTCTTTTCCTCTTGTATCCCTTTTAGTTTCCTATTCCTTTTCCTCTTCCCGGTTGTCTGCTTGTCGGACTCTCCTATTTTTAAGTCCTGCTTCACGTACACACACAGCCCATTCCTCTGCCTCCCGGGGCTTCTCCACCCTCAGGACCAGGGTGCTTGACCCGTTTCTTTTCAGTTTGTTTCTGTTATTATTGTATCTTCCCCCTGTAAAGTTGTGCTTTATCTCCTTATTTAGATTCCAAGGAGATAGATCGCAGGAGAGCGAGGATCAAGCACAGTGAAGGGGGAGACATCCCTCCAAAGTACTTTGTGGTCACCAATAACCAGCTCCTGCGAGTGAAGTACCTGCTGGTGTACTCACAGAAGCAGCCCAAGAGGTGAGAAGGATGGTCCCTGTGTGAGGTCCAGGAGAACAGCTAAAGGCTGCATTCATAGTATTGGGTTCTTAGATATCAGCAGCTCCTCTCCCCCAGCCTTACACCTCAGCTAGGTATAAAATATATTAAGCACTCTGCTTTATGTAAGGGGTAAGAAGTGAGGAATACAGGTCAAATAAAATCTGGTCCTGGCCCTAAGGGACTGTACATTCTAGTGTAGAAGAGCTTCGTTAACATAAATAACTTGAGGGACTGAATGAAGCCAAACTGTGAAGCCCCTTCGCCACTTGGGCTCCTGATCACAGTCTGAAACCCACTCATTGGCTTGCGTTGAGAGGCAGGGCGGTGCCAGGATCTGGCTGGGATTATGTGCCGTCCAGCTTGGTCACTTCCCAAGGTGGCTGTCGAACCACCACCTGCTCCTCTCTGGACCTGAGATGCTTCATCTTTATCTTTAAAATGAGAGTGTTGAATCCAACAGCAGATGAGGCCTTCCAGCTCCTAAGAACCTGAGAGTGGTGGATTCCTCATGCCGTCTCAGCATTGTGTTTTCGAGGGTATGGCAGGGCTCTCCAGGGTTGCGGGTCACTTTGAGATTTTGTCACATTGTTGGGGGTCCATGGTAGAGTTTCTCATGGGGATGAGCAGCAGGTGAGCAGGTAAGACAGGAAAAGGGTTATTGTTAATACTCTTGACTCCTACTTGTACACACCAGTGGATTCTATGCTTCAGAATTCAGTATCTAGTAAAATCCTCCCTCCTTAAATCTGGGAAATATGTACAGGGTTCCTAAGTTTGGGGGACATTATCCTTTGGTTTAAAATCATCCGGCTTTTTCAAGTTGAAAATTCCATTCCTTTCCCACTTCTTCCTGGAGTGTCTCTCTAGTACACACTTGGATGGTTTAGATCATCTCCCAGCAGGCAGAAGAGGATTCCCCCTGCTCAGAATAATACCTGTGCATGTCTGAAAGTGAAAAGACTTTTGCTGAATACCCTGCCACCTGCTGTCATCTGATCAGACACCCTTAGTGAGGTCATCCTTCTAGATACCAAAGTCTTGCTTAGGAAAAGACAGGTTATAAAAGGTACAAGAGGAGCTATAAAAGAAAAGATCAGGATGAGCTCATTGCATCGCTGTCTTTGTACATTTAGAAAATGTTCTGGTGAAAGGCGTGTCAGCGCCGGGGCAAATAGCCCCAGATTTTTTTTTTTAAATTAATTAATTTATTATTTATTTGTGGCTGCATCGGGTCTTTGTTGCTGTGCACGGCTTTCTCTAGTTGTGGCGAGCAGGGGCTACTATTCGCTATGGCGCGCGGGCTTCTCATTGAGGTGGCTTCTCTTGTTGCGGAGCTTGGGCTCCAGGCATGTGGGCTTCAGTAGCTGTGGCTCACGGGTTCTAGAGCACAGGCTCAGTAGTTGTGGCCCATGGGCTTAGTTGCTCCGCGGCATGTGGGATCTTCCCAGACTAGGGCTCGAACCCGTGTCCCCTGCATTGGCAGGTGGATTCTTAACCACTGCGCCACCAGGGAAGCCCAGCCCCAGATTTTTTGAGCAAAGGAGCACGCACAAAGCTTCTTTTCATGGCTCACTCAGAGGATGAAATTGATCATTTCATCTTCTTTGAGCCGGAAGTTGTTGCATACACTTTAAAAAAATGTTTTTCTCTTTGTTCCAACATCAACTCTTTTTTCCCCCTGAAGCAGGGCTTCAAGCCAACTCTCCTGGGTTTCCAGCCATTGGTTCACGGTCATGATATCCCTGTATCTGCTGCTGCTGCTCATAGTGAGTGTCCTCAACTCCTCAGCTTTCCAACACTTTTGGAATCGCGTGAAGAGATGATCTTTCTGGGCCTGGTGTGGGGACCACCGCAACCATGTGCCTTACGATAACTTGTTCTGTCCCTCCCGGGCCTCACATCCAGCTAGGTCAAGCCTGGGGGCCAGTTGGGGACCACAGGACAATTTTTATATGCCATAAATGTATCAGTTGCCTTTGATGATGCTCTCAGCCACACTCTAGTCAACAGAGGCTACTGGCCCCTCACTCTTAGGTTTTGGGGGAGATTTCCTGTCTGCGCCTTCCTACATAGTCTTAGGGAGTTGTCTTTTTTGCCAGGAGAAAGTCCTGCTGCATTTAAAAACAAAGTGTCCCGGCTGTCAGTGGGGTGTTTACGATTGCTTCTGGCGGACATTGGCCCTTCTCTCACGCCTTCTGGAAGGCGGAAATGTGTAGTGGGGACTATAAATCACTAGGCGGTTGCCTTGTTTTGACTTGAGATACCCGAGAGGAACAGTCATGTTTCCCATAAAAATCGGTGGGATTGTTTTGAATTCCATCAGCCTTTGTACGTGAGTGCAAAACACTTTCACAGTCTTCTCACATTAACAGACAGCCTTCTGCTACAGCTGTAACCCCTCTGCCCCAACCATGGATGAGAAAGGAAGGAGTCAGAGAACCGATAGAAAACAAAGAGCAAATCAAGTCATCTTTTTCTAAAAATTACAAACTGCTGATTACAGCTGAAATGGAACCAAATGTTTGTTTTCTGATTTTTTTTTTTAAAGTAGCTATTTGACAAATCCGTCTTTGTGAGCTGAGTAAAAGGGGAAATTTCTAAACCTAGAGCACCATTTGGCCAGTGTCTACAGCCTCTTTCCTGGCCGTGTTTTAGAGAGAAGGATTTGAGCTGCAGGCCTGCCTCCTGCTCTCCTTCTCACGAGCCTGCCTTGATTGTGGCCTGTTAGCCACAGGTGCCACACTGCAGGCCTTCTGTGAGCGGCTGGCCTTTGAGATAGAGGCCTGCCTCGGTGTGCCACAGATGTGTGTGGGCTGAGCCTCCCTCACAGGGCCCGCAAGTCTCTGGGACTCAGCCTGGGCTTTAGATGTTCAGGAAAGCCTCAGGGTGCTCAGAGAGCCCTGGTTCCACCTGCTGTATTCTCTGCCCCTCCCTTCCTGCCCCGTGTCAGCTGTCATGGAGCCCTATCTGATTTAGGGGGGAGATTTCTGTAAAGAATGTGGAAATTAACTTTTCTATAATTTGTGAGGTTGTGAAAAAGCCACTATCATGGTTTTTACACTGAATATTGGAGCATTTCAGAAATAATAAAGGTATTTTCCTAATTTCCAAGTTGCCTTTGTGACTGCTTTCAGCCTCAGCACGAGGCTGCTGTGTATTCATTGTTGGGAAAAATTTTATCCTTCCTTGTTTGAGGCGGCCGTTTGCTGGAGAGTATATATCTCCAGGATATCTGTAGGCATTGGATTTATGGTTATTGATTTAGCAAATATGAGCCCCTACTGTGTGCCAGGCACTAGAAATAGGAGCAGAATCAGGTCAAACTGTCCCTGCCCTCACAGAGCTGACAGTCTAGCAAGGTAGGCAGATGGACAAACATTCTCAGGAGTGAAGTTGGCATTATACGGTATCATAAAGGAGTTTTGGAAGCTACTTGGCAAGGAATCTTAACATGGTCTGGGGTCAGGAAATACGGAGGTGACACCCTGGAGCCTACAAGGCACCTTACATGTACTGATTTCTTTAATCCTCACAACAGATAAGAAAGTGAAGGCCCAGAGAGTTGAATAGGTTGCCCAGGGTTACATGGCTAGGAAGTGGCGGAGCTGGGGGTTGAACCTGGCTCAGTGTCAGTCTCATAAGCATCATGCTCTTCAGCCCCACTGGGCTCCCAGGACAGGTGACGTTCAACTGAAACCTGAAAGAGACATTGGTGTCAGGCTAAGAGGTAGAGGAAAAGCCTTTCAGGCAGTGCGAACAGCGCAAAGACCTAAAGCTCTTGCTGGAGAAGCTGAAAGCAGGAGGGTCCTATAGGAAGAGGCTGTGGTGAGAAATGAGGCTGGAAAGGTAGGCAGGGAACAGATCATGAAAGACCTTAAAAGTGGTGGGCTGGGGAGAGCCATTAGATTTTAAGCAAGGAAGTGATATCAGATTTGGTTTGCAGAAAAATCACTCTGGCTGGTGGTTGGAGAATGGATTTAGGATTATTTTGAGGATTAAAAGAACTGAGGGTTACAATAGCTCAGCACAGAGCAAGTAGCTAATTTGTTTCAGCTGCTATTATTATTGTTGTTATTATTTGTTTTTAATGGCCCAGCAGAGGAGATGAGCATGCAAGGGAGACAGAGCAGTGATGCCCAGGGACCCTGGAACAGTAAAGTGTCACAGAAGCGAAAAACGAAGCCTTGGTGAGCACTGTCAAATGCTGCCAAACAATCGAGATTATACCTGAGAAGTTCTGTTGGATTTACTGAGTTGGAGATCATTGGTGAACTTGGCCGGAGCAGTTTCCATAGAGTTCAGCATAGGGGATGTGAACAAAGGCCGACTGCACAGATGTGAAATGTGCACAGTTTCCAGGTGTTCTCAGGCAATATTTATTTAAAACCTAATCCCTTTTTCTGAGTTTTCTGTCCCCTCCCACCCCCCTCCCCCCCAAAAAAGAGGTTGTATAATACCTGATGTGACTGTGGGGCAGGCACTGGGCTTACGATGGGGACATGAGGATGGATGAAGAACGGTCCTGTCCTCCAGGAGCTTCCAAGCCAGTGGGCTCCATGGGACAGATACAGTTTGATATGGGGGAAGGAAATTCCTGGAGCCGAGAGGGTTGGAATGGACAGGAGGGAAGACTAGGACAGGGCCACATTATGACTGTCATGAGCCTTCATAGGCCCCTTCTAAAAAAAAAAAAACTAAAATCTAAAATTACACTGTAGGGGGCTTCCCTGGTGGCACAGTGGTTAAGAATCCGCTGGCCAATGCAGGGGACACGGGTTCGAGCCCTGGTTCGGGAAGATCCCATATGCCGCAGAGCAGCTAAGCCCGTGTGCCACAACCACTGAAGCCTGTGTGCCTAGAGCCCGTGCTCTGCAACAAGAGAAGCCACCGCAATGAGAAGCCCACGCACCACAACGAAGAGTAGCCCCCGCTTGCCGCAACTAGAGAAAGCCTGCACGCAGCAACAAAGACCCAAAAATAAATAAATAAAATACATAAATTAAAATAAATAAAATTATACTGTAGGACTGTGTTGGTATAAAGATGAATGTATTACTCTTATGTACTAAAATGTTTTCTACCACTTAAAAGCTCATTTTCCCCTGCTATTTTTATTTTATTTTATTTTTTAAAATTTTATTTATTTTTGGCTGTGTTGGGTCTTTGTTTTGTGTGTGGGCTTTCTCCAGTTGCAGCAAGGGGGGGCTACTCTTCGTTGCCGTGCATGGGCTTCTCATTGCGGTGGCTTCTCTTGTTGCAGAGCACGGGCTCTAGGCACACGGGCTTCAGTAGTTGTGGCTTGCGGGCTCTAGAGCGTAGGTTCATTAGTTGTGGTGCGTTGGGCTTAGTTGTTCCGCGGCGTGTGGGATCTTCCCCGACCAGGGATTGAACCTGTGTTCCCTGCATTGGTGGGCGGATTTTTAACCACGGCGCTACCAAGAAGGTCCCGCCCCTCCTTCTAATTTTAAAGGGAATTAAATCTTTTTCGTAACGGGGACTCTAGGCCCTGTGCCTACCATGAGTAGTGGACTAGGGTCATGGGGGATAGTGTGAGATCCTTGGGTACCTGGTAATGGAGAGGCAGGAAGGAGACAAACCCTGAAGACTCAGTTCTGTTTAGCACTGACCCCACATCTAAGGCAGACCCCCTAGGCCAACCAGCTCAGGAGAGGGCAAAATTGGGTTCTGGGGGTTGAGAGCTCAGGGGCCTCATGCTGCAAACACTTTCATGGAGGAGGAAGCACCAGTCTCCTTGCTGACAAACCCGCTATGGGCCAAGAGCTTCCCCAGGCGGCTGATGGCAGATGAGACCAGATGGTGGTTCAGTTGGAGCCACCTCACATCAGAGCCCCAGCTGCCTTGGTCTTGTCAAAGCAACCTCATCAGCCTTCTGTCACTGATGCCACTGTCAGGGGGAACAGTTTTGGGAGGTGGCAAGTGGACCTCTCACAGGCTAGGTCCCTGCTTCTGAGAAGGGCTAAGGATCCATTGAGCTGTCAGTTTCCACCACAAAAGGAAGGATTTTACTCTGTAGGCTTTGGATCATGTGTATGTGAGAGAAATGTGGAGTAGGGATGTGGTTCACTATTGTTTCTTTTCATTTTGTTAAACACTGATTGTCTGCAGAACCAGTAGTGGGTGGGAAGGTTGTGATTTTAAAAGCCCAATTCAGATATTTTTCTTTAGAACATGGCCCCATGCATCTGAGCCCATTCCTGCTGCTAAGCCCAGGAGGTTTGTACTGGCTTGGAATCAGCCATACTCACCCTCCCGTTGCCATGGTGATTCTTGGTAGGGAGTGGGGCAGGAGCTGGATTCAGCTCCCCAGAAAAAAACCAGGACCACACTCCTCCCTAAGCCCCTTCCACAGCCCTCCACTCTCCTCCTCTCCACCCTGCCCCACCTTGTGAGTTTTCCATCTCTTGGCCTTTGTTTGTTTTGGCTTTTGTCAGTCTCTTTCCTCTGGATGGGTTACTGTTTGTTTCCAAACTGTCTGGGGCTGTGCACCGTGCAGACAGTGTCCTGGGCCGCCTCTAGCTCTGATCTGGTTAGAATAAGCCCCTCTCCTTTGTGTGAATCTCCAGCCTGACATTTGGAACATCCAAAATAAATCGTGACATTCTGAAGCGAGATGGAAACCACCATTTCCACCCACTCCTGCTGGCACTCTTACCACCTGGATAGAGTTTTTAGAAAATTTCCAGTATTCACTGTAGTGCCCACATGGTGTAGCCCTGAGAAGGAGAAGCAGCATTTACTGAATACCTACTCTATACCAGCCACTGGGCTAGACTTTGCTTGTGTTAAAAATCTGGTGGTGAAGGTGATGTTTCCTGCACTAAAATTTAACTGCAAGCTGCTTGAGGGCAGGGCCTAGGTCATCTTTGTAAACCCAAGTATGTAAGACATGGTGGAAGCTCAAGAATAGTTTGTTGACTGAATAAATGGAGGAAAGGGTACAAAGAAACTTCTTTGCCATAGTAGAGGGTAATGTCAGCAAAGGTGACTGAAGACAGACAAGAAAAAATTCACTGGCAAGCCAATGTGGATGGGTGAGGGTTTCAGAGAATTTTGTGGACATTTATTGCTTGATTTCAGGGAGTCCCATTTGTTCTCTGTCACCAAAAGTACCTTTTGGGAGAAGAGTGGGATGGGCAGAACAGAGTCTTTTAAAAGTTTCCTTTGAAAGGCTTAGACTTAAAATGCAAATGGTCTTGAGAGATTAAACTGTTGATTTGATGCTTATTCATACACACGTGTAAAGGACTGATGAGGAAGCCTTTCTTTTTTATAAATTTATTTATTTAGGCTGTGTTGGGTCTTCATTTCTGTGTGAGGGCTTTCTCTAGTTGCGGCGAGCGGGGGCCACTCTTCATCGCGGTGCGCAGGCCTCTCATTGTCGCGGCCTCGCGTATTGTGGAGCACAAGCTCCAGACGCGCAGGCTCAGTAGCTGTGGCTCACGGGCCCAGTTACTCCGCAGCATGTGGGATCTTCCCAGACCAGGGCTCGAACCTGTGTCCCCTGCATTGGCAGGATTCTCAACCACTGCGCCACCAGGGAAGCCCAGGAAGCCTTTCTTTCTTTCTTTTCTTTTTTTTTTTATTGGAGTATAATTGCTTTACAATGGTGTGTTAGTTTCTTTCTTTTTTTTTTTTTTTGCGGTATGCGGACCTCTCACTGTTGTGGCCTCTCCCGTTGCGGAGCACAGGCTCCGGATGCGCAGGCTCAGTGGCCATGGCTCACAGGCCCAGCCGCTCCACGGCATGTGGGATCTTCCCGGACCGGGGCACGAACCCATGTCCCCTGTATCGGCAGGCGGACTCTCAACCACTGTGCCACCAGGGAAGCCCTAGTTTCTGCTTTATAACAAAGTGAATCAGTTATACATATACATGTGTTCCCATATCTCTTCCCTCTTGCGTCTCCCTCCCTATCCCACTCCTCTAGGCAGCAATCCCACTATTGGGCATATACCTGAGAAAACCATAATTCAAAAAGGAAGCCTTTCTTAAGAACAGGTTTTAGTAAGACTTGTGGAGCTGGGGGTGGTGGAGGGGGCGGGGGAGAGGTGAGAGAGGAAGAAATCACTGGAGATTCAAGGGTGAGAGGAGCTTTGACCATGTGAGGAGGTAGGGGGAGAGGGCTGGGGCCACTGGAGTCGGAGTTCGCTTGATACCCGATACCCCTTTGGCTCAGTGAAATAAGCTTGCGGTGCTGACAGGCCCTTCCAGCCCCGGCAACACTGGTCGCTTCAGTCAAACTGCCTGCCAGTGGGACAAGGAGACAAGGCCGGTCTGAATTCCTGGGAAGTATGGATTGCAGACCAGTTGAAAGGTGTAGTTTTTTTTTTTAACTGTTCTTAAGCAAGTCCAGGCTATCCCAAATGGGTCCATAACACATTGTCTGTCAGAGGTGTCTAGGGATTTACAACTAGCACGTCGATAATATTTTTAGAGGGCTTGAAGGTGCTTGAAAAGCATTTGTCATCTTAGTTTTTTTTTTTTTTTAATTTATTTATTTTTATTTTTGGCTGTGTTGGGTCTTCGTTTCTGTGCAAGGACTTTCTCTAGTTGTGGCAAGTGGGGGCCACTCTTCATCATGGTGTGCGGGCCTCTCACTGTCGTGGCCTCTCTTGTTGCGGAGCACAGGCTCCAGACGCGCAGGCTCAGTAGTTGTGGCTCACGGGCCCAGTTGCTCCGTGGCATATGGGATCTTCCCAGACCAGGGCTCGAACCCGTGCCCCCTGCATTGGCAGGCAGATTCTCAACCACTGCGCCACCAGGGAAGCCCCATCTTAGTTTTTGACCCACTGATTTCCTTTGTTTGACATCTGTTGTTCTTGTCCCCTGTGGTCCATATCACTCTCCTGGTACCTACTGCAGCTTCCCTGTGGGGAACCAACCTCTTTTCACTCTCACTGGATCTTGGTAAAGCTGACTGCCCGCTCACCCACACACTCTAGAGGTGGACCAGTGGCTGAGGCCCTAGCCAGTCAGCAAGTTGCACCCCCCTACTTCCGCCTCAGTGATTGGTTCAGACATGGGCATGTGACCCAGTCAGAGTCCACAGGAGATTTGTTTTCAGGGGCTGCTGGGAAAGAGACTTGCCTTCCTCCTGATGCCGTCTTGCCGCCTCGTGAAGCTTCAGACTGACGCCAACACCGTGGAAAGTAGAGCCAAGGGAGGAAGAGGAAAAGAGTCACGATGATGATGTTTGAGTACTGAATGCAGTCGTGCCTAAAGCTAGGCCTTTCACTTAAGTGACCAATGAATTCCTCTTTTTAACAGAATTTAAATTGGGTCTTGGGAATAAAAGGAGGGGGGAGTCCACAACTTATACCCATTATCATCCCAAGTGCTCCATTATTTTTGGTGTAAACCTTTTATTGAATATAGAAAGATGTGGTTTTCAGATGTGTGAGTCAGGATTGATGATTTTGTGTGTGTGTGTGTGGTACGCGGGCCTCTCACTGTTGTGGCTTCTCCCGTTCCGGAGCACAGGCTCCAGACGCGCAGGCTCAGCAGCCATGGCTCACGGGCCCAGCCGCTCCGCGGCATGTGGGATCTTCCCGGACCGGGGCACAAAGCCGTGTCCCCTGCATCGGCAGGTGGACTCTCAACCACTGCGCCACCAGGGAAGCCCAGGATTGATGAATTTTGACTGTCCTCACCCCTGGACTATACCCACAAGGCATTCAAACCTGTGCAAAATGAGAATTGGGAAAATCACACAAAAAAACACCGTGTTCTGGGTTATTCTGCAGCCTGAGCATCAAGGTGCTTCCTTGGGTCACTTGGACTCCTCCAGAAAGTCTTCTGGCCTAGGGAATACCAGAGCACTCTGAGGTCTGTGAGCAGCAGTAGGTAGATGTGACCAGGGTCCGGGGTTATAAACTATACTGGAGGGTCCTGGCCCACAGGAAAGCCAGAGCTTGGGTCTGTAGCAATAGAAGGAATGAGGGAGAAAGGCACTACCAGTTATTAAGTGCCTCCTGCATGATGGGCCTATTGAAAGAATTATTTAATCCTCACAATATCCTTTCAAGGCAGATACTATTACCTTTGTTTTATAGGAGGAGAAAGAGGCTTGGAGAGGTGACTACCCAAGGAGAGAAAGCCCGAAAGAGGCAGAGTGAAAGCTGCAAGGCCACAGCTAGAGGGGCTGCCTGAGCAAAAGGGATCTGGGCTGGTGGTGTAGGGAGGCTGGAGTGGGCAGCGCCAGCACAAGGCATGCCAAATGAGCTCCCTCCCCAGGTGAAGACTGTTAGCTTTGCCGTGTCTTATAAGCAGGGGTCACCTGGATGCTGGAGGTGGGATCTCGGGAAGTCTCCATCCCTGCCCCCCTTCAACGGCCACACTATTAATGAGAGCTTCAGGCTCAGCTCCATTCACCCTTCCAGCTCTGTTACTGCAGACCCAGGAGGTGAGCTCTGAGGTGCACATGGCACTGAATGTGGGGCAGAGAGGGGCGGCCTCTTCCTTCCACCCCCACTGCCTGCTCAGAGCTTGGGTCATCAGCCTTCTCTGATTAAGTTGACTTCTTCTAAACCTTGCATCCAGGGGCTGCCAGCAACCAAATCCCCCCTGATTGAGATGTTCCCTGCATCAGAGAATAAACAGCCTCCCCTGTCCAAACAGCTGTGCTGAGCAGCATTCCTGTCTCTCAGCCTGCTCGGCTGGGTGGGGCTACAGCCCTGTGTCTACCTCCAGCAGAGGCCTGGGGGACCTGGTGAGTGGCTGGAAGGGAGAGGGGAGGTGGCCATCTGTCTTCAGACTGCACAGGACATTCCTGTGCCTGAGTCCCCATTTCGCCCCACTGCCAAGCATCTCAGCCTCAGCCACTCCTGGCACAAGCTCTGTGTTTGTAACAGTGACTCTGTGACTTCAGAAGAGGTCAACAACAGGCCACTGTCCCTGGGTTTGGAGCGCCTTCACCCTTGCGCAGAGGCTGCCTGGCGAATTTGAAACTCATACATCATTCTAGCTAGATCTGAAGGCATCACACCCACATGGCTTGTTTTACAGAGGTGGGCGTAGCGAGTCAGTGCAGAAGCAGGATGAGACCCCGGGCCTTTCTTGCTGTCCACTGCCTTGGGATGTGGCTAGAATGACGTGAGGGGCTCTGAGTGACAGGCACGGCCCATGTTTTTGGAGAGGAGCGGAGGTGTTTTCACCCTTTGCCTGTTTTGGAGATCAGGCTTGCGGCTGAGCCATTTCCTGAGGAAGCAAGGCCTCTGGAAAAGCACTGTTCACCAGCCCCTCCTAAATCACCCTGCTGGGAGTGGAGCTGGGACAGCAGGACCTGAGTGGGGCTCTGCCACTGTCCACAGTCCAGCGTCCAGTGGAGGCTTGGCCAGGGTGTGGGAGGCGGCCAGGGCCAGAGGGCAGATTACTTGGGAAGGGGGAGCCCCCCAGCACACAGTGTCTGCTTCTCTGCCCTAGGGCTCTGGCCTGGACTGTCGGGGAGGAGAGAGAACAGCCTACCTCAGCCTGTCTGCAGAAGGAATTCCTCTAGGAGCCCCCTCTGGCCGCAGACAGGAGGAGGAGGGAGGCAGACAGGAGGAGGAGGGAGGCAGACAGGAGGAGGAGGGAGGCAGACAGTGTGGGAGCCCAGGGCAGCCTGAGGGTCTCTGTGGACAGGTGTCTTACTCAGTCTTCCTTGGGCCTATGGCTTTGTCTTCATCTAGCTGCGTGTATCAGTGTGGATTAATGTGACTGTTCCACGTTTGTATGTGTAGGTGGCTACATTTCTGGTTGGAGTTGGATTCCTCAGTGGGAAAGTGTATACTTATGTGTTTGTCTGCATGTGTGTATGTCCACCTCTCTGTGTAAGCTCGTGTGTGTGGGTATCATCAAGGGAAAGTGTGGGCCTCTGTCTTTGCATAGATGAGTAGGTTTACGCCTACCTACAGGTGGAAGTGCACATGTGAGCATTTAGGTTATTTTGGTACAAACATGGACTTGTCTTTGTAGATGTAAGTTTAGGCATATGTGTCTTTGAGAGCATGGGCATGTATTTGTCACTAATATGTTGGTGAGTCTCTGAAAGCATGTATGCCTGTCTATTTATACTTGTGCAGAAGCATTCATTCACTCAGTCTTCGATTCATTCATAAAGTGATTTGCTCATTTACTAACAGACATCTTTAAAGTGCTTGTGCTGTGACTGGGCCCTACTGGCACAGGGAAATTAGAGAGGTGTCTAGGGTGGCTCCTAACATTTGAAAGACCCAGAGCAAGAGCACAAATGAAGGCTTATGTTCATGTCTAAATATTTAAATAAGTCAGAACAACAAACGGCTAAATGAAAGACTCAATCCTAATAACTGGAGGGCTGGGTTTGATTTTGAATTCCTAGCTCCTCTGAGTTTTGTGCTGGAACACAGCAACACAGAGCAAGTGGCCCCAGACTCTCCTTCCCCATCCCAGCTCCATCCTGTACCTCGAGGGGCCTCGCATGCATGCGTGACTCCTCACACATGTCCAAACTCCATGCATATACCCCACCCCTTGGCCACCCTTTGGGCCTAGGGGTGCCCACACCATTGGCAAAGTCTGCCCATATGGCTCTGAGCAGGAAATAATAGGGTCCCATGTACCTGATTTGTAGTCTAGGAGTGGGGCATGGGCTCCCAGTGGGCCCATCCTCTTGACCTCTTGGACTTCTCACTGTGTGGGATGGAAGGGGCCAGAATAGAGCCAGAGTGTGGCTATCTAAAGGGTAGACCTGGGGATGTCCCTGGCGATCCAGTGGTTAAGACTCCACACTCCCAGTGCAAGGGGCACAGGTTCCATCCCTGGTCAGGGAACTACGATCCTGCATGCCAAGTGGCACGGCCTAAAAATAAAATAAATAAAATAAGATTAAAATAAAATAAAAAAGGGTAGACCTGGAGTAAGGAGACTTCTTGCCTATTTCCTCATGGAGCTGTGTCTCTGCATGTCTGCCTCTGTGGTTGTCTGTGTGTGGCTATATATGTGTTTCTCTTTGTCTTGTCTTCTAGAGGGCAGAGCCCACAGATTTTCTCCCACCCTTCCCTCACCTGACTTAGTGAGGACGTAGGGCTGTGAGACAGGCTTGGGTGGTGGGAGGAACACTGACCTAAGTCTGAGCCAGTGTCCTATGCTCAGCTCAGACTCACTCTGTGATCTGGCCTCAGTTTCCTCATCTGTTAGAATGGAGAGGCTGGATGACCATGTCTTTAATTTACAGGCTTGCTTGCTTTACAGAAGGAGTAGGATTGATTTCCTGAGTTAATTACTTTCTAGAAGTTCAAATTGGGAATGCCTAATTGTAGATGGTCTATGTTCAGACAGAACCAGGTTTGAATACCAGCTTTGCCATATGAGTTGTGCCTCCTTTGGAGTTACTTGATCTCCCTCAGGGCTGTTGTGAGGATTGAATAAGATAAATGTGTGTATAGCATTGAGCACCATGCCAGGCTCACAGTAGATGTTGAAAAAACGTTAGCTTCTGTCCTGATATAGGGTCTTTCCACTTTCTTACCTTACAAATTCTGTGTTAGTAGACATGTTGACTAACTGAGATAATTGGAGCCACGTGTTTAGGGATTTCTGGTGCTATGTTGGTTGGGGTCGGGGGAGGACAGTTGGGTGAGAAAGTCTGGCCCTTTCTTTAGTGCCTTCTAAGAAGCCGCTAACTCAGATCTGTGTGTGAGACGCTCCCTCCACCCCATTCTCTGATGTGGACCCTTGACATTTTCTTAGTCTTACGAAAAGCACTATGAAACACAGATTCAATGCCCTCTTCTGACCTGATTCTTCCCTGAGCCCATCCCTGGTGTCACAAGACGCTGAGCTAAATAGGATCAGGCCACAGGGAAGAGCTGGGTCAGGTAAGGCCTCAGGCTGCCTGACATGTCTGGGCCTGTCTGACCAGCCCCAGTAATGGGCAGACCCCTCTAGGCGGAGGGCACCTGTCTTCCATGATTGATACTCCTGGGAGGGTATCACTGTGCTCCTGGCGCAAATGGCCTTAGGATCCTGGAGCACTGGGGAGACCTCCAAAACCCCTGTCCCCTCAAGTCTTCTAGAATGGCTGAGTTCCAGCAGGAATAATACGGAGAGGGTGGGGGGAGGGCAGGTGACAGCGTCTGTCAGCCAGGGCAGGTGGGGGGTGACCATCTTGGGAATCCCCTGCAGCCTGTGAAAACTGGCAGCTCTTGGGCTCTCCTGAAATATCCCTGACCTGGAGGGAATGAGGGAGGGGTCTAGGGCCTAGCCAGGGTTGCTGAATTGAGAAATGCTCTGAGTATGAGCTCAGGGTGGCTAAGGCCCTGAGGGAGGCCTTCAAGGAGAGGGTCTGCCCTAGAGGTCATGCTGGCCATCCCTCTGACTCCCCACACAATGGGTGTTGGAGAATTGGTTTGATGATTCCCCAGCTCCAGGGATGACCAGGAGGTGGGAGCAACTTAACCTGCAAAAGTCCTTATGGGGGTTATTTTGATATCCCCCTATCATCACTGGGCTGCTCTATTTGGGGCCAGAACTGGGAATTTTCCTCTTTAAGAAAAAATTGAAAACAAGGGCGCAAGTGGGTTGAGTCCAAAGTAATGTGTTTAAGGAAATTTCTGCTTCATGCTGGCTAGGACAGGGAATGTCTGGTCAAAGAGCTGCTGACAGCCAGGGTCTCTGTAAGTAAACAGACCGCCTCCGATGGCCTCCTGGAGCTCATTTCCCTCAGCAGTGTGCGAGGAGGATGATGTCACCGGAGCAGGGCCTCCTGGTCATGGAGTTTGTTGGTGAGCAGGATGGAGGCCCAGTTATTGCTGGCGGTCTAGCTGCTGCTTCCCAATTACTGCAAACAGCTGCTTCCCATACAAGCCGTTCTGACACCCTCCTACACATACTCATCTGTGACAGGACTCCAGCCATATCTATGACCCCACAGCCGGGGGTGTTCCTGGGGAAACTCGGGATTAACTGTGAAGTCCCCAGCTTTCATGCAAGGCCTCTTCTTCAACCAGAGCTGGGCCTCCTCTGGTCTATGGAGAGGGGTACCTAGGTTGGGTTCAGTTACAAGGAGTGGCCTCTGGAATTACAGGCCCATGTCCTGCCCCCGTGGTGAGCAGGCAGTGGCAACATGCACCACCACCTGTCTCCTGGGGCCAGACAGCCAGGTCCATTGGGGGAGTTTCCATGAGCGAGGGCCCAGGTCAGGAGAGGCTGGGAAGTGGGGTGGGGAAGAAGCCACAAAGCTCTCTCTGTGTTTCCTGCACAGGCTCTTCCTAAGCACAGCAGTCGCCAAGTGAGGCTTTTATGGGGTTTGGAAGCCCTGCAGCAGAGTTGCTGAGGACTAGCTGCCAGAGGTTGGGTCATGCTCTGTAGCTTTCCCCCTATTCACCCTGTACCACCCTCACTTTACCTCCTGGCTGGGCAGTGGGGAGCAGTGAGCCTCCAAGTAGGCAGGTGGCCAGAAGCTTCTTGGGGGCGGGCCTCGGCTTTTCATTGCTTTGTGTCCCCCAGAATCCTGACTTTACAGGGAACTTATCAGTCACACAGACCCACCCCACAGAGCAACCAGTCCACTCAAAGCCTACTTGACCTACCTCAGGCTGACTGAAAACCTCAGACTGGGACTTCCCTGGTGGTCAAGTGGTTAAGAATCTGCCTTCCAATGCAGGGGACGCTGGTTTGATCCCTGGTTGGAGAACTAAGATCCCACATGCAGTGGGGCAATTAAGCCCATGCACCGCAACTACTGAGCCCGTGCACTCTGTAGCCCACGCACCACAACTAGAGAGAAGCCCGTGCGCTGCAACTAAAACCTGACACAGCCAAAAATAAATAAATAAACCCCCAAACAAGCAAAAAAACCCTCAGATTGACCAGCAAGCTGACAGAAGACTCACTGCCTGCCTGATGTGCAGCTTGACTAACGAATAAGTCTACTTATTCAACAAATAATAATCGAACACCTTGTTTGTGCCCAGGTATGCTGGGTGCAGGGGATATAGTGAACAAGACAGAAAAGGTTCCTGCTCTTAGGGAGCTGACAGTAAGTAAACAAAACAGTGACAGATTGTGGTATATATATTACGAAGGAAGTAAACAGGATTCTGTGGGAGAGAGTATCCATCAGGCCCTACCCTGCATATAATGGTCAGGGAGAACCTCCCTGACACATAATCTGAGAACTGGGGGATGAGAATGAGAAAAAAACACAAAAAGAGGGCTTCCCTGGTGGCGCAGTGGTTGAGAGTCTGCCTGTCGACGCAGGGGACACGGGTTCGTGCCCCGGTCCGGGAAGATCCCACATGCTGCGGAGCGACTGGGCCCGTGAGCCATGGCCACTGAGCCTGCGCGTCCGGAGCCTGTGCTCCGCAACGGGAGAGGCCACAGCAGTGAGAGGCCTGCTTACCGCAAAAAAAAAAAAAAAAAAAAACACACACACACAAAAAGAGCCTGTGGAAGAGCTTTCCAGATAGAATGAAAAGCAGTGCCGAGGCCTTGAGATGAGGAAGAGCTTGGTGTTACCTTGGAATAACCAGAAGACCAATTTGACTGGAACATGGTGAGCAAACAGAGGGCAGCATGTAGATGAGGTTGAAGAGGAGGCCAGAGCAGACCAGACAGGGCCTTGTTAGCCTCAGTAAGAATTTAGGTAGGTGTGAGGGGAAGGCCCTGAGGACTTTAAGCAAAAGCATGACACATACTCAAGAAGAAATAGATAACCTGGATAACATGCTTATCTACTATAGATAATGAATTTATAGTTTCAAATCTCCCACAAAGAAAACTTCAGACCCAGATGCCTTTATTGGTGAATTCTCCCAAACATTAAAGGAAGAAAAATTACCAGTTTTATATAAAATCCTCCAGAAAATTGAAAAGGAAGGAATACTTACCAACTCATTCTGTGAGACTAGCATTACTCTGATACCAAAACGAGACAAAGACATGCCAAGAAAGCAAACTACAGACCAATATGTGTCATAAACATAAATGCAAAAATTTAATCAAAATTTTAGCAAAGTAAACACAATAATACATAAAAGGATAATTCATCATGACCAAGTGGGGTTTACTCAGAAATGCCAGCTTGGAGAAATGTTTGAAAATCAATTAATGTAATTCAAAATATTAACAAACTGAAAAAGAAAAAAAAATCACCTCAGAAGATGCAGGAAAATGATTTAACAAAATCCAACATTCATTTTTGGTAAAAACCCTCAGCAAAGTAGGAGAAGGAGGGAAGTCCCCCAATCTGGCATCTATGAAAAACCGAAGGCTAACACATAATAGTTAATGGTTAAAGACTGAATACTTTGCCTCTACAATTAGGAATGAGGCAAGAATGTCTGTTCTTACTACTTCTGTTCAACATTGTACCAGAGGTCCTAGCCAGTGCAATATAGCAAGAAAAATTAATAAAAGGAGAAGAGGGACTTCCCTGGTGGTGCAGTGGTTAGGAATCCACCTGCCAGTGCAGGGGACACAGGTTCGATCCCTGGTGTGGGAAGATCCCACATGCCACGGAGCAACTAAACCCATGCGCCACAACTACTGAGCCTGCTCTCTAGAGCCCACAAGCCACAACTACTGAGCCTGCGTGCCACAGCTACTGAAGCCCATGTGCCTAGAGCCTGTGCTCCTCAACAAGAGAAGCCACCTCAATGAGAAGCCCACGCACCACAACGAAGAGTAGCCCCCGCTCGCTGCAACTAGAGAAAGCCCGCGCGCAGCAACAACGACCCAGTGCAGCCAAAAATAAATAAATAAATATTTTTTTAAAAAGGAGAAGAATAACTGGGTCATATGGGAGGTATATGTTTAACTTTTTGAGAAATTGCCAACGTTTTCCAAAGTGTTTACACTATTTTACATTCCCACCAGCAGTGTAGGAGAATTATAGTATTATATATATAGCATGTGCCACATGCTTTCTAACACTTGGTAAGGTCAGTCTTTTAATTTTAGCTTCCCTAAAAGTGGATGTGTAGTGGTATCTCATTGTATTTTAATTTACATTTCCCTGATAGCCAAGGAACATCTTTTCATGTTCTTATTTGCTATTTGTATATCTTCTTTGGAGAGTGTCTGTTTAAAGTTTTTTGCTCATTAAAAAAAAATTTTTTTTTCTGTCTTCCTATTGAGCTGTATATATTTTAAAATATATTCTAAATACAAATTCTTTCTTCATGTATTCTAGGCCTATTCTTTCTCCATGTATTCTAGGTCTGTAAAGAGGTTTTTAAAAAATATGTTCTAGATACAAGCCCTCTGTTGGATATATGTTTTACAAATATTTTCTCCAAATGGTGGCCACCTTTTTATTTTCCTAGTGGTTTCTTTTTTTTTTTTTTTTTTTTGTGGTACGCGGGCCTCTCACTGTTGCGACCTCTCCCATTGCAGAGCACAGGCTCTGGATGCGTAGGCTCATTGGCCATGGCTCATGGGCCCAGCCACTCTGCGGCATGTGGGATCTTCCCAGACTGGGGCACGAACCCGCGTCCCCTGCATTGGCAGGTGGACTCTCAACCACTGCACCACCAGGGAAGCCCCTAGTGGTTTCTTTTACCGAGCAAAAGTTTTAAATTTTAATGAAGTCTAGTTTATTGCCTTTTTCTTTTATTGTTAGCAGTTTTTGTGTCATATCTGAGAACTGTGCCCAACTCAAGGTTATAAAGATTACTGATGATTTCACAGGTGTATACATATGTCAAAACTTATCCAATTGTATACTTTAAGTGTACGGTTAATTGTATGTCAACTATACCTCAATAAACTTGTTCAAAAAAAACTGCAACCTGATCTAATTTTTTAAACTCATTCTGGCTACTGTGAGGAGAAGGGACTCGGGCGAGGGGGGGTAAGAGTAGAAACTGGTGGTGGTTAGGAGGCTGTTACAGTCATCCTGGTAAGAGATGCTGGTGACCGTGGAAATGAAGAGGCGTAGACATATTTGAGAAACATTTTGAGACCTAAATAACAAGACTTACTAACACATAAGATATGAGAGAAGTGGAGAAATCTAGGATGGCTACCACATTTCCAACTTAAGTGTTGAGTGGCTGGAGATGCCTGTCCAGGGAGATTTGGGGATGGAGATGGGAGTGGAACCAAAGTCCTCTTTTCAGATGAAAAAGGGTCTGAAACCCTTCATGAAAAGGGTCTGGATGGAGATAAAATTTGGAGGGTATTAGCAAATAAATAGTTTTTTTTTTTAAGATTTTTTTTGATGTGGACCATTTTCAAATTCTTTATTGAATTTGTTACAATATTGCTTTTCTTGTTTTTATGTTTTGGTTTTTTGGCCATGAGGCATGTGGGATCTTAGCTCCCCGACCAGGGATCGAACCCACACCCCCTGCATTGGAAGACGAAGTCTTAACCGCTGGACCGCCAGGCAAGTCCAATAAATGGTCTTTTAAAGCCACGTGAATGGATGAGATCACATAGGAAGAGGGAATAGACAAAGAAGAAGTCTGAAAACTGAGACTTTGGGCATTCCAACACTTGGAGATTGCCTGAAGGAGCCAGTAAAGCTCATCAGGAAGGAACAACTACAGCAGTACCCAACCATATTAATTTCCTGCTGTGACAAATACCACAAACTGGTGGCTTAAAACAACCAGAAGATTGTTATCTCAGTTCTGGAGGCCAGAAGTTCAAAATCAGATCACTGTGCTGAAATCAAGGCATCAGCAGGGCCGTACTCCTTCTGGAGGCTCCAGGGGACAATGCATTTTGTGACTCTTTCGGCTTCTGGCAGCTGTTGGCATTCCCTGACCTGAGGCCTCATCACTCCAATCTCTGTCTCTGTGGTCACTTACTTTCTCCTCTCCTGTCCACTTAAAATCTCCCTCTGCTTCACTATTCTAAGGACGTTTGTCATAGGATTTAGCGTCCACCCAGAAAATCAAGGATGATCTCCCCAGGGGACTTCCTTGGTGGCACAGTGGTTAAGACTCTGTGCTCCCAATGCAGGGGACCTGAGTTCAATCCCTGGTCAGGGAACTAGATCCCACATGTATGCCGCAACTAAGGAGCCTCCCTGCCACAACTGAGACCCAGCACAACCACAAATTGAAAAAGAAAGGAAGATCTCCTCATCTTGAGATCTTTAACTTAATTATATTCATAAAGATATTTTCCCCCCCCCAAATAAGTGACATTCTTAGGTTCTGGGGATTAGCATGTGGACATATCTTTTGGGAGCCATTATTCAACCCACTGTACCAACAGGCTGACAGACTAAAGGAGTGACTAATTGAGTAATGCAAGATGGCAGAACTTCCTGTGCCTGGAAGAGGGACCAAGGAAGTCGAGTATAGGGCACAGAAGCCTAGGCTAGAGATTTAGGACTGAGGCTGCTGTTAGCTTGATCATGTGTGTGGGAGTGTGTCATGGAGAGGGGAAGTACTGCACACAAGAATTTCCCAACCCGGGCTTCCCTGGTGGCACAGTGGTTAAGAATCCGCCTGCCAATGCAGGGGACATGGATTTGAGCCCTGGTCAGTGAAGATCCCACATGCTGTGGAGCAACTAAGCCCGTGCACCACAACTACTGAGCCTGCGCTCTTGAGACTGCGAGCCACAACTTCTGAGCCTGAGTGCCACAACTACGGAAGCCCGCATGCCTAGAGCCCATGCTCCACAACAAGAGAAGCCACCCAATGAGAAGCCCACGCACTGCAATGAAGAGTAGCCCCTGCTCGCTGCAACTAGAGAAAGCCCACGCGCAGCAACAAAGACCCAACGCAGCCAAAAAAAAAAAAATTAAAATGAATAAATTAATTAAAAAAAAAATTTCCCAACCCTCCCAGACCTGACTCAGCATCTGGCAGGGGCCATCCACGCAGGAGCCAACGTGACCGTTAGATTACAAATCTGTTCATAACACACTCCAGTGAGTGACCCTTCAACAGTTTCCTGCAGCTTTAGGCCAAAGACAAATATTCTCACCTGCCTACAAAGTCCAAGGGTCTGGCCCCAGCCCACCTCTGCAGCCTTGTCTTATACCTTCCTCCCCTGCTATCTGCCTCCAGACACGCTGGCTGCCTCTCGGTCACCTTGCCTCCTGTCGTAGGGCCATGGCCTATGGTTTCCCCTGCCTGGAAGGCTCTTCTCCAACTCGCTTCATGAAGTTCGCATCCACTAATGCTTCAGATCTCAACCCAGATGTCTCTTCTTCAGGGAATTCATCCTTGGGTCCCTGGTCCAGGTCTTACTAATGTGTAATACAATTTCTCATGGCTCCTTGTACTCATCTTCCATAGCACTGACAAAGTTTACAGTTATGTACATATTTGTAATATTATTTTATTAGTGTTTGTCTCCACCACTAGATCATAAGGGAGGGTTTGTATAACTCACCACTCTATCACAAGTGCCTTGTCCACTGCTTGGCACACAGAAGGAGTGTGTGGTGGTTTTAAAACATGTCTGCAAATTTTTTGACACCCTTCCCAGCAAGGGATAGAGTCTAATTGACCTCCCTTTAAATATGGGCTGGTCTAATGACTTGCATCTAGTTAACAGAATGTGGCAGAAGCAATGCAGTATGACATCTAAGGCTAAGCTATAAAAGGTAATATGGTGGGCTTCCCTGGTGACGCAGTGGCTGAGAGTCTGCCTGCCGATGCAGGGGACACGGGTTCGTGCCCCGGTCCGGGAAGATCCCAGATGCCGCGGAGCGGCTGGGCCCGTGAGCCATGGCCGCTGAGCCTGCGCGTCCGGAGCCTGTGCTCCGCAACGGGAGAGGCCACAACAGTGAGAGGCCCGCGTACCGCAAGAAAAAAAAAAAAAAAAGGTAATATGGTTTCCTCCTGGCCTGATTTCTTTTTGAATGCTCTGTTTCATAACAAGCTGCCATGCTGTGAGTATGCCTAGGCCACATAGAGAGGGCACATGCAGGTGTTTCAGTTAAAAGCCCCACTGAGAATTTAGCCAACAGCCAGTATCAACTGGCACATATGTACTGAGGGAGGCTTTGAGATGATTCCAGCCTCAGCTGCCATCTGACTGCAACCACATGAGAGACCCTGCAACCCTAGCTGAGCCCAGTTACTCCTAGAATGGTGACAGATGAAAAAATAAATGATTGTTGTTATTATTATATGTCACTAAGTTTTGGGATGATTTGTTACATAGCAGTAGATTGGAACAGGGTCCAATAAGTACTCATTGAATGAGTAAATGTGGAGAGGTCTGGTTGAAGGAATATTGCCTGTGCTTTAGCTCAGTGTAAGTTTTGGTCAACAACTCTCAGTTTTTCCTTCCCCAGGAGGCCCTGGAGATCCTGGAAGCCCCAATCCAGAAGTCTGTACTCCTCGTACTTACCCAAGAGGAAACTCGCAGAAACTCTGTTCAAGGCAGAGAACGTGGCGGGGCCATCAAAAATTAGCTCTGGCAAGAACCTCAGAGAGCATTCATGTCATTGGGCATTCTTAATCTTGGGCCCATGCATGGTTTCAGGGGAGCAAAAACACATTTCCTCTGTGTGTGTATTTTCCTGGGGAAAGGGTCTCTAGGCTCTAATTTTTATCAAAATTTTTAAAAGCCTGTGTCTCCAGGGTGTTAAGAACTACTGATTTAGCACAACGATCTCAATTTCTAGTTAAGAAACTGAGAATGCTTCATTTTCTCATAAAAAGGTGGACGAGGTACCGTAAATAAGCTTCATTCTGCAAACAATTCTGGATAAAAGAAAAAAAACCCAACTTTTTTTAATGCACTGATGAGCTGGCAAGAAAGTGAGGAATACTCAGGCCAAAAAACTCAAGAATCCAAAGAGGTAAGTTGAGCTATTTTATTTGTTTGTTTGTTTATATTGTGGAGATCTCTCTCTCTCTCCCTCCCTCCCTCCCCCACCCACACTTTCTCTCTCTCTCTCTCTCTCTCTCTCTATATATATATATATATATAGTGAGATCTACCCTCTTAACAAATTTTTAACTGTACAGTACAGTATTGTTAACTATAAGCACAATGTTGTACAGCAGATTCCTAGAACTTTTTCATCTTGCACAACTGAAACTTTATCATTTTTATTTTTTAACTCAGTAAACTTGAACTTGGTCGTATGGGATGGGGTGATATGAGAGAAACCAGTGATATATTAGTAACTGGCTCTCCAAAAAAACAAAGTACCCTGTTTTTAGTGTTTGCTGATTTCCACAGTGTAAATACTCTCACCATAGCCAATTTCAAGCTCTCAATGGTACCAAGAACTGACATGCGAAATTCCTAAATATTGGTTCTTCTGAGCTGGTAGGAGCCAGTTCCAGCACACTACTGCAAGAAACTCAAGCCTTCTCTACGGTTGGAAGTCTGATAAGACCTTCCTCACATAAGATTGGGACTTCAGTGAATGAATGAACCAGATAGAAGCACCACCACATCCCAACAGACTGAAAAGAAAAATGCCCATCTTAATTTCCCTTTTCTCAGGAGAAAATAAAGTAGCCCTTGCAAATTCACAGTATAAGCCATACCTATGTCATTTGAAGCCCAAATTCATACTACTTAGGTGGTCTGAAAAATTTCAGTCCAGCATTTAACTTAAATTGGGCCCAGTCTGGTTAACACCATAAGCATCTGGCAAATCAAACGCAAACCCTCTTGGAAAAACCCACCTTCACCCCAGACCTCAAGAATTCCCACAGAGAAAGCTCCAAAGAAATAGTAACTCCTAGTTGAAGATCACAAAACACGCAAGGGAACAACAGATGGTGGAAACAAGTCTATGCTGACTTCAGATATTGGAATTATCAAATAGTATAAAATAACTATGTTTAAAATGCTGAAAGAGTAGAAGAGAAGCTTAAAAATTTGAACAGGGAACAAGATACTCTTAAGAAGGACCAAGTATATTTGAACAAGAAATAGAATGTCCCTCTAGAAATTTAAGATATTGTTACTAAATCTACAAATTCAATGGTTGTGTTTAATAGAAGATTAGATACAATTGAATATATCAGACACAATAAAATTATAAGTGGAAGATAGACCTGAAGAAATTCTCTAAAAGGCAGCACAGAAAAATAAAAAGATGGAATGTATGAAAGAATAGTTAAAAGACATGGAGGATAGAGTGAGATGGTCCAAAATACATATAATCAGAGGTTTCAGAAGGAGAGGAGAGAGATTATGGGACAGAAGTAATATTTGAATAGTTAGTGGCTGAGACTCATCCAGAAATCCATCAATTCATGCAATCAAGAATCTTGGTATATCCTCAAAAGAATAAATAAAAAGAAATCCACAAGTCGACGTATCATAGTGAAGCCGATTACCAAAGACAGAGAAAGTCTTAAGGTCAGATTATTTTCAAAGTAGTGACAATTAGACTAAAACAGCTGATTTTTTAATAGCTGGAAGATAGTAGAATTATATTTTCAATGTGCTGAGAGAAAATGACTGTCAGCCAAGAACTCTAAAACTAGTGAAAAGATATTTTAAGAATAAGAAACAATAATGACATGATGAGATGAACAAAAACATATTTGCCACCAGCAGGCAGAAAGAAAGTGATTCCAGATGGAAGGAATTAAAGACCAGAAGGATTGCAGAGCAAAGAAAGTGGTATCTATATGAGTAAAAACAAATATTGTATAAACAATACTAACAATGTCTTGTAAGCTTAAAAAAAGATAAAATTCAAATACATAAAAGTAATATATAAGCTAAAAGAGGGGTGATTAGAATTAGTTCTAACGTCCTTGCTTTATTTAAGAAAAAATAGAAGATACTGGTTAACTTCAGACAGGCAAAATAAGCATATTAAAGTTTCCAGCATAACCCCTAAGAGTAGCAAAAAAAAAAAAAAAGGTATAATTTGCAAACCAGTAAGGGAGAAAAATGGAATAAGAAAAACTAATCAAGAAAACAAGAAAGAATAGAAAAAGAAATCAAGAAAAGGCAGGAAAAATACAAATTAATAAGGTAAAGTACATATACGTACACACATAAACATATATATAAATGTATGTGTGTGTATGTATCAGTATTTCAATAAATGTACATGGACTAAATGCTTCAGTTAGAAGAAAAAGATTGCCACACTAGACAAAGCAAATGAATCCACCTATAAGCTGTTCATACAGGCGTATCTAAAACATAATACAGAAAGATTGAAAGTAAAAGGATGAAAAAAATCTGCCAAATACTAAGCAAAGGAAGATTGATATATCTATATTAATTTTAGTCAAAATAGACTTTGACAAAAAAAGCATTATGAGAGATAAAAGGGTCACTTCATAATGATTAAAAAGTCCAATTCATCAGTAAGATGGAATAATCTTACATTTATATGCACTTCGTAACATAACTTCAAAATAAAGCAAAAAGAAAAATCAAGGAAAGCAATATAAAAAAAATTTCACAATGCAGTGGGAGATGTTAACACACCTCTCTCAGTAACTGATAGATCAAGCAAACAATCAGCAAGAATTAGGAAAGTGGGGTCCAGAGGGGAAGTGGCAGATGTTCCTTCATCCTTGCACAAACATTGAGTGCCTGGATGTCCCAGATACCACAATTATATGCTTTGCCAGAAAGAAAAAATGCTTTTAGTACTTTTATGAGTGAGAATTTTAGTCCCATTTTATAAATTGGGAGGCTGAGAGACATGGAGAAGTTATATAACTTGGGTAAGATGCTCTTCCTCAGAAATTTTTAATGTCAAATCCTACTGCCTTACACAGCCTTTGACCTTCCTGCTTGTGGACAACCTTAATCCCCTTATATCTCCTCCTGGACTTGAACTTCCTGGAGACCTCTGGTCCAGTCTTTTTAGCTCCTCTCATCACTCTTCCTTCTTTCCCAGCCTGAACCTCTGGAGGGTCATTTGAATCCCTCCCTCCTCAGTATCCCTGATTCCCTTGCATCCCTATCCTCTTGGGCTCAGCCCATCCTTGTATTATGCCTGGAGCCCACCTTCTCTGCTCCTGAGACTGGCTAGCTTGCTGAGCCCTGCTGGAGAAAGATGCCCATCTCTACAAATTCTCCCAGTTCCTGGATCCCAGTCTCCCCATTAATTCTGGGATCTTGATCCATCAGCTTTACTCACCCCCATATCTATAAGACCTCATTTTCTCGGCTCTTTCTCCTTAGCCTAACAACTTGCTCAAGTCTCTTCCATTCTAAAAAGGATCCTCTCCTCCTCTTTCCGGCCACCATGTAACCTCTTTGCTCCTCTCCACATCCAAGTTTCTCCAAAGAGTAATTAACAATATGTCCACTTCCTCATTCTTTGTAAGCTGGCTTCATCCCCCATCACCCCACTGAAACTTTTCTTTCTAAAACTACCAAGAATCTACTAATTACCAAGTCCAAGAGATATTTTTCATTCTTGTTAGAACCTGGGCTCCCCAGGCCTCAATAACCTTAGGATACAAATGGACCTACATGAATAAAAATGAAACAGTAAGCACCAAATTTCACCCATTCTTTGCATCTACCTGCTGAGGTAGGTGAGGAGACCGTCTGGTCCACCCACGTACTTCTGAGAGTCCACAGGCCATTGCTCCTATTGACTCACAAATAGCCTGATTCAGTAGGGCATGTCTGTGGCCCTACCTTTTCCTGCTTTGGTTGAGGCAAAGAGCCCTGTGGAGGGGGAAATGCTTCTCTTTGCTTTATGAGTTCCCAAAGCAGATTTGTTTGCTCCTACATTTTTTTCTTTACACTATTTCCCTTGGTAGGACTCAGACAAGTCCAGTGGGCCAAATTAGGTGTTGAATCTGAATGCAGACTCAGAAGTGAGTTCAAATTCTTCATCCTCCCACTCGCCCTGCTTGCCCTAAGCACTAAGGTGTTTCCTCTGGGTCAAGTTCATACACTTGAGTTCTTCCTTCAGTGAAGCAGGCCCTGCTGCTTGGCTGCTCAATGGCTATTCCCCCTTCCTTTTGCCTAACAGCCCCTGACCTTATTCAGGTACCTACTTTCCTCTGAGAACTACTTTAGGGAAAGTAGTTCCAGGCCTAGCCCCAAGGGGAGAGTCACCATTAGTCTATTGTCATCGAAGTAGTCTCAAGCCCCCCAGCTAGTGATTGTTTTAAGCATGGACTTCTTCTAAATGTCCCATTTCCATGAGGCTGAAAAACTGAGGCTCAGGGTCACTAAGTTCAAACAGTGTCTTCAGGGTAAAAGCTGATTTCATTGCTTAGAATCCACTGCCCTCTCAATTCTAGCTTTTGTTTCTTTCTGGCCTGAGTATTCCTTCATTGCCAGCCAGGATGGGTTTTCACACAAAATTGCACTCTTTCCTGGCTTCTTCCTCTTCCCCTATTATCCTGCTTCCCCTTCTCCCTACCTGGTTTCTCCTGGGAACATTTGTTTACTAAATCATCTTTACTGAATCTTCATCTCAGAATTTGCTTCTGGGAGAACCTGACCTATAGCATGGATTACTTTAAGAAGCTGATGAAAGTTATGGACCTTGTCCCCAGAAAAATACACATACACACATTCAAAATGTTATGCTCCCCCAAAGTCATCTGTGGACCCAAGATTAAGAACTCTGGATAAAATGATCTTTGGGGCCCCTCCATAGCTAACTTTGCTGTGTCTCTGGGTGGGTTTGAGGAGCTTAGCTTTGAGTTTCTGAATTGAGGCTTTCAGGAGTGTGGGATCCAACATCCCTTTAGTGGATTTCTTTTCTGTCAGATTCTTAGTTGAGAGTTTCTGTTGCTCTCAACTTAAAAAACATTTTTTTTTGCCACACCACACAGCTTGCGGGATTTTTAGTTCCCCGACCAGGGATTGAACCTGGGCCCTTGGTAGTGGGAGTGCGGAGTCCTAACCACTGGAGCGCCAGGGGAATTCCCTCAACTAAGAACCTTGATAGAGACACTGCCGCATGCTGCATCTTCCAGCACCTCCTGACTCTTCATTGTCCCCAGCACACCATACGGGTTTTACTAATGCTGTCTTCTCTGCCCAGAGTGCCCTTCCTCTTCCTTTTTGTCCAATTGCCATTCATTTTTACACTAAGCTCTGACACCACCTCCTCCAGGAAGACTTCCCCGAGAGTCACTCTTGGGAGGATGCCCCAGAGGGATCCCAAGACAGGTGGCCCACACTACCCATGCAATGATCTAGTTTTATGGGAATCTGTTTATGAGTTCATCTCCCTATCTATGGGGTAAGTTCCTCAAAGTTAAGGACTGTGCTTCATTCTTTTCTGTACCCCCAGTACCTATTTCAGGGCCTGGTACACAGTAGAAACTAAAAATATTTGTAGGATGAATGAATGAATACCGGTAATTTGTGGTGGAGACAGGGCTTAAACCAGTTTTTCTGGCTTCGAAGCCTCTGCATTTTCCACCTTAGATACCAGGGGCTGGGGGCAGGCTTGTTTGGGATTAAAGTTTTTTCCAGCTCGGTAGTCCCCTGTTCCCTATGGCCTTGCTGAGGCTGTTGATGCTTCTCTAGAGGCCACAGCCCAGCCCAAGCATCCTAGGGCCTCCCTGTGCCCACACTTAATGTGCCTTCAGCTGGAAAACAAACCTGGGCAGGAGAGCACTCCCTGAGGCCCCTCTGGTGGCCCCAGTCTGGTAACTAAGCTGTCCCCTCCTCCTTCCTGACTTTTGTGCTGGGCCCCCGCACCACGCTACTGTACCTTCCTCCCTCTCCTTCCCTTCCTCTGGCCAGGAGCCTGGGACCCCAGCTGTGAGTCAACCCCAGAACAGGGTGTCCAGCCTCTTCTTCCCATGGCCAAAGTCACCCACGGGGGCTCTAGCTCTCTAACCCCCCGCCTGGTTGCTGCCCCTTTGAGAACCTGGGGTCCAGGGAGGCCGAGGGCTCCAGTCTCTGCTGGGGAAACTGGACTCTGGCTGAAGCCCCCAGGCAGGGGCTGCGCTGCCCCGGAGAGAAGCTGTCCTCCTGCCTGTGTCCAAGGCCGGCTCTGGGGGTGAAGGCGTCCCCGGGAGAAGCGAGCTGTTCTCCACTCTGCCACCCCCTCCCCAGGCTCCTGGCTCTCCAGCTGTCTTCCTCCTCTGGGCTGTGGGACCTTCTTCAAATCCCCTCTCCTCAGGATGAGGAAAGCAGATGGCACTCTCCCCCACCAAGGCCCCCAAGCGTCCTCCCACCTCTCCCGGCAGGCATCTGGCTCTCTGCTCGCTTCATTCTCCCATGGCCGCGGCCCTTCTCCGCAGTGACAGGTGACGGGAGCAGGGTGCCCTCCACCCCTAGCCTCACTCTCCGGGGCCTGTGTCTGGGGAGGGGAGGCCGGGTCCCCCTGTGGAGGACCTGGCCGCCCAGCAGCGGGGACACCGGGGCAGGTTTGCCGGGACCCGGCCTGTGGCCGGGACGGGCCGGTGGCTCAGAGGCGTCTGTCTGTGGGCAGGGCCGGCTCGTAAAGTCACGGCGCACCTGCAGGACCCCTCACCTGCCTTTTCAGAGTGCTCTCCCTCCACCCCGACAGTGGCTCTCAGGCATCCCTGGGGGTCATATTTTCAGAAAAATGGGCGTGTGGCGCCCTCGCTCATCAAAGCAGCAGCCGGCGCCTGGCAAGAGTCCCCTTAGGAGGGGCTTTCCCCTCAGAGCATCGGTTCTCAGCTGCGAGTGAGAATCACCTGAGCGCTTTTTTTTTTTTTTTTTTTTTTGCGGTACGCGGGCCTCTCACTGCTGCGGCCTCTCCCGTTGCGGAGCACAGGCTCCGGACGCGCAGGCTCAGCGGCCATGGCTCACGGGCCCAGCCGCTCCGCGGCATGTGGGATCTTCCCGGCAGGGGCACGAACCTGTGTCCCCTGCATGGGCAGGCGGACTCTCAACCACTGCGCCGCCAGGGAAGCCCACCTGAGCGCTTTTAAAAACCACCGATGTCCCGGCCGCACCCACACCGGTTGAATCAGCACCGCCGAGGAGGAGCGCTGCAGGGTGGGCCTTAAAGCTCCCGGATGGTCCAAACGGGCGGCATTTGAGCCTCACAAGGACGCTGAAAGACAGGTACTGTCATCATCCCCACCATACAGGCGGGGACACTGGGCTCCAAGAAGTGAAGCCACTTGACCGGGGTCAGAGGGCAAGTGGGAGGGGTAGGACTGGAGTCCCAAACGGGAGGGGTGGGTGGCCCCCCTGCTGACCATGGATCTGGGCTTCCACGGGGGCTTCGAGTGGGACCACGAGGTCTCAGGCTGGCCCAGGAGCCTGGGCCTCGGGCTGACTCAAGAGCTGGCCCTGTCTCCCCACAAATGCGGAGACATTTCTGCCACCTCCTTCTCCAAAGCTTTGGGCTGGGCCTCCTCCAAGCCCCAGACCGCGGTGGGTCACTTCCACTCACCCAGCCGGGTCCTCTCACTGGAACAGCATGCCCTTTGGTGATGGGGAGGATGCATTTTTGAGGTGAAATATTGTATAACAGCCAGGAACGGAAAATATTAAAAGCCCACGGGTGCCAGCAAGGTTCGCAGCAGGGCCAGAAAGTTCAGAAAAAAGGAGGCAGGCTCCCTGCAGTGGAGGCCATGGGGTGGGGCGGGATCAGCTTGACCACCCACACCCTGGATCCCAGGCTGCCTCCGTCTTCAGGGTGAGCGGCAGCCTTGCCTGAGCCACAGGAAGGTCCCAGGGTGGTGACCCCAAGCACAAAGCTGAAGCTGCTCAGATCCCTCATTAAGCCGGAGCAGCTGAGTCAGCCTGCCTGTCCGCGTCCCTCTCCCACTCCAGGCCTTGAGGATCGTGAGGCCCGTAGTGGGAAGTGGAACATTTGGGAACCTGGGGTCAGGCTGCCTGTGGGTCTGCTCTGAGCATCTCCTGGAGGCTCCCTCAAGCAGGGCAGGCCGTTCACTCCTAGAACTGACTCAGAGCTGCCCAGGTGTCAGGAGTCATGGCTGGGCCTGCATCCTCAAGGGAGGATGTCTCAGTGTCTCAGGGCAGAGCCAGGAGCCTCACCAGACCCAGAAATGGGACTGTAGTCCCCTAGCTTCACATCTCAGTGAGATGCCAGGGAGACTACTGGAGGCCTAGATGTGGAGCAGCAGACCTGCTCCACCGTGGCTCTGCCGCTCCCTCCATGAATGGCCTTGGGTAAGTCCCTTACCCTCTCGGGATCTATGAATTTATGACATTGAGCCAGGTGCTGGGGGCACAGAGATAAGGCACGGGCTTTGCCCTTCAGGAGCTCACAGTCAATTGAAAGAACACAGCATTTCCAGGTGAAGCAAAGAGCTCTTCAACTCAGGGTGGGGCTAAGTGGGAAATGATGGGGCTGGGGTAGCTCCGAGGTGGGGAGTGGTGTGGGCTATAGGGCTCAGGGCATGTGTCTGCCTGTTTTGGGTAGGAGGATAAACTCCCATATTGTGCATGTAACCCTAATGCTGCCACCACACCCCAGATCCCCATCTAGCTGTAACTGCAGACCCACTGCTCCCTACTTAGGGAAGCACTGTTACTCTGGTGTTTGGCTGACAGTGGCCACTGATTGGCTTAGGCTGAGCATCTGACCTAAACCCAGTCCATCCACCCACTGGCAGGTGACTGGTGAAGTGGGCTTCTTGGGAATCGTTCCACCCAATAGGGATGGAGATGGCAACTAGCTGAGCCAATCAGAATGGCTCTTGGTGGAATTTGAACTAAGAAAGTGCAGGAGGTGGACCCATGAGGAGGAGCAAGAGGCAGGCAGAGCTACCATATATAGAGAAGCACATACCCCACAGGAGAAACACCAGGTAGCCTGAGGGGCTGAGAGAGGGGCCTGCCTCAGCCCAGCTCTTGACTTCAGCTGTCTCTACAACAAGCCTCCATTCTTCTTCAGAATGGCCTGAGTGAGTCACCATTCTTGTTCCCTAAAGTGCATAACCAGCTAAGGAGGCCCCTCATCTGCCTGGCGTGCCAGAGAGCAGCCAACTCTCTCCTCCATCCTGTATGAGGCCACTGTGAGGAAATGGAAAGATCAGAGGGCAGGAAATTAGGAGACCTGGCCTGGGTTCAAGCCTGACTCAAGTTCCTAAGCGTCCCCAAGAGCCAGGCCTTGGCAGAAGGCTGGTACACCTTGCACAGTGTGCTTTCTCCTTCACTGGTTATGATCAGGCTCAAATGAAAATGAGAGATAAAAGCAGTCAGAGGGCTTCCCTGGTGGCGCAGTGGTTGAGAGTCCGCCTGCTGATGCAGGGGACACGGGTTCGTGCCCCGGTCCGGGAGGATCCCACATGCCACGGAGCAACTAGGCCCGTGAGCCATGGCCGCTGAGCCTGCGCGTCCGGAGCCTGTGCTCCGCAACGGGAGAGGCCACAATAGTGAGAGGCCCGTGTACTGCAAAAAAAAAAAAAAAAAAGCAGCCAGAAAGGTAAAGGTAGCTGCTGCCTACTCAGGGCATTCTCCCGCTGTTTGATGGAAGCTGATTAGTTGGGTGTAGAGGATTCAGAACCTCTCTGTTCAAGGGGCCTCTAGGGAGACCTGAGAGTCATCGGAGAGGAGGGGCAGTTCTGGATCCAGCAACGTGCTTGACAGCCTTAGCAGTCTCCTGGGGCTGTTCTCAGTAGACCTGTGTCTGAGTCCTAGGGAGAGCAGAGGGCTGTAAGTAAAAGCTAAAAGAGCTGTTGCACTGAAAAGTCTGTGTCTTATTTGGGCATAAGCAGTCTTGTTTTGGGATCAGGCAAGAGAGGCATTTGTTCCTGCTGTGCTACTGACTTTTGTGCATGGAGAAGGCTCTAGGGTGCTGGCATCAAAGCTTTGAAGAGCCACAGTGTTAAAAAAAAAAGGGGGGGGGTGGTCAGTGGAGAAACGTTCCTTTCAACAAATAGTGCAGAAACAATTGGACATCCACATGCAAAAAAGGAACCTTGACTCACGCACTTTACACCATGTGCAAAAACTAGTTAAAAATGAATCATAGACCTAAAGGTAAAACCTAAAACTCCTAGAGAAAACATAGGAAAAAATCTTTGTGACTGTGGGTTAGGTAAAAATTTCTTAGATCCAACACCAAAAGCACAAATTTATAAAATAAAAAATTGATAGATTGGATTTCATCAAAACTAAGAGCTTCTGCTCTTCAAAAGACACTGTTAAGAAAATGAAAAGACAAGCTACAGACTGGGAAAAAGTATTTTCAAAACATATCTGATAGGGACTTCCCTGGTGGTCCAGTGGTTAAGATTCTGTGCTTCCACTGCACAGGGCCTGGGTTTGATCCTTGGTTGGGGAACTAAGATTCCACATGCCTTGTGGCCAAAAAGTAAAAAACAAAAACAAAAACAAAACACCCCATATCTGATAAAGGACTTGTATCTAGAATATATAAAGTACACTCAGATTTCAGTAATGAGAAAACAAATAACCTAATTACAAATGGGCAAGATATTTGAACAGGCACTTCATCAAAGAAGACATAGAAATGGCAAATAAGAGAATGAAAAGCTGGGGGCTTCCCTGGTGGCGCAGTGGTTAAGAATCCTCCTGCCATTGCAGGGGACATGGGTTCAAGCCCTGGTCTGGGAAGATTCCCACATGCCACGGAGCAACTAAGCCCGTGCGCCACAACTACTGAGCCTGTGCTCTAGAGCCCATGAGCCACGACTACTGAGCTCATGTGCCACAACTACTGCGCCTAGAGCCCGGGCTCTAGAGAACCCACCACAATGAGAAGCCACGCACCACATCAAAGAGTAGCCCCTGCTCATTGCAACCAGAGAAAAGCCCACACGCAGCAACGAAGACCCAACACAGCCAAAAATAAAATAAATAAATTTGTATTTTTAAAAATGTATGAAAAGCTGCTCAACATCATTGGTTACCAGGGAAATGCAAATTAAAACAAGACACACTACACAACCATGGGAAAGGCTTAAAAATGGTCAAACATGAAACTTTAACAGTATCAAGTGTTGATGAGAATGCTGAGCAGCTGGAACTCTCATGTTGCTGGTTGGAAAGTAAATGGAAAAATCACTCTGGGAAACAGTTTGACAGTTTCTTATGAAGTTAAACATACACTTCACATATAACCCAACAATTGCACTCCTAGATATTTACCCAAAAGAAATGAAAAACCTGTTTACACAAAAACCTGTACATAAATATCCATAGTGAAAATGTAGTTGCTAAAAACTGGAGACAACCCAAATGTCCTTCAACTGGTGAATGGAAAAAGAAACTGTGGCACATCCATACAATAGAATACTACTCAGCATTAAAAAGGAACTATTGACACGTGCAACAGCATGGATGATTATTATACTAAGTGAAAGAAGGCAGACTTAAAAGGCTCTTACCGGGGACTTCCCTGGTGGTCCAGGGGTTAAGAATCCGCCTTCCAATGCAGGGGATGCGGGTTCGATCCCTGGTCAGGGAACTAAGATCCCACATGCCGCAGGGCAACTAAGCCTGTGAAATGCAACAGAGCCCATGCACCACAACTAGAGAGAAGCCGGTGTACCACAGTGAAGATCCTGCATGCCACAACCAAGACCTGACGCAGCCAAATAAATAAATAAATATTTAAAAAAAAACAACAACACTCATACCAAAGGATTCCACTTGCAGGACATTCTTGAAAAGGCAAAATGACAGGGAAAGAGAACAGATCAGCAGTGGTCAGCAGCTAGGGATGGGGGAGAGGGCTGACGACAAAGGGAGCTTCTGAGGTGATGGAAATATTTTGTATTTTGATGGTGATGGTGGTTATAAGATTGTTTGCATTTGTCAAAAATCATAGAACTTTCCACTCAAAAGGGTGACTTCTACAGAATGAAAATCATGCTCCAATTTTTATTTTATTTTTTAATTTTTATTTATTTATTTATTTTGCAGTACGCGGGCCTCTCACTGTTGTGGCCTCTCCCGTTGTGGAGCACAGGCTCCGGACGCGCAGGCTCAGTGGCCATGGCTCACGGGCCTAGCCGCTCCACGGCATGTGGGATCTTCCCGGACCGGGACACGAACCCATGTCCCCTGAATCGGCAGGCGGACTCTCAACCACTGCGCCACCAGGGAAGCCCCATGCTCCAATTTTTTAAAATGGGAAGTGGGATTCAAATTTCTTCTTCCCTTTCTTTGCCTTCCCTGTCACTGGCCAGCATTCTGTCCTCAAAGCTATTGTTTTCCTGGGGGGAAAAATGCCCCAATTCAGCCACCCTGAACACTGCTTTGCTTCTGGGAACAAAAAACCAACCCACTAAGAATGGTCTGTGCAGGCCCATGGCTGTTTCTCTTCCTCTGTCCCACCCTGTCTGGCTAAGCCTTCTCACCAAGGCCTTTCTAACCTCCATTTCCCCTTCCCTGCCTGCTCACCCGGACCATCTGGAGTCCCAAATCTTTATGGCCCAGGCGTTGTGTGGGTGAAAGATCCTGCTTGGAAAGAGGGAGGCTCCTTACACTCAACTTTCCACAGCTCTAGCCCGTTAAACGTCCACGGGTCCCAGGGATGCACAGCCAGAGAGGACAACTACCTGGCATCCGCCTCACCTCACCCCTGACTGAGGCCACCCCCCATCACGACTGCAGGCTCTTCTGGGCTGCCAGCATCGTGGTCAGAGCTGAAGCCGTACCACAACCAGAGCCACCTGGGGCCTCTCAGGGGAGTCATGAAAAGAGGCCTCGGGTCATGGGAAGCAAGCAGCAGAGTCTGGTAGATGCTTCGGGGCGAGCCTGATGAACCACCAGGCAAACACATCCCACTGAGTGTGACTAGTCCAGGAGGGAAGTGTGAACACTCTTGTGATGACTCCCTGGTAAGTATGCACCCAGTAATCCTGTACAAAATCATGAATGTGGGTGTCCCTGAGAAACAGCAGGGCACCGTGGGGACACTAAGACGTAAACTCAAGGCTGTGACCATGGTGAGTCACTACAGGGACAGTGAGGTGACCTTTTTTTTTTAAGCTTGAGCATTCTGTGATGACCACAGTGAGCACACTATGCAAGGTGGGGGGCTCTACCTGACATGTCTTGGGGGATCTGCCAGACCATGGCTCATTCTCAGGGAATCTGTTCCCACCTACAACCCGTGCGGAGTAAGCACACCCTTACAAGACCAGGTGCTGACTGGCAGGCAGCAGTGCGTGCAGCAACGCGTGTGGCTTACATAGTTCTGAAGGTTTCTTTGTTTTTCTTCCATTTTCCAAGCTGGAGTTGTTATTATAGTTGCTCAGCTTTGCTCAACTCTTCTGGGATGTGTTGATGTGGTTACAGGGTGAGGGGAGTCATACATGGGTAGGTTTGCAGCAGAACAAAGGGAGTGTAAATGCTGAGGTTGACAGCTGTTAAAGTGGTCTCTCTTTTTTTTTTTTTTTTTTTTTGCGCTACGAGTGCCTCTCACTGTCGTGGCCTCTCCCGTTACGGAGCACAGGCTCCGGACGCGCAGGCTTAGCGGCCATGGCTCATGGGCCTAGCCGCTCCGCGGCATGTGGGATCTTCCTGGACTGGGGCACGAACCCGTGTCCCCTGTATTGGCAGGCGGACTCTCAACCACTGCGCCACCAGGGAAGCCCTAAAGTGGTCTCTTGATATCAGGATTCAACTACTGGTATCAATGTTAGTAGTTAGACATTTCGGGTTGACTCCTACAAGGAAGGGGGTGCTTGTGTTTGTGGTTGTGTTTTAGGTGGGTACGTGTCACTTTTTACTTCCTAGCATCCGTTCTTCCTACTTCTGGTGACAGCACCACAATTTTCCTTTGAGAAAAATCAGTCCATGTGATTCCCGTGGGATGATCTACCCCTACCTCTGGAAGTGGGCCAATCAGAGCTTTCCACCCACATGGTTACAGGAACTGGGTCAGGAATGGGCCAATGAGAGCCTTTCCCAGGACTTCTGCTGGAACAATGGGGGAAGAGACATGCTTTTTCCATTGGAGATTTGACATGTGCTAGAAGGGAGTCTGGAGCTTCTGGAAGATAATACATGGGAATGGCATCTGTTCCAGTTACTGTTGCTGTGTAACAAACTACCCCAAGTCTTAGTGGCTTAAATGATAATCATTTTATCATATCCCCTGAATTCTGTAGGTCAGGATTTCATGTAGGGCTTGACTGGGCCATTCTACCTTTTATGACTTTGATTGAGGCCACTCAGTGGCATCCATCGGGTAAATGGGCTGGTCTCTCCTAGAGGGTACAAGACAGCTACACTCACATGACTGGTGATGTGAGGGCTGGAAGGCTGGGCTCAGCTGGGACTACCCACCAGAACACCTACACCAGGCCTCTCTGATTTGGTGGTCTCTGGGTAGTTAGCTGGCTTTCCCCAGAGCAAGCATCCCAAGTGGAAGCTGCATGACCTTTTCTGACCTAGCCTGAGAAGTTCAGCTCATTCTTGGTTTCAAGCAAGTCATAGCTCAGCTCAGATTCAAGGGGAAGGAAATTAGATTCTACCTCTTGATGGCAGAGTAGGGCAGTCACCTTGTACGAGAACACGCGCGGTGGGAGCTATCATTGCAGCCAACTTGGGAAAATACAGACTGTGACACTACAGCCTCCTTGGGAAAAAAGCCATCTCAGAGGAAGCAGTTGAGAAATGGAAAGAGAGCAGTCCTGATGATATTGTTTGAGTCCCTGGATCCAATTTTTCCCAGGACTTCAGTTATGACAACCATCAGTTTCCTTTCCTGCATAATCCAATCTGAGTTGTGCTTTTGTCTCTTGCAACTGAAAGATCTTTTACTCTTAGTGTGTATATCAGTTATCTATTACAGTACAACAAATCACCCCAAAACTCAGTGGCTTACAACAATGATTATTATTTCTCATGACTCTATGGGTGGCTAGACCATTCCTCTGCTGGTCTTACCTGGCTCACTTATGCAACTGCTGAGGTGGAAAATTCAAGATGGCCTCATTCACATGTCTGGCTGTTGGCTGGGGGCCTCAGTTCTCCTTCATGTGGTCTCTTATCCTCTAGGAGGATAGATTGACTTCTTTATATGGTGATCTCAGGACCATGTTCCTGGGGAGTGAAGGCGGCAAAGTCTCTTGAGTGTCATTTCTGTCATTCCTTTGTTCAAAGCAAGTGACAAAGCCAGCCCAGGCCAAAGGTGAGTAAAGAGACTCCACCTCATAACGGGAGAGTTGCAAAGAATTTGTGGCCATATTTAATCCACCACAGTACGATAGATAGCTGGATCACATTAGATGGGGACATTAGATGGGGACATATGTATGGGAAGCAGGGTGTATGTGCCAGGCAGGCAGAGCCAGAGTGTTCTAGTATGTTCTCGCTGAGGAGCATACGGCTGGAGTGTCATTTCCATGGTGGCTCCTCTGAGCTGAGGGCACCCCATGACAAGGTCTACATGACAAGGTCACCGGTTCCCAGGGGCAACTCTGAGTTGAAGACCTACTGTGTCTGACTGACTTCACCTCTCTGAGCCTCAGTTTTCCCTCTATAAAATGGGTGTGGTCATCCCTGCCTCGCAGATCAACTGTGAGGCTGAAGATGAGATGATGACCATGAATGTGCCTTGTATATTACAGGATGGTGAACATTACCATCTGAGACCCGAGAAGGAATAGTCAAGGTGGGCCTGGGTGGTCAGAGAGGGCAAGAGGGAGGAGACTGAGATGGGGCATCGAAAGGTGGGGGACATTCACATGGGAGGGGAGGAAGGGCTGTATTTCAAGATGGGAAGCTGAGGAATAAAACTATAAAGGCATTGGGTTGGAACAGTGACAGACTGTATCTAGGATAGGGAGGAGAACAACAGGGTCAGAGAGCGAGCTCTCCCACTCCCGTAGACTCTGGGTGTCTAGGCTCCCATACATACTGGGTCAGCAGCCCCTGAGGGTTACTCAGAGCTACAGTCAAGTCTTCCAGTCCCCAGGGATCATTAGTGGCTTGTCCCTACCCAGGCCTGCAAAGCCCCCTCAGGCCGCAGGGGGGCAATGATGGGAGCATGGGAGTGGTGGTCAGAGAGATGTTAGAGACACAGCACCTTCCTCTGGAGCCACCAGCATCATGTCAGACCCCTCCCAGTGTTCCCAAGCTCCTTTCCCCTCAGCAGGGTGGGGACCCCTGGCCTTAGGCTTGGGTCACAGTTGGCCTGGCTAAACATGGCTCCAAGCCCCTCAATCCCCTGGCTAGGGGTGGGAGTGATTGATGGGTTTCAGTGTGTTCCAAGCCAGGGCTTGGAGCTGCAGCAGACTAGCCTGGCCTGCAGAAGCCCCAGGTGGCCACTCATGGCTGGTGCTGACCCATCTAGGCCAGGCCCTGGACAGTCCAGATCTGTGGCCGCCTCCCAAGCCCTGACTATCCTAAGGTCCTGGCCAAGGAGAGCAGCAGCCTCTCCCTCAAAGGAGTCCTGGAAGCACTGGGTGGGAGTGAACTCAGATTCCACCAATCTAGCCCTGCGCAGTTCACAGCTCAGCCCCACTTGGGGACAGGAAAGGATTCTTTGATGGGGGAGGTGGGAGGACATGAGCTAGAGGGACACAACCTGCTGGGCTGTAATCAGAACCCAGGGATTCTAGCTCACAGTCCCTCAGCCTGTGCCAACCATGACAATACCCTCTGGCCACTGGGGCAGGATAGATGGGGCCTCAGTGTGAGTTCTGGGCCAAGCAAGGACACCTAGGCAGGAATCATGGCCTAAGGAGCTCCACTTTGCCAAGCCCTCACCTTGTAGGCTTCCCTCCTCCCACTACAGAAAGAGAAGAGAGGGGTGCATTTGGGAGGCTGGGGAGACCTCTTTCACATACTCTGGGGTTCCATAGAGTAGAGGCCTTGGAGAGCAGCTGATTACCCTGACCTTGACCTCTGGTCCTCTGGTTTACCTTTCCCCACCTTCCTCTCCTGTCTACCTTGCTCTCCTTATCTAGACTCTGTGGTCGGGTAGCTTCTCTTGCCTCCCTCCTGACCTCTGGTGAGATTCTTTGGAGCTGTCATTTCTTCTTTTCTCTCCTTTCTGCAGTGTTTGTTGTCAGCATCTTATCAAATCTTGTAAGAGCTGGTGGGGGCCTCAGAGCTCACTCAGTCCAAACTCCTGTTGCACAGGTGGGGACACTGAGGTCCAGGGTCACTTGGGTCATTGCTTGTCCAAGATCGCACATCAAAATTAGCAACAGAGCCAGCACTAGGCTTTTGACTCCCAAGTTCTTGTTTTTCTCCTGTTCTTTGATCAGGCTGTTGTGGCTCAGCCTTTGTCCATGGACCAGCAGAGTTCTCAGGGGCTTCACTCAGTTCAGAATTTGCCTTCACTTAGTTCAGGCTAAAGCTGCTTCATGGCTTGGCTCTGATAATAATTGGACCAGACTGGGTCTACTACAGGATCTATGGGCCAAAAGCTGGGGTCCAGGAGGGAGACCAGGCTCCAACAGAAAAAGCAAACCGGCTCTGTGCCCCAGATCTGCTTAGGGGCTGTCCCTGCTAAACATCCTTCCTCCACCATCCTCCTCTCCCCCAACAGCTCCTGTCCAGGATGATGCTCAGAGAAACAGAGCTCCTAAACCCTTGTTTGTACACACACACACATTCACACAGAGAGAAAGACACAGACATACACACATACAGCATATACACAGGCACAGACACACACAACCACACACGCACAGCTCTCTGGATAAGAGTGTGCACGGCTACACTGTGGGATCATTTCCATACAAGCCTCTTTCCTCTGAATGCATGGATACATCTCCTCCCTATGGTCTCCCAGTGCCCAGCCTGGAGCCTGCCCCCAAACAGGCGCTCAGTGAGGGTGTGTGCAAAGAGTGAGCTGACACTGGTGTGGAGGGCCACACGGGCCAGGCCTCCATCTCCAGGCCCTGCATGAGGCAGAAAGCCCAGTCCAGGCCAGATGAGCCTGAGACACGAGGCAGGCCTTGGAAGCTCCTGCTGTCTCCCTGGCTCACCCCTCCCCATCTTCTGCCTCCACCTGGTACTCTCTCCTTGTGTGGTCCGTTAACCAGCCGCATCAAAATCACCTGGGAGCTTGTTAGAAATGCAAAGTCTCGGTCCTCACCTCAGACCTACTGAACTAGAGAGTCTGGGTGAGGGGCCCAGCATCTGTGTTTTAACAAGCCCTCCAGGGGATTCTAATACATGCTGAAATTACAGAACTGCTGCCTGTGACGACAGGCAAACTCATGCTGCAGGGGAGGCGGGTGAAGTCTGGAAACACAAGCAGCTGCCTGTGCCACCTATGGGTAAGGCTGCTGTTCACTGCTGGTGGCACCCGTACCCAAAGTCAGCCACACGCACACACACGCACATATGAGCATCTGGCAGGATCTCAGAGAATCCACATTCAGGAGCTCCTCTCAGGTCCAATGGGTATAGGCAGGTACCCAAATGGAAGCAGGCAGGGGTAAGGAAGAACTACTCTCATCCTATGCCCCACCATTCCTCTGTCCCTTGTCCCCTCTGAGGTTCCCTAAGTGCTCCCTCAGGGGCCACAGAAGCTGAGTAGTTGCCCAACTCAGACCAAGCACCCCCAGCTGAGAGGCCAGGTAATCTGTGGCCCTAAGAGAGCTTGGGGTATGTGCTAAGGCCAGCAAAGTTCTTTCTCTGCATAGGTGGGCCAGGGCCGGGGCCATGCGGGGGATCAGCAAGCAAAGCTTAGGCAAGAGCATCCCACCTCCTGAGCTATGAAATGCTGCCCACATGTAGAATTGCCCTTGGCCGCTTCCCAGGGCTGCTCAGTGCCCAGCCGCCTCCCCACCCATCCCTCTGCTCTGGCCTATGGAGCCCCAGGCAGCTGCCCACCTGGCCCATCCCCAGGCCCTGCGGCCTCTCCCTCTGAAGATCTGGAAGCGAAATCCGGGCCCCTGGAGTCTGCAGGGGATGTGGGGAGGGGTGGGGAAGGCCGAGCTTCCTCAGGCTTGGATCTAGTTTCGCGGCCGCTTCCCGTGGTGCATTGCCACAGGCTGAGCCACCAGCTGTGCTATATAAGGCCCCGTGGCTGGGCTGCTGGGGAGAGGAAGACCTGGACCCCCCAGCTGAGGAGTCCCGCTCAGGACACGGTGAGCCCCACTCCTATTCTCCTCAGCCCATCCCTGCACCCCACTGCCTGGCTCAGCTATTCCTGACCACCCCTTATCTCCCCCAGAGAAGACTCCCCTTTCTGCTTTGGAGTTCTCTCCTTTCTCCCATTGACCCAAGGTCTTTTCCCTCCCCCACCTGAGGATAGGGGCCCTCAGAGGGTCCCAGTCAGGATCTCTGTACCTCTGGGAGCTCTGCTTTTTTCCTGCGGTCAGCCAGTCTTCTTTATCCGAGAGTTCTGGGACCCGTGGGATGGGGAGCCTCACCCACAGAGCATATGCTGAGGAAACTTCCATGGGCTGCCAGATGGGAAATGGTTTTTCCACAAGGTGCCTCAGGCCACTTCGGCTTCCCAGACAGTTGCGGAGCAGTCCCAGACTGAATGCTGTGCAGGCCCACGGAGCGCTCAGCCCTCTGCTCAGAGCCTGGGAGCGTGGCGTGAGACACACAAGAGCTGGAGACCTCGGGGACACCCGTGCTCTGTTCTCTGGGCTGAGAAACAGGTGGTGGTGGAGTTAGTGGGCTTAGAGCTGGATAGTCTGCAGCATGGGATTAGTCTGTTCTTCTTCCGGGACAACAAAGTGCTATTTTTTTAAATAAATTTATTTATTTATTTGTGGGGTTTTTGTGGGGTTTTTTTGGCTGTGTTGGGTCTTCATTGCTGCGCGTGGGCTTTCTCTAGTTGTGGTGAGCGGGGGCTACTCTTCGTTGCAGTGCGTGGGCTTCTCATTGTTGTGGCTTCTCTTGTTGTGGAGCACGGGCTCTAGGCGCGCGGGCTCCAGTAGTTGTGGTACGTGGGCTCAGTAGTTGTGGCTTGCGGGCTCTAGAGAGCTGACTCAGTAGTTGTGGCGCACGGACTTAGTTGCTCCGCAGCATGTGGGATCTTCCCGGGCCAGGGCTTGAACCCGTGTCCTTTGCATTGGCAGGTGGATTCGTAACCACTGCGCCTCCAGGGAAGTCCCAACAAAGTGCTTTTGAATCTTTTTTCCAGAAAGGAGGAATCTCCCTTTTCTCACCACACCCTGGACTTGGGAGGTTGAAGGGAATCACTTTTGAATTTCCAGGCACTGGTCAGATTCTGCGTTGGCCAGAGCTCTGGGGAGAGAGAAAATTGAGCGGGAGCCTGGGCCACTCCCCCTGCATCCTTGCCCTATTGGCAGGCCTGCTCTCCTCTCCCTGCTCCTGCAGCCTGTAACCCATGCTCAGCAGTTACTGGGGGGCCCTAGCCTCTCCCAGTACATCCCCTCTGCTCTCCCTCAGCAGGCTTCTGAGGGAGGCCCAGGAGCAGCCAGGCCAGAAACTCCCAGCCAGGCCCCAAACAAACAGGCCAGAAATGTGTTCCAGCTGCAGCCAGTGCACGTCTGGGAATGTGTTCATGGAGGTGGTGTGTCTGAAGCATCTGCACCCTTCAGCTGGCCTGCCCTGTGAGGCGCCACTGTAGTCGGGGCAGGGGCTGCATAGCCTTAATATGTAAGCCTGTTGTGTGAGAATGGGAGCCCCAACAAGGGGTAGCAAAACATGCCCCCAAGCCCGGGTCTGGAAAGTGATTAATGAGTCACCCAGAGGCTGCCGCGGGTGAGCCCAGGCCCCTCCTCATTGGCAAGGAAACTTCTCACCCCTACTGTCCCTTGTGTCCCATCTTGATGTGGGACCCTGGCACCTGGACCTGGGGTTTGAATCCAGGTCTGCCTCATGTGAACTCAGAGTCTGACTCTGTGCATCTTGCAAGCCGCTCAGATTTGCAATTTGGGCAGGTGTCACTCTCACAAGACTTCATTCTGTCCACCTTTTACCCTTGATAGGTCAAGAAATAGTTCTGCTCAAGCCCTAAGAGGTGACTCAGAGAAGTGGAACCCGACAAGCTTTGTTTCTTTGCAGGTCAGTGATCTGAGAAACTTCTCAGGGGATCACGTTCCAGGGACAATCCGACTCTGTGAAGGGACCCTCACTCAACTCCTGCCACGTCCCCCACGGGACCTGGAGGAAAGATGGTGGTGATCAAGGCCTGCGTGTTCTCCTTCCTGGTCCTAGAGGTCACCTCTCTGTTGGGTACAGGCTAAGTATCTACTGTCTCTCTAATCCCCCACTTGTCATAATGAAGTCACTATGGTCTGGGACCCAACTCTGCATCTGCCTTAAGCCACAGCAGTGGCGCTAAGACCTGAGGCTGGTTTGTCTATTTATTCATAATTTATACCCTGCTTGCTTTCCTAAAGGATTTGAGATAAGTCCCAATATTAAAACTCACAGAACAGAATCTTTTAAAAGAGGAGCAGGGCAAGTGTCACTCAGAAGGCAGAAAAAAGATAAGAGGGTTACCACAGCCCCTGAGTGTTAAATTTAGCTCTGAGCTTTCTGATAGCCAAAGCAAACGGGATCCCTGAGTTCTCACAGCCAGATTTTTGGTTTTAGTTTCATGAAAATTCATTTAGACCCTGTAACCAAATTTCTCAGAGACACCAGAACCCCTTCTGGTCTCCTTGTCCTCTGACCCCATTCTCTGGTGACACTGAGTCCTCAAGGGAACACGTGGAGAGAATTTGCCTGGTGGGCTCCCCAAGGCTTCTAAGGATCAGAGCTCCCAGCACTATCCTGTATACTCTCTCCCATCTCCCCTTCCTTTCCTGATTTCTAGCCACATACTCAGGTAAAGCAAAAATATGCTCAAAATCCTCTCATAAAGCAGCGAGCACTGCAGGCTTTGTGACCACAGATGCAGGAACAAAGGCTGTCTCAGCATCTTGCCAAACCCTACATGTGCCCACCTCTTGCCTTGCTCTTTCTACCCTGACAGCTGCTGTTGGGGAAGATGATTAACATTCAGCCATCTGAGGGGAAATCAGATCAGTTTGATTAAAAGAGCTCCTAGCACCCCACTTAAGCAGCAAAGAGAATACTGATTTGGCGGCTCTCTCACGTGAGAGTTAATTACCTTCCAAAGCTTCTGCAGTTCTCTGCTCTCCTTTCTCCTTTCCATTTTGGACCCCCCAACGCAGCCTCCGGTGGCGTGGGCCTGGAGCCTCACTGCCTGTGGCCCGAGGTCCCTATACCCTTCCTCAGGCAGACTTTGCCAGCCTGGGGTCAGAAAATTAAAGGACCACTCCTCCAGTTAGGCCCTGTGAGGGTGAGGGCGGATTCCCAAAGCCAAACTTTGCCAGGAGAAGGGAAATGGACATCTATGGTCCAGGTCTTGAGCTAACAGGAGTTGCTAACACTTATTCAGCAAACAGTCTGTGCTATAGGCATTGTTGTAAGCGGATTTGATGATTGAGCTTATTTAATCCCTACAATCCTCTGAGATAGGAACTATTATTATCCTCACTTTATGATGAAGGGTCAGATGAGTGAAGTATCTGGCCCAAGGTCACAGAGTCAGGAAGTGGCAGAGTGTCTGGGGCTCACAGTCTCCATCTCCGTATACTTCAGAGATGTTTACTTTGTGTTACCTCATGGAATCCTCATGCCAACTGGACCACCCTATGTGCAGTGGGAACTAATATCTCCATTTTACAGATGAGGAAAGTAAGGTTCCATTCTGCCAAGAAGAACAGGCTCAAACCCTAAAGTAGGAGCCCCAGGTGCTCAGCAGCATCCCATGGTCCCTTTCTAGAACAAGAGTGAAAAGAGAACCACCATTTGTTGACCATGCACTGCATGCCATGTCCCTTTACCTTCACCATCACCCTGAATATGCACCAGGACCCTATGATGTGGTGATTGTTGATGCAGTTCTATTTTATGGGAAACATTTAAAGGAATAAAGCTTTTGTGAAGTCACACAGCCAGTAAGTGGCAGAGTGGGGATTTGAACCCAGCCCAGTGCTAATGTTCCATCCCCCACATCACACTGCTTCCCTATGTCTTGAGAGGCTAGTAGCAGGACCCTGCTGGGCCCCTGTAACTGTTTTGGCCTCTCATTTATCCTCCTGGCCCTCAGGGAGGCAGATGATGCTCACTCAGTCGGTGAGAAGAGCCCAGCCTGGGAAGAGGACCTCAGGCATCTTTGCCAAGCCTGCTGACCCCCTGGACAGTGAGTTGTGGCTGGAGCAGGGAGTTACTGGGGGGACGGTTTTTACTGAGCTTGCTAAGAGGATCTCTGCAGCCAGGCAACAATGTCAGGGGTCCATAGAAACCCACTTTTTTTTTTAATTTTCAAAAATGTTTTATTTATAGCTACTTGGCTAATGGTCATGGTTGTAATATATATATATATATATTTAGATAGCATTTTTTAACATCTTTATTGGAGTATAATTGCTTTACAATGTTGTGTTAGTTTCTGCTGTATAACAAGGACCTAGAGTCTGTCATACAGAGTGAAACCCACTTTTAAAAGGCATTTGGGGGGCTTCCCTGGTGGCCCAGTGGTTGAGAGTCCGCCTGCTGATGCAGGGGAGACGGGTTCATGCCCCGGTCCGGGAAGATCCCACATACCGCGGAGCGGCTGGGCCCGTGAGCCATGGCCACTGAGCCTGCGCGTCCGGAGCCTGTGCTCCACAACGGGAGAGGCCACAACAGTGAGAGGCCTGCATACCGCAAAAAAAAAAAAAAAGGCATTTGGGGACTTCCCTGGTGGTCCAATAGTTAAGACTCCATGCTTTCCACTGCAGGGGGCGTGGGTTCCATCCTTGGTGGGGAACTAAGATCCCGCATACTGTGCGGTGTGGCAAAAAAAAAAAAAAAAAAAAGGCATTTGGCCTACATCTCTGTCCAGGCAGAGGGACCAAGTATATAGGATGGCTCAGAATCATGCAGCCGCCTGATAGCTTCCAGAAATGCTGTAGGGCTTGCTGGGGCCAGAGCACAGGCTGGCAGGGAGAGAGCGGGGAGATGAGGATGGAGAGATACCGGTGGCCAGCTCACCAGCACCTGAATGCCTGGTTAAGAGAGTTAAAGCCAGGAGTGACGTGGCCCAAGCCACGTGGAGAAAGCTCACCCTGACTGCAGTGTTTGGAGACGGGTGGGGATGGGTTCGGAGGAAGCTGGAGGTAGAGACCCAGGCAGGAAATTTCTGACATAGTACAGCCAAGGCTGCTGAGAGCTTTAACAGAAGCTTTGGCAGTAGGGTGTAAGCAGAAGTATAAGAGATTGGAGAGATGCTGGAGAGAGAGATGCGATGAGGGCCTGAGACCAGTGAGGGGCGGGTGAGGGGTATTAGGGATGACTTCCAGGGCTTGAGCTCACCTAGAGCTCCAGGGCCTGGCTCCTCTCCTACCTGGCTCTCTCACTCAGGTCCTGGGGAGTGGACAACATGGTTCAACATCGACCACCCAGGTGGGCGGGGTGACTACGAGCGGCTGGATGCCATTCACTTCTACTACGGGCACCAGGTGTGTCCTCGGCCCCTGCAGCTAGAGGCTAGGACCACCGACTGGATACCCGCAGGCAGCACTGGCCAAGTGGTCCATGGCAGCCCCCTTGAGGGCTTCTGGTGCCTCAACAGGGAGCAGCGGCCCGGCCAGAACTGCTCCAATTATACTGTGCGCTTCCTCTGCCCGCCAGGTGAGCCTGACCAGTCCCCACCCGCTACCTCCCACCAGCCTCAGCAAAGGGAGAGCCAGGACCTGCGTCTGGCTACGGAAACTCTGGTTGTCACACACATACACATGCTTTGACTCCATAATAACCCATCAGTGTCATGAGAACCATAATCTTCCCAACAGTGTTCTGTGTGGATGGGTAATTTCCTTTCAATCCACTTTACTGAGTGCATGTGGCACGGTGGTGAAGACCACAGGCTCTGCAGTTGGGCTGCTTGGTTTGAATCTGGGCCTACCATCTCTACTGTGTTCCTTAGACAAATGTTCTGAAGCTCTCTGAGCCTCAGGTTTCTCACGTGTAGAACAGGGGTAATATTAGTAATCCTTCGTAGGGGTTTTTATGAGGATTAAATGAGATAATGAATGTAGAGGGCTTAATGCAGGTGAACGTCCACTAAGTGTCAGTTTCTATGTTAGTTCTTCTGTGCCAGACACTGCTAGTTATCTCCATTACTCAACCTTTACAGCTGACCTGTGAGGAATCTCCATTTTGACAAGTTATTCCAGGTTCAGGGAGTTTAGGTAACTTCTTGGGACGACACAGCTGATAAATGGAATGCTGGAGTTTAAACCCATGCCTGTATTTGCAGAGCCCAAGAGTTCGTGCCCTTTCCATCTCCTCTCCCCACACTGGATTATTCAGAGCCAGCTGCAGGCCTGCCCGCTTCTTGGATATGCACGCTCCCCTCCCGGGGTCCTGCCAGTGCTCACGGCCTGACCCTGCAGGCCCGGGAGGCAGTGGTGGTTGTCTGCAGTGGGAGCTCAGGCTGAACAAGGTCTCCTGAGTGAGGTCTGAGGCCTCCATTCTTGTACACAGGCCTCAGACCACAGGTGAGGAGAGGGGGCAGAGGGGGCTTGATGTCACTGAGGCCCCAGGCCCTGACTTCCCAGGGGGCCCATCTTCAGGAGCATGGGTAAAGGGTAAGATGGTGCTATCCCTGCACCTCCTAGGACAGCGCATCAAACCCCCAGTGCTTGGCCAACAAGTCCCTCTCAGGGCCACCCCTAGCCCATTCGGTGTTTTTGTAAAACTTAGAGACACCACTTCCTCAAGACTCTTGATGTCCATCTGTTGGAAAAATCATTGCAGGAAATATGAATATCAGTGACATCTGTGATGTAAATGGAGGGCCTTGCTCTCTGAGAAAAAACAGCCTCTGGGTCAGATTTCCTGACAGAGTCCCTCTGAGAGGGAAGTCAGACCACCTGCTGATCCTGCTTTGCAGGATCCCTGCGCCAAGACACAGAGCACAGCCTCTGGAGCCCGTGGTCTCCCTGGAGCAAGTGTTCTGCTGCTTGTGGTCACCCTGGGGTCCAGACCCGAACACGCACCTGCTTAGCGGAGACGGTGTCACTGTGCAATGATGCCACCGAGGAGGGTCGGCTCTGCATGGAGCAGGCCTGTTCAGGTACTACCCCTGCTCTTGGTACTGGGCAGGCATGGGGCTGGGGCTGAAGCAGCCTAGAATAGGTTGGAGGGTCAGACTCCATTCATTCATCAAGTATTAACTGAGCATCTATTACGTGCACCAATGGGGGATGTAGAGGATAATGTGGGAGCATAGTGTGTGGTCAATTATTATAGCTTAGGGGAATTGAGGAAGGCTTCCTAGAGGAGGTGTCCTGAGCTAAGTCTTGAAGGATGAGTAGGAATTAGTCATGCAGGCTGACTAAGGCCTAAGGGGGAGAGGAAGCATATGTGAGTCCCCAGGCTGGGATGTGACTGAAGGAGGGCCAGAATCCACACACGCCCTCCTGATGTGGCCCCTTCTTCCACAGCCTGTGACCTGACCTGCCCCATGGGCCAGGTGAATGCTGACTGTGACGCCTGCATGTGCCAGGACTTCGTGCTGTATGGGGTTGTCTCCCTCCCTGGGGGTGCCCCAGCCTCAGGGGCTACTGTCTACATCCTGACCAAAACACCTAAGCTATTGACCCAGACGGACAGCCGCGGGAGGTTCCGCATCCCTGGCTTGTGCCCTGATGGCAAAAGCATCCTGAAGATCACAAAAACCAAGTTTGCCCCTATCAGGCTCACAATGCCTAAGACTAGACTGAAGGCAGCCACCATCAAGGCGGAGTTCATGAGGGCAGGTACTTAACTTCTCTGGGATAGGGCTGGGGAGGAAGGCTGGACTTTTAAATAAAAGGATTACAGTACTAAGAGCTGGCTTTCCAGGTTGCCCAGAGTAAAACTCAAAAATCCCCAAGTCCCAGCATCATCTGCCAGACCCCCCCATTCCTTCTCTTCTCTCTTCCCCTCTCCTCTCCTGTTATAGTCCCCTCCACCCACACTGAGTCACGCTACTCCTATCTGTTCCTCAAACACACAGGCACACTCTTGCCTCAGGGCCTTTGCACTTGCTATATACTCTGCTTGGAGTGTTCTTCCCCCAGATATTGCAATGGCTTGCTCCCTTAAATGTATGAGTTCTTTCCTGGTCACCTTATCTAACATAGTCAATTACGATACAGTATAACGTTTAAAAGGCATAGAGAGAGAGGCTGGGGGAATTCAGAAATGGTGCAGAATGGCCAGAAAATTCTGCTGGAGTCAGCAGAGCAGCCAGCTCTGTCTCAATGGCAGTGTTTGGGAATCTTGGCTGGTACAAGGTCCTCTTGGTTCTCCACTGCCTCACCCCGATGCTGCCCGAGAGGCCATGGGAGCAGGTCCCAGGCTGAGTAGATGGAGGGAGTGGACTCCATTCTGGACCAGCTACTTATTAGGACCATTAGAGAGGGGCTGGGTGGTGTGTGTGAAGTTGTACAATTTTAACGCATGTCAGAATACCTGAGGGAGCAAGGCTCTGGAGAACCTGTGACAAAGATTAAAACCCAAAACACCATGTCTCATCTTCTGTCTCAGAGACACCATACATTGTGATGAACCCCAAGACAAAAGCACGGATTGCTGGGCAGAGTGTGTCCCTGTGCTGTAAGGCCACGGGGAAGCCCAAACCAGACAAGTATTTCTGGTGAGTATTCTGCCAGCTGCCTGGCTCAGTTCTCCTCTTGGAAACCAGAGCTTTCTTGCATTGGGTCTGGACTTATTAATCATGGCAATAACCAATAGAATAAAGTTACAAGTAAGGCCCTGGTGCAGAGCCAGGAAACGGGCACTTACAAGTGGGGGCCAGTAGGGTTGAGGCCACCCAGACAACGAGCAAGCCCTGTTGTTGTCCTATCAAAGCTGGGGTCCCCCAGAGCAGCTCTGGTCTTGGGGTCCTGACTCATATCCTTGGGCCACAGAACCAGGTTCCCAGGCCCTAATTTCCCAGACAAGGGCAAACAAGGTCAGTGTCCCCAGTGGCTGTCCTTTACCCTTCACAAACATTTTATAGCCATTATCTTGTTTGATGCTCTCAACAATTCTATGGAGTCAGCTAGGAATCACTGCTCCTATTTCATAGAACAGGAAGCTGAAACTCGGACGTGAAATGATTTGTCTAAGGGTCCATAGCCAGTTAGTGGTGGGGCTGAGACTCAGAATCGAGTCCCCTGACTCCCAGGCCAGTCAGTGTTCTTGAATGAGCTGAGTCAGTGGTGGTGTTGGCATCTGCAGGGACCCGTCCACCATCTGCCTTGCTCCTGGCACTGTCCCCAATAATACCAGCCCTCCTACTGCCCCCTCAGGCTGTCCCTCTCCATCCCTTGCAGGTACCATAACAGCACACTGTTGGACCCCTCCCTCTACAAACACGAGAGCAAGCTGGTGCTGAGGAATCTGCAGCGGGACCAGGCCGGGGAGTACTTCTGCAAGGCCCAGAGCGACACTGGGGCTGCAAAGTCCCATGTTGCCCGGCTGACTGTCATAGGTAAGACTGTCAGGGCCCCGGGGAACCCCTGCTACAGCACTGGGGAGCACCCCAGTGGGCATTCCTGGGCAGTAAAACCTTGGGCTTTTCTGGACTGTGCACAGTGCTGTGCTCTCTGGGGCACAAAGATGGCACAGACCTTGATCCTACCCTCACAGAGCTGCCACTCCAGGATGGGTGGAGAAATAAGAGACAAGTCAGTAAAGATGGAAAAATGTAGTTGAAACAGGAGATAAGGAATTGTGGACTCTATAGATGAGAGACAGAGACTTTCCAGGTGGGAGTGACTATGGCTGGTTGCTTGAGGCTTAAATAGTGGTTCTCAGCCTTGGCTGCCCACTGGGATCATCTGTTGAGTTTTCTAAAATACCGACGCCTGGGTCTTACCTCCAGAGAGCCTGATTTCATTGGTTTGGGATGTGGCCTGGTCACACACAGGTTAAAATCTTCCCCAGGTAATTCTAATTTGCAGCCAACGTTGTGAATCCCTGGTCTTAAACGATGGCCAGGGTCTGTGTGTATGGAGATGGGAGCATTCCAGATCAAGGGGCCAGCATGAGCAAGGTATAGAAGTGGGAAACTGAGGGGGCTTTACAAGAGAGGGTGACCTGATTAAAGCTGGTTTCTAGATGTGAGCTGGAGGAGGAGAGACTGGAGGCCAAGACCAATCAGGAAACTGTACTTGGAAAGTGAGGGAGAAGGAGGATATCTTAGTAATTGGCCTAAACAAAACCAAGCAAAAGGGAGAAGAAATTTTGTTGGAAGGATTTTGGAATATTTCAGAGACTCCAAGAAAGTTGAGTAACACACCTCAGGACAGGCAGGACACAGGGCACTTGAACCCTGGCAGAGGAGATGTGGAGAGCTGTCAGCAGTGGTTCCCAGCTCATTATACCAGTGCTCCCTGCTTGTCACAGTTATTCTTTCTTTCTTTTTTTTTTTCAGTTATTCTTAATACTTTAAATTTTAAATATTTTCAATTAAAAATATTTTTTACTATTCTAAAGTTAAATTTATAAATAATAACTACATATAATTTCCAAATATATATGCACATGGCCCTAATAACATAAAAGGGAAATACAAAGAAAATAATTTTAATACAAAATAGTATATATTTCAATATGTAAGTGCTTTGGCATAATGACACAAGAACATCAGCCAAGAGGTCAGCCACTTGCACTTGAATCCAGTCACCATGAATGTGACAGCTACAAATGCTGATGGATACAGGGGCATCATTTCACATTCCTTGGGCAATTGTTATAGGTACATGATTTTTCTGAGACAAGAAGCAATTCTTGGTATTTTTCCAAGCTAAACAAAGTACAATCTTAGCTTGATTTATATGGTAGCTGCATTCTTGAAAAATTCAATGTATGGTAAAGCCATGTAAAAAAAATACTAGGTTCCGGGCTTCCCTGGTGGCGCAGTGGTTGAGAGTCCGCCTGCCGATGAAGGGGACATGGGTTCGTTCCCCGGTCCGGGAAGATCCCACATGCCGCGGAGTGGCTGGGCCTGTGAGCCATGGCCGCTGAGCCTGCGCATCTGGAGCCTGTGCTCCACAACGGGAGAGGCCACAGCAGTGAGAGGCCTGCGTACCACCACCACCACCACCACCAAAAAAAAAAAAAAAAAAAAACAGGCTCTGATAATTTTAAACAAGTTTTCCACCTACATGAATGTCTATAGAATATGTGAAAGTCAAACAGGATGCAGAAGAATTCCTTATGAGAGACAGTGTCAGGCACTGCAGAAAACAGAGCTGCAAGGCCCCCTGCCCACTATAAGTCAGTAGCACTGCCAATATTGGTGGTAACTCAAAACACCCTCATGAATTTTCAAGACCCCTCCAATTAGGACGATTACTCTACTGGTCTCAGCAGCAAACTCTGTTCCCTGTGTGTGAAATGGAATTAGTAATAGCTGTTCTATCTGCCTCAGAGGAGTTCTGTGAGAGTTGGGATCACACAAGTACTTTGAAAACCCTAAAGTATGGCAGAGAGGGGAGGTTGAGGTTCCCTTTATGTAGGAAAAGTATTTGCATTTAATATCCGAACTATTTCCCTCCATAGCCCCTGATGAGACTCCTTGCAACCCAACCCCTGAGAGCTACCTTATCCAGCTGCCCCATGATTGTTTCCAGAATGCCACCAACTCCTTCTACTATGATGTGGGTCGTTGTCCTGTCAAGACCTGTGCAGGGCAGCAGGATACTGGGATCAGGTGCCAGGATGCTGTGGAGAACTGCTGTGGGATCTCTAAAACAGAGGAGAGGGAGATCCAGTGCAGTGGGTACACGCTGCCCACCAAGGTGGCCAAAGAGTGCAGCTGCCAGCGGTGTACGGAGACCCGGAGTATCGTTCGGGGACGCGTCAGCGCCTCTGACAATGGGGAACCCATGCGCTTTGGCCACGTGTACATGGGGAACAGCCGTGTGAGCATGACTGGCTACAAGGGCACGTTCACCCTCCATGTCCCTCAGGACACTGAGAGGCTGGTGCTCACATTTGTGGACAGGCTGCAGAAGTTTGTCAACACCACCAAAGTGCTGCCCTTCAATAAGAAGGGGAGTGCGGTGTTCCATGAGATCAAGGTGCTTCGGCGGAAAGAGCCCATCACCTTGGAGTCCATGGAGACCAACATTATCCCCTTGGGGGACGTGGCTGGTGAAGATCCTGTGGCTGAGCTGGAGATCCCATCCAAGAGTTTCTACCGGCAGAACGGGGATCCCTACACAGGAAAAGTAAAGGCCAGTGTGACCTTCCTGGATCCCCGGAATATTTCCACAGCTACTGCTGCCCAGAGTGACCTGAACTTCATCAATGATGAGGGAGACACCTTCCCCCTTCGGACATATGGCATGTTCTCTGTGGACTTCACAGATGAGGCCTCCTCAGAGTCACTTAATGTTGGCAAGGTGAAGGTCCACCTCGATTCAACCCAGGTCAAGATGCCAGAGCACTTGCCCATGATGAAACTCTGGTCACTCAATCCAGGTACAGGGCTGTGGGAGGAGGAAGGTGACTTCAAATTTGAAAGCCAAAGGCGGAACAGAAGAGAAGACAGGACCTTCCTGGTGGGCAACATGGAGATCCGTGAGAGGAGGCTCTTTAACCTGGATGTCCCTGAAAGCAGGAGGTGCTTCATCAAGGTGAGGGCCTACCGAAGTCAGAGGTTCTTGCCCAGTGAGCAGATTCAGGGTGTCGTGGTCTCTGTGATCAACCTGGAGCCCAGGACTGGCTTCTCCTCTAACCCCAGGGCCTGGGGCCGCTTTGACAGTGTCATCACTGGCCCCAATGGGGCCTGTCTGCCTGCCTTCTGTGATGACCAGTCCCCTGATGCTTACTCTGCCTACGTCTTAGCCAGCCTGGCTGGGGAAGAACTGGAAGCAGTGGAGTCTTCTCCTAAATTCAACCCAAATGCAATTGGTGTCCCTCAGCCCTACCTCAACAAGCTCAAGTACCGCCGGACAGACCATGAGGACCCACAGGCCAAGAAGACAGCTTTCCAGATCAGCATGGCCAAGCCAAGGCCCAACTCAGCTGAGGAGAGCAATGGACCCATCTATGCATTTGAGAACCTCCAGGCATGTGAGGAAGTACCTCCCAGTGCGGCCCACTTCCGGTTCTACCAGGTTGAGGGGGATCGGTATGACTACAACACGGTCCCTTTCAACGAGGATGACCCCATGAGCTGGACTGAAGACTACCTGGCATGGTGGCCCAAGCCAATGGAGTTCAGGGCCTGCTATATCAAGGTGAAGATCATGGGGCCACTGGAGGTGAACGTGCGATCCCGTAACATGGGGGGCACCCACCGGCAGACAGTGGGAAAGCTATACGGAATCCGGGATGTGAAGAGCACGCGGGACAGGGACAAGCGCAATGTCTCAGCTGCCTGTTTGGAGTTCAAGTGCAGTGGGATGCTCTATGACCAGGACCGTGTAGACCGCACGCTGGTGAAGGTTATCCCCCAGGGCAGCTGCCATCGAGTCAGCGTAAACTCCATGCTGCATGAGTACCTGGTCAACCACCTACCACTGGCGGTCAATGACGACACCAGTGAGTACACCATGCTGGCACCCTTGGACCCACTGGGCCACAACTATGGCATCTACACTGTCACTGACCAGGACCCTCACACGGCCAAGGAGATTGCGCTTGGCCGGTGCTTTGATGGCACATCTGATGGCTCCTCCAGAGTCATGAAGAGCAATGTGGGAGTGGCCCTGACCTTTAACTGCGTAGAGAGGCAGGTGGGCCGTCAGAGTGCCTTCCAGTACCTCCAGAGCACCCCGGCCCGGCCCTCCCCCGCAAGCACTGTCAGGGGAAGAGCGCCTTCAAGGAGGCAGTGGGCAAGTCAGGGTGGCCAGCGCCGGCGCAGAGGGGCGGCCTCTCTGAGGTTTTCTGGGGTTGCTCAGCAGCCTCTGAGCAACTAAGGCTTGTGGTACTTCCCTTCTCCCCACAGCCATTGTGAGACTGACACCCAAACTGTCACTCGGTTAATTTAAGCCCATCTGTTCTAGTGCAACTTGTTCGTTTGTTTCTTCATTCCCTTACTTACTGTCTTTGTCCCATGATACTGATTGGCATGGAGCCCCCAAAATGTCAAAATAAAACCTCTTTGCCCTGTTCTTTACAAGAAACACAGGAAATTGGCCATGGGCAAACTCTGTGGCTTTGAGCATTCTTCATTTAGTGCCATACATAGAAATGTCCTTCATTTTCTTTTTTGCATGGTTTTGCCCACCTCTACAATAATGATAATCTGATGTTGAAGATCAAATAACCAATATAAAGCATATTTCTTGGCCTTGCTCCACAGGATGTAAGCAAGGCCTCCATCACAGTTCATACATATAAAAGGTGGTGAAATATTTTTACTTGAATTATAAATAACATTTATTTCTTTGATGAATCTGGAACTCTAGTGCACGTTCAGTGTTACACTGTTGAATACAGGGTAATCATAGTTCCTCTACCAAGTCTGGAAAAAACATCTCCTGGTATCCACAACTGCCCTAGGTTGCTAATTAGCGTGTTTCCCTTTATATTTGCTTTTGTTCTTTCTAGAAGCCCAGTGCGGCCCAGAACAGATGTCAATAAATGCACATTTTGTACTTGATTTTGAGTTTACTGACCTGTCTTTAAACCATTAAACTGAGCCAACTGCTCAGAGGGACAGAGGGGTCTCTGGAAAGTGGTCACCAGGTGGCATGAGGCACAGTGCCACCTAACCCTAAGTTACAGGGCTGGGTGACTAGGCACATATTCTACTGGTCAAGTTTGTTCTCATAGATCATATTTTCCATTTGCAGAGAAGAGCAGAGATTCCTGGAGTTGTGAGCCCCTCCCAGATGTTCTGGGCCCCTGAGCAAAGCTGAAAACATGTGCTGATTTGTTTTCCCTTTCTTTCATTCCAGTACTGGGGAGCTTATACAGTGGCTTGGCCCAGAGTCTGGCAAGCTGGCCCAGTGGTCCTTTGGCATTCCCCCACAGCCTGCTGCCTTCTCCAGCTGGGCTGGCTGACCTCACTCAGAAGTGATGGGCTTTTTCTTTTTTTATTCCAAGCTCTTCTAAAGTTGCCCAGCTTTTCCAGACACCAGCCTCTGTGTGTAACAGCCTCTGCCAGGTAACAGCCTCTGTCCCTTGAGTAAAATGACTGGACGACTGATCCAAAAGGACAGAGTTTTTTGTTTTTGGAAAAGGTGTTTGGTTTAAAACAGCAAATCAGAGGCCACTGGATGGTGCCAAAGTGATCTTGGAGGCATCAATAGTCAGGGATGTAGGGTTGAGTAAGATGCACTGATTGCCTCTTTCCCAACCTCTCCAGAATCTATTAGGAAAGAGGCCAAGGGGATTGGGGGAGGAGAGGGCATCATTTACAATCAGGACAAAAAGCTCTCCTTGATCCCCTGGCTGGCCCGGTGCAGTTCCTTCTGGCCACCTCTGGTCTGGCCTGGATTTGTACTCTTGGATCAGCATCTGCCCAGCTCCCAGGGGTTTGGTTCGTAATTAATTAGAAATTTCTCTGGCTAAACACCCCATCCCCGTGACCTCTGAGAAAGTGGGTGTATGTAGGGCTGGGGCCTAGTGGCCTTTGATTGCTCCTTGACCTACTTCCAGACTATGCTTCCCAGGGAGTGGCTTCCACTGACTGCATGGGTTGGGGGTTGGGAAGCTTGACTGCCCCTGCCAAGGGGTCTGTGTTCAGCTATCTACAGCACAGATGCCTCGCTGCTTCAGGAGTGAGTATGTGCTGCTTCAACCTGACCATCCAGTTCCCTTCAAACTCACCAAAAGACGCCACTGGGAAAGGTGGGCTGACTGGGCTCCCAACTTATGGCCTTCCCTTTCTGTTCTCCATTGAGGGCCTGAATAAATAGATCCCAGCAAGCAGTAGCTGGTACTTGATTTTTCTTTCTTCACTCATCAAACATTTATTGAGTGCCTATTCTATGCAAACCCATGTGTGCAAGTAGACAGGACTTCATGAGTATATAAAATATCCTACACATAGTGGCACCAGATTTGGAGGGGACGGTGGTCAGAGGAGGCTTCTTAGAGGAGGTGACATTTAATTTGAGGTGTGAATGATAGCTAGGAGCTGGCTTGCTGAAGGTGTGGCTGTCAGGAGCAAGGGGCACAAGCTTGTGCAAAACCAGGAGGTGGAGGCTGGGAAGGGATGGCAGATACCTCTCTTTTCAGACAGGAAACACTATTGAGTTGAGCTCATGACACCTATTTTCTAAGCATCTTGCTTCCAAAGACAGTTGTGCTCCCTGCTAGCTGTCTGACTTTGGTTGTCATTTTCCTCACCTATAAATGAAGGGGTTGGGGAACTTCCCTGGCGGTCCAGTGGTTAAGACTCTGCACTTCCACTGCAAGGGGCTCGGGTTCGATCCCTGATTAAGATTAAGATCCCGCAGGCTGTGCGGCACAGCCTAAATAAATGAATAAACAAATAAATAAATGAAGGGGTTGGTTGTACACCTAAAACTAATACAATGTTAAGTGTAAATTATATCTAAATTATCAGTAAATAAATAGGAAAAAATTTAAATGAAGGATTTATCTAGATTGAATCTAAACCACCTCTAAAGTCCTTTCCATGATTTTCAGTGAGGCTAAGAGCACAGTTCCCAAGATGCTTTTGCTTTAACAAACAGCTGATGATTCATTGGGTGTTCCCTTCCCCTGTGGAGACTCTGCAGACTGGATGGACAAAATGTTCAGTTCAAAAAAGCCCCGGGTTTTTGTCTCAGACTGCTGTGCATTGGCTGATAACTCAGTTACTGAGAGTGAACTGTAAGAAGACAGACACCAGATGGCAGGGAGGAAGGGCACGGGCAGGAAGACAGAGGGGCCAATCAGGCTGCTTCTGTTTCCAACCAAGGATGTTCCAGGCAGAATGCTCTCTACGGTTTGGAGAGTTCCAGCAGCTGAGTTGGTAGAGAAAAATGTCACCAAGCTCTCTCAATCTTGAAGGATTGAGAGAACTTAGACAAGCCAAGTTGGAAGCAGTGCAGGATAGGTGGAGTTCCAGGCAAAGGGATCAGCTAGAGCCAAGGAGTAAAGATGGGACGGCACACTGGAATGCTTTTGGTTATAAGTAACAGGGGTGCCAGCAGACATCAGGAAGGACCAGAACCAGGAACTGCAAAGCCATCAGAATCTAGGCCATCACTCTCAAGCTGATTATGACTTATGGCAATTTGGTAAATTGTACCTTTGTAAATAGAACTGAAACATGTCTTTTCTCTCTACCTGATCCCTCCAGAAATTGGAATCTCTTAGTTTCCCAGCAACTTTATCAGGCAAATAAGGACGGCTACCTGCTAACAGATACAGGTACTTGGGGGGAAATGAGAGGAATTTACCAAAATCTATAGATATCACAGGCGGAATCTGTGACAAGCCCTTGGCGTGGCTTTCCTGCCCTTGAGAGGCCTTTTATTTATTTTATTTATTTTAATTTTTTTTGCGGTACATGGGCCTCCCACTGCTGTGGCCTCTCCCGTTGCGGAGCACAGGCTCCAGACACGCAGGCTCAGCGGCCATGGCTTACGGGCCCAGCCGCTCTGCGGCATGTGGGATCTTCCCAGACCGGGGCACGAACCTGTGTCCCCTGCATCGGCAGGCGGATGCTCAACCACTGCGCCACCAGGGAAGCCCGAGAGGCCTTTTAAAAGCTTAATCTGAGGGACTTCCCTGGTGGTGCAGTGGTTAAGAATCCACCTGCCACTACAGGGGACATGGGTTCGAGCCCTGGTCCAGGAAGATTCCCACATGCCGAGGAGCAGCTAAGCCCATGCATCACAACTACTGAGCCTGCGCTCTAGAGCCCACGAGCCATGACTACTGAGCCCGCATGCCACAACTCCTGAAGCCTGAGCGCCTACAGCCTGTGCTCCGCAACAAGAGAAGCCACCACAATGAGAAGCCCACGCACCGCAACGAAGAGTAGCCCCCGCTCGCTGCAACTAGAGGAAGCCCACACGCGGCAACAAAGACCCAACGCAGCCAGATAAGTAAATAAATAAATTTATTAAAAAAAAGTAATCCTCAAAAAAACCCCAAACAAAACAACAGCTTAATCTGAAATTCCATATGAAAAGTTCCAGCACAGCCAAGTTAAAAGAGCCTATGTGATCAGTTACACTTATATAAATAATCAGGCTAAGTTTATAAAAACCAGACTTATTTTGCAAACAAATTAGTCTGAATTTGACTATATTTGGTAGAAATGAGGGTAATTTTAGAGAGAAAAAAATATGTTTCAGTAGGTATTAAATTCTAGTTTTCTTAATTGAGGTCTGTATTTACTGCTAAAGACTCACTTCTCAGATGACTCCTTGTTGCTATGTTATATTATTGTAAAGTTTACTTCTGAAGCTTATCACAGTCATCTATCTTTGGATGAAGATCAGATGTGTCTCCTGCAACCAGGGGATTATGCATACTGGAAAAGACATCAGATAAAGGACTCTTTACAGCCACGTTGAAAGGTACCATATCAAGCCTTCCCTCCTGAGTGAACTGCAACTCCTGTTTCTAACACCCAACTTTGACTAACTAAGACAAACACTACCAGACCAGGACAAGAAGAAGATGACATCTGAAGTAGACAGCTGACCCAAGATGCCGGACCAGGCCTGTATACTAATTACTTAGACAATTGCTCACACTTTTGCTTTTTAACCAAATGTATTTTTTCCTTGGGCCCAATCATTTGCAAGTTTCAAAAATCAATCCATTTTCTGGGTTTGTGGCCAATTACCTATGTCCAGTACTCCTAGGTTACCTTGGTGGATTTTCCTCTCCAAAGGCTCTAATTGGATGGCTCTTAGCAATTTTATTTTAGAAGAAAGAAACTCTAGTACCATGCAAGCTAATTTTACTGCCAGTATCACTAAGTGGGACCCTCTTACTCAGCCAATTAATGACAACTGTTCTGAACCTGGTCAAAAGTAATCCTTTTCACTAGATGTTAAATATTGGGTAGCTCCTAACAGGATCCAGTGAATTTATGGAACAAGTTTGTGGCCTTGGCTCTCCCCAGGTTGGCTAGGAAGATGCACAGTTGGTTTCCCTTGGGCTCAAGGTCACCTACAGGTAGTCTTGGAAACAGCCCCTGCAATCGGCCTTTAATGTGAGCACACTGGGTTCTGTCAGTTTTCCAATGGTATGACCATTTGGCTGAGAACACTGGGTTCTATCAGTTTTCCAATGGTATGACCATTTGGCTGAGATATTTGTTAACTCATCTTATGACACATGAAGAATCAAATTTCTGCTCTGAATGATCCTCTTCCCAGTTTAGGAAAAATACTGGGAAAATGGTTTGGTTTAGGAGGATCTTGGCTTAAACATTTACTAATGACATTGTTACTGCTCCTGTCAATTTTGATCACATCTGTAGTTCTCTGTAAATTAATGAACACTCACAGTGCACAAGCAAGATTAAATTGGCATAAATCATATTGAACAACTTGGAATTGACCATTAGTCCTTGCCAGACATCTCACCAATACAACCCCCTAAAAAAAAAGAAAGAACAGAGCTATTAAGACCTGACATCAAGGGACATGATAGACCCAGGGCAGGTAAGCAACCACCCTGACATTGAGGGAACAAATATTTGATCATCTAATGCTTTCTATCTAAAGATTAATTATCAAAATGGGAAAATTGATTAAATAAAATTCATATTTTATGGCAGGATGAGAAAAATTTAAACATAAAAATTTTCCTTGCCCACTGGGGCCTCTACCTTCCTCCCCTTTAGTGCATATTGTTTACCTGCATTATCCAGACCTCCTTATGAGATAACATTCCTCTTTAATCTTATAAAAGGTCACAACCCCTTAGGAGATAACCTTCCTTCTTAATCTTGTAAGGGGCCACAATGGATGACCCATGACCCATGCTTTTTACTGTGGATTTGGATTGTGTACACTGTCAGTAATACATCATTTAACATATAAGCCTTTGTCTCAAAAACATATAACTGTTCTTTGACCTCTAACAGGCATAACAGTCCTCAGAGCTTTCTGAAAGACTCTCTTGGGATATAATCCTCAGGTTGGCTTAAATAAAAATTACCATTTCTTCCTTAGATTGACTATTGATGATTTTTTCATTGACTATATAAAACCAATCAATTAAAAAAGAGGTTGGATTCAAATTGTTTTTCTGGCTGATGGAACAAATCAAGGTCACCTGTCTAGATGGCTAAACCTTTTTTTACTAATATTTATAGAGAAGACACTTAAGATTTGTATCTGTCCTTGACAAGTCAAGTTTCAAACTATCTTTCCTCCATTCTTTAAATAAGAGTTACCTTCTGAAATTTGCCTTTTAAAAAGATGGCCTGAGATAAGAGTTCCTGGAGAAGACCAGGTAGAACATTTTCATCTCAAAGGCATGGGAGGAGAAAGGCAAGTTCCTCCCAGGAGGACTTTTGTTCCCTTAAGGCCAGAAATTGTTTCTTTTTGCCTTTTTAAAAAAATTTTTGGCTGTGCCGGACTTCCCTTGTGGTGCAGTGGTTAAGAATCCACCTGTCAATGCAAGGGACATGGGTTCGAGCCCTGGTCCAGGAAGATCCCACATGCCACGGAACAACTAAGCCCATGCGCCACAACTACTGAGTCTGCATTCTAGAACCCATGAGCCACAACTACTGAGCCTGTGTGCCACAACTACCGAAGCCTGCATGCCTAGAGCCCATGCTCTGCAATAAGAGAAGCCACCGCAATGAGAAGCTTGTGCACTACAACGAAGAGTAACCCCCGCTTGCTGCAACTAGAGAAAGCCTGCTTGCAGCAACCAAGACCCAGTGCCGCCAAAAATAAATGTATTTATTTATTTATTAAAAAAAAATTTTTTGGCCGGGATGTGGCTTGTGAAATCTCAGTTCCCTGACCAGGGATTGAACCCAGTCCACAGCAGTAAAAGCACTGAATCCTAACCACTAGACCACCAGGGAACTCCCAGAATTTGTTTCTGATACTTACAAAACTTTTAAGATAAATAGGGGAGGTTTTGGGAGTGGTAAAAGGATTGGTGGGCTTTGGATTGTTTCTGGAGCCACACCACCAGTCCTGTAAAGACTAGATCTGTAAAACAAGGACAGCTGTTTTTAATTCCTCAAAGAATTGGATGGCCACCTCAGTGACATCAAAGGACTGGCATACCCATCCACCTATGTTGGAATGCTTTTCTTTCCCTAACTTAGCTTAAGAGAGAAGACAAAAAAGAAAAAAAAATCAGGGCCTCTCTGGTGGCGCAGTGGTTGAGAGTCCGCCTGCCGATGCAGGGGATACGGGTTCTTGCCCCGGTCCGGGAGGATCCCATATGCCGCAGAGCGGCTGGGCCCGTGAGCCATGGCCGCTGAGCCTGCGCGTCCGGAGCCTGTGCTCCGCAACGGGAGAGGCCACAGCAGTGAGAGGCCCGCGTACCGCAAAAAAAAAAAAAAAAAAGAAAAAAAATCCTATCAGGCTCTGATAGATGACCTCTCATCTCGGTAATCCATTTACAAAACCTTTTGAGGATCCTCCCTGGGTTTAAGAAATTCTATAACTATGACTCTCAGTTTGACCTTTGATATGAAGAGGCTCACCTACAGCTTCAGGTGGTACCATTTCTAAAGGTAAGCATTTAACAGTCTCTTCAGAATGGAAAGGCAATTCATATTACTAGGTTCAGATTACTGGGATTACTAGAATGAGTACTCAAATAAAGGAGGGTAGAGAGCAGTTGTTGCGAGTCTTAAAGGTTTTCTTTTTTGTTTTAGGTACCTTTTAACATCATTAATCTTTCATTAGCTTCCTACAACAAATCTTTCAATGAGGCTATTTTGGAATTTTGAAGGCTTGGGGGGCTTCTGCATACCAGTTAAAGTAGGTACAATAGCTTAAAATGAGAGCTTTCTAAAATTTTAACAATTTAGAAGTCTTTCCAATTCCAAAGATCTGAGGAGCTAGCCCTACAAATATTTTCTCCTGCTAATCTAATCTTAGAAAGGAGAAAAATTCTTACCACTCTTGTTTCCAGTAGACCCTGCAGGCAGGTACCCAGCAGACTGACTGACATAGTAAGAACTTCTGTGGCTTTCTCTATGTGTGAAAAATCAGTTTTGGAGTGCCCAAGGAACCCCAATTTGGCCATTCCCGGGATGGAGTTCCTGTCAACAAAAAATTATTCAGTCAATCTAAGAAAGAAATGGAAAATTTTATTTGAGCCAAATTTGAGGATTATCACCCAGGAAGAGCATCTCAGAAAGCTCTGAGAACTGTTCTGCCCCTTAGAGGTCAAGGCACAGTTATATACATTTTTTGAGACAGAGGGCTGGAAATCAAATTGTTAGGGGAACCACTGACTGAAACTGCCTGCCCTGGCCAGGTGCCATAGTAACCACTTGTATGAGTTATCTTAAACAGGAGGTCCTGGTAACGAATGCAGAACTAACAAGTTACCACAAATGGGAAGAAATTGGGAAAGTTCAAAAGGAGAGAGGAAACTCCAGTCCATATGTCCTACCAACTTCCCAGAATCTTTCTCTCTGGAATCCATCTTGGCTGAGTGATGTGCACACCACCAGGAAGGACCCTGAGTCAGAATGATTGGCCAGGGACTTCCCTGGTGGTGCAGTGGTTAAGAATCTGCCTGCCAATGCAGGGGACATGAGTTTGATCCCTGGTCCAGGAAGATCCCACATGCCACGGAGCAACTAAGCCCATGCACCACAACTACTGAGCCTGCGCTCTAGAGCCCATGAGCCACAACTACTGAGCCCACATGCCACAACTACTGAAGCCTGTGCGACTAAAGCCCGAGCTCCACGAGAGAAACCACTACAATGAGAAGCCCGTGCACCGCAATGAAGAGTAGCCCCTGCTGCTAGATGCAACTAGAGAAAGCCCGCGTGCAGCAACAGAGACCCAACGCAAACAAATAAAAAAAAAAAAAAAAAAAAGAACGGCCAGAGACAACCGGGAAGCTAACCCAATTACAATAAAACTGGAGACTGTGAGCCATGTAGCAGAGCAGTTCTCCTGGGTTCCCTTAGCCTGCTGCTCTCCACCTAGGCACCCCTTCCCAATAAAGTCTCTTGCTTTGTCAGGACATGTGTCTCCTCGGGCAATTCATTTCTGAGTGTTAGACAAGAGCCCACTCTCGGTCCCTGGAAGGGGTCCCACTTCCTGCCACAAAATGACGTATTATTGACAGTTTACATAATCCAGATCTAAGTGTCACATGGTGGGTCATGTGGCTCCTTACAAGATCAAGATGGAATGTTATCTTTTAAGGAGGTGTCTTGTTGATGCTAAGGGAATGTTGCTATTTATGGTTGAGGAGCATCCTTCTGATGGGGGAGGTTTGGTCGATGCATAATGCAGATACACAATGCACAGTGGGGAGAGAGCGGAGGCCAAAGGGCAGAGAAGATTTTTTTTAAAATTTTTCTTGTCTTACATAAAATATGACTTTTATTTCACATTCCCAATTAAGAACTTGCAAATGAAACCATGTACCTGAGATTGGGACTTGAGCCCACGTGCTGGGACTCAAACCCAGCCTAAACCCAGATTAGGACTTGAACCCACATGGCCAGGACTCGAACCCAGCCAAAACACATTGTCTTCCAACTGATATCACACACCTGTGTGATCAGAACGTAATGAAGCTCAGGTTCTTGATGTCTCATGGCAGAAAGAATTCAGTGAGAGACAAAGTGACAGGTAAGAAGTAGATTTATTTAGAGAGAAACACACTCCACAGACAGAGTGTGGGCCATCTCAGAAGGTGAGAGCAGCCCCAGGGTATGGGGTTGTCAGTTTTTATAGGGGTGGGTAATTTCATAGGCTAATGAGTGGGAGGAGTATTCCAGCTATTTTGGGAAGGGGAGGGGATTTCCAGGAACTGGGCCACTGCTTGCTTGTTTGTTTATTTATTTATTTATTTATTTATGGCTGTGTTGGGTCTTAGTTTCTGTGCATGGGCTTTCTCTAGTTGCGGCGAGCGGGGGCCTCTCACTGTCGCGGCCTCTCTTGTTGTGGAGCACAAGCTCCAGACGCGCAGGCTCAGCAGTCGTGGCTCACGGGCCCAGTTGCTCCGTGGCATGTGGGAACCTCCTAGACCAGGGCTCAAACCCGTGTCTGCTGCATCGGCAGGCAGATTCTCAACCACTGCGCCACCAGGGAAGCCCCACTCCCCACTTTTTGATTCTTATGGTTGGCCTTGGAACTGTCATGGCACCTGTGGGTGTGTCATTTAGCTTGCTGATGTGTTACAATGAGCTTATACCAAGGCTCAAGGTCTAGTGGAAGTCAAGTTGACTTGTCATCTTGTACCCATTTGGTTCTAACCAGTTTTTGTCATGTCCTTGGGCTACATCATTCTTTCAAAGGTTGTGCCCTGCCCCCTTCCCTCCTGTTTCACAAGCATGCATAATCCCAGCTGGTATTCCCATAGGTTGCTGCTTGTCTGAGAGCTGTTTCACCTTTGAGGCACAATTTCTCGTTATCAATTTGGTAGCCTAAATCAGATATGAGATACGATCTGAACAACTTTCTGAGGGCAGTGTGATGGATAAGAGGTGTACTGCTTCTGAGTCTAGCTCCCCAAGGAGTTACCCTTGGGTAGCTTGACTATTTTACATGTCTCAGTTTCTCCCTCTGACAGTCTAAAACTGCTGTGGATGCTCAGAGTCTAAGATGACCGGTCTTTATATCGTGTGTCCCCAGATGAGCAGTGTTTACTTAATCATTGTTGTGGGTGTAAGGTCGGATCTTAACAAACAGCATCGCGAAACAGAGGAAAGCTTCAAGTGAGCTTTATTAGGGGGCGCTCCCGGGCGAGGTTCACTGGTCCGAGAGAAAGGGGCCAGAGAAGTCGCACCCGGGCGAGGGTTGGGCAAGATTTTATAGGGGAAGAAGGGAAAGGGGTGTGGTGAATCTGGGAGGGCGCAGGGTATTCCTTATTTGGTGGTCTCTTCGGGTATCGTGGCAATATCTGGTGCCGGTTGCGTCAGTCTTGGGACCGCTAGTCCCGCCCCTTGAAAGGCGGGAAGGCTGGGCCGAGTGGAAGGTCCCCAGGTCAGTTCCTGGAACTGGGTGGTCCGGAGAGTTTCGGTCTGATGCAACCTGTGAATCTGATTGCGTTCCCCTGCCTCGGGCCAGTTGGCCTTACAGTGGGGTTCCCCTGTAGGACCACTACAAGTCATGAGGATTGATCCTCAGACACTTTCCCTAGGTTCTCAGTCACCTGAGAACACCTTGTGGCTGGAAGGAGCAGATGTCCCTTGTTTCTCAGAGGTGAATTAATTTAATCTCTCATTTCACTAGCAAAAGTTTTGTTCAGACCATGTATCAACTTTTTCTTTTTTTCCAGTTTAGGCCAAATTTAACAAAAACTCAGCCACCTATGTTTCCCTGGGCCTCCTGCCCTGATCCCCCTAGGTCCCTGCCTAGGAAATGCACCAGTACCCCTTAAGACTCCAAGTCTTAAGTGAAAACAGCTTGAATAAAATTTGGGGGATCATCACTTAAAAGCGTCAGTTTGGCTTAGACTTCAGGTGTCCTCTAGGGGGTATCTGATATCCTGCCAACTATACCATGCATATATTGATGAAAAAAATTAATCAATAGTCGATCTAAGAAAGAAATAAAAAATTTTATTCAAGCCAACTTGAGGATTATAACCCAGGAGGGTCTCTCAGAAAGCTCTGAAGACTATTCTGCCTTTTAGAGGTCAAAGCACAGTTATATGTTTTTGAAACAAAGGCTTATATGTCAAATTATGTAATTATTGACAGTTCACACAATCCAGATCCACAGTAAAAAGCATGGGTCATGGGTCATTATGGCCCCTTACAAGATTAAGAAGGAAGGTTATCTCCTAAGGGGTGTGACCTTTTATGAGATTAGGAAGGAATGTTAGGCAATTCCCTGGTGGTCCAGTGGTTAGGACTCTGTGCTTCCACTGCAGGGGGCACGGGTTCGACACCTGGTCAGGGAACTGAGATCCTGCATGCCACGTGGCATGGCAAAAAGAAAAAGAAATGTTCTCTCATAAGGAGGTCTGGTTAATGCGGATGTACAATACACACTAAAGGGGAGGGAAGAGACCCAAACAGGCAGAGAAAAAGATTTGTTTAAATTTTGTTTTGCCATGAAATATGAATTTTATTTCATCATTCTCAATTTAACTCAGTCTTGTTCTACATTCTCTATTTGTCAACCTGTCTCTCTGACTGTCTCTCTTTCTAAGTCCCTCTCTCTAGTCAGTCTGTTTTTCAGTCTCTCCCTCTTACTGTGTGGTCTTTCCTCTCTGTAGGAACCCCTACTTTCTTTGCAGATCAGCTTTTTCTGCTCCCCAGGGTTCATAGAAGAGGTGGCCATCTCTTAAAGCTAATGAAGAGCCCTGACCTAAGCCCAAGTTCCTTGGAGATTCTGATTGGTTCATTTCGAATTGGGGCTGTACCTCTAGTCCAAACAACTGTGGCCATAGCAGGGAGTGGAGTATAAAGGGCAGTCCTATGATACAGTCAAAGTTGCTGGGCAGGTGGCACAGTTCTCAGAGGAAAGGGATCTTGGAGAGTTGGGAAGACCCCCCTGAGAGGTGAATACTTTCAGTGGGACAGTGAGCAGATCACTGTGGGTGTATGGTCAGGCCATTCAAGATGGGTGTTCTCTTGGTCTCTGTACTTCCCCTGCTCAACAGGCCCTGCTTCACTCACATGACCATCCAATTGTCTTAATTATAAGACTTAATTAGTAACTATCTACATGCTTGTCCCCTGCCTCAGCCACTGGTTTCCTTGGTAACTGATGAGTCAACCTGACTTCAATTCCCCCTATAAATGGCAGCTTACTTCTCCCCCAAGTAGCATCTCTCCAGGACCTTTTGTTTTGTTTCTTTAATAAATTTATTTATTTTTGGTTGTGTTTGGTCTTTGTTGCTGATCGCAGGCTTTCTCTGGATGTGGCAAGCAGGGGCTCTAGGTGCGTGAGCTTCAGTAGTTGTGGCACGTGGGCTCAGTAGTTGTGGCTCGTGGGCTTTAGAGCGCAGGCTCAGTAGTTGTGGCGCATGGGCTTAGTTGCTCTGTGGCATGTGGGATCTTCCCAGACCAGGGATCGAACCTGTGTATCCTGTATTGGCAAGCGGATTCTTAACCTCTACACCACCAGGGAAGTCCCGTACCTTTTGTTTTGGATGTGTAAGATCCCCTGTCCAATAAACCATTAATGTCTGGCTGTCTCTGAACTCTTTGGCCTGGAGGCTGGGCTACTACAAGGCTTGCAAGGCCTGCAGGGTGCAGTCCAACAGTGGGTTTACTGGAAGTTTAGAGTTTTCCGTTTCCAAACATCAGGGGACTTCAAATACATCGAATGAGATCTGGGTGGTACCAATTCTTTGAAATCTGTTGTGTATTACTTCGTGACCTAGTACTTGGTCAGTTTTTGTAGTTTCTATGTGCAATTAAAAAAAAAGTGTATTCTCTAATCATTGGGTGCAGGTCTCCATACAGGACCATTGACTTATACTTTTTAATTGTTTAGTTCCATAAATGAAGAGTGTGTTGAAATCATCCACTAAATGATGTGCTTGTCAATTTCTCCCTGTGATTCTTCCATTTTGGCTTTACATATTTTGAGGCTATGTTAATAGATGCCTATTATGTATTGAATTTTCATTCCTGTTTGTGAGTTGAATCTTTTTTTTTTTTTTTTTTGCGGTTCGCGGGCCTCTCCCGCTGTGGAGCACAGGCTCTGGACGCACAGGCTCAGCGGCCATGGCTCACGGGCCCAGCCGCTCCACGGCACGCGGGATCCTCCCGGACCGGGGCACAAACCCGCGCCCCCTGCATCGGCAGGCGGACCCCCAACCACTGCGCCACCAGGGAAGCCCGTGAGTTGAATCTTTTATCAATATGTAGTTATGTTCTTTGTTCCTATAATGTTTTTTTTGTGTTAAAGTTTATTTTGTCTAATAATATAGCTTCCAACTCCCTTTTTGGTTAGTATTTGCTCAGTATATCTTTTCTATCTTTTTACTTTTAAGCTTATGTATCTTGTTTAAAGATGTGTTTCTTGTAAACAGCATTGTAGCTGGATTTTAGTTTATTTTATTCAATCTAACAATGTCTTTTAACTGTGAGTCTTGTAAGTACATATGGTGATTACAGTTATATTTGGACTTCTTTTTACCATCTTACCCAGTGGGTTTTTTTTTACATCACTTTTATTGTCAGCTTTTGGATTGAGTAATATTTTTCTTATTCCATTTTTTCCTTATATTGACTTAGAAGTTTTATACCTTTTCTATTCTTTTAGTGCTTTCTCTTTTTTTAATAAATTTATTTATTTATTTATTTATTTTTTGGCTGTGTTGGGTCTTTGTTGTGGCACACAGGCTTCTCATTGTGGTGGCTTCTCTTGTTGCGGAGCACAGGCTCTAGGCATGCAGGCTTCAGTAGTTGTGGTACGTGGGCTCAGTAGTTGTGGCTCACGGGCTTAGTTGCTCCATGGCATGTGGGATCTTCCCGGACCAGGGCTCGAACCCGTGTCCCCTGCATTGGCAGGCGGATTCTTAACCACTACACCAACAGGGAAGTCCTGATTTTTATTATACATATTGATTTTAACAAAATCAAAGTTAAACAGTATCTTCACCCCTCAAACAATATTTTAATTCCTTTTTATTTGCCCTTCAAAATATTTATTTTATAAAAAAATTTATCATTTTATACAGTTTGTTTAAATTTATTTGCATGTTTACCACCTCAGATCTTGCTTTTAAAGTCATTTTTCTTCTTCCTGAAGAATATCTTTTAAAAATTATTTTAGTGAAGATCTGTTGTGGGTAGAACTATCAGGTTTTTTAAATTGAAACTTAATTCACATACTGTAAAATTCACAGTTTTTTAAAGTATACAATTTAATGGCTTTTAGTATATTTTAGTATATTCACACCATCACTTTCTAATTCCAGAACATTTTCGTCACAGAGAGAAACCCCATACTCATTAGTAGTCACTCCCTGACCCTCGTCGCCCAAGGCCCTGGCAACTACTTTGTCTTTATGGATTAGCCTATTCTGGACATTTCATATAAATGCAGTCCAGCAATATGCACTTGTCTCTTTCACTTAGAATGTTTTCAAGGTTCATCCATATTGTAGCATGTATCAATATGCCATTACTCTTTTTTTTTTTTTTTTTGTGATACGTGCACCTCTCACTGTTGTGGCCTCCCCCGTTGTGGAGCACAGGCTCCGGACGCGCAGGCTCAGCGGCCATGGCTCACGGGCCCAGCCGCTCCGCGGCATGTGGGATCCTTCCGGACCGGGGCACGAACCTGCCTCCCCTGCATCGGCAGGCGGACTCTCAACCACTGTGCCACAAGGGAAGCCCTATGCCATTACTTTTTATGACTGAATAGTATTTCATTGTATGGATATACTACAATTTATCTATTTATCAGTTGATTAATATTTGGGTTGTGTCCATTTTTTGCCTATTTTGAATAATGTTTCTGTGAACACTCCTGTACAAGTTTTTGTATGAACATATCTTTTCAATTCTCTTAGGTATATACCCAGGAGTAGAAGTTCTGAGTCACGTAGTATTTCTTTTTTCTTTTTCATAAGTTTATTTATTTATTTATTGGCTGCGTTGGGTCTTCATTGCTGCGCACAGGCTTTCTCTAGTTGTGGCTAGTGGGGCCTGTTCTTTGTTGTGGTGCGTGGGCTTCTCGTTGCGGTGGCTTCTCTTATTGTGGAGCCCAGGCTCTAGGCACGTAGGCTTCAGTAGTTGTGGCACGCAGGCTCAGTAGTTGTGGCTTGTGGGCTCTAGAGCGCAGGCTCAGTAGTTGTGGTGCATGGGCTTAGTTGCTCCGTGGCATGTGGGATCTTCCCGGACCAGGGATCAAACCCGTGTCCCTGGCATTGGCAGGCGGATTCTTCACCACTGCGCCACCAGGGAAGTCCTCATGTAGTATTTCTGTGTTTAACTTTTGAGGAACTGCCAAATTGTTTTCCACAGCAGCTGCATCATTTTACATTCCCACCAGCACTGTGTGAGGGTTCTAATTTCTCTACATCCTTGCCACCACTTGGGTGTTTTTTGCTTTTTTTGAATTATAGCCATCTAGTGAGTGTGAAGTGGTATCTCATTGTGGTTTTGATTTGCATTTTCCTAATGGCTAGTTATGTTGAGCATTTTTTTTTTTTTTTTTTGTGGTACGTGGACCTGTCACTGTTGTGGCCCCTCCTGTTGAGGAGCACAGGCTCCGGATGCGCAGGCTCAGTGGCCATGGCTCACGGGCCTAGCCGCTCCGCGGCATGTGGGATCTTCCCGGACCGGGGCACAAACCAGTGTCCCCTGCATCGGCAGGCGGACTCTCAACCACTGCGCTGCCAGGGAAGCCCTGTTGAGCATTTTTTACATACTTATTTCTTTTTACTTAGTATTTATTTTATATACTTACATACTCATTTGTATATCTTCTCTGGAGAAATGTCTATTCAAATTCTTTGCTCATTGTCTTATCTATTTGAGCTGCTACAACAATACTATCAAAGACTGAGTGGCTTATAAACAATAGAAATGTATTTCTTATAGTTCTGAAGGTTGGGAAGTCCAAGAAGAAGGTGCTGATATATTTGGTGCCTGGTGAGGGTCCACTTCCTGGTTCAAAAGGGCAAGAGTGCTCTCTGGGGCCTATTTTATAAAAGCACTAATCCCATTAATGAGGGTTCTACCCTTATGACCTAATCACTTCCCAAATGCTCCAGCTCCTAATATCATCACACTGGGGATTAGATTTCAACATATGAATTTTGGGAGGACACGAACATTCAGTCTATAGCACCCCCTTTTAAAACTGGGTTGTCTTTTTACTGTTGAGTTGTAAGAGTTCTTTATATATTCTGAATACTAGGCCCTTATCAATACTTGATTTGCAGATATATTTTTCCCCATTCTATTGGTTGTATTTTCACTTTATTGATAGTGTCCTTTGAAGCACAAAAGATTTTAATTTTGCTAAAGTCCAATTTATTTGTTTTTGGTTGCTTATGTTTTTGGTGTCATATTTAAGAAACTGTTACCTAATCCAAGGTCATGAACTTATACCTAGATTCTCTTCTAAGAGTTTTATATTTTAGCATTTGCATTTAGGTCTTTGATTCATTTTGAGTAAATTTATGTATATGTATATAGGTAGAGATCCAACTTCATTTGTATGTGGATATCCAGTTGACCCAGCATCATTTGGTGAAGATTCTTCTTTCTCGTTGACTGGGCTTGGCACTCGTTGAAAATCAATTGGCTGTAAAAGTGAGGGTTTATTTCTGGACTCTCAATTCTATTCTATTGCTCGGTATATCTATTCTTATGACAGTACCATTCTGTCTTGATTACTGTAGCTTTGTAGTAAGTTTTGAAACCAAGAAATGTGAGTCTTGCAACTTTGTTCTATCAGCTTTTATTATCTGAAAATGTCTTAATTTTGTCCTAATGCTTGAAGACAGTTTTGCCACTACACAAACACTAATTCAATAGTCATATAATTTTAACAATTATATTTTTAATCTCAAAGTTTTTGTTGTTAGGGTTCTTTTTCAAAATACCTGGTCCCCCTTTTTTTTTTTTGCCACACCGTGGCATGTGGGATCTTAGTTCCCCGACCAGGAACCTTCAGTGGAAATGCTGAGTCTTAACCATTGGACTGCCTGGGAAGTCCCCTCTGGTCACTTTTTTTTTTTTTTAAGATTTATTATTTATTTATTTTTATTTATTTTTGGCTGCACTGGGTCTTAGTTACGTCACTCGGGATCTTTCGTTGCGGTGCCTGGGCTTCTCTCTAGTTGTAGCGTGCGATTTTTCTCTTCTCTACTTGTGGCGTGCAGGCTCCAGGGCAGGTGGGTTCTGTAGTTTGCGGCATGTGGGCTCTCTAGTTGAGGCGCATGAGCTCAGTAGTTGTGGCGTGAGGGCCTAGCTGCCCTGCAGCATGTGGGATCCTAGTTTCCCGACCAGGGATTGAACCCGTATCCCCTGCATTGGGAGGCGGATTCTTTACCACTCGTCCACCAGGGAACTCCCCCTTCTGGTCACTTTTGATAGCCTCCAATTGCTTGCTCATTTTAAAAACAATTCCTGAGTTTACTTTTGATTCTTCAAAACATTTATATGACAATTTTCAACCTATGTAGTAACATAAGAATTTGCATGCATGTTCATGGAAAATTTTCTTATTTTTTTAAAGCTCAACAATACAATAAAAAGTGTATTTCATCCAAGACAATCTAATAGTGAGTCCTGTGGAATATAGTATGGTGGTTAAATGCATGGCTATAGAACCAGGCTACCTGGGTTCAATACTGGTTCTTTTACTTACTGGCAGTGTAATCTTGGACAAGCAGTGTAATCTTGGACAAGTTATCTAACCTCTGTGTGCTTCAGTTTCCTCAACTATAAACTTGAGAAAATAATATATACCTCATGGGACTATTTTAAGGACCAGTTGAACAAATGTATGAACACAGTATATATTAGTAAATGGAGGTTTGTACCTCTTAATCCCCTTCACCTATCTTCCTTACCTCCAACCCCCTCCCCCTTCTGGTAAGACCGATTTGTTTTTTTGTTTTCTGCATCTGTGAGTCTGTCTTTTTATTGAGTTTTAAAAAAATTTATTTGGCTGTGCCGGGTCTTAGTTGTGGCACGTGGGATCTTTTTATTTGCGGCATGAGGGATCTAGTTCCCTGATCAGGGATAGGATCCCCTGCCCCCTGCATTGGGATCACGGAGTCTTAACCACTGGACCACCAGGGATGTCCCTGTCTTCTTACTGAGTTCTTGCATCCACTTCTCCATTTCCTCCTTTTTTGTCAGGCTCTCACAGAACACTTTGGCTGTGGTTAATATGCCTGCTTCTAGCACCACTCCCCTTTCTAATTTACTCACTTCTGGGCAGGAGATCCATATGACCAAATCAGTATTTGAAATGAGTAAATAGACACAGAATGAGATTCTGAAGGCCCAGGTATGAGCAAAGTATATGAACTTTGAATTGCCAACTTTGCAACATCTATTTTGGTGGCTCAGAAGCTTTTCTCTTCATTTCTTCTTATTGACTAATTTACCAACGGGTACTACTTTACACACACAGCCCAGTGGATGCTTGCAAGTAATAAATGATTACAACTGTTACCAAAGCATAAATATCTCTTATTGTCTAATATTATGGCTAAGGCAAATTAATTGCAAATTGTAAAGGACTTATAAACCAAGGGTCTGTATCCTCTCTCTTTCGCCTCTCTTCTTCAATTTTGCATTTGAAATCAAGTGAGCTCCTTACAGTGCTAAGGTATAATGGAATAGGGTGAGGTTGTCAACAAGTTGGCCAGGAAGCGTAAATAAAAAGGAATTTTTTACAGGCATAAAAGGAAAGTCATAAATTACAGCATTGCACAGTTAAAAAAATTATTAAGCACCTACTGTATACTACAACTCAGAATCTTTTATTTACATTAACCCTAGGGGGTCAGGAGCACCCCGATTTATAGTTGGAAAAACAGGCTTAGGAAGTTAAGTAACTTGCCAGAAGTCACAGGGCTGGTGAGTGACCCAGCTAGTAGACACACAGCATTCCTTCTACCCCTGACATCTGTGCTCTTTAGAAAATACTAAACAAGCATTCCTAGCACTGTCTTCAAGATCTGGTACACCAAAAGTTCCAATGGATTAGCTTTAAGAACACTTCCCCCCATCCTACAACCCCTCTACCATGGATTCAAAGAGGGAAGCCATGGTGAGTTAGTGCCATCTGCTGACCATTTCCCTGAACATCAGGATGAAGGACATTCCTCTAGCTGAGGACACGGTTGGGGGTGGGGGAACCTTGTGCCATCTTAGGTCACCACCCCCCACTCAAGGACAGACCCAGGAGGACAGTGAGCATCTTCTTGTAGAATCCTTGGTCTCCCTACAGTACCAAGGCTGGGCAATGATTTACTGAGGGAGAAAGTGGTGGTAATTAAGGAAGCCTAAAATAGAGGCCTTGAGAAATAAAGGCACAGGCTCTACCACCACAGAAAAGAGATTTTATTCATTTCGGCAAATAAAACTTAGCATTTCCTGATTCTAGTATTCTAGCAATAAAAATGGATTCCTGAGCCCCACTCCAGACTATTTTATCAGAACCTTCCCTGGTGGCGCAGTGGTTAAGAATCCGCCTGCCAATGCAGGAGACGAGGTCGAGCCCTGGTCCGGGAAGATCCCATACGCAGCCCATGTGCCACAACTACTGAGCCTGTGCTCTAGAGCCTGCGAGCCACAGCTACTGAGCCTGCGTGCTGCAACTACTGAAGCCCGCGTGCCTAGAGCCCGTGCTCCGCAACAAGAGAAGCCGCCGCAATGAGGAGCCAGCGCACCGCAAGGAAGAGTAGCCCCCACTCGCTGCAACTAGAGAAGCCCATGTGCAGCAACGAAGACCCAACACAGCCAAAAAATAAATAAATAAATAAATTTATATTTTAAAAAAACCCTTAGGGAAAGGGCCGAGGTGTATTTTTTTAAATTAATTAATTAATTATATTTCTGGGTAATGAGTGAAGATTCTGTGAACCTCTAAAATCTTACCAGCTTTTGGAGGAAGATACAGGGAAGTAACGAAACAGTAGTGGAGATTAGGGTATGAATCCTGGTTCAGCTGTGACCTTTGGCAAGTTACTTAAACTCTCTGTGTCTTGATTTTCTCAGCTGCAAAACCGGAATGCAGATAACAGTACCTCACTGAGTTGCTGTGAGAATCAGATGAGAAGGTGGCTGTGAAAGCACTTTGTAAAGTTCTATACAATGTTCTCAGTATTACTTTGAGTCTCATACCACTTACAGACAGGAGCCTTCTTCTTTTTTTTTTTTTTTTTTGGTCCTTATCTTTTAAAATATAAATATTGAGTTCCTGTTATGTGTCTGGCAGGATCAATGTCTGCTGGTCTGAAGAATCAGTGTTCAGCCATGAAAAAGAAATGTCTTTATTCAGAAGATACAGTGATTCCCAACAGAATGATGACTCTCTTAAGAGGCTGTATGAGAATCTCTGGTGGAGGAGAAGGTCAGAGTTTTTCTGTTTATCAAAAAGAGCCTTGGGTTAAAAAAGAAAAGATTGAAAAACACAGTTTTCAAATCAGGAGACTTGGGCTCTATTTCTCTTTGTTTCTGACTCAGTATGTGACCTTTGTCAAATCCCTGCTTTTTCATAGGCCTGTTTCCTCATGTGAAAAATCCAGTGCTAGATTGGATGACTCGCTGACTCTAACCTACAAAAATATTTTTCACTTAGCAAGTCACAGTGTTTACAATCCTGGGAGGTAGAATCAAGCATAAAAGGAAAAAGTTTTACATAGAGTGGAGACATAAAATGTTATGTACTTTTAGTTATGTAGTTCACAAAAGGTAAATAACTCAAGAAGTCAACTCAAGTAAAACTATTTGAGCTGGAAAATTGTATTTGACTTTTTTTTTCAGCTTTGGCAAAATTTTACTATTTCATTGCATATTTTTAGACTATTATTTGTAGTTATTATAGTCCAAGGCAAATAAATTTCCCTTTCTACAAATCTTCTACAGCTTTCAGTATCCAGGTTTGTCCTTCATTATCCTCTTTCACATTTTGGAACAATCTAGATACTTTTTTTTTTTTTTGGCTGCGTTTGGTCTTCGTTGCTGCGTGCAGGCTTTCTCTAGTTGCGGCAAGCAGGGGCTACTCTTCGTTGCAGTGCACGGGCTTCTCATTGTGATGGCTTCTCTTGTTGCAGAGCACAGGCTCTAGGTGCTCGGACTTCAGTAGTCACAGCGCGTGGGCTCAGTAGTTGTGGTTCGCGGGCTCTAGAGCGCAGGCTCAGTAGTGGTGGCACATGGGCTTTGTTGCTCCGCGGCGTGTGGGATCTTCCCAGACCAGGGATAGGACCTGTGTCCCCTGTATTGGCAGGCCGATTCTTGACCATTGTGCCACCAGGGAAGTCACCAACCTAGAAACTTTATTTCAAGTGTGAAACTAATCTTTTCCCTTTAATAAACAAGAACATATGCCATTCATTATCTTGTATTTGACTTTCTTTTCAAAGCACCATTAGCCTATCAGAAAAGAGCTGAAAGTAGGTGTGATATGGAAATATTTTGTTCCACAAACCTGATAAGAACACAAGTATTTGCCATCACTCTCCTGATAGAGGATCCATATTATCACAGGGAAAATCTCAAATGACTCTGTGCTTCCAAATTCAGAAGTTAAGGGAGGGGCCTGATAGGAACCTAACCAGAAGTTTCCCATGAAGTACCAAGTGAGAGAGAAGGGTCTTAGTATGCATCTAGAGCCTCACTGCTCTTTGCCCAGACACCAAGCTCTGCTCCATCTCATGGCTACCTGGTCATACCCTGGAGCAAAGACATTGTCCCAACCTTTGAGTTTCAGGTCAGGGAATGTACCCTTGTAAAATGGAACATGCTCCTTTGTCAAACAGCCACATGGTTCCTAAAGAATGATCTTTTACATTTGAACCTTTCTAGCACAGATGATACTTTATTTAAACATGACACTCCTCTGTGCTCAAGTACCAAATGGAAGTCTTGGTATATCCCCATGGTATAAGTTCCCCAATTTGAATAACACTGTAAGATTTATACCATCAAAGAGCCTAGCACAAAGTTAGTGTCCCAATACAGGCTTGTTGGGTACTGATCCTAATAATCCAGGTACATTCTGACCCACAGAGCATAGTTTGGGGGTGATGCATTGAAACTACCAAATTCATGTTGCCTGTGTGATGAAACCATTACCAGTCTGATGCCAAAGCCACATGACCTTTGCTTACATTTGAGAAAAAGTTAAACTGAGTTTTGTACACCTCCCTTTGTTTTGTACTTTCTAGGACAAAGTCTACATTCTTCTAATCAGGCATCTCCTGAGAATTCCTTCTAGGACACTCAATCAGTTGGATCAACCATTGTGTAAATTTGTAGAATTTGTGTCTATTAACACTTCTTTGTCAATTATAATTTGCTCTGATTTTATGTCAGATTTTCTGAAGACACCATCCCAGCTTTCCGCCAAGCTAATGTAGTTGGAAGATAAATACTTAATCAAGTATTTACTGAATTTCTACTGTGTATTCAGCCCACGTTTATAATGAAATACCTGCCTTCAAAGACTCATAGTACAGTTGGGAATACAGACTAAATACACAAAACATCGGCCCATAAATAAGACTGAATACTCAGTTGTCCTTGGAATGATAGAATATATTATGAAACAATATAAAGATATTCCTATGTCATCATACCAGTGGCACATATCTTTGTTTTACTTACTATCTTATCTTTCCCCACTAGAATAGAAGCTCCATGAGAGAAACTTTTTTGTTTTGTTCAATGCGATTTCCTCAGTGCCTGGCATGTAATTGGTACTCAATAAATATTTGTTGACTGAATGAGTAAGTCAAGTTTTTAGAATGGACAGAGAAAGGGAAGGCTTCATGGGGTGCCCCCAGATGAGCCTTGGCTTAACAATGCTTTTATTCAGCTTGCTATATAGCAATCTATAGATTTTAGCAACCAACTTCTTAATTTCTATAATAAGAAGAAAATGTGTATATAATTGAAATAGAAGTTGGGGTGGAACGAAACAAATTTAAATTGGGTGTTAAGAGTCCATGTGACCTGCTTAGCTTACTGCTACAAGAAGTTTGTCCTAGAATCAGTGGTTTTCAAGCATTGTTTTAAAGCAGAACAACTATATTTTCTCTTTTAAAAAATTTATTTATTTATTTATTTATTTATTTATTTTATTTAGTCTGCACCAGGTCTTAGTTGCAGCATGCTGGATCTTTGTTGCGGCATGCAGGATCTTTCAGTTGTGGCATGCGGGCTTGGACTTCCTAGCTGTGGCATGTGGACTCTTAGCTGTGGCATGCATGCGAGATCTAGTTCCTGGACTAGGGATTGAACCCAGGTCCCCTGCATTGGGAGAGTGGAGTCTTACCCACTGGACTGCCAGGGAAGTCCCATGACTGTTTTTTCAAATGAAACCACAATAAATGAAACAGATAAAAACAGAGCTGCTCTGATTGACTTTGGAGGTGGCTTGGAGGAGGATTTGGGGAGGTTCATTCTCTTAGTCCCCTCACCCCCACCAAATAGCTTTGGCTTCTGAGGGATTCTAGGAACACAGTTTGAAAACACTGGATTGTAGGAATTTTAGAGTCTCTATTCTCTCAACATTCTATCCATGAAGGCAGCTGAGTTAAGACCTGGGCTCCCTTCTGGTCTCTGTCACTTTAAGCTGAAGGAGTACCAGGAGTCAGCACCCAGAGAGACAAAAAACCTATGTGGTCTGGGCCAAGGCCAATGCCCCCCTTTTCATGGCCAGACCCGGGGAACTAGAAGCCACATTTCTCTGATCCCAGACTGAAGAGGGCTAAATAACTGACTCTGGCTTGCATGTCGTCGTTCCCCCACCCCCTCCGTCCCCACCCCCTCCTCCGCCAGCTCAGAACTGAAGGTATCCAAGCTCACTTGGCAATTTCTCTGGGCTTTGGAGTTTATGAGAATCTTATATACAAAGTAAATACTCTGTCTGGTGCCAACCCAGATGGGAAAAGAGTATGATTCATTTGTCACCATCCTGCACTTTGTCAGCTAGCTGGTTGATCCGCTTTATTTATTTATTTCAAATTTATTTATTTTTGGCTGCCTTGGGTCTTCGTTGTGGGCTTTCTCTAGTTGTGGCAAGCAGGGTCTACTCTTCGTTGCCGTGCGCGGGCTTCTCATTGCGGTGGCTTCTCTTGTTGCAGAGAATAGGTCTCTAGGCTTCAGTAGTTGTGGCTCGCAGGCTCTAGAGCACAGGCTCAGTAGTTGTGGTGCACGGGCTTAGTTGCTCTGCAGCATGTGGGATCTTCCCAGCCCAGGGCTTGAACCCGTGTCACCTGCATTGGCAGGTGGATTCTTAACCACTGCGCCACCAGGGAAGCCCTGATCTGCTTTAGATATCCAGAGAGGAACCAGCCAAACAGAGGTCTAAGAGTAACAGAAGAGAGATTCATGAAGTAACTATTTACCAGGGTGTGCTCAGGTTTAAGGGAACGGACAAAGGATTGTAAAGCACCCAGGGACTAGCAACGGCCTGAAGAGTCATCACCACTAGGCTTGAAAAAACAAGTAAAGAGAGCTATCATCCAACATCTGTTGCTTGAGGAACTTGGTAAAAAATACCGCCACTTCCACGTCGCAAGTCAGGAAACCAAAGATAAGGAAAAGATAAGGAACACAGGATGGGGAACCCCCGTGGGGAGGAACTTATCGATTCTTATAGAATCGGCGGCTTTCAAGACTCCTCCTGCGACCGGCTAAGCCACCGGTCTCACTTTGACCTTCCCAGCCACCAGTAGAAAATGACCAGTTTACTGTTATGAGCTGGAACTACAACTCCCGGCATGCATCTCTCCGCTACGATCGCAAACTTTTCAACGCTAGGATAAAGGAACTTCCGGAAGAATTGTGGCTCGGGACTTGTAGTTCTCCATTCGGTGGTGGCTTGGGTGGGGGGTCGGCCTTCTGCCGTAGCGTGCTCATTGGCGCCCAGGTCACCGCCCCCTTCCCCTCGCCTACGTTGGTGTCTCACGCACGCGCGGCTCGTGCCTACGACCCCTCCCTAGGCCTAGGACGCAGGCGCGCGCAAGCCCCCCTGGTAGGCGGGGGAGGGTGCGGGGGGAGGAGAACGTGGAGGGGGTTGTATGCTAGGTGTCTGTTTAGTAGACGGCAGTGGGGCACGAAGAGTGCGAAGGCACTGCTGCGAGGCGGGTGATATCTGCACTGGGCCTAGAACCGACAGGAGAGTCCGGAGCCAAGCCAGCGAACCCCGCGAGTAGCAGTTGGCCGCTGAGACCCGGAGGGCGGCAGGGGGCGAAGCCCCAGCCTAGGCCCCGCGGAGATGTCGGGCTGCGGCGCTTGTACTTGCGGCGCCACAGCCGCCCGGCTCATCAGCTCCTCGCTCGCCTCCGCGCCAAGAGGTAACGAAGTAGTCCCTCACCTGAGCTCTTGACCCAGCAGTGTCCCGGCCGGCTGCGGCGGGGACCCCGGGGAGGGCGAGAGGCCTCCCCCACCCCGAGGGTGTGAGGAGGTGCTCGGCGCTTCGCCTGGCAACCCCCGCTTTCTCCGTGGCATGGGTCTCTGCCAACCTCTGGAGCAGCTGGTTCTCACATTTGAAGTGAAACCCTCTGGCTCCCCTACCCCTCCCGCTTTCAGGCCCTCTGACTTTGGGGCCAGAATGTGGTCGCTTCGCAGAAACCCTGAAAGAGGCACGCAGTGCTCCGTTGGTTAAAAAGTGTCCCCAGACCCCACTCCGCAGGTGACTGCCGCCTCCCCTGCTGCGGCTCCTCTTCCGGAGCCCGGCCGGGTTCCCCTCGGGCCTGTCGCGGGCCGCGGGAAGGGCCCGGATGCGGAGCCGCCACTGTTGGGGTCCCCCCGGGGCCGCGGGGCGCCGAGCGGGCCGTCCCGGGCGCAGGCCGCGCGGGGGCCGCGGTGTCACAGTCGTTGTGCGGCCGCTCACACCGGGACGTAAAGCAGACTCGCACTACTTTTCGGGGGCCGCAGCAAAGCGCCCGTGGAGATGGAAATTCCCGCAGAAATTGTTTCTGAAGGGCTTAGGTGTCTCAGGGAGTCAGTCGTTTGCCGGATTTCCTAACTTGACAGTCCCAAGTAGTTTTTTAAGGGTGGCGCTTGTTTACCTTTCCTTTCTGTTTATCAGGATCTGTGGGAGAGTGGCAACCCCAGCCAAGAGATTCCGGAAAAGAAACCATTTTTCTCTTCCCTAAATCTATGAATAGCAGACAAAGAGGCTAGATCCTGTTATAATCACTAACTTCTAGATAGATTCGTTTTGTTTTGGATTATCAGTTTATGATCTTTGGATTAGGAAAAAAACAGCCCCCTTTTCCGAATTTTTAGCTTCACTGTAAAATTCTTACAGTTTACTAAATGTTTATTTTCCAACATTTTATTTCACAGAGGGATTCAATGAGATTGTGTGGGCAGAAGCATTTTGTAAAATGGTACATAAATGTAAAGGAGTGAATTTAGTCCCAGGACACTGTTAATCCTGAACAAGTAGACATCCCTATTCCAGGAATATGAGTTGCAAACACTCGAAAGTGACAGATATTTAAATTCATTTATTTGACAAATTTGTTGAGGGCCTGCTATGTTTCAGGCCCTGCTTTGGTGCTGGAGATGGAGGGGTGAATAAGTCCTCATCTTCGAGTTTAGAGGAATAGACAAAGAATAATATTGTTTCTGGGCCTGTATAAGGTATGTGTTCTCTTTGGGCAGGGAAGGCTTCTTTGACAGCATTCTTTGTCTCTATCAATTGTTCCTGAAAGCTATGAGTTATAGGAAGTGTGCAGCTATTTGTTTATTTTTCTTTTCAAAACAACGTCTTTCAAAATTAAATTTATCATTAGGTAAATCAGCAAAAACTAATGACTTATTTAGGAATTATCTATTTGTTTCTCAGTTAATACAAGTTTACTAGAGGTTTTCAGAAATACCAAACCATAATTTTCACTGTAAAGGAGTAAATTAAACCTAAAATATGAGACATTACCCAATATCATTATAGAATTTAATATTTTTATATGACAATGAAACAGCAAATGGTTTTCACATGGATTTAAGACTTTCCCAAAGCTAAATTACATAAAATGTTTGTTTTCCATGGTAGAAACTCTAAAAGTATACATAAGTCTACAAGAGTATAAAGATGTATTTTTTTAAGGCCTGAAAAACCTTGAAGAGGGTTATTTTTATTTAGAATTCTTGGAAAGAGGAAGAGAGGTGAAAGATAGAAAAATCAGAATTGAACTTTAGCTAGTTTATTATTCTTATGTACAGAGTTAAGAATTTCAGCAACATAATTTAAACAAATAAAAATAGTTTCATCAATATAGTCTTCTAACAGGAAATTTGTACAATGAATTAAGAATAAAAGGGGAGATTTCAGAGCTCCTCTGAAGTACAGTGCTATTCTCTATTTCTATTGGTTTATCTGTCATGTTAGACTTTAAAAATTTTAAATGGTAGTTTGAAAAATTAATTTGATAAATTGTCATACTAGACACTGGATCTGTTTTCTTTTCCTGTTGGGCTATGTGTATCCAATTTAATGTGTTTTTCTTCACTATTCTCTTTGAATATGAAACCTATTAAAGTAAAAATTTTAAATGTTTTTTCTACTTGAATTGCTGGTGTTTTCAATATTGATGTATATTTTTTTAAATGTATTTTGCATATATAACAGTCAGTTTGCATTCTAAATATATGCATTCAGAAATGTTTGATTCCATTTAAAAAATTCTGAGTGACAATACTTGGTTTGAATTTGGCTGTGAGAATTGTGTGATCCTGTGTAACTCCCTTGATTTCTGGATGCTTTCTGTTCTTGTCCATTGAAAGGGTGTCACCTCATGAGGGTGTAAATGAAGATTTGAAGATGCTCAAACATGTTGGTGGGCATCCATAATTTTCATGATAGTTACATAATGTGCCTACCTTAACAGTTTTAAGCTAGATTTTAATTCCCTCCCTCCCTCCCTCCCTATCTCTCTCTCTCTCTCTCTCTCTCTCTCTCTCTCTCTCTCGCCCCCTCTTTCGTAGTTAAATCCAATACAAATTAAATAAGACAAACCGAGTAAATGATAGAGCATCTTTATTTCTAGAATAGCACACTATTTCCTAATCAACATTTCTCTTTTCTTGGGCATGTTCATCTTCAGACCAGCAGACTAGTAACCTTAGTGAAAACCTATCAAACGTTTTTAAACTTGAGGAAAGCTATCATAGGAGTGATGTTATTTTTCTTTATTAAGTATTCAGTATTCTTGAAGTAATAACTTGGGCATAAAATAAACATTTGAGATTATTAAAAGCAATAAGCATCTACTAAGTTGCCAGCATTGTGAGTTTTTGTTGAATTTTGTTTCCAATTTGTGTTGGAGGTTAGAGGACAGGTGTTTAAGAGAGCATTTAACTTAATTTGCCATTTCATCCGTTGTTATACACTTAAAATATTGTCACTACAAATATAGTTTTAAATTTTCATTAGTTCTTTTGCTCTGTTTCTAAAATGCAAATTAAAGATTGGTTAATCTTTTAAGCTGAATCATTTGTATGTTTTTGGAGAATGCTTAGTTCAAGATTGAATATAGGAAGTCAAGTATTTAGCAATTGAATAAATTACCCTCCAAGTTCTTAATAGCCCTAAAATCGTTGTACCTTATTCTAATATATATTTTTAAAAAAAAACTGCTCTGAAACTCAAAGCTTTATCCTTATGACAGAAGTTTTGTAAGGGGTTTAACTTTTGACTGTCTTCTGTCATTGCTGTCAAGTACTCTTTCGAAATATACTTCACGTAAATACTTCCCTTTTTGGCTTTTAGGGGTTTTTCACCTGGGCTCACAGGCTTCCAAAGGGCCCAGGGATAGAATTCAGAGGTTCTTTGAACTTTATTTTCACTAATCTGAGTGAAATATAGCGTTTCCTTCAATTACAAATGTAGGCAACAAACCACAGTAGTAGTAGCAATACCTGTGGATTTGTCACCAATCAAAATCACAGATATTTCCATATCACATTACATTACTGGTATCTCAAAATATTGTTTATACTTTCCACTACTTTGAAATCATGGTAGCTACATTAAAAGCTGTTAGATCTTATTTAATTTTGTTAGTTAAGAAGAATATTTTTAAAGAGAAAAACAAATACCGTATGCTAACACATATATATGGAATCTAAAAAAAAAATGGTCATGAAGAACCTAGGGGCAAGATGGGAATAAAGACACAGACCTACTAGGGAATGGACTTGAGGATACGGGGAGGGGGAAGGGTAAGCTGGGACAAAGTGAGAGAGTGGCATGGACATATATATACACACTACCAAATGTAAAATAAATAGCTAGTGGGAAGCAGCCGCACAGCACGGGGAGATCAGCTCGTGCTTTGTGACCACCTAGAGGGGTGGGACAGGGAGGGTGGGAAGGAGAGAGACGCAAGAGGGAAGAGATATGAGGACATATGTATATGTATAACTGATTCACTTTGTTATAAAGCAGAAACTAACACACCATTGTAAAGCAATTATACTCCAATAAAGATATTTAAAAAAAAGAATATTTTAAAAATATTTTGATAACTACTTCAGGATAATTGGTTTCCTTTGTTATGTATTTTATTCTGTACATTTAGAAACATTCTGAATAGCCTTCCCCAGACTGCCAGAGGGCACAAAAAAGGGTTAAAAACTGATTGGGTTGCTGCAATAATTTCTGTGAGAATTTTATATGATTGGTGAATGACTGGTCATTTAAATTGTTTTGTACAGTGGTTTTAAAAAGTGGGGTCCTCAAACCAGCAGCATCAGCATCATCTGGGAACTTGTTAGAAATGCATTCTTGGGTCCCACCTCATACCTTCTGAATCAGAACCAGGGAAGATCCCCTCCAGCCTGTGTTTTAACACGTTCTCCAGGTGATTCTAATGCATGCCCAAGTTTGAGACCCAGAGATTTAGTATTTATAGCATCTTGTTGGTGTAGCCCTTAGATTATATCAATAGAATATTACAACAGCTCTCCAGTACCATACCATCAGGGCCAGCAAAGAAATTCTTAAATTTAGATTTTTAAATGATATGAACATGTTTCTCAGATAGTATTTTCTGTGGTGACTGTATGGTTGCATTAGTTTCATGTTACTTGATAAATTATTTAAGGTGAAGGACACTTTTTCTTTCTATTCAAGTAGATTTTAAAAGGATCATGTTCATAATTTTTATCTCTCTTAAATTCCCAAAGATAATTTCCTTTCAGCTTATTTTCTAATAATACTAGATACTGTAAATTGTTAAATACTATTTTAAAAGATGTATTGTAAGTGGGAAATAATACACTCTATCTGATACTTCAGGGCTAAGTTTTGTTCTAAACATCCAAGTACAAATAGCCTCACATAAAGCTTGTTACAATTGTAGTTTTCTTTGTGAATACATCATAAAGGTTCAATAAAAAAGTTACCCTTGTTACGTAGATTATAATAAATTATTGTATTATGCTACCTTTCATATTAACTTATAATGGATGTTTTCAAGCACACACAAAATAGAACACTGATCCCCAAAATACCTGTCACCCAGCCTCAAGGTGCATTCAACTTTCTGCATTCTTGATTTCATCTATCCCTCTCCTCCATGACTTTTTCTAGACTTGCTTTTTAGATTGACATAGTCTTTAAATCATATTATGTCCTTGGAAAAACATTAATGTTTAGCTTAAATTTCATAAACTACCTTAGATCTCATTCTAATGAGAGAGTAATAGCTAACATAATTTACTGCAAAAAATGGGAATGTTACACTTGAGAAAATTTGAAATGTCTTTTGAAGATGTTTCTTAGAAGGAAAACATCAAATATAGTTTTTTTTTTCCTTATTAATAGTCAAACTTAATAGTGTTAAGCAAAATTTTACACTCTTTGGGTTAGGGACTGGGATATCATAATCCTTTTTTGGTGTTCTTTGTGAATTTATATAGAAATGAGAAAATTTGTTTCCTCTTACTTGTATCTTTCCTGAGTAGTTTGGTGGGTTCATTTTTGTACTTCGTGGAACTGGAGATAGCCTGTGGTGATAAGTAAAGAAACTAGTTCTAACAGTAAAGAAACTAGTTCTAACAGTGTACAAAATTGTGTTGGAAAATGGGAGTCGTTAAAAAAACAGTTATATAATTAAGCAATTGGTTTTGAATTGTTTGGCGTACATAATTTTAAACCAGTTTTTGCATTTGGATACAATATATACATGTGTGCATGATCTTTTAAAAGCCCTAACAGGTGTGGGAATGAAAATTTAAGTCCTGAGTTGTGAATTTTGCAGGGAATAACATGAGGGAGGGAAAATCAGTTTCTTAAATTTATCTAAGTGTTAACCCCTTGGTTGTTTATTACCTCCTAATAGCACTCTGCTGGGAAACTTCCTTTTTGGGGATTCATTAATGTACATTATAGCTTATGCAAGATTCTGAATAGCTCTAGGGTACTGAAGTCTATGGAATTTTGTTTAACCTATTGTATGACCATTCAGTTTTCTTGTGTAGGGAACAGTCTTTTAAAAACCAGCTTGGGAAATGCTGCCTTATGGGAGTATGGCTCTTTTGCCATTGACTATAATTTATTCGGAGGCCTGTTTTGTATTTATATGCAAAAAAGCAGGAGTCAGCAAACAATGGCCCCATGGAACAAATCCAGCCACACCCATTTGTTTACATATTGTTTACACTTGCTTTCATGTTACAGAGAGAATTAATGAGATTGAGACTACATATATGGCCCACAAAGCTGAAAATACTTACTATCCTTGTCTTTTACAGAAAAAGTTTGCCAAATAAGTCAGTGATTAGCCTATGTCTTTTCTAAGAATTTTGACTTCAAATATGGCAAAATGTTAAAATGTTTGAAAGCTGGATGGTGGTTACACAATAATTTTTTATTGAAATATATTTCTCTTTTCTATAGGATTGAAATATTTTATTAAAACATGTGATTTAATGAATAGCACATAACTTTTAAAAGAACATTTGGGGGCTTCCCTGGTGGCGCAGTGGTTGAGAGTCCGCCTGCCGATGCAGGAGACACGGGTTCGTGCCCTGGTCCGGGAAGATCCCACATGCCGTGGAGCGGCTGGGCCCGTGAGCCATGGCCGCTGAGCCTGCACGTCCGGAGCCTGTGCTCCGCAACGGGAGAGGCCACAACAGTGAGAGGCCCGCATACCGCAAAAAAAATAAAATAAAAATAAATAAATAAATAAAAGAACATTTGAAATTTGTTGCCATTGTTGCAGATATTACCCCCATATAACCAAAGAGACAGATGAGTTCATGTCAATTGTTTATTCTCATTGGTAGAAATAATATAAGAAGTATAAGAATATAGGACATAAATGGCCTTTTCCCCCTACAGGTGAGGCAGATGTTGAACTACTTATTTTTCACACTTTGAAAGAGCCATTCATTGTTATGACCTGGGTGGTCTTTCCTTACTTCCAAAGCACAGGTCCGGCCAGTTTTTGAAGATGGTGTCACCAGTTTGTACTACTGCTGTGAAGACTATAGCTTTTTCAACCTCCTTTATGCTTGAGGGATTTTTGTCCCCAGGGGACTTATTGAAGGTGTGTTAATATTTGATGTGTAGACTAAATTTCATTGTATTTTCAGGTATTTCTTGTGGTCGCATTCATATACCAGTTTTAGGAAGGCTTGGGACCTTTGAAACTCAGCTTCTACGAAGAGGTCCTTTTAGAGCCTTTACAGAAACACCAGCATACTTTGCTTCAAAAGATGGGATGAGTAAAGATGGCTCTGGAGATGGAAATAAGGTATTTTATCTTTATTGGCATCTATACACATATTTGAGTTCCCTCATTTAAACAATTAAATATAATAATACTACTCTGTATTTCATTGGTTTGTATGTTTTCTGTAGGAAATGTGAAATATATAAAATGATTCAATTTCATTGAAATGTAGTTTTTTACCTATAGTAACTTTTTTTTATTTACTAGTGCTTATTGATTTTTTTTCCTTAGTGTTTATTGATTGTCATTGCGGAAAAGCTAATTATTATACATGCTGGCACATACCATGTAAAGAAGGAATGCAGTAAATATATGTGTTTACTAGAACTGATTTTATTTTTTTTACAGCAGTGATAATAGAGATATAAATTATACTAATAATTCCATTCTAAAAATTGTAAAAATTATAAGATTACAAACAATATTGTTTATACTTAAGTTACATGGTGGTTGCCTGAAAGTAATAATTGACTCTTTCTTTTTTTTTTTCTTCCACAAACATTAGAAATCAGCAAGTGAGGGAAGCAGTAAGAAGTCAGGCTCTGGGAATTCTGGGAAAGGTGGAAACCAGCTTCGCTGTCCTAAATGTGGCGACTTGTGCACACACGTAGAGACCTTTGTGTGTAAGTATTACTTCTTCTATTGTTCTTCTTTTTCCCTGCCTTTTCTGTAAGTCGTTACTTGCATTATATACATTGTATAAACATATACATTATAAATACATACATTATATAAACCAAAATTATTTTCTTCCTGAACTTACGTTAGTCTTTTACGTTCACCAGATACTAAAAATCTCCTGGACTAGTAATGCTTTGCACTGTGATATAAGGTAATTTAAGAAAACTCTTTGCTTCTTTTTTTTTTTTTTTTTTTTGCGGTACATGGGCCTCTCACTGTTGTGGCCTCTCCCGCTCCGGACGCGCAGGCTCAGCAGCCATGACTCACGGGCCCAGCCGCTCTGCGGCATGCGGGATCCTCCCGGACCGGGGCACGAACCCGTGTCCCCTGCATTGGCAGGCGGACTCTCAACCACTGCGCCACTAGGGAAGCCCTCTTTGCTTCTTTATTTTGCTTACATGTGTTTATTTTAAATTTGGATTTTGTGGGTTTTCATGTATGTAACCATTAAGCTGTAGAAGAAGCAAGGCTTATTTATTCTGTATTTATTCTTCAAATACCTATTAAGCATCTCATATAGCTGGAGATTGTCAGTTATTCAGATATTAAGGTATTTTCCCTCTCTGAGTACTTACCAGAGGTTCTAAGTCCTCAGTTCTAGGAAGTGTCTGATAATTATTAGTGATTCAGACACTAAGAGAAGGAAGACATCAATAGTCCTATTTTTGCTGTTAGTGTCAGTAACTATTTCTGAAATACAGAGATGCTACTGCTGATATTTTATTTAATGAATCAGATAAATCGTTTCCTACATGATTAGAGTTGATGGTAATGACTCAAGAGTAAATTACTTTGCACTACCATGTTACCTGCTATACTATCCCGTTGTGAAAAGATTGACGGTCAGGTTTGGCAGAAGTTTCAGTTTCTGATGATTAGCTAGAGAGGATTCTCTATATTCTAACTCAAATATTGAGGCTTCAGTTACATTTTCACATCTATCATTAATATTAATTGGCCACTGTATGAAAAAGTATTGCATGTAGCATATCTTTACAGTTTTGGAAAGACCTTTAAAGTGGTACCATTCTATATGAGGTTCTCTTCGTGGCTTTGCCTAGTAAGAGATCAAAGAGAAGAATCAGTATGAATGAAAATTAATTTGGATTGCAACAGAAAATGAAAGTGGTAGAATTGGATGATATAACTTCTAAATAACATTTACTATTAACACATTGGTGTCATATAATAAAATTCCAAAAAGTCTGAGGATTGCTCAATTCATAGTGGCAGTGTCATATTACATATGTTTTAATCAAGAAAATTTCCATTTTTTTCCCCCCAAAGAAAGATTTCAACTTTTATAGGCCTATAATTCTACTCTAAAAATAATTTCCTAGAATAGAAAAGGAAAGAAACTAACATTTAATAAATGTCAGTATGTATAATTTTATTCTCACAATCTTATTTTTGTCAAAACAGGGAATATCCTCATTTTTATAAATGAAGTAGCTAAAATTAAGTTTAAGTAATTCATCCAAGGTTATAGAGCAGTGAAGATATCTTATTCAGAAATTCCTTTCCTATTCAGAAGTTCCTGTCCTTTGTACCAACTGGAATTCTTTAGGGATAAACTAGCTCCTCTTGAGATTAAATTTTTCTTTTTATACAATGTTTTCATAACTTTCCAGGTTGTATTAATCACTGAAGGTGATTGTTAACATACAGATTCCCACCTTCCCTAGAGATTATCTAGATTAAAAAACACTATACTTTAGTGTTATCTAATCAACTCAAGGCTGTTTCCTTTGGGAATTATAAATAGGGAGGGAGATGTGGGAGTAGAGAATGTGAAAGAGAAGAGTAAAAGAAGAGTACATTCTTATAAAGCATCTGTTGAGTCAGACACTGCTAGGTCCAGGAAATACACAGATGAGCATGACACTGTCCCTTTCCTCTGGAGCTGTACTGCATAGAAGAAAGAAGCCCCAACAGTGAGGCCCTCTTCCTTGGTTTTGCTGGCCTATAATAAAAGTCTCTCCAGAATGCATCCCTTTTGAATGCTGAGGATCTTCTGTGTCTACTCACTGAAAATTGGATCATCCTGGTTCTAAAGAATTTTGTTTGATTGTGGGTTATTCATTTTGTTTGAATCTGCATTTATTAGTTATTAGTTCATAAACACCTTTTTATGTGCTTTTTGTTTGTTCTTGTTTTTATTCTTTTATGTGCTTTTTAGTCACTTGTAATTCTTTTGTGAATGGCCTGTTTAAGTAATTGTCTTTTTTGTCATTTTAAATTATTTTTAATTTCCAGAGGAATACATATGTATATCTCCCTTTGTAAAAAAAAAAAAAAAAAGAGCATTATAGATAATGCTAAAGATATATTTCTGTAATATGTCTTCATTGAACACATAACTTTTAAAAAGCATAAATGGTTTCATATTGTTCATGTTTTTGCAAATTGTTTTTTTTCCCAACTCAGCAGTGTTTTGAGAGCTTTGTGTGTTAATACATACAAGTCCTTTCTTTTAAATTTTAATTTTTTATTGAGCTATTATTATTCACATACCATACAATTCACCCTTTTAAAGTATACATTTCAGGAATTTTTAGTATATTCATGAAGTTGTACAGTCATCACCAGTATCTAATTCCTGAATATTTATATCACCCCCAAAAGAAACCCCATACCCCTTAGCAGTCACTTTCCACCCCTTCCCCTCCCAGCCTTGGCAACCATTAACCTACTTGTGGTCTCTATGGATATGTCTATTCTGGATATTCCATATAAATAGAATTTATACATTATGTGACTTTTTATATCTGGCTTTTTTTACTTAGCATGTTTTCATGGTTGATCAGTGTTGTATTATGTATCAGTACTTCATTGCTTTTTATGGCTGAATAGTATTTCCATTGTTTATCCATTCATCAGTTGATGGTGATTTGAGAGTTGTTTCTGCTTGTTGGCCATTATGAATGAATAATGCTACTGTGAACATTCCTTTACAAGTTTTTGTGTGTAGTTATGTTTTTACTTCTCTTGGGTATATGCTTAGGAATGGAATTGCTGGGTGAAATGTTAACTTTGTTTATCTTTTTAAGGAACTGCTACAGAGGTAGTAGTTTTATAACCATTTTACAACCCCACTAACAATGTGTAAGGGTTCTAATTTCTCTACATCCTCTTCAACATTTATGTCTTTTTTTATTACAGCCATCATAGGGATGGGAAGTGGTATCTCATCATGGTTGTGATCTACATTTCCCTAATGACTAAAGATGTTAAGCATCTTTTCATGTGCTCATTGACCATTTATATATCTTCTTTGGAGAAAAGACTAAATTTTTTGTCCATTTTTAAGTTGGGTTATCTTTTTATTGTTGAGCTATAAGAGGTCTTTATGTATTTTGAATACTAGACCCTTATCTAGATACGTGATGTGCAAATATTTTTTCTCATTCTATGGGTAGTCCTTTCCTTTTAAATGCTGTATAGCAGGAGTCAGCGAGCTTTTACTATAAAGACCAAATATTAAATATTTTAGACCTTATGGGCCATATGGTCTCTGTTCTGACTTTTCTCCTTTGCTGTTATAGTGCAGAAGCAACCATAAACAATGTAAAAGAGTAAGGATGGCTATGTTCCGATAAAATTTTGTATATGGACACTGAAATTTGAATTTCATATAACTTTCATTGTCATTTTTTTAATGTAGAAACTGTTCTTAGCTCATTGATCTTGCTGTACATATTTCATCTCACAAGTATATTTGTAGTGATTTTTATGTTTTCTTATAGTGGTATTACTCTTGCTTGACTGACTAGAAATAAAATGCCGTTTTTATAGATACCATTATGAATGTATAGAAAATCATCAGAAATTGAAATAGTATCTAAGATTCTTGATTATAATGATATATATTATTTAATTTTTTCTTGCCCATTTAAAAAATAACTTGTCAAACATGAATAGCATCCCTACTTTTATTTAAGGTAGAGCTTTTAGTTGTTTTTTTTGTTTGTTTTTTGGTCTTTATTTCTTTTTTATTTTAACTTAAGGGAGAATTGAGATACAATTTCTTTACAGAAAAGGAAAGAAAGTGTATGGATTCTAAATGTACAGTTTGATGGATTTACATATCACATATTCCCACACCCCAGAAGGCTCCCTCTTGTTCTTTCCTAGTCACTAACCTCTCTTCCCCCAAGGCAACTACTACCTTGACCTCCACCATTAGAGATTGGTTTTGCCTGTTCTTATACTTCATTTAAACAGAGTCATAGTGCATGTTTTGCTTTTGGGTAGAGCCTTTAGTTTTTATTTTTATGTATATAATACTTTTTGAAGGCTTACTGTAATTACGTTTCTCATAGGTTAAGAATAAACTTTCCTGCAGTGGTTTGGAGATTTTATGTTTGACCCTGAAACTTTTTCCAAATCATGAAGAACTTTCATTTAAACAAATATCCTGAAAAAGGTTTTACTAAGGTAGTCTTTCTTCTGTCGTGGGTATATTATACAAGCATGTTTACTGGAATCAATATTCTGTTTATAAAGGAATATAGGATACCTGTAGTAATCATTTAAAGGAAGAAGGTTTGTTTATCCTCTGATAATTTAACAAAATAAGATTTTGCCCCTTGTTTTTAGGAGTAAAAAATATGCATTGCAATGCTTGTTTATTTGTTTGTTTTTCTGAAATAGCATTTTGATAAATAAAATTGAATCCTTGAACTTGGGTATATGTTGAACATGTTTCAGTGTAAAACTGTATTGCAAGTATCAGGTAGAATTTAAGCAACCCTTCAAACAGTAAGCAGAGAGGAATGTTATTTGTCAGTGTTTCTCTTTCCCTTTCACCTAATTTCTTCAGAGAAATATTTTGTTCTTGTGTTCTCAGGCCAGATTTTTCTGTCACACAGCCTGAACTAGATTAGAGGCTTCTCTTCCCTTTAATCCTTCCCCTGTTTACTGGTGCCTTATCGTAAAATAAAGCCACTGTCTTTCCCACTGATGGGAGCTGGTGATAATGTGTTTGGGCTTGTGTTAATCAAAGGTATTTGGAATAGCTTAATCTTTTTCTTTAGGGAAGGAAGCACTAGGTGATTGATAAATGGAATACACAAATGACCCCTAATCTAGTTTAAAATTTGTGGCTAGAATTTATCCAGAATGTATTTTTGTTTGGCCTTGTGTTTAAGAACAGACACATAAGAATTAAATTGGCTGAATTAATAGTTAAATTTATTTTTAAAATGCAGAATTGTCTATTTTTTTAAAATTTAGATTATTTTGTGAAGATTGAGGTGTGCTTGCCAATGCAGTTTTTCTTGTAATGTATGGATAGGTAGTTATAATATTCCCAAAGGACAGAGAGTCCCATGTTTTTAAAAATTCTTTTTACCTGTCTAGTTAGGTTACACAAAGGTAACACAAAAATGTATTACCTAGACCTACCAGCATGTAACTAATTCCTGTGTACCTTTTGCTCTGTATCTGTTAATAGTCTGTATGGGATTCTCTACCATGCGAACGGGGGCTACTCTTTGTTGCGGTGTGCAGGCTTCTCATCGCGGTGGCTTCTCTTGTTGCGGAGCACGGGCTGTAGGTGCGCGGCCTTCAGTAGTTGTGGTGTGTGGGCTCAGTAGTTGTGGCTTGTGGGCTCTAGAGTGCAGGCTCAGTAGTTGTGACACACAGGCTTAATTGCTCCGTGGCATGTGGAATCTTCCCGGATCAGGGATCGAACACGTGTTCCCTACATTAGCAGGTGGATTCTTAACCACTACATCACCAGGGAAGTCCCTGACTCCCCGCTTTGACTGCCGAGGACCCGGGTTCAATCCTTGGTTGGGGAACTAAGTTCCTGCAAGCAGTGTGGTGTGGCCAAAAATAAAAACTTTAGCGAATGCAGAAGTTGAAAGAATTTCAACTGATCTTTTCTCTAGATGCAGTCTATCACAAAATGAAAGAACCTAGTTAAAGTGAACAAAGTGTAGTTTACTGAACTCATCTTTATCATCTATTTTAGGTATAAACTAGGCTGTTTGTTGTGGCTAGTGGAGTGAACTACAAGCATTTTTGTCAAGTACGTAGGTTTCAATTTCAATGAGTCTTTAAGGTTAAACACTATTTGAATTATTTTTCTCTGTCCTTTTACAGCATCCACCCGCTTTGTGAAGTGTGAAAAATGTCATCATTTTTTTGTTGTGCTATCAGAAGCAGACTCAAAGAAAAGCATAATTAAAGAACCTGAATCAGCAGCAGAAGCTGTAAAATTGGCATTCCAACAGAAGCCACCTCCTCCCCCCAAAAAGGTATAGGTCTTAGTTCAGTCTTATAAGCACTTTATCTTGAAAACATTTCATTGCTCCCCTCCCTCCAGTTTATATTGAATCTTAATACTAGTATCTAAACAAGTGTTATAAGTTCTTAATATGGACTATATCTGGCTAAATTGTTACTGATATTTGATACTTGAAATTCAGGCATGGAATCCATTGCTGTTTTCCCATGTCATGATTACTGTATTCGTAGCAATGAAATATAGTTGATGATTATTAAAGTAGTGTTAATGCTGAGTTAATCTAAAATGATATCCTTAAAATAGAGCAGTTGGGGATTTATTTTTGTTAGTTTGGGCCCCTAAATAACACCAGCCTGCAATTTTCCCCCCTTAAGTTAATCTACTTTATGGTAAAACAGCCTCAGGCTAACAATGGAAGCAAGTAATTTTTTCCTGACCAATGTGCCAGGGCTCTCCTGTATAGCACTGTGACTTTTGTGGCGTGGGCTCTTCCTAGGAGTCTCAGATAGATTGTGATTTGGCCATGTGAAACACAGCAGAGTGTACCACCAGCTTCATTGGGTACTTGGTGTACACTTTCTGAGAAGGAGGAGCCCTGCTCTGGGCTGTGTGCCCTCTGTTCTGGCCATATCTCAGATGTTTGCACACTTACATCATTTGTCACCCTCTGCTTCGGTTTAGCTTTCTTCTACTGTTTAGGTACCAGTGCATTTGCCTCTGCAAATGTGCTATGGCAGGTTTAATAAATCATGGGTATAATTTGTGAGGAATGATGATTTTTAAAAACCATAATAAAATACATATGGTCAACGACTATAGAATTTGTCATGTAAAAATAAATGAAGTAATGGAAAATATAGCTGTTAAGCTTTATGTTCCCCACTAATTTGTGTAGACTTCAGACATCTGAGTCAAAGTTTTAGAGAATAAAGTTCTAGAAAATAACTATTTTCAGGAGTTAGTGAATATTAACAGTTAATTTCTGTTTCTAAAAGCTGAAATAATTTATCCCAGGTGCTAAGCTGTTGGCAGTATCCAAGTTTCATCTAGAGCTTTAGTTTCTACCAAGAATAAGGCTTTTAGATTGCCATTTAGATAAAAGGATAGCTTTAAAGTTAATATCTAAGAAGAAGCTAAATGTTTATGAGCATTAAAACACATTGATTCTGGTGGTATAATGGTCTTTATAATGCCTATTTTGAAAAGGTTAGTTTTATAATATGTTGTCTTTGTGAAGAATATTATTCATATTGAGAGAGGTATAAAAAGGATTTTTAAAAATGATTTTCATTAATGATGATAGCTTTAGACCCATGGTGGCAAGTGTAGGTATTCTAATTGACTTTAATATTAACTTTCAAAAATTAGGATCAGTGACATTGTTTATAGAATAGAAACTGGCATAGCAGTAGAAGAGTACAGGGATACTTTGTTAAGCTAGAGAACAAAAGAATTGTGTTTTGTTCCTTTAAAGTTTGGGGCCTCTGAATCATTGCTACATAATGTGTCATGCCCTTTGCATTTTGTTTTGTTTTGTTTTGTTTTGAAACCTAAAGGGAGCAAACATTCATTCGTTTGTTTGTTTGTTTATTTATTTATGGCTGTGTTGGGTCTTCGCTGCTGTGCGTGGGCTTTCTCTAGTTGTGGCGAGTGGGGGCTACTCTTCACTGCGGTGCAGGGGCTTCTCATTTGTGGTGGCTTCTCTTGTTGCGGAGCATGAGCTCTAGGCGCACGGGCTTCAGTAGTTGCAGCGCGCGGGCTCAGTAGTTGCGGAACACAGGCTCTAGGGCGCGCGGGCTTCAAAAGTTGTGGTGCACGGGCTTAGTTGCTCCGCGGCATGTGGGATCTTCCCGGATCAGGCATTGAACCTATGTCCCCTGCATTGGTAGGCAGATTCTTAACCATTGCTCCACCAAGGAAGTCGTGGCATTTTGTTTTGGATGAGAATCTTTGTTCAAATTTAAAACTATAAGTAAATGTGCTCAATATAGGACTTTCTCGGTGGTCCAGTGGTTAAGACTCCATGCTTCCACTGCAGGGGGCACAGGTTCAATCCCTGGTAGGGGAAGTTCCGTGTGCTGCATGGTGCAGCCAAAAAAAAAAAAAAAAAGTGTGCTCAGTATGTAACTTTAATGTGCATATTTTGTGGTAGCTCATAGTAAGTTGTTCATATCTAATCATTTTTCAGATTTATAACTACCTCGACAAGTACGTTGTTGGCCAGTCATTTGCTAAGAAGGTGCTTTCAGTTGCTGTATACAATCATTATAAGAGAATATATAATAATATCCCAGCTAATGTGAGACAGCAAGCAGAAGTTGAGAAGCAGACATCATTAACTCCTAGAGGTTAGTGTTTTGATAATTGACCAAAATAGAGATTACTGTGCTTTAGAGGTAATCCTTATTTGGAACTCTTTGCTTTTGTCTTAAAATACTTTTAGTACACTACAGCATTTTTCAAAATACAGATCACTTCCCATTAGTGGTTCATGAAATCATCAGTACATTGCCAGCAGCATTTAAAAAAGAGTTAATAAGTGTGAGTAGAAAATACCAGAGTATGTTAACAACTTAAGTATTATGTCTTAAAACTTTTGTTTTCAGTTATATGTACATGGGTTCTGGTATACAGATTGAGACATCATTTCTGAATTGTAGACTTGACCACAACTAGTTCCCCATGACTGGATCATTGCAGTGCTTGAGTTCTTCTCTTTTGGGTTCAGGATACAGAATTTCATTTGCCTAAGTCAGAGATATATGGAGATGATAAAGCTTACAGAACATTTTCAGCACTCTTTCCTTTTAGTCCCCAGCTACAGAGTGCAAGGTTCAGGGCAAATTTGTAAGTGATTCAAAGTATAATTCCTATTAATGGTAGATTCGAATGTACCAATATACTGTGTAATGTCAACTTACTGTGGACAATATTGTGTGTGATATTAGTAGAATGATTTTATTTAAAAAACTATGAATAGAGTACAGTGTAAATATTTTAAGGGTTTTTTTTGTGTGTGTGTGTTTTTTTTGGCCAGGGAGCTGTAATTTCTGACTCGTCCTACAGTGTATCATTTTACATTCTTTTAGTCATCATTTTACAATTTTAGGGAGTTCTGCTAAATACTTTTAGTATTAAATTACTTTTAGTAGCTACTAAATGTATGACTGATTGGCTTAATGAAGACACTTGTTCTGGTTGAACTTACTGCAAAATAGTCATGTAGTAGGATCAGTTACTTTTTTAGAAAGTATAAGTCATAGTAACTATTGAAAGACTTGGAACCTTCATTTTTATAAGGTCCAAATTGCGTTGTTTAGTCATGGAGCAAAATGATTTTTTCTGATTCCTTCAGTTAACAAATTAATAGTTAAGCTCTTCTAGGTGTTGGAAAAGCAAATGGTTACATGGTATTTATAGTATGAGGGATTTAAACTCTTATTAAAGACCTAAATTATTACTACTCTTTTCTTAAAATAGATAGCAGCTTTGTATTTGACAAATGTGAATATTAGCAACTGGACAGCCATCATTAAGCATCTTTGGGGTTTTTTTAATATAGAAAGGAGGTAGCATATAAATTCTTTGATAATATGAAAAGCTGAAAGGACGTTAATGAACATATTCTTTAAATATATTTGCAAGAGGGCAAGAAGTGGAATACTCCTTGTTTGTTCCCCTAAATTAAACAAATATATAATATTTTCACATTGCCATTTTCATCCTCTTTCTTAGAGTTAGAAATAAGAAGACGGGAGGATGAGTACAGATTTACAAGTAAGTGACCTCTCTTCAGGTCCTCCTCTGTAATCATTCTTCCTTTTGAGATTTACCTCAGTGAAGTTTGTCAGCAGTAGTAATGGTAGACATGTATTTGCTTGTGTATTACTAAGAAAGATATTGTATATTATCTAAGCCTGTTTGTTATACATGGTATATATAACTTAGGAACAGTTTCATAGCTAATTTGTATAGTTTGTAGATGTTGGGTTATTTTAGATACTTGATTTTATCTTTTCTGTTGTGATATTTCTTAAAGCATAATGTAGAGAAATAAAAAGTATATGCAGTTTTTCTCTAGATCTGCATATTAACAGAAGTTGTATTTTTAAAAATCTGTAGCTTGAATATTATATCCTTTTTTAAAAAAAATCATACAATTAGAGTTGGTCTGCCTGTAAGTGACAAATTTTAGGGGAGGCAGATTATCTTCCAGCTACTCTTTGCCAGAAACCACACTGTTTATTTTTTGGTGTTTATGAAACTTAGTGTAGACTTGCTAATTATACATAAGCACCAGTTCACTGTTGCGAGCCCTAGACTGCCCCTATAAGCATCAGACGGTCTGATGGAGGGTGTGGAAGGACCTGATACACCAAAGATAGTGGCCCTTCTGATGTCTTGAACCCATTCTTTGGAGGTAGATATAGCTGCCATACAGAGGGAGAAGGTTCCAAAGTTATCATAAAAAGATTCATGTTGTCACAAAAGACAAAAAACAATAGATAAGCCAGTATGAACATTTTTCACTTAAAAGTTTGATAATTTTACATTTGCCTTTGAACCAAACAGTATTATACATCTACTATTTGAAGTGTACTATATATTCAGGATGAGCTATGAGAACATAACTAGTTTACCAATTCTGGCATGAGATTTATTAAATGTAATAAAATATGCTATCAATATATATTTGTAAATTTGGGCAGGTGGCTGATGAAGCTACTATGAATTATTAAAGAAAAGTCTATAGTGAGTATTTTGAGAAAATATATAGTGATTTTTTTTAAATGTATGTAGTGATTTAATATAATATAAATGTTAACAAGTAACAGTATTTAAGAACTTAGGCAAAATAATTTGTAATTACATATATTGATTGACTTGGAAATTAATATTTTGAGAGCTTATATAGAATTTACTTTCATGTATAGTTTAGTCTTCTCCTATGTGGGGCATTAGTTTTTAAAGTTAGGGCATTAGGCCAAAGTCATATATAATTAAAATATTCTTGGATGTTCCTTTGGAAATCACATATTAGAGACTAACATATGTCTTTTTAACATGTTAAGATTGATGCTTTTTTCCTCCATCATTGGAACATAAAGTTTTTCTGAAGTTAAGCATGAAATGAAATAGTTGGCTTGCATATAAGGGCTATGTTATACAAGTACTTAAACACAAGGAAACGGTAATACTAATAGTAAATTCTTCCAAAGCACATATAAAACTATCTGCCAGGCACTGTTTTAAGTGTTTTACATGTATATACTCATTAATCTTCCCCAAACCTATGAGACAGAAACTGTTATTTTCACTACCATTTTACATATAAGAAAATTGAAGCACAGAAATTTTAAGTAGTTTGCCTAGGGCCATATAGCTGATGAGCTGCACACAACTAACTATTCTAGCCTGCTTGCTCATAGTCCTTATTATAGAGAGCTGCCTATGTAGTGAGAGATATGCAAGAACAGAGACTTAACTGAAAGAACAAGAGAGTTATCTCAAGTTTACCCTGGGGCATATTTTCATAAATGGAATGACAAACATCATTTGTTCTGTACTATTTAAATTATTCCTTTTTTAAAAAAACTTAAATCGTAGAGTAAGTTAAATACATGTGTCATATGATTTCACTATAGTCAGTATGCTTCTGGTGATTTTGTTCAAATTACCTAAATCATCTTTTCCCCATTGGGCAGACCTACTTTTCAGCCAAGCATCTTCTTATATTGTCACAATTCCTAACTAGATTTTGCTGAAATTAAAAAAAAACTTTGCTTTTTTTTTTGTTTAGTAGGGACAACTATCTAACTGAACTAATATAGACTGCATTTTTTTTTTGCCTAATGTGAATTGTACTGAGACATAGCATTGTGATTTATTCGCTGATCATTAACCGTCAAATGGAGCACAATTTAATTAAATTCAAATGTTTATTGAATGCCTATTATTTTTGATGACTAGAATAACCCTTTACCAAAGGGTGTGACCCAAAGATAGTTTGAAAGTGACAGCCAGATAGAATAGGACAATAATAATTTGTCTGCTGAACATCTGTCTGTTGGTTTGATTAAAATAATAAAGCATTGGAGGCTTCCCTGCTGGCGCAGTGGATGAGAGTCCACCTGCCGATGCAGGGGACACGGGATCGTGCCCCGGTCCGGGAAGATCCCACATGCCGCGGAGCAGCTGGGCCTGTGAGCCATGGCCACTGAGCCTCTGCGTCCGGAGCCTGTGCTCCGTGACGGGAGAGGCCACAACAGTGAGGGGCCCATGTAGCACAAAAAAATAATAAAATAATAATAATAAAGCATTGGAAAATACTGATATTCTTAGAAACAACCTAAAAATAAATCCAGAAAATATAAACAAGTATGATATGAGCACAGATACCTTAAATGCTGAGAGCCACGAGCAATATGGATAGTTACAAATCTGGCTAATTGAAAAGAGTATTGGGATTCTTTCCTTCAGCCAAGAGAGAGTGAGAATAAGATTTTTTTAAAGGGATCCAGCTGATAAACTGTTAGTTCGCCAAAAATATGATTCCCATATAGTTAAGATTATGCCTCTAATAAACGAACTGCAGTGATCCAGTTGAGATCCTGTAAAATCAGGAATTCAGATAGGGCCAGGGATAATGAATCTTACCATAGTTGGTTTCTCTGGTAGACTCACAGGATCATTTTTAAATGTGGAAGAGACTGTTTAAAGGTCATATGTCTCAGTATTTTCACTAAGGAAGCAGGCCCAGTAAAGCTAAGTGACTTGCCATGCTCCTACAATAGAACCGAGACTAGAACCCAAGTTTCCTATTTCTCAGTTCAATGTTTTTCCCTTTCTCTACAGCCCGCTTACTTTCATTTGTCCTGAAAAAAATAATATACCTTTGTTTATCTTTCAAAGTGCCTCCGAATCAATTGTGTTTTGTTCTTTTTTTATTATTTTTTATTGGCTGTGTTGGGTCTTTGTTGCTGCATGTGGGCTTTCTATAGTTGCGGCGAGCGGGGGCTACTCTTCATTGTGGTGGGTGGGCTCCTCATTGTGATGGCTTCTCTTGTTGCGGAGCATGGGCTCTAGGCACGCAGGCTTCAGTAGTTGTGGCATGTGGGCTCAGTAGTTGTGGCTCGTGGGCTCTAGAACACAAGCTCAGTAGTTGTGGCTCACAGTCTTAGTTGCTCCATGGCATGTGGGATCTTCCCAGACCAGGGCTCAAACCCATGTCCCCTGCACTGGCAGGCGGATTCTTAACCACTGCGCCACCAGGGAAGCCCTTGTGTTTTGTTCTTAAACACAGGCATAGAAACACAAAGTGTACATATGACTTGCTCAAGATCATATAGCTATTTAGAGGCAAATAAAGGACCAAAGCTAAAGCTTTCTGACTCCTAGCACTGTTCTCCTATTATACTGCCTTCTTTTCAGTAAAAGTATATTCTTCATACAAGTTTATATAAATAAGGAAGGTAAAAATAATCCATTTCCTTTGCTTAAGGCTCCCTGAATAATCATTGTGTACTGTACATTTGTCATTAGATAATTTGAGGTTTTCTTGCTTTATAAGTAAGGCAAAATGTCAGAATATTTAAATTTTTTCTAAATAGGTAATTGGTTTTAGATGTAAGGTTTTATTGGGCATTATTTCAAGTAAAATCAAATGAAGCTCTAATAATTCCTTTGGCATTTTTTCAGAGTTGCTTCAGATTGCTGGAATTAGTCCACATGGTAATGCTTTAGGAGCATCAATGCAGCAACAAGTAAACCAACAAATACCTCAGGAAAAACGAGGAGGTGAAGTATTGGATTCTTCCCATGATGACATAAAACTTGAAAAGAGTAATATTTTGCTGCTTGGACCAACTGGGTCAGGTAAATAACTTACTGAAAAATCACTACTCATTAAAAAAAAATAGAATATAAATGATTCTGTAACCTGTGTCTTATGACTGGGGGATTCTCACTCTTAAGAAGAACATCTAAGGCCAATCTTATGGTAGTTATAAAGGACTTAGAACTGAATTTGAGGTGTTGGTATTGCCTTTAGGCCAGTCCCTAATATCTTAACAGGAATAATGAAAATAGCATACCATTATATCTGAGTAATAGTAGAGAAAAGATGTAACACTAATTTTTCTTATTATACATTCTTCATATTTAATTTGTTTTGCATTTTTGTAGAGAAATTCCATGACAACACTTATAGTAAATTTTTACTTACTGTTTCTATTTGTAGGTAAAACTCTTCTGGCACAAACCCTAGCTAAATGCCTTGATGTCCCTTTTGCTATCTGTGACTGTACGACTCTGACTCAGGCTGGATATGTAGGTGAAGATATTGAATCTGTGATTGCCAAACTGCTCCAAGATGCCAATTATAATGTAGAAAAAGCACAACAAGGTATGTTTCAGTGTAGTTTGTCCCCAGATATAGTCTGTTGGGGAAGCAGTCTAATAGCAAGAGAATATAATTTTTATTTTGACTCAAGGAGTAAAATTCTATAATTATATAAAAGTAGGTATGTTAAAACATTTTCTAGCATACTAAGGGCCACAAAGTTTGCTTTGCCTTAATGTTATAATATGGCTACTAGGGTGAAAACAGGCTAAATGACTATTCCATTAGATCCTTAATACTATCATTGTTTTTCCTGTTCTGACTTTCCTCTATATACTCATAATGCTGGGGTGGGGTAAGGGAGGGGACAAGGACAAGTGCAGGAGAGTGCAAGATGTATATAGAAACAAATTAGGCTGTTGACTTAGGGGATGTCATAGATGCTGCATTCCTCTTTTCCCTATCTATCATCTGTCCTTGTTTACACGAAGAGCTTGACAGCTTCCTGTCCAAATTCCTTTAAGACAAGAATATAGATGGGAAAAAATAAGCTAAAATTTTGCTAATACCAGCCCTGTATCCACCTTCTGCTTTCACACTATGCCTCTATCTCAGCTTCTTAGAATAAAGAACCTGAAAACATTAGTGGGGTAGATAACTATTGTCATAGAGAATTGGTTATTATACCCAAGTGATATTCTATAGAATAAATTATAAAACGTTTGCACAAAATGATGAGTGGGAAAGCTAGCAGTGTATTTTTATAGTATTAAGCCATTGTATATGTTAAGTGTTAAAGATTAAATAACCTTGCTCTCTAGCTACTTAGTCGTTTAAAGCTGAGTTATCTTGTGTATATCTTTTTCATATTATAAATAAATAGAATTCTCCTTAAATTATAGGAATTGTCTTTCTGGATGAAGTAGATAAGATTGGCAGTGTGCCAGGCATTCATCAGTTACGGGATGTAGGTGGAGAAGGCGTTCAGCAAGTAAGCAGTTGAATATTTTGTTCAAGTCCACTAAAAGGAAGGGAATACATCAACCTCCCAAATATTGTACGTTTGGTTTCACATTCAATTAGATTCTGTTTTGTTTATTTCTCCCACTCCAAACTCCATATACCATTTAGTTCAGGTCCTAAGAGAAAGCTGTTGGCGATTTTAAATACCAAATTACCTTTGTTAGGAAATTAAAAATACTTTAAAGAAATAAATGAAATTTAATTTTTGTTGGTTTTATTACACGAAGGCCCAGTTAAACATTTCTAGAGGACTCTTGAAGAAAGTTCTGGTTCTAACTAGACATAAATGAACTATGTACATGTATCTTATTCTTTGCACTTAATTAGAAGATAAAATAGAGTTTTATGCCTTATAGAGTCATACTTAAAGTCATAATAATTTATTGGGCAACTTGACCTTTTACTGGTAACTAATTATGACATAAACTACAGGGTAAGGAAAATTGCTTTTGTTTTTTTGACCAAGACATAGACAGGTACAGTTACACTTATAAAATGTGCTGGATGATGTTTTTTATAAAGGCATCTCAATATATAGGTATTCTCAAAGTTTAACACTAGGAGTAGAATAGAATTTTAATTTGCATGAAAGACAAATCTTCAAATATTTTCAAATTTTGAATGTTCCCACCATGGTTGGATAACATCTTAGAGAGCCATAATTCTATCTTTATGTCAGAACTATGTCTTTACCATCAAAAACAACCTCTTGGGTTGACTGTTTCCTGAATGCATCAGGAGTCCTATAACTATTCCAAATAAATTTATGAATAATTAATGTGATAGTATATTAGATTTTCATGTTAGTTATCGAAATGTGGGAGTTTTCTTCAGTTATGCTCATTGACCATAACCGCATGTTATTTTCCCCATTGAATCCCATTACCTAAAGTATAATAAATAATACGCTTATATGATGATGCCATAAATCATTTATTCTTTATTTAGGGCTTATTAAAACTACTAGAAGGCACAATAGTCAATGTTCCAGAAAAGAATTCCCGTAAGCTACGTGGAGAAACGGTACAAGTTGATACAACAAACATCCTGTTTGTTGCATCTGGTGCTTTCAATGGTTTGGATAGAATCATCAGCAGGAGAAAAAATGAAAAGGTAAGTTTTTCTGAGTGATTACTAGGAGAGAAAGCATTTGAAGTTAGAGGATGGACCCTCAGTTTCTAATCTCATATCTGCTGGCTGCCAGTTGTGGATTTTTACGAGTTAGGTTTTCTTGGAGTATACCAGAAATATATGCCTAGTTATTTTTAAAATTTCAGAGTAGTAGTTTGGAAGATTTCTAAATATCATCTATATATATGGGCGTTTTTAAAGTATAACTTGATGATTTCAATTTTATATTTCATCTAAGGAGTTTTTTATTATTTGAGGTAGCTGCTGTATCAGTAAAAATTCTACTCATTTCTCTTGCCCAATTCACTGGAGCCCAATAAAGAGCTTGTCTCCATTGCTCCTGTCCATAGAGTCTTCATAGATCACTGCTGACATGCACAAATGGAGGAAAGCAGTTTGGAGGTTGGGGGAAGGGTTGTGATCCCACCTAGTTTTTTTTCTTTCTTTTTTTTTTTTTAAATTACCTTTTTTTAATTTTAATTTTTATTTATTTTTATTTATTTATTTTTTTCTGTACGTGGGCCTCTCACTGTTGTGGCCTCTCCCGTTGCGGAGCACAGGCTCTGGACGCTCAGGTTCAGTAGCCATGGCTCACGGGCCCAGCCGCTCCACGGCATGTGGGATCTTCCCGGACCGGGGCACGAACCTGTGTCCCCTGCATCAGCAGGCGGACTCTCAACCACTGCGCCACCAGGGAAGCCCCCCACCTAGTTTTATAGATGTTTCTTAAACATTCTTATAAGCCTTGATTTTAACTGGAACTTATTTTTTTTTTTTTTTTTTTTTTTTTTTGCTGTACGCGGGCCTCTCACTGCTGTGGCCTCTCCCGTTGCGGAGCACAGGCTCCGGACACACAGGCTCTGCGGCCACGGCTCGCGGGCCCAGCCGCTCCGCGGCATGTGGGATCCTCCGGGATAGGGGCACGAACCCGTGTCCCCTGCATCGGCAGGCGGACTCCCAACCACTGCGCCACCAGGGAAGCCCCTGGAACTTATTTTTTTTCATATCCTCAAAGTTCATGCCCAGTACCTATTTACTGATTGATTATGATAAAATGTAATGTCAGCATAGTGGCAAGAAGCCCAAAAACATGCCTGTTTTCCATGCTTTTGTGTTTTACATAATAGCCACAAATGATACCTTTTATATAATATATTCTACGTAAATGAATATATCATAGATCACCTCTTTGCTATATTGCTTGCTTTAAGTCTCCTTGGCCTTGCATGTTTAGTAGTTTACTTTAGTTTTTAGTTTAGTAGTAGTAGCTACTAATGTAATAGTTTAGTAGTAGTAAAAAAAATAAATAAAATAACGCTGCTAATAAATGGTTGCCTGTGTTAATTCCTTTGCATAGCCTAGATGAGAAACCTCTTGTACAGATACTAACAGAGCCAGGCAGTGCTGTTATTCCTCAATAAGGTTAGATTTTTATTTTTCATATTAGTTAATTTATGTTTTTCTTGCTTTTGAAATTCTGTATAAATTAGCCTAATAAATTAGAAGAAATTATTTCTTTGTGTGTGTGCCCTCATACACACGCATGCGTTTGAGAGAGACAGATGGGGGAGGGTGGGGAAGAGAGAGAGAGAACTTTATATTCAAAATTCTGTAACCAAAGGCAAGGACCATGTTCTTATATTTATTTATAATTCATACTTCCAAAAAGAATTTGAAGCTAGAAACATTTAGAAAAGAACAATTAAAAGTATTATTAGTAAAGAGATCAGAAACATGTAAAAGGAAGGTTTAGGTCATTTCAACTTAGTGGAAATTAAGTCACTCTGTTTAGCTTTGAACTTCTTAATGAAAAGTAGGGAGAAATCGTGAGCTAGTTTTTATTGCCTGAAAGAGGAAGGGTATGATGTCTTCATGAGAGACAAAGATTAAAAAAGAGTTTTTCACTTAGATTTTTTTTTTTAATTTATTTTGGCTGTGCCAGGTCTTAGTTGCAGCATGCAGGATCTTTGTTGTGGCATGTTTAGTTGCGGCATGCAGGATCTTTAGTTGCAGCATGCGAACTCTTAGTTGTGGCATGCATGTGGGATCTAGTTCCCCAACCAGGGATTGAACCCGGGCCCCCTCCATTGGGAGCGTGGAGTCTCACCCACTGGACCACAAGGGAAGTCCCTGTCACATAGATTTTTAGGAAAAGAAGACAGAGACATAAGAGAGTCTGCAACGGTGATTTTATAGGGATTAAACACATCCATTTGGCTACTGTTTTTACCAAACCTCATTGAAAGCCAGGAGAACAATATAAATAATATACCTCTACCTCTTCCTAACCATATGAAACTGCTTGCAGTCTTAAGTTTTATTCCTATTGCCTTTGCTCATGTCCTCCCCACCTCAGTCTAGTTGGCAGATATGTGTTCATTTTTTTTAACACAATAAACATTTATTTCTTGCTCAAACAAATCCAGAAGTGTATTGGGTGGTAATATGTGTTCATTCTTTAAGACTCAGTCTGTTAAATGATTAGGCAATTCCTCTGTGAAGACTTTCTTGGTCACCTCCTACCCTCCGTCCCCAGTATTTCCTCTTTTCTTTCTTTCCACTGCTGTAGTTTCCTGTACAGTTGTCCTTCATTGCACCTATGATGCTTTAATACCTTCATGTGTTCTCACTGTAAATAAGTTCCTTTAGGTTAGGATAAGGGCTGTCTTCAGGTCTGTATCCTCAGTGTTTTATAATAATGCTTAATGCTTAATAAATGTGTATCCAATATATAATAAATATGAGTATATATATTTATTACTATATATGCCTATATTGTATATATAATAAATGCTTAATATATGTTTAAATTATTGAATGAAAGGTATTTGGCTTTCTGATACACTAACTGTCCACATACACAGCTTAGAGTATCAGGAATGGATTTTTAACTTAGCTGTTTTCTCATATATCATGTACTTGTTCTTTTGACAAAAGTTGTATGACATATCAAAATTAAACTTCAGACAGTTGCCTGGAGTATAGTTCTTTTATATTGACTAAAGCAAGATCCATACACCTTAGATACACAACTTTTTGCAGCAAAGTTACCATTTTTGTTTGATGTCCTTACATGTTCTTTATAAAATCGAAATTATTCTAACTCATAGGATATTCTAACTCACAGTATGCAACCCCAAATCACGATTTTAATAGAATGCTTAGCAATGACTTAGGACACTTGTGGATAATTTTAAGTCTGCTTGTTCCATAGGCACTACTCCTGTTTACAGTATTACAAAACTGACTTTGGTTACAAAATAATTACTATCTCTGTTTCCACAGTTCTTGCACATTTTGGAAGCCACACTAGTCTAGAGGTCTCAGAAAAATCCTGCAACATCATTGTATGAGTTCTAAGGGACTTCCCTTCACAGTTCTTACTTACCTACTTTTACTAGAATTCATTCTTTGAGAGTTGGTTAGGTTCTCAATTCTGAAGGCAGATAGACCTGAGTTTGAATCCTGGCTTTTACCACTAGCAGCAATGAGAGCTTTGGTCAAGGTACTTAACCTCTCTAAGCCTTTTTTCTTCATTGTAAAATATAAATGATAATACTTTCTTCTGCTTTGAAGAAGGCATGAGATATGCATGTAAAATGCTGAGCACGATGCAGCTTTATTCTGTTATTTGTAATACCTGTCTTTTCTTTGGCAGTATCTTGGATTTGGAACACCATCTAATCTGGGAAAAGGCAGAAGGGCTGCAGCTGCTGCAGACCTTGCCAATCGAAGTGGAGAATCAAATACTCACCAAGACATTGAAGAAAAAGATCGTTTATTACGTCATGTGGAAGCCAGAGATCTCATTGAATTTGGCATGATTCCTGAGTTTGTGGGACGGTTGCCTGTGGTAGTTCCTTTACATAGCCTAGATGAGAAAACACTTGTACAAATACTAACTGAGCCACGTAATGCTGTTATTCCTCAGTACCAGGCCTTATTCAGCATGGATAAGGTTAGATATTTATTTTTTATACTTACTTAATTTATGGGTTTTTTTTTTTTTGCTACTGAAACTCTACATGTGTTAGCCTAACAAATTAAAAAGCAATACTTAAAAAAAAAAAAAGCAATACTTATCTGGAATACCAGCCTATTCCTCACTAAATATGGATCTAGGAATCAGGGAAGGCACGTTGTGTCATATTAGACACTTAGGAGTTGGCTTTATTTTTTTCTTAATTAAAATCGACATTGTAGCTTAAAGCCCAAGGATACATATAGAGAGAAATTGTGCTAGCAGCCTACCACTAACCCCTCAAGCCAGGCACACAGGATTGTCTTTTCAGCCTTGATATTCTAAATGCTTTCATTGTGACATACTAGGTATACTTTTTTCTAAAGTTAGCTCTCACATCTAGTTCTCTGCAGCCCAACACCTGGAGCCATATATCTAATCAGATAGCAAATGTTTGTGTTTTCTGAACCTAGTGTCTCAAAATATCAGTCTCCTTCCCTCCATTGCCACTGTCCCTACCTCAAGTCAATCTCCTTTATCATTCTTCACCTTGACCCATGCATTTACTTCCTAATTGGTCTCTCTGTCTAAAGTCTGTCTCTGACCACCACCACCAAAATATTATCATCTCCCACTTTACTTCCAGAGTGGATCTTTTTAAAATTATTGAACACAGTGTCCAACAAATAGATATTAAGTTCTTAATAAATACTTAATGAATAAACACAAAGCTAATTATTTTACTTCCCTCCTTAAAAGTCCTTCATTGGTCCCCTAGCCTTATTTAGATGCCCCCACTTTGATGCTCTCTTAGCACCATGTGCAAACACTATGCTGTAAATGCTCTTTTGCTAATTTGTCACCACCCAATACACTTAAGTTTCTTGAGGGCAAAGGTGGTGTCTGATTCATCACTCAGTTTCTAATATATAAACACACAGGGGTTCAGTAAATGTTGAATAAAGTCCTAGAAAATCCATGTTAATGTAGAAAACCTCTTCAAGGACTAAGGACAAACTTGTGATTCATACTGATACCTTTCCATAGGTTAATTCATAGAAACAAGTGCTTTTTGAAGGCAAGGTTCTGAAGCACCATGAGAGATAATTACCTCACTTAAAATTTACATTTTCTGGATGTAGAAATTAATAAACAAAAGTTGTTTAATACCAAGATTTTATAAAATCTGATGTTCCAAAGTATTTTGATTTTGGGAGGGTATATTAACTTCTCAGTAAGTTTTGGAATTTGTGGTAATTTAGAGAGACTTGTCTAAAGTTTTACCTTTGTTCTATAGGATGAGAGGGTTAGTAACACTCTTTAAAATGAATATTTTCCAGAAATGAAGTTATAGTCTAAAAATGCTTTAGTCTGAAAGGGGATAGGGTCAGTCAAGACACAAAGGTTCTGACCCTGTGTTTCTGAGTATTAGTGAATCAGTGTACTTAACTCTCTGGAACTTATTTCTTTACCAGTAAAGTCAGGGCATTAGTCTCTTTTTGTTCTAAAAAGACCAGTAATGGTGGTAGGTAGTAATAGTTAGTAGATCAAATACTGCATGGTTATATTAGGAAAATATCATCAAGTATTATCTGAGTTATTTCTTTTGAATATATTTGTAGTGTGAACTGAATGTTACTGAAGATGCTTTGAAAGCTATAGCCAGATTGGCACTAGAACGAAAAACAGGTGCACGAGGCCTCCGGTCCATAATGGTAAGTTGGCATAAATTTACAGAAACTAGATTATTTCTTGGTCTGAATTTTGAGAATATTAAACCTCGATGTTTTCCTCTGGAAATACATCCAGAAAATTGGTCTAATATTTTTTGTGATTTTTTTTTGGTCACAGTATATTTTTCTTTTTTCTAAAAAGGAACTTCAAGGTGTTTGCAACAAAGGACATACAGTTAATATGATTAATATGATTAATGAAATAGAGGAAATCAGGATCATGGGAAGGAGAATTTCAGAAAACTCTACATAGGCCTTTTGACTTAAGCTCCAGAGTGCCTTCTCAGAATCATTGAAATCCTCATTGTTGTTTTTTGTTTGAAATTAAGTTGTAGATACTGTGGCATTTTACCCCTAAATTCTTCAGTATGTTATGAACTCACTATTTTTATTTTGTTACAAATCCTAGAGACCCAGCCTACTTTGAGTCACCACCTACCCTCTTCCTTAGAGTTCTCTCCCCTACTCTCCCAGGTCTGGCTGTACAGTGGGTTACTATTTCCCTGCATGCTCCCAAAGCAAGCACATATTCTGTTCTCTGAGGATTTCACTGCTAAATATTACTTCTCTCATCTCAGTAGGACTTTTTGATTAGAACTACATATCCATCACAATTTGAGATTTTACTCTTTAATGAAGGCCTGGACTTCAGGTGTTGTGACAGGTTTATAAGCATGTAAACTAGAAGAACAGGTGATATAGTTGACATTTTTAGAAAATTTGATGTACTCAACCAGTATTTTCCTTAAGATGGAATATAATCCAGCCCCTACTCATAGGCAAAACTAGTTTTCTTTAGTAAATAACTTTAGATCTACTGCAGCACTTAAGACGAATGCCTGTTTGAAGTCATAGCTTGGTAGAGATGATTTAGGATTAAATCGTTTTCAAATTAAGGATTACTAGTTGACCTCCTTTGGTCATAGAGTATGTCAGGAATGCTTCTGAGTAACATCTGAATCACATACAAAATGAAGGTACAGTCTTTTTATATGTGCATGGTGACCTAAGTAGGCAGAACTACATACAAAAAGCCTTCCCTTATAGAATGACTTCTCTCTGAATTTAGTTAGAAGCTGTTTTAATATGAAGAATATGAAAGCTTTTACATTGACTTTTCAACGTTCAGTTACTGGTGCATAACAGGGACTCCATAATATTTGTTGAGTTGATGAATTTGATTGATAACCTATAGAATACAAGCATTTTATATGTAACCTCAGTTTTCCATGTAATTCATTACTTTTTTATCTCTTTAGGAAAAGCTGTTACTAGAACCAATGTTCGAAGTCCCTAATTCTGATATTGTATGTGTGGAGGTTGACAAAGAAGTAGTAGAAGGAAAGAAGGAACCAGGATACATCCGGTAAAGTGTATTGTCAAACTAAAACAGATTTAAAGCTTAAGATAGGCTCTCTATTGCTATGGTTTATCGGTCTGTCATAAAATTGTATAAAAATCCTTATAAATCATAAAGGAATCAGTTATCTCAAGTTTTCTGTAGAAAAATTTTCTAATTTTGGTTTATAAAATGATATTTTGAGTCTTGAAAATTGATCTTCAAAATTAGTCTCCACTTGGGACTTCCCTGGTGGTGCAGTGGATGACTCCACGCTCCCAATGCAGGGGGCCCGGGTTAGATCCCTGGTCAGGGAACTAGATCCCACGTGCATGCTGCAACTAAGAGTTCACATGCCACAACCAAGAAGCCCACCTACCACAACTAAGACCTGGTGCAACCAAATAAATAAATATTAAAAAAAATTAGTCTCCACTTTTTTCTCCTAAAGGAAGAAGTATCAAAAAAAGATATAAAAGTAATCCAAATGAAAAGACTTAAATGAACTTTGCTGCTAATTCTGTAATTTATGAATTACTTGTTTCATGTCTTTCATAAGACCAAAACTTTAAAAATATTTATTTATTTACTTGGCTGCGTCGGGTCTTAGTTGTGGCATGAGGGATCTTTGTTGCGGCATGTGGGATCTTTCATTGTGGTGCAAGGGCTCTTCACTGTGGCGCACAGGCCTCTCTCTAGTTGTGGTCCCGTGGGCTCTGGCTCTCTAGTTGTGGCGTGCAGGCTCAGTAGTTGCAGTGTGTGGGCTCAGTAGTTGGGGAGCACGGGTTTAGTTGCCCCGCGGCATGTGGAATCTTAGTTCCCAGACCAGGGATTGAACCTGTGTCCCTGCATTGGAAAGTGGGTTCTTAAGCCCTGGACCACCAGGGAAGACCCACATAAGAACAAAACTTTGATGACATAATTTTTCTCTTAGTCGTATCTTATCAGTTGACAAATTTGACATATCTTTCACTGCTTTATTTAACTATTCTAGGGGTCAGTAAACTGTCTTGTACAGGGCTAGATTAATACTTCAGGGCCATACAATCTGTATTGCAGCTACTCTGCCCTCATAGCACTAGAGCTACAGTCCGTAAATGAATGAGCATGTCTGTGTTCAGATAAATATTTACAAAACAAATGATGGGCTTTATTTGGCCTGCAGGCTGTAGTTTACTGACCCAGATCTATTCAATAAATATTTATTAAACAGTGCTTGACATTAATGTTACCTACATAAAAATTAGATTTCTGTCACAACATATGTTTTATGCTTATCTTCTAAGGTAACTTATGAGGCAGTTGATTGTTTTTTTGTTTGTTTGTTTGTTTTTGGTTGTTTTTTTTTTTTTTTTGCGGTACGCGGGCCTCTCACTGCTGCGGCCTCTCCCGTTGCGGGGCACAGGCTCCGGACACGCAGGCTCAGCGGTCATGGCTCATGGGCCCAGCCACTCCGCGGCATGTGGGATCTTCCCGGACTGGGGCACGAACCCATGTCTCCTGCATCGGCAGGTGGACTCAACCACTGCACCACCAGGGAAGCCCAGTTGATTGGTTTTGAACAACCTTTACTTATTCAAAGAGATATAATCTCTCATTTTTATTGTTTAATATTAATATGTAAAGGAATTGTGGTGGTCTGATCATAATTTTGACTAATTTGAGTCATATTGGTTTGATCAGAAGCTTTCCACTTCTTTACCATTGACATGCTAAATGTCAAGCATTTTCGTTAAAATAATAGATTCTACTTTTTTGCTGGAGGAAAGGCCTTCACAGTTGAAGCCTTGTTGTTGATTTATTTCAGTAAAAAATATGTTTGGGAAAACTACTTGTAGTTTTTGGTTGTGTGCTCTAAATGTTTCCCATATTTTACCATTAAGCAATCTTAGTATTAGAAGTGCTCTTAATATTTTCCTTCTTTGTATGTCATTTCTAGCTAAATGGATTAATTTTTTATTATTCATTTTTTTGAGAAGTTGTGTTTACCCCTAAAGTCTTATTTAAAAAAACAAAAAACACTGATGGCTTTTCATTATAGGGCTCCAACGAAAGAATCCTCTGAAGAGGAGTATGACTCTGGAGTTGAAGAAGAAGGATGGCCTCGTCAAGCAGATGCTGCAAACAGCTAAACTGTCAGACTTCTGTCCTGTATATAAAGTTTTCCTTCTTCTGTTTAGGATCGTAACTGTCTCTACAGTCTGACATTAAAAGCATTGGATCTATCTTGGATATCATACATGGTCAGAAGCTTTTAGGATAAAAATCAGATCATGTATATAATGTAACATCACATTGATTTATACAGACTGACATTACATGGACTTTAATGACACAATGTTCAGAGACAAAATGTACATTATTTTGGTTTGGTTTTTAAAAAATATGCTTTAAAAAAATTCCTAGGAGTTCTTTTAAGCAATGCAGGTGTTGCAATAACTGTGGATTTTACAATAATGTAACTATAAATGGGAAAATAAATTCTTTAAAATTGAAGATTGGGATGCCATTCTTTAGTTTAGCCTTTTCTACCCATGTTTGTTTCCTGAAAATATTAGAATTTTTTTCATCTTAAAAATTGGAATAGGTAGTTTCCAAGTAGTTAAAGATTTCATGGAAAAAGTACCCCGAAGAACCTTATTTTGATGATTTGTTTAGCTGTATTCTTAGTCTTATCCACTAATGCATGACACTAAACTTCCCCATTGGACTATAAAAAAAGGCCATTCTCTTGCTGACTTGTCTGATTTGCCATCTTTGGTCCATTTTAGTACCATGAGTGAGCAGATGGAATTGAAGTCTGCCTTAAATCTTCAGAAAAAGACTACATCTAATTCTAAAAGTAGCATTACAGCCATGTGCTGAGCTAAATAAAATATCCTAATACATTTACCTAAAGTACTTAGTTTTTTGTTGTTTTCTGGTGCTGGATATTTGTCTAATTCTTTGGCTTCATAGAATATTAAAGAAAATCTATGCTATCAGCAGAAGGGAATGTGTTCATACTAAAATATGTTATTAACTTCCATTATATAAGAAAACTAAACAGTGGGGGAAATTTGGGGGACTTAACAGTGAAAATTATTTCATTTGATTCCATAAATATTAAAATATTTGGGTACCTTTTAAACTTTTTTCTTTCCCACTATATTGATAGAAGTTCCTATACTGTCCCTTCAGTTCAGCCTCGTTGGAAATTGTTTAAATCAGAGTACCTTTAAACATTTGTTTTCAGTTTTTAGTTTATAAACTCGAGTTTTCCTCTTACTGCCCCCGCCCCCATTTTCTTAGGAAAAGAACCCTAAGCTATTAGCAAATTCTACATCTTGTTGATGAAATTGGGTTTTCTGTGATGTAATAAGAGATGTTAGATATCTATTTATGGCTGGGGTAGGACCAGAAATGCACTTTTGCAAAGTGTTTAAGCCTGGTTGCTAGAGTATAGAACAGAAACTGGTTATCTTTCTTGGTCTCCCTAGTAATGGTTGAAGTTCTTCTCAGGAAGTCTTTCATATTATAACTGTTCCTTATCTTTTTCTTACAGCCTCATCATTTTCCTTTTTGTAGAGTGAAAATTGGAGTAGCTACTAAATACATTAAAGGCAGTCCTCCAGAAATGCACTGGGAGACATTTTAGTCACAACAACTTACATTTGGTTTTGAAAGTTAAAGCATAATTGATGTTTTTAAATTAAACACAACTGAGTATAACTACGGTTTGTATCTTGAAACTTGTTTTGGCATTTGAATAAAACAAAAGGATTAAATGAAAGCCATTGTTGTGGTGTGTCCATAATGCAGTGCCATTTTTAAAAGGACACAGATATCATGAGTGGCTTTATTCTAGAGACTGTTAATCCTGACACATTCATATTCCTCTAATAAATTCTCCTAGTTGTAGATTCCACAGACAAAAAGTCTGTTTATGTTAAACATTGATTGAAAATCCTTACTTAAATATCCTGCATGGGCCCCACACTAGGAATACAGACCAAGCTTTCCAAGAAGTTTACTAGTCTAGTAGGGGAAGCAAATACAAACATCAGTGCATTATAATAATGGAAGTGAGGTAGGTACCAGGTGTGGCACAAAAGGTTATAGCCCAGATGGATCTGGAAGAACAAGTAGGAATTTTCCAGAAAGGAATAATGAAAATTAAATCAAAATCTCAGAAATGTGAAACAACTAGGGAGATTTAGGAGTTGAGAAATAGGCAACCAGTACAACTTCATGTTACTACTCTGAGATGACCATTTAATGTATTTTCTCCCCTCTCCATCTTGCTGAAGACTTTGCCTTTCATTGAGAAACCATCAAAAGATGGAACTCATCTTCCCACCGTCAAATCTATAAATGTATCTGCTTCAGCACCCAACCTTTCTTTCCAGTTACAGCTGAAGGATCCCTTTTATCAAAACTCAGTCACTCCATGTTATTATGAGGGGATCCCATCATCCCCTCTCATTTCTTAAGGCCTCCGGTTCTTTTGTTAGTATCTCTACTACATTATTGGTCTCCTTCCTTCTGAAACATTCCCAGAAGCATCTAAACAATGCCTAGTATTTCCTGTTCTATAGCAAACCCCCAAGCTTATTTTTCACTTGGCTTTCCAACTACACCGTTAAGTCCACTAGCATGAAGATCATGCCTGTTTTGTTAACTATAACCAGCACTTACATGGTGCTTCATATATTTGGTACTCCGTACATTTTTTTAAAATTACAGAATATCTTGTATGCCAGGTTAAGTTGTAATTGCATGCAGAAAGTAGTGGAGAGCTATTAAAAGGGTTTTAAGCATGAGAATTGGACATGACTAGATATGTGTTTTAGATTGTTGGGAAGGGAAGGTGCTGAGATAAATGGAAACATGACTAGAGGCCTACTTGTGGACATTTCTCCAGCACTTGCCCTTTATCTCCTACCATCTTTTGGATCAATTTTTTTTTTAAACTGGAGTATAGTTGATTTACAATGTTGTGCTAGTTTCAGGTGTACAGCAAAGTGAATCAGTTATAAATATATCCACTCTTTTAGATTCTTTTCCCATATAGGCCATTATAGAGTATTGAGTAGAGTTCCCTGTGCTATACAGTAGGTCCTTATTAGTTTTCTGTTCTACATATAGTAGTGTGTATATATCAATCAGATAAATTCTTATCAACATACAAAACATAACTCTCTTGAACCCACATCCCCTCCACAGTAAACTACAAGTTGATCTTGCTGTTTCCAGTTCCCTTCCAGGCTTTGATTCTGAGTGAGATGAGAAGTTGCCAGAAGGTTTTGCATGGAGAAATGACATTATCAGACCTAAGTTTTAAAAGACCACTCTGGTTGCGGTATAAGGGAACACACTATAGAGGACCAAGGATTAAATCGGGCACTTGGGGCTATTATAATAAGCCTACTAGAAGATGATGGATTGGACTAAGATGATAGCAATGTAAGTGGAAAAGTGGATGGGTAGGTATTTTTGCAAATCTGATGAAAAGTGGTATCCCATGTTCCTCAATGGGAAAACTCAATATTATAAAGATGTCTGTTATCCCTATGTTAATTTATAAATATTCCAATAAAATGCCAATAAGTTTTAAGATGAAACTAGGCAAATGGATTCTAAAGTTCACACAAAAGAATAAGAATGGTAAACAAGCAAAATGATAATGAACACTCATAGTGCTTACTCTGTGTTACTCTGTTCATTTAATGCAACAACTCTATGAGGTACATACTCTTATCAACCCTTCTAGATGAAGAAACTTAAGCCCAGAGTGTTTAAGTAGCTTTCCCAAGGTCACACAACTAGTAAGTAACAACCAGGATTTAACCCCAGGTAGACTGGTTCCAGAGCCTCTCCACCTAACCAACAACTGAAGAATGAGGAAGGACTGCATCTTCTATTTTTAAAATATTATAAACCTTTAAATATTTAAGTGTGTACTAGTGCATGAATGAACAGACCAATGGAAAAGAATGTAAAGTACAGAAATAGATCCCAAATAATATATGGGAATTTAGTATTGGAAAAGGTGATATTTCAAATTAGGAAAAGAATATTTAATAAATGGTATTGACAACAGTATATATCTAGAAAATAAAAAGGTATCCATACCTTACCTAATAAATTTTAAGATGAAAACTGAAGCCTTTAAATGTTATGTACAGTATTACCTAATTACTGAATACATAAAATAAATATGTAGAATATTACAAAGTTTCTGAGAAATATTAGTGGTCCCTTGGGAAGTGAGGTCAGGCTCATGTTGGTTCTTCTCATGGTACAGAGCTGGACTCTTACCCAAGGGGTCATCCATCACTTTACAGCTCTGAAAAGTAAAGCTCTAATCATGTGATACTGGAGCAATTGGACATCCAAAGGGGTGGGGTGGGAGTGGGGGCTCAAACTAGTCTCAATACCTTATCAACTCAAAATGGATCACAGACTTAAATGTAAACCTAGAAAACATTCAGAAAAAGCACAGGAGAAAAGTTTTCAGGATCTAGGGCTAAGAGTTCTTAGACTTGACTCCAAAATCATGATCCATAAGAGGAAAAACTGCTAAGTTGGACTTTATCAAAATTAAGAACTTTTGCTCTGAAAAAACAAAACATGTTAGGATGAAAGGACAAGCTATAAAATGGGGGAGAATATTTGCAAACCACATAGGACTAATATCTAGAATACATAACTCAAATTTCAGCAGTAAAAAACCCAAAAAATCCAGTTAGAAAATGGGCAAAAGACATGATCAGACCTTTCAGTGAAGAGGGTATACAGATGGCAGATAAGCATATGAAAAGATATTCAATATAATTAGCCATTAAAGAAGTGCAAATTAAAACCACAATGAAATATCACCACATATCTATGAGGTTGTCTAAAATAAAAAATAGTAAATACACAAAATGCTGATGAGAGTGCAGGCAAAATGGATGATTCATATATCGCTGGTGGGAATATAAAATGGTACAGCCACTTTGGAAAACAATGTGGCAGTTTCTTTAAAAACTAAACGTAACTGGTGTATGACCTAGCAATTGCACTCCTGGGCATTTACTCCAGAGAAATGATGGTTTGTGTTCACATAAATACCTGTATACAAATGTTTATAGTAGCTTTATTCATGATAGCCCCCAAATGGAAACAACTCAAATATCCTTCAGCAGGTGAATGATTACACAAAGTGTGGTTTCGTTTTATCCACACATTTTTTTTGCACACCTTTATTGCAATAAAAAGGAACACTGATGCAAGAACCTGGATGTATCTCTAGAGGATTAGGCTGAGTGAGAAGAGTAAATCCCAAAAGGTTATGTACTGTATGATTCCATTTATATAACATTCTAGAAAGGACAAGTTATAGAAATGGAGGATTAGTGGTTGCCAGAGGTTAAGGAAGGGAAGTGGGTATGGCTATAAAGGGGCAAATGAGGGATCCTGGTAGTATGGAAGTATGGAAATGTTCTGTATCTTGACCATCAATGTCAACATCCCGGTTATGATATTGTAATACAGTTTTGCAAGAGAAGCTGAGTAAAAAGTACGCGGAATTTTGCGGTACTATTTATTACAACTGCTTATGAAGCTACAATTATCTCAGAGTTTAATTTTAAAAATCTAATCATGTGGAGTGAATGGCCTTCCCTGTCCCTCCTGCTTAAAACCCTCCAGTGGTTTCCCACTGTTCTTAAGATATAAGATCCTGGACGCTACGATCTTGTCCACCTCCCAGGATCATCAGGCTCCCTTCCGGCTTTCTGTGCTCCATCCACACTGGCATTCTTTCAGTTCCCGCACCAGACCTACTCCTATAGTCTACTAGGGGGCTTTTGTAAATGCTGTTCCCATTTGGACTGTGCGTCCCTCTCTTCTTTCTCTTCTATTTCTACTATTTAACTCATAATTACCCTTCAGACCTCAGATGGAGTCTCAAATCCTTAGGACAACCTTCCCCAACCTCTTTAAATTTAATTTTCCTATAAGCTCTTCTTGCCCTTTTTTCCTCTTCGGTAGTACTTACATTCGCCGCTGCCCTTTTGCATTTGATTGCAGGACTACTTGATTAATGTGTTTTCTTTACTAGGTAGGTAGTTCTACGAGGAGAGGAACTGTATCTGTTAGTCGCACTGCAAAGGGGCTAGTTCCGCACCTAGAATGCTCAGTAAGGATAGTATTTATGAATTGAAGGGTTGAATGAACGCCCATCCATGCGCCGGGCTCCCTGGATCGGGTGCGTCACACTTATGTCGCGCGCGGTATACGTCACTTCCTCCCGGAAGACACTTTTGCTGGGGACCACTCAGATTCCTGTCACTTCTTAGAATCCCTCCGTGGTGGCCATGGCTCTGCCACCCTTCTTCACCCCAGGTCGCCAGGGCCCGCCGCTCCAGCAGCCGCCGGCTCCCGCTCCCTTCGGCTGTCCGCCACCGCCGCTACCCTCTCCGGCTTTCCCACCGCCTCTTCCCCAGCGGCCCGGCCCCTTTCCGGGGGCCTCCGCCCCCTTCCTCCAGCCCCCGCTGTCTCTGCAGCCCCAGGCCCCCGGAGAAGCCTCCCGCGGGGGCGGGGGCGGCGGCGGCGGCGGCGGCTCCTTCTACCAGGTGCCGCCACCGCCGCTTCCTCCCCCGCTGCCCCAATGCCGGCCCTTCCTAGGGAACGACGCCGGTGAGCGTCCGCGGCCGCCGCCTCCAGGCCCGGGGCCGCCCTGGAGCCCGCGCTGGCCTGAAGCACCGCCGCCGTCCGACGTGCTCGGGGACGCGGCCCTGCAGCGCCTGCGCGACCGGCAGTGGCTAGAGACGGTGTTCGGAAACCCGCGGCGGGCCGGCTGCCCGGTGTCCCCGCGCGCGCCCGCCGGCCCCAGCCTGGGCGAGGTGCGGGCCCGGTTGCGCGGGTCCCTGCGCCTGGTGCGGCGGCTGCGCGACCTGGGCCATGCGCTGCGCGAGGCCGAGGCTGACGGCGTGGCCTGGGCACAGCTGCATGCGGAGGCACAGCCGCTGCGCGCCGAGCTGGCCGAGCGACTTCAGCTCCTGACCCAGGCAGCCTATGTGGGCGAGTCGCGGCGCAGGCTGGAGAGGGTACGGCGCCGCCGGCTGCGGCTTCGCGAGAGGGCCCGGGAACGCGAGGCCGAGCTGGAGGCGGAGGCCACGCGGGCAGCGGAGCGCGAGCAGGAGATTGACCGCTGGAGGGTCAAGTGCGTGCAGGAGGTGGAGGAGAAGAAGCGGGTAAGAGCAGCGGATGCACACGGGAGCAGGGGTAGTGGTGTTTGACACCCGATGGGGCTTGAGGCTTTGCACTGTCATTCCTCAGGACTAAGCCTCTTTTTCCTCACCCGTAGAATAAAAAGATAGTTTACCTTTCCGACCTCATATTTCCGTATTGGTTGCGTGTTAGTGGTGTACAGTACACAACACAAGTGCTCTAGGTGCGCTGCAAAGTCCCATAAATACAAAGTATAGGATTGCATAGTGGTTTTGCAGGGATGACAGATCTGTTTTCTGCTCCAGTGTTCTGTCCACTTAGTAACATTCAAGACGAACAAGAATCTGGGTCCTTGCGTCTTGCCCTGCTCTAGGTAATTTTAAGAATACAAAATAAAGAGAACTTGGGGCCTTTTCTCAAGGAACATATATCCTAATTGGCTGATGGGGCACTAGTGATGATTTTCCCAGGATTCCTTTATTTACAAGTTCAACAATATCCCAAGTTCAACGATGGTATTTTTGAGCACTTACTCAAAACCTTGTAACAATCTGAGAGGTAGGCAGTATTATCCCAATTTTACAGATTAGGAAATTGAGGCATAGAGAGGTTAACTTGCCAACAGTCACACAACCGGTTTGTGGCAGTTTCACTCCTGATTTGAGCCCAGATGGCTCGATTCCAGAGTCTACTGATCTCAAGTTTTAACTTAAGTAGAGGGCCAGGGTGAAACTGGAAATCGGTCAAATAGTTAAGGCATTCTCATTACTTTTGAATGCCTCTAGGGACTTCCCCTCTTCCTCCACTCTCCACAACCAGCTGGTACAGGCTTGTGTCCTCCTTTTGTCTGCTACAGCCCTGGAGTCTGATCCGACTCCCCTCTAAAGTATATTGATGGCAAGCTTTGTCTTCACACCTCCAGGAATATATCAGCGCTTTAAAGGAGAGTACTTGGAGGCAATGCCTTAATCTAAGGGAATTTGATCCGTTCACCAGACATTTAATGTGGGCCCATTATGGCAGGCCCACTACTGAGTGCTGGAATTAAGGGTGAATAGGACATAGTGCTTGTCCTTGAGGGGCTTAGAGCACCATGGGGGATCATATCTGTATAGCATGGTGTGTGTTAAGATCTCAACTGTAGGTGCTATAAATGCCCAGAGAAGGAATATCTAATCCACTGGGGGAAGGTATCAAGGAAGGCTTCCCAGATGATATGGTGACATCTCAGCTGAGTCTTGTAGGAAATGTCAAAGCTAAGTGAAAGCAACATGTGCAGTTCCAGAAACAAGAGTGAAACAGCATGGTGTGTCTGTAATGGTGAAACTATTGTGCTTATTTGACAGATGGGAAAGAGAGCTTTTAGGCAAAAGGATCCTCCCTACCATGCACTGTGAGGGTACTGGAGACAGAGTCCTGTGAGTAGTGACTTGAGGAACCAGGGTTATTTAGCTTCCATGTGAACCAACTTAAGAGTAAGATTGGGTTTTCAGGTGTTTACAAGGCTGTCATATCAAAGAGGTCCTTGAGACTTTAGAGCATCGGGGCACAAACTGTGCTTAGGTTATCACAGAGAACATTGTAGAGTCCTAGTCCTTTCCAACCCCATTCTTTATCTTCCCTGCTAGTCTGAATCTTTGGATCCAGGAGTCTGCATTTTTAATAAGAGAGCCCCAACTTAACAAGGTAAGTTGGAGGCAGATGTTCCTTGAACCACACTTTGAGAAACTCTGAGGAAGAAACAAAGGCAAGAGCCCACATGGAAGCTGCAGAGAAGATAATCCCTTGGCTGGACCAATGTAGAGGGGAGTTGTGCATGGCTCAGGAAATTGGGATGTAGATCCAGTAGAGTCTTTCTTAACCTTGGGACTGTCTGATCCTCTGAAATCTCACGGCCAGGCAGATTTTCTGTGCTGTAAGGTTGTTCCTCGTAAGGTTCCATACTGGGTCTCATGGGCTCTCTTTCTCCTCCAGGAGCAGGAACTTAAAGCTGCTGCTGATGGTGTCCTATCTGAAGTGAGGAAAAAACAAGCAGACACCAAAAGAATGGTGGACATTCTTCGGGCCTTGGAGAAATTGAGGAAACTCAGGAAAGAGGCTGCAGCAAGGAAAGGTAACCGTGGCTTTGCATTTCTTTCCATTCTTTACCCTAACCCCCTCCTCCCCAAAACTGCTGAAGGAAAAATGCTTGATACTTCATTATTTTCACCAAGTAGGGTAACTAAGCTTATCAGCAGTACCTCAGAACTTTTTGTTGTTGTTGTTGTTTTTGCCGTATGCGGACCTCTCACTGTTGTGGCCTCTCCCGTTGCGGAGCACAGGCTCCGGACACGCAGGCTCAGTGGCCTGTGGCTCACAAGCCCAGCTGCTCCGCGGCATGTGGGATCTTCCCGGACCGGGGCACGAACCCGCGTCCCCTGCATCGGCAGGCGGACTCCCAACCACTGCGCCACCAGGGAAGCCCTACCTCATAACTTTTGAAGTAGAAAGCTTCAGAAGATATTTATCCCTGGTAGCCAAGATTGAAAAGGATGTGGGAACCCACTGCACTGTCTTCCTCTTTTTTTTACTTTTTTAAAAAAATTTATTTATTTATTTTTGGCTGTGTTGCTGCACATGGGCTTTCTCTAGTTGTGGTGAGCGGGGCTACTCTTTGTTGCAGTGCATGGACTTCCCATTGCAGTGGCTTCTATTGTGGCAGAGCACGGGCTCTAGGCTCACAGGCTTCAGTAATTGTGGCACATGGGCTCAGTAGTTGTGGCTCACAGGCTCAGTAGTTGTGGCTTGCAGGCTCAGTAGTTGTGGCGCATGGGCTTAGTTGCTCTGAGGCATGTGGGATCTTCCTGGACCAGGGATCGGACCCATGGCCCCTGCATTGGCAGGCAGATTCTTAACCAATGTGCCACCAGGGAGGTCCTCCATTTCTTCCTCTTGACTCATCATTGCCACCCCAGGCATTCCTGGCCACACTTTTCTGAGTGAGGTTGGCCTGGCTGGTCAACTTTGCCCATACACCAAGGTGAAAGCTATTCTGTCTGTACTTGGTGCTTCAGAAGGTGTCGAAAACTTAGCATGCTCCTTCATATACATTTCAAACCTGAAACATTGATATTTGTAGAGGTGTGAATGGTTGGATGGGGCAGGGAGTGCCCTGAAGACTGTATGGGTGTCCCTGGCTTACCTGCGTGTCACTTTTGGACCCAGAGAACCTCAGTGGTCTCCTCTTGCCTCTAGAGGGAGCACTGGTTTTCTAGAAGTTCCCCAGTTGTGCTTTCCATTTTGCCTGCCTGCATCTTTGCTCTTGCCAGTCTGTTTGTCTGGAGGGCCTTCAGTACCATCTTTGCCATTGTTAGCTCTCACTATCCTTCAAAAGTAAATACAGTAAATTCCATCCTTCCCTGATCTGGGCTGAGGTGACCTACTGCTCCTTCTCATTTGCACCTGGCTTGAACAACATGCTGCCTTATTTAGTAGGCTGTAGGCCATTGACATTCACCAGGGATATTTGAGAGTATACAAATTAGCAAGTACCACAATAGCAAATGATCTGCCCTGTGTGGTTTAAAATATAATTGAAAACTGCAGCTCAGATCCTTAATAAAATGTCACTGGGACATGTGCATTCAGTCAGGCTCATTCATTAGCTAAATGATTAACTTCTACATGCCAGCCTCCAGACTGGCTGATTCAGATTCAGGTCTCAGAATCAGATGACCCCACAAAGCATTCATGAGTCAGAGGGAGTTTGCATCTACTGTGTCTACCTCTATCTCTTCTTTATAATAATGCAAAACCTGAGGGCTACTATTTCATATTCCCCTACTTCATGTCCTCCGTGAGCTGAGTGTTCAGTAAACGTATGCCAAGTGAATTTATTGTACAACATAATTTCTATTAGTCTTCCTCACTTTGGTCTGAAAGAAGGAAGAAATTTTAGGAGAAATTAAGATCTAAAATAAGCAGGCTCTGTGGAGTTAACTGACTTGAATGTAAAACGATTTAGTATCTAGTAACTGGTTTTGTTGGATACTTTAAAAGAAAAAGAGCAACTTTCTAAGTTCTCTAACTGTGCTGAGAAATTGAAGCTGGTTATGTAGGCAGGGCCACGTCTCAAAGTGTCTTATTTGCTAGGCTAGACTTCTCACCTATGCTTAAAGCTGAGTGGAACCATTGGAAGATTTTAAGCAGAGATGACAAAGATCAGTGCTGGCAGAGTAGAGAAAGGTTTGGGGCTTCTAGGAGGGAGGAAAAAAGAGAGACTGATAGGGCTATTGCAGGCTGGGCAGGGATAATATGGGAATGTGAACTAAGAGTCAGATGGTGAGTTGGAGAAAAGTAAGCAGATTTAAGATGTGAGTAGAGTGTGCGCGCGCGCGAGTGTGTGTGTGTGTGTGTGTATGTACACGTACATATAAGTAAATAACTTGGGGGAACTCAGCATGTGGGAGCTGAAGGAAAAAAATGACTTTCAGGTTCTAGCTTGATCTATTGAATGAGTGATGATACCATTCTAATTGACCAGGAAAACAAGAGGGGGAACAGGCTTGGGGATGATGAGTTCAGTTTGGGACCTGTTGTGTTTGTGGTGCCTGTGGTACATCCTGGATAAGAGTTTATCAGCATGTAGCTGTAAGTAGGGATGACCTTGAGGAGATTGTGCGGTGTGAGATGAGGCCCAAAAAGACAAAATCCTAGGGAATGTCAAAATCAAGATGGGTAAGGAGGAGGCCACAAAAGAGATCAAGAGAGGTCAGAGATAGGAGGAAAGTGTAGACCCCTTACTTTTTCTGGAAAGTGGCAAATATTATGCAGAGAGATTGCATAATATTGGGCAGGTTACTTAAACTTCTCTGTGCCTTGGTTTTTCCTCACCTGTACGAAGGGAATAGTGATGGTACCGATCCATGGGGTGTTGCAATGATTAAATTAGTAAACATGTGTAAAGTGTTTAAAACAGTCCTGGCATGTAGTAAGTGCTGTATAAGTGTTTATTATTATTATTATCAAATAATATGAAGATTAATAAACATCCATGGGAATTAGTACCAAACAGATTATTAGTGACCGGTGCTGGGTGCATTTCAGTGGAGTGGTATGGGTAGAAGCCACACTAGGCTAGATCAAAGAGGAGGAGATAAGAAAAGCAGACAGTGAGTCCAGCTTATTAAAAGTTTGCCTGTGAAGAGAAGCAGGAGGGATAGTTAATGGCTTGAGGTCCTGCAGGAAGTAGGGAGATTCAGATCCCAGATGGAGGAATCAACTTAAGTGGAGAAGGACCCATTTTCCACTGAAATGAAAATGAAGAGGGCAAGGATGGGTAGTAATGCAGATGAGTAAAGTCAGCGGCAAAAAATTAAGGGATTTCCTGCCTGTTAGCCTCTTTTCTCTAGGGAAAATGCTAGATGGTTTGCTAAGAGTAGAGAAGTAAGGCTTTAGGAGGGAAGTGAATGTTTGAAATAATTGTTGTGAGGAATGAGTGAGAGCCGACCAGAGACGCATGGGAGTATGGCTGTAGGGAGGTGCCATTATGGGCTGAGCTGATGTAACTACACACTGGCACTAGGTCACATAATCAAATGAATCTGCAGTTGGCAGGTGAGCACAGAGCACAGGTCTATTGGGGGTTTGCTTAATGGGCGACCACACATTTTGGTGAAATCTGATATATTAGATTGGAGGTTTTAGTGAAGCTGACAGAGTTTTGGGTAGAAAGTCAGAGAAGAGAATAATTGGGTTTAAGACTTCAGAGGTGGAAACTTTTTTCTGATCATGCCAAGGTCCAAAGACTGCGCGATACTCTAAGGTATGGGTGGCTAAAAGGGAATAAAGGAGAAAGCATTGGTATCTAGGAGCTGCAGGAACTAGAGAAGTAATGGTAGAGGTGGAGGGAACCTAGATCATGTCGTCGCAGGGGGTCTGGAGGAGGATTGGTGGGGGGGTCGTTTCAGAGGGAGTGTGTCGTGGTGGTCAGGAGGGATCCATGAAAGGCTGAGGGGGATGAGCGTGGGTGGTGCAGGCCAGCACACCGAGATGGGAGCAGGCCACACCTTCTCAGGGGTCTGGAGGCACTTTGGGGCTGATGGCGTGTCTGTATTTTTGCTGTACTGAAAGATTTTAGTACTTGCAGCAGAGATTGTATGACCCACAAGCCTAAAATATTCACTCTCTGGCCGCTTATGGAAAAGGTTTGCCAATCCTTGGTCTAGGTAAAGAAATGAAACAAAACCATGAAATTATTATGAAACAACAAAGTGACAGCTTAAATTTCTCAGTGCATAAGAATTTTGTGTGTATTTGGAAAATAATTAGCAATTTAGTAGAAGATGGATTTGAGTTGTAGAGTTTCCATAGGTGGGAATGAGTAGATGAAAATTTGTTCAAGCCAAGAAATCATGACAAAATCTGAAGGAATGTTAGCCTTGGAGATGAAGACAGGAGAGCGAATTCTGCAACTACTTAGCTGCCGTGATTGAGGGAAAAAAGAGTCAGACCTCCAAATCAGGGTGACCAACCATCACATCTGTCCCAGGACATTGGATTTTCAGTGCTAAAACTGGACAAATGAAACATTTGGTCACCCTGCCTTCAGCAGCAGACTGTGAGGTTACTGTGGTTGGTTAAGTGTATTTCTTCCTCACTGTCCAAGTGTGCGCTCTCAGAAGTTCAGACTCAGTCAGAGGAAAAATTGTTTATTAGTTGGGTCTAGGAGTCTGTGCTGTAGGAATTTCACAGTGAAGAAGTAAAAGACAGTTCCTCCCTTTAGTAAAGGAATTCTCCAACTGAAGGATCAAAACCATTAAGAAATAAACAAAATCAAAGGTTAAGTAGTGTGATACTGAAAGCGGAGTTAGTGAAAGTTAGGTTAGGGTGAAATTAATTGAAGACTCAAAAAGATCAAATTGAGCCTTGAAGGCTGGTTGGAATTTGTAAACTCTAACCAAATTCATACTGTAAGTAGGACTTTGAGTCTGCTCATTAGAACATGGATTTGGGGATAAGAAAAAGTTGTATCTAAAATGTCATTTGCATCTCTTTGCCCAGGGGTCTGTCCTCCAGCCTCAGCAGATGAGACCTTTGAGCATCACCTTCAGCGACTGAGAAAACTCATTAAAAAACGCTCTGAATTATATGAAGCTGAAGAGAGAGCCCTCAGAGTTATGTTGGAAGGAGAACAAGAGGAAGAGAGAAGAAGAGAGTTAGAGAAGAAACAGAGGAAAGAAAAAGAGAAATTTTTACTACAGAAGCGTGAAATTGAGTCCAAGTTATTTGGGGATCCAGGTAAGTTCCTCTGTAACCTGTGGAGAAAAGAAAAATACTAGATTGACAGCTCTTTTCCTCATGGATGATCTCCACCTAAGCTAAGAGGTGGTAGGCGACAAATTGGAAGGATCCTTTAGGATTTGAATTCTAAACTATATCCTAGAAATCAAGGATAAAGATGAAACACATTTGATCATATTGTATAATCACAGACTAAGTCACTTTGCCTTGAGAAATATGCTGTACATATGAAGCATGATGACATGGTATTGTGCCTTTTCTTTTTCAGATGAGTTCCCACTTGCTCACCTCTTGCAGCCTTTCCGGCAGTATTACCTCCAGGCTGAGCACTCCCTGCCAGCGCTCATCCAGATAAGGTCAGAGGGGCATTCTCCATGTTTTCTTTCCCTTAGGTAGCAAGAAGCAGTCGACAAAGTGCTTATGTTGTTGAGGTCTATTACTATATCTTTTTTTTTTTAGTTCCTTATGAGTTTATAGGATGTTTCCAAGTTTGAAGCATGCCACACATGTCTTGTTTAGTCCTCATCAATTCTTGAGAAGTAGATGTCCCTATTTTAACAGGTGAAGACACTGAAACTCAGGTTGTGACTTGCCCTCTGTATTATCCCATGCTATAGCTGTTATGTTGACTTAAAGCATTGACTTCCTTTTCCTAATTCTCTTCTGCTGCTAAACAGACCAAGGAAAAGAAACCCTCCCTGTATACTCACCTGTGGAGACTGTTAACAAAGACCCACACTGACTTGTGAGTTCTTACAGGTCAGAGCCAAGAGAGCTAGGAAAAAGGAGTCTCACCTTAATCTGCAGTTACTAATGAGCTGGGTAAAGTTTTCAGCTCTGAGTCTCACTTTCCTCACCTACAAGGTGAAAATGATGGACTAGACTGTGGCCTTCAAATGTGAACAGTAGTACCCTCCCAAATGTAATCTTTTGAAAAATCAGTTTGTATAACAGAATGAATGAATGGGTTCCACAGGCAGTTTAAATGTGTTATTGACTGGAAGCACTTTGTTATTTCTAGACTCCCCAAAGCATCTACTTGGGGCCTAAGTGTCTTCAAAGCCTGATTTGAAAAACCACTGAACTAAGTGCTCTCTGAGGATCCTTCCCAGGTCCAACAGTACTCTTTAGCACTGTTCTGGGAAAAGTGTATTTCTGGTTAATATACAAGTTTTAGCCTTTAAATATATTACAGTGGGTTCTCGTTATTTACAGCAGCTATATTCTATAAAACTGCAAATGCTGAATTAGAGAATACTGAACTGCTGCTCCTGAAGGAAATACAGAGCTAGGCTCCTGTGAGCCTTTGGCCACGACATTTTCATCAGCTGGTCAATACCTAACCTTGTCTTTCTTTTTAAAGACACCTTATTTAATACATACTGTTGATTCATCAACATTGAACTCATAACTAATGGCACTATAACTCATGCCTGAAGGTAGCTTATCTAACATACATGTGTTCTCCATAAGGCATATCACAGCCTTCTAGTGCTAGCTATAGCACTCCAGCACGTGAGCCATTTTAAACAGCAAAATGCCAATAGAAAGCACAAAAATTTGAAGAATGTGGTACTAAACAGACTACAAAAAGGATACTTGTTTACAGTAGGGGAGCTGAAAACAAGAAGGCAGAGTGTCACCTTGTTCTACCACAGTTGGGAACATGCCTTTTGGTGACTCAGATTTTTCACTGCTCTGTGCATGTTGGCAAGTAACCAGGGAAGCACCATGAATAATGATTTGCGGGTTACAAATAAATTTTAGTGAATAGCCAAATTTGCAAATACAGAATCTGCAAATAATGAGGATCGACTGTATATTCATTATTTGGTTATCCATAAAATATAAGTTCTTTGGAGTTTTTTCCCACTTACATATATGTACATTTAAGAAATAGTCTTTTGCATAATTTCTAGAAATCAAGTTCTTTAATGGACTCATCGGTCATTTGAAAGCGAAGTCCTGAAATAGAATATTTAGTTGCTAACATAGTGCTTGGAATGAAACAAAAATAAACAATTGTTCTGTAATGTTCTCATTAAGGCATGATTGGGATCAGTACCTGGTGCCATCTGATCATCCCAAAGGCAACTCCGTTCCCCAAGGATGGGTTCTTCCCCCGCTCCCCAGCAACGACATCTGGGCAACCGCCATTAAGCTGCATTAGTAAAGATGCTCCAGGAGTGTCGTCCAGCCAAGGCTCTTTCCAGCTCTAAGTATTAGTGACGCTGCCATCTTCTTGTACTGTAGTCTAAATCACAACCTCTAAGCTCCATGTGGCATTGCCCTACCCAGAAGTTACATTTTCCTTCTGTCCTCTGTCCTGGCCAAGGTGCCTCTTGAATCAGGAGATTAATATGGTTCCTCAGGAAAGGACCTAGGTGAACTGAGGTTTTTACGACAGGCAGTGGCCTTGGTTCATGAAATTCGCCTCTGTTTTGAGGGGCTTGGTCCAGATTGATGTATAAGTTTACTCTTATCTTTCTTGTGTGCTGATGGATAAGTATACACTATACAATCATACCCTTGACACAGGTGTGCACTGGGTAGATTTAGCAGTCCCTCCCCCAGTACTCCTTGATAAGGCAAGCTTGATGCAAAACCTCCTTACCTTTCTTACCCAGAGAGCCTCCTAACTTCCAGGAAGAAAGGTCAGAAATGCTTTATCTTCAGTTTTGTGAATCCCACTTTTGGTGCAGCTGGAGAGGCTGGGCTGCCAGAAAAGCTGGTGGCCTTGTCTGGTAGTCAAGTGGAGAACTTGGAAAGCCTGAAGAGTACCTGTACCCAAACTGGATTGTGTTTTAATGGATGATGGCTGCATTTTCCCCATATTAGAAGGATCCTAATGAAAGCACCTGCTTTTTAAGTTCCTAGAGGTCTGGTTGTTGAGAATCTGCAAGGATAAAAATTAATTTCCTTATGGGAGTGGGACCTTGATTAACCTCACTCAGTCACATTGTGGGAGCTGGTATAGTGGAAATTGTGGAATTTTCTTAGGAACTCAAGCTTCCAAAAATATACATGTAGTTTAAGCTGGGGGAAAAGCAGATAAAAATAATAAAATTTGGGCTTCCCTGGTGGCGCAGTGGTTGAGAGTCCGCCTGCCGATGCAGGGGACACAGGTTCGTGCCCCGGTCCGGAAGATCCCACATGCCGCGGAGCGGCTGGGCCGCTGAGCCATGGCCGCTGAGCCTGCGCATCCAGAGCCTGTGCTCCGCAACGGGAGAGGCCACAGCAGTGAGAGGCCCGCGTACCGCAAAAAAAAAAAAATATATATTTTTTTATACTCATTAATAAATGCTGGGGCTTCCCTGGTGGCGCAGTGGTTGAGAGTCCGCCTGCCGATGCAGGGGACACGGGTTCGTGCCCGGGTCTGGGAAGTTCCCACATGCTGCGGAGCGGCTGGGGCCGTGAGCCATGGCCGCTGAGCCTGCGCGTCCGGAGCCTGTGCTCCGCAACGGGAGAGGCCACAACAGCGAGAGGCCCACGTACGGCAAAAAAAATAAAAATTAAAAAAAATAAAATAAATGCTGTTGTGCCTGGAGATGATCAGTCATATAACATGTCAGGTTTTTTGTTTTGTTTTGTTTTCCTTTTTGTCATTTATTGTGTTATTTATATTCCCAAAAAGCTAAATAAATATCATTTTTAGTTTGAGCCTTTGCCCCCAGTTTGTTGCCTCCCAAATCACTACACACTCTTTCACATTGACAAAAGACATTTACTGCAAAGTTCAAATTTATTAACTAGGCATTTGCTACCGGAAGGTGAATCTCAAGCACCAAACTTTTTATGCGGTATCCAATTCTGGATAAGCAGGAAAGGACATCTCAACTTTGGAAGTGATTTCATGTACTTAGAAGCTCTTGGGTACAAGATGCTAACACATTTGTCCCTTTTTTGTTGTTTCATTTGCACTGTTAAGTTATATATTATGCATTACAGAGTTAACGGTATGAGGGCCAGCACTCCTCTAATGTGTTTCTAAGCTCATAAACCTCAGAATCTGATGTGATTAGCCTCACATAACCCTGTAGGCCTGTGTGCCCTTTTGTTATAAATCTCCACCATTTTCTGATGAGATGCAGGAAGAGTAGAAATAAAAGATGAATTGTACAATTATGTTTGGTGTCCAGACAGCCTTGCCACTAAGATACCTGCATTGATGGGGTTAGGGAGTGTGGAGCAGGGACTCAGGAAAACTCAGGCAGCAGAACCCAAAGAAAAGAAAGCATTTAACCTCAGGTGGAAAAAACCATTCCCTCTTCCCTCTCATTCAGCTTCTGCAAAGTTTTAATAAAGTGAGCATTATTTTTATTATTTGTTTGGTCTTTTGTTAAGTTTTTCCTAGTTTATGCCCTGTGTGGCAGGGCATAAAGTGGTGGTGGCAGCAGCCACTGGTACTTTAAGGCAGCGGTCCCCAACCCTTTTGGCACCAGGGACTGGTTTCGTGGAAGACAGTTTTTCTAGGGACCAGTGTTGGGGAGGGGACCGGGGGTGGGGATGGTTCAGGCTGTAATGCGAGCGATGGGGAGCGGCAGATGAAGCTTTGCTCACTCGCTCACTCGTTTGCTGCTCACCTCCTGCTGTGCAGCCCGGGGGCGGGGGTGGGTGGGTTTGGGGACCCCTGCTTTATAGGTTCAGAAAGAAAGACTTTAAAAAAATATATATTTACTTATTTTGGCTGCTCTGGGGGTCTTAGTTGCAACACGCAGGATCTTCATTGGGGTGTGTGGGATCTTTTTAGTTGCCGCATGTGGGCTTCTTAGTTGTGGCATGCAAACTCTTAGTCATGGCATGCATGCGGGATCTAGTTCCCTGATCAGGGATCGAACCTGGGCCCCCTGCATTGGGAGCTTGGAGTCTTACCCACTGGACCACCAGGGACGTCCCAAGAAAGACTTACAGTAGTGTCTTTAATTAATTGTACTTCTGAGAATATGGACAGTATCATTGTAATCTTATCCCACAGTCTTTTCTTTTTAATTGTGGAAATTTTCAAATATTAAAAAGTAAAGAGAATGGTATAATTTTTTTCATCATCTGGCTTCAAATAATGGTCAACTCTTGACCAATCTTGTTTCATCTGTACCCCTACCAATCACACTGGATTATTTTGAGGCAAATCTCAGATGCCATATTACTTCATAGGTGTTTATGTAGCTCTAAGATTTTAAAAATTTAACCACTGCTATTATTGCACCTGAAGAAATGAATAACTCCTTAGTATCATCAAATATTCAGTCAACATTTAAATTATCTCATAAATGTGTGTTTTACACTTTGTTCCAAATCAAGATCTGGATGCAATCTATGCATTGTTGTTGGTTGATGTGTCTCTTAAGTTTCTGATAACCCATAGGTCTCTCTCTCCTTCCTCCTATGTACTGTTGCACTTTCACTCCCTTGTAGTTTATTACTTGAAGAAATCAGATCATTTTTTTCCTAAAAAGTTCCCAGTCTGGATTTTGCTAACTGCATCCTTGTGATTACATGTTCCTCTATTCCTATAATATAATGATTAGACAGAGCTGTACTGTCTAATATGGTAGCCATGTATGGTTATTGGGGACTTGAAATTGAGTTTGAACTGAAATTGAGTTTGATTGGACATGTACAATTACACATGTGGTTCACATGTTTCTATTGGACCACTCTGATCTAAAGGTTTGATGACGTTAATATCGGGATTTTCTGGCAAGAGTATTTCATAGACCTGGTGTGTACTCCATTTAGGAGGACTAATTGGTTGTCTTATTTTGTGATCTTAGCAGCCATTGACATTCAAGACCTAGACTCACTCATTTGGATTTGCAAAATAGTGATAGTTTAATTATGCCCTTCTTTCTTTAATTGTCAGCTGGAATATACTAAAAGGAGAAACATCCCCTCATCAACTATTTGGTTACCCTGGGGTACAATTTGTATAGGAAAGGCAAAAAAATAAATACATGATTTTATTTACTAGTTTTCAAAATAATGAGGTAGTTCCATAGCATCCTCCAAAAGTTACCAGTGAATTTTTTTTTAAGTATCATTATGAACTCAGATCTAAATGTGTCTTTCAATCCATTGTTTTTATCTTTTTTTATTGATTGCCTCACCTTTGGCCAGTGGGAGCCTCTTGTAACTCCACTCCTGAGTTCCCACTCAATCCCAGTATTCTGTTCCAAGTTTATCTTGCACATTTCCTATCCCTGACCTATACCTATATTCTCTATGTATTGAACATAAATTAATGAAAATAGAGAATTAAACTCTTTCAAAGACTAACTAGAGATGTGTTGATTCATCATGTCGTATATGCAAGAAATTTGTTTATCTTGACAAATTTCCAGGAGACCCTGGATTTGTGAGAAACTCTAACAAAAGTGTTTATTTTTAAGAAATTAGGTAAATACAGGGAAGATTGGAAAATGAAAGAGATTAGTTGTATGTTAAATACTAAGAGTGTTCAACGGGAGTGCCTGAGTTTATGACATCAAAGAATTTGCTACAGCCAGCCAACTTAATCACTCTAAAACCATTCATGTTCCTATGTCCACGTGACTTTCGTGCAAGGATGTATCAAGAAGCTTAGCTGAGACTATACCATCTGTTGTAGCAATTCACTTCTACAAGTTTTGTCCACAGAGAAGCTATCCTGGGAATTACAAGGTAAGTACAAAGTATGTCTTGTTCCATTCAAATAAGAATAATATATATAGAAGGAATGTGAATGCTGTTAAGTAGTAGCTGTGGTAGAATTTAGGAACTAGAGATTACATTTCCAAGCATTTCCAGCTAAATTTTTTTTTTTAATTGCTTATAACAAATAAGCTGTTCCCACATAATTAACTTTTTACTTTTGAGTGCACCCATCAGTAGATCCCGACTTGCCACACCTGGCTATCCGTGAAGAATTTGTTTCCATTTGCCTTTTGGAATAAACTGGGTTTTTCATGGTCTCTGAAGCAAAGATTGAAGTCTTTGAGGCAATTGGTGTCAGAGTGGATAACTATACAGAGCAGTAGACATTTTCCAACTTCATTAACTCATTCTTGCCGGAATGTGGTTACCAGGATTTGAATGGCGTTCTTGGGAAATGATTTCTATTTACCATTTTCCAGGTACAATGTTAAATGCTGGAGACATAAAAAGGGGGCAAACAGACAGGATTCCTGCCCTCCTGCAGTTAGTCTAGAGTAGAGAAGCTTAATGATTATACAGATAATTAAAGTCAGATATAATTGTGATAAGCATTACAAAGAAAAAGTACTTAGTCACAAATTTATATTTTTCACTGTTCAAATTTTTTTAAGTGCCTGTTGAGGCTCAGATAATTTGCTAATAAGTACAAGGGCTCTAATGGTGAGCAAAATACCAAATACTCCCTAATGCAGGTTTTGAGGGAGATAGATATTAATCCAACAATCATAAAAAATGTGCCAAGTGCTTTGAAGGAGAGCTACGGTCCATTAGATTGATTAGGCCTCCCACCCTTTTTTTTCCCCCAACAGTGTTCTGTAATGCTTTTAAGTGAAATAATACAAAATATCTATGTATCATATAGTAAGGGTAAGAATTATCACTCAGTTTATGTATGCATATGCTAGGTCACAAAGTCAAATATATTTCATTCTATGGAGCACAGTAGAAAAAAATCTTGAAAACCACTGTACTAGTTGGATTGATTCAAGTTCAAGGGTCAGGGAAAGCTTTTATGAGGAAATGCTGTTTCAGCAGAGCTCTGAAGAATTAACTAGTGGGAAGAGACAAAGGAGCATAGCAAGTATCTGGAGCAGCATACACAAAGGCCCTCTGGGGGGCCAAGAGACCAAGGCAAGTTGAAGGCCATCATGGCTAGAGTAAGACAGCAAGTGAAGGAGAAGGGGCCAGACACTGTAAGGCTTTAGAATCCCTTGTCAGGAGTTTGCTTTTACTCTGAGAGTAGGTGGGAACAACTGGAGGCTTTTAAACAGTGGGAATGGCTTAGTTTGCTGTTTTGAAATGATCATTTTCATCCCAGTGTGTGGAACAGAATCATAAGGCATGAGAGGATACATGGACATCAGTTGTCTGAGTGAGAGATAATGGGGGCTTGGATTTCCATGGTAGCAGTGGAGGTAGCACGAAATGGCTAGATTCCAGAGATTTAGGAGAGAAAACCTGGCAGGGATTTGAGATGGGTGGCAGTGAAGGAGAAGGAAGTATCGGGGGTGAGTCCCAAGCTTGTGTGCCCCTTAGACGTTCCTTGAGACAAGGAATACTGGAGGAGGAGGAGCAGTTTGGGGGAGGGGAAGATCAGAGTTCACTTTGGGTATGTTGAGTTTGAGGCACCCTTGAGACATCTTGGAGGACTTGCCTCAAGGGCAGTTGTGTTGTGAGTTTGATCTTAGAAGAGAACTGGAGAATTTAATGTGTGAGTATTAGATTATTGAAGCTGTGGGCAAGGATGAAGTCGTTTTGAGAGGATAGTGGACACCTTTAAAAAATAATACTAGTGTCATTGTGGGGACTCCATGTAGACCAATTACTACAATCCCCACCTACCCAGCCCCTCGCCCCAGGCTCAGATGCGGCCACATGGGCACAGACCCATGGACTGCTGATGGAAAGGTCCTGGATTATGCAGTTTGTTGAAGCATGCATAGACTGGCTTTCCTAATATCCCCATTGTCCCACCCTCATCCCATCCCTTCAGACCCCTTCAGGGCTTTCTCTGCCTACTGAATGGCGTTAGCACTCAGCCTGAAGTTCAGCACCCTCCCCAGCTCCACCCCAATCTACCCCTTCGATCTTACTGCAGACAGCTTCTCAGCACAAAGGATATACTTGAGTCAAGCAGCTTGTCTCCCCCTCGCTCTGCCCTGCCTCTGCTCCCTGGCTTAAGCTGTTCTCTCCCTGGAGTTATGCTCTCCACCCAGCCTTTTCCCTGCTCACAGGCTGTTCTCCCACCCTCCAGGGTCCAGATCAAGTCCCATCTTTCCTGAAGTATCCCCAACGCCCATAAGGACTAGAATATTCTCCTCCCTCTGAAGAATATCATCACTTAATTATCTGTACCTCTAATTTTGTATTTAGCAGATGCAGATGTGACCGTCATTTTAGAATATGTTCTGACTAGATCACATCTTGCACTGTAGCCCTTGCTGCTATTAAGAGGTGTTTCCAGAATCCTCAAACTCTTAAATTACTCTAGAAGCAAGTCTAATGCTGAGTAGAGAATATCTGTTAGGATGCAGATGCTGGGGCAGAGGGAAGGAAGCAGGAGGGTGGCCCTGTACTTGCTCATTGGACAGGCAGTTCACACTTGGGACTCAGCACAACTGTGGTCCTTCCCCATAGCTAAAAATTCCAATGATAGCTGAAAATGTGAACAATAAATCTGAGAATGCCAAAACTTCCTAACTTTCATGTATCCCCTACAACTCCCTACACTCAAAGGTCCCCTGTAGGAACAGGTTGATGGGGCAGATCACACTGAAAACTGTCTGATCCTGTAGCATAAAGACTCAATGCCAATATGATGGGAAACTATCTCCCAACATGGGGTGGAGAAGCCTTTTGAGTCTTATGTACAGTAAGACACTGACAAAAGAGGGCAGACAGTAGAGATAAGGGAATTAAAGGATTTGCCCATCTGGCCTCATTTGACCTCTCTGCACTCAGATTATCGACTCTACCTCCTCACATGATGCTCTCCTGTGGATGTGGTGATGACCCCAGTGACCCCGAACAGCAGGGCTTTGCACCATCCTGGTAGGGATGACATTGTATTGAGCCAGGGAGCCACTCCTTGGTGTGGGCTCCCTGCTAAGCCCTGGTTATTTGCAAAATGCCAGACTGTGGTCAGGAGTCTAGATTTAAGTGTATATTATAGGCAGTCATGAAATTGAATTATGTGAATGAGTTTTGCTTTGTTTTTTAAGGCAACAATATTTAATGTGGTCTAAAATACATAAAAAAGCAAATCCCTGGCTGTTGTGAATATAATTAAACTAACAGATACTACACTTGATCTTAGCCAAAAGGCTCAGAAGCTATGTGTGAATTTTTAATGCTTAGGTTTCAGCTTTAGTAGATATTGTTGACTAATAATAATTGACTTTCTCACCAACAGTGCATGAGAGTTCCAGATATTCCACAACCTCATCAACACTTGACATTGTTAGGCTTTTAAAATTTTTAACTCTTCGTGTGTGTGTGTGTGTGTGTGTGTGTGTGTAGTGTTATCTCATTGTTTCATTTTGCAGTTCCCTGATGACTAATGAGGTTAAACAACTTACGTGTTTATTGGCTATTTGGATATTCTCTTTTGGGAAGCGCCTGTTAAAATCTCTTGCCTATTTTGGGACCTTTTTCTTATTGATTTATAGAAGTTTTTTGCATATATTGGATATGAGTACTTTGTCAGATATGTGTGCTACAAATATCTTTTCCCCCTCTGTGATTTGCTTTTTCACTTAATGGTATAGTGATGAATGGAAGTTCTTAACTTTAATGTAACTCAGTTTATCAGTATTTCCTTTATGGTTAGTCTTTTTTGTAATCTTTTACGAAATGTTTGCCTTTTCTAAGGCCATAAATATATTCTCCTATTTTATCTTCAAGCTTTTTTTACCTTTCACATTTAGATCTACAGTCTATCTGAAATTGACCTTTGTTTATGATATGAGGCGAGGTCAAGATTTTTCTTCTAGGTGAATATCCAGTTGGTCCAGAACCATTTATTAAAAAGACCTTCATTTTCGTACTGCTTTGCAGGGCCAGTTTTGTCATAAATCAAGGATCCATATATGTGTGGATCTGTTTCTGGACTTTTTTTTTCTGTTCTATTGGTCTCTTTGTAAGCTCTCATGTCAATACCACACTGTATTAATTGCTTTCACTTTAAACTGAGTCTTGACACCTGATAGTATAAATCTTCAACTGTGTTGCTTCTTCTTCATGATTGTCTTGGCTTTTCTTGGCCCTTTGCATTTTATTTAAATTTTAGAATTAGTTTGCCAATTTACACCAAAAAATGTGGTGGAATTTTGATATGTGGGATCTATAAATCAATTCAGGGAGAATTGATATATTTACAATATTGAGTCTTACAAGCCATGAACGTGGTATGTTCCTCCATTTAATCTAATGTTTTATAGTTTTCTGTGTAGAAGTCTTATAATCTTGTGTTAGGTTGAGTCCTAGGTAATTAATGCTAATATAACTGGTATCAATCTCTAATGAAAAATTTAAAAAAAATTTTATTTTATATTGGAGCATAGTTGATTAACAATGTTGTGTTAGTTTTAGGTGAACAGCAAAGTGATTCAGTTATACATATACATGTATCTATTCTTTTTTTTTTTTTTTTTTTTTTTTTTTCCGGTATGCGGGCCTCTCACTGTTGTGGCCTCTCCCGTTGCGGAGCACAGGCTCCGGATGCGCAGGCTCAGCGGCCATGGCTCACAGGCCCAGCCACTCCGCGGCATATGGGATCCTCCCGGACCGGGGCACGAACCCGTATCCCCTGCATCCGCAGGCGGACTCTCAACCACTGCGCCACCAGGGAGGCCCTATCTATTCTTTTTCAAATTGTTTTCCCATTTAGACTATTAAAGAATACTGAGCAGCATTCCCTGTGCTAAACAGTAGGTCCTTGTTGGTTATCTATTTAAATATAGCAGTGTGTATATGTCAATCCCGAACTTTAATGAAATTTTTAAAAGATAACGTTTACATGGTTTGTTTTTTTTATGTAGAAATACAATTGATTTTTGTATATTGACCTTGTATCCAAAAACCTTGCTAAATTACCTTACTATTCTTTTGGATTTTCTACATATAAATATGACATCTAGAAATAATGGTGGGTTTGTTTCTTTCCAATCCTTATACTTTTGTTTTATTTTTCCCTCTCTTTTTGCACAGGCAGTGTTGAACAGAAGAGATGATGGGGACATCTTTGTCTCATTTCCAATCTTGGGGGTATCTTTTAATATTTCACCATTAAGTGGGATGTTTGCTTTAAATGTTTTAGAGGTTTTCTTTGTTAGGTTAAGGAAATTCTCTTCTATTCTTAAGTTGCTAAAAATGGTTTGTTTATTGTTGCTTAAAATCATGACTGGATATTGATTTTATCAAGTGCTTTTTCTGTATCTATGGAGATAGCTAATTATACACTTTTTCATTTTTATTCTATTGATATTTATCTTTATTCCCATTGATTAATTTTGGAATGTTAATCCAGTCTCTCATTCCTGAAATAAACTCAACCTGGCAGTGTTGTATTTTTCTATCCATAATTATTTTTGATAAGATTTTTGCATTTATTTTCATGAAATATCAGCCTCTAATCTTCTTGTCAGGTTTGGTTTTTTTTTAACATTAAAAAAATTATTTATTTATTTATTTATTTTTTGGCTGCATTGGGTCTTCATTGCCGCACACAGGCTTTCTCTAGTTGCGGCGAGTAGGGGCTACTCTTTCCTGTGACGCACAGGCTTCTCATTGCGGTGGCTTCTCTTGTTGAGGAGCACGGGCTTTAGGCGGGTGGGCTCCATAGTTGTGGCTCGCGGGCTCAGTAGTTGTGGTGTGTGGGCTTAGTTGCTCCGCAGCATGTGGGATCTTCCTGGACCAGGGCTTGAACCCGTGTCCCCTGCATTGGCAGGTGGATTCTTAACCACTGCACCACCAGGGAAGCCTCCAGGTTTGGTATTAAGGTGATGCTGAAATCAAAACAAGTTAGGATGTATTCCTTCTTTCTGGAAGAGTTTGTGTAATTTGATATTTCTTTCTTAACCATTTGGGTGAAAACTTGATGAAATGCTTTAGAACTAGTGTTGCAGACCGTGTTTTGGGAAACAGTGGTCTAGACAGCAAAACTTAAATATGAAATAGTCAGTTGAATTCTCTTGTTTTATTCATTTCCTCCCTTAGGCAGCACGGGCCTTTCCCTTCCTGGTTCTGTGGGGCTCGGCTAAGTCACCACATAGGAGAGCAGTGAGCCATTTGAGACCTGAGCCTGGTCCTCAGGAATTCACTCTCTCCCTGCCAGCAGGAGGCCTGCCCCAGCCCTGCTCAGCCATCTCCACATTCCTCTGACAGAATGAATGCCCTGGATGGTGTCCCCTTCAAGGTGCCCAAGGGCTTTGTGATAGGCACGGAGCCCCTCCCTGGGCCAGAGCTCAGTGTCCCAGACTGCAGGGAGCTTCTGCTGGGTTCTATGGTAAGTGTATCTCTCTGTCTGTCTTCTCATCCCTGGGTCTGTGGGTCTGATGCTGAGCCTCATGAGGTCCCTTGTTCCTTGATGTTAACTGGCAGCCAGTCCTGTTCTGGTATATCCTAGGAAGTTTGGAAATAACCCAAGAGGAAAAGATATTTCATGAAGAAGGCTAGTGTCCTGGTGTTGGGGGCTATTTAGTGGGTCTTATTTTAAGTTTAGAATGACTGGAAGTTTGCCTATATAGAGTGACTGAGAGTCATAGCGAGGATTCTCCAATTCCTCTGTTCTCTATCAGCCTGCTGCCAATTCTAAAATTCCACCATTAGAATCACTTTGTTAGGCTAAGACACTATCTCCAGAATCCTCCATTAAAATGCATACAGTTACATGGGACACATCAGAAGGGATTACTATTCCACAGACCCAAAGCACATCTACCCTGGGGGCACCCTTGAGGCACCCCTTGCCCCACGGCTCACACACTGGGATATGCACCCAGTATATATGGTGGTATCACATACCCTCAGGATAAACATGATTATTTAACTTCCAAGTGAGTCAAATTTACTTGAAGATTTAGGAGGAAACCTATTGCATTTATATTATAACACAGATGTATCATGGGGTAGAAGGCAAAATTCACATGAATTTTTAAAAAATGAAAGAAAAGACTTGCAGAGAACTGTGGAGCTGGCGTTGGGTCTCTTGGGACTGAGTCCTCAGGCTCTTCTGTGCTCAGTCAGCGCTGTCTGTGGGCTAACTTTGTAGGAAAGTTTGAGGATCTAGTTCAGCTCTCACTCACTTTGCATATGCGGACCTGAGACTCAGAGAAGGGAAATGATTTGTCCGAAGATAGTGGCAGTGGCAGGACTAAAACCCAGGTCCTGACTCTAGATCACTTCCTGCTGGCTAAGAGAAGGATTGGAACATGAGAGCCATCAGACAGATAATGTTCGAGGGCAAAAAAAAGGTTGTGGGAAGTGAGGTGCAGAGAGCATAGTCCAGGAAGGAGAGGCCTGAGGAGGGTCAGGTAGAGAGGCATGAGTGGCCTGTGGGGACAGAAGCAGGAGACTTATCTGCAGACCCTGGAGTTGCACTTAAGCTCCTTAGGACCCAGAACAGAAATAAGCTTTGTAAAGCCCAGAGCACAGTGTCCAGTGGCCCATGCTCTGTGGGGCAGGAGCTCTTGCTCTCCCCAGGCAGCCTGGGCTGTGGGCCCTCTGGCAGTTGGGCCTGTATTGTTGGGAAGAGGAACTTGCTTTACTAAACTCCAGGGGAGGTAGACTATCACAACTTTTCCCTCTCTGCTGGGCTCAAGCCAAGCTGGGAAGAGGCTATTCTGAAGGTTACTTCTCCTCGAAGCAGAAATGTGTACCCTTCTGCCTAGTCTATGCCTAGTGTCCTAGCTCATGTGCTGGCCCTGGCTCTGCCTCCTATTCTCAGGTGGGCCTCTGTACTCCCTTGTGCCTGTTTCCCTTCCTGAGCCTCCATTTCTTTTACTGCTGTGGCAAATAATCAAATAGATTCCAAGTATGATTTACAGCCTCTCCTGGTCAGTCTTCCAAATGTACTGGGCTGTATTCCCAGTGTTTGGAACTTGAAACACATTTTCCCATAGCAACAATGTTATAGATAGTAGTTATATTACCAGATGAACTTGTAGTGGCCTAAAGAGGAAAAAAGAAAAAATAGCTACCATTTATTGAGCACCTGCTATGCACCAGGCCCATGCTAGGTGCTCTTTATACGTTCACTCTTCTCTCATTTTTATGACCTGTTTAGCAGGTGGGTGTTCCTTCCCCATGGCACAGGAAACCAAAGTTTCCACCCAGGTGACCAACAGCGTCATGTGGCTTGTAAGTGACACAGCCAGGACTCCAATGTGATCAGACCCCAAAGCCTATGTCCGCTCCCTGTACCCTACTGCCTTCCCAAGGAGCCTCAACAAGTCTGTGTTTTGTTGTTTCATCATCCCTTTAATCAGAGTTAATTTCCCCTTTGTCAATTAAAATTTTTAGAAAGAAAATATATTCATACAGTTTGAAATGAAATACATATATATACATGTATATATAGGAATAGCACAAGGGTCAACAAACATTTTCTGTAAAGGACCAGATAGTAAAAACTGGCAATTACTTAACTCTGCTGTTGTAGGAAGAAAGGGCCATAGACATTACAGAAGGTAGTGGATGGGTATGGCTGTGTTCCAATAACACCTTATTTATAAAAACAAGGTTAGAGGTCAGTTTGGCTCCCAGGCAGTTTGCCTACCCTGAAAGAGTGAAAAGCCTTCCACTGACACCTTCCCATCTGTCCTGTCCCCACCTCTACTGGTGACCTCTGTTACTCATTTTTTAAAATGTATTCTTATGGAGATTCTTATGTGTGTATATACAAGCAAATACAGCTATTTCCTCCTTTTTTACACCAAGGGTAGCATTTTTTTTTTTTTTTTTTTTTTTTTTGCGGTATGCGGGCCTCTCACTGCTGTGGCCTCTCCCGCTGCGGAGCACAGGCTCCGGACGCGCAGGCTCAGCGGCCATGGCTCACGGGCCCAGCCGCTCCGCGGCATATGGGATCCTCCCAGACCGGGGCACGAACCCGTATCCCCTGCATTGGCAGGCGGACTCTCAACCACTGCGCCACCAGGGAGGCCCAAGGGTAGCATTTTATATACACTGTTCTTCTTGATTTTTTTCACTTAATATATTTTAAGACCTTCCACATCAATACACAGAAAGCTTCTTCACTTTGTTTTTCACTGTATTGCGTTAAATGAATACATCGTAGTTTATTGAATGAATCCCCTCTTGATGGACACTTAGGTTCTTCCCAGTCTTTTGCCATTACAAACAATGCTGCAGGTAAAGACTATGCAGATGTCCTTTTGAATTGAAGTGTATTGCTATACTGCCCTCCATAAGGGTTATATTGATTTACATCCAACCAGCACTCTACAAGGGCCCTATACCTCAGCTCCACTCCCCAACAGAGAGCCATAAGATGTTGGATCTTTGCCCAGATAGGCAAATGGTATCTCAGTGTAGTTTTATTTTGCCTTTCTCTTATCCTTAGTGAGTTTGAGCAGCTTTTCATGTGTTTAAGAGCCATCTGTATTTCTTTTTCTGTGGACTGTCCATATCTTTTGTCCATTTCCCTGTTGGGCTGTTGGTCTTTTTCTTATCTATTTCTAGGCACTCCTAGATTAGTCTGTGTTATCAGAGCTGTTTTCCTTCCAGTTTGTCATTTGCCTTTGGCCCTGCTTATGGGGTATATTTGCCATGCAGATTTTCACATGTGCGTCTGTGTACTTTCATGGCTTCTCAATTTCAATTCAGAGAAATGTTTTCCCACTTGAGGTTATAGAGAATTTCTCTCCTGTTTTCTCCTAGTACTTTTATGGTTTCATTTCATACAATTGAATCTTCGATCCTTTTGGAATTCATCCTCGTGTATGATGTGAGGATGGATCCAACTTTATTTCCTTTCAGCTGACTAACACCATTTTTGACTAACAGCATCTTCTTCCCATTGCTTGAGATGCCACCTTATTATTTACTAAGTCCCATAGATATTAATTTCTATTTCTGGACTTTCTGTTCTGTACCTTTAGTCTATCTGCGCCAGTGCCTTAGCTTTAATTATTGAGGTTTTATAATATATATTAACAGCTGGTAGGGCCAGTCCCCCTTATTTCTCTTTTTGTCCCCAGAGTTTTTCTGGCTATTCTTATTGGTTTGTTTTTCATATTGAAATTTAGAATCATCTTGCTTAGCTTCCACAAATCACAGTGCTGGTATTTTTTTTTCACATCTTTATTGGAGTCTAAGTGCTTTACAATGTTGTGTTAGTTTCTGCTGTACAACAAAGTGAATCAGCTATATGTATACATATATCCCCATATCCCCTCCCTCTTGAGTCTCCCTCCCACCCTCCCTATCCCATCCCTCTAGGTCGTCACAAAGCGTCAAGTTGATCTCCTTGTGCTATGGAGCAGCTTCCCACTAGTCATCCATTTTACATTTGGTAGTGTATATATGTCCATGCCACTCTCTCACTTCATCCCAGCTTCCCCTTCTCCCCCTGTGCCCTCAAGTCCGTTCTCTACATCTGCATCTTTATTCCTGTCTTGCCACTAGGTTCATCAGTACCGCTTTTTAAAATTCCATATATATGCGTTACTATACAGTATTTGTTTTTCTCTCTCTGACTTACTTCACTCTGTATGACAGATTCTAGGTCCATCCACCTCACTACAAATAACTCAATTTCATTCCTTTTTATGGCTGAGTAATATTCCATTGTATATATGTGCCACATCTTCTTTATCCATTCATCTGTAGATGAACATTTAGGTTGCTTCAGTGTCCTGGCTATTGTAAATAGTGCTGCAATGAACATCGTGCTACATGACTCTTTTTGAATTACGGTTTTCTCAGGGTATATGCCCAGTAGTGGGATTGCTGGGTCATATTGTAGTTCTATTTTTAGTTTTTTTAAGGAACCACCATACTGTTCTCCATAGTGGCTGTATCAGTTTACATACCCAACAACAGTGCAGGAGGGTTCCCTTTTCTCCACACCTCTCCAGCATTTATTGTTTGTAGATTTTTTGATGATGGCCATTCTGACTGGTGTGAGGTGATACCTCATTGTGGTTTTGATTTGCATTTCTCTAATGGTTAGTGATGTTGAGCATCTTTTCATGAATTTGTTGGCCATCTGTATGTCTTCTTTGGAGAAATGCCTATTTAGGTCTCCCACCCATTTTTGGATTGGGTTGTTTGTTTTTTCAATATTGAGCTGCATGAGCTGCTTGTATATTTTAGAGATTAATCCTTTGTCAGTTGCTTCATTTGAAAATATTTTCTCCCATCCTGAGGGTTGTCTTTTCATCTTGTTTATGGTTTCCTTTGCTGTGCAAAAGCTTTTAAGTTTCATTAGGTCCCATTTGTTTATCTTTGTTTTTATTTCAGTGTCTCTAGGAGGTGGGTCAAAAAGGATCTTGCTGTGATTTATGTCATAGAGTGTTCTGCCTATGTTTTCCTCTAAGAGTTTGATAGTATCTGGCCTTACATTTAGGTCTTTAATCCATTTTGAGTTTATTTTTGTGTATGGTGTTAGGGAGTGTTCTAATTTCATTCTTTTACACGTAGCTGTCCAGTTTTCCCAGCACCACTTATTGAAGAGGCTGTCTTTTCTCCATTGTATATTCTTGCCTCCTTTATCAAAGATAAGGTGACCATATGTGCGTGGGTTATCTCTGAACTTTCTATCCTGTTCCATTGATCTATATGTCTGTTTTTGTGCCAGTACCGTACTGTCTTGATTACTATAGCTTTGAAGTATAGTGTGAAGTCAGGGAGCCTGATTCTTCCAGCTCCATTTTTCTTTCTTAAGATTGCTTTGGCTATTCGGGGTCTTTTGTGTTTCCATACTAATTGTAAAATTTCTTGTTCTAGTTCTGTCAAAAATGCCATTGGTAATTTGACAGGGATTGCATTGAACCTGTAGATTGCTTTGGGTAGTATAGTCATCTTCACAATACTGCTTCTTCTAATCCAGGAGTATGGTATGTCTCTCCATTTGTTTATGTTATTTTTGATTTCTTTTATCAGTGTTTTATAGTTTTCTGAGTACAAGTCTTTTGCCTCCTTAGGTAGGTTTATTCCTAGGTATTTTATTCTTTTTGTTGCAGTGGTAAATGGGAGTGTTTCCTTAATTTCTCTTTCATTGTTAGTGTATAGGAATGCCAGAGATTTCTGTGCATTAATTTTGTATCCTGCAGCCTTACCAAATTCATTGATTAGTTCTAGTAGTTTTTTGGTGGCATCTTTAGGGTTTTCTACGTATAGTATCATGTCATTGGCAAACACTGACAGTTTTACTTCTTTTCAATTTGTATTCCTTTTATTTCTTTTTCTTCTCTGATTGCCATGGCTAGGACTTCCAATACTATGTTGAATAATAGTGGCGAGAGTGGACATCCTTGTCTTGTTTCTGATCTTAGAGGAAATGCTTTCAGTTTTTCACCATTGAGAATGATGTTTGCTGTGGGTTTGTCGTACATGGCCTTTATTATGTTGAGGTAGGTTCCCTCTATGCCCACTTTCTGGAAAGTTTTTATCATAAATTGGTGTTGAATTTTGTCAAAAGCTTTTTCTGCATCTATTGAGATGATCATATGGTTTTTCTTCTTCAGTTTGTTAATATGGTGTATCATATTGATTGATTTGCGTATATTGAATACTCCTTGCATCCCTGGGATAAATCCCACTTGATCATGGTATATGATCCTTTTAATGTGTTGTTGGATTCTGTTTGCTAGTATTTTGTTGAGGATTTTTGCACCTATGTTCATCAGTGATATTGGTCTATAATTTTCTTCTTTTGTGATATCTTTGTCTGGTTTTGGTGTTAGGGTGATGGTGGCCTTGTAGAATGAGTTTGGGAGTGTTCCTCCCTCCACAATTTTTTGGAAGAGTTTGAGAAGGATAGGTGTTAACTTTTCTCTAAATGTTTGATAGAATTTGCCCATGGAGCCATCTGGTCCTGGACTTTTGTTTGTTGGAAGATTTTAAATTATAGTTTCAATTTGATTACCTGTGATTGGTCTGTTTATATTTTCTAATTCTTCCTGGTTCAATCTTGGAAGGTTGTACTTTTCCAAGGGTTTGTCCATTTCTTCCAGGTTGTCCATTTTATTGGCATAGAGTTGCTTGTAGTAGTCTCTTAGGATCTTTTGTATTTCTGTGGTATCAGTTGTAATCTCTCCTTTTTCATTTCTAATTTTATTGATTTGAGTCCTCTCCCTCTTCTTCTTGATGAGTCTGGCTAAAGGTTTATCAGTTTTGTTTATGTGATCTTTATGATTTCTTTCCTTCTACTAACTTTGGGTTTTGTTTGTTCTTCTTTTTCTAGTTGCTTTAGGTGTAAGGTTAGAATATTTGTTTGAGATTTTTCTTGTTTCTTGAGGTGAGCTTGAATTGCTGAGAGCTTCCCTCTTAGAACTGCGTTTGCTGCACCCCATAGGTTTTGGATCATCACGTTTTCATTGTCATTTGTTTCTAGGTATTTTTTTATTCCTTCTTTGAGTTCTTTAGTGATCTCTTGGTTATTTAGCAGTGCACTGTTTAGCCTGCATGTATTTGTGTTTTTTACTGTTTTTTTTTTCCTGTAATTGATTTCTAATCTCATAGTGTTGTTGTCAGAAAAGATGCTTGATATGATTTCAATTTTCTTAAATTTTCCAAGGCTTGATTTGTGACCGAAGATGTCATCTATTCTGGAGAACGTTCCGTGTGCACTTGAGAAGAAAGTGTATTCTTCCACTTTTGGGTGGAATGTCCTCAAAATATCAATGAAGTCTTATCTGGTCTACTGTGTCATTTAAAGCTTGTGTTTCCTTATTTATTTTCTGTCTGGATGATCTGTCTATTGTTGTAAGTGAGGTGTTAGAAGTCCCCCACTATTACTGTGTAACTGTCGATTTCTCCTTTTATGGCTGTTAGCATTTGCCTTATGTATTGAGGTGCTCCTATGTTGGGTGCATAAATATTTATAATTGTTATGTTTTCATCTTGGATAGATTCCTTGATCATTATGTAGTGTCTTGCTTATCTCTTGTAACAGTCGTTATTTTTTAATTTTTTTTTTTTTTTTTTTTTTTTGCAGTAGGCGGGCCTCTCACTGCTGTGGCCTCTCCCCTTGCAGAGCACAGGCTCCGGATGCGCAGGCTCAGCAGCCATGGCTCACGGGCCCAGCCGCTCCGCGGCATGTGGGATCTTCCCAGACCGGGGCACGAACCCGTGTCCCCTGCATCGGCAGGCGGACTCTCAACCACTGCGCCACCAGGGAAGCCCTATTTTTTTATTTTTTAAAAACTTTTATTTATTTTTATAAATTTCAAAAATTTATTTATTTGTTTTTGGCTACATTGTGTCTTTGTTGGTGCTCACGGGCTTTCTCTAACTACAGTGAGCGGGGGCTACTCTTCATTGTGGTGGCTTCTCTTGTTGCAGAGCACAGTCTCTAGGTGCGCAGGCTTCAGTAGTTGTGGCATGAGGGCTCAGTAGTGGTGGCTCACAGGCTCTAAAGTGCAGGCTCAATAGTTGTGGTGCATAGGCTTAGTTGCTCCATAGCATGTGGGATCTTCCCGGACCAGGGCTTAACCCTGTGTCCCCTGCCTTGGCAGGCGGATTCTTAACCACTGCGCCACCACAGGGAAGCCCCCAACAGTCTTTATTTTAAAGTCTATTTTACCTGATATGAGTATTGCGATTCCAGCATTCTTGTGATTTCCGTTTGCATGGAATATCTTTTTTTTTCTTTTTTAAAAATAAATGTATTTATTTATTTATTTTTGGCTGCATTGGGTCTTCATTGCTGTGCGTGTTCTTTCTCTAGTTGCAGCGAGCGGGGGCTACTCTTCATTGTGGTGCACAGGCTTCTCATTGCGGTGGCTTCTCTTGTTGGGGAGCATGGGCTCTAGGCGTTCAGGCTTCAGTAGTTGTGGCACGCAGGCTCAGTAGTTGTGGCTTACAGGCTCTATAGTGCAGGCTCCGTAGCTGTGGTGCACAGGTTTAGTTGCTCTGCGGCATGTGGGATCTTCCCAGAGCAGGGCTTGAACCCATGTCTCCTGCATTGGCAGCGGAATCTTAACCACTGCACCACCAGGGAAGTCCCCAACAGTCTTTATTTTTTTCATTTTTATCTTTTGCGGTACGTGGACCTCTCACTGTTGTGGCCTCTCCTGTTGCGGAGCACAGGCTCTGGACGCACAGGCTCAACAGCCATGGCTCACGGGCCCAGCCTCTCCGCGGCATGTGGGATCCTCCTGGACCAGGGCACGAACCCATGTCCCCTGCATCGGCAGGCAGACTCTCAACCACTGCGCCACCAGGGAAGCCCCAACAGTCTTTATTTTAAAGTCTATTTTATCTGATATGATCATTGGTATTCCAGCTTTCTTTTGATTTCCATTTGCATGGAATATCTTTTTCCATCCCCTCACTTTCAGTCTGTATGTGTCCCTAGGTCTGATGTGGGTTTCTTGTAGACAGAATATATAAGGGTCTTGTTTTTGTATCCATTCAGCCAGTCTGTGTCTTTTGGTTGGAGCATTTAATCCATTTACATTCAATGTGATTATCGATATTTATGTTCCTATTACCATTTTCTTAATTGATTTGGGTTTGTTTTTGTGGGTCTTTTTCTTCTCTTGTGTTTCCGACTTAGAGAAGTTCCTTTAACATTTGTTGTAAAGCTGGTTTGGTGGTGCTGAATTCTCATAGCTTTTGCTCGTGATTTCTCTGTCAAATCTGAATGAGCAGGCTTCCCTGATGGTGCAGTGCGTAAGAACCTGCCTGCCAATGCAGGGGACATGGGTTCGATCCCTGGTCCAGGAAGATCCCACATGCCGTGGAGCAACTAAGCCCATGCGCCACAACTATTGAGCCTGCGCTCTAGAGCCTGCGAGCCACAACTACTGAAGCCTACATGCCTGGAGCCCATGCTCCGCAACAAGAGAAGCCACTGCAATGAGAAGCCTGTGCACCACAACGAAGAGCAGCCCCTGCTCGCTGCAACTAGAGAAAGCCTGTGTGCAGCGATGAGGACCCAACACAGCCAAAAATAAATAAATAAAATAATTAAAAAAAAAAAGACTCATTAGCCACCTTTCTTTAAAAAAAAAATCTGAATGAGATCCTTGCTGGGTAGAGTAATCTTGGTTGTAGGTTTTCCCCTTTCATCACTTTAAATATGTCCTGCCCCTCCCTTCTGGCTTGCAGAGTTTCTGCTGAAAGTTCAGCTGTTAACCTTATGGGGATTCCCTTGTATGTTATTTGTTGCTTTTAATATTTTTTCTTTGTACTTAATTTTTGATAGTTTGATTAATATGTGTCTCCGAGTGTTTCTTCTTGGATCTATCCTGTGTGGGACTTTCTGTGCTTGCTGGACTTGACCGACTATTTCCTTTCCCATGTTAGGGAAGTTTTCAACTATAATCTCTTCAAATATTTTCTCAGACCCTTTCTTTTTCTCTTCTTCTGGGACCCCTATAATTTGAATATTAGTGCGTTTAATGTTGTCCCAGAGGTCTCTGAGACTGTCCTCAATTCTTTTCATTCTTTTTTCTTTATTCTGCTCCCCGGCAGTTATTTCCACCATTTTATCTTCCAGCTCACTTATCCATTCTTCTGCCTCAGTTATTCTGCTTTTGATTCCTTCTAGAGTATTTTTAATTTCAGTTATTGTGTTATTCATCACTGTTTGTTTGCTCTTTAGTTCTTCTAGATCCTTGTTAAACATTCCTTGTATTTTCTCCATTCTGTTTCCAAGATTTTGGATCATCTTTACTATCATTACTCTGAATTATTTTTCAGATAGGTTGCCAATTTCATCTTTATTTATTTGGTCTTGTAGGTTTTTACCTTGCTCCTTCGTTGTAACATATTTTTTTTGCCGTTTCTTTTCTTTTCTTTTTTTTTTTTTTTTTTGATGGATGGGGCTGTATTCCTGTCTTACTGGTTGTTCAGCTTGCGTCTTTGCATCCTTTTATTCCTTAAGTCCTGTTGACTGTCTCATTATCTCGCAGTCTCTTTCTCTCCATGACTGCCTCATCAGTTCTGAAGTTGTCTTTTTCACTCCTCTGTCCTTCACAACCCACTTATTTTGCTCCAATCTCTTTCTCTGTCCGTTTATTCTGCACACACTTACAAATATCCCCTTGGGGCCAGAACTGCCCTGGGCCTTGAGAATACAGAGAGAAATAAGATACACTCAGGGAGCCACACTTAGAACAGCTAAGTTATGTTCCTCTCTCCAACATAGGATCATTCAGGGGTGGGAGGGGGCAGTGCCTGTCTGCCTTTCTGCCTCCCATTTTCCCCACACACACCACTTCCCCCAGCCTTAACTGGCCATCATTGAGCACTGAAATTGCCTTTTGAGAATATTTATATTTTTTAATGGAGTTTTATATTTCCAGTTCTAAATTTTAATGGTAGGTACTGGGAATATTTTATTTTTGCCTCATTTACAAACTCTCAATTTAGATTATTTATGTGGGCTCCAGATTTATTTTTTAGGTGGCTTGATCTGTAGTGGAGAAAGCACTACAGTCAGATGGACAGAGGAATCCCAGCTCAACCACTCACCACTAATCTGACCACAAGCAAATTAAATTTTCTAAGCCTCATTTTGGTAATCTGGAAATAGGAATAACATTAGGACCTACTAAGTAGAGTTCAACAAAAATTAGCAATTTTTACATTTCCTGGGCCCCAAAGTAACCTCGGATGGCAGCGAATGGGATGGAGGCAAGTACCACTCTACAGAGAGGTTGGCAGGCCTGGGCCGGCCTCCAAGGCCAACTGCTCAGTGACAAATGATGCTGGGCTCAAGTGAAAGCTTCTTTGCTAAGAACAAGTTTTGTTGGAGAATTTTTTTAAGCCCCTGTTGTTCAATTATATACTGAATGGCAAAGGGACTTAGATATTTGTTTTCACTGTTTCAGTCTATTAATCTATTCCTCACTTTGTCCTTCCTGCACAGTTTGCCATTAAATTGTTATTGATATCCATCCACCCCAGTGCTAGCTAAAACCAAGGGTGAGGGTGGGCTGTGATGAATGCCTGGGGCTTAGAATCAGAAACTGCCCAGGCCTGGCGAGTCTGTGCCTGAATAGATTCCCCAGAGGCCAGAAGGTAGGGGTGTGCCCCCCGCCCTGGTTTGCCTGGCGGAGCCTCATGTGGCCGTCTCTCCGCAGCACGACTTCAGCCTGGAGAGAAGGGCACTCTTCTGGGTGGAGGCTGTAGTCCGGGGACCCTGCCTGGTCCAGTGCGATGCCCCGGGGGCAGCTTCAGCCCCTCCCGCCTGGCTCTTGCTGGTCAGCCCTGAGCAAGGTCTGGAGCCCATGCCTGCCACAGCTGAAGGTCCTGAGGCTAGACCGCAGGAGCATCCTGAGGAGGAAGAGGTGGAGGAGAAGGACCAGGATGAGGAAGAAGCCTCTGCCATGGAGGAAGAGCCGGACCCCTGCAGCCCCCAGCCCAGCTCCTCGGCGAGTCCCAGCCTGGGCCAACACCGGTGCTCGCTGGACGTGCTGCGCGGCGTGAGGTCGGAGCTGGCAGGGGCGCGGCGGCGGCTCTCTGAGTGCAGGCTGGCCGCCCGCCCCCGCAGTCTCCTGCACCGCATCCGCCACCGAGCTCGGAGCCTCTGCCCTGGCCCCGCGTCACCCCTGGGCCCGGCACTCCCGCTCCCCAGCGCCCCCGCGACACCCCCGGGCCCCGAGCCATCGCTCCCCAGCACCCCTGTGCTGCCCCCGCGGCCCTCCACGGCTGGCGCCGTGCCCCCGCTGCGGAGCCACAGGCCCGCGGTTGCGGTAAGGAAACTGCCCCCTTGGCCGAGGCCACAGCTCAGCAGTGAGGCTCCCGCAGTCTGGGTCTCCAGCCTGGTTCGAAGCCTCGGTCCCCTCCTCTCCGTGCGCCTCCTCCCTACCTGCTCTCACCTGGCCCTATACCATGCAGTCCTTCCTGCGGCCCTTTGCCTAGAATATTCCCTGCTCAGAGGTCCCTAATCCCTGTTTCTCACTGTGCCTTCTTTGCTTCTGTTAGGGCGCATGTCATAATAATTGTAATTACCCAATATCTGTCTGTCTCTTCCAATGGAATATGATTCTTCTAGCGCAGCGACTGGATCGCATTTATGTTTGTTTCCACAGCACCCAGCAGCACACTTGGCCCATAGGGGGTGCTCAGTGAATGTCTGTTGAATCAGTGAATGTGGCTCAGATCTAGGGCTTCCCACCCAGCAAGGCTTGCTGTAGGATGGGTAAGGGGAAGGCTCAATCAAGGAATATTCACTGTACAGTTACTTCCTTCAAGAGACTGGGTTGGAAGAGACCAGGTCAAACGCACAGGACAAGGAGAGTTGGGCAAGGAAGTGTGAGACAAGGCAGCACTGTACAGTGGGAGGAATCAGGTATTGAGAGAGAGGTGAGGGTTGCTGCAGGATGGGAAGGCTTCAGGACAGAGGATGTGTACCAAGAAGAACTGGGAGCAGATAGGAACATATGGTGAAGCCAATGAAGCTTAAGCCTCAGGCCCCTCACCAGCTCCTTCCAAGGCCTTGTACATAGTTTTATATCCGTAACTGTTTCTTTTTTCTTTAAGTGGTCCAGATTGTGTAAGTATCAAACTCCACAAAACCTGGATCTGGAACAGATGGATTAGGTCAGGATTAGTAGCAGGAGGTGGCAGTTAGGCACAGCTTTCTTCCCCTCAGCAGTTCCACAGTCAGGCCAGGAGATGCAACAGAATAAGGCCAAGGTGAAATTAAATCCAAAAGACAGATTCAAGGTCTGGCATTTCCCACTCACTGCTGTGTGAGCTTAGGCAAGTCACTGAACTGCTCTGAGCCATCTCTTCTCTACCTGTCAAGGGGGCAGCAACCCCTCACACAGTTATTTAGAGCGAACAGAGAAGAGGCTGTGTAAACTGCACAGGCCACGCCCACATCACGACTAGCTGCTGATGCCAGGATGGCTCTTCCCTGGTCCCAATTAAATTTTAACTCTAGCAACAATCCTACAGCGGGGTTGGGGGGAGGATGGGGCAGATGTTCTGAAGAGGAGGAAACTGAGGCAGAGAGCAGGTAAGAATCTTTTTCAAGGTCACAAGAGTAGACTCAAATCCTAAGATTTGCATGTTTTTCACCTGGGGTAAAGAGCAGATCCTAGGATGAGGTCATGGCAGGAAAACCCCTGAGAAGATGAGGACGGGTGGGGAATTCACATGTCACATGCACTCTGCTCCTGAAGTCAGGGCAGCAGCTAGGCTTTTCTTGGGGAGGAGGGGACAGGGTGGTATGTTCGGGGTTAGCAGATGGGTGCTTCTTCATGGGGGACGGGTGGGGAATTCACATGTCACATGCACTCTGCTCCTGAAGTCAGGGCAGCAGCTAGGCTTTTCTTGGGGAGGAGGGGACAGGGTGGTATGTTCGGGGTTAGCAGATGGGTGCTTCTTCATGGGGGACGGGTTAGGGGTGGTGCCAGCCAAACCAATTGAAATGCCTTCAAGCCACCCTCCTTAGTCCAGGGTCTCTGTGGGTTTCCCCAACACCACAGCTATACCCAGTTCCTACCCTACTCCATGCCCAGCCAAGCCCCAGCCAGCCAAACTCAAGAAGGAAGATCTGGCTGGGAAGATCACCCCCGCTTCCCCCTTACTAAGGTGTGGGGTAAAGAACCCTGGATTTGATTCTGAGTAGGGTTCAGGTCCCAAAAGTGTGTTGCTTACCAGGTCATTAACTTGTCTGAACCTTGACTTCAATATCTGTAAAATAGAATGAGCCTATCATATTTCTCTTTCAGGGTTGTTTTAAGCAGTAAGTATTATCATCTACTGGCAGTTTCTGTATGCCAGCCCTTTGCTAATCAGTTTTCTCACCTTGTCTTACTTAAGCCTTGTAATAACCCTGTGAGGTATCTGGTATGATTGCATCCATTTTACACATGAGTAAACTGAGTAAACAGTGGAGAGCTGGGATTTGAATCCAGATCTGCAGGACTCCAAGCTCCCCACAATATTAGCCCCTACACTCTGTAGAGAGGGTGGTACATAAAGGCATCTTTAAAAATGTCCTGCCTAGCCAGGTGTCACCTCCATGGTAACTGACACATCCACTTGTCTGTGTTTCAGTCCCTCAGCCCGCATGCCTGCCTGCCACCTCCTGGGCAGGTGCCCCAGCCTCTCGCCACCCACAGATTGCACCCTGATTCTGCTGACTTGCTGTCTGCCCTGAGCCAGGAGGAGCAAGACCTCATCGGGCCAGTGGTCGCCCTGGGGTATCCCTTGCACAGGGCCATCATGGCTCTACAGAAGACTGGGCGGCAGAGCCTGAGCCAGGTGAGTGGAGGACCCAGAACTGGGGGGGCTGTGGAGCTGGAGCCCAGTGAGTGGCCACGTTCTTATCTTCGACTTGAAGACATTTTATGTTTTTCTCTAGAGGCAGAATTTCAGCTTAGAATCAATTATTGGGGGTTGTGAGCAAGTTTCTAGACCCTAATGCTACCACCTCCATAGGCGTTTATCAGGAATCCCCATATCTACTTGGGGAGTCTCAGTATTCTACTCCTGTCCCAGTCTCTGCCCCAGATACAGAAGACTGGAGCTTTGGGCAGCCACGAATCTCTCCAGAGCTGCCCAATAACACTTTCTGCAGTAGGAGAGATGTTTTATTCCTGTGTTGTCCAATACAGTAGCCACTAGCTATATGTGGTTACTTGAAATGTGGCTAGTGTGACTGAGAATTTTAATTAATTGTAATGAATTAAAATTTAAAGGTAAATAGCCACATGTGGCTACTGGCCACCATATTGAATGGCACAGCTCTAACCACTTCCCTCAACAGTTTATCCGTACCCATATCCATGTCTCTCTCTTTCCATCTACCCATCCATCAATCTAGTCATCAGTATTTGCTGGGCACTTCTTGGGTGTTTAGATGCAGCTAGGAGCTATGGGGAAAACCAATATTGTAGGTTAGGTTCCCCAGGAAGCAGGCTCCAATGGAGTTTGGCATACAGGATATTTATTAAGGAGACCCTTGGGAACAACTTCTGGGTAAGGGAAATGACAGAAGCAAGGATGGGTAGAGGGAGAGGTTGAGCTTTGTAGACCCAGTGACAGCCAACGCCACAGCTCAGAAGCATAAATGGCCCTTCAGAGTTGTCCTAATTGGGGATGAGATGGTCAGGCCTTCATACTTCTGATTCAGTCAGTCACCAATGTGGGAAGAGGGTGACTTGAGAGAAGTGATTCTCTGCAGCTAAGGCAGTTCCTGAAGGGACAGATAGTTTCTGTGTGAGAACCTTCCAGGGCAGCACCTTAGGCTGATCTGAGATTTCAGAAGTTGCCTCCACCTTCGGCTGCCACTGAAAAGCCAGGACCTTGGCCAAGAAGCTGTCCAGGAGGGCTGTGAGGGGCCAAGTCCATGGTAGGGGACTCTGACATGCCCCTTCAGTCCCTCCAGACCCTGTGACAAGGCTGAGGTCTCGGGCCATCACTGTGGGGGTCTGAAGACTAGCTGGAGGCAGCACAGGGCACTGGCCTCCCTGTGGGTGGGCTGGGAGAATCTCACTGCATCAGGAACATTGTGTTTCCAGACATAGACTGACCACCTGCCTGGTGAGTCTTCTCCCAGTGAGCAGTCAGGGGCCAGGCACTAAGCGGTGGGCCTGAAGGGCCATTGGATGACTTCATCTATCCTCTCCCACCAAGTTAGTATTCCTCTCTGTTCTGTGAAGCTCCACCATTAACTGAGCATCTCCTTTGGGTTCACAGCCCTTCTCCCTTTGAAAGACAAACACTACAGTAAATCCTTTTGAAAAGAGATGAACGACAGATGTCCAGGAGGGAGGGCATCAGGTGATAGAGACAGGGCACTTGGAAGAACCAAGGAGAGAGGAAGAGATACAAAAGATAAGCTTTGTCCATCACTCCTTCCTTCCTTCCACAAGGATCGATGTGTCCACTGACTGCCTGCAGGACAGGTGTGGGTGGCATGTGTGAGGGTCCATAGGCCGGGCCCAGACTTGCCATGGGACTCTAGGCACATCAGGTCCCCTCTTTGAGCCTCACTTTCCCCATTCACAGAGTGGAGGGGAATATGTGTTTATAATCAATAACTGCTGGAGGTCCCATCCTGGAGTCTGATGGTGACATCCTCACCTACTGTGGGGCCTGAGATAGGCCTGGTAACTGACCAAGCAGGAGAATCCTTACAAATGCAGATTCTCAGGACCTACTCTGCAGAGTCCCAATCAGTGGATCTGGAGTGGGCCCAGGGCCCTATCATTTTAAAAGATCTGCAGATAGTTCTGATATGCATGGTTCTGACATGCAGCCTGGCTTGGGTCTATTAGTGTGGACTGAGTCAGAGATTCTCAACCTTGGCTGCACACAAGAATCACCTGGAGAGCTGTAAAAGTCCCAGTGCCCAGGCTGTCCCCCAGACCAGTCATACCAGGGCCTCTGGAGGTGAGCATCAGCAGTTTATGGGTAGTGATACTGAGGCACCAGTAGTTTTAAGGCTCCCAGGTAGCTACAGTCAGGACCAAGGCTGAGAACCTTTGCTGTCGATGAACCAAGAGGTGAAGGGAGCATCTCCCATCTGCCCTGCCCCTGTTTTCGCCTTCGGAAACCCTGTCTACTTTCAAGCCAGCTCAAAGCCCCTCCTCTAGCAGCTGGCCCCCCAATGCACAAGGCACTGGCCAAGAGGTCAGGTGATCTGAGCCCTAGTCCTGGGACCTGGGGCAAGCTTCCCTCCCTGCCTAGACTTCAGTTTCCTCAACTGTGCAAGGAGAGCTTGGTTGGGTGGTTTTCAAAATGTGCCCAGAGCAGGGTCCCTAAGGTGGGGGCACTGGACTCTGGGTTCCCTCTACCTCCTGCCCACAGTTCTCCCAGAGCAGCTTCAACCTTACCCTGTTACTGTTGAAGCCCCCTGGTGTTTGGACAGTTCAGAAGCTAAACCAGTTTGAAAACCATTAGTCTATTATGATCTGTGTTTTCTGCCCAGTTCTGAAGGTCTGCAGAAACCTGACCTGTTTCTCCTCCACTTATACCCATAATTCTGATCATCTGGAGCCTTCATTTGGCAGACTCCCTGTAAATCCTGCTTTGATCTGCCTGGCACTCATGTTTTCCTGTATCTGGTTTATAGCCCCCACTGAGCTGTAAGCTCCCGGAAGGTAGTTCTTAATTCATTTTATAAACACAGCATACATTTATTGAGCTCCTTCTGCCTGCCTGCCATGCTGGGTTCTAGGAACACAGTGGTGAACAAGACTGACACAACTCTTCCCTCGTGGAACAAGAAGTTAGTGGATGAGAAAGACAGTAGAGCAATTACAAAGCTGTACGTGAGGGGAAGCATGGGGTGCTGTGGGAGCACCTGGTGGAGATGGGGGGTGGGGAGAAGCTCCCCAGGGAAGAGGAGTGAGGCTGGCCTTGGCCTTGGAACTGGATGTGCAGGAGTCTGGGGGTGCTGAGGGAGCAGCTGGGCTGCTGACAGAGGTAAGCTGGCCACTGAACCTGGGTTGGGAGGCAGCACTTTATCCTGAGGGCAAAAGTAGCCCCTGATGACTAAGCAGGGAGTGACTAGAAGAGGTGTTCCGCCCTGTGGGTCCTCCACTGTTCCCTCCCCTTTCCAGAGCTGGTGCAGGACTGTTGCAGAGAGTGGGGCCCACGGGGTCCTGGATGGCAAAGATGTTATGTGTCTGGCGGTGGGTGGGGTGCACAGCTGTGGGTGGGAGAGGAGGTTATCTTCTCACAGGTGGGTGCTCACCAGGGAGGGTAAGCATCCTGGGTGGGTGGTGGGTAGATACCCGTGTTTGAACCCTGGCCCATTCCCCACTTAGGTTCTGGGAACACCTTAGCCCACCCTGACAGCCCTCTTCCTGGATTCCAGCCCCCAGCTTGGGACAGTTGGTGAGGCTTTGCTGTCCACCTGTCCCCAGGGGAGGCCTCTGACCCTCTTCTGTTGGCTCATGGGTCTCTGGGGCCACGTTGTGTGTGGCAGGTTGCCCAGTCAGCCTGGCCCTGAGCTCAGCCTTAACGAGGCCCTTGGGTGCCTCCTCCACCCCATCTGCTGTCCCTGTCACCCCTCTTAAACTCCTTCCCTCTGTGCCCCTTTCCTGCCCAGTTTCTCAGCTACCTTAGTGCCTGTGACCGGCTATTGCGACAGGGCTACGAGGAAGGCCTGGTGGATGAGGCCATGGAGATGTTCCAGTTCTCCGAGATCCAGGTCAGCAGGGCCTCCAGCCTGGGCCCCCGGGGAGGGGAGGTGTGGGGTGCACACATGAGCCTGGTGTGCTGGGGAGGACCAGTGCCAGAGCCGGCCTGGGGGCCACAGGAGACAGCCTGCTTGCTCAGCCCTGGGGAGAATGAGGCAGCCCAGGGAGGTGGGGCATGGGGAAGGCAAGAGGACCCAAGGGGAAGGGGAAGGGGGAAGGGAAGGGGAAGGGGGAAGGCAGGAGGGAGGGCTTTAGTGTTATTTAACTGAATCAACACAACAAACATTGACTTACTCGTTGTCAGACACCCAGACAGGAGCCAGATAGGTAGCAGAAAGGTGCTTGAACTCTGTGCTCGGGGAGTGTGCCGCCTACCTGGAAACCCAGAATGCATGCGCCTGTGGTCCCAGTAGGAGGACATTCTAAGTGCCTGATGAATGTGACCTGTCCACAACTGGCAGTTGCCCCAGGCCGAGCAGTCTTCACAGAGGCTGAGGGAGGGATGCAGGGGTGGGAGAGATGCCGAGGATGAGGAGCGGAGAGGGACAGGGAAGTTTCAAGCACCGGGGCCTGAGGAGGAAGGAAGGCAGAGGCTGTGCTGTGTGAGACCTTGGCAGGGTTTGGGGCCTGGACAGAGACCCTGCTCTGTGCATCCTCTGGGCACCAGTATGCAGCCTTCCTCTTCCTGCCCCAGCGCAGCACCCGAGCACAGGGAGTCAGGAGTGAGCCAGAGTGGGGAAGGAAAGCCGCACAGAGAGAGCTGGCAGCCTGGCTGGGCTCCCCTTCCTTGGCACAGGAAGGGAGGTTTGAGCCCATGTCACTGAGGTACAGGAAAACCACAGGTGCTGCCCAGGGTCAGGCTCACCTGGCCTGTGGGGGTCACAGCTTTCTGGGGGTATGTACAGTGGGCACCTGGGAGGGGGCTCCCCAGGGCAGAGGCCCAGCCTCACAGAGTCCCCCACGCCCTCTCTGCCTCCTGTTCCTCAGGCAGGGGAGTTCCTGCGCCTCTCAGAGCAGTTCAGCGACATGGGCTTCCAGCAGGACCGGATCAAGGAGGTGCTGCTGGTCCACGGCAACCGCCGTGAGCAAGCCTTGGAGGAGCTGGTAGCCTGCGCCCAGTGACCCTGGACGCACCTTGCAGTGCCCACGCATCCCTGGCAGTCCATCCTGACTGTATTATGAAGACCTCATAAGAATAACAAATTGATGCATACTCGTTGTAAAAATGCAAATGATGCCAAGCGTGGGAATAAATACTGTAAAGGAGGCAAAACTTTACCCATCTTAGGATTTCAACTGGGGCTCTTTAACAAAAAGAGATTAACAAGAGAAAAATAAAAGTTTATTAATGCATGTGGCACACATCATGCCTGAGAAACTTCAATGAAAAGTAACTCAAAATAGCAGTTTAGAACTCTGGCTTATATAGCATCTTCAGCAAAGAGCAATACATTTGTAGAGAAATGACAGGACAAAGGAAAACAGTTTTAGGCTTCCAAGGATGGCAAACTGTGGGAAGGTAAACATATGGGAGGGAACTAATGGAGTAAGGTTTGTTTGTAGGTTTCCCTGGTACATTTCTGGGCTGACAAGAATCTGTCTCCAGAAAAGGAGAATTTATATCCTGCCTTTAAGCAGAAAAGAGGGGAAGGGTAGAGAGAGCTTTTCCTGCATTTGCTGCTTCTTAATTGCCTTCAGCTCAAAATAATTATGTCAAAGAGGCATTTTTTTGGGTGACAGTCTGGTTTCCTTCAATACCGAAAGAATCAGCTGAAAGAGTTGAAAGTGTTTCCTTGTGGGGAGGGGCAGATGGAGTTGCATAGGCGAGGAACTGTTTTCATATAAGCTCCATAAAATGACCTATATTTGATTCTTTAAACTATGGGCATTAGTAACTTTGAGTTTAAGAAAATTAAAACAAATAAATGATGTGCAGTTCTTTGGGTCCTATAGGTTTCTGGTCTTGGGGTGCAAAGAATATCTAACTGTGGGTCAGAAGACCTAATTCTGATTTTGGTTCTGCTGATGACTGGCTCAAGGCCTCTTTGGGCCTAAGTTTCCCTAGGATAAGTGGAGTGATTAGCCCTGACTGCTATCTATAAGAATGCCCTGGGGAGTTTGTTAAAATGTCCAAGGCCCCACTCCTGGATAATCTGATTCAGAAAGTCCAGCTTGGCAGCCCTCGGGAATCTGTTTTGTTATTATAACAAGCTCTCTGGAGATTCTTTCTTTTTCTTTTTTTAATTGATTTTTTGGTTGTTATTTGTTGACCCCCTTCACCCATTTCCCCCCCTTCCATCCCCAACCTCTGGCAACCACTAATCAGTTCTTTGTATCTATGATCTTGTTTTTATTTGTTTCTTTGTTTTTTAATATCCCACATATGAGAGATCATACAGTATTTGTCTTTCTCTGTCTTATTTATTTCACTTAGCATAATACCCTCAAGGCCCATCCTTGTTGTCATAAATGGCAAGATCTCATTCCTTTTTTACAACGAATAATATTCCATTGTATAGTTACACCACAGTTTCTTTATCCATGCATTCATCAATGGACACTTAGGTTGTTTCCATATCTTGGCTCTTGTAGATAGTACAGCAATGAACATGGGGATGCAGATACCTTTGCAAGTTAGTGTTTTTGTTTTCTTTAGATAATATCCAGAAGTGGAATTGCCAGATCATATGGTAGTTCTATTTTTAATTTTTTGAGGAACCGCCACACTGTTTTCCATAGTGACTGCACCAATATACATTCCCACTAACAGTTCTCAAGGGTTCCCTTTTCTCCACATCCTCACCAACACTTGCTATTTCTTGTCATTTTGATAATAGTCATTCTGACAGGTGTGAGCTGGTATCTCATTGTGGTTTTGATTTGCATTTCCCTGATGATTAGCGATACTGAGCATCTTTTCATGTACATGTTGGCCACCTGTATGTCTTATCTGGGAAAAATGTCCTTCCAGATCTGCCCATTTTTTAATCATATTGTGTGTGTTTTTTGCTGTTGAGTTGTATGAGTTCTTTATATATTTTGGATATTAGCCCCTTATCAGATATATGATTTGCAAATATTTTCTCTCATTATGTAGGTTGCTTTTTCACTTTGTTGATAGTTTCCTTTACTGTGTAGAAGCTTTTTAGTTTGATGTAGTCCCACTTGTTTATTTTTGCTTTTGTTGCATTTGCTTTGGATGTCAGATTCAAAAAATCATCACCAGAACCGATGTCAAGGAGCTTACTGCCTATGTTTTCTTCTAGGAGTTTCATGGTTTCACGTCTAACATTCAAGTCTTTAATTCCCTTGAGTTAATTTTTGTGTGTGGTGTGAGATAGTGGTCAAGTTTTATGCTTTTGCATGTGACTGTCCAGTTTTCCCAACACCATTTATTGAAGAGACTGGCTGTCTTTTCCCCATTGTATATTCTTGGCTCCTTGGTTGTAAATTAATTGACCACACATACGTGTGGGTTTATTTCTGGTTTCTCTATTCTGTTCCATTCATCTACGTGTCTGTTTTTAGGCCAGTATCTCTGGGGATTTTTATTCAATGTAATGGGCCCATGGCCAGTGTGTCTGATATCAGAGCCAGAGATCTGGCTTCTGCTCTCACAATCTGTGGTCCTATGTCAGTCTTTCCTCATTTGGGGATTGGGCAGGTTGGGACCAAAGTTGTCTCCAGTCACCCCAGGCCTAGCTTCTGGAGGTCCCCAGGGATTGAGGGGACAAATTGCTGGAGCTACCCATGATTCAGGCAAGCAGACGTCAGAAGACAAGATGCTGATGCCTCTGCCCTTCTCAGCTGCCCTGAGCAATGACCTGCAGCTATTAGCACAGAACCAAAACCTCTCAGCCCCCTCCACCCAACAAACAGGGCTGGACCTGGAGTTGAGGCCTGTAAAAAACGCAAATAAAATCTTGTTTGAACATGCAGTGAGGACTTCTGGAGGCGTACACAGGCCTAAACAACAAGTTTGGGACTAGAACCCAGGTTTCCTGAGGCCCATCCAGCCCCTGGGTGCTTTCCATTAAGCCTCAATGCCTGCCAACTTGAAATTACATTAAAAATATTCTTTGGCCTTGAAACTTGCTTTAAATAACTTGCAGGCAACATAAAACTATTTTAGAAATCGGCGAGATGGCATTAAGTTAGTCAAAAATAAAACTGCTCTTGGAAAAGACAGTAAAATTCAAATTCAATTTCTAAGATGTAATGTTAAATCTAAAGCTATTTATGTTTTGATTAAGGTAATCTGGCCTCAGTCTGCCACCTTATTAGGTCCCCTTGTTTCGAGGCGACCAGTTGGCTGGCCTCTCCCCCACGTCACAGGGCCTTCCTCCATGTCACTCCCCCATCCTTCTCCCACCTGCCCCAAACTTTCCCATCCCTAGAAAACTATTGCTTGATTAAAAATGAGACATCAATGGGCACAGTTCGTTTAAATTATTTTTTAGGAGGTAGAATAGTGTGGTAGTTAAAGGCGTGGACTCTGAAGTCAGATTTGGGCTGAAACTACAGCCCTATTACAAACTATCTATGCAAGTCACATAACCTCTCTGTGCCTCAGTTTCTTATTCATAAAATATGGACACTAAAATTTCCCAGTTAGGATGATTGAACAGGAGAGTGTACAGGAAGCTTGTGACGTGGCATCTAGTAGCTATTTACTTATTTATACATATTTATGCCCTGCTTTGTTCTAGAATCACTACTACCTTTACTCTGTCATCCTTCTCATTATCATTATGGCTAACAAATCTCCAGCATTTATAATCAAACTCAGAAAACCTGGGAGAAACTCTCCCCCAGTGACTTGGCCTCTTTGGTCAGCAGGGTTTAAGAAGCTGTTTGGAGCAGAGGATTCTGGGAGAAAGACAGTCTCTACAGCTAACAGTAAGGGTCATTGGTGGCCCCTTGAAACAGCAGCAGATGACACACTCAGCTACCAGAAGCCAGAGTCTAAACAATGTGACCCTTGGAGAGGAAGCCAGGCGGATGGTGGAGTCAGGGGACCAGGTGGTGACCAACGCCTGGCCCAAGGAAGCAGAATGAAGTAAGTTCTCCCTGAGGCTTTGCTTTTACTTCTGTCCGCATATACTCTGTCTCCTCTTCTGTTCCCTCTGAGACCCAGTGCCAGCAGGTTGAAGCAGCCCTCCTGACTCTGATGGGGAGGGTGTGGTGTGTGTATGGGAGGCCCTCAGAAACTATTTCAGGCTGAAACCTCAAGTTCTTTGTGTGTTCCCTTCCCAGGGAAACGTGTGCCCTCTAACTAGCAGACCCTTCTGCCTCCTTCTTATAAGGACCTTTATGATTATATTGGGCCCATCTGGATAATCGCCCATCTCAAAATCCTTAACTTAATCACATCTGCAAAGTCCCTTTTACCATGTAAGGTAGATAACTCCAAGGATTAGGACATGGAAGTCTTTGGGGGACCATTATTCAGTCCAGCACAGGGGGCAATGCTTAAACCAAAATAATCCGTGACTAATGGTGGAATTTCAGGCAGTCACATAAGGGAGTTTTGTTGTGTTTTGCATTACTCTTTATACAAAGGACATTTCTATTTTGGAACAGAATGACAGTGGAGCAGGCCTTACCCAGGGGTCAGGGTCTGAGCCTGGGCCCTCACCAGGCTCAAGCTGACACAGCTGGCTCTTCTCCTCTCTCACCTCTACCAGGAGCCTCTGGGGCTCTTGCTTCAACTTGAGTCAACCTTCTGCAGCTGACAACATTCTCCTGGCACCGGGAGCAGTGCCAGCTGAGGGGCTGCCAGAGCCTCCTCTTGGCCCTGACCCTTCCATTCTGGAGATAGTGGGGTAGGACGCACCCTCAGGTCACAGCTGGCCTCCAAGGATCACGTGGAGGTGTCAGGAGCTTCCTCTTCCCGGACCCCTCCTCCCCTCTCAGCCTCCTTCCTTCCACACTCCCTCCCTGCCCCCTCCCCATCCTGCCCTGTCCTCCTATCTTATCTGGTGATTAGAGAGGTGATTGTGGGCCCCTGCAGAGAAACACGGTTTTTCCTTTTAAAAGAGGATTCAGGGAGACAGCAATGCTTACCTCATGAACAGTGGCTCATAAATGATAAGGTTTGGCTGAGTAAAAAGCCTGCCAAGGGATGGGGTGGCACTCCCAGTTTTCACCTTATTTCACCATCCATTCTGTCTCTTTTTAGACTCACTTCAAGGAGGATTTGGGGCTTTTGGAAGCTCTGGAAAGAGTCTTCCCTAATGAGATTGGGGGAGGCTTCCAGAGCCCCTCCCTCAGGACAGGGCCTCCTGGGCACACCTCCCCTCACCCTCTGACCCCAAGGGTGAGGGCTTTGTTCCCAGACATGCTGGGCTCAGAGGAACCCTTAAACAACCAGGAATCTCCTAGAAACTCCCTCTCTCTCTTATACCCACACACACACTGTCCTCAGGAGGAGTGAAGCCCCTGTCACAGGCATTCTCTGGAGCAGTTGTGGAGGTGTGTGCCTTCATGCCGGGACGAAGTGATCCTGAGTGAGGTAAGAACTGATCGCTCAGCTCTACTCAAAGGCAGGTCCCACTCAAGCACCAAATCCTTTGTTAAGCCCCTGCTCAGCTGTGCACTGGTCTCCCTGAGAAGGCGCTGCTCCTGTATTCCAGGTGTTACAGCCCAGCTGATGAGCTAAAACTACCACCAAACAACCACTCACTTACTAATCTTCCAGCCAATACAGCTTTACTGGGTGCCAGCTGGGTGCCAAGGCCTGCTGGGCCACGAGTGCAGGGAAGTGGGAAGAAGAATGAGGAATGGCCTGTCCTAGGGTGGGCGGCTTCCCGGTGCTCGGCTGGGCGGTGTAGGGCAGCGTGGCAACTGGCTGGCAGCAGGTCAGAGCCTGTGCTGCTGATGCAGGGAAGGCGGAAGGACAGGCGGGCTTTGGCCCAGCGAGGACCTCTGGAGGTGGTACTTTTCCACCTCCTCCGGTGGAGCTGGGTCCTAGCCTGCTGGCTCCACTACTGGCCCAGCAGTGGGGCACCCACCCCCACGCCAACCTCCCCCTCTGCTGGTGGGCGGCTCTGCCTCCTGCCCATTCTCCTCCTAAACCTGTCCTTATAAGGCCACCCACTCAGGAGACGTGTGTTCTGTGTCCTCTGGGAAGTTGCCCATGCAACGTCATCTGCTGTTTTATTGCTCGAGATTTTTAACCTATGATTTTATTTATTTATTTATTTATTGTCGTTAAGAAAATGTTTCCAGGCTGAACAGAGACATTCACTGGGTGCCGGGTGAGAGTGGAAGGATGGAAGCCAGGGGGCTGGGGGACCAGGGACCCAGGACAGGCCAGCCCAGGGCATGGCTTAATCACAGACTCTGAAACCCTCAGCAGCCAAGCGATGTCATGAACCTCCGCCGACCCTGTGCTGGGCACACGGAAGAGATGGGGGGTGACGGGGAGAGGATCAGGGGCTCCGCCATGGGGATGGGGACAGACAGCTCCTAAGCCACCCCTGCTGGTGCAGGGAGGGCAGTCTCCAGGCAGGGGTGAGCCCCCACCCACAGGAGCTTGAGCCAGGCTGAGAGATGAACCTCAGGCTGGCACGAGGTGTCGTCCAGGAGGGGGCACAACTGAGCTGGGTCTTGCAGGATGGGCAGGGGTTCTTCACATAGAGAAGGAGAGGAAGGGCATTCCAGGCCTCTGTCACCCAGGCATGAGACCACCTGGGGTGGGAGGGAAGTGGTGAGCTCCTCAGTGTGCCTGGAGGGTTGTGGCTGGGCCTTGAGGAGTTTGGATTTGATGCTGCAGCCAGCGAGCTACAGAGTTGACACAGTGGTGCCAACATGGGGGATGGAAGGGAGACCATAGTGAGCACTGCTGTTTTCTGGCCACCCAGCTAGGGGCCATTCTCGCTTTTTTTTGTTGAGAATTTGGCAGAGTTTATAGATTTAGAAAGCAAACTTGGATAAACTTTTGGTTAGCCCCTCCCTTATTTTTAGATGATACCCAGTGAACCTGGAGGACTAACCTCCCCCAGCTGTGGGTCATCTTGTTGTCAAAGTGCCCTGTCCTCTCCTGACCAGGGGGTGGGCACATGTCACCTGCACAGGGCCAGGCCAACTCTGGCGTGTCACCTTGGAACCTTGAGCACACTCATTCTGTCCTTTCTCAGCCAGTGCTCTGACCTTCCCTGGGAGCCTGGAGCTACCGAACGTCCTTCCACTAGAATTCCGTTCTCCTTAACTTAGCCAAAGTTGGTTTCTCTTGCTGACAACCAAAGCACCCTGCTGGATGCAATGAGAGAATATGAGTAAAGCCAGCGCCAAATGGGGCAGAAAGTGTCCTGTCACCCCTTGAATCTAGAGGAAAGTCTAAGACTGTAAAGCAGGATGAGGGAAATATGGGCCGAGGTATGGGCAGCCAGGAGGCTTGGAGGTCCTGGGTGTCACCAAGGGGCTTATATCCATCAGAGACACCTTGTGGTCCTGTAACTGCTGAAGGGGCACCTCCATCATTCCATGTGAAGCCCTGGGGGTGGGGACTGAACCTGCTTTGTCTCTCTGCCCCCATGCCTGGCGCAGCTTGTGGTAGAGGAGGTGCTCTGAGTGTTTGCAGAAGGAAGAGGGAGGAAGGTAGGGAAGGAGGGAAACCATGAAAGTTAGCCCTCTGGGGAGTGGCCATGACAAAGGTAACTGGCTTCCATAGAGGTTTCACTGAATTGCCAGGTGAAAAGACTCACCAGAAAGTATTAAGGGAAGCTCTGGGTACTTGGGATGACACTATCAGCACAGTGGTTTCAGGGGACAAAGGCAGCCGGTCCCCATTCCTTAGTGCCCAGCCCCTCAGAGCCTGGAGGGACCACATGGCTGGGACCAGAGTAAGTAAGGCATCCTTGTGGCTGCTGGGAGGGTGCCGGTGCTAATCTGCACGAGGCCCCTAGAGCTCCGTGGAAGGGACAGAGGTCCAAGTTGGCTCATGATCCCTGTGATGTGCTCCTTTGGGGGAGCACATGGCCCCTTTTTGATGGCAGCAGGGCTGGACAGAAACAAGCATGGGTCACTGTCCCTGAGCAGGCTGGAAGCAGTGACCATGCTCTCTGTGGTGGACCAGGCTGAGCTTTGAGGAGAGGGGTGGGCACTGCTGGTCAAGAAGGTGACCAGCCCTGTCTCTGTGATGAGCAGCTTTGCTCTGCCCACCCCGATGCCAGGTGCCTTCGGGTACAGGGGCTGGGGCCCAGGGATCACAGGGATGACACTGTCTCAGTGTCTGGCGAGAGGACTCACATGCCTGCCCTTCCACCCCACCAGGCCTATGACCCTAAGACAGTGCAGGGTCCCGGGGTTACACTCTGGAGATAATGGCCAACCAGGAAGAATGGTGAAAGATGCTTTCAAGGCCAAAGGCCCTCTTTGAGGTTCCCAACCACACCATGTAGACATTATTTGCCTTCTCCATCTGAAGCCAGAATGACGGCTACTGGCAAGATAACCCACTGACCTCGCCTGAGGGTGGAAAGTTTTCTGGGGTTTACTGACACTTGCTGTGGGCCTGGTACTATCCTAAGCTCCTTCTGTGTACTAGCTCGCTCACCTCCCAACAGTCTTCATTGACAGATGCCACCTGAGGCTCAGAGAGGTTAAGAACTGCCCAAGGTCACCTGGTCAGAAAGTGCTAGAACTGATTTAGAATCCAGAAGGTCTGAGCTAGAAGCTGGAGCACTGGGTTCCCCTCACCACGGGCCTGAAGACACGTCCCCTCACTTGACCACCAGTGAACATGTGCACACGTCCCCTCTCTTGACCACACAGCGAATGTGTGCACCAAAGGCTATCATCTTCAGTGACAGATGCAAAGTGGGGCTCAGAGAGGTAAAGCATCGGGCATGACATCACCCAGCAAATGGGTGGCAGGGCTGGGCCTGGAATAAATGTCTCTAGGGTTCCCTGCTGTCCCCCTCAGGACCCCTTGGTTAAACCTAGTAAAGGTCAGGTCTGATCAGGGCAGTGGAGAACCAGGCCCTGCCTAGTGGCCAGGGCTGCAGACCTGCCTGGTCCCTCACTTGGGAGGGGGCAGCAGAAGCTGTGCTCCCTGGAGCTCATGCATTTGGTTGTTTCATTCCCAGCCATTCCTCCCAGAGCTTCTAAAGGTCACTTTTTTCCCCTCAAATTCAAGTGGCTTGGGAAGCAAGGCCGTAGCTTCCGGTCACTGAGGCACCACCCCTTCTGGTAAGACGTTTCTCTCATTCCCATCACTGTGTAATCAGGCCAAGATACTGAGATGGACATTTTCCAGTACAGGCATATCTCAGAGATATTGCGGGTTTGGTTCCAGACCACTTCAATAAAGCAAATAACACAATAAAGCGAGTCACACAAATTTTTTGGTTTCCCAGTGCGTGTAAAAGTTATGTTTACACTATATTGTATTCTGTTGGGTTGGCCAAAAAGTCTGTTTGGGTTTTTCCATAAAATGTTATGTTAATGGAAAATAACATAAAAACTAATGTTATCCATTGAGTTCACAGTCTTATATGAGCGCAGTTCATGGCACCCCCAAACAATTATAACAGTAACATCTGATCACTGATCACCATAATAAATATAATAATAATGAAAACGTTTGAAATACTGTGAGAATTACCAAAATGGGACACAGAGACACAAAGTAAGTAAGTGCTGTTGGAAAAATGGCGTGACACGTGCTCAACGCAGGGTTGCCACTAACTTTCAATTTGTAGAAAAAAAGCAACATCTGCGAAGCATGATAAAGCGAAGCGCAGTAACGCGAGGTAAGCCTGTATCCTTTGCTGTAGCAAACCAAGCCACTCGGTGACAGACGCCCAGAGAGACGAGAGCCAGAGGGAACAGGGCACGGATCATGGCAGGAAAGAGATGGCAAGTCAGATCACGTCCTTAGAGGAGACTTGAAGAAAGAAGCTGTTTGCCAAGGGTGGAGGCTACTACTATAGGGATAGTGCCGGGCTGGCAACAGTGGGGCTCTCACCACCCCCAGGCCTGCAAGGGGAGGGGAGAGGTGGCCACCACAACCTGGAGACTGAGAGGGCTGCACAGGAAGGGCTACCTGACAGGAGCTGTGACTCTGGTCACTGGAGGAAAAAAAGTCAGTGTGAGGCAGCCTGGCAAGGAGGGAGCCATCAACGAAGTCCCTGGACCTCCCACTCCCCCCTACCCCTGTCTTCTTCAGGTACCCCCATGGGGGGCCAAAATCAAGAGAGCCGGTGATATAACCCAAAGGGCAGCCTCCTGGGATGGGAGGCAGGAGGAAGGGGGAGTGGATCTAGAGGGGCAGGCAGGGCGGGCGAGGGGCCTGGTATTGGAATTCGAGAAGCACGATATCCGTCTTCCATAGTCTCCACCTCAAACCCTTGCTATGGCTCCCTTTTCCTACAGAACAGGCCCACATTCTTAGCCTGGCATTCAAGGCTCTTCACACTCAGGCTCCAACCTCCCTCCCTCCTGGGAGAGCTACAGGGGCTTCCTGTGATCTACCTGCACAACAACTCTGCACGGTAAGCCTTATCATCCTCAACATTTTTTTGTTTGTTTGTTTTTTTTGCGGTACGCGGGCCTCTCACTGTTGTGGCCTCTCCCGTTGCGGAGCACAGGCTATGGACGCGCAGGCTCAGCGGCCATGGCTCACGGGCCCAGCCGCTCTGCGGCATGTGGGATCTTCCCGGACCGGGGCACGAACCCGCGTCCCCTGCATCGGCAGGAGGACTCTCAACCACTGCGCCACCAGGGAAGCCCATCCTCAACATTTTATAAAGAAACCGAGTTTGCCCAAGATGACACAGCTGGCAAGTGATGGAGCTGGAATATGAACCCAGGTCTCCTGATGCCAAAGCTGATGCTTACCTGTTCTGCCATTCCTGCTTCCTCACTGAGCGATAAATGCGTGGATTGCAGGGCCATGTTTGGCTCATCCGACCCATGCCTGTCTCACAGAAGGGGTCTCAATAAGGGGTGAGGAGGGGGAGGGAGGAGAAAGGAATATGGATGGTGAGCATAACCTGTGCTAGCCTCTAGGTCATATTTGACTCTCATAACCATCCTCTGGGACAGGAATTACCCTCCCTGTCTAGAGTCGAGACACCTTAATATCAGAAAGGTGAAGAGACTTTCCCATGGTCAGAAGGCAGAGTCTCAGCACCTTGTTTCTACCCCAACCCAACGCTCGCCCCCTCTCAGAGCCCCTGAAATTCCCTCTGCTAATCAGGACTGTGGGCCTAGGCCCATCCATGGAGGCCCCAGTGAGAATGAAAATATGCTACTGGAAAGAAAAGCATAGTGGGCCAAAATCATAAGGCCACCCTTAGAGTTGTCAAAATTGTGAGTGTGTGTGTGTGTGTGTGTGTGTGCTGTGAAGAGCCCAGGTGCCCAAATACCACCATTAGAGACCAAGTCTTTTGTCTCTATCTGCTGAATGAAAGCAGCGTGCTGAATTAATGTGACGCAAGAGGGGTGATATTTACTGGAAAAAGTAAGGATGGAGGTCTGGAATCGGGGAGGGAAGGCCTGATGGGTCATTCTGGGGAATCTTACTCATGGGTGTCCTGGAAGGCAACACAAGAGATGCAGCATGGTGTGATGGGAAGGGGATTCTACAGATGTGGGTTTTAGCTCAGAGTGGTCCACTGCATTGCTGTGTGGCTCCAGGCAAGTTATTTGCCCCGCCCCCTGCCAACTTCCCTTTCCTCCCTGTAAAAAGAGAGGGGTTAGATGAGATGCTTGTATCCTGCTCCAAGACCCTGCAGCCCTACAAAAGGACCCCTTTACCTTTTGTTAGTTGCTAAGGTGCCAGAGAGAGAGGCTCCCCACTTCAGCTGGGGCAGAATCATGAGGGTTGCAGAGGACACTGCTGGGATGAGTCCTGGGAGACCCCCCTCCATGGCGGCCCCATATTCCACGGCCACAACGGGCCTGCTCAGAGGTGGCCTGTCTGCCGGCAGCTGTGTCTCCCACCAGCACAGTTAAACTTGCCACTGTTCCTGGGAAGTGACAGCAACTCGAAGAAAAGCAATTAGGATGAAAACGGGGCCCGGCTGCTTGGGGCCAAAGGAAACTAAACAGACCTGCCCTGTGTGTATTCCACCGCCAAGAGGAGCAACTCTTCATAGGATGATTAGCACTTCCAATTCCCCTCTCCTCCCCTCCACTGGAGCCGGAGAAGTGGCCTCTGAGCTGCTGCTGTTCTGAGATCCCACTCTTCCCACGGTGTGCTGTGCACCCCACAGCTCATCACCCTCTCATGAAGGTCTCCCCTAGTCACCCGCCCACCCCAGCCCCTGCCAGAAATGATACCCCTCTCCTCTGAAATCCGACAGCCTCTTTCTATGGGTTTTCCCTTTGATTGGTTGACCGTGTGATTAATTCATTTATTCTTTTGACATCCATTGAGCACCATTAATTCATTCAAAATTTATTCAGCCCCTACTATGTTCTGTTCACTGTCCTGGTGATACAGCAGTGAACAAACAGACACAAATCTCTGCCCTCATGGAGCTCAACTTTAGTAGAAGGAAACACACACTAAACAAGTAAAAATAGAGCATAGGGGATGGTGCTAGATGCTATGGAGAGAAATAAAACAGGAAAAGAAGTAGGGAATGCAGAGAAGGGGGAGGTAGATTTTATGTAGGGTGGTCAGGAAAAGGCCTCAGAATGAAAGTGGCATTTGGGCAAAGGCCCATAGGAGGTGGGGAGTGAGCCAGGCGGCTAAGGGAGGGAGGTGTGCCCAGCAGAGGGACACGGTGCAAAGGGAGGGAGGTGTGCCCAGCAGAGGGACACGGTACAGAGGGAGGGAGGTGTGCCCAGCAGAGGGACACAGTGCAAAGGCCCTGAGGTGGGAGCATGCTCGGGGTACTTGAAGAAGAGCAATGAAGCCAGGGGGAGAGTGGTGATAGATAAAGTCAGGGAGGAAATGGGCAGGGGATCCTGAAAGGACTTGGGCTTTCACTCAAGGGACTTGAGGAGCACCCAGGGGTCTGAGCAGAAAAGCAACAGGGTCTGGCTGGCGTATCATCAGGTTGACTCTGCCCACGTGAGCAGGCCGAAGAGCGGCCAGCAGGGAAGCAGGCCCTGGGTAGAGTGTGGGAAGGGCTGGTGTCTCCTTCTGCCTCTGTCAAGCAGGCTATGTAAGCAAACCAGGATAATTCCCAGGGAGAGGAAAGCTTGGGGTGCAGGGCCTCCAGAGTCAGGGTGAAGGAGAAAGTTTGTCGAAGACTGGAGAGAGCTCCAGAGAGTGGGGCTGCAGGGCTGTCATGGAGGTTCCGGAAGGTGCTCCTTGCTGCATTAAGCCGTGTGTGTGTGTGTGTGTGTGTGTGTGTGTAGATCTCTCTGGAAGGACAAGCTTCTTAGAGTGTCCCTCTGGGCAGGCACAGAGAGATTTCAAACCCAGCCTTCTGGGCTTAGTAACCTCAAAGTATCTCTGTAATTTGCCCTCTTGAAGCTGCCTCACATCCCCAAACACCTTCATGCAGTGGTCAAGTCTGGATGCCAGGGTATGAGAGACTGAGAATCCCAAGTCCTGGTCCCAGGTCCTTGCTCTTCCACTTGACTGGCTGTGTGACTCTGGGTGACTCATTTCAGCTTTCTGCTGATTTCCTCACCTGCAAACCAGACATGGTAACCATCCTTACCGAGGGTGGCAGGCTATAGGAAGAAACAGTGCAGCCTGACCTGTGAGGCCAGTGGGTAAGGTGGGCTGGATTGTGAAAACCTCCCCACACTGTGAGAGGGAGGGAGTATCTGTCAAAATGCAGATACCCGCCAGGGCCTTCAGTCAACACCCTCGTGAAGGGGGCCATTCCTCTACCAGCTAGATCCTAAGGTAAGAGAACCCAGGACAGTTAATTTTCCTATCTCAGGAGGAGGAAGGAAAGGGCTGAGTCCAGGGGGGCAGATGAACCCCAAGAAGAAGAGGCACAGAGAGAAGGGTAACAGGGAGGGGAGTGTAAAGGAGACCGGCAGAACTACCCTGTCCGTCCCAGGATGTCAGTCAAGCAGGGAGGCAGCGACAGAAAACAGCACATGGCCCTGGGTTCAAAGCCGGGCTCTGCCACTTCCTACCTGTGCCTCTTCTAGTCACCCACGACCTTTGGGTGTTTGGGGTTTTTTTTCCCTTTAAGAAGGGAGTGGGAATGTTGCCCAGCTGCCAACCACTTAAAATTCTTACAAAGCTGAAATAAGTCCACTGTGGGAACGTTCTCTGTGAACACTGTGTTCTTATTACACATAAAAGGCGTCTCAGAAAGGGTTGGTCTAGAGCTAAGGACGACCGAACGCTGGAGCCAGCAGGCCTGTCTGGGCTGGTCCACGCAGCCAGCTCTAAAAGCCGACCAACAAAGCTCTGTGGGTTGAGAGAGCAGATGAGCTAATGGATCTCAAGACTGCAAGTGCGCTCAGCACTGATCAGGAGTGAGCGAGGAGGACAACGGTCTGTGCTGTTAAGAAGAATTATCCGTAACTTAAAACTAGGCAAAAGGAGGACTGCATGTCCTTTCAGTGTCATTCTGGGGCAGGGTTGAAGCACTAAGAGTTATTTAATTCTCTAGGAGACTGTGCCTTTGTTCTACTATTTACTATTGATTAGGGTCCTGACATTGTAAAGTTACATGCTAACGTAGCTGCATGTACAAGTATGTATGTGCATGTATGTGAAGATGAAAAGGAATTTAGTCCAGTAGAGAACCACAAAAGTTATGGTTTTACTCCCTGTAAGACACCAACCGGCTCTACCTCTATCTTGGCAAACTTATTTCAGTATATCTTTTCCAACAAAGTATACAGATCTCTTGTCTCTCAAATGTGCCTTTGAACCAGCCCTACCATTCTTTTGGTTCCCTTATTAATGAGTTAGATAAATCTTTGACATGTGAATAAAATTACATATTGGTAGAACAAAAAAGTGAGGGGCTCTGTGGCATGGGCCAGTCACTTGACCTCTGAACCTCACACATCTCATCAGTTGGGAGAAGGTACCCAAGTCCCATGACTGAGGTAGGGCTGGAGTGGGGCGATGGCTGTGAAGGTACTTTGCACATAATTCACAGGATGCAAAAGTCAGGATTTATTATTGTGACTCATCAGATTAGATTAATCCAGGCCTAAAAGGTCCCAGGCTTCTGAGGGCAGCATTCTCCAGGGCTTGGAATAGGAACATAGGTCAGGGGAAAAGGCAATAAGGGGCAGCCCAGACGCTAGGCTCCATGCCCAGGAGGTGCCAGGCTGATGCTTCATTCTCCATTTGTGATGAGGCCAGGATTTCCCACGGCCCTTGGGTCTTGGAGGGTGGAGACCACTTAGGACCACTCGGAGAAGTCTGCCCAGAGGCTTGGAGAGTCTGGAGGACTGAGCTGGCATCCGACCAGAAACCAGGGTCAGGGTATTCTAGAGGCGAGATAAGAGTCCTCATCTAACACCAGAGGTCAGCACCAGAGGTCAGCAGCAGGTCCCTAACTAGTGATCTCTACAGCCTGATGTCTTCCAGGACCTCATGTTTTGTTTCTAAAACTATTTATTTTATTTATTTATTTGTTGGCTATGTTGGGTCTCCGTTGCTGTGCATGGGCTTTTGCGGCGAGTGGGGGCTTCTCTTGTTGCGGAGCGCGGGCCCTAGAGTGTGCAGGCTTCAGTAGTTGCGGTGCGTGGGCTCAGTAGTTGTGGCACACGGGCTTAGTTGCTCCACGGCACGTGGGATCTTCCTGGACCAGGGATCGAACCTATGTCCCCTGCGTTGGCAGGTGCATTTGTAACCACTGCACCACCAGAGAAGTCCCAGGACCTCATGTTTTTCTTCTTTTAAAAAAATTTTTATTGAAGTATAGTTGATTTACAATGTTGTGTTAATTTCTGCTGTACAGCAAAGTGACTCATACATATACATATATATGTTCTTTGCCATTATGGTTTATCACAGGATATTGAATATAGTTCCCTGTGGTATACAGTAGGACCTTGTTGTTTATCCATCCTGTATATAATAGTTTGCATCTACTAATCCCAAACTCCCTATCCTTCCCTCCCTGACCCCTCCTCTCCCTTGGCAACCACAAGTCTGTTCTTTATGTCTGTGAGTCTGTTTCTGTTGCGTAGACATGTGCTTTTGTAGGACCTCATCATTTTATTCTGTAGGTGGGAAAGTGTCCCAGCTCAGCTGACAGCACAAAAGGATCTCTGCTCTTGCTATCTGCATATGTGCACGGCTGCACACATGTGCACATACACACATGGAAAAGGACGTCAGCCAGGGGTCCAATGAGCAATGCACGCAGCCATCGTCGGGAAAAGCCAACCCTGCACAGAGAGGGTAGGCACAGAGCCAACAGAGAGAGAGGAAGAGGAATGGCATTCCAGGTCCAGGGAATGGCAAGAGTGGAGGCTAGGATTAACCTGTAGAATGTAGAGGAAGGGGTACAGTGAGGAAGATGAGGCAGTTAGACCTGCCCCAAATTGGGCTCATACCTTGAGTAACCTGAAGTCATGGAAATTAATAGTCTATTGCCCTGGAGTGATGACAAAAAGGGCAGTGGATAAGGGACTTCCAACTGGGTTCTCCCCTGCGGGCCCACATCCCATTAGAGGGTATGGGGAACCCTTTTTCCCTCACAGGTCTCACTCCAGGTTCAGCTCAGTTTCTGCCTCTACAAGGCAGTGCAGCCTCACTGCCTCCCCAAAGGCCTCCATCTACAGCTGCTCTGCCTTAAAGGTAGGGCTCGCAGACTCTTCCCATCTGCTCCAGCTTTCCCCGTCTCTCCTCTTCCGAGTCTCCCCATTTAGCAGCTAATTATCCTGCCTGTCTTCTTCATACAGTTTGTTTACTACCCTTCTGCCTGGAGTAACATATTTTTCCTCTCCCTATTTTCCCTTTGCCCTGATTTCTTCAGGACTTTATTATATTGCAGGGTTTGGGTTTTTTTGTTTGTTTTTGCCCGTTGCCTTCAGCCCTATGTGGATCAAGACAAATGTGTGTAAACCTTTTGTTGTCCTTGGCTAGACTCTAAGCTTTATGGACCCCTGTCTGTCAACTACAGTCACATTAGGCGCAGCACCCTGCTGAGCACACAGTAGGTGCTTAATTCTTGCCTGACTGGCAGTTTGATTAACATCACTGAACCCACTCCCAGCTGGTGCTCAATTACTGGCCCATTCACACACAAGCCTGGATTATTGAAATCCTACACCCCATCCCTTCCACTGACATTGTGACCCACCAGCTCTCAAGACAGCCCAAGTAATTTGAGGGTTGAGATCCCAGAGTCGTTGCTTCCTGAGATTCCTGGACATGTTCACACCACCAGAAGGCAGAAGGCACAAGGCTCCCGACATCTCACCTGGGGCAGGTAGAGAGAAGTTCCCAGCAGCTCCTAAGGCCAGTCTCATAGACTCAGCCATGGCTCAGAGAAGACTCTGGGCATCCCCTCCTAAAGCCCAGCCCAGGGGTCACAGTTCTGGCGTCGTGGAGGCCACCTGCCCCCGGGCACCGTGAGGCAGCCTGAGGAGAACGGTCTGCAAGGAGCCGGGCCGTGGGAAGCCGGCCTTCTCCCTGAGCAGCCGCCAGGTGCCGCCCTCAATGGCATAGAGCAGCGTAAACATGCGGTTGACCGTATAGACGGTGTCGCCGCGCACCACGGCTGTGAAAAGCGCGCCCTTGCTGTTGACAAACTGCCCGGGCAGCGCCGTCCACTGGCCCGTGGCCAGGTTGAGGCAGTCGATGGCGCAGTGCAGGAAGTCATCCTTAGGTCCGTTGCGCACCACGTACAGACTATCGTGGTGGGCCACCATGCAGTGGCCATAGCTCTGAGGGCGCCGCAGCTCGGCCACGGGCAGCCACGCGTCTGCCCTCACCGTGTACTCCACCACGGTCGTGGTTTCGGCTGGCCGCCACAGACACACGAAGAGGCGGCCGCGGGCTTGGGCGCAGGGCACGCCGGCAGCTGGCTGCGGCAGGTTGGCTGCGAAGCTCCAGCAGCCCGCGGCCGGGTCGTAGCGCTCCACGGAGCTCATGGCCATCCTCTGGAATTCGCCCCCGATAGCATAGAGGTGGCCGTCAAAGCCGGCCAGCGCCGTGTCGTAGCGCGGCTGGTGGGGGCTGGGGAACTCGCGCCACGTGCCGCCGTCGGGGTCGTAGCAGAAGCCCAGTTCCACCACCTCCTTGTTGGGACCCCGCACGCCCCCAACGATGTAGAGCTTGTTGCCCAGCGTAGCCACGCCGGCCAGCAGCGTGCTGGCCTCCAGGGGCAGCGCGGCCAGCGTGCGCCACGCGTCCTCTTCTTCGTCCAGGTAGCACACGGTCCGCGATGCGTCCTCCAAAAAGCCGGGCGCTGGCGCGTGCGTGCTGACGGCCACATAGCTGCTGGGTCGCAGCGCCGCCACGTAGGCGCGAGCCTCGGGCAGCGCCAGCTCGGCCGTTAGCTCGCGGGCGCCGTCGCGGATGAAGAGCGCGGCGCTGTGGAAGACGTCGTGCAGGCCGAAGGCAGCGGCGGCGTCGCACAGCAGCGCGCAGTTGTCCGACGTGAGGCTGTGCTCCAGAAAGCGCGCCAACGCCGGCGTCTGCAGGAAGGCGGCGCACTCCACGGCTTGCAGCAGCTCTTCGGGGGCCGCCAGCTCCGGCCTTTCACCGCGCAGCACCCGCAGCGTGGTGCGGAAGCCTTCCGGGCTCAGAGCGCCCAGGCGCACCTCGGCCGCGCGCGCCTCCCTCATGCCCGAGCGGAAGAGGCCGCGGAAGAAGCCGCAGTGCTCCACCAGCAGTGCCCGGTCGGCCTGGAAGAGCTGGCTGCCCACCCACACCTGCATCAGGGCCCCAGGGCCCTGTGGCATGGCGGGCCCAGGCGCGGAGGCCGCCTCCGGGGGCCTGGATGCAGTGGTCACCGACTCCGGGGCTCCCCCGTACCGGCAAAAACTTACCCGGGGCATATAAATATCTTCCTGGCTAAAGATAGTACGGCTCATGTCATGTGGTGGCCAGCGGGCTGGATGGCCGAGGGCCCAGAGGGCATCTGGAGACCTGCCGGGTCACTCACTTCCGTAAAAAAAAATAGTAATAATGGTGACCATATACTGGGCACCTACTGCATTCAGGGCACTATGAGGGCAGTTTAGAAAATATCCCATTTAACCACTAAAGCAGCTGTAAGCCCTCGTGCAGGTAACCTAACTCTGACCCTCTGTTTCTTCGAAATGGGGCCAATAATAACACCTATTTCACGGTATTTCGACAGTATCTGTACAGTGTTCGGAATGAGGCTCAGAGAATTTACATGACTTGTTCAAGATCATTCAGCTGGGAAAGAGCAAGGACGGGATGAATACCTAGCTCACGCCTTCGGTTGGTGGGGCAGGGGTACTTACTTGGGTGCCAGAGGGAGAGGCAGAGGTGGAGCACGTAGAGTGGGCCAGGCTGGGGTCCAGAGCAGGTTTTCTTTTGGCTTGGGCCTCTGCCCCTGACTCTGGGCTCGACCAATCTCTCTCTCTCTCTCTCTTTTTTTAATGGTTATTTAGTTTTATTTATTTGTGGCTGCGTCGGGTCTTCGTTGCTGCGCGCGGGCTTTTCTCTAGTTGTGGCGAGCGGGGGGCTACTCTTTGTGGCGGTGCGCGGGCTTCTCATTGCGGTGGCTTCTCTTGTTGCAGAGCACGGGCTCTAGGCACATGGGCTTCAGTAGTTGTGGCTCGTGGGCTCTAGAGCGCAGGCTCAGCAGTTACGGTTCACGGGCTTAGTTGCTCTGCAGCATGTGGGACCTCCCCGGACCAGGGCTTGAACCCGCGTCTCCTGCACTGGCAGGCGGATTCTTAACCACTGCGCCACCATGGAAGCCCCTAGACCAATCTCTTTTTTTTTTTATAAATTTATTTTTATTTTTGGCTCCGTTGGTTCTTTGTTGCTGCACACGGGCTTTCTCTAGTTGTGGTGAGCGGGGGCCACTCTTCGTTGCAGTGCACGGGCTTCAGTAGTTGTGACACGCAGGCTCGGTAGTTGTGGTGCACGGGCTCGGTAGTTGTAGCGCACGGGCTTAGTTGCTCCGTGGCATGTGGGATCTTCCCAGACCAGGGCTTGAACCCATGTCTCCTGCATTGGCAGGCAGATTCTTAACCACTGCGCCACCAGGGAAGCCCCCAATCTCTTTTTGAGCCTCGATTTCCTTCTCTGCAAAAATGGGTGGGTAACAGGTGAACGTTCAGTAAGTCCCTGAATGTGGAAGTATTCCGTGATTCGGGATGGGTGTGGGAAGCTGGTGTCTGTTCCCCTCTTGCTACTCCCCACTCGTCCATTGCTGTATAGCTCAGATCTTGGGAAAAGGAAAGTGGGGATGCTGAGGGGACTATATGTCTGTGGATGGGAAGGAGACAGGCTTCTTGAAATAATATTTAACACTTAAATTGCAGGCATTTTGTGAGCACTTGAACGTCTATAATCCTCGCAGCAATCAGGTGAGAAAATAACTATTATTTCCCCTCGTTTGATAGATATTATCCACTTATTGCTTACAGCATGCATAAGTCAGATATTATTAAATTCACAGATGAGGAGACTGAGTCACCAAGAGGTTCACTCACATGCCCGAGATGACATGGCCAGAGAGCAGCAAAGCTAGGACTGGCGTGCAGCCAGTCTGACCCCAGAGCCTGCGTCTCTAACCGTTGTGCTCTGCTTCCTCCCTGTGCTACAGATGCTGGGTAGTCACTTTGTGCCAGGAGGTCACAGTTGGAAGGAATTTCAGTCTCCTATGGTTCAACCCCTTCACTTACAGTAGAGGATGAGACAGGGAGTTGCCCAGGGTCTGGAAGCAGACAGCCCCAGGCCTCCTGCTGCCCACCTTGCCCAGAACTTTCCTGGGTGACCACCTAAGACTCCGGGTTCCAAAATGTCAGCCGGAAGGGAGCTTGGTGATTATCTTCTCCTGCTACCTTGTTCTACAGGTGGGTTAACTGAGGCCCAGCCCTGTGTAGGATGTATCTGCCTTTCAGGATATGTTCAGCAGCAGGTCTTCTTCAGGAGGGATGGGGTAGCTTAGCGGCTCACAGTGATCAAGCTGTACTTGGGAAGGGAGCAGGGGAACTTCCTTTCCCCCAAGACACACGCATGCACAGATCCTCAAGTATGAATCTGCAGACCCAACACGGGTGTGCCTTTCTTGCCGGGGACTCCCACCCAGTTCACCCCATTAAAGCAGGGCTGGGATGTGGGGACCACTTGTGTGAGCCTGGGAAGCCAGAAGCCTGGAGGCGGCAGCCAGAAATATGCAAGACTCTGCCCCAGAGACCAGACAGGAAGAGGAGGAAGAGATAGAGGGGGTGGGCAGGAGTCCCCACGGATACTATCCCAGGCCCTCTGCCAGCTTTTCTCCTTCCCTGAGGCTAGACGTTGGCTGAAAGCATGACAGCCCCTCCTTGGAGGAAAGTGGGCTCTGCAGTGCCCAGTCCTGACTCTGTCCTTGCTAGTGGCAAGGAGAGTGTCTGACTCTTCTCATTTCACAGATGAGGAAAGGGAGGCCTAGAGATGGAATGGGCTTTGCCTTGGTTATGAATGAAGATGTGGGATGGATTGAACCCCGTCCACTTGACCCCAGGCCCCAGCCCAGCTGCCTCTCCTCACCTGCATCAGCCTTTTCTTCAGGAAGGGAAGCAGCTGCCTCCTGCCAGGCTCAAACGAAGGGGCGGGTGGGGAAGGGGCTGACCCCCAGGGGGCCACAGTTCCCTCCCCAGATGGCCTGTTCCTGGCGCCTAGTAACTGGTAGACAAACAGAACCACTGCCTGCACCTCTCCTGAGAGCAGGAGTGGGAAGGAGCACGAACCCCCTACTGGCTGAAGTTCCCTCCCAGTCCCAGTTTTTCACAAGTCCATCCCTGATTTCAGTGGGTTGGAGGGCTAGTGCACACACCCGGCTCCCACCCTCAGCAGCCAGGAAGTGGGGAGGGGGTCATCCTAGGTGGGGGGTCATGACTCTGAGGCTGAGTCCAGGATCAGCACTTTGGCCCTGTGCCCAACGCCCCAGTGGGGTGTTTTCTGCAGCTGGTGAGAGTTTCCTCCACCCGGACAACAAATGTCCCTCTGGGACTTGGAGAGGACAAGGAAACTGTCATGGCTGTGGGCAGCCCACGGAGTTCCCAGGCTCTGCCCGACCCCACACCAACCTCCCTCTCTACTTAGCAAGGTTGAGGGTGGAGGCAAGGAAAGGGGCTCTGTGTCAGACCCTGAGCCTTTCTAGAGCACACGCCCCACCTTGTACATCTCTGTCTGCAATGATTGGCACACTGAGGGACCTGGTGGACTCCTGGGCCCTAACCTAAGTAGGAATCCCCAGTCTGATGGAGGAGACACAACCCCTGACCCAGGAGAGCCTGCAATCTGGTGGAGGACTGGGCCCAGCTCCACCACCCTGCACAGTTCCCCTTCTGACCCTCCACTATAAATGAAGGTGTTGAACCATATGAGACTGAAGTTCCCTCCAACTGTGACCTCCTGGCCCTCCTGCCTGATGGGTGACCCCTGGCCTTTGCCACCCATGGTGGTATTTCTGTACACAGGGTAGTGATGAGCTTGCCTGGACCTGAAGAAGAGCACTGGACTGGGAGTCAGGATTCCTGCCAGGCTTTGATGCTGGTACTACCACTGGCTTGCAAAGCTACCCAACCTGTCCAGGCCTCAGTTCTTTTTTTTTTTGGCCATGCCGTGTAGCATGCAGGATCTTAGTTCCCCAACCAGGGATCAAACCTGTGGCCCCTGCATTGAGAGTGCAGAGTCTTAACCACTGGACCACCAGGGAAGTCCCCAGGCCTCAGTTCTTCATCTGTAAAGTGGAGCTTGGATCTGACTTCTAAGGTTCTGTTCAGTTTTGACATCTGAATTTATAATTGAAAAATCACAGAAGTGGTTGTCATATTGTGCCTCCAGGGAATGCAGTGACATCACAAAGGGGTCCCAAAAAGTTAGCTTTATGTGGAATGGCTTCTGGGGGTGGGAGTAGGAGTGGGTGGCAAGGGCAGGATCTAGTCCCACCTGTCTAGACCTGTATGTGCCCCACTCACTCCAGAGCCACCTATTGAGCACCTGCTGCAAGCCCACTGCTGGGTGAGGGGCCACATCCTCTGCATTTCAAGGACCCCAGGGCCCCTTATAAGAGCCTCAAATGTGGGGAGGTGGTGATAAGGAGGGTTGGGATACTGGCCCTAGCAGAATAACCTCTCTCTTCACCCAAAGTGCCCAAATGCCTGGTCACTAAACAGTTGTGGCTTCTTGGCAGTTGGGTGAGAAGTGTGAGCTATTTATGTCCAGGGGAGTGCAGGGAACTAGCATTTGCTGTTCTGGGCTATGGGCCAACCTCTAGGTGGAATATTTTCATGTTATCTAATACTTAATATCATCCCTATTTTAAAGACGAGGTGTCTCTGTAACTCTTCCACTATGAAATGGGTGTGATAACTACCTCTTAGGATGATAATAAGGAACAGATGGATAAAAAACAAGTGCATTAAGCATTGTGAATAATTCAAAGAGATTATTATCATATTGGCTTAGTCTAAGAGATATTTAATTATATTGCAGCTCTGGGAATTCTGAATGAGTTTGGGGTCTTTGAAAAATAAACCAAGAAGGGCACCTGAGAGTCAATGATGATTTCTCATTGGTAGGAATTCCAAATACGTGTATTTCAAATCTTTAAATCAAAGAGTCCTTTCAGCTCAACATTATTCATAGATTTTTAAAAATCCCCAAGACAGGGCTTCCCTGGTGGCGCAGTGGTTGAGAGTCCGCCTGCCGATGCAGGGGACGTGGGTTTGTGCCCCGGTCTGGGAGGATCCCACATGCCGCGGAGCGGCTGGGCCCGTGAGCCATGGCCGCTGAGCCTGCGCCTCCGGAGCCTGTGCTCCGCAACGGGAGAGGCCACAACAGTGAGAGGCCCACATACCACAAAAAAAAAAAAAAAAAAAAAAAAATCCCCAAGACAGGTCAATAATTTGGTGATGGTATTTGTGTATAAAAACAATGACTATTCCTTTCAGTAAGTTGTACCCCCCAGGGAATGACATAGGTGGAAATGTTGAAATTTTTATATTTTAATCTTTTAGGTCTGACTCAGCACTTCAAATTTCCTATATCAAATTTCCATAATTATTTGACTGTATTTGTTTGTTTGTTTTGTTTGTTTTGTTTGTTTTGGACTCACCACGCAGCATGTGGGACCCTAGTTCCCAGAATAGGGATTGAACCCGTGCCCCCACAGTGGAAGCACAGGATCTCAACCACTGGACCACCAGGGAAGTCCTTTGACTGTGTTTTTGGATAGATTTTGGAACTGTTGGTGGTGGTTGAGAATACAGTGATGTGTGAGAAAAAATGTACAGGGAGTAATAAAATGAGGAACTGAGGCCCAGATGGACAAAGTAGCTTATTCCACAGTCTGGCAGTAAGTGACTGATTCCAAGAGCCTTTCTGGTCCACAATGGGCACTTCTGAGCGCTGGACAAGCAGCCCATAGATGAGGAGGCTGAGGATGGGGAATGGGAGTGGTTGCAGCTGTGAGATGGGCACTGTTTTCCTCCCAAGCCTCGTAGGAGGGGCAGACTTTGGGCACTTAGCGGTCACAGCTGAGGGCCTGAGTAACCAGCTGGCAAAGAATTCAAATAATCTTTTAAATAGAAGTGAGTTAAGATCATCTCATCCCATCTTGCAAATCATTGTGGTGTCTCCTTACAACACCTCCTTGAAGTGTCATCCCCTTGATTGCCTTCAGTGTCAGGGGGCTCACTTCTTCCAAAGACAGTAGTCCCTTCTAACTATGGGCAGCTCAGGTGATTAGAGTTCACACTCACACTGAGCTAGAACCTGCCTCCTTGCAGCTCCCATCTACTGGTTGGTCTGAGTCTTAAAGATAAGGAACGTAACTCCTCCAAAATCATATAAGTAGGGAAGTAGCAGAGCCCAGGTTTACTCCCAGTTGGGCCTCTGGGCGTCCACAGCCTGCCCTCTCTCCAGCAGTCCTCCAGTGAGACTGAGTCTCCCCATAGCCCCACCCAGAACCAGTCTGTCCTCCCAGGACTAGGGCCAGCCCAGGGATGTGGCTAAAACTTGGCTCCCACTTTTTCTCCTTCTGCAACTCAAAGGAAAACCCTTGGCCATTAGCTCTGTGAGCGATCCTGGCCTGTGAGTGTAATCTAAACAGATTCCCTCAACACCTTAGAGTCTTAATAACAGCTGGTTTACCATGATCTCCCAGAAACACTATTAGGCTGAGTCAGTATTCATGTCCTGTCCTGGAAAATAATTTTCTCTCTTGGTTGAGGAGAAGTTATTACCATCAGGCTCTGACTCCAGACCCTCCGCCTGCTGACCTGGGTTTTCCTGGTTTCTTTTGCACATGGGTGGGTAGATTAGCTATGGGAGGATAGGGGTTTGGGGTTGGAGGGGGAAGGGCTGCAGTGAGAAGTCTCTGAGACTCCCATATCTTTCTCCACTCAAGACTGGAGTGTATTCCAAAAGAGAGGTCCCGCAGGGTTCTAGAAAGTACTCAGACATGGAACCCAGGGTTGATTTTGTCACTCTCCATTAGGCTTGAATTGGATTTATTTTCCCCTTCCTTTAGTATTATAGATGGGGACACCAAAGCCCAAAGAAGTGAGATGACTTGCCTAAGGTCACCCAGTGAAAGAGCTGGCACTAGATCCTAAATGTCCAGATTCCTCGTGTCAGCCCTCTGCCCTGTTTCCAGCATGACCAGATTTACCCTGGGTTTCAAGGGGAATGACAGGTGACCCTGCCAGGCTCATCCACCAATCCCAGAATCATAGGCAAGAGGGAGTGCCAGGTTTTAGAATAAAATGCCTCATTTACACACTAGGCCACAAACACATGCGACTCATTAGCTCCCATCAGGGAGAAAACAGTAATCCAGAATGGGTTTGGTTTCTTGAAGCTGGACCCAGATTGGCCATGAAATCTTAGTAAAGTCGTCTCCCCCCAGCCCCCCAGCCCCCCACCCCGTTCCCAGAAGCTAGGATTCTTTATGGGTTCTGTAGTGATGCCTGAGAGTCCCCACACCGAAGGGCAGGGTAATGTGGTCAGGGAAGTTGTGTGCCAAGGCTGAGCTGGCTTGTGATCCAGAGAAAGGACCAGGCTCGGAGTTGAACCCGGCAGGCTTCCCGGAGGAGGAGGCGGGGCCAGCTGGGTAAAACAAAGGGAGGGGTGGATCTTGCTGATGGGAAGTGACAGAGTGGAGATTCAGACAAGGCTGGAAACATCTTCCCCTCAGTGCCCCTATCCCTGGCCTCCCTCTCTCCGGTTCTTGTCCTTTCCCGCCGGGTCTTGGGGGTGCTCCGAAGGGTGAGGGCGCCGCCCGGCCCTCGAGGTACAGCAAGGCCCTGGGGGGCGCGGCCGGCCGGAGATCCTTTCCGCTCGCAGGGGTCTCCGCAGCCCTTACAAGGAGTTTGGCGGCGCTCGGGCGGCCCCGCCCACCGGGCTCCCCCGGCCCCTCCTCCCCGCACGGTCGGGCCTGACCGCGGGAAGGCTGCTAGGTGCGGGGCCCGGGAGGCCGACGCCGCCGGGGCCGCGAGTGCCAGAGGCCTCCACTCGCTCCCGAGGGCCCCAACGGGCGGGCACGCTGCTCGGGGCCCTTAGGCCAGGACCCGTCTCCCTCTCCACAGCGTCGCCATGTCCTCGGTGTTCGGGAAACCCCGCGCGGGCAGCGGGCAGCAGAGCGCACCCCTCGAGGTCAACTTGGCTATCCTGGGGCGCCGCGGGGTGGGCAAGTCCGGTGAGTAGGGTGCGGGCGGAAGGGAAGGGGTCAGGCGGGAACGCGAGAGACGGGGAGCGGTGGAGGGAACCGGGCGCTGTGGGCTTGCGGGCAGCCTCTTCCCCTGGCTTTCGGGGCTTCCTGCGCCCAGGTGGGTTGGATGAGACACCGAGATGGTATCCTTCTTTGCCTCAGCTTCTCTTGCTTGGTTCTCCCTCAGCTTGTTTTCAGCTCCTCCATCTCTCAGCTGTCTTCTCTTCCTGACCTGTCTTTCCCTCTGTGTCTCCCTTCCTTGTCTGTGACCCCAGCTGTCTCCCCTCTGTCTCTGTGTCTCCCAGTCCTCTGCTGGTCTCCCCCTTGCCGTTTACCGCCCTCCATCTCCTCTTCCTGGCCAGCAGTCAGCCCTGGTGACTGGCACCAAAGGGACCTGTTAGGCACTGATCCCCAGCCCAGGGCCCCTACGGAGCTTAGTCGCAGCCTTGCTGCTCCTTGATTTAGGCCACCGGAGAAGGGGCCCCAGGCCCCTGAAGGGAGGTGGTAAAAGTCGCTGGCTTTTGGGATTTCCCAGGGAGAGGCCGCTACCCACTCCCCACCCCAATTCTCTGGGATTCTGGAGCAAAGTGTGAATTCTTATCAAATGTATTTGTTTCAAGTCAGATCCCTCTCTTGACTTTATGGAAACACATTGGACTATGGTCTCAGGTGCCTCGGACTTGTCCTTGATGAACAAAGCGCTTGGATTTACACTCAGGCCATTTCTATCAACACTGAACTCTGCCTTCACCACTTTTGGCAGCTGGAGCCCAGGGGGTGGGGATGGGGGTGTCACCATAGGCAAAGATCCAGAAAAAGGGCTCACCGCTCTCCCTGCCATTCCCAGTCCCAGGTAGCTGAAGGGGGGAAGGCAGAGGGGGCTCCTCCACTGGCTGTTTTCCAGTTGCAGCCATTAGTGAATGGCCATCATGGACTCAGCTGTGAGTTTCCTTCTCCAGAGTATTCTTTGAGACTCACTGGTGGGAGCCTACTCTCCACTTTTGAAACCAGCCCCCTGGCTCAGAGATGGGACTCTGAATCATGCTTTCCTAGAGAAAAGATTTGCCCTCTTCCCTTTGAAAATCAAATTGTTATCTGTGGCTTTGTCACTGGTACAGTTTAGCCAGTGACTACATGAATGAAAGAATTTAAATTTTAAAATATGTATTCCCTGGGTATTAGTTTGCAAACTGACACTGTTAGGAATCCTGGGAAAGAATTTAAAGGATTTTCTTTAAAATACTGCATTATTTTTTAAGAGTTCAGTATAGTAGTGGGCTGACCCTCAGCTTTATGTGGTTAAGTTCTGAACAAAATCAATCTTGTTAATGCATTCCACCTGGGGAGAACTTCCCCAGGTTTTATGTTCTGTGACACTCCCATGATGAGTGTGGATGCCTTAGAGCCAAGACTCGAGGACTGAGGACTAGAGTGTGTTTACTTGGGATTCGGGGGTTCCTATCCCTCCCAGAGATCACCCACTGATAACTCAGCTCTTACTCTTTCTTTGGCTTGTAGCCAAAGCTGGGATAAATGCCTCCACACTTCAGAGTCTTTGTGCCTTGTCAAAGGTGGGGGAGGTCTCTCTTCACTTGGAGTCTCAGCAAGTTGACCCTAAGGTAACTGCTTGCCTGGGTCCAGACCCCTTAGTTAGGGTCTTCACAAACGCCCCTTAGGCTTGCCTCTCATTTGTTTTCTCGCTGCCATCCCCCTCCAAAATAAAACATCCCAGAATGCAACCGGGAAGGACATGGTTCCCCATATTTCTGGTTTCCTCTGAGCCTCTCAAACCAGTTCCCCAGCTCTCCAGAGAGCAGAGGGGTCACAGAGGCTAGATAAGTCCTCCCTAAAATGAGAGGGGCAGGCTCCAGGGCCCAGCAGCCAGACACGATGGGGAGACTGAGCCAACTTCTTTCTCCTTCTTGCAGCCCTGACGGTGAAGTTTCTGACCAGGAGGTTTATCAGCGAATATGACCCCAACTTGGGTAAGGGCCCACTCCCCCCGTCCCTCCTGCTGTGCCCACTTGGCTCTCGCCTGCAAACACACACATGCCGTGGTGGGCCCAGGCCTGACCAGGACCACACATCTGGGGGCCGAGGGGAGGAGCCACCAGGATGACTCAGCCCATGCGACAAAATGTTTTAAGTTCCAAAAATGTACCCTTCCACAGCTCACCCCAGACAACTTGGGGGTTAGCCCAATTAAGAGAACTGAGAGAAGTTGATTTGCCCTAAAATATGAAGTATGATGAAACTTAAAAAAAAAAAAATCAAGCATTGCAGAATATCCACATCCATTAAGTGTTTTTCTTCCAGATGGTTATTCAGTGTACTTTTCCAGAAAAGCTGGACAAGATATTTGGGAAATTCCCTAGTAATACTGGCTTCTAAACCAGTTTTTTAACCACACAAGAAAACTAGTCTTGTTTGGTAGCTGTATCATTATGGTGTATTGGAAAAAGGGATGCCCTGGTGTCAGAGCTGAGTTTGAATCCTGGCTCTGTCACTTATCGGCTGTGCACCTTTGAAGCAGTCACCTAAGCTCTCTGAGCTTCTGTTTCCTCATCTGTGAAATGGGCATAAAAATACCTATCTCAGAGAATTACTGTGAGGATTAAAGAAATAACACATATAAAAGATGTAGCATACTACTTGACCCACAGAGACATTGAATGCGTATTCACTTCTCCTTCCTTCTTTCTCCTCAGATGGCTTCCCATCTGTGGTGGCTGAGATTCGCCCAAGTTAATTAGATCACTGTTTCTGAAAATTAATTTTAGCAGCAGGACCTTTTCCTCAAATAACCTCTTACATGGAAGCCCAATACCTAAATACGTAAAAGCAGAATTTTATTAATATAAATGTAACTTAAAGCTCACATTTATAGCATTTCTTTATGGTAAACTTTCCACTGAGAAGAATGGGGTGTCTGGATGCTCTTTGGAAATGGCAGTTGCAGTCTTAGATTATCTTTCCCCTTCATAAGAATTGAATAAGGCGTTTGTGGAGCCCCTGAAGGCCCTCTGAGGAAACCCAGGGCTCCGGGAGGACCCTGGGGTCCCACAAATGAAACCTCCACAGTGCAGCACCACCGGCAGCAGGCCTCTGATGGAGTGCACCCTTCACGCCTGAAGGAAAGAGCTCCTCAGCCCACTGGTGCCCCTCAGCCCCTCAGTCCAGGCTGGGATGTTGAATCCCAGTGTCAGAGCAGGAAGGGATGTCAAGGCTACTTGGTCCAGTGGTTTTCAGCACTTATTCCTTACGTAGCAGAATCCCTTCTTCCACAGAGATCTTACACAGAACCCCAGAGGTCAAGCAGAGGAAGCAAAGGGGGTCCCCTGGCTAAGTCGGGAATGCAGGGCAGGCAACTCGCGGACAGTCCTTAAGGGGGTTGTTCCTCAAAGTTTGGTGTGACCGCCTGTGCTTTGACACAGCCCCTCGGCTACAGCGGAGGAAGTAGGCCCAAGGAGCTTTGTGGGCCAAGGTCACCAGCAGGTCTGAGGGGAGCCCATTGATTAGTGGAGGTCAGTGCCCAGGGGAGTGAGACACAGGAGCATGAAGTCAGATGGGCGGGGTGGGGGAGTGGGTGGGAAGGGAAGGCACACACCAGGGATGTCTGGGAAGGGAAAATGGAGATTCTCAAGGACAGTGCCTCAAAAGACAGATTCTGCCTACCTCAAATATTGCATGGAGCATACTTATACTAAAAAGTATTAGCTGTTTATCTGAAATTCAAATTTAACTGGTTATCTTGTATTTTATTTGGCAACCTGTCTCCAGTCTCTCTTCTTCCTGTCCCCCATCCATACCCTCCAGGCAGGGTCCCACCAGAGGAGCCCATTACAGTGGTGGTTTGAGCTTCCTGGTTGAGCAGTTTTGGAGTTCTGAACTGGTAGGGGAATGCGTGGTCAGACGGTCTGGGACGGGGGTGTGGCAGCTCCACAGTGGTTAGTCACCTCAGCCTTTGGTCTCCTACCACACCCTGAGAGCTTCTGAGCTGGAGAGATGGCCAGACGCTCTCCTGTCGGCCATTCTGGGAGGCTAGTGCTGCTCCTTGGGGGTCCTGTCCACTGTCTAAACATTCCTGCCACTATCCCGTGGCTGCTTCCAGCAACAGCGGGGGACTCTCGGACCAGAGCCTTTCCTTCTGTGGAGAAAGGTCTGAGCGTCCAAGGAAGAGTTAGCCATGTGGAGATGTAAAACCACCCTTTCCCCTTTTTGAACACCTTCCAAGAGCTTGAGCTCAAAGGGGCCTCTTGAGGGTGGACACCTGTGATGCTCATTCCTCTTTCCAGCTTGGAGTGCAGTGCTAGGCACAACACAGATGCTGTTAAACATGGGATTTGTATTTTGGTTTTAGGATTACCCTTTAAGGAAGAGCTCCTATTATTATCCCCATTTTACAGGTAAAGAAACTGAGGCAGAGAGGGCTCAGTGGTTTGCCTAAGATCATGGAGAACCTCAGGTACGAAGAAAGATGAGACACCACTCCAGTTGCCCTCCACTAAGGGTGGCCTTATGCTATCGAGGACCTAAAGTCAGAAGTGTGTGTGGCACTGGGCTCTCTGAGCCTTGGTTTCCCCATCTGGAAGATAGGACTAATAGACTGTGCTCTGTGTGTGAACTGTGCCTTGTTATAGGTTGTGACTGTTAGAGTTGGTAGGAGCCAAGAGAGTCAGTGCCTGTGAAAGGGCTTTGCCTGTGCTGAGCACTCCAGGAAGCGAGCAGGGGTATCCAGGAGAACACCCTCCTCTCACAGAGGGATTGGGAGCATCTCACCTGGTTTGCCCAGGGTAGAATGACAAGCTTCTCACTGCTCTTCTCTTCATCCTGCTCCAACAAGGATACAGGCACCATTTCTGAAGCATCATCCCATACACACTCTGACCAGAGCTCCTTTAGTGACGTTTTAAAAATTATTACTGTAAATGAGAGAAAAATACTTTGGGAAAGGGATCTTCTCTCAGCATTGAAGTCCTAAGAATGTTATTTAGAACTAGGACTTATGAAACCCATATTTACTAAAGGACTGTAGAATGACCTGAGGGCAGGGACTTTGTGATGGGGAGGCAGGACATTACTGTGACTTGGAAAGGAGCCCCCAATGCACCCCCAGCCCCTGGAGTCACCTCACTTGCAAAGGAGGAGGGAGCTGGATAAGATGATTTCATGACCTCTGAGCCTCCTCCACTTTGCCCATGCATGTTCCACGGCCTCAGCTGGACGGGGAGCTTCTGCTCTTTCCCTGTATTCTGCACAGATAGAGCTGGAGAATTGGCTTGTCCACTGAGCAGAGGGAGTGAGGGGGTCCCACTGTAGAGCCCCAAGTTCAAGTTCCTTCTGATAGGGTGCTGTGTGGCTGTGGGAGAGTTCTCTCCTTTTCTGGGCCTCACCTTCCTGTCATCTCTCTATGGAAGAGCTAACAGCAACCTCAAAAGGCTGTTGCATTTAAGGGACTGTAGGAGACCAAGGTTGGGCTAATATATTTCCTTGGGCTGGGCACAGCATGGTGCCTGTTTGGGCACGGAAGCTGGGAAGCACCTAAAAGGCATGCATCAGACAACTCTGGCAGGAAAATAAAGAAAAATCTGAAGGAGATGTAGGTATCCAGGGGCAGCTCTTCTTGCACCAAATATAATTAAACATTTGGGGCATATTTTCCATTAGATTTTTTTTTTTTTTTTTTGGTCTTTGAACAAGAACGGCTATTTATCCAAGTCCCCACAGCAGACCGGGGATGGGAGCTGTCTATGACTCCTGCAGGCTGCTAGTGGACCTGGCGTGTGTCCAGGCCTGGCTTGGCTGCCAATGGCCCTCGGAGAGAAGGGTTTGTGAATTCCGCCACGGCTGAGGGGTACTCTTCTCACAGTGGCTGCTACCAACAGGCAGAGAGGGCTCCAGTTCTGCCCAGAGGATTCTTCTTTGGGGTCACTTGGGGCACAGGGGCACCACACCCCCAGGGAAAGGTGAGGGCCAAGTGCACTCACATGTCTGGGCCAGTGGCACAGGGGAAAGTTGGGGGTAGGGAGAATGATTGTGACAGCGAGGTCCTCTTTGCAGGCCTGGCCACTTGATACTTTCTCAGGTTTGAGGTCATGAGAACTTAGAAAAAAAATTTGTAAAAACTTATGAAATCCAAATAAGGTCAGTGGTGTAGTTCATAGTATGGTACCAATGTCAATTTCCTGGTTTTGACCATTGTACTATGGTTATGTAAGGTGCTAACATTGGGGTGGGGGAAGAGTACACAGGGACTCTCTGTACTATTTTGCAACTTCTACATGAGTCTAAAATTATTTCAAAATAAAAAGTAAAAAAAAAAAAAAATCACCTAGGAATGTGAACCTGCCCTGGAAACTTTGGAGCACTATGTGCGCACTGTCCTTTACCAGGCATTTGTGGAGGGCCAGGCCCCATGCCTAGGGGCCCATCCAGTCCTCACGCAGCCCTGTGAATGGTGCAGGGACAAGCCTTTAGCACAGCGCCTGGCACGGAGTAAAAACCTGAAAACTGTTAGCCAGTGTGTTCACATCATCCCTATTTTAAAATGAGGAAACAGAGCCTCAGAATGCTGAAATGACTTGGCCAAGGCACACATTTAAAAAGTAGCTGAAGTTGGGTTTGATTCCCATCTCCAACCTAAAACTTTCAACCATCCTAGATTCCTCTGCTATTATTTTGACAAGGATTATTTGTAAAACCTTCTTGGGACTTCTTTTTCTTTATTGAAATATAGTTGATTTACAACGTTGTGCCGGTCTCTGCTCTACAGCAAAGTGACTCAGTTATACACAGAGACACTTTTTTAAATATTCTTTTCCATTATGGTTTATCACAGGATATTGAATATAGTTCCCTGTGCTATACAGTAGGACCTTGTTGTTTATCCATCCTGTATATAATAGTTCACCTCTGCTAATCCCAAACTCCCAGTCCTTCCCTCCCCCATCCCCTGCGCCTCCTGACCCACCTCCCCTCCCCGCCCCCAGCCCCTGCCTTAGTCATGTTGTGTGTTTCTCCTTTCTTGTCTCTTCCCCACCGGGGGCCAGAGGGTTGTCCTGATTGTCCTTGGGGTCTTCCTGTGGGCCCGGTGCTGTGGTTGGAGGAGGAGGGGGTGGAGAAGCTTGGGGTTCAAGTGGGAGGTGCTGGCAGTGCAGCTTCTGAGGCCTCTGCTGCTTACTGGGCCCATGAGCCACGCATTCCATCCTGCAGGTGTGGCGGGTGGACCCAGAACACAATCCCATACCCTGTGGCATGTTCTATGAGTGCCCTCTGGTGCTCTGGGCCATGACAGGTGGAGCAGCATCTCCTTGGTGGGAGGGTCTGCCCGTGTCCTCCATGTGGGTGAGAGCCAAGGTCTTTCCAGTGGTCCTGGCTCAGCCAGCCCCAGAGCAAGTCCCCCAGGGGTGCACAGGGATCCAACAAAGGGAAGCTGGGACTCAGACCCAGCCTACCATCAAGTGGCCTGCCCTGCCTCTGACTGGGCTGACCGTCTGTGTTGCAGAGGATACCTACAGCTCCGAGGAGACCGTGGACCACCAGCCTGTCCACCTGAGGGTCATGGACACTGCAGACCCGGTAACATTACCCCCATGACCCATGAAGAGCTGAGAGTCAGTGCAGCCTCTTGGGAAGTCCTGCTTCCACAGTGTGGACCTCAGATGGGAATCTGTAAACCTTTTAAGCTCCAATTTGCTATGCGTCCCTGATTGAGGTGCTGACTTCTCTGGGCCTGAATCTGTTGATTTGCCAAATGAGAAGGGATAGGAAGGGGCCTGGGGAGACCTGATGATTGTTGGTGTCAGCTCTGAGATTCTGTGCTCTGGGGCTTGATGCCTGTGTACACATGGGGACAGGTGCACACACGTGTTTACACAGAGGCTCCCCTGGCCCAACCCCGCCCCGCCGCCCAGTACATACATCTCCCTGTGTCCTCACCGCCCCCTGCCAAGGCTGGATGCCAGTTCTTCTCAGAAGCCAAAGGGGCACCATGAACCTGACCCAAAACCAGCAGTGCCCAGGCACAGCCAGGTCTCTGTAGGGGCCATGCCAAAGTCTTGGCTCTGTGCCCCAGAGGCCAAGGTCTCCAAGTCTGTGGCTGGGTGGTGGGAGTGAGGCTCCGAAACAATGTCTCCTTTCACAACAAGCCAAATCCACACTCAAGTGCCCCTTTGAAAAGGGCCCTGCTGGGGAACAATGTACAGAGACGCAGGGAGCGGGGAAGTGGGATGAGACAGCTCAGGTGAAGGCCTTTACCCTGGCCTCCTCTGCCCCTGACAGAGGCTGCCCTCCTTTGCCCCAGGACACCCCCAGGAACTGTGAGCGCTACCTGAACTGGGCCCACGCCTTCCTGGTGGTGTACAGCGTCGACAGCCGCCAGAGCTTTGAGGGCAGCAGCAGCTACCTGGAGCTACTCGCTCTGCATGAGAAGGAGACGCAGCGCAGCTACCCCGCTCTGCTGCTGGGCAACAAGCTGGACATGGCCCAGTACAGGTGAGTGCGGCACTTTGTCCCACATCCTAGAGCTCGCCTTCTTCTTTCTCATAAAACGGTGTCACCTTCAGGGATTATTTGGCTGCTAAGAAGAGTAATCCCCTTGGATGTAGATAGAAGGGGGTGTGTTGTAAGGAACAGTGGGCAGGGCTTCCAGGCAGCCAAGGGCAGGAAGGGAAGAGCATCTGGGCTGCACAGGGGCTGGACCCTGAAAGTCAGAAGAGAGGCCACTCCTCCCATCCTCCTGAGGCTCTGAGGTCTCTCTCAGCCTCACCCTTTCTTTCCTGAGACTATATGACCTTCTGTTTCCACTCCCCACAGCTGGCTGGTCATCCAGTGCCCAATTCCAATTCTGGGGAGAGAGGCTCTGATTGGCCACCTGGGTCAGGTGTCTGCCCTGGTCCAACCAGCTCTCGCCTCACCCAAGCGTGGTCCCCAGGCTCATTCCCACAGTTGGCTGTGCTGAGGGCAGGTTCTCTTAGAAAGAGTTGGAGTTGAATCAGAGACCACAGACTGGGCCAGAGGGCAGATGACCGCTGAGTGCTGCAGCCATATTTTGCTTGGCTGGCACAGAGTTTTAAAAGACCCGGAATTGCAATGCTTTGAGGCGGGGCGTGCCCCCCTCCAGCCGCACACAGGCCTCATACTCCCCGTGGCTTACCTCCACCCTCCCCACACATTCAAGTTGCCCGCCTGGCCCCTGAGGTGTTTGAGACTGTGATGCCTCCACCTGATGAGTGAGCCCACTGGCCCTCTCCAGCACATCCGTCCTGTGTGGCCAGTCCACCTGCGAGGTAGGGCACCTCCCACTAGCCTTCCCCCCGTCCCTCCCTTCTCAGGGCTGGTCACTCCTGCTTCCCTAGGCCCCAAAGGCCCACTGACTGATGTTAGGAAGGAGGGAACACTTAATATAGATCGGGGCTGATGGGCAGTGGGGAGAGGGGGTGTGGTCTCATGAAGGGGGCTCACGGTAGGAGCCTTGAAAGGTGGGCAGACCCTCAGACCCAGACAAATTCCATCTCAGGGAATGAAGAAAGTTGTGTGATCTTAAAGCCAAAAGGTAGTCTTTGAGGAATCACAGATCCCACAGAGCCTAGAATAGGGATCAGAAGACTGGATTGTGAATAAACCAGTTTTAAATATGAGGAAAAAAACTAGGCCACCGTTTTGGTCCCAATATTTGCCAGTGGGATTGTCCGAAAGTGGTTTGGGGGCAAAGAGCAAAGCAGCATCGTTTCCCTAAGAAGGAGTCACGAGATTTATCCCCACTTCCTTCTTTGGTCAAGTCCCGAGGTTGGTAGGTCAGGATTTGATGGGCACAGACAATGTAATTTTTAGCTGAGCGTTGGTCAGTGTCTCCCATGAGTGTCTTGCAGCTAAAGGGTAAAATGTGGGTTAGAGCGGTGATAACCACTGATAACATTTTCGCTAGGCTACGCCAAAATAAGAAAAAGGGTAATAATGTTATATGCCCGGCTCATCCATTCACGCACACACATGCACGTATGGGGTTCTTGTTTCTGAAAGCTCATTATTCAAGCCCCACAATGACGAAGTTTCAGATTCAAGTTCATCACAAAGGCACATAATACCAAGCATTCTTTCAAAAGGGGTTCCTCGGGAATCTGTGAGCTGACAATCAGGACACCAACCCTGGTTGGGGAGTGGATTAGGCGCTCTGTCCCTGACCCTTTTTGTCCCAGTCATTCCCTCTGTCTGTGGAGCTAGCCCACTTCCAGCCTTTGCTCCTGCCAAATTAACCTTGGCTCAGAAACCTTTTCCCACCATACCCACCCTGGTGTCCCCTCTCAGCTCCCAGGCTGTGCCACTGTCCTCAGGAATGGCAGGTGAGGCAGCTCAGCAGTGAGATTTAGCCATTGAAACCTTGACCTCCAGCCCTCAGGGACCCCTCCCCCCCCCCCTGCCTCTTCTGGACATCTGACCTATCCGAGGGCCGGTATTTTTCTCTCACCCTGATTCCCATGGTTTTCAGGACCTTCCTAGTTACAAATACTCGATCCCCTCATCATGGGAAGTGGTACAGGATGAAGCTGGGAATAGGTGCTGCTCCCTCTCTCGTGCTGTCACCCTTGCTCTCTCCTGCCTCTCTCCTGGGCAAGCAGACAAAACTCCCTGGCATGAGTCTCTCCCTGAGACCTCTGCCGACCACAGGCGTCCTGATTCAGGACCTCGGCCCACCAGGCCTCTGTGGACACTGTGGTCTCACATCCTTCCAACCAGACCACTGCCTTTCCCCAGAGCTGATCCCACATGCCAGGGCTGAGGATGGCTCATTTCCTGACCAAGGGAGTCAAGGAGATGTGGGGCTGGGAATACTCATCTTCCTCTGGCCACAGGCAGGGCCTAGCCAGGGACTTTGGGCCAGCTTCTCCCTTCCCCTCAGCCTCGTTCTGAAATTCTGGCTTCGGTGACATCAGCCGCCATTTATTAAGCAGGGACTGTACTAGGCACTTGACACAAATCGTCTTCTTAATCTTAACAACCCTGAGAGGCAGCTCTCATTATCCCATTTCACTGATGAGAAAACTGAGCCTCAGACAGATGAAGATGGTCACCGAGCTAGTAAGTGAGGCTCTAGGTGTAGGCCTGGGCCTGCCTGACTTGGATGCATGCTCCTGACCCCGCCTCACCCTGCTTCCCCGCCAGGCAGGTCACTCAGGCAGAGGGCATGGCCTTGGCGGGCAGGTTCGGGTGCCTGTTTTTCGAGGTCTCTGCCTGCCTGGACTTCGAGCACGTGCAGCACGTCTTCCACGAGGCAGTACGGGAGGCACGGCGGGAGATGGAGAAGAACTCCCTGGCCAGGCCCCTCTTCATCTCCGAGGAGAGGGCCCTGCATCACCAGGCCCCACTCACGGCCCGGCACGGGCTGGCCAGCTGCGCCTTCAACACACTTTCTACTGCTAGCCTGAAGGAGATGCCTGCTGTGGCCCAGGCCAAGCTGGTCACTGTAAAGTCATCCCGGGCTCAGAGCAAGCGCAAGGCACCCACCCTGACACTGTTGAAGGGCTTCAAGATCTTCTGAGGGCCCCTGCTCAGGATTCCAGGCTCAGCGCTGGGCAGTCTGCAGGGCAGGAGCTGGATTCTCACCACCGGCTTTCCTTCTGATGGAACAGCAGCCCTCACCCTCTGGTGGACAGCCGACCCCTCCTCCAGCACCAGGCAGTGTTCCTGACACCCAGTTCACTGTAGGAGCAATAGGGACAGGCAGAAATTCTGCTCCTATTCCCTCCAGACCTTGGTTTCCATGGTAACCACCGCATCCCTCACCCTGAAGGAAACAGCCACTGTGACAACGCAGAGACCTGGGGTCAGCCTGAAGTGGAAGGAAATTGCAGCGTCCATCATGGCGCCATCACCCCTTCCTGCTCCATCTACAGCCAGGCCTGATGTGGCGCCTGGTGGACAGCTCTGGGTGGACAGCTTCAGGAGGCACTGCATAAGTGTGGGCCTGAGAGCATCCTGCCCTGAGGTCCCAGCACCTCCTGGTGGACGGGAAGGGCAGGGCAGCTGCAGGTTTTGCGGGGCCAGAGCCTGGCCCTCCCCTTGCCTTCTGACCTCACAGAACCCCCAGGCAACAAACCTCACAGTTTATCCAAGTAAAATCTAGTTTGCAATAATCCTACGGGACAGCCTGTGAGAAGCAAAGGTGTCCCGGGAAGGCCTATTTCCAGTCCTTTGCCTCTCAATGAGGGTAGAGGGGGAGGGCCACGGGTAGGCCAGTGTAGGGAGCCTCCTGTGTGTTTCCACCAGGAGGCAGGGCCCCCGTATTTTCCAACCTTAAATCAAGGACTCTGTCCGCAGGCCCTCAGGACCAGCCTTCTCAAGTTTACTGATCAAACCTCAGAACAAAGTCATTCTGTCCAGTGACAATCACCCAGGACTCCAGGGAGCCCACAACTGGCTGTATCAGACATCCAGTAGGGAGAAACACAGTTTTCTGTTTGTAGTCTGGTGCGGCAGGACCTAGTACCCTTGGCAATGGGTCTGCGTGTTCAAAGTCCACTTTTGTAAGATACCACCTAAAGCATTTTTGGTTCATAAAGCAAATTTTTGCGTAAATTATTTGGGGTTGCCACCACAGCTTACAACACGGTGGCTCAGACATGGGATCGCGACACTCCTTTGGGATCCCACGATTAGCAAGAGAAGGGTCTCAGAGGCAGGGAGTTTCTTAGTTTTCTAGCTCTCTTTACCACAGGGCCCCTGGCCCAAAGGAAGTCTTTCACGGACCCTCAGCAGACCAGCAGGTAGAGGAGTGGCCTGTGGTGGGGGAAGGGAGGGGGAGGGGATTCTGAGTCCAAAATCCTGCCCCTTCCTCACTCAGCCCTTCCAGGAGCTTGGATTGAAAACGATAGCTCTTGCCCAGGCTTCAGCCACCTTCTGCAGACGGAGAAGCCGAGGTCAGAGGGAGGCTGTGAACTCCTCAAGGCCACGTGAGGAGTCCTGGCCAGGCTTCCTGACCCACAGGCTGGCTCTGGATTTTGCACTTTTGTTTCAAGCCGCTTGTGTGTGGACCACGGCCATTTGAACAGACTATGCAATTCCAACTGCCCACATCCAGAAGCATTTTAATAAAAAGGTTCTGTTCGTGTTTTCCTAACAGGGTTTTAGTTTGATTGCAGTTCACTCACTCTGTCTGCTAACACCACGGGGGCACTGCCCTGCACCCTAACTAGCTCTCAGATTCTCATGGGTCTGGAAGAATGACTGGCGGCACATCACTGTCATTTACGTCCACTTCCGCCTGGGCCACCTTTGGCTTCTCTGAGAGCAAAGTCTCTCTTAGGGTGGTCAGGTTGTTGTCATCTTTGTTTCTGGCCTCGGCCAAGTACAGGACTTCTGGAGTTTGTTTTTCTGGTGGCAGCCTCTTTCGATTTCTGGGAGGAGAGAAAACACTATGGAATGTGAGTTCCCTGAGTCGGGGTACTGAGGGTTTGGGGCAGGACTGGGTGTCCCAGGTGGGTTAGTGAGTTTGAGGTAGAAATCCAGTACACAGTTCTGGGAACAGTTTCGGGAGAAGCCGAGATGGTGCCATGGTTTTTGGCAGAGAAACATCTTACACTTGTCTGTGTGTCACCTTACCAAATCCTCAGTGCCACCTGTGAGCTCAACTACTATTGCTCCCCTTACAGGTGATGTAATGTGGCTCAAAGGGGCCAAAGGAGCACATGCCTGGGACGTGCGTTTCCGTTTCCTGACTCTGAGTCCCGTGTTCTTTTCACCAAACCACATTTTCTCATCGCAGGGCTGTCGTCCTATTTAGTGCAGGTCCTTGTCACCCCACACCCCATCCCCACCCTCACTCCACCCCATCTCTAGACAAACTACCTCAGGAAATTCCTAACTAATCTTCCTGCCTCTAGATGCTTACTGCTCCAAACTGGCCTACACACACCAAATCATGATTCTAAAGTCCCTGTGCGTACACGTCACTCCCCAGCTCAAGCACCTTCAGTGGCTCCCCACTCCCACTTCCTTAACCTGGCATTCAAGATCCAGTCTTCCTTCCAATAACCTTCCCAAATGTCTCCCCTCTGAGGTGGTTCTACTCAGAGTATCCACCTCTAGATTTCCTGGCCATAGTAGAGGGACCCGGCTGTGGTTAGAGCTGACCGCCCAATCTGCTTGGGCCGTAGGGGAGTATCTCAGCATCTGCTGCTTCTGAGAACACCTGCCTTGTCTCTGAAGTGACCTTGTTGAGGGGGATGCTTCCTGACAGGGTGAGAGAGGAAAGGTCACCTTCTTAGAGGCTATACCCTCTGGGTCTTTTTATATCCTGCATCCAGACTGATCTTGCTAAAACATAAGCCTTTCATGTCCCTGTGCAGAGCTCTTCTTCGGCTCCCCAATGCCCATGAGCTAGAACCTGAACTCCTTAGGGTGGCCCCCAGGGCCTGTTCACCCTGGGCTCTGCTGCCTCTTGGCCTCCTTCTCCCCCTGCCCTCCCCACACTCCACACTGCAGCCCCACGGGCCCTCCTCCTCCTGTCTCGAGCTTGGTGTGTGCTGTCCCTTGGTCTGGAAGGCTTCCATAGCCCACCCTCTCTCTCTTTTTGCCCCGCAGGCCCCAGATCCCATCTCTGTGCTCCCACAATACTCTATATGTCCCACAGTCGCCACCTGTCACTCTAAACTACAATTATCTCCCCACCAAACTGTAAACTCCATAAGGCCAGGGCTGAATCTATCTTGCCCAGCCCTGTGGTCCCCGCTCTCAGTGCGGAGCTTAGCGCAGAGCAGGTGCTCAGCTTATTCTGTGGATTGAATGATGACTGGGCCGTAGCAGTTCATAACGACTAGTTACCAATGTGAGCAAAGGGCACTGGGTTATTTCTTTCTGGCTTTACAGCAGAACTGTGAGGAGGATTCGTAGATGACATAGAATATAGCACAGAAGGAAGACCACGGAGGTTAGGCCAACCCTTCCATGGATCCTCAGTGACCTTATTCTGTACAGTGGGTATAGGTAATTTGTGCCAGCCCCGCCTTACAGGGCTGTCTTGATCAAGTGAGAGAATGTGAAGGTGCCTTTAAAATTGTAAAACATGATACAGATCTGAGGGAGAGATTCTCATTATTATTGTTTAAAAGTTACTGCTAGTTACTAGGGCTATAGTAATTATTGAATGAATGGGAATGAGTGAACCAAGCATTTACTGAATAACTTCTAGAACCAGACTTTGTGCCAGTTGCTTGGGGAAACAAAATTGAGTCAAATGTGGTCCCTGCCTTCAAGGAGCTCTCAGAAGTTAGCCCTGGAATCATCCAGAGAGTTTAACAAAATGCCAATGCCCAGGTCCCACCCTACACCCTTTGTGTCAGAATCTCCAAGACGAGGTACAGATTTCTGTGTTTTTAATATTCCTCCTCAGGTGATTTGGTTGTGTATCCAGGGTTAAGGAGTATTGTTGTTATAAAGGTGTCAAAATTACCCCAGGAGCACCGACTGATCTCAGGTCTCTTTCCGTGCCCTGCATTTGGCCTTGGAGCAGCACAAGGCTTTCCCCTTTAAGAACAGCCCTAACTCTGCAAAAGCCCCCACTGTGCACTCCCCACAATCCTAGGAGGGGGGAATCCATTATTACTGCCATTTATAGAAGAAGCTGGCTTGGAGATACTGAGTGTCTTGCCCAGCTACTGAGTGGCAGAACTGGAATTTGAACCCAGCTTGTGTGACTCCAGAGCCAGAGATCCTGACTTCTGAGATACACCACCAGCCCATGCCCTGTTTGCTGGCCAGGGCCAAGGAGTGGTCATCAGGGACAGTTGCCAGTTTTTCAGCAGCTTTGGGTTCTCAGAGGACCCTAAAGGATGCCTTTTGCTGTCCCAAAGGGTGGACAACCAAGGCCCCTAGATGATCCCTCTCTAGGTTTCCTTTGGGAGGGCAGGGCCCACCCCCTCCAGAGACCACCCCCAGACCAGCTCCTCACCTGTTTGCCTGGATGTTCCTTCTCAAGAAGACAATGCTTATCACGACCACCACGGCCACCAGGACAAACATGGAACTATTCCAAGGAGTTGCTGGGGAGGGACACACAGGACAGAGCCTTGAGGAGAGGCTGGGTGCCCTTCAGGCCCCTAACAGACCAGCTCACAGCATCAACCTTCCTGTGCTGTGGGCCAGGTATTGTGGGGAGACTGTAAGCTGAAAATGAGCCCCCTGCCCTGCGGGAACTCCCAGTCCAGTGTCGGCGGGAGAGGGAGATAAGATCTCTGCTCTGAAGAAGCTCTCATCTACCTGGGGCAGACAGCACTGCAGCTGGGTAATGATGGTGGGCAAAGGAGGAGTGTGGGTGAAGATAAACTTCACAGTCCAGAGTTTTGCTAGGGGCTAGCCAAGTGCAGTACAAGGGAAAAAGGAAGGAAAGGAGGGAGGGAGGGAAGGAGGGAGGGAGGAAAGAAAGAAGGGGTGGCAGTTAAATTGGATTCGACCCACTGCCCACAGACAATACGTAAAGTGGCTAATCTGAATTTGGATAACCAAGATTGGTCCACACTGTACCCAAGTGAGGCAGGATCTAGCTTCAGAGCTTTTGCGTTTGCTGTTCCCTCTACCAGGAATGTTCTTCCCCCACATAATCTGCATGGCTAATTCCTTCACCTCCTGCAAGCTTTATTCAAACACCGCCTTCTTAGGGAGGCCTTCCTTGACCACATTATGTTCCCTGCAGCACACTTCCTATTCCCTTTCTCCGCTTAATTTTTCTCCGTATTATGCATCACCAGCACACTATGCATTTTAGTCATTTGTTGATTTTCTGTCTCTTTCACTAGAAGGTATGCTTCATGAGGGCGGAGATTTTTGTTTTTTCCCTTCTGTAACCCCAGTGCTGAGAACAGTGCCTGGTGCACAGAAGGAACTTAATAAATATTTGTGTATGACAGGATGGATGAGTAAATGAGTGGCCAGCCCTGAGAAAAGGAGGGTGCAGTTTAGCCAGACCCCTCTGGGTAGGGAGACCCCTCAGCCTCAGTCCCTGGCTTAGAGGAAACGTGCAGTCTGCTGCAGAGGAGGGGACCATGAAGGGGGCTTCAACCAGATTCCTCTCTTTGTGTTGTGTCCACCACTTACCATCTTCTACGCGAAAAACCCAAAGCATTTCTTCCAGCAGCTCCTGAGGCACCTCGGTGCCAGGTGGGGCTCCAGTAAGCTCCTCATTGTAGCCCATGCCGCTGCTCCTGGTTGGGATATGTTTCTGACAACAAAGTCCTTAGGCCCCTTCGCCCCCAGGTGCTCTCCTGGCCTCCTAGGTTCTGGCTCTTTGCAAAGCCCCAAAGCCTGCTGGAGACAAAGCAGAGAGCATGACTAGATATCCCACCCCAGTTTACTCTCCCCTCTCTGCCCAAATCCAGCTCTCCTCAGGCCCAAAGTTACAGGACCAAAACAGCTGGAACTCCCAGAACAGGTGGGGCCTGGAGAAGCAGAGACCATAGAAGTGGGAGTCACTCAAATCTTTAGGAAAACTCATCATGTGTGGGGAAAAGCACTAACCTGGGAGTGAGGAGGACTGAGCCACTGATGGGCTGTGGGACTCTTGCAGGGGACTCCTGTTCTCCAAGAAGAAACTGATATCTAGAATATACAAAGAATTCTCTCAAATTAAGAAGAAAAAGACTAGAATCCTAATAAATGTGTAAAGGATATAAACAGGCAGTTTACAAAATAGGAAACCCAAAAGGCTAGCAAGAATATGAAAATAAACTCTTTGCCAATAACAAGAATGAAAATTAAAACAAAATGAAACACCACTTGACATCTGTTAGATTGGCATAGTTTAGAAGGTGGATAATGCCGTGTGTTGGTGGGGCTCTGGGGCTATAGCCTTATGCACTGCCAGGGTGTTTAGACTGGGGCAGCCATCTAGGGAGCAAATTAGTCAAACTAAGTGTACACGTGACCCAGCAGTTCTACTCCTGAGTGTATTTATATCTCAAAGTATCCCTGAGGATCATAAGGGGGCATGCCACACCATTTATGAAAATTCACGTATGCACACAAAACAACAACACACATTTTACAAAAACACATTTTTAAAAAGACACATTCAACACATTAGGATAATTATCACTGGGGGTGGGGAGAAGAAAAAGGTAACAGAAATGGAGATCCAAGTAAAGAAATAAAACAGGAGAAGGGTTTTGAACAGACCAATCATGAAATCATGTCATCGGGCTAAGAAGACAATGAGGCAAAGAGAGAACAAGAGAGGCCAGAAGCCATCTCAAGTCCCCCCGCTCTGATACTGCCTTCCAATCCAAAATAGCCTTTGGAGGCTCAGCCAGGAACATCGGAAAACAAATGGATGGCAAACAGCCAAACAGATGAACAAGGTACTAATAAAAAAATTGCCATCAGAGTTTTCTCCAACTCTCCAGCTCTGAGAAAACTGAAGAAACATCTACAGATTTTGAGGGAAAATATTTTGACACAAATATAATATTGAGCTGAGTTTTTCCTATATGAATGATCATTCATGTGTCAAGATAGAGATGGAAGTCAAGGAGAAAGAAAGACCTTTTTTTAGACTTTCAGGGACTCAGATGCCTACTACCTGCTTGCTCATTTGAAGGATATAATATATATACTGGATAAGGGAAAGACAAAGTTACAGGAGTGGCGAATTGATGTGATCTTGTGTTCCAGCTCCAACTGTCCAGAGCCCTTGCTAAGAAGAGCCGTGAGTTTCTGTCCAGTCTCAGATGCAGGAGTACCTGGATTAACTAGTAACATTGGCCACAGGCCCCTGTTGCATATGCAGAGCCCCCCTGAATACCCACAGAGAAAAGAGCACAGAGGTCAAGACACCAAACACCAACTCCCTTTGGGGAAGTGAGATGGGGCCTAGACCCATGGGACATCCAATTTGAACACTTCTGTATTGTATACATTTCTTGTGAGCACATACTACCTTCGTGAAAACAATACATGTAATTACATTTTTTAAATGTATGTATTTTGTATGTATATTCTAAATATATATTTTGTGTATTTGTATGTATTTTAAATGTATGTATTTACTATCCAAAGAAAACGAAAACCTAAATTCGAAAAGATAGATGCAGGGACTTCCCTGGTGGCGCAGTAGTTAACAATCTGCCTGCCAATGCAGAGGACACGGGTTCGAGCCCTGGCAGGGGAAGATCCCACATGCCACGGAGCAACTAAGCCCATGCACCACAACTACTGCGCTCTAGAGCCCGCAAGCCACAGCTACTGAGCCCACGTGCCACAACTGCTGAAGCCTGTGTGCCTAAAGCCCATGCTCCGCAACAAGAGAAGCCACCACAATGAGAAGCCCGCGCACCACAACGAAGAGCAGCCCCCACTCGCCGCAACTAGAGAAAGCCCGAGTGCAACAACGAAGACCCAACACAGCCATAAATAAATAAATAAATTTATTTGTTTTTAAAAAAGAAAAGATAGATGCAACCCAACATTCACAGCAGCATTATTTACAATAGCCAAGATATGGAAGCAACCTAAGTGTCCATCAACAGATGAATGGATAAAGAAGATGTAGTGTGTATATATACAATGGAATACTACTCAGCCATAAAAAATGAAATTTTGCCATTTGCAGCAACATGGATGGACTTGAAGGGTATTATGCTAAGTGAAATAAGTCAAAGAAAGACAAATACTGTATGATATCACTTATATGTGGAATCTAAAAAATAAAACAGAAAAGAAATAGTGAATATAACAAAAAAGAAACAGACTCAAAGATACAGAGAACAAACTAGTGGTTACCAGTGGGAAGAGGGAAGGGGAAGGGGCAATATTTTGGGGTAGGGGATTAAGAGGTACAAACTACTATGTATAAAATAAATAAGCTACAAGGATGTACTGCACAGTACAGGGAATATAGGCAATAGTTTATAATAACTATAAATGGAGTATAACATTTAAAAATTATGAATCACTATGTTATACACCTGAAACATATAATATTGTAAAAAACTATACCTCAATTAAAAAAAGTATGTATATATTGTATTTATACCTTTTGAGACAGTTCCAATTTTGGATATTTAATTAGTGGAACTAATCAAGATGTCAGTTCTTACCAATTTGATCTATAGATACAGTGCAACCCCAGTCAAAATTCCAGCAAGTTATTTTATTTTATTTTTGCGGTACGTGGGCCTCTCACTGTTGTGGCCTCTCCCGTTGCGGAGCACAGGCTCTGGATGCACAGGCTCAGCGGCCATGGCTCACGGGCCCAGCCGCTCCGTGGCATGTGGGATCCTCCCGGACCGGGGCATGAACCCGTGTCCCCTGCATCGGCAGGCGGACTCTCAATCACTGCGCCACCAGGAAGCCTGGAATGTGTGCTTTAAACATGTATAATATTGTTATAATAAAAATATACCAACAAATGAAACAAAGTGATAAGATGGATACAAGTCAGCCCTCCCTGACTGTGTTAGATGCCACAGAAACAAAGAACACAGTTCTCTCAGAGCACTTACCCAGTTTTCTTCTAGAGTGAACATGGTATTAATATCTCTGCTTTTTAAAAATTATTAACTAAACTTCATGATTTATTTGCATTTCATTTTTCCATTAATGTCTTTTTGCTGCTCCAGGTTCCCATCCAGGGTATCATATTGCATTTAGTTGTCATGTCTCCTTAGGCCCCTCCAGGAGATTCCTGCATTTTAAACAGGGCTTAACCATCTGTCATTGGACAGTGATTCCTGCCAAAGAACCTGGGCCACCCATCCCCATGGGAGGTTGAAGACACTCACCCTGGCTCCTGGGTTCCGAGGACTTGTCTGATCTGCTGTTGCGAGTAGCACCGATTTTTCCGTTCCTCTTCCTCCTTTCTGGGCAATACCGATGGTCTTTCCACCTGAGCTTTCACACAGCTGTCACCTAGTGGGCAGTGCTGCAGAGCCTGGGGCGGCCAGGCCCATCTGGTAGCTCTGCATTTATCACACGCCTGGAGCCTTCTCTGTCACTTGGGGGTGACTGACCTCTTGAATGAGAGGCCTCAGATGGCAAACAGGCTCCACCTGACTTTCACAATCAGTAAGAACTAGAAGCCCAGTGCTCTCCTTCTTATCTGTTGGCCTCAAAGAAAAAGAAAACATCCAGACCCTCTTGCCAGCCCAGGGGAATGGGCTGGGGAGGACCCTCCATCTGAAGGTCCCGTCATTGCAGGGGGCTGTGTGGTGTGCCCACTCCAGGCCTCTATTTCCTGGTATTATCAATGTTTAACCACGGAGCAGGGAGCCAAGCCTGGCCTTTTACAGCCTCTGCTTTCTCCCAGTGAGGATCATGGCCTCCTGTGAACTCCTCACAAGAAGCTATAAAATAAGACCTTTGGAGGGTCACGGGTGGGGAAGGCAAGGCATGTGAGGCTGTGTGAGTGACCCAGAGAGGAAGAAGCGGGCCAGGTTGAACAGCGTTGAGTGGGAAGGGTTTGGTGGGGAAGCAGGAGTGAGGTGCTCCCCCAACCAGGCCACATGTATTCAATTCTGATCATCAGTGGGCTTTTCTACCCCCACCCCCCAGGCTCCTTGCATCTCCAGCATCCCTTGGAGTTGGCTCAGTAAGGAGTAGGGTTCCCATTTCCCAAATGAAGCAGGTTGAATGAAGTCACATGACAGGTGCAAGCTCCTCTACGAGTTAATATTGGTCAACGGTGTGAACGACAGAGAAAAGGAGATGCAACAGGGAACCTAGGGCCAGAACGGACTCCAGCTCCTCATCGTTTCGTAACTCATTCATTCAATAAATATTACTTGAACACCAACTGTGTGGACACAAGGTAAACAAGACAGGCAAGGACCCTGGTCTCCTGAAGCTCATACTCTAGGGGACAGACAGGCAACAAAAAAGTAAGTAAAACATAAGATAATTTCAGCTAGTGACAATTTCTGTGAATAATTTAAACAACAAAATGATACAGAAATGGATGGGGGGCTGTGATTACTATATTACTTTACTAAAAACTGAATGACAAAGAATTAACTATGCAAAGACCTGGGGCAGCACTGAAGAAATAATGAGCTTAACTAGTGTGAGAAACAAAAAAAAAGGGCAACGTAGTGATATGGGGAGGTGGCATGGGATAAAGTTGGAGGCTAGACAGAAACAGAACGTGAGGTAAAACAGAATAAGGAGTATGGATGTAGAGAGAAGCCACCAGAGGTGACATGATCTGACTGACATTTATCCAAGATCACTTGGCCTGCTGGGTGGGGAATGGTTTGTAAGGGAGCGAGAGAGGAGATGGGAGACATTGGGAGGCTCTTGCATTCATCCAGGCAAGAGACAGTGGTGGTTTGGACCAGGATAATGACAGCAAAGATGGGGAGAAGTGGCCAGATGCAGGGTACATTTTGGAGAGAAAGGCAGCTGATAGATTTCGGAAGAAAGGAACTCTAACTCTTAAGCACAAAAGGAATTCGAAAGGAATTCATTGGCTCATATAACTGGGAAGCGCAGAGTGGAGCTGTCCTTACGGATAGCTAGAACCAGGAGCCTGAAGATCCTTTGCTCTTTCTCTCTAGGTCTCTTCCTGCTTCTCTTTGGGTATCAGGCTCATTCCCACAGGCTGGCCATCTCCTGGTAACTGGACCAGGCCGCAGGAAATCCAGGCTCACACCCTTACAGCTAGAGGAGGAAGGAGTCCCTCTTCTCAACTCCAGTTTGGCAGTTCCTGGGACAGGACCCTAATTGTCCTGGCCTGGGTCACATACCCACGTTTTGGATCAGTTGTTATGGCCAAGGGTGAAGTACTATGGATGCCAGCTCAAATCTCATACCCATCGAGTAGCCAAGAGAGAAAGGCTGTGAGCTGGATAGCCATGCCAGTGTGGGTCCCTAAAGTGACCCCTTGACTACAGTCCTCCCAGTCTGCCCTGGGGGAGTGTCCCCTTCAAGAGGTGCCTGCCCCATCTAAGGTTTTCCGCTCTTCTACCTGTTTCTCTTTTCTTCCTCCTCTTACTTTAGTTCTCTCTGCTATAGCTTATCCAATAACTATTATTCTGTGTCTGCTCTGTGCCAGGATTATGCTACTGATGAACAATCACAGTCATTGTCCCTGACTTCATGGAGACTGCAGTCTCATGGGAGTCACACAGGTAGTCACACCAGGGATCACGTAATTGACTGCTGTGTGATAAGGGCCATGAAGGAAACGTACACACAGAGATGAGAGAACATTGCCAACCCCTCCCTTCCTCATAGCTTCAAATATCACTTCCGGACAAATCAGTCCTACCTTGGACTCTCCTTTCTTGACCTCTCCAGTTCCTTGTCTCCCTCCCTGGGCAATTAGTAGTGGAGTGGAGTAGAAACAGCTTTGGACTTGCCCCTGCTATACTAAATCTACCACCTCATAACCCTTCTAATCTCAGTTTAAATATCATCCTGTCAGGGAAACATTCCACATCAGTTAAGACTTGTGATTGGTTCTGGGTAACAAAGACCCAATTTCAGTGGTTAAAATACATAGGGTTTATTTTTTCATATAAGAATTTCAGAGGTAGGGACTTCCCTGCTGGTCCAGTGGGTAAGACTCCACACTCCCAGTGCAGGGGGCCCAGGTACGATCCCTTGTCGGGGAACCAGATCCCACATGCATGGCGCAACTAAGAGTTCACATGCCACAACTAAGAAGCCTGCATGCTGCAACTAAAAAAAAAGATCCCACAGGCCTCAACGAAGATCCCGCATGCCACAACTAAGACCTGGTGCAGGCTAAATAAATAAATAAATAAATAAAACTTTTTTTTTTTTTTTTTTTAAAGAATTTCAGAGGTAGACAGTTACTGATGTCAAAAGCTCAAGGAAATCAGTGCTGATTTCTGAGAATTCCCTCATGGTCCCAAGAAGGCTAATGCAGCCCCTGCCATGATGTCCAAGTTCCAAGCAGATAAAAAGAAAAAAGGGAAGAAGGACAAAATGATGTGGCTATCAAGTATAATGGACAAATAACCTGCCAGAGAGTAAATCCAGACAACACGGAGAACTACAGAGAAGGACGGCATTCCCATAGAACAGTAGCGGGGCAGCCAGTGGGCTAACCAGGAAACTTTATTGTCAGGGGATCGTCACAGGTCATGCCCAGCAGGATTTGATAACCGTCATGGACCAGTGATGGCTACACAGACTGTAACAGAGCCTGCTAATTGTCCCCTAGAATACATTCTTCCCTTCCTCCTTTTTATAAAAGAACCCTCTGAATTTGAGCGTCATATGGCCACCCAGCTAGAGACTGCATTTCCCAGATGGCTTGCAGTTTGGGGTGGTCCTTTGACTAAGTTTTGGACAAGACATGAGAGTAGTATACTACTTCTGAATTACTCTCTCTCTCCTCTTTTTTTTTTTTTGCAATTATGTAAACTTTTAAATGGAAGTGTAACCTACATGCAGAAAAGTAAACAAATATTAAGATCTGGCTTAGTGGATTTTTACATGTGAACACACCCATGTGTGGGAACATAGACACCCTCTAGATGAAGAAATAGAACATTGCGAGAACGCAGAAGTCTTATTGTGTCCACTTCTGGTTACTACCCCCCACAAAGACAACCACTGTCCTAACTTTTAATACCATAGGTTACTTTGCCTGTTTTTATATTTTATGTAAATGGAATCAATCGGTAGGTAATCTTTTGTGCCTGGCTCCTTTGCTCAACATTATATTGTGGTATTCACCCATGTTGTGTGTAGTTGTGGCTCATTCATTCTTGTTTTCAGAATATTCCATTGTGTGGCTATGCCACACTATTTTTATCTATGGATCCTATTTTTGTAAGAGAAATTTCAACCCATCCCTTCTTTCCTCTGTCTGGAACATGAATATGATGGTGGAAAGAACATCTAAAGGCAAGAGTCATTAAATTATAACGTATGGGCCAAATCTAACCTGCAGCCTGTTTTTGTAAATACAGTTTTATTGGAACATGGCGGTGCTCATTTGCTTATGTAATGTCTATGGCTGCTTTTGCATTCCATTAGAAGAAATGGGCAGTTGTAGCAATGATTATATTGTCTGCAAAACCTAAAATACTTACTGTGTGGCCCTTTACAGGAAAATTTTGTGGACCCAGACAACAAGTTAGAAGGGCCTGGTTCCCTGGATAACCTCATGGAGCACAGCAGCCTACCTGCCCTGGAGCTGTCCACCTCTGGAGTGTTATGTGGGAGAGAGGTAAACTTTGGTATGATTTGAGGCACTGTGTTTGAGATCTCTTTGTTACAGAAACTTAGTCTGTACTGTAACTAATACATACATTATTTATGCTCAGTGACTGCTGAATTAGTGAATGCCATGGTATCAGAAGAACTAAGTTCTAGTCTAGTTCACCTTTGCTATGACCAGCCTTAGGGCCTTGGACCTTGAACCTCTTTTTCTTATCAAACCATATAAGCTTCAAAGAGGAGTAAAAAGGAAACGTATCTAAGAAATTATTACCAGGAGGGGTCAATTGTGTAATGACGAAAACCAGGCCCTTTAAACTCAGTAGGTTTTTCACCTGGGGTTAACCAGTTAGCTTTTCTGCTAAATAAATAATAGGTAAAGCCCAATATGAAGGGAGGAACCCTTTTCCTAAGAAAAGGTAGGGAAACACCCATTGAGCTGTCCAGGGTCTTGACCTCTCAGTTCAGGGCACTTTAACCTGATCCCAGGGTTAAAGTGCCAGGTAGGATCCTACCCTAAGCTCCAGGGACCTAAGGGTAAGCATCTTCCTGCTTCTCAACCTCCTGCCTCCCCACATCGAAGATGTGATGTTTGCTAAAGCTGACAGCCAGCAAAGGCTTCAAGGTGCTGGAGACTGCTCTATATTTCCAGGTCAGGCTGTTCTGTTCCTTGGGGTGGGTCATTCACTGTCAGCTGATACCAAGTGGGTGGACAAGCCCTTGGCTTACTGTTTCTTCTTTCCTTCAGTTTCTCAAACATCACTTACACTCAGAAGCCAATTTAATCATTCAGTTTGAACAATAATTCTGCCAAGTTCCCAAAAGCAGCACATTCTCTTCTCAGTAAACTTCGTAGAAAATGAAATGAAATCCAAAAGTGGTGATGTAAGAAAATGATAACACACAGGATAACCCAGCACAGATACAAGGATGTTCATTGGAACATTGTTTAAGGAGGTTAAAAAAAATCTAAATATCCAAGAACAGGGGAGGGGTTAAATTATAGGACATTTGGAACCAATACTTCTTCTAGGGGCCAATTTTTTATAATTAATTAATTAATTAATTTATGGCTATGTTGGGTCTTCGTTTCTGCCTAAGGGCTCTCTCCAGTTGTGGCAAGTGGGGGCGACTCTTCATCGTGGTGCACAGGCCTCTCACTATTGCGGCCTCTCTTGTTGCGGAGCACAGGCTCCACATGTGCAGGCTCAGTAATTGTGGCTCACGGGCCCAGCTGCTCCGCGGCATGTGGGATCCTCCCAGACCAGGGCTCGAACCGGCGTCCCCTGCATTGGCGGGCAGATTCTCAACCATTGCGCCACCAGGGAAGCCCTCTAGGGGCCAATTTTTATATTAAACCCAGAGGAGAGAAACATATAGTAGAATTAGTGAGGAGATTTTCTGAAAAGGTGTGGCAATTTAGCCCAAAATTATTGGTGCTTAAGCACTGACTTGATGCCTCCATCTGTGGTAGGGTGGTTGAGAAAAAAGATGGGTATCCAAAGGGAAGACATCGTTATACTGAAATAAAATCATCTCAGTGATCAGATGCATTTTCAACAGACATGGATTTTGCTGGAAGCATTTCAGAAACATTTGCAAAGTATTGGAAGTTTGGGCAGAAACTGGTGTGAAACAATGGTACAAAGTATGTACTTTCTCCAAAAAAGGACATTCTGTAGCCATCACTTTTATCTTAGTTATAACATTAGAAACGTTCTATGTCATTGACCCTTATTTACAATCCTTAATTCTATGTCTTTGACCCCTTGCTCCTGGTTATAGGATAACCAAATACATTCTTCAGTCCCTGACTAAATCAAAGTCCAAGAGTAGAATAAAATCAAAGTCTATCAGCCTTTCATTTTAATTATATGAGGTACTTGAAGTTTAATCATTCCCCTACACATCACTCTTTGAATAGCTTTGTCTTGAAGAGAGTTGCTCAATAATGTGTTTGAGGAATGTCTAACAACTTGGTCAATAACCATTGTGTGTTACTTTGTCTGAATTTTGTTGTTCTCACTTTACAAGCAAGTAAGCATTCTTTCAGAGGAACTAAGTGGCATACGATTGACCCCACTGTTAACAAGAACACTTCAGACAATTTAGTTAGGACTGCAGTTAAAGTTTTATCACAATCGTGCTGTAAGGGGAAGGGCTTCTGGTAGTCCCAGTTTAGAAATTCACTTTTGGTGGGTGACTAATCATTGTGAGACTAGATTTAAAATAAAAACAAAAACCATGTCCAATTAAAAAGTCACTAAGACTCTTGACTGATGTCAGTTGGGTGGGTGGGTGACTAAGTTTTTCAGAATAAGTCTTAATCCTCTTAAATGTATCAGAAAAATTTCTGAGCATTTTAATCAGGAATCATAATTTCTCTCCAGAGGTTATGAATTAAATCATTCAAAAAGAAAAAAAAATTCTGTCCTCGACCAGATTTGGGACAATTTTTCTTTTGAACAACTCCTCCTTTGGGCTCAGATAATTTTTAAAGATCTGTCTTCCTCAAAAAAGGGACTCTATTTTCCTTAAATTTCTTCCCTAGTTGATCACTTTTTACTTTTTTTTAAAAAATGGAGGCAAGTAGCCATACAAGAAAATATATAATCATCATTGACAGAAGTATTTATATCCACATTAATATTATTCCTTTAAACCAGCTTCCTATATTGGGAAAGAATTTCTTTAAAAAAATCTTTTTTCCTCAACATATAATTGATTTTTTTAAAATTTTTTTATTGGAGTATAGTTTTATTTTTTTGTCTGCATTGGGTCTTAGTTGCGGCACATGGGATCTTTTGTTGCGGTGCGCACACTCCTCTCTAGTTGTGGTGCATGGGCTCCAGGGCGTGTGGGCTCAGTAGTTGGGCACACAGGCTTAGTTGCTCCACGGCATGTGAGATCTTAGTTCCCTGACCAGGGATCGAACCTTTGTCCCCTGCATTGGAAGGTGGATTCTTAACCACTGGACCACGAGGGAAGTCCCCTCAATGTACAGTTGATTTATAATGTTGTGTTAGTTTCTGCTGTATGGCAAAGTGATTCAGTTATACAAATATATATATATTCTTTTTCATATTCTTTTCCATTATGGTTTCATCGCAGGATATTGAATATAGTTTCCTGTGCTATATGGTAGGATCTTGTTTATTCATTGTATATATAATATTTTTACACACACACATACACACATCTTTTTTTAATTTTTAATTTAATTTTACTTATTTTTTTATACAGCACGTTCTTATTAGTTATCCATTTTATACATATTAGTGTATACATGTCAATCCCAGTCTCTCAATTCATCACACCACCACCCCCACCACTTCCCCCCCTTGGTGTCCATGTTTGTTCTCTACACCTGTGTCTCAATTTCTACCCTGCAAACCACTTCATCTGTACCATTTTTCTAGGTTCCACATATATGCGTTAATATACAATATTTGTTTTTCTCTTTCTGACTTACTTAACTCTGTATGACAGTCTCTAAATCCATCCACGTCTCTACAAATGATCCAATTTCGTTCCTTTTTATGGCTGAGTAATATTCCATTGTATATATGTACCATATCTTCTTTATCCATTCGTCTGTCGATGGGCATTTAGGTTGCTTCCATGACCTGGGTATTTTAAATAGTGCTGCAATGAACATTGGGGTGCATGTGTCTTTTTGAATTATGGTTTTCTCTGGGTATATGCCCAGTATTGGGATTGCTGGGTCATATGGTAATTTTATTTTTAGTTTTTTAAGGAACCTCCATACTGTTCTCCATAGTGGCTGTATCAATTTACATTCCCACCAACAGTGCAAGAGGGTTCCCTTTTCTCCACACCCTCTCCAGCATTTGTTGTTTGTAGATTTTCTGATGATGCCCATTCTAACTGGTGAGAGGTGATACCTCATTGTAATTTTGATTCGCATTTCTCTAATAATTAGTGATGTTGAGCAGCTTTTCATGTGCTTCTTGGCCATCTGTATGTCTTCTTTGGAGAAGTGTCTATTTAGGTCTTCTGCCCATTTTTGGATTGGGTTGTTTGTTTTTTTAATACTGAGCTGCATAAGCTGTTTATATATTTTGGAGATGAATCTTTCGTCTGTTGATTTGTTTGCAATTTTTTTCTCCCATTCTGAGGGTTGTCTTTTTGTCTTGTTTGTAGTTTCCTTTGCTGTGCAAAACCTTTTAAGTTTCATTAGGTCCCATTTGTTTATTATTGTTTTTATTTCCATTACTCTAGGAGGTGGATCAAAAAAGATCTTGCTGTGATTTATGTCAAAGAGTGTTGTTCCTATGCTTTCCTCTAAGAGTTTTATAGTGTCCAGTCTTACATTTAGGTCTCTAATCCATTTTGAGTATATTTTTGTGTGTGGTGTTAGGGAGTGTTCTAATTTCATTCTTTTACATGTAGCTGTCCAGTTTTCCCAGCACCACTTATTGAATAGGCTGTCTTTTCTCCATTGTATATCCTTGCCTCCTTTGTAATAGATTAGTTGACCTTAGGTGCATGGGTTTATCTCTGGGCTTTCTATCCTGTTCCATTGATCTGTATTTCTGTTTTTGTGCCAGTACCATATTGTCTTGATGACTGTAGCTTTGTAGTATACTCTGAAGTCAGGGAGTCTGATTCCTCCAGCTCTGTTTTTTTTTTTTTTTTTTTTTGTGGTACGCGGGCTTCTCACTGCTGTGGCCTCTCCCGCTGCGGAGCACAGGCTCCGGACGTGCAGGCCCAGCGGCCACGGCTCACGGGCCCAGCCGCTCCGCAGCATGTGGGATCCTCCCGGACCGGGGCACGAACCTGCGTCCCCTGCATCGGCAGGCGGACTCTCAACCACTGCGCCACCAGGGAAGCCCCTCCAGCTCTGTTTTTTTCCCTCAAGACTGCTTTGGCTATTCAGGATCTTTTGTGGCTCCATACAAATTTTAAGATTTTTTGTTCTAGTTCTGTAAAGAATGCTATTGGTAATTTGATAGGGATTGCAGTGAATCTGTAGATTGCTTTGGGTAGTATAGTCATTTTCACAATACTGATACTTCCACTCCAAGAACATGGTATATCTCTCTGTTTGTATCATCTTTAATTTCCTTCATAAGTGTCTTATAGTTTTCTGCATAGAGGTTTTTTGTCTCCCTAGGTAAGTTTATTCCTAGGTATTTTATTCTTTTTGTTGCAGTGGTAAATGGGAGTGTTTCCTTAATTTCTCTTTCAGATTTTTCATCATTAGTTTATAGGAATGCCAGAGATTTCTGTGCATTAATTTTGTATCCTGCAACCTTACCAAATTCATTGATTAGCTCTAGTAGAGTTCTGGTGGCATCTTTAGGATTCTCTATGTATAGTATCATGTTGTCTTCAAACACTGACAGCTTTACTTCTTCTTTTCCAATTTGTATTCCTTTTATTTCTTTTTCTTCTCTGATTGCCGTGGCTAGGACTTCCAAAACTATGTTGAATAATAGTGGTGAGAGTGGACATCCTTGTCTCGTTTCTGATCTTAGAGGAAATGCTTTCAGTTTTTCACCATTGAGAATGATGTTTGCTGTGGGTTTATCATATATGGCCTTTATTATGTTGAGGTAGGTTCCCTCTATGCTCACTTTCTGGAGAGTTTTTATCATAAATGGGTGTTGAATTTTGTCAAAAGCTTTTTCTGCATCTATTGAGATGATCATATGGTTTTTCTTCTTCAGTTTGTTAATATGGTGTATCACATTGATTGATTTGCGTATATTGAAGAATCCTTGCATCCTTGGGATAAATCCCACTTGATTATAGTGTATGATCCTTTTAATGTGTTGTTGGATTCTGTTTGCTAGTATTTTGTTGAGGATTTTTGCATGTATATTCATCAGTGATATTGGTCTGTAATTTTCTTTTTTTGTAGTGTCTTTGTCTGGTTTTGGTATCAGGGTGATGGTGGCCTCATAGAATGAGTTTGGGAGTGTTCCTTCCTCTGCAGTTTTTTGGAAGAGTTTGAGAAGGATGGGTGTTAACTCTTCTCTAAATGTTCGATAGAATTCACCTGTGAACCATCTGGTCCTGGACTTTTGTTTGTTGGAAGATTTTTAATCACAGTTGCAATTTCATTACTTGTGATTGGTTTGTCCATATTTTCTGTCTCTTCCAGGTTCAGTCTTGGAAGGTTATACCTTTCTAAGAACTTGTCCATTTCTTTCAGGTTGTCCATTTTATTGGTATAGAGTTGCTTGTAGTAGTCTCTTAGGATGCTTTGTATTTCTGCGGTATCTGTTGTAACTTCTCCTTTTTCATTTCTAATTTTATTGATTTGAGTCCTCTCCCTCTTTTTCTTGATGAGTCTGGCTAATGGTTTATCAATTTTGTTTATCTTCTCAAAGAACCAGCTTTTAGTTTTATTGATCTTTGCTGTTGTTTTCTTTGTTTCTATTTCATTTATTTCTGCTCTGATCTTTATGACTTCTTTCCTTCTGCTAACTTTGGGTCTTGTTTGTTCTTCTTTTTCTAGCTCCTTTAGGTGTAAGTTTAGATTGTTTATTTGAGATTTTTCTTGTTTCTTGAGGGAGGCTTGTATAGCTATAAACTTCCCTCTTAGAACTGCTTTTGCTGCATCCCATAGGTTTTGGATCATCGTGTTTTCATTGTCATTTGTCTCTAGGTAGTTTTTGATTTCCTCTTTGATTTCTTCAGTGATCTCTTGGTTATTTAGTAACATATTGTTTAGCCTCCATGTGTTTGTGTTTTTTACATTTTTTTCCTATAATTCATTTCTAATCTCATAGCGTTGTGGTCAGAAAAGATGCTTGATATGATTTCAGTTTTCTTAAATTTACTGAGGCTTGATTTGTGACACAAGATGTGATCTATCCTGGAGAACGTTCCATGCGCACTTGAGAAGAAAGTGTAATCTGCTGTTTTTGGATGGAATGTCCTATAAATATTAATTAAATCTATCTGGTCTATTGTGTCATTTAAAGCTTGTGTTTCCTTATTAACTTTCTGTTTGAAAGATCTGTCCATTGGTGTAAGTGAGGTGTTAAAGTCCCCACTGTTATTGTGTTACTGTCGATTTCCTCTTTTATAGCTGTTAGCAGTTGCCTTATGTATTGAGGTGCTCCTATGTTGGGTGCATATATATTTATAATTGTTATATCTTCTTCTTCTTGTTATATCTTCTTCTTCTCACTTTCAGTCTGTATGTGTCCCTAGTTTTGAAGTGGGTCTCTTGTAGACAGCATATATATGGGTCTTGTTTTTGTATTCATTCACCATGCCTGTGTCTTTTGGCTGGAGCATTTAATCCATTCACGTTTAAGGTAATTATCGATATGTATGTTCCTATGACCATTTTCTTAATTGTTTTGGGTTTGTTTTTGTAGGTCCTTTTCTTCTCTTGTGTTTCCCACTTAGAGAAGCTCCTTTAGCATTTGTTGTAGAGCTGGTTTGGTGGTGCTGAATTCCCTTAGCTTTTGCTTTTCTGTGAAGCTTTTGATTTCTCCATCGAATCTGAATGAGATCCTTGCCGGGTAGAGTAGTCTTGGTAGTAGGTTCTTCCCTTTCATCACTTTAAGTATGTCATGCCACTCCCTTCTGGCTTGTAGAGTTTCTGCTGAGAAATCAGCTGTTAACCTTATGGGAGTTCCCTTGTATGTTGTCATTTTTCCCTTGAAGCTTTCAATTTTTTTCTTTGTCTTTAATTTTTGCCAATTTGATTACTATGTGTCTCAGCATGTTTCTCTTTGGGTTTATCCTGTATGGGACTCTCTGCACTTCCTGGACTTGGGTGGCTATTTTCTTTCCCATGTTAGGGAAGTTTTTGACTATAATCTCTTCACATATTTTCTCGGGTCCTTTTTCTCTCTCTTCTCCTTCTGGGACCCCTATAATGTGAATGTTGTTGCGTTTAATGTTGTCCCAGAGGTCTCTTAGGCTGTCTTCATTTCTTTACATTCTTTTTTCTTTATTCTGTTCCACAGCAGTGAATTCCACCATTCTGTCTTCCAGGTCACTTATCCGTTCTTCTGCCTCAGTTATTCTCCTATTGATTCCTTCTAGTGTAGTTTTCATTTCAGTTATTGTATTGCTCATCTCTGTTTGTTTGTTCTTTAATTCTTCTAGGTCTTTGTTAAACATTTCTTGCATCTTCTCGATCTTTGCCTCCATTCTTTTTCCGAGGTCCTGGATCATCTTCACTATCATTATTCTGAATTCTTTTTCTGGAAGGTTGCCTATCTCCATTCATTTAGTTGTTTTTCTGGGGTTTTATCTTATTCCTTCATCTGGTACATAGCCCTCTGCCTTTTCATCTTGTCTATCTTTCTGCGAATGTGGTTTTTGTTCCACAGGCTGCAGGATTGTAGTTCTTCTTGTTTCTGCTGTCTGCCCTCTGGTGGATGAGGCTAAGAGGCTTGAGCAAGTTTCCTGATGGGAGGGACTGGTGGTGGGTAGAGCTGGCTGTTGCTCTGGTGGGCAGAGCTCAGTAAAACTTTAATCCACTTGTCTGCTAATGGGTGGGGCTGGGTTCCCTCCCTGTTGGTTGTTTGGCCTGAGGCGACCCACCCTGGAGCCTACCCAGGCTCTTTGGTGGGGCTAATGGCGGACTCTGGGAGGGGTCATGCCAAGGAGTACTTCCCAGAACTTCTGCTGCCAGTGTCCTTGTCCTCACTGTGAGACACAGCCACCCCCTTCCTCTGCAGGAGACCCTCCAACACTATCAGGTAGGTCTGGGTCTGTCTCCTATGGGGTCACTGCTCCTTCCCCTGGGTCCCAATGCATACACTACTTTGTGTGTGCCCTCCAAGAGTGGAGTCTCTGTTTCCCCCAGTCCTCTCGAAGTCCTGCAATCAAATCCTTCTAGGCTTCACAGTCTGATTCTCTAGGAATTCCTCCTCCCATTGCCGGGCCCCCAGGTTGGGAAGCCTGACGTGGGGCTCAAAACCTTCACTCCAGTGTGTGGACTTCTGTGGTAAAGTGTTCTCCAGTTTGAGAGTCACCCACTCAGCAGTTATGGGATTTGATTTTATTGTGATTGTGCCCCTCCTACCCTCTCATTGTGGCTTCTCCTTTGTCTTTGGATGTGGGGTATCTTTTTTGGTGAGTTCCAGTGTCTTCCTGTCGATGATTGTTCAGCAGTTAGTTGTGACTCCAGTGCTCTCTCGAGAGGGAGTGAGAGCACATCCTTCTTCTGCGCCATCTTGAACCAATCTCCCCCCTTTCTATACATAATATTACAGTTTGCATCTGCTAACCCCAAACTCCAACTCCATCCCTCCTCCAACCCTCTCCCCTTTGGTAACCACAAATCTGTTCTCTATATCTGCGAGTCTGTTTCTGTTTCATAGGTAAGTTCATTTGTGTCATATTTTAGAGTCCACATATAAGTGATATCATATGGTATTTGTCTTTCTGACTTACTTCACTTAGTATGATAATCTGTAGGTCCATCCATATTGCTGCAAATGGCGTTATTTGGTTCTTTTTCATGGCTGAGTAGTATTCCATTGTATATTTATACCACATCTTCCCTTTTTTTAAAAAATTTACTTTGTTTATTTATTTTTTTGGTTGTGTTGGGTGTTCGTTGCTGCATGCGGGCTTTCTCTAGTTGTGGCGAGCGGGGGCTACTCTTCATTGCGGTGTGCGGACTTCTCATTGCAGTGGCTTCTCTTGTTGTGGAGCATGGGCTCTAGGTTCATGGACTTCAGTAGTTGTGGCACGAGGGCTCAGTAGTTGTGGTTTACAGGCTCTAGAGCACAGGCTCAGTAGCTGTGGTGAACAAGCTTAGTTGCTCTGCAGCATGTGGGATCTTCCCGGACCAGAGGTTGAACCTGTGTCCCCTGCATTGGCAGGCGGATTCTTAATGACTGTGCCACCAGGGAAGTCCCCACATCTTCCTTATCCATTCATCTGTTGATGGACACTTAGGTTGCTTCCACATCTTGACTATTGTGAATAGCGCTGCTATGAATATAGGGGTGCATGTATCTTTTTAAAAAAATTTATTTATTTTTACTTATTTATTATTTTTGGCTGGGTTTGGTCTTTGTTGCTGTGCGTGGGCTTTCTCTAGTTGCAGCGAGCGGGGGCTACTCTTCGTTGTGGTGCACAGGCTTCTCATTGCGGTGGCTTCTCTTGTTGCAGAGCACAGGCTCTAGAGTGCGTGGGCTTCAGTAGATGTGGTGCGTGGGCTCAGTAGTTGTGGCTCATGGGCTCTAGAGCGCAGGCTCAGTAGTTGTGGCTCACGGGCTTAGTTCCTCTGCAGCATGTGGGATCTTCCCGGATCAGGGCTTGAACCCGTGTCCCCTGCAATGGCAGGCGGATTCTTAACCACTGCACCACCAGGGAAGCCCTGCATGTATCTTTTTGAATTATAGTTTTATCCAAATATATGCCCGGGAGTGGGATTGCTGGATCATATGGCAACTGTATTTTTAGTTTTTTGAGGACCCTCCATACTGTTTTCCATAGTGGGTGCACCAAGTTACATTCCCACCAGCAGTGTAGGAGGGTTGGGAGGAATTTCTAAACAAATATTGTATGGTGTTTCAGTCTGGTGGTAACTATCTCATGCCGTTTATGAGCCTGAATCATGTAAGTGTTATTCTGTGTGTCATGTTTTAATTCAGGGGTGCAACGAGTGGCATCTATAAATGCACAGAGACTCTTTGCTGAATGGTGAACAAAATTAGACCTATAAGGTTAGAAGCAGAAAGTTAACTTTTGCCTGTAAATGTTACAAAGCCGTAGGGTTGAGTTTCCATTTCTTCCACCAGAAGTGCTTTCTACTGAACTTATCAGTGTGTTTGCTCTGAGGACAGAAATCAAGCACAATCTAATTCACCTCACCAGGTTTGATCATCAGTTTCCACATCTCTTCTCCAGCTCCCTGAAGTTTGTGAATGTTTCTGGCCTGTCTAGAAGTGTCAGCCTTTACTACCTGTAAGGTTGTGACTCCATAAGCCATTTCCTTGAAGGGTTTTACAGCATCATTTCCATATATAAAATGCAGTCCTTGTTTCCTATCCATGGGAAGGCTTAAAACTCATACAAAGAAATTCATCTCTAAATATGACCCTCCTGGCTGGACTTGGTTACACATTTGGATTTTCCAATCATACTTTGGTGGGAAGGAGAACCAATTCTTAATGAACTTATGCCAATAACCTCCCTGGAAAGGAGGGGCCTTCCTGACCTCCATTATGGATAGTGCTACAGAGAAGGACATTTTATACCTCCTGGACTCTAATAGGGTATGACAATGTGGGTAGGTATTCTGAGGCATTTAGTCCCTGGCTTCGAAAAACTGGATGATCTGAAGTACACAATATTATTTCTTTCATGAATCTTGAGGGATCATCTGAAATAAAATACCAGCTAAGGGGAAGGATTCACAAAGCTAATAATCAAGGAGATTTAGGGTAATAGTTCCTTTAACTATGCGTGTTAAGAGAGAGAGAGTTTCTTTCAGTTTGACGAGTTAAAGCCTGCTAAACTGAAGGTTAGAGATGCAATAAAAAGGCCCTTAATCAATCATATGCCTAGCAGAATATAGAACAGTAGAAAAGTACCAAAAACATTCCAAGACAATGCAATCTACATTCTGTCACTGGTTTCATTCAGTCCTACATGATGAATTCTCTGTAGGCAAATATTGGGTCAGTTGTCCATGTTTAAACATTTATCTGCTTCTAGATAAAGGAGTTCCAGAAATTCTGGGATTTAAGTGCTCTGGTACAGCCTGCCAGGCAAAGTCAACTCACACCAAAAGGCCAGAACTCATGAGTTAATTCCCTGAAGTATCAGTAAAGATTGCTGGCACGCTGTCATACACTGCTGGTGGGAATATAAAATGGTGCAGCCACTTTGGAAAACACCTTGACATTTCTTCTAAAAGAAGAATGTGAAGTTACCATTTGACCCGGCAATTCCACTCCTAGGTCTATACCCAAGAAAATTGAAAACATATGTCCACACAAAACCTTGCACATGAATGTTCATAGCAGTATTATTCATAATAATTAACAAGTAGAAACAACACAATGTCCCTCGACTGATGAATTGAATAAGCAATGGAATATTAATCAGCTATAAAAAGCAATGAAAGGCTTCCCTGGTGTCACAGTGGTTAAGAATCTGCAGTGCAAGGGACACGGGTTCGAGCCCTGGTCAGGGAAGATCCCACATGCTGCGGAGCAGCTAAGCCTGTGCGCCACAACTACTGAGCCTGCACTCTAGAGCCTGCGAGCCACAACTACTGAGCCTGCATGCCACAACTACTGAAGCCCACACACCTAGAGCCCATGCTCCGCAACAAGAGAAGCCACCACAGTGAGAAGCCTGCACACCGCGACGAAGAGTAGCCCCCACTTGCCGCAACTAGAGAAAGCCTGCACGCAGCAACGAAGACCCAACACAGCAAAAAATAAATAAATAAATTTATAAGAAAAAAAGCAATGAAGAACTGATATATACAACACAGATGAACCTTTAAAACTATATAGTGAAAGAAGCCAGTCACAAAAGACCACATCTTATATGATTCCATTTACATGAAATGTCCAGAATAGGCAAATCTATAGAGACAGAAAATAGATTAGTGGTTGCCTAGGGGCAATGGGTCAGGGGGAGGTTGGAGAGGGGTAATGGAATAGGATTTATTTGGGAAGTAATGAAAATATTCTAAAATTGACTGAAGTAGTTGGTGCACAGCTCTGTGAATATACTGAAAGCCACTAATTTGTATGTTTTAAATGGGTGAATTGAATAATATGTGAATTATATCTCAATAAAACTGTTAAAAATAATGAGTATCTGATACAGTCCTTACTACGAAGATTGTATGATTTTCCTTTGATATTTCTTCCAGAAGGCATGATCTCTGACTTACATACAAGGGCATTTAAGCAAGTGTGAAGAGAGAGCAAAAACCACCTGTTGATGACAAGACTAGGTACCTCTGCTTTAATTTATTACAGTGTCAACTAAATACATCAGAATGGAAGACAGTGGAATTCCCTACTGGAGAGCAGGATAGAAGCAATGGGCCTTTCCATAACTCTTAAAGACTTAATTGATCATCACTCCCAGAGGGAAGGATGTAATATTACAGACAGTGAAGGTTTTGACAAATCTCCAGGGCATGACACTCTGTCTTGTAAAGTGTAAAGTGGGTACCACAATCACCTCCAACTGACAAAGTTATTATAATTCTAGGAGAAATCTTCTTAGAAGTAAATTTATTGACAACCTTTATACATGAACAGAAATATGCTACTATCCAACACAAGCTATATAATAATATATCCACAGTGACATTTTACCTATAGAAACGAATAGGGTATCTTGCTCTTCTCTTTTTAATTCGACAACTTTCCTGTACTCTGAACCCAATAAATAGAGAAGCTTGCTATTGAGGTAACTGAAAACTATGGAGTGCATCAATCACATGCAACTGTTTCTAGCATCCCTCTTCTTTGTGAGTGCTACCTGAGGTGAAGGAGCGAGGCTTTAGTGCTGTCTGTAGCTGTCTAGGAAATAGCAAAGATGGTTTGGGTGTAAAAGTCAGGCTAGCTATTTTATTACTTCAGACGTGGGGCCCAATTTCAGAGAAAAGCAGCATCAGAAAGGGCTTTCAGATAAGAACCCAGGTGTCCAAAACAAGAGATGACCATGGCTTTAGCTATTTTATTAACCAGAATTTTGCAGTGCTTTGTAATACCAGAGCCGAAGGCAACACAACAAACAGGAATTCCAGCTGCTCTAGAAGCAAGGAATCCTTTGTGGTTCTGTTTGCTTACAATCATTTGCAGGTTTTATATTTCCAAAAGCTTCATGAAAGTTAATAGACCCTTTTAGTAGTATACATTAAAAATACAAACTTTTTTCACTACCTCACATTGTGGACAACTGTATACTCACGACCAGGCATATGATCGACGTGTCAAGTTAGATTTTTAGTACTTTATTAAACGTAAGCTTACCAGTTACATTATTAATTTTAATATAGCTCAATACATATATATTTTGAATGTGCAGCCTAAATAATGATAGGTACAATGTTATTTTATTTTATTATTTTTTTGCGTTATGCGGGCCTCTCACTGCTGTGGCCTCTCCCGTTGCGGAGCACAGGCTCCGGACGCGCAGGCTCAGCGGCCATGGCTCACGGGCCCAGCCGCTCCGCGGCATGTGGGATCTTCCCGGACCGGGTCACGAACCCGTGTCTCCTGCATCGGCAGGCAGACTCCCAACCACTGCGCCACCTGGGAAGCCCCTACAATGTTATTTAAATCTTAAAATTTTTGCTTTAAAAATAAAATTAGCCTTATAAACATATTTTAGGATACTTTTTACTGCATTGATTTTATTCTTGTAATTTGAATCTGATGAAAAAAGTACATTCCATACAGACGAGTATGTAAAAAAATATATGTTCTAACAGTTTTATTGAAATATAATTAACCCACCATACAATTCACTCATTTAAAATGTGTGCAATTCAATGGCTTTTAGTAAGTTCATAGAACTGTGTAACCATCAATGCAACCAATTTCAGAGTGTTTTTATCATCCCCAAAAGAAACCCTGTGCCCCTTGGAGGCACCCCTCAACTGTTCCAACACCCACCCCTGCCCTACTTTCTGTCTCTGGAGATCTGTCTATTCTGGACATTCATATAAATGGAATCATATACTTATTTGGTCTTTTGTGATCTTTTGTGACTCGTAAAAAGGATCACGTAGTCTTCAAGAACTTGTATGCTTTCTGTCTCTGTTCCTTTTAATTTCTTAATTTTTTTCAGATAACCAAAAATCGTTTATTAATTACTTTTAATTAATATGTCTAAGCTCTTAAAATTAATTAGTGATCTTGGGATTACTATTTAAACTGACATTAAATAATTAATCACTGTTAATATTAAATACACACCCTAACTTTTACTCAGGTATTGCAAGCAAAGCAATTCTGTGGTTCCACATGGTTTGCAACGTGGCCTGAATTTTACATATCTCACTAGTTTTTATAGTTACATTTAGTTGAGACCCCACATTTATGTCTACATAGTTTTATATTCTTGGTGTAAAGAATGATTACCTATGTAATCTATAAGACAAGCATGAGGAATTTAGAAAATTCCAACTAATTAGGTTTATCAGAATATAAATCCAAGCCTTACGAGTTAAAATGGTATGTTGGCATTTTACCCACATTGTGATCAAATAAGAGCCTTTTAAAAAATTGAAGTATACCAGACACACAGAATCCAAAAATCATAAATGTAGAGCTTGATGAATTTTCACAAACGGATCACACCTGCGTAATCAGCCCCCAGATCAAGAAATGGAGGCTGACCAGATACCTAGAAGCCCCTCTTGTGCTCTTTCCAGTCACCACCACCAAACCCCCTCTAAGGGCAACAACTCTCTTGATTCTAACACCATGAATTTGTTTTGTGTGTTTTCAACTTTATGTAAGTGGAAGCACTTTTGTGTCTGGCTTCTTTCACTTGATGCGATGTTAGTGATATTTATCTATGTTGTTGCATGCAGGTATAGCTGCTATGTGGTCTTCCATTTGTGACTAGTCTTACATTATTTATCCATTCTATTGCTGACAGCTTTGGGGTTGTTTCCAGTTTGGGGCTATTATGAAGAGTAGTTCTATGAACATGTGTGAGCTTGTCTTTTGGTGAACATGTGTACACTAGGAGTAGAATTGCCAGGTCACAGGGTAGGCTTATGTTCAGCCTTAGTAGATACTGTCAAATGATTTTCCAAAATGACTCCCCCACCAACAGTGTATGAGAATTCCAGTTGTTCTGCATCAATGCCAACATTTGGTATTGCCTGTCTCTTGGTTTCAGCCATTCTGACAGTCACATGTTTATATCTCACTGTGGTTTTAATTTGCATTTCTTTGATGACTAATATGTTTATTGGTTCTTTGAATATCCTCTTTCACAGAGTGTCCAACTCTTTTTTCCATTGGGTTATCTCCCTTTTTAAATTGATCTGTGGGAATTCTTTATATACTCTGGATACAAGCCCTTTTTCAGAGATACACAATAGCTTTCTCTTAAACCATATTTAACACAAACATTTAACTTGTCCAGGTATTTACCATGATCAAGAGTATTAGAAATTGTAATTGTATATAATTCTCTTCTATTTGTTTATCAAGTATTGATACAACTTTTATTTTTATAATATTTATTTATTTATTTGGCTGCACTGGGTCTTAGCTGCAGCACACGGGATCTTTGTTGCAGCATGTGGACTCTTAGTTGCGGCATGCAAACTCTTAGTTACAGCATGCATGTGGGATCTAGTTCCCTGACCAGGGATCGGACTCAGGCTCCCTGCATTGGGAGCGCAGAGTCTTAACCCCTGGACCACCAGGGAAGTCCCTTGATACAACTTTTAATATCTTGGTTAAAAAGATTTATACAGATGGATTCCCTGGTGGCGCAGTGGTTAAGTATCCACTTGCCAGTGCAGGGGACACGGGTTTGATCCCTGGTCCAGGAAGATCCCACATGCCATGGAGCAACTAAGCCCGTATGCCACAACTACTGAGCCTGCGCTCTAGAGCCCTCGAGCCACAACTACTAAGCCCATGTGCCACAACTACTGAAGCCCTCGTGCCTGGGCCCGTGCTCCACAACAAGAGAAGCCACTGCAATGAGAAGCCCGTGCATGGCAACTAGAGAAAGCCCGCACAGCAACGAAGACCCAGTGCAGCCAAAAATAAATAAATAAAAAATAAACAAATTTATTTTTTTTAAGTCTTATACAGAAAGCTGTCTTAGGGCTAGTCTAATATCTATTTGGATATCTTTCATTCCCTATGTTGTCTTAGTAACCAGACACCTTTTTAAAAAAAATTAATTTATTTATTCATTTTTGGCTGGTTGGGTCTTTGTTGCTGTGCACGGGCTTTCTCTAGTTGCTGCGAGTGGGGGCTACTCTTCGTTGTGATGAGCGGGCTTCTCATTGCAGTGGCTTCTCTTGTTGCAGAGCACGGGCTCTAGGCACGTGGGCTTCAGTAGTTGTGGTGCATGGTCTCAGTAGTTGTGGCGCACGGGCTTAGTTGCTCCGCAGCATGTGGGATCTTCCCGGACCAAGGCTCGAACCCGTGTCCCCTGCACTGGCAGGCGGATTCTTAACCACTGCGCCACTAGGGAAGTCCCAGACACCTTCTATTAACTAAAATGTATTGTTCTTTTTTGAACACTTGTTTCTTTCTTCCTCCTTTTATTTTCCCAAGAGTTCTTGAAACCCTTGTTCTAAATTTATGTACGTGATTACCAGTCTCTAGACCAGTCATATTATGAGCTCCATTAAATGTGAGAGGCTTTACTATCTTGTCAGTTTCCTTGTGGATAGGCAAAGGTAGTTTATAAAAAGAAATTGTACTCTCCCTTTGTTAATATAGCACAGATCTTTTGCTTGGGGGGAAGGGGCTGAGAAACAACCAAAGATTTTATTATTTGATCTCTTTAAGCCTATTTTGATATATCTCTTGGTTTACTAGGTTGACTATGGGCAGCAAAAAGAAACTTTCTTAGCCCTTTCTCTTATCCCTAGACTGCTTCTCATTCCTATAGTACCACATCTGGCTTCCCTTCCTGGGACTCTGGCATCCTTCAGCTGTCATGTAACCTCTCCAGTCTCTCTCCTCAAGGACACCCAGTCCTGTGGGCCCACACTGCCTCTTAAGCTCTTCCCTGGGATGGAAAGGCATCCCAGGCCACCCTGGTGGGAGAGAGTCTGTTGCATAGAACTGCCTCTTTAACATTTGTGTATTATCTGTAAGAGCTGAGGCGGGTGTTAAGAGATGGGGGTGGCCAGCATGTCCCGGTCCTTCCCTAGCGGGTGGCCTTGCTGCTTTACAGAGCAGCTGGACAAATTAGGAAGTGATATCTACTGAGACCACAAAGGGCCCTAACAACACAGACAGTCAGACAGACAAACGGGAGTCAGAAGCTCTGAAGCATGTGTAATTGTCCACCACGCTGTGGTGGGAAATTAGTGCGCAGCGCCCCCTTGTGGGCTGCTGATGCAACCACAGGCAGTAGATGGCCGTATATGGAACTTGGCACTAAGGGGCTGCATCCCAGAAGGCATCACTGGCCTGCGTCCCTCCGTTCAGCTCCTGCCGCTGATAATTGGCGCGATGCCTGTGTATGGCAACTCTCCTCCTGGTCACATGTGGCATTGCCTCCCAGGGCACATGCAGGAATTCTGTGGACTCAAGCATCAGCCACATACCAACCAGAATCCCCCCCCCAACCTTTTTTGGCCTCACCGCGCGGCACGTGGCACTTCCCCGACCAGGGATCGAACCCTTGCCCCACGCAGTGGAAGCGCAAGTCTTAACCACTGGACCATGGGGGAAGTCCTTCTGACCATTTTCCTCTCATGCCCCTGCTTTATCTTTCCCAGGGCTCCAGCTGCTCCCCTTTTTGACTCTCAACACCAGTGGGCTAATTACACACACACACACAGACACACACACTCTCTCTCTCTCTCTCTCTCTCTCTCTCTCTCTGTGGCAGGTCTCCCGACTCCTCAGAACTCATACACACATAGGTTTAGGGTGGGATGATAGGGAATAGGGAGGGGATGTTTCCTGCTTCCTCAGACTCCAGGATCAGCTCTCTCACCCGCCCTAGTCATGGAAGCCAGTCCCACATTCTAGATTTCTACCAAACATCTCCACTTGCTTGTCTCATCACTTCAGTTTCAAAGCAAAGCTGAAAGTCATCATGGTTACCACCAAGCAGTTCTTCCTCTCTGTCAACCTCTTGTCACCTAGACTCAGAAACTGGAGTAATTTCACTGACTCAAATGCACACATACTCCATTCATCAGGGGAGAGAAATTTCTGGAAACTGGAGCACCAGCCAATTAGCATTATCTGGGTTCTATTATAGCCCAGTCCTCTTGGATGTGCTTTCTGGGCGTCTTAACTTATTACCTAAAACTCCTTGCCATTAGGAGCTAACGTCCTCATTTTCTCTGTGTGCTTTATAGTAGCTCCAGACGTGGATTTGTCTGGGCTTGGAAATGGACTCCCCCACCCCAATACGACCCCAATTTACCACCAAGAGTTTCAGAAAGACTTCCATTTTAGCATCCTGGGAAAACTTAAGCTGTTACAATAATATCATGTTCAGTTTTTTAAAAATAAGTTTGCTAAAAATCAAATGACCACCCACTAGAAAATTAGATGTCGGCGGTAGGAGCCAACTCTATGGAGGAAAGAAAACAGATTGGCGTTGGCCCTTCAGACTGAGCCGTCGGTATGTGCTCGGCAGAGGGCGCTGTGAGTGGCTCAAGGCAGCTCTGTGGGGCGGAGCTACCTGTGGAGAATTTGGGCTGCCAAAAATAAATTGTAGCATAATGCAGTCTCTCTAACTCAAGGAGAGAAATTACGTAAAGACAAATACGAAGAGTCACTCTTTAGACAGCAGCCAGAGTCTAAGGCGAAGACCTAAATGAGTATTTGGGTTGTATTTATAGATCATGTTGTATGGGGAAAGACCATTTTTAAAATATTAGAATCATATTTCACTTACCCTAAGAGAGGATACTAGAAGAGAACTTGACTGTAGGAATAGAAGGTTGGGATCTCAGTTAGCTCCTCACCTCATATATGATCAGATGAACAGAATCACTGGAAATACACTCCCTCCCTTCCTCTTTGCCCCTCTCTTTTCTATTCAACACACAGGTGAATTTGTCAATGTCTATGCATACATTAGACAACTTCCCTCAGTAATTCCAAATTGTGTGAGAAGCAGAGGTCCCCACAGAGCATTAAAAGGGCACATAGAGAAAGACATTAAGTCCATGCAGGCAAGAGATCAAGTCTTCAGGAAGGATGTCTGACCTTGGCATTGAAGAATGGATAGCATTTAGAGAGGAAGAGAGGTGGAGAGGGCAGTAAAACTAGAAGAGAATCTGGTCTCCACTCAACAGCCAGGATGTGTGACCATCCTCAAGGAGAAGGCCACTGCATAGGCCTCAGGAATACAGAATCTAAGCACTAAAGGTCTTTAGAAGTCTTCTGAAGACAGCTTCCCCTGCCCATTTTCCTTAAGAGTCTCTTCTATGTTATCCCTCGGTGTGGGAGGGAACCCACGGGGTACGGGCAAGAGCGGGCCTTTGATTCACCAGAGTGACTACGAACAAGAATTAATCCTCCGTTTCCTCAGGGGCAAAAAGGGGACATTGACTTCCCTAGTACATAGGATTGCTATGAAGGCCAAATGGTTAGGATCACAGAATTTGGAGCTACATGGGGCTAGCTGTGAGGATCCTACATAGGTAATTACCTTAATTTCACGGAGCCTCAGATCCTCTTCAGTAAAATGGTTGTAATAATATCTACCTGGTATAGTTGATATGAGGATTAACTAAACTAACGGATATATAAAATGCTTAGCCAAAGCATGGCTTCTAGTAAATATTAGTTATAATGGCTGAGAAAATGATACAGAAATAAACAAATAAATGAGATTTCGTCGTCTGAAAACACATATGATTTGTTCCAAAAGAGTTGTTTGGGGAGATTGGCTAAATCGTGCAAACAAATGCAACAAAAGTCACGGGGACGCTTGAACCGGCAAATTCCTTCATCTGCCGCGCCTGCAATCAGGCAAGCCCCGCCCCAGTCGCTGAAAGACCTCGCCCATCGGGTTTCCTCTCCGGCCCCGCCCCTCCTGCCTAGCTCCTGCTGCCCCCACCACAATGCGCCTGCGCAGGGTGGGCCGCCCGCGGAGGCAATGAGGGGTCTGGTACGGGGCTGCTGGGGGCCCCTGCCAGGCAGCGGCGGCAGCGGCGGCGGCGGCGGCGGCGGCGCGGGCAGGAGGCCGAGCCCTCAGTGGCGATCCCTGGTCGGCCTGAGCGGGTCCTCTGGCGGGGAGGACGGCCGGGGCGCTCGAGTCCGCGAGAAGCCGCCTTGGCGGGTGCTCTTTTTCGGCACTGACCAGTTCGCCCGCGAAACGCTGCGGGCGCTGCAGGCCGCCAGGTACCGGGGCCAGGGATTGGGAGGCCCGGGTGTCGAGGGCGCGGCTGTGGAGCCACTGCGGCCGGCCTCGAGGGTTTGGACTCCTAGTCGGGGAAAGCAGCTGCGCCGGAGGGGTGTGGGCCCAGATCTCGGCGTCTCCAGGCGCCCGGGAGGTGCTCGGTCAGCCCTTGGGCGCCCGCCTGGTCCCATCCGGTCTACACGCCCGACTCTTTCCGTGCTCTGAGCGCCACCGGGCGCCCCGCGGTGCCAAGGCCGCGCTCGTTGCTTCTTTACCTGCATCACCTCCGTCCAGTCCCACCACCTCCCTGCCCGTTTAGCATGTAAACCGTAGCTCAGAGAGGTTAAGAGATTGCCCCAGGTCATCAGCTGAGCAGGTTGGTAGTAAAACGGGCTCTGACTTCAAGGACCTCCCCTTTCCACTTCCTCCTTCTGCCTCCTACTCACCTGATTTGTATCATCTAATCCTTTGGGCTTCTTCCCAGGCACAGGCATCCATCCCTCTGCACACACTTGCCTCACGCCTTCGCTCCCCATCGCCTCCCTATATACAACCGGATCCAGTTTTCTGAGACTGAAATGAAGACATAGTACAAAAATGAACTGTTTTCCTATAAATAAATTTATAAATCAGAGCTCTTAGGTATACATTTAGTATTTCTAAAATTTAACAAATTGTGTTTCCTGGACAAAAATAATTGAGATCCAACCTGTCCTGGAAGTCCATGGTATGTGGTGGCTATAACCATATACCCTGCTCTGTGTCCTTTCCCCAGCCTCCATTTTTTATTTCCCCACTCCGTTTTTTCCTGATGCACCCTCACACTCATTTCTGCAGTCTCCCTTCATCAAGTCTTCTCTACAAATACTTCCCAGCAGACCCTGATGTTGACTCATTCATGAATCCCCTTGTATTTCCCCCTTCACACACTACCCTCTGTAACACACCCTGAAACACTTCCTTCACACATGTTCCCTTTGCACACCTCCGTAATACACTCTCTACATGCTACTTTTCGTGTATGGCCTCCTGCATCTCTCACTGCGTGTATCCTGACGCTTCTGCTGATGCTTCACTTGGCAGCTCCAGTACTTCTGCACTTTTTCGTTTGGGCCCTCCTGTCTATTCCTTTTCTCATAAATCCTCAACATTTATGATGTTGTGCCTGCATGATGCAGTACCTACTAAATAAATAAATAAGCAGCCCCAGGCACTGGAATACTTTGCAGCAGGTAAAAAAAAAAAGAGGTAGTGCTACATATAGTGTCATGGAATGATGCCCATGGTGTGTGTGTGTATATATATACATATATATATATATATACACATATATATGTATATATATATATTTTAAGTATTGTTTGAATAACATGTGGTTATAGTAAAAAATTCAAAAGATATAAAAAGTCAGTTCCTTCCATCTCTTTCTCCCAGTCCCCAGTTCTTCTCTTCACTTCAAAGATAGCCACTGTTTTCAGTTTCCTATTCTAGAAATGTTTGATGCATATACAAGCAAATGTATATTTAACCCATTTTTTAAAAAGACTCACATAATAGCATACATAATGTTAAGAGAAAAAAACAAAATGCAGGACAGTATATATAATATTACAATTGTGTAAAATGTCTCTACTGTATATGTTTCTGCATGCACAGGAAATTTCTACAACCATAACAGTCCAAACAGTAGCCAGTAGCCACTTGTGACTCTTTAAATTTAAAACAATTAAATAAAAACAAAACTTTAGTCTCTCAGTTGCACTAGTTTTAATCATTTACCCTTAAATGCTTCGTGAATTTAATCATAAAAATGCCTTAGAAATGCGTGAAGTAGTTTAGCTTTCCGACATTGTCTTAACACTGTCACATTTTCTTCTAATCTTTCCAATTTAGGGAAAACAAAGGGGAAGAGTTAATTGAAAACTTGGAGGTGGTCACAGTTCCCTCACCAAAAAGACTGCCGGTGAAGCAATATGCTGTCCAATCTCAGCTTCCAGTGTATGAGTGGCCAGATGTGGGATCTGGAGAATATGATGTTGGAGTGGTAGCTTCATTTGGCCGACTTTTGAGTGAGGCTCTTATTCTTAAATTTCCCTAGTAAGTTTTATTTGTAAGGAAATACAAATGTGTAGAGACCTCGGTCTTCATATATGGACCTGGTATCTAAAGTGCAATAACTTGAACTTAATTCTGCTTTCTTTAGTATTTTCTCTTAAAATAAAAGATTTTATTAGTGGCATGAATTGTTAAAATGTATGATGCTCTTTATCACTATCTATGAGCTCTCACCCACCCTCATTTAAATTCCATGTGTATGCTAATAACTCCCAGATGTGTCCCTCCAGTTCAGATCTCTCCCTGAACTCCAGGCCCCTGATACCCACTGCCTCCTCCGCAGCTCTGCTTGGATGTCTGATAGGCACCTTACATGTAAGATGTCCAAAACAACATTCCTGAACTTTCACCCCAAAACCTGTTCCTTCCCAAAATCTTCATCTCAGTACACGGTGACTCCAGGCTTTAAGTTGCTCGGACCCAAAGCCTTGGCATTATTCTTAATTCCTTATCTCACACCACGCATCCAATCCATCAGGAAATCCTGTTGGCTCTGCCTTTGAAACCTCTCTAGAATGTCTGATTCTCATCACTTCTGCTGCCACCACTCTTGGCTGTCATACTGCAGTAGCCTCCTAAGTGGTCTCCACTTCTGTCTTTGGCCCTCTCAGTCTTTTACCACCCAACACCAAAGTGATCCTTTTAGAACATAGATCATGTCACTTTGCTCAAAATTCTCTGGTGGTTTTCCATCTCCCTCAGAATAAAAGTCAAGTCCTTATATTGGCCTATGAGGGCAGAATTTTTTTTTTTTTCCGGTGTGGTTCACTGTTGCTTATATCCCCAGCACTTAATGCCAGAACATGGATTGTGCTCCGTAAATATTTGTTGGATGAATGAGACTGGGCTGAACAGTGGAATTTAGAATATATATATACACATATGCACTCTCAAGTGTATACTCATGCTGATGGAGACATTAAACTAATGACAGATTAGTAAATTATTAAAATTGCTCATTAATGGGTGAAAGGTGTATAGGGATAAACAGCAAAGGTGAATAAATCATTAGGTGGGGATTTAAGAAGCTTGTTTTAGGAACTCTATATACAAACTAAGTGAAGTGAGGGTAATTATGTAACTAAACTATACGTGTAATTCACATCATCCATGAGATGCATGATTGCATTTGAGTGGTTTTTCTCATAGAGTAAAAAACACATTTTTTGTCTTTATTTAAAAACTCCCAGACATTGCGAGCTATGTCTCGAATCGCGAAGCTGGAACATCTTCGGAACAATGAATAGTTGTTCCTGCTCTTTTTTTAATTGAGTTTCATTGGTCTCTTATGGTAAGAAAGTTGAACTTAGCTCTGACTCCTGCTTCAGTTGGTATGAGACCAGATTTAACCGTTTTTCAAAACTGGGCAAGTTTAATGATGAAAAGTAGCATATTAGTTTAGGTAGCAGTAAACTAAATGGTAAAAAGCCCACTTGCATACTAATTTCCTGCCTTTTCTAACTCAGTGGCATCTTGAATGTCCATCCCAGTTGCCTCCCGAGGTGGCGTGGTCCAGCCCCTATAATCCATACGGTCCTGCACGGAGACACAGTTGCTGGAGTAACGATTATGCAAATTAGGCCTAAAAGGTAGAGCATATTTTCTTGAGACTTTTTGTGATGGTGATTGTTGATGTCAGTCTGCCTGGGGGCAAGTGGAGGTGGATGAGTGGGTACTAATTACTCTAATTTATTACTAATTTCTAACTCCTAATTTCTAATTAGGAGTTAGAAATTAGTAATAAATTAGAGTGTACTAGAGTACTAATTTCTCTAACTCCTGGGTTTCTTCCTGGTTTCTAACATAAACCACATGTTTGGCATTTACACAGTGTCTCTTTAAACTTGTTAATTGAAATAAATTATTAACAACTGGATTTCTATAAATGATGTTGTATAGATGAGAGATGGATTTTTGTATATTAGTTATGAATCTCTGTTCTGCTGGCTTTGGTTTCTATGGTCAAAAATTTTTTGGAACCTGAAGAAAGAATACGTTGTATACCAGTGTGTTATATAATTGTCTTAAATGTTTAATTTTTTAAATTATACCTACAATCTAAGAAACAATTATTTTAAATTGTTTTAGGAGTGTATTATGCCTCTGCCTATTATCACCTAACATCCCCATAGAAAAGAAAAATTAACAAGTTCACAAGACCAAGTCAATATCTGGGATTTGCTTTAACTTACTTCAAAAAAAAAAAAAAAAAGAAGGGAGGGGCAGATGAAACAAGAGTGGCGAAACTTTGGTAATTCTCAAATCTGCGAGATGTGTATATGGGGATTCCTTAGACTGTTCATTCTGTTTTTGGAATGTTTGTAACTTTTCATAATAATCATTTTATTAAAGCTCATAGGTTAAAAATAGAGTTAACAGACCACAAAGTTAAGTATTTAAAACAAAATATATTTCTAATAAAAACTGATGGCCTATATTTGCAGAGCTTGATATAAAATATTGCATATAAGACTTATGGGAATGCAAATACCCTTGCACCTACTTATAATCACTATTGATTATAATTCAGGCAAAACTCTTGTCCTTTGAGAAAGGAAATACAGGAAGGAATGATTGTAAATTCCTAGTTGTACTTCCTTGGAAAACATATTCTTTGCTCTGTACTTTCATTATATAATTAGAGATTTTTTTCGTACTATTTACTACTAATGATAGAATTATTTGTAGTTGCATTTAAATCCCTGATATGCAACCTTTTTCCTTTGTGAAAAAATAAACCTAAAATCTAAATATAGGCCAGATTTTGCTCTCCCTTCTTTCTTTTTTCAAAATGTTATGGATTTTAATTTTTAAAATTTTAATAGTTTAGTAAAATGACTGTATTAGAATTTAATTTTGTTAAGCTCAAGTATTGACTCCATAAATGACCAGAAAATGGTACTTAAGAATAAAGCAGATGAAAATGCAGAGAATGGTGAAAAGTTAACGTGCTTAAACTATCTAGCTGATAGACTAAAGTGATATTAGTAACATGCTAATGTTGTTCTCCCTTCTTTCAAACTGACATTTCTCCCTTGCCAATGGCTAATAGTCACATTCATGGCCACGGTTAAACTATCCTTGTGGGGGAATTTCCTGGCCTTCCAGTGGTTAGGACTCTGCACTTCCACTGCAGTGGGCCTGGGTTCGATCCCTGGTCAGGGAACTAAGATCCCATAAGCCACACTGTGTGGCCTAAAAAAACAAAACAAAACAAAACAAAACCCACCCGAACAAACAAAAAAACTATCCTTGTGGTATATAAACTTTCATGTAGACAAACATATTGATCTTAAGAAATAGTCAGTAATCATGTTATTATTTGCTTTTAATTTTTTGGTAGGTTTGATGTAGGCCCAATTCTCAAACAGGAAACAGTTCCTGTACCACCCAAGAGCACCACAAAGGATTTGGAAGCAGTGCTGTCAAGACTGGGTGCCAACATGGTACAGTTTTCCAATATCCCCCTGCTTGTTTCCTAAGTGGTTATGATGAAAAGAACAATTTTATGATGTGTGATTTTAAGCTTCTTTTTAAAAAGTGGTTTCTATCCCTGGCTTCCTAAAAATTAGCATGGCTTTTGTGATCTTATGTTAGTCTTTGAGAATTTACACAGAGTATGTACGTAATCAAAGCTTTTGAATGAAATATGTGATTTTATATGGTCTGTTACATTTCATGGTGAGACTTTTAGACTATTCTTCCCATTTTCACTCTCCTTAGTCTCATAGACGTACCATTCACCCCTGTCGAACTGAACTAACATCATTTCCTAAGTAAGTCTCTGTTTTCCTCCCACTTGTATGCCTGTGTTCCAGTCATTTGCATCTGTACCATTGGAATTCTACTGACCCTCTAGCTGTAAATGAACTCTGAGACTTTTATTTGAGTCTGCATACAATAGGGTGTGAATAAAGGCTTAATGACCCAATTAATTATTTTCATCTGAACTAAATTTTCTGTAGAGGAGCCCCCCCCTCCACCCCATCCCCTGCTGTATAGATGATGCTTCCCATTCTAGGCACTCACCTCGGAAATGCTGTTATTATAGTGTCTGTCGTTTATTGAGCACTGGCTTGTGTGCCAAGACTGTTTTAGATACTTTCATAGACTTATTTTTTTTTACCTTTGCAAGAAACCTTTGAGGTAGCTATTGCTTTCAACTGTTTTATAGATAATGACCTTGAAGGCCACAGACAAGTAAAATAACTTTTCCACAGTGACACAGCTAGCAGGTGGTAGAACTGGGATTTGAACCCAGAACTATGTGACTCCAGAGTATGAAGTCCCCACTGCCTTCCTTCAGAGTGAGAGTGCGAGTGTGGATGGCCGAGCACAGGCTGTTCTGACAGCTAGTCGAGGCTCAGTATTCTCTGGAAGGAAATCAATGACCTGTACTCTACAGAGAGCAACATCTCTACTGAAACTCCACCAAGTAGATGGATCCTCACAGCCTAAGCCAATTTACTGCTTTACCCTGCCACACAGCTCTTAAAGCTGTAATTTCATGGTACTGAATTGTAATGTATTTCTGCTTTCGTTCTTTTCATCTTGAATATATTACTCTCCTTTTTTTAAAGCTTATTTCAGTTTTGAAAAATTTGCCTGAAAGTTTGAACAATGGAAGGCAGCAGCCAGCCGAGGGGGTGACACATGGTAAGTGCAGATGGCAGAGACTCTGACATCTTTCCTAAGGTTTTGTTTGTTGTGATGGCATCTGAACACTGTGGCTTCCTCACTTGCAAGTTTCCCTTAATTTTGACTAAAGATTGAATGTCCACTTGCATGTCCTTTTCCAGAGAATGATTGGTAAGGGGTCTCTCTCCCTCTTCACATTTAGCCTTATGAAAGATTAGAACAATTTTCTCTATTCTTTATATTGAAAAATACCAAACACAAAGGTAAGTTGAAAGACAGTGAATACCTGTTTAACCCAGAGTCAACAATTATTAATGTTTGGCCATATATATGTGTTTATGTAGCATATATATTTTAATTTTTGCTATACCATTTGGAAGTATGCATCATGACCTTTCATCCCTAAATATTTCAACATGCATCTCCTAGGAAAAATGAACAGTTCCTTAATAGCATCGAATAGCCAGTCCATATTTAAATTTTCCTGACACTCTAAAAATATATTTTATAGCTGTATATTTTTTCAAACTAGGATCCAATTATAATTAGTCGTATGTCTCTTTAGTCTCATTAGAGTAATTCCTACACTGTTTTTTTCCCTCCATGTCATTAACTTTTTGAAGAGACCAGGCCAATTGTCTCTTTCCTTCCAGTGTTGTTTAATGTGTTTTTCTAGCCCTTAAAGTTCCTGTAAATTGGAAGTTCTACAGGCTTGATGAGATTCGGGCTTAAAGTTTGTGGAAAGAGTATTTCATAGATGATATTGTGTTCCAGTGATATTTGTTTCACTTTGTTTTTTAACCTTAATGGTTGCATTTTATTTTTATTTATGATGTAGTTTTATTTCTTGACTACGTAAGACATTTACATGACTCAAAAGTTAAAACTGTTTAAAGGATCTACTCAGAGAAGCCCCCGCCTCCGTCCCCTACAGTCTTAGGGAGTCATATCAGTAAGCCATAATACCAGGTTGCATCAAGGCTAGTGAAGCTAAATTTGATCACTTGATGGAGGTGGTGACCACCAGATCTTTCCAGTGTAAAGATCTATTTCTCCCTTTGCAAATGGCAGGTAATCCATGGGGTAATACTTTGGCACCATGCAAATATCCGGTTCCCTACCAGCCTTTCACGTAACAGTTTTAGCATGGATTGATGCTCCTTCCCTGAATGAATTATTCCAATGAAAATCAAAATGGTGATTTTCCAATTCCTTTTATATTTAATAGTTGGCATTGTTCTGTAAAGAAGAGCTTTTCCTTATTAATTGCAGGTGAATTTTAATTCATCCTAAAATGGCAGGATAAATACTTAATTCTTTCTCTAATTATCAATATTTAAGATAGGGAGTTGTTACCATAATCACCTTCAATTATGGTGGCGAGTGAGTTTTTTTAGTTATTTGACTTGTGGATTTTTATTTACTGTGTTTTATAGTTAATTACATTCATAATGCTTTATGCTGCTCAAGTTGTCCCAAATTTCGCTAGTGGGAGCCTCTTAAAGTTGGCTCCCGAATCCTTTGACATCCCTCCACCCCCAGCTAGTTTTTGAGCACTTCCTTGTTTCTATCGCAAGATGTCCCAGGCTCACCTTGTAAATTCTCTGTCCCATGTTGGAATCAGCCTCCTCTCCCTTGTTTATTTTAGTTGGGGGGTAGTATTTAGAAACCATCTAATACAATGATGTGCTCCAAAGTGAAGTGTTAGTGGAGAAGGGTAGGCATTTTTAAAAAATGTTTGAGTTCAGGGACTTCCCTGGCTGTCCAGTGGTTAATACTTCACATTCCAATGCAGGGGGTGCAGGTTCAATCCCTGGTTGGGGAGTTAAGATCCCACATGCCTCAGGGCCAAAAAAACAAAACATAAAACAGAAGCATGGGCTTCCCTGGTGGCGCAGTGGTTGAGAGTCCGCCTGCCGATGCAGGGGACACGTGGTTTGTGCCCCGGTCCGGGAAGATCCCACATGCCGAGGAGCGGCTGGGCCCATGAGCCATGGCGCTGAGCCTGTGCGTCCAGAGCCTGTCCTCCGCAACAGGAGAGGCCACAACAGTGAGAGGCCTGCATACCGCAAAAAAAAAAACCCCAAAAAAACCCAAAAGCAGTATTGTAACAAATTCAGTAAAGCCTTTAAAAAAAAATATTTGAGCTCATATTGTTTCTGATTCAAATTTTAAAGTACAGGGTTTTTCTGGTATTTTCTCTTACACAGAAAATCTTTTTTAAATCAATGCTGACCTGTTTTTTATTTGCTGTGCATAAAATAATTTCAAGATTACAGCACCAATATCACTACAGAAAGTATAACTACTAAGTGAGAGTTAAGATTTTTCTGCAGTTTTTTTTTTCCGCAGTTTTTTTTTTTGTCCTTAAAATATATCCTACGAAGGGTATATAGTCAGAGTACTGTGTTCAAAACTTACTGGAGATAATTATTTTTTCCATGTGGTTTTGTTATCTACTTTGATATATAGTTAAGTTCCTTTGTTTCAGTTTGTTTTTAATTTTCAGGGTTGCATTTTCCTCTTTACAACTAAATCTTATTTTTGAATATATAAAATACTTACATGATTCAAAGTTAAAACTATTTGGAAAGGTTATACAGAGAAGAAGTCTTACTTCCATCCCATTTGTATCTCTTCCAATCCTGTTCCCCTCCCTCTAGAGTTAGTAGTTTCTGATTTAGCCTTTCAGTTGTTTCCTTTTATGAAAATAAGCAAAAACACATACTTTAAAACTGATTTTTCCTTTTTTCTTCCACAAAAGGTGGCATAAAATATATACTCTTCTGCATCTTTCTTTTTTTCACTTTACGGTGTATCCTGGTGATCATTTCCTATCAATAAGAAGAAATTTTCCTGTTCTTTTTTATGGCAGTATAGTTCTCACTTGTATGGGTAAATCATAATTTAATCAATAGATCCCCTATTGGTGGACATTTGGATTGTTACTAATCTTTTGCTATTTCAAATAATGCCACTATGAATAACTTTATGCATACGTTACCTCCTAATCTAATAGATAAAAAATTGTGTCTTGGAGTAGTTTTAATTTACATTCCTCCTTGAGTGAGGCTGAGGAGCTTTTTATATGTTTAAGGACTATTTGCATTTCTTTTTTTCTGAGAAGGGTCTGTTATATCTTTTGCCCATTTTTCTATCTGGTTTTTGGTCTTTTTTGTCTCAGTTTTTAGGAGTAGTTTGTGTAATAGATATAAATAAATCTATATAATAGATACAAAGTACTCCTAAATATAATATAAATATATATAATATATATATAACATATATATAGTAATTATATATAAATATATAAATATATTTATTATATTTATTATAGATACATCTCTCATGGAATATATATAAACAGATATAAAGTACTGTGATATAAATTGCAAATAACTTGTTTGTCATTTGTTTTTTGGCTTGATTTATGGCATTTCTTTTTGTCTTACAAAAGTTTAATTTTTTGTAGTCACATTTATCGTTCTTTAATTGTTTCTGGATTTTGAGTCATAGAAGGACTTTTTCTATTACTAGGTTATAAAGAAATTTACCCATGTTTTCTTCTAGTACTTTTATTTACTATGTATGTATGTATATATCTTATATTATGTAAAATTTAAAACATACAAAAGTTGAGAAAATAATATAATGAATTCTCTTGTAGCTGTCATTCAGTATCAGTAATTACCAATTTATGGTCATTGATCTGATATTCATTCTTGCTATTGGCTTTATCTTGTAGCCCCTAAGATTTCTGCTGCTACCAGCTGTATAAAATGGGAGGAACAAACTTCAGAGCAGATATTCAGACTTCATCGTGCCATTGGAAATATAGTAAGTTGGAAGTCAAATTGCAGTTTTACCTAATTGTGTGTGTGAGTGTGTGTGTGTAATTTACTTTTGAAATATTTTAATTTAGGAATAAATCTCATAAACAAAACCAAAGGATCCTGAAGTTCATTTTTTTTTAAATAACTATCTTTTGGTTCTTTTGAACCTAGGGACAGGACAGGAATAAAGACACAGATGTAGAGAATGGACTTGAGGACAAGGGGAGGGGGACGGGTAAGTTGAGACAATGTGGGAGAATAGCATTGACATATATACACTACCAAATGTAAAACAGATAGCTAGCGGGAAGCAGCTTCATGGCACAGGGAGATCCGCTCTGTGCATTGCGACCACTAGGAGGGGTGGGATAAGGAGAGTGGGAGGGAGATGCAAGAGGGAAGTGATATGGGGATATACATATGCATATAGCTGATTCACTTTGTTATGCAGCAGAAACTAACACAACACTGTAAAGCAATTATACTCCAATAAAGATGTTAAAAAAAAAACTTTTTTTATTGGGATAAAATATATATAACATAAAATTTACCATTTAAACCATTTTTAAGTGTATAGTTCAGTGGCATTAAGTACATTTACATTGTTATGCAACCATCACCAGTATCCATTTCCAGAACTTTTTCATCATCTCAAACTGAAACTCTATACCCATTAAATAATAACTCCTCATTTCCCCCGCCCCACAGTCCCTGGTAATCACTATTCTACTTCCTGTCTCTATGAATCTACCTTTTATAAGTGGAATCATACAATATTTATCCTTTTGTGTCTGGCTTATCTCACCTAGCATAATGTTTTCAAGTTTCATTCATGTTGTACCATGTATCAGAATGTCATTCCTTTTTTAGTCTGAATAATATTCCATTGTATGTATATAGCACATTTTGTTTATCCATTTGTCTATCAATGGACAGTTGGGTTGTTTCTACCTTTTAGCTAATGTGAATAATGCTGCATGAACTTGGGTGTACACATATCTGTTTGAGTCCCTGTTTCAGTTCTTTTGAATATATGACATTCATTTTTTAAATATTCTTTAAACTTCAAGTTTTCATAGGGGACTTAGAATTTACAAAGTACTTTAAAATAGATATTTTGCCATCTCCCATAACCAAATTTTATTATCCTGTTTCATAGATGAGGAGAATGAAAATGAAGTGACTAACTTCAGGTGCCCAGTCACTGAATAATGAACCTAAATCTTCTAACTCCTAGTCCAATGCTTTTACTAGTATGTCTTTCTGCCTTTGGCCCATTTTTTACAACTGAATTCTTAAATCCTTGATTTCTACATATGGCATACAAAATCTAGTTGTAATAACTTGTTAAAATATCTGAATTAAATTCTCAGTTCTTTGACAAATTTATTGGGGTTTTTTCCCTTCATTTTGATAGCATCTTATGTTGTTTGAACTCTGAGTCTACCAAGTGTGGGGTTTTAATGGACCTCCTCTGTAGGTTAAAATGGTGAACTGCCATTGAATATCTGTAGCATGCCAGGTTCTCCGGTGAGGATTACAGCCTCATGTTGTGGGTATTATCCCATTTTAAGTTGATGAAATTGAGGCTTAAAGAAGATACTCAGTGAATGGCTGTTGAATGTTGCTCAAGGTCACATTGCTAGTTAGTGAGAGTCAGGTTTTGAACCAGATCTGCCTGATGTCAAACCCTGTACTTTCCCCACTGTAAGAGAATGGCATAGGGCAAGGAACATTGACTTTAGAGCCAGACGGAGCTGGGTTCCATCTTCTCTCTGCTACTTCCTTGCTTTATAGACTTGAGAAGGTTATTTAGCTCTGAGCTTTAGTTAGTTCATTTGAAAATTAGAATGATATAATGTATATAAAGCATCTAGTAGAGTATCTGAGTAGGTACTCATTAAATGATATCTGTTCTTATTCATTCATTAAACAAAATATTTATTGAAAGCCTCTTATATGTCAGGCATTGTTCTAGGTATTAGAGGTCATGTGAGAAGACGGAAACAAATAAATAAATAAGAAAAATATCAGATGGTGTGATAAGCTCTTTGATGAAAATTAAAATAATGTGATAGATTAACTGGTGGCTATTTTAGACTGGATATCTAAATGGGGATGGCCACTTTGAACTGACATTTAAGCTGAGGTCTGAAAGACAATAAGGAGCAAGTCATGCCAAGATCAGGAAAAGACCATTCCAGGCAGAGGGAGTAGCCAGTACAAAAGTCAAGTAAGCTAAACCAGATAAAGATTTTACAAGAAAAGAAAACTACAAATCAATAGCCCTTGTTAATATAGAGGCAAAAACCCTTAACAGAATTAGCAAAGTGAATCAAGCAACATGTAGAAAAGGATTATACACTGACCAAGTGGGATGTAGCCCAGGAATGTAAGCCTGGTTCAACATACAAAAATCAATCCACATAATATACCATATTAATAGAATAAAGGACAAAAGCCACATAATTATCTCAGTAGATGCAGAAACAGCATTTGAAAAATCCAGTACCTTTTCATGATAAAAATGTTCAACAAAGAATAGATGGGAACTTCCTCCATCTGATGAAGAATATCTACAAAAAAATCCAAATCTAACATATTTGATGGCAAAAGATTGAAACTGTTCCCTCTAAGATCAGGAACAAGACAAAGATGTCCACTGTCACCACTTCTATTCAACATTGTACTGGAGGTTATAGCCGGGGTGATTAGGCAAGAAAAAAGGAACAATGTAAAACTATATTTGCAGTTGGTGTAATCTTATATATAGAAAATTATAAATAATTCCACCCCCCAAAACTAATAGGGCTAATAAATAGTAAAGAAGACCTAAGTAAATGGAAGGGCCTCTGTATTTATGGATTAGAAGACTTAATATTGTTAAGATGGCACTATTCCCTAAATAGATATACAGACTCAACACAATTGCTATAAAAATCCTAGTTGACTTCTTTGCAGAAATTGACAGGCTTATCCTAAAATTCATATGGAATCCCAAGAGGCCCAGAATAGACAGAAAATCTTGAAAAAGAAGAATGAATTTCCGATTTCAAAGTTCCTATGAAATCAGGATGCATAGTTCCTGATTTCAAAATTTACTACAATGCTACAGTAATCAAGGCAGTGTGATACTGACAAAGACATAAAGCTCAATGGGATAGAATTCAGAGTCCAGAAATAAACCCATACATTTATGGTCACTCGATTTTTGATAAGGGTGCCAAGGCAATTTGATGGGGAAAGAATAATCTTTTTACCACATGGTGCTTGGACAACTGGATATCCACAATCAGAAGATATGGACTTGGATCCCTACCTCATACCACATATAAACATGAACTCTAAATGGATCAGAAACCTAAATGTAAGAGCTGAAACTATGAAAACTCTTGGAAGAAGATATAGGGGCATATCTTCATGACCTTGAAGTAGGAGGTGGTTCTTAGATATAATGCCTGAAGCATAAGCAACGAACTAAAAATAGAGAAATTGGACTTCAAAATTTAAAACTGTTGGGCTTCAAAGAACACTAACAAGAAAATGAAAAGACAACCTACATAATAGAAGAAGATATTTGCAAATCACAAATCTGATGAGGGTCTAGTATCCAGAGTATATAAAGAACTTTTATAGCAAAAAGATAAATAACATGATTAGAAAATCAGCAAAGGATCTACATACACATTTATCCTAAGAAAATATATAAATGGCCACTATGCATATGAAGAGATAGTTTCATTAGTCATTAGGGAAATGCAAATCAAAACTATACTGAGATACCACTTCACACTAGGATTACTGTAATTTTAAAAACAGACAATAACAAGTGTTGACAGGGATACGGAGAAATTTGGAACCCTCATTCATTGTTGGTAGAAATGTAAAATGGGGCAGCTGCTTTAGAAAACAGTTTGACAGTTCCCCAAAAAGTTAAACACTGCATAATAATTCTTATCTTCTGCAATTCACTTTTCCTCTCCACTGAGAAATTTTTGTGCTACAACAGAAGGAGTGCCTATCTTGGAGCCAGAAGGTGAAATTTGATTCCTAGAGTTGCCGTGTATTAACCAAGAGCAAGATCCTTATCTTCTCTGAGTTTCTGCTTTTCTGTCTTCTCTGAGCTTCTGCTTTTCTATCTCTAAAATGAGGTTAATGACCTGGTCCACAACTGTCAAGATCAAAGGAGATAAACTGTGAATTTAAATCCACGCCAGCATGTGATTTTGACAGTAATGACAGTGGGCACAGAAATGACTGTTTTCTTACCATCACTTTCCTTTCTTCAGTGCTCTGATGATAAGGTGAAGATGAGCTTTACCTCCTCAAGAACAAGAAGGGTATATTCTGATTCTATACCTATCATATTTATAGTTCTCAGTAAATATAAACATTTCTCAAACAGTAATCGTGTTTCAGAAGTATTTTGAGTTCTTTGAAAGAAAAAAGTTACACACATGAAAGTCATTTCATAACTTTTATTAGAAGCAGATGAAAGAAAAATAAGCAAATTATAGAAGAGGATATTTTACCAAAATATGACATATATAAGGTTGTGAATACTTTTCTTCAAATTTACTTAATTCTCTGATTTCTTTAATTCTCTGATTAATCGTTCACATCTTTGAAACAACCTAACTGTTCTGAAAGTAAAATGTCCTCTTTAGAGAATGTCATCAAAAGAGCACTGAACTGAGAATGAGAAAGCATAGATTCTGTTCCTTGGCTGTGCCACTAACTAGCTGTGTCTAAACTTGGGAAAACAGCTGCATTTCTCTGGGCCTCACTTTCCTCGTCTATGAAATAAGAGGACTGAACTGCAGTCTGAAAATCCGTTTATTTACTTCAGAAAGTTGAGAGAACTTATTTCCTGGTGTGGGTTAATTTCTGTTAGCCTATTTAAATCAAAATGTAATAAAGGTAGCATTTCACACTGAGGGGAAGGATGGGATGGATTATTCAATAAATAGTGTTGGGACAGCTGGTTAGCCTTTAAAAGGGAGAGCCCTCAAGTCTCACCTTTTCAAATCAAAATAAAATCTAGATGGATCAAGGATTTAAGTGTTTTCAAAAAATGAAACCACAAAGAACTGGGAAAAAGAACAGTTGAATAATTTTATAATATTTGATAAACGTGGATAGGCCTTTTTAAGCATGACATGAACCAATGAAGTCATGAGAGAAAAGAGTGATAAATATTACTCCATAAAATTAAAAAATTATGCATGGAAAAAAATTACCCAATATTTAAAGTCAACAAACTAGAAAAATATTCATAATCATCTGAGAACTAAAGGGCTAATTTCCTAAAAATATAAAAGCCTTTCACAAATTAATAAGAAAGAGATGAATAACTCAGGGTTTTTTTTGTTTGTTTTTGTTTTTGTTTTAATGGGCAAAGGGCATAAATAGGCCTAAGAAATAAATAACATGTGCAGGTAGATACGGACTGCTCCTCAGCCTCACTAATAATAAACAGCAATAGACTGCCATTTTTCTTCTCTTATCAAGGCAGTTTAACAATAAAATGTTGATACTCTTTAACCCAGGTGGTCCACTTAAAAAACAACTATTCTCCAGAAATATAAAAGTCCTCAAAGATATATCTACCAGGATATTTGTTATCACATTTAAATTTTTTCGTAATTTTGTAATGTGTTATGAAATATCCGTCATAAAGGCACTTGTTGCATAAATTATGGTACATTTTATAAAATGGAATACTGTGCAGCAGATTAAAGAGTGAAATAGATAAGTGTGTACTGATGAAAATTTGTCCACAGTTTATGGTTAAGTAGAAAAAGTTCCTTGTCAAACAGTATGTTCTAGATTTTTGTGATAATTATATTTGTAGGAAAAATACAAGGATATACACATTGAACTATTAGCAGTGGTTACCTCTGGGGATGGGAGTACAGAATACTTTCACATTCTAATTTTTTTTAACATAGTTGTTGTAATGCTTGCATTTTTTAAAATGAGCATGATTTTTAACTAGAAATATTAATGAAGATATAAACATTGATTTTAAAATAGTGTTTAATTTTAAGATCTAATGAATCCTGGAGACTGATGTAGAGGGTCATGTTATGTTCTATTCTGTAAGGTTTAGAGACTGAGTTCCCAATTCCTCTGTAATTGGGAGAGAAGTCAGACCAGATTAACACAAAATAGTAGTTGAAAAGGGTTTCAGGGTTGAGTGTATTTATTTATCATCCTTCTTTCATTTTATTTGCAGATTCCGTTGCAGACACTCTGGGTGAATAGTACCATTAAACTTCTGGATTTGGTAGAAGTTAATAGTTCAATCCTCACTGGTACTTATTTTTGAATAGCTGACATGGAAAATGTTTTCAGTATAGTCTATTTGAAAATGTGTCTGTTTTACCATAGGTCCCATTTACTAAAAATAAGGATTCTTTTAGCTTGTTTCAGTTCAATAATGGTAATACTTTACATTCATTTATAGTCTTATTCTTTACAGTGTCCGTTCATGTGTATTTTCTCTTCTGGTCATCATAAGAACCTGAGAAGTAGGCAGATCAGTGTTACTATCCCATTTTAAGCTCTGTGATTCCCTATATTAAGGTTTTCAGGGAATGCAGAGTGCCTAGGTTGATTTCATTCTGGTGAATATCATAATGAAAATCTCTGGGCACCTCAGTGAGAATCTTAGGCCAGGGTGTAGCATTTCATGACCCTGGTCCATTCAGAGGCCCATCAGTGCCCTCCCATCCTGGTGGACTGAAGGAGTGTGAGCCACAAAGGCAGAGAGTTCCCCAGAAATCTGGGAATTGGGACTTGTTTAGTCATGGTTGGAAGGGCCAGCTTAGATCCTAAGTCTCCTGTATGTCTCTCCACTGGTAGCTAGTTATTTCCCCCAAATGGTCAAAACTTCTAGATTCAACATTTTAGGTTGATCTCTGGGACACTGGGTAAAGGACTCATAGCTTCTTGTGTGTATGGAAAGCTTCCCTTTGGGTTCAAGATACACACAGAGCACCACAGCTCTATCGTAAGTTTTAGATTACAAAGTCAGGGCATCAGCAGATGTGTACCCTCCGATATTAGTACTGTCTTGCAGAATGTTTTTTGATTTTTAAGAAGCATCGTGAAGTTGCATAATTATTTATTCTCTCTCTCATATCCCTCTTTTCCTCTCCCCTGTCTTTAGATCCAAAATTAACAGGACAGGCTGTTATTCCAGGATCAGTAATATACCACAGACAGTCACAAATACTGCTGGTTTGTTGCAAGGTACATTTTCCTTTAGTTTCACATTATCACACTTGTTTTACTGAGTTTATAGTTGGTATCATTTGTCATTTTTAGCTGAGACTTCACTCAACTGCCTGCCCATCAGATTGAGCCAATGGACAGTTTAATTTTCTTAAGAAATAGTAGAATCTCTAGTATAATTTTTTTCAAGAGATGAAGTTTTACCAAGGTGTTACTATTACTCAGACAATGAAAGAAGATTCAGTAACTTTAGTTCTTTCTCAAAAGAAACTTGTATATTCTCAGTAATCCAATTTAATTAACAAGTCATCTTGTTAATAGGACTATCACAAAAAAATAGTAATGTCAAAGTATCTCACTGAACTACAACAGTGCCTGTATCCTACTTGCTCCTACTGTTTAATGTGGTTAGAGAGGAGATTTCTTAACTATTTAAAATGACTTTGAAACCACTATCATTTTTAAGACAATGGCATTATCCTGAGAAGTGTTCCTTGTTCCTTCCATTTCCTGAGTATTTTCCATCATGTGGTATTTATGTGCGATGTTCCATGCTCAAGAAAGAGTATTTAAAATGTGTGATAAGATTGATCTGACCTACACAAGACTGTAGATACAGAATGCCTACAGCAACCTCTCTTCACCTCTCTTCAACTTATTCTGGAATAGCACTGGGTGCATATGTCTGTGTCTGTATACATCTATACTTCAAATCTACAGTTTGCTCTCATAGAAGAAGTGGGTTGTCTCAACGTGTGAGTTTGGGTCCCACCAGTTATGTCACCTTGGACAAATCACTCACACTCTCTGGGCATCAGTTTTCTCTTGTAAAATCAGTTTTCTCTGGGGATAATATTGGATCTGCCTACTTTTTAGAGTGCTTGTATTTTGACAACCAGTAACAATAAGATACATGGACATACTCTGAGAACTGTCAAGCACCACACAAATACAACGTATACCTTTTTATTCTGCCCTGTCTACATTTAAATAGATTTAAATAGGTCTATACATTTGTTATCACTCCTCGGTAATAAACTTTTAGAGTCAAAGAATCATATATGTTACTTAGTGCTATTTGTAGCCTGGCATTTAGTAAAGATGTGTTGGTTTATTTTTTTCATGATAAAAGTTTTATAAACTAAAATTTACCACCAGTTTTGCCAGCACCGCGTATTCACTATTTGTCTTTTGCCCTATAGGATGGCTGGATTGGTGTTCGATCAGTGATGCTCAAGAAAACACTAACAGCTACTGATTTCTACAATGGATATTTACACCCCTGGTACCAAAAAAATTCCCAGGCTCAACCAAGCCAGTGCAGATTTCAGACTCTCAGACTTCCACTGAAGAAGAAGCAGGAAAAAAAATTGTCGCTATGCAATAGTGCACCAAGTAGTTAGGAAGAAGATGGACAAGTACCTACTACCTACTTGTAATTTGTTAAAAGCCTTATTTACAAGGAATTACCTTGACTTTCAGAGAAGATGACACCGTTGGAAGGAAAGATTATTGTCAAAAAGATGAATTACCTCACTTTTCACTTTTCATTTAACAGTAGTTAAAAACAGCTTTTTCTATTTCAATAACAATAGAAACTTTAAATTAAATTTTTATTTATAATATCAGACTCATGGAGATTGTATCTTTCCCTAAGAGCAAGTACAACTAACTGTTACGTGTATATACTGAAGAGATGTTCTTTTAAAAAGTGCATCTATTAAATTTTTAAAATCATGTGTCCCCATTGACTATGTTACCATTTCAGTAGTATTTAATCTGCATTTTGGATTTTCAACAAGGAGTAAAGTCAGCTCTTTAAATTTAGCTACCATCTAGTTCTCACCAAGTCATAAACATTCATAATGTGTAATAATCTGTGTCACATTGATCTGTCCAATAAATTCAGATTTTACATCTAGATTTTCTTAAAGTAGGAATACAATAACATTCTTCAATGTATTTGTGCAGTAAAGGTTATTGAGCATCTGGTCTGTGCAAACTCATCTTCTCCGTCTCCAGGAGAGTCAGGCACTTCTGGAGGAGGAAGGAGGTGCAGTGGCCAGCTGTTGAATTTTTTAATATCTTTACATAATCAGCTTTTCCTGCCTAGATGCTATCAGTTAAAATCTTTGTGCAATCATTAATTCGTCCATTCAACATTTATTGATAGCGTGATCAGATAATTGGTCATCTAAATTAGGACATGTTCATGAGTAAAAAGAAGCACTTATATTAATTATTTCTGAACAACAGGCATAAACAGGACTCCCAGGCAAACCAGGTTGTGTGAACATCCTATTTATTGAACACTTACAGTATAACCAGACTTTATGCTGATTGCTGGAGATTCAGAGATTAAATAATATTTGGTGTGTTCAATCTACTGGGGAGGCAAGCATAAGCAAATATAATACTGTTATAAATGCCATAATGAAGGTATAGTGGAAGCAGTAAGTCACCCTCAAGGGAGTCATTGGAGGCTTCCCAGAGGAGGCAAAGCTGAATCTGAGGTTCCAAATGATGAGTTCGTTATGCAGACTAAGGCCTGGAAGAAGATTCTAGCACGTGCAGAGGAACAGAGGCATACAAGAACACTATCCCATAGGGGGTTGGTAACGTGGTTCTTAAACTGGGAGCATGATTGCCTTTTATTATCATTCTTTAAACCATAAATTTGCTATGCACTCTTACGTGTATGAGCTAGTTATACACTTACGTAAGTGTATATAGAGATGGCTTGGAGAACGCTAACAGTGGATCATGGAAGAGAAACAAATGGCATGTTAAACACAGGAAAAAAAGAGCTGTGTTTTAAAGAAACTGGAAGAATTGATAGAAATGGAGTAGAACAATGGAGATGAGTCTGGAAGACCAGATCATGGAGGGCCTGAAGACCATGAGAATTTGGACCTTTGTCTTGTAGTGCAATAGACAATCAAGGAAGTGACATGACTACAGATTTGCATTTTGGTAAGTTAACTCTGGTGGTGGGGTGGAAGGTAGATTGGAGGTAAAACCTGGGGCAGGAAGATCTGTTGGGAGGTTAGAAACATGAAGATACGAACTATGGCAGCAGTTAATGGGGGTGGGGGAAATGGTTTAAAAGATTTTGCTGTGGAAGTAAGAACTTGAGTTATCAGTTGGGTATTATATTCTTATGGAGAGTTTTGGCTTCACCACTGATTAGCTCTTTGATCTCTAACAAGTTACTAAACATCACTGAACTTTAGTTTCCTCATATGTGAAATGGGGCTGAAGATAAAAAACAGCACTCCCAAAATAGTTTTGAGAATCAATGACTGTGAAAGTGCCTTTTTGTTGTTGTTTTTCAGTTGTGTATTGAGCACTCGCCCCCCTCTCCAGGCACTAAGCTCATGTTATGGAATTCAGAGACAACGAGAGTCAGTGTCCCCTGGGAGCTTATTGGTGATTTCTGCAGGGAATCTCGGGAGGTACCCACTCAGACATTGCCACGGGGAGTGGGGAACCTTAGTGAGGGCCCAGATTTCTGCTATAAGTTCTCATCTCTTACTACATGGTGGTAAATGGTCTCAGGTCTGCCTCCCTGCATTCTTGGTGGAGCCTATCTGATTGTTTAGCCTATTACCTTTGCCCTTGCTGGGCAGAATCTTTTTGCCAGACCACCCCTAGCCCTTGGCCAGACAGTGAGTCAAGGCCTGCCCCAGTCCAGTGATGCCACCTGCATAACCAATTCAGCCTAATGCCAAGTAGGGGGCTGTGGGTGAGGCTGTGTGAGCTGGAAAGGGAAGCTGGTCATCATGACTGACATGGTTGGTACACTTAGGACAACATGAAATACTGTTTATACATATGAAATCTTGAGTCATGATTGCAAGGCCCATCTCATAGAGGGCAGTTTCCCATCCAGGGAGTCTCAAGCCCATCATGGTACTGGAGGACAAACACCAGGTTTAGAATGCCATCTCTATGTTAACAGCCCATTCTTTGAAAAATTAAATGGTGCACATCCCAGATAGGCCTCAGGAAATGAGATGACCCACTCTTTCAGGCCCCCTGTAGAGACCACAACCCAGTATGACTGAGCAGTTTCTCACCTGAACCAGAATCACCTGGAGTACTTGTTTAAAATGTAGATTCCTGGGCCCTACTCCAGTGCTTGAATCAGAATCTCTGGATATGGGAATCTGCATTTGATCACACTCAACAAATAATTTGTATGTTAGAGCAGTAACAGCTTTAACCAGCAAGAGGTACACATGGGGCCACATGTTGGGCCTTAGGTCCGGGGTCCTCCTAGAAAGGGTGGAACACAGCCTTTTCTGCACTCTGGCTGAAAGGATGGATTTGCAAACACATTGCCTCCTTGTGCAAGATGCTTCTATTTTGATTCTTGTCATTGCTGAAAAAACATCAGACTCAAAACAGTTCAGTTACTCATGGCTAGTTGGGTGACCCAGGACAAATTTAAAAAATTTTAAATTCTGGGAATTCCCTGGTGGTCCAGTCGTTAGGACTCCGTGCTTCCACTGCAGGGGGCACAGGTTCAATCCCTCCTTGAGGAACTAAGATCCCGTATGCCGTGTGGGGCGCAACCAAAAAAATTTTTTTTTAATTCTGATTTCTCAGTTTAAAAACAAGGGTAGAATGTAAAGACATTCTATCTTGCAGAATAGAAATACATATAGAATATGCCCAGGGAAGCACGTGGCAAACAGTAGACAATAAATGGTAGCTATTTTTGTCACCACAGTCTAACACTGCTATGCCTTCTTTGGGCCTGCAAGAATATTTCCTCCTCTGGATGGCAGCAGCAACTTGCTGAGATGCCTTTAGACTAACAGGAGGAAAAGAATTTTAGAGCGGGAAAGGCTCAATGATTTAATACTCACAATTTCAGTTTGGAGATGATGAAACAGGGGTCCAGCAAGAGCTAGCTAGTGACAATATTAGAACCCAAAGACTACTGTAGATTTTGTTTAAAAAGGATTTTATTCTTGGTTTGATTTGAGGGACAAAAGAAATATACCTGAGCATAAAGTTGAGCTCTTGAAAAAGCCTGCTGAGAGAATGTTTATTGCTTTTAAACGTTGTGTTAAAGGAAGTACAACCTATTTTCACCATTTTTCTTTATATTTATCAAACAATTTCAAGGTAAAGAGATATGATTTTGAGAGGTAGAGTCTTAGATTCAACAAAAATGGCATGAGCCCTGCCACTGACCTTAAGCTGAGGCTGATTACACACCCTCTCTGAATCTATTTCCTTATCTATGAAATGAAAATTGTTACCTGCTTTGCAAGGATTCTCATGAGGAATAAAAATAGTATATGTAATGTACCTAGCACAGTGCCTGGAACACAGCAGGTTCTCAATACCATTATTATTAGCCAACATTTATTGATTGCTAGTCTCGTTGCTAAGGACTTGACCTGAACTATCTCATTTTATATTTACAGTAACCCTATGAGTCAGGTAATGTTATTGATCCTCATTTTTCCAGACTGTTAGATAGCTAATAAGTGGTAGAGCTAGAATTCACACTCCAGTAGTCTGACACCAGTCTGTGGGCCTAACCACTTTGGTACCCTACCTCTATTGCAAATGTTTTTATCCTTGATCAAGGAATTTAATATATTAGGCTTTTGTGCTCAGAAATGTAGAAGTAGGAGCACATGTTAATTAAGTGCCCATCATATGCATGCACTAGGCTAGACAATTTCAAAAAGATTTTCCTATTTTAGTCACTATCTTTATTACCTCTAAGAATTCATAAAGTTTTCTAGAACGCTACAGATAGAAGCTGCTTTATTTTGTAGTATAATAGTGCAGCTCTTGTTTCCCAGGATTTTTTAATTGCAGCTCTTTTTCCGGAAGGTTATCGCATTGTTATTTATGGAAGAAACATTAATGAGATGCTAGGTTGGCAGATGATACAAAAGATGTGGTACCTTTGCTTAGGAACTTTTATTTTACCAAGTTAATAATGGTCAGACATTAACTTATCGAAGAAGTCAAAATACTGTTTCCATAAGCAGGCATTTTTGTGTGCAGGATACTTTTTTTTTTTGCGGTACGCGGGCCTCTCACTGTTGTGGCCTCTCCCGTTGCGGAGCACAGGCTCCGGACGCGCAGGCTCAGCGGCCATGGCTCACGGGCCCAGCCGCTCCGCGGCATGTGGGATCTTCCCGGACCGGGGCACAAACCCGCGTCCCCTGCATCGGCAGGAGGACTCTCAACCACTGCGCCACCAGGGAAGCCCCAGGATACTTTTTTTTTTTAAATATTTATTTTATTTGTCTATTTATTTGGTTGCACCAGGTCTTAGTTGTGGCAGGCGGGCTCCTTAGTTGCAACTCACTGGCCAGGCTACTTTTTTTTTTAAGTTTGACTGGAAGGGAGTGATGGTGGGGGGATTTTCAGAGAAGAGCAGCTTTGAGGAAAGGCTGTTGTAAAGATTCTGTGATATAGCTCTCATAAGTACATAGAATCTAAAATCTTAGAATTGGAAAGAACTTAGAGATCATTTAGTCTAACTTTGGACTCATTTTACAGAAAAGAAAACCACACCTAGAGAGAGGAAATGTCTTGCCCAAGGATAGAACTCAGGTTTCTTAACTCCCGAATGATAATAAATTATTAATTATAAATAACTGTATATAACTTGTTTGATAGGACCTTTAGGTAGCAAACTATAGAATAGTCATGTCGGTATCTTTCTTGGGCAGTTTTAGAATCCCCACTCTGTGTCTGATCCCTATAATCCAGTATAGTATGTGTATGTCACAGACTGGGTCGGGCAATGAGGAAACAGCATTCATTTTCAATCTTGGTTCTTAGCATAATTTGATATATAACACTGCAGTCGATTGTACCCTGGAAAGCTTAAAAGGATGGTATTCCAGGAATTGGTATTAGTGTGAAAAACTAAGTGTTTTGCTCCTCTTTTACTTTTTCACACATGGTTCCTGGGAGCAAAATAGGGGAAATTCACTCTGAGTGGAGGGAAGAGCATACACAAATGCCTAGAGGTTTGAGACCTCATAGGGTGTAATGGGCCCTTTGGGAGAGTCAGACCTGCTGTAGCCCATACACTTTGGACTTTAGCTTGAAGGCAATGGGGAGCTATTGAAGAATTTAGAGCAGGTTTACAGCAGCATTTAAAGCATGAATATAGTTGCTTTTAAGTAATTTTATGTCATACAATAACATGGATACATGCTTATATAAATTCAAATACTAAATCTAAAGCCAGCTTCTCCTTCAACACCCCTTCTATTCCCAGTTTCCCCTCAGAGGTAACCACTACTCTGTTTGGTATGTATATGTGCATAAGAGAGATATCTAGGATTATTTTGCACATGTGTTTTTTTTTGTTTGTTTGTTTGTTTTTGCGGTACGTGGGCCTCTCACTGTTGTGGCCTCTCCCGCTGCGGAGCACACGCTCCAGACGTGCAGGCTCAGTGGCCATGGCTCACGGGCCCAGCCGCTCTGCGGCACGTGGGATCTTCCCAGACCGGGGCACGAACCCGTGTCCCCTGCATCGGCAGGTGGACTCTCAACCACTGCGCCACCAGGGAAGCCCTGCACATGTGTTTTAAAACAAATATTATCCTGTCAAAAGATAAATTTGAGGAAAAGAGCTTGGGTTTGGGCAATTTTGAGAACCAGCTGGCCACCTGTTTACTTTGCTCGGTGTTCACAGAGTATTTTGTGAACATTCCAGTTTGTAAAGTGAGATTCTCACACAGGGACTGGTGCTGTGGGAACCATCTAGCAGACCCCAACCATGACAGCTGCGAACCTTCCCAGCCATATCCACCAGGTCTGCCTGCACCGTGGCCTGCCCTGGGTTAAAAGTTTGCTTCCTGCAGTTGTGCAATTACAGGACAGCTGGAACTCACAGATACTAAATGTTTCTTGTTCAGATTAGGGAATGGACAATGTGCTTGCTATGTGTTATGGACCAACTGAAGATCCAAACATGACCATGGATTCCTTTTCTAAGGGAAACAAAACATTCATTATTTGGGGTTTGATCTTTTAATAAAAGTATACATATAACAAAACATATCTACATAGTGAAATAGTTTTCCATTATCAACAGTCAAGTTAAAAATTATTATTACCAAACTAACAGAATAAGGACTTCTAATACATTTGGGCACATCCATAGTTCATGTCTCTTCAGGGCTGATACTCAAGTGAGGTCTGGGAGTGTGGGATATAGGAATACAGCCTTAGGATACAAGCAGATAGATTTCTTTATTTGCTAATTAGTTCATTCAGTACACATTTAGTACTTATTATGAACCAGGTCATAATAGCTCAGGCACTGGTTAAATCACTCTGTTCACTTTGCTCTAAATTAAAGCTCCCAGCCCACTGGGGGAGACAGATAAACAATGTAATGAGTACCCATAATGGATTTTACATAAATACAACCAGTGATTTGCCAGGTATTCCATTCATTAAACCTCTCCAAGTTTTTTAGAAAAGTCTCAAAGTTAAAAATCGTTCACAAAAACATTCCCTGTATAGCACCTATGTGGTGCTTATAATAGAAGACCATTTTCTGTTACTGATTCAAAATTCTGAAAAGGTGATTTGGGGGAAAAAAGGCGGATATGTTACTGTGCTCTTGGGAAATTCGTCTGGGATTTGTCCAAGTTCTAGACTGGGAACCAAGGCTCCTGAGCAGGAAGGACAGAGGTCATGACTTAGGATTCAGTTTACTTGGATTCTCCCCTGACCTTAATCCCCAAAACAGTTGCCAGAGTAAAGGCAAAGGCCTTTAACAGGGTACAGGTTTTCCCTAACACAGATTAGGGAGAGGCATTTTCAGCAGGATCTTGTTGGAGGATCACCAAGAGACTTCCAACAAGGAGATTTACATGTTATTCAACCTTTTCATATCTCCAAATATTTTACTGAAAAGGAGAGTCGTGACCTCTGCAACATCTTAAGAAAAATGATTATAAATAGATTAATATTCTCTATTCCTTTAAGGGAAAGTGATGAAGGAGCTGGAGGCTCAGTGGGAGCTGTTCCCGGAAATCCCCAGGACCTCAGCACAAGTCTGGGAAGGGAGGTGGGGGCGTTACAGTGGAGGATTAGGGAGGGCGTCTGTAGTTGTGCCAAAGGAAAAAAATCTTGCCAAGAAAAGAGAGTATACAAAGCCCTGTTCGTCAAAGCCTGTAACCCAAAGGGATCCCCTCAAAGCTTTACACGGCGGAGAGAAAAGGTCGGCATCTGCTTCCTCCAAGAGGGTGCGAACTGCAGGTGGAGGCAGATTTCAAGGGTCAGGCGCCCCTTTCTTCCAGTCCCACGACCTCTCCCTAGGTACTCACGTCACATGGGTGACCTAGAACTGACCCAGAGGCTCCTCGGACCTCCTCCGCGCGCCCGCCGCCACCGGCAGAGCGGATGCCGACTCCGCACCCGGCAGGATGTACAATAGAGGGCCGAAGTCTCACCCTGTGGTCCAACCCGCCCCGTCGCCATGGTGACCGCCGGAGTCACGCAGCTCCACCCCTTCCTCGAGGCGTGGCCCCGCCCCTCCGAACCCGGAAACGCGAGGCTCGAGCCAGCTGCGCGTAAGATTCGGGAGGAGGGAGGGCGGTGGCCGAGGCTCGCTTGGCTGCGCTCCCCGCCCCTCGGAGGCCGGCCCTCCAGCGCGCCCCAAGGTCCACAGCGCTTGCGGGTACTGAGCGCTCAAGCCGCCGGCCCCGACCCGGGCCCAGCAGCTTCCCAGGCCCGCACCCCTAGTGGAGGGAAGAGCCGCCTTGGGGAGGAGGGAAAGGGACCTGGGGGCGGCCACGGCAGGTGAGGGGTGGGCGAGGCCCTGGGAAGCGGGGGATGTGGGTGTGTGACGCGTTTGTGGCTGCAGGTGAGTATGGTTTGTAGTGTGCGCGGCTGCCTCTGTCGGTGTGACTTTGTGAGTGTGGCCCTGAGTGGGTCGGTTCATGTGACCATGCACGTGATTGCATGTCCCTGTGTGTGTCTGAGGTCGAGTCTGAGTTCATGGGGGTGATTGGTGTGCCTGTGCCCCTGCCTTTGTGTAGCTGTCATCAGTGGGACTGGGAGAAGGTGGAGATCTGTGTGTGGGTCGCCTGGGGTGGGCAGTGGGGCGCTTGACCTGGGCATACGACTGTAATACCATTTTGGGGCTACAGTGCTGCAGCCCAGGAACATGTTTTTCCTGTAAACTTTTAAGAACTCTGAGCAGACTAGTTATTTTGGAGATTGCATCTCAGCCTGAAAGTGATAAATGCCTTTGTCATTGCTGAGTACGGGCCAGGTGTGAGGCTTGTGAAGGAGGCATGAGGAAAGTAGCAGGGCTAGGCTGTCTCACTTTTCCTAGGGAGTCATAAGTTCTGCATTTATGCTGCTTCTTTGTCTCCACCTACAATGTTCCAGCTCCTGTTGGCACAAAGCTTCAAGAGACTGAGGGGTGATAGAATAGCTGTGTGCAAATTTCCAAAAGCTTTTATACTAAGACAGAGTACAAGATGAGGTGTCACCGTCGAAATGTCAGGTAGTCAGCTTTTCCTCCCATGAGGTTTAGAAGATAAGGGAATAAGTTTCCGAAGAAAAGAGGGGTAAATCTTCCCCTGAGGAAACCTAAAAAAAGAATAGCTCTGTACTGGTGTGGTGAGGTATGGAGGCTTGCATTAAAAAGCCAATGGCATTGCCCAGAGACTCTCAGGTTCTAATATTTCGTTATTGCTGGTGTTAATAATAATCACAGATTGTCCATACGAAGATCATATGATTGAGATAAAGGGTAAGAAAACATCTGACTAGTTAAACTGGTTAGATGACTTAAACATTTGTAAAGGCAATTTCACTGACTCTAAATTGGCAGGGTCTGTTGAAACCCTGAGGGATAAGTGGACTGTAAACTGGCTGGTTCTACTGAAACCTTGAGGGATAAGTGCACGTAATTCTTGGTGCACACTCGCAACTAGCAGTTTAATTGTCGAGCAGTACAAGGGCCAGAGAGGCCCCGGTGTCCAGAGCACTCCCTGAGGAGGGGTTTCCTTAGGCAGGATTAAGGCAAAATTCCTGCAGCCCTTTTCCCAGCAACATGAACAGGTGCTTTTGTTTTTGTGAAGAATTGTGAGAGATCAAATCAGCATTGAGTTCGTGGTCCACATTCTTTCTTATTTAATACTGACCAGTTGAGTTACAGTCTCAGTGAACCTTTTTTTTTTGCCCTATGCAGAATGTTCCCCTTGTGACTTGGAAAAGTATTCCCCTGAAGTGGATGAAAGAGAGCTGGGAGAACAAACTTCCTTTTCATACCACTCACAGCTGCTTTCCCTTTGCAGCAGTTTTTTTTTTTTTTTTTTTTTTTTTTTTTCACTTAAACGTCAGTTGGTCAGATGCAACATTTGGTATCTATCTTAGCTTTCATGTACTGCCAAACTAGCACAAGTGTTAAAATCACTTGCCTCTACAAAAATTTAGTTACAGTTGGGTGGAATCTCTCCATCCAGCAAGATTAGTTATAAAATATTATAATATTGGGTGGTAGTGGATAATACTGAGGACTGTGGTGAGGAACATCTTTCTACTTACTGCTTAGGGAAGAAGTGGATGACAGTGAATGTGTGTGCCTGTGAATGATGTGTGTATGTGTATTTGTATGGTAGTTTGGTTTGTAGATTGCAACTGATTCAAACTATGAATACTTTATTTTATCCCAAGTTTGGTGAATCTAGAAGCATACTTTCTGGCTTTAATTAGCTAAAGTGTTTTTTTATAAATCTGTTGAGTAGGGTTTTTTTCTAAACATGTTTTTGATATTTCCTCCTGTAGAATAGTGATTGTTTATAGTATTGTAATACTAGAAAATGTCTCCATTAGGCAATATTTAGATGATATAGAAATATTTCAAGTCTGTCCAGGTAGAAAATATTCTGGAATTAACTATATGGGCTAGTTGCTTTCAATTAAAAGCAGTGACCAGCTTAGAGAAAGGCTGTAGTTCAAATGGCTTCAATTTTTTTTTATTAGTTTCTGCTTTATAACAAAGTGAATCAGTCATACATATACATCTGTTCCCACATCCCTTCCCTCATGCATCTCCCTCCCTCCCACCCTCCCCATCCCACCCCTCCAGGCGGTCACAAAGCACCGAGCTGATCTCCCTGTGCTCTGCGGCTGCTTCCCACTATCTATCTACCTTACGTTTGGTAGTGTATATATGTCCATGCCTCTCTTTCGCTTTGTCACAGCTTACCCTTCCCCCTCCCCATATCCTCAAGTCCATTCTCAAGTAGGTCTGTGTCTTTATTCCCGTTTTACCCCTAGGTTCTTCATGACATTTTTTTTTTAAATTCCGTATATATGTGTTAGCATACGGTATTTGTCTTTCTCTTTCTGACTTACTTCACTCTGTATGACAGACTCTAGGTCTATCCACCTCATTACAAATAGCTCAGTTTCGTTTCTTTTTATGGCTGAGTAATATTCCATTGTATATATGTGCCACATCTTCTTTATCCATTCATCTGATGATGGACACTTAGGTTGTTTCCAGCTCCGGGCTATTGTGGATAGAGCTGCAATGAACATTTTGGTACATGTCTCTTTTTGAATTACGGTTTTCTCAGGGTATATGCCTAGTAGTGGGATTGCTGGGTCATATGGTAGTTCTATTTTTAGTTTTTTTTTTTTTTTTTTTTTTTTTTTTTTTAAGTTTATTTATTCATTTTTTTAATTAGTTTCTGCTTTATAACAAAGTGAATCAGTCATACATATACATCTGTTCCCACATCCCTTCCCTCATGCATCTCCCTCCCTCCCACCCTCCCCATCCCACCCCTCCAGGCGGTCACAAAGCACCGAGCTGATCTCCCTGTGCTCTGCGGCTGCTTCCCACTATCTATCTACCTGACGTTTGGTAGTGTATACACGTCCATGCCTCTCTTTCGCCTTGTCACAGCCCACCCTTCCCCCTCCCCATATCCTCAAGTCCATTCTCAAGTAGGTCTGCGTCTTCATTCCCGTTTTGCCCCTAGGTTCTTCATGACATTTTTTTTTTAAATTCCGTATATATGTGTTAGCATACGGTATTTGTCTTTCTCTTTCTGACTAACTTCACTCTGTATGACAGACTCTAGGTCTATCCACCTCATTACAAATAGCTCAGTTTCGTTTCTTTTTATGGCTGAGTAATATTCCATTGTATATATGTGCCACATCTTCTTTATCCATTCATCCGATGATGGACACTTAGGTTGTTTCCAGCTCCGGGCTATTGTGAATAGAGCTGCAATGAACATTTTGGTACATGTCTCTTTTTGAATTACGGTTTTCTCAGGGTATATGCCTAGTAGTGGGATTGCTGGGTCATATGGTAGTTCTATTTTTAGTTTTTTAAGGAACCTCCATACTGTTCTCCATAGTGGCTGTACCAATTCACATTCCCACCAGCAGTGCAAGAGTGTTCCCTTTTCTCCACACCCTCTCCAGCCAAATGGCTTCAATTTTTAACATTAATATTTGTTAAGAGAAAATGAAAATGCAAAGAATGATTTTCTTTATTTCAGTATGAATAAGAACTACATCTGTGCACACTGATTTTCAGCATAAGACTGGCTGATAATTTTCTTGATATTTTAGAGCCACTTAAGATTTTAATAAACTTCTAAGTACCATCCTAGCCTTGAGAGAAGAGACCATTATTACAGTGTCAAGGTTGTAAACCTGGTTTAATATTGGATGTCTACATTTACCATCTCCTTGGGGTTCAGTTTAGTAACCCCCAAGGTTAGAGGTAGCAGTTGAGATTGCTCAGTGCCCTGTGTTCTTGAGGGAGAAGATTTGGAGGGCCAAGGAGGAAGATTCGTTGGTTTTAGAATCCCCAGCTCCTGACCAGTCCAGAGAAGCCCCTCTAAACTGGCAGTTCAGAGTCATCACAGGAGTTAAGTCCTAGGGTCTCAAACTCATCCTAGCCCTGCTAGGAAAATCCAGGCTTGTGCTGGGGTAGAGGACATGATGCAAACAAGCATTTGAATCCTTCCATACTGATGGGTGGAAGTTCTTCATTGGGCAATAAGAATCTGCAACAAGGAACTATAATTTTCAGGTTCCTGTTACAACACAGCTCAGATCCCTGAGCAAAGAGGGGTAGCCTTTAAGTTGAAGATGCCCAGCTAATGGAAAGCTCGTAGGTACCTGGGTTAAAAGGGACTCCAGGATTGCCTAGTTTGGCCTGCTTAGGATGTAGTCATTTATTTAGTCAACAGATAATGCCTGCTGTGTACCAAGCACTGTTCTATGCTTTGGAGAGAGAGTGGTGAAATAGTCACAGATGAGAAAACAGCCCAAAAAGGGTCAGTGACTTTTCCAGCTATAAAAGCTGGAAATCACTAATCTCACAACAGAAGACCACACATTTTTTCTAAAGGCACATGTTTTGTTTTGTTGCTAGTTATTGTGCCTTCAGGTCTATTCTGGTATCTTATCATAGATCTTTCAGAGTACCTTATATCACTTTTAACCACATCCATATGAACAGCAAGTTTTCCTGTGTTTTGCATTAAAAACTATGTGTGAGTTTCTGAAGCTATGTTCCCCTAGAGTGAGATTTATGGCATTTTATGAATTTGTGAGGAAGCAGGCTTACATTAACTCTTTTTTCTAGTATGGACTGTTCTCTAGAACTTTATCAGACAGGAATATCTTTATTAACATAGATTCTTAAGATCTTGTCAAAAGATAGGTTATGCTACTGCATTTGGAATCATTTAACTAGGACAGACAGTCAGGTGTCAGAAAAGGCTGTCCTGGGTCTGGTCCTGGTTTTGCAATAGCCATGGGATCTTGGGTAAGTCATTAAAATTTTCTAGACCAGATTCTTCTTCTGGGGGAATTAAGAGGGTTGGAATAATTCTCTCTCAGGGCCCTTCCTGCTCCATGATTATAGGTTTTCACCAAATTGTTTTCTGTAGTTTAAGTATATGCCAACAAGCATATAGCATATAGCTTGAAATAGCCCATTTCCTCAGTTTTATCCTTTAAAGTATTGTTGGTAGAGCTAGACCAGACTCTACGTTTAGTGCTGATGTAAACATGAATTCTTGACATGAAACATCACATGCTTTTATTTCAGGGTTAACCTCCATTTCAGCTGATCATGGGAGAGATTAAAATCTCTCCTGATTATAACTGGTTTAGAAGTACAGTCCCCCTTAAAAAGGTATGTATGGTTTTACTACACCTCTTATTTACAAAATCTTGTAATTGTTTTTATCTGTGATTTAGATGTTATGTCTTAGTATTGTTTGAGAGTAAAGGTTATTGCCAAGTATTGTGACTGGGTTGCAGAGCCTAAAGTTCACCCCTTCCCTGTCAAGTACATTCAACTTTTGAGACTCATTCAAGAGTAAAAGTGAGAATAACTGTACTCATTATTTTATAATTGGTTTTACATATTCAAGCAAGCAGGAATATGTGTACTCCTCTGTATAGTTTAGTAGAAAGCTTACAGCAACTGCAACTGTACAGTAAGTGCAGTTAGATTCTATTAGAAAGCATTTTCCTGTTCCTCAGATTTAAGATTTACAGTGAGTCACATTATAGGTCCTCTGTTTGCCGTGATATATACTCATTCTGCCATAGTCATCTTTTGGAAACTTTATATGCCTGGGATGTCTAGAAACGCTAAACACTTATATTGAAGTTTGTTGACTCTGAGTCCCAATTTAATCCCAAATGTTTGGGGATCACACTAGACAAAAGTTGTGTCAGAATAAAATCTTTGCTGATCCCCTTGCAGAAATATTAGAGTACTATGATATGAAGAACATCTATGTCTCTGTTGTAATTACTTTGTCAGGATATATAGCTGTGGAAGTATCATGCAAGTTTGAATTGATAACAGAATTACACTTCATATAGAAATTTGAGATACAGTCTCCAAGTATAGACAGAATACCTGCTATATACCTGGCACTGTTGTAGGAAGTCCCCAAATATCTTATTTAATTCTTTCAACAGTTTAACAAAGTGGATAGTGGTGTGCCCACTTAGCAGATGGGAAAACTGAAGTTCATGGAGGTTAACATGTTAAAGTCACACAGTCTAGTCGAGTTTAAATTAAAATCAAATTAATCTGGCTTCAAAGCCAGAACTGGGCTTCCCTGGTGGCACAGCGGTTAAGAATCCGCCTGCCAATGCAGGGGACACGGGTTCGATCCCTGGTCCAGGAAGATCCCACATGCTGCTGAGCAACTAAGCCTGTGCGCCACAACTACTGAGCCTGCGTGCCACAACTACTAAGGCCCGTGCGCCTAGAGCCCATGCTCCGCCACAAGAGAAGCCACGGCAATGAGAAGCCTGCGCACCACAATAAAGAGTAGCCCCCGCTCTCCGCAACTAGAGAAAGCCCGCAGTCAGCAACAAAGACCCAGCACAGCCAAAAATTAATTAACTTCTTTAAAAAAAGAAAAAATTCCTTCAAAAAAAAAAAAGCCAGAACTAATTGGCAGCTTACCAAAGGGAATCTGCCTTTCTTCTTGCTACCCCAGGAACTACTGCCCATTGCTAGGAGAATTGCCCCAGAGCCCCTCTGCCTTGTCCCATCCCCTCAAGTAATTCATGTGAGCTCCTCTCCATGGACTCACTCAGCAAGCTGATCACCAGACCCAAAACAACACAAACTTACCTAAATATTCTTGGAAGTAGTAGTTTCACTGATGTAATTTTCTCCTTTGGTCATTTCGGCCCACAAGACATGAAAAGTTTGCTTGAAATTTCATAGTGCTAGATTTTCATTTCAGAGATCTGAATATCTTATCTCATATGAATTTTATTACTATAAGGTTGGAATTTACCGCATACCACTGTCAGAGGTTACTGAGATTTTTTTTTACTACAATCAGAGCAAAAAGAAACAGGAAAAGCAAAAATGTGAGTGGCAAGTACAAAGGGCAAAAACATAATCATGAGATATACTGTCACCCGGGGAATTCCAGAAGGTGTTGGTTAGGGCCCTCTGGGCTTTGCCTTGCCCTGGTTGTCTGCTCCCAGTGATGCCGGTGACCCCGGTTAGTGTGCCGCCACCCACATTGACACCATGGTCCCCACAGCACTGCCAGTTAGGAGCTCTCAGAAAATAGAACCTTGAACTTTTTAATGTAAAAAGGATAAGTGTTGATTTGCATTGGCAAAAGTTCAAGCAGTTAATGTACTTTTCCAACTACCAAAAAGTCAGCCAAAGAGAACAAAAATTAAACTATCATGCAGTACATACTGTAGCTAACACTCTTGACACTGTTGAACACTCAATATCTGCCAAACTCTGTGCTAAACACCTGATTTGTCTCAGCTCATGTAATGCTCATCTGTTTCCCTTTTTGGGTCAAGAACCACTAAATCAGGAAGGTTTCTGATGACCTTCTTCCTTCTTACCCCCTTTTCCCCAAAAAGCCAGTTTTTCCCTGAGCCCATTCCCCACACTGACTAAATGGTTTGAAACATTTTCTGGGGACAGTGACACCTATACCTGCCTTGTCCCTCCTCTCTAGCAGAGGTCTCCCCTTCAGAGGCTTGGTCTAGATCAGGCTACTGAAGCATCTCTTGAGAGGTCCCATCTCTACCCAGTTTCTCCCCGGAGCCTGGAGTCTTTTCTTCCCCTCACCTCCCCTGGTCACACACTGACCCTGCTGATCCCAGCCCGCCCTCTGGGCCAGCACCCAAGAATGACTCTGCAAATTGTCCTCCTCCTATGTGCACACACACACGTGCACATGCACGTGTGCACACACACACACAGGCAGAAGTATGGGGAAGAAATAAGATGCCATGTACAGAGTTTACTGTTTAATGGTAAACAAAATAAACTTCATATAATCATGGCTGGGGAGGAAAATTCAAAACTGATAGAAAAAACAGCTCTTGGGAGAAGTATAAAGCAGTTCCATGGACTATGTCAGCACTGAAGAAAGAAATGGAGACAAACCCGTTTTTTATATGTGCTAGTCTGATGTGATCCCCGCATTAGCTTGTAACAACCAAGGCAGTGTAATTAAAATTGTCAGTGAAATTATAGTGCTGAAATAACTATATAAAACCCAATCCATGAGGTTTTTCTTTTTTTTTTTCTTATAATTTTCCCTCCAGATTATTGTGGATGATGACGACAGTAAGATCTGGTCGCTCTACGATGCAGGCCCCAGAAATATCAGGTGTCCTCTCATATTTCTCCCTCCCGTCAGCGGAACTGCTGATGTATTTTTCCGGCAGATTTTGGCTTTGACTGGATGGGGTTACCGGGTTATAGCTGTAAGTATTATTGACTCAGAATTGAAATTAAGTCCACATTTTCTGGTTTTCTGTGTGTGTGTGTGCATGTGCGCTTCTGTTTCTGATTAACTGTAGTAATAGGCATGTTTTTTATTGAGGTAAGATACTGTTTTCCTTTGTTAAAATGTGAAAGGGAGTTTTTTGAAGGAAGGTGGTGTGGTTCACCAACATACAGAGGCTCAGAGGGGACAAACCTCTATTGGAAGCCTTCTCTACCCTCAGCTTGAACATGCATTTTCTGAATAACTCTGACCAGCAGGAAGCATTGTCCTTGTGTATAGTTAAGGAGCCTGAGGTCCAGACCATTTTAGTGATCACCGAGGGTCACACAGCCAGTAAGCCATGGAGGGAGAGGCCAGCTCAGTCTTCTGACCCCATTTACGCTCCCCTTTTATTACATCACTGCTTCGGGGGCAGCAGAGGGATCAGCTGACATCCAGGGGACTGAAAGCTTGCTTTAATATGAGTCTTTGTTAGGTGAGGTGAGGCTCATTAATTGGCTCATATCCTTCGCATTTGGTTTTTTCTTTCTTTTTTTTTTTTACATCTTTATTGGAGTATAATTGCTTTACAATGGTGTGTTAGTTTCTGCTTTATAACAAAGTGAATCAGTTATACACATACATATGTTGCCATATCTCTTCCCTCTTGCGTCTCCCTCCCTCCCACCCTCCCTATCCCACCCCTCTAGATGGTCACAAAGCACCGAGCTGAACTCACTGTGCTATGTGGCTGCTTCCCATTAGCTATCTATTTTACGTTTGGTAGTGTATATATGTCCATGCCTCTCTCTCGCTTTGTCACAGCTTACATTTCCCCCTCCCCATATCCTCAAGTCCATTCTCTAGTAGGCCTGTGTCTTTATTCCTGTCTTACCCATAGTTTCTTCATGACATATTTTTTTCTTAAATTCCATATATATGTGTTAGCATACGGTATTTGTCTTTCTTTTTCTGACTTACTTCACTCTGTATGACAGACTCTAGGTCCATCCACCTCATTACAAATAGCTCTATTTCGTTTCTTTTTATGGCTGAGTAATATTCCGTTGTATATATGTACCACATCTTCTTTATCCATTCATCCGATGATAGACACTTAGGTTGTTTCCATCTCTGGGCTATTGTAAATAGAGCTGCAATGAACATTTTGGTACATGACTCTTTTTGAATTATGGTTTTCTCAGGCTATATGCCCAGTAGTGGGATTACTGGGTCATATGGTAGTTCTATTTGTAGTTTTTTAAGGAACCTCTATACTGTTCTCCATAATGGCTGTACCATTTCACATTCCCACCAGCAGTGCAAGAGTGTTCCCTTTTCTCCACACCCTCTCCAGCATTTACTGTTTGTAGATTTTTTGATGATGGCCATTCTGACTGGTGTGAGATGATATCTCATTGTAGTTTTGATTTGCATTTCTCTAATGATTAATGATGTTGAGTATTCTTTCATGTGTTTGTTGGCAGTCTGTATATCTTCTTTGGAGAAATGTCTATTTAGGTCTTCTGCCCATTTTTGGATTGGCTTGTTTGTTTTTTTGTTATTGAGCTGCATGAGCTGCTTATAAATTTTGGAGATGAATCCTTTGTCAGTTGCTTCATTTGCAAATATTTTCTCCCATTCTGAGGGTTGTCTTTTGGTCTTGTTTATGGTTTCCTTTGCTGTGCAAAAGCTTTGAAGTTTCATTAGGTCCCATTTGTATATTTTTGTTTTTATTTCCATGTCTCTAGGAGGTGGGTCAAAAAGGATCTTGCTGTGATTTATGTCATAGTGTTCTGCCTATGTTTTCCTCTAAGAGTTTGATAGTTTCTGGCCTTACATTTAGGTCTTTAATCCATTTTGAGCTTATTTTTGTGTATGGTGTTAGGGAGTGATCTAGTCTCATACTTTTACATGTCCCTGTCCAGTTTTCCCAGCACCACTTATTGAAGAGGCTGTCCTTTCTCCACTGTACATTCCTGCCTCCTTTATCAAAGATAAGGTGACCATATGTGCGTGGGTTTATCTCTGGGCTTTCTATCCTGTTCCATTGATCTATCTTTCTCTTTTTGTGCCCGTACCATACTATCTTGATTACTGTAGCTTAGTAGTATAGTCTGAAGTCAGGGAGCCTGGTTCCTCCAGCTCCGTTTTTTGTTCTCAAGATTGCTTTGGCTATTCGGGGTCTTTTGTGTTTCCATACAAATTGTGAAATTTTTTGTTCTAGTTCTGTGAAAAATGCCAGTGGTAGTTTGATAGGGATTGCGCTAAATCTGTAGATTGCTTTGGGTAGTAGAGTCATTTTCACAATGTTAATTCTTCCAATCCAAGAACATGGTATATCTCTCCATCTATTTGTATCATCATTAATTTCTTTCATCAGTGTCTTATAATTTTCTGCATACAGGTCTTTTCTCTCCTTAGGAAGGTTTATTCCTAGCTATTTTATTCTTTTTGTTGCAGTGGTAAATGAGATTGTTTCTTTAATTTCTCTTTCTGATCTTTCATTGTTAATGTATAGAAATGCAATGGATTTCTGTATGTTAATTTTGTATCCTGAAACTTTACCAAATTCATTGATTAGCTCTAGTAGGTTTCTGGTAGCATCTTTAGGATTCTCTATGTATAGTATCATGTTGTTTGCAAACAGTGACAGCTTTACTTCTTCTTTTCTGACTTGGATTCCTTTTCTTTCCTTTTCTTCTCTGATTGCTGTGACTAAAACTTCCAAAACTATGTTGAATAGGAGTGGTGAGAGTGGGCAACCTTGTCTCGTTCCTAATCTTAGTGCAAATGGTTTCAGTTTTTCACCATTGAGGACGATGTTGGCTGTAGGTTTGTCATATATGGCCTTTATTATGTTGAGGAAAGTTCCCTCTATGCCTACTTTCTGCAGGGTTTTTATCATAAATGGGTGTTGAATTTTGTCGAAAGCTTTCTCTGCATCTATTGAAATGATCATATGGTTTTTCTCCTTCAATTTGTTAATATGGTGTATCACGTTGATTGATTTGCGTATATTGAAGAATCCTTGCATTCCTGGAATAAACCCCACTTGATCATGGTGTATGATCCTTTTAATGAGTTGTTGGATTCTGTTTGCTAGTATTTTGTTGGTGATTTTTGCATCTATGTTCATCAGTGATATTGGCCTCTAGTTTTCTTTCTTTGTGACATCCTTGTCTGGTTTTGGTATCAAGGTGATGGTGGCCTCATAGAATGAGTTTGGGAGTGTTCGTCCCTCTGCTATATTTTGGAAGAGTTTGAGAAGGACAGGTGTTAGCTCTTCTCTAAATGTTTGATAGAATTCGCCTGTGAAGCCATCTGGTCCTGGGCTTTTGTTTGTTGGAAGATTTTTAATCACAATTTCAATTTCAGTGCTTGTGATTGGTCTGTTCATGTTTTCTATTTCTTCCTGATTCAGTCTTGGCAGATTGTGCATTTCTAAGAATTTGTCCATTTCTTCCAGGTTGTCCATTTTATTGGCCTAGAGTTGCTTGTAGTAATCTCTCATGATCTTTTGTATTTCTGCAGTGTCAGTTGTTACTTCTCCTTTTTCTTTTTTTTTTTTTGCATTACATGGGCTTCTCACTGCTGTGGCCTCTCCCGTTGCGGAGCACAGGCTCTGGACATGCAGGCCCAGCAGCCATGGCTCACGGGCCTAGCCGCTCCGCGGCATGTGGGATCTTCCCGGACCGGGGCACGAACCCGTGTCCCCTGCATCGGCAGGCGGACTCTCAACCACTGCGCCACCACGGAAGCCCACTTCTCCTTTTTCATTTCTAATTCTATTGATTTGAGTCTTGTCCCTTTTTTTCTTGATGAGTCTGGCTAATGGATTATCAATTTTGTTTATCTTCTCAAAGAACCAGCTTTTAGTTTTATTGATCTTTGCTATCGTTTCCTTCATTTCTTTTTCATTTATTTCTGATCTGATCTTTATGATTTCTTTCCTTCTGCTAACTTTGGGGGTTTTTTGTTCTTCTTTCTCTAATTGTTTTAGGTGCAAGGTTGGGTTGTTTATTCGAGATGTTTCCTGTTTCTTAAGGTAGGATTGTATTGCTATAAACTTCCCTCTTAGAACTGCTTTTGCTGCGTCCCATAGGTTTTGGGTCGTCGTGTCTCCATTGTCATTTGTTTCTAGATATTTTTTTATTTCCTCTTTGATTTCTTCAGTGATCACTTCGTTATTAAGTAGTGTATTGTTTAGCCTCCATGTGTTTGTATTTTTTACAGATCTTTTCCTGTAATTGATATCTAGTCTCATAGCATTGTGGTCAGAAAAGATACTTGATACAATTTCAATTTTCTTAAATTTACCAAGGCTTGATTTGTGACCCAAGATATGATCTATCCTGGAGAATGTTCCATGAGCACTTGAGAAAAATGTGTATTCTGTTGTTTTTGGATGGAATGTCCTATAGATATCAATTAAGTCCATCTTGTTTAATGTATCATTTAAAGCTTGTGTTTCCTTATTTATTTACATTTTGGATGATCTGTCCATTGGTGAAAGTGGGGTGTTAAAGTCCCCTACTATGAATGTGTTACTGTCGATTTCCCCTTTTATGACTGTTAGTATTTGCCTTATGTATTGAGGTGCTCCTATGTTGGGTGCATAAATATTTACAATTGTTATATCTTCTTCTTCGATCAATCCCTTGCTCATTATGTAGTGTCCTTCTTTGTCTCTTCTGAGAGTCTTTATTTTTAAGTCTATTTTGTCTGATATGAGAATTGCTACTCCAGCTTTCTTTTGGTTTCCATTTGCATGGAATATCTTTTTCCATCCCCTTCCTTCAGTCTGTATGTGTCTCTAGGTCTGAAGTGGGTCTCTTGTAGACAGCATATATATGGGTCTTGTTTTTGTATCCATTCAGCCAGTCTGTGTCTTTTGGTGGGAGCATTTAGTCCATTTACATTTAAGGTAATTATTGATATGTATGTTCCTATTCCCATTTTCTTAATTGTTTTGGGTTTATCATTGTAGGTCTTTTCCTTCTCTTGTGTTTCTTGCCTAGAGAAGTTACTTTAGCATTTGTTGTAAAGCTGGCTTGGTGGTGCTGAATTCTCTCAGCTTTTGCTTGTCTGTAAAGGTTTTAATTTCTCCATCAAAGCTGAATGAGATCCTTGCTGGGTAGAGTAATCTTGGTTGCAGGCTTTTCTCCTTCATCACTTTAAATATGTCCTGCCAGTCCTTTCTGGCTTGCAGAGTTTCTGCTGAAAGATCAGCTGTTAACCTTATGGGGATTCCCTTGTGTGTTATTTGTTGTTTTTCCCTTGTTGCTTTTAATATGTTTTCTTTGTATTTAATTTTTGACAGTTTGATTAATGTGTCTCTTGGCGTGTTTCTCCTTGGATTTATCCTGTATGGGACTCTCTGTGCTTACTGGACTTGATTAACTATTTCCTTTCTCATATTAGGGAAGTTTTCAACTATAATCTCTTCAAGTATTTTCTCAGTCCCTTTCTTTTTCTCTTCTTCTTCTGGAACCCCTATAATTCGAATGTTGGTGCGTTTAATGTTGTCCCAGAGGTCTCTGAGACTGTCCTCAGTCCTTTTCATTCTTTTTTCTTTATTCTGCTCTGCAGTAGTTATTTCCACTATTTTATCTTCCAGGTCACTTATCCGTTCTTCTGCCTCAGTTATTCTGCTATTGATCCCATCTAGAGTATTTTTAATTTCATTTATTGTGTGTTCATCGTTGCTTGTTTCATCTTTCGTTCTTCTAGGTCCTTGTTAAATGTTTCTTGCATTTTCTCTATTCTGTTTCCAAGATTTTGGATCATCTTTACTATCATTATTCTGAATTCTTTTTCAGGTAGACTGCCTATTTCCTCCTCATTTGTTAGGTCTAGTGGGTTTTTATCTTGCTCCTTCATCTGCTGTGTGTTTTTCTATCTTCTCATTTTGCTTATCTTACTGTGTTTGGGGTTTCCTTTTTGCAGGCTGCAGGTTCATAGTTCCCGTTGTTTTTGGTGTCTGTCCCCAGTGGCTAAGTTTGGTTCAGTGGGTTGTGTAGGCTTCGTGGTGGAGGGGACTAGTGCCTGTGTTCTGGTGGATGAGGCTGGATCTTGTCATTCTTGTGGGCAGGTCCACGTCTGGTGGTGTATTTTGTGGTGTCTGTGGACTTATTATGATTTTAGGCAACCTCTCTGCTAATGGGTGGGGTTGTGTTCCTGTCTTGCTAGTTGTTTGGCATAGGGTGTCCAGCACTATAGCTTGCTGGTCGTTGAGTGAAGCTGGGTGCTGGTGTTGAGATGGAGATCTCTGGGAGATTTTCGCCATTTGATATTATGTGGAGCTGGGAGGTCTCTTGTGGATCAGTGTCCTGAAGTTGGCCCTCCCACCTCATTGGCACAGCACTGACTCCTGGCTGCAGCACCAAGAGCCTTTCATCCACACAGCTCAGAATAAAAGGGAGAAAAAGTAGAAAGAAAGAATTAGAAGAAGGAAGGAAGGAACGAAGGAGGGAGGAAGGGGGGAAGGAAGGAAGAAAAGAAAGAAAGAAGATAAACTAAAATAAAGTAAGATAAAATAAAATAAAGTTATTAAAATAAAAAATAATTATTAAGAAAAAAAATTTTTTTAAACAAACAAAAAAACGGACAGATAGAACCCTAGGACAAATGGTGGACTCAAAGCTATACAGACAAAATCTCACACAGAAGCATACACATACACACTCACAAAAAGAGGAAAAGGGGAAAAAAAATCATAAATCTTGCTCTCAAAGTCCACCTCCTCAATTTGGGATGATTCATTATCCATTCAGGTATTCCACAGATGCAGGGTACATCACGTTGATTGTGGAGTTTTAATCCGCTGCTCCTGAGGTTGCTGGGAGAGATTTCCCTTTCTCTTCTTTGTTCACACAGCTCCCGGGGCTCAGCTTTGGATTTGGCCCCACCTGTGCGTGTAGGTCGCTGGAGGGTGTCGGTTCCTCGCTCAGACAGGACGGGGTTAAAGGAGCAGCTGCTTCGGGTCTCTGGCTCACTCAGGCCGGGGGGAGGGAGGGGTACGGAGTGCGGGGCGAGCCTGCGGCGTCAGAGGCCGGCACCTGTACCACATCTTCTTCATCCATTCCTCTCGATGGACATTTAGGTTGCTTCCATGTCTTGGCTGTTGTAAATAGTGCTGTCCTGAACATTGGAGTGCATGTATCATTTCGAATTATGATTTTTTCTGGATATATGCCCAGGAGTGAGAGTGCTGGATCAAATGGTAGTTCTTAGTTTTTTGGGGTTTTTTTTGGTTGTTTTTTTTTTTTTTCTTTTTGCGGTATGCGGGCCTCTCACTGTTGTGGCCCCTCCCATTGCGGAGCACAGGCTCCGGACGCGCAGGCCCAGCGGCCATGGCTCACGGGCCCAGCCGCTCCGCGGCATATGGGATCCTCCCAGACCGGGGCACGAACCCGCATCCCCTGCATCGGCAGGCGGACTCTCAACCACTGCGCCACCAGGGAGGCCCTGGTTGTTTGTTTTTTTTTTTGCAGTATGCAGGCCTCTCACTGTTGTGGCCTCTCCCGTTGCGGAGCACAGGCTCCGGACACGCAGGCTCAGCGGCCATGACTTACGGGTCCAGCCGCTCTGCGGCATGTGGGATCTTCCCGGACCGGGGCACGAACCCGTGTCTCCTGTATCGGCAGGCAGACTCTGAACCACTGTGCCACCAGGGAAGCCTGGTAGTTCTTAGTTTTTTAAGGAACCTCCATACTGTTCTCCACAGTAGTTGTACCAATTTAAATTCCCACCAACAGTGTAGGAGGGTTCTCTTTTCTCCACACCCTCTTTAGCATTTATTGTTTGTAGACTTTTTGATGATGACCATTCTGACTCATGTGAGCTGATACCTCACTGTAGTTTTGATTTCCATTTCTCTAATAATTAGCAGTGTTGAGCATCTTTTCATGTGCTTTTTGGACATCTGTATGTCTTCTTTGGAGAAATGTCTGTTCAGGTCTTCTGCCCATTTTTCAATCAGGTTGTTTGTTTTTTGATATTGAGTTGCATGAGCTGTTTGTATATTTTGGAGATTAATCCCTTGTCAGTTGCTTCATTTGCAAATATTTTATCCCATTCTGTGGGTTGCCTTTTCATTTTGTTTATGATTTCCTTTGTTGTGCAAAAGCTTTTAAGTTTAATTAGGTCCCATTTGTTTATTTTTATTTTCATTACTCTAGATGGTGGATCCAAAAAGTTATTGCTGTGATTTATGTCAGAGTGTTCTGCCTATGTTTTCCTCTGAGAGTTTTACAGTATCCAGTCTTCATTTAGGTCTTTAATCTTTTTTGAGTTTATTTTTGTGTATGGTGTTAGAGAATGTTCTAGTTGCATTCTTTTACATGTAGCTGTCCAGTTGTCCCAGCACCATTTCTCCATTGTATGTTCTTGTCTCCTTTGTCATAGATTAATTGACCATAGGCACGTGGGTTTATTTCTAGGCTTTCTATCCTGTTCCCCTGATCTATATTTCTGTTTTTGTGCCAGTACCATACTGTTTTGATTACTGTAGCTTTGTAGTATAGTCTGAAATCAGGGAGTCTGGTTCCTCCAGCTCCATTTTTCTTTCTCAGGATTGCTTTGGCTATTCGGGTCTTTTGTGTTTCCATACAAATTTTTAAATTTTTTTGTTCTAGTTCTGTGAAATATGCCATTGGTAGTTTAATAAGGATTGCATTGAATCTGTAGATTGCCTTGAGTAGTATAGTCATTTTGACAATATTGATTCTTCCAATCCAAGAACATAGTCTATCTTTCAATTTGTTTGTGTTATCTTCAATTTCTTTCATCAGCGTCTTATAGTTTTCAGAGTATAGGTCTTTTGCCTCCTTGGGCAGGTTTATTCCTAGATATTTTATTCTTTTTGATGCATTGGTAAGTGGGATTGTTTCTTTAATTTCTCTTTCTGGTCTTTCATTGTTAATGTATAGAAATGCAACAGATTTCTGTATATTAATTTTGTATCCTGCAACTTTACTGAATTTATTGATGAGCTCTAGTAGTTTTATGGTATTATCTTTAGGATTTTCTGTGTACAGTATAAACAGTGTAAACAGATGACTGTTTACAGTCATCTGCAAACAGTGACAGTTTTACTTCTTTTCCAATTTGGATTCCTTTTATTTCTTTTACTTCTCTAATTCCCATGGCTAGGAATTCCAAAACTGTGTTGTATAAAAGTGGCAAGAGTGGACATCCTCGTCTTGTTCCTGATCCTAGAGAAAATGCTTTCAGCTTTTCACTGTTGAGTATGATGTTAGCTGTGGGTTTGTCATATATGGCCTTTATTATGTTGAGGTAGGTTCCCTCTATGCCTACCTTCTGGAGAGTTTTTATAATAAATGGGTGTTGAGTTTTGTCAAGAGCTTTTTCTGCATCTATTACATGATCATATGGTTTTTATGCTTCAGTTTGTTAATGTGGTGTATCCCACTGATTGATTTGTAGATATTGAAAAATCCTTGCATCCCACTTGATCATGGTGTATTATCCTTTTAATGTATTGTTGGATTCAGTTTGCTATTATTTTTTTGAGGATTTTTGCATCTATGTTAATCAGTGATATTGGTTTCTTTCTATTTTTGTGGTATCTTTGTCTGGTTTTCGTATCAGGGTGATGGTGGCCTCATAGAATGAGTTTGGGAGTCTTCCTTCCTCTGCAGTTTTTTGGAATAGTTTCAGAAGGATAGGTGTTAACTCTTGTCTAAATGCTTGATAGAATTCGCCTGTGAAGCCATCTGGTCCTGGACTTTTGATTGTGGTAGTTTTTTAATCACAGTTTCAATTTCAGTACTTGTGATAGGTCTGTTCATATTTTCTATTTCTTCCTGGTTCAGTCTTGGAAGATTGTACCTTTCTAAGAATTTGTCCACTTCTTCTAGGTTGCCCATTTTATTGGCATATAGTTGCTTGTAGTAGTCTCTTATTATCCTTAGTATTTCTGTGGTGTCCATTGTAACTTCTTCTTTTTTCATTGCTAATTTTATTGATTTGAGCCCTCTCCCTTTTTTTCTTGATGAGTTTGGCTAAAGGTTTATCAATTTTGTTTAGCCTTTCAAAGAACCAGCTTTAACTTCATTGATCTTTCCTATGTTTTCTTCATCTCTATTTCATTTCTTTCTTTTTTTTATTTCATTTATTTCTGCTCTGATTTTTATGATTTCTTTCCTTCTACTAACTTTGGGTTTTGTTTGTTTTTCATCCTCTAGTTGCTTTAGGTGTAAGGTTAGGTTGTTCATTTGAGATTTTTCTTGTTTCCTGAGGTCAGATTGTATTGCTGTGAACTTCCCTCATAGAACTGCTTTTGCTGCATCCCATCGGTTTTGGATCATCATGTTTTCATTTTCTTTTGTCTCTAGCTATTTTTGGATTTCCTCTTTGATTTTTTTCAGCAATCCATTGGTTGTTTAGTAACATATTGTTTAGCTTCCATGTGTTTGTGTTTTTCAGTTTTTTTTCTTGTAGTTGATTTCTAATCTCATAGCATTGTGGTTGGAGAAGATGCTTGATATGATTTTAGTTTTCTTAAATTTACCAAGGCTTGCTTTGTGGCCCAGCATGTAGTCTGCCCTGGAGAATGGGTCATGTGCACTTGAGAAGAATGTATATTCTGCTTTCAGATGGAATGTTCTATAAATATCAATTAAGTTCATTTGCTCTAATGTGTCATTTAAGCCTTGTGTTTCCTTATTTGATTTTCTGTCTGGATGTTCTGTCCACTGATGTAAGTGGGGTGTTAAAGTCCCCCACTATTATTGTGTTACTGTTGATTTCTCCTTTTATGGCTGTTAGCATTTGCCTATATATTGAGGTGCTCCTATCTTGGGTGCATGTATATTTACAATTATATCTTTTTCTTGGATTGATCCCTTGATCATTATGCAGTATCCTTCTTTGTCTCTTATAACAGTCTATATTTTAAAGTCTATTTTGTCTGATATGAGAATTGCTACTCAAGCTTTCTTTTGATTTCCATTTGCATGGAATACGTTTTTCCATCCCCTCACTTTCAGTCTGTATGTGTCCCTATGTCTGAAGTGGGTCTCTTGTAGACAGCATATATACGGGTCTTGTTTTTGTATCCATTCAGCCAGTCTGTGTCTTTTGGTTGGAGCATTTAATCCATTTACATTTAAGGTAATTATCAATATGTATGCTCTTATTGCTGTTTTGTTAATTGTTTTGGATTTGTTTTGTACATCTTTTTTCTTCCCTTCCTCTTTTGTTCTCTTCGCTTGTGATTTGATGCCTATCTTTAGTGTTTTGTGTGTTTTTTGTTTTTTTTTTTGCGGTACGCGGGCCTCCCACTGTTGTGGCCTCTCCCGTTGCGGGGCACAGGCTCCGGACGCACAGGCTCAGTGGCCATGGCTCATGGACCCAGCCGTTCCGCAACATGTGGGATCCTCCCGGACCGGGGCACGAACCCGTGTCCCCTGCATCGGCAGGCGGACTCAACCACTGCGCCACCAGGGAAGCCCTCTTTAGTGTTTTGTTTGGATTGCTGCTGCTTTTTTGTGTGTGTATCTATTGTAGATTTTTGGTTTGCAGTTACCATGAGGTTTTGTTATAGCAGTCTATATATACAAGATTGTTCTAAGTGCTGGTCTCTTAATTTCAAATGCATTTCTAACATCCTGCATTTGTACTCTCTTCTCATGATTGCTGGTGTTATCTATCTATCTATTTGTTTATTTATTTATTTTGGCTGCGCTGAGTCTTAGTTGCAGCACGCGGGATCTTTGTTGCAGCATGCGGGATCTTTTAGTTGCGGCATGCGGACTTCTTAGTTGCAGCATGCAGACGTCTTAGTTGCAGCATGCGGACTCTTAGTTGTGGCATGCTTAGTTGTGGCATGCATGTGGGATCTGGTTCACCCACTAGGGATCGAACCCGGGCCTCCTGCATTGGGAACACAGAGTCTTACCCACTGGACCACGAGGGAAGTCCCATGATTGCTGGTTTTCATATCATATTTGTGTGTGGATGATTTCCTACCTTTACTGTATGTTTGCCTTTACTGGTCAGCTTTCCCGTTTGTAATTTTCTTGTTTTTAGTTGTGGCCTTTCTTTTCCATCTAGAGAAGTTCCTTTTAGCATTTGTTGTAAAGCAGGTTTGGTGGTGCTGAATTCTCTTAGCTTCTGCTTGTCCATTAAGCTTTTGATTTCTCCGTCGAATCTGAGTGAGAACCTTGCTGGGTAGAGTATTCTTGGCTGCATCACTTTAAATATATTGTGCCACTCCCTTCAGGTCTGCAGAGTTTCTGCTGTAAAATCAGCTGATAACCGTATGGGGAGTCCTTGTATATGATTTGTTGCTTTTAATATCTTCTCTTTGTCTTTAATTTTTATAAATTTGATTAATATGTTTCTTGGTGTATTCCTCCTTGGGTTTATCCTATATGGAACTCTCTGGACTTGAGTGTTTCCTTTCCCATGTTAGGGAAGTTTTTGGCTATTATCTCTGCAAATATTTTTCAGGCCCTTTCTCTCCCTCTTCTTCTGGGACCCCTATAATGTGAATGTTGGTGCATTTAATGTTGTCCCAGAGTTCTCTCAGACTGTCCTCATTTCTTTTCATTCTATTTTCTTTTTTTTTTTTTTTTTGCGTTACACGGGCCTCTCACTGTTGTGGCCTCTCCCGTTGCGGAGCACAGGCTCCGGACGCGCAGGCTCAGCGGCCATGGCTCCCGGGCCCAGCCGCTCCGCGGCATGTGGGGTCCTCCCAGACCAGGGCACGAACCCGCGTCCCCTGCACTGGCAGGCGGACTCCCAACCACTGCGCCACTAGGGAAGCCCCCTCATTCTTTTTTCTTTATTCTGTTCTGCAGCAGTGATTTCCACCAACCTGTCTGACAACTCACTTATTCGTTCGTTTGTCTCATTTATTCTGCTATCGATTCCTTCTATTCTATTTTTCTTTCCAGTTGTATTGTTCACCTCTGTTTGTTCTTTAAAGCTTCTCGCTCTTTGTTTTTTTTTTCTACATCTTTATTGGAGTATAATTGCTTTACAATGGTGTGTTGGTTTCTGCTTTATAAGAAAGTGAATCAGTTATACATATACATGTGTTCCCATGTCTCTTCCCTCTTGCGTCTCCCTCCCTCCCACCCTCCCTACCCCACCCCTCTAGTTGGTCACAAAGCACCGAGCTGGTCTCCCTGTGCTCTGTGGCTGCTTCCCACGAGCTATCTATTTTACGTTTGTAGTGTATATATGTCCATGCCTCTCTCTCACTTTGTCCCAGCTTACCCTTCCCCCTCCCCATATCCTCAAGTCCATTCTCTACTAGGTCTGTGTCTTTCTTCCTGTCTTACCCCTAGGTTCTTCATGACATTTTTTTCTTAAATTCCATATATATGTGTTAGCATACGGTATTTGTCTTTCTCTTTCTGACTTACTTCACTCTGTATGACAGACTCTAGGTCCATCCACCTCATTACAAATAGCTCAGTTTCGTTTCTTTTTATCGCTGAGTAATATTCCGTTGTATATATGTACCACATCTTCTTTATCCATTCATCCAACGATGGACACTTAGGTTGTTTCCATCTCTGGGCTATTGTAAATAGAGCTGCAATGAACACTTTGGTACATGACTCTTTTTGAATTATGGTTTTCTCAGGGTATATGTCCAGTAGTGGGACTGCTGGGTCATATGGTAGTTCTATTTGTAGTTTTTTAAGGAACCTCTATACTGTTCTCCATAATGGCTGTACCACTTCACATTCCCACCAGCAGTGCAAGAGTGTTCCCTTTTCTCCACACCCTCTCCAGCATTTACTGTTTGTAGATTTTTTGATGATGGCCATTCTGACTGGTGTGAGATGATATCTCATTGTAGTTTTGATTTGCATTTCTCTAATGACTAATGATGTTGAGCATTCTTTCATGTGTTTGTTGGCAGGCTGTATATCTTCTTTGGAGAAATGTCTATTTAGGTCTTCTGCCCATTTTTGGATTGGCTTGTTTGTTTTTTTGTTATTGAGCTGCATGAGCTGCTTATAAATTTTGGAGATGAATCCTTTGTCAGTTGCTTCATTTGCAAATATTTTCTCCCATTCTGAGGGTTGTCTTTTGGTCTTGTTTATGGTTTCCTTTGCTGTGCAAAAACTTTGAAGTTTCATTAGGTCCCATTTGTTTATTTTTGTTTTTATTTCCATGTCTCTAGGAGGTGGGTCAAAAAGGATCTTGCTGTGATTTATGTCATAGTGTTCTGCCTATGTTTTCCTCTAAGAGTTTGATAGTTTCTGGCCTTACATTTAGGTCTTTAATCCATTTTGAGCTTATTTTTGTGTATGGTGTTAGGGAGTGATCTAGTCTCATACTTTTACATGTCCCTGTCCAGTTTTCCCAGCACCACTTATTGAAGAGGCTGTCCTTTCTCCACTGTACATTCCTGCCTCCTTTATCAAAGATAAGGTGACCATATGTGCGTGGGTTTATCTCTGGGCTTTCTATCCTGTTCCATTGATCTATCTTTCTCTTTTTGTGCCAGTACCATACTGTCTTGATTACTGTAGCTTTGTAGTATAGTCTGAAGTCAGGGAGCCTGGTTCCTCCAGCTCCGTTTTTCGTTCTCAAGATTGCTTTGGCTATTCGGGGTCTTTTGTGTTTCCATACAAATTGTGAAATTTTTTGTTCTAGTTCTGTGAAAAATGCCAGTGGTAGTTTGATAGGGATTGCGATGAATCTGTAGATTGCTTTGGGTAGTAGAGTCATTTTCACAATGTTAATTCTTCCAATCCAAGAACATGGTATATCTCTCCATCTATTTGTATCATCATTAATTTCTTTCATCAGTGTCGTATAATTTTCTGCATACAGGTCTTTTCTCTCCTTAGGAAGGTTTATTCCTAGCTATTTTATTCTTTTTGTTGCAGTGGTAAATGGGAGTGTTTTCTTGATTTCACTTTCAGATTTTTTATCATTAGTGTATAGGAATGCCAGAGATTTCTGTGCATTAATTTTGTATCCTGCTACTTTACCAAATTCATTGATTAGCTCTACTAGTTTTCTGGTAGCATCTTTAGGATTCTCTATGTATAGTATCATGACGTCTGCAAACAGTGACAGCTTTACTTCTTCTTTTCTGACTTGGATTCCTTTTCTTTCCTTTTCTTCTCTGATTGCTGTGACTAAAACTTCCAAAACTATGTTGAAGAAAAGTGGTGAGAGTGGGCAACCTTGTCTTGTTCCTGATCTTAGTGGAAATGCTTTCAGTTTTTCACCATTTAGGACGATGTTGGCTGTGGGTTTGTCATATATGGCCTTTATCATGTTGAGGAAAGTTCCCTCCATGCCTACATTCTGGAGGGTTTTTATCATAAATGGATGTTGAATTTTGTCGAAAGCTTTCTCTGCATCTATTGAGATGATCCTATGGTTTTCTCCTTCAATTTGTTAATATGGTGTATCACATTGATTGATTTGTGTATATTGTTGAATCCTTGCATTCCTGGAATAAACCCCACTTGATCATGGTGTATGATCCTTTTAATGAGTTGTTGGATTCTGTTTGCTAGTATTTTGTTGGTGATTTTTGCATCTATGTTCATCAGTGATATTGGCCTGTAGTTTTCTTTCTTTGTGACATCCTTGTCTGGTTTTGGTATCAGGGTGATGGTGGCCTCGTAGAATGAGTTTGGGAGTGTTCCTCCCTCTGCTATATTTTGGAAGAGTTTGAGAAGGACAGGTGTTAGCTCTTCTCTAAATGTTTGATAGAATTCGCCTGTGAAGCCATCTGGTCCTGGGCTTTTGTTTGTTGGAAGATTTTTAATCACAGTTTCAATTTCAGTGCTTGTGATTGGTCTGTTCATATTTTCTATTTCTTCCTGGTTCAGTCTTGGCAGGTTGTACATTTCTAAGAATTTGTCCATTTCTTCCAGGTTGTCCATTTTATTGGCATATAGTTGCTTGTAGTAATCTCTCATGATCCTTTGTATTTCTGCAGTGTCAGTTGTTACTTCTCCTTTTTCATTTCTAATTCTATTGATTTGAGTCTTGTCCCTTTTTTTCTTGATGAGTCTGGCTAATGGATTATCAATTTTGTTTATCTTCTCAAAGAACCAGCTTTTAGTTTTATTGATCTTTGCTATCGTTTCCTTCATTTCTTTTTCATTTACTTCTGATCTGATCTTTATGATTTCTTTCCTTCTGCTAACTTTGGGGTTTTTTGTTCTTCTTTCTCTAATTGTTTTAGGTGCAGGGTTAGGTTGTTTATTTGAGATGTTTCCTGTTTCTTAAGGTAGGATTGTATTGCTATAAACTTCCCTCTTAGAACTGCTTTTGCTGCGTCCCATAGGTTTTGGGTCGTCGTGTCTCCATTGTCATTTGTTTCTAGGTTTTTTTTATTTCCTCTTTGATTTCTTCAGTGATCACTTCGTTATTAAGTAGTGTATTGTTTAGCCTCCATGTGTTTGTATTTTTTACAGATCTTTTCCTGTAATTGATATCTAGTCTCATAGCATTGTGGTCAGAAAAGATACTTGATACAATTTCAATTTTCTTAAATTTACCAAGGCTTGATTTGTGACCCAAGATATGATCTATCCTGGAGAATGTTCCATGAGCACTTGAGAAAAATGTGTATTCTGTTGTTTTTGGATGGAATGTCCTATAGATATCAATTAAGTCCATCTTGTTTAATGTATCATTTAAAGCTTGTGTTTCCTTATTTACTTTCATTTTGGGTGATCTGTCCATTAGTGAAAGTGGGGTGTTAAAGTCCCCTACTATGAATGTGTTACTGTCGATTTCCCCTTTTATGGCTGTTAGTATTTGCTTTATGTATTTAGGTGCTCCTATGTTGGGTGCATAAATATTTACAATTGTTATATCTTCTTCTTCGATCAATCCCTTGCTCATTATGTAGTGTCCTTCTTTGTCTCTTCTGAGAGTCTTTATTTTTAAGTCTATTTTGTCTGATATGAGAATTGCTACTCCAGCTTTCTTTTGGTTTCCATTTGCATGGAATATCTTTTTCCATCCCCTTCCTTCAGTCTGTATGTGTCTCTAGGTCTGAAGTGGGTCTCTTGTAGACAGCATATATATGGGTCTTGTTTTTGTATCCATTCAGCCAGTCTGTGTCTTTTGGTGGGAGCATTTAGTCCATTTACATTTAAGGTAATTATTGATATGTATGTTCCTATTCCCATTTTCTTAATTGTTTTGGGTTTATCATTGTAGGTCTTTTCCTTCTCTTGTGTTTCTTGCCTAGAGAAGTTCCTTTAGCATTTGTTGTAAAGCTGGTTTGGTGGTGCTGAATTCTCTCAGCTTTTGCTTGTCTGTAAAGGTTTTACTTTCTCCATCAAAGCTGAATGAGATCCTTGCTGGATAGAGTAATCTTGGTTGTAGGTTTTTCTCCTTCATCACTTCAAATATGTCCTGCCAGTCCCTTTTGGCTTGCAGAGTTTCTGCTGAAAGATCAGCTGTTAACCTTATGGGGATTCCCTTGTGTGTTATTTGTTGTTTTTCCCTTGCTGCTTTTAATATGTTTTCTTTGTATTTAATTTTTGACAGTTTGATGTCTCCTTGGATTTATCCTGTATGGAACTCTCTGTGCTTTCTGGACTTGATTAACTATTTCCTTTCCCATATTAGGGAAGTTTTCAACTATAATCCCTTCAAGTATTTTCTCAGTCCCTTTCTTTTTCTCTTCTTCTGGAACCCCTATAATTCGAATGTTGGTACATTTAATGTTGTCCCAGAGGTCTCTGAGACTGTCCTCAGTGCTTTTCATTCTTTTTTCTTTATTCTGCTCTGCAGTAGTTATTTCCACTATTTTATCTTCCAGGTCACTTATCCGTTCTTTTGCCTCAGTTATTCTGCTATTGATCCCATCTAGAGTATTTTTAATTTCATTTATTGTGTGTTCATTATTGCTTGTTTCATCTTTCATTCTTCTAGGTCCTTGTTAAACGTTTCTTGCATTTTCTCTATTCTATTTCCAAGATTTTGGATCATCTTTACTATCATTATTCTGAATTCTTTTTTAGGTAGACTGCCTATTTCCTCTTCATTTGTTAGGTCTGGTGGGTTTTTATCTTGCTCCTTCATCTGCTGTGTGTTTTTCTGTCTTCTCATTTTGCTTATCTTACTGTGTTTGGGGTCTCCTTTTTGCAGGCTGCAGGTTCCCGTTGTTTTTGGTGTCTGTCCCCAGTGGCTAAAGTTGGTTCTGTGGGTTGTGTAGGCTTCCTTGTGGAAGGGACTAGTGCCTGTGTTCTGGTGGATGAGGCTGGATCTTGTCATTCTTGTGGGCAGGTCCACGTCTGGTGGTGTGTTTTGGGGTGTCTGTGGACTTATTATGATTTTCGGCAACATCTCTGCTAATGGGTGGGGTTGTGTTCCTGTCTTACTAGTTGTTTGGCATAGGTGTCCAGCACTGTAGCTTGCTGGTCGTTGAGTGAAGCTGGGTGCTGGTGTTGAGATGGAGATCTCTGGGAGATTTTCGCCATTTGATATTATGTGGAGCTGGGAGGTCTCTTGTGGATCAGTGTCCTGAAGTTGGCTCTCCCACCTCAGTGGCACACCACTGACTCCTGGCTGCAGCACCAAGAGCCTTTCATCCACACAGCTCAGAATAAAAGGGAGAAAAAGTAGAAAGAAAGAGAGAGAGAGAGAGAGAGAGAGAGAGAGAGAGAGAGAGAGGGAGAGAGAGAGAGAGAGAAAGAAAGAAAGAAACAGCATAAAATAAAATAAAGTAAGATAAAATGAAAGTTATTAAAATAAAAATAATTATTAAGAAAAAAAATTTTTTTAAATAAAAAAAAAACGGACAGATAGAACCCTAGGACAAATGGTGGACTCAAAGCTATACAGACAAAATCTCACACAGAAGCATACACATACACACTCACAAAAAGAGAAAAAGGGGAAAAAATCATAAATCTTGCTCTCAAAGTCCACCTCCTCAATTTGGGATGATTCATTATCCATTCAGGTATTCCACAGATGCAGGGTACATCAAGTTGATTGTGGAGCTTTAATCCGCTGCTCCTGAGGTTGCTGGGAGAGGTTTCCCTTTCTCTTCTTTGTTCACACAACTCCCAGGGCTCAGCTTTGGATTTGGCCCCACCTGTGCGTGTAGGTCGCTGGAGGGCGTCGGTTCTTCGCTCAGACAGGACGGGGTTAAAGGAGCAGCTTCTTCGGGTCTCTGGCTCACTCACGCCGGGGGGAGGGAGGGGTACGGAGTGCAGGGCGAGCTTGCGGCGGCAGAGGCCAGCGTGACGTTGCACCAGCCTGAGGTGTGCCGTGCTTTCTCCCGGGGAAGTTGTCCCTGGATCCCGGGTCCGTGGCAGTGGTAGGCTGCACAGGCTCCCTGGAAGGGAGGTGTGGAGAGTGACCTGTGCTCGCAAACAGGCGCCGGCAGCAGCAGCCCCAGCATCCCATGCCCGTCTCTGGGGTCCGCACTGTTAGCTGCGGCTCGCGCCGGTCTCTGGAGCTCCTTTAAGCAGTGCTCTTAATCCCCTCTCCTCGCGCACCAAGAAACAAAGAGGGAAGAAAAAGTCTCTTGCCTCTTCGGCAGGTCCAGACTTTTTCCCGGACTCCCTTCCGGCTAGCTGTGGTGCAGTAACCCCTTCAGGCTGTGTTCACGCCTCCAGTCCTCTCCCTGTGCTCCCACCAAAGCCTGAGCCTCAGCTCCCAGCCCCACCCACCCCGTTGGGTGAGCAGACAAGCCTCTCGGGCTGGTGAGTGCTGGTCGGCACCGATCCTCTGTGCGAAAATCTCTCTGCTTTGCCCTCTGCACCCCTGTTGCTGCTCTCTCCTCCGCGGCCCCGAAGCTCCCCCCCTCCGCCACCCGCAGTCTGCGCCCGCGAAGGGGCTTCTAGTGTGTGGAAACCTTTCCTTCTTCACGGCTCCCTCCCACTGGTGCAGGTCCCGTCCCTATCCTATTGTCTCTGTTTCTTCTTTTTTTCTTTTGCCCTGCCCAGGTACGTGGGGAGTTTCTTGCCTTTTGGGAGGTCTGAGGTCTTCTGCCAGCGTTCAGTAGGTGTTCTGTAGTTGTTCCACGTGTAGATGTATTTCTGGTGTATCTGTGGGGAGGAAGGTGATCTCCGCGTCTTACTCTTCTGCCATCTTCCCCCTCCCAGCTCTTTCTTAAACATTTCTTGTATCTTCTCGATCTGTGCCTCCATTCTTTTACTGAGATCTTTACTATCATTACTCTGAATTCTTTTTCAGGTACCTTGCCTATCCCCACTTCACTTAGTTGTTCTTCTGGGGTTTTGTCTTGTTCTTTCATCTGGAATATATTTCTCTGCATCTCATTTTGTCTAATTTTCTGTGTTTGTGGTCTCTGTTCCTCGGGCGTCTCATTATGGCTTCTTTGTCTTTGGGTATAGAATATTTTTTTGGTAGGCTCAAGTGTTTTTTGTCAGCAATTAGTTGTGATTTTGGTGTTTTCATGAGAGGAGGTGAGCTCAAGTCCTTCTACTCCACCATCTTGTCTCCAGCTTTCTTTTTTCCCTTTGTGCTTCCAGTCTCACTTGCTCATAGAGTCCTGCATGCAGAAGCTTTCCACCTGGTACTTCAAGCCAGAGTTTCTAGTGTGAAATGGCTGTGCTTGACACCTCAGCTCTGCTACACTCCGTAAGGCACAGACATTTTTAAATTAAAGGGTTCATAAAAATGTCATCTCCTTTCTTTTAGGCTGTCATCTGACTCAAATTCTCAAATTTGCAGCTAGGGAGAGTCTGTTCTCCATCCTGCCTCAGAAAAGTGGAATTCTATCCACAAGTGGGATTTTAATAGTAAAAGTAACATATTACATCATATCTGAAATTATCCCATAATTTACATGGCAGTATCTATCCCAGTGATTTGTCAATGGCAAAATGAATCTAAGTGCTTAAAACAGCAAGCCTTTAAGATGGGTTTTACATGTATTAAAGAGAGGGGAACTCTTAGGTGACAAGCCTGAGTCTCCTAGAAAGGAATTAATGACTTGTGTTTATTTTTCTTCATTATTGTCAACATTAATAGGCTACTTAGGGTCAAGCATCTGAAATTTTTGGTCACAAACAAAAGTACTACAAGAAATCAGATAGAATGACTAAGTCATTAAAAGTAGAGGAACAATTTTATTGAATACTGCCTTAAAGAAATGCTACCAAAAAGAGAGGAAACTCTCCTTAGAACAGATTTTATTTCTTGTTCTCCTGAGCCATAATTCAGAACGAAATTGGTTTAAACGGAAAACAGAATTTCTTTATTTGAATGCGTTCTGCTCTGTTCATCCTTGAACCTCAGAGTTTCTTAGCTATTTGGAAAGGAAATTGATGTGAATTAAAATTGCTGTGTACATAATATCACTAAAGTATGCTTTTTTATTTTTATTTGTTAAATTGTTCTATTAGATAAAATGTGAATTTTGAAGTTTAGGATAAGATGAGAGCTTATTTTCCACATATTTTGAATAAGGAGCAGAGATTAAGCAAATGAGAAATGCTATTATGAAATTCCTAAATTTTTCAGATATATATGAGTTGTATTTTACCTCTACAGTTTTTAAAATAAATTTTAAATTTATTATTATTATTCTAGTTGCAGTATCCAGTTTATTGGGACCATCTTGAATTCTGTGATGGATTCAGAAAACTTTTAGACCATTTACAGTTGGATAAAGTGAGTCCCTTGAAACTAATTACTCACATGTGATTTTAATGCAACATTTATTGATACATTTTTAAGTCTGGTGTTGTCTTTTATTTTTTAATAACAGCTCTTTTGAGATAGAATTCACATACTGTACAGTTTACCCTTTTAAAGTGTATAATTCACTGTTTTTTAATATATTCACAGTATGTACAACCATCACCACAGTCAATTTTTGAACATTTTTCCACCCCAAAAAGAAACCCCATACTTAGCAGTCACTCCCCACCCTTCCTCCCTGGAGCCCTGTTTCTATGGATTTGCCTATTTTGGATATTTTATGTAAATGGAATGATGTAATTTGTGGTCTTTTGTGACTGGCTTTTTTCACTTAGCATAACACTTTCAGGGTTCATCAATGTTGCAGATTATATCAATATTTCATTCCTTTTTATTGTCAAATAATATCCCATTGTATGGATATAACACATTTTATTTATCCATTCGTCATTTGGTTTGTTTCCATTGGTTAGTTATTATGAGTAATGTTGCTATGAACATTCTTATACAAGTTTTTGTGTAGACAGATGTTTTCAGTTCTCTTGGGTACCTGCCTAGGAGTGGAATTACCAAATCATAGTTTTCTTAAACAGAAACTACAAAGTAGTTTAATTTTCTAATGCAATCTATGAATAATATTTTTTAACTTGTGTAATTTATATGCACAGTTGTATTTTTTCTTGACAGGGTGTAGACTTTGCATTTAAATACAATATTTCCTAAACTTCTAACTGCTGTAAATATTTCAGTCTAATGACTGGTGATGACATTGTATTCTGTGGTTGGTGATAATTAAAACAATTTTTTTTGATACTTCAAGATTGATCATTGTTCTTAGGATCCTTGTGTTTGTTTCCAATTAGGTTCATCTCTTTGGGGCTTCTTTGGGAGGCTTTTTGGCCCAGAAGTTTGCTGAATACACTCACAAATCTCCCAGAGTCCATTCTCTCATCCTCTGCAATTCCTTCAGTGACACTTCTATCTTTAACCAAACATGGACTGCAAACAGGTAAGAATGTAAACATTCAACCAACATTTTTTTATTTTCAGTGGAATTTTGAAAATGTTAGCTTTTGGTTTTTCAATGCATTAGGGAGGGAGAGGCCATATATACTTGTGTCTTTTGAAACCACCCTGGCTTTTAAAATTAGAAACAATCACCTTTGGAAAAGAAAAGAATTGAAAGACTTCTAAATTCAGTTGTTTCCATTACTCTAAATCATTGTCTAGCTTTGTTTACTATACGTTCACATGCCTTTACAGTTTAGTGCATATGTAACTGATACTGTGTTCTGCTTGCTCCACTTAGTATTTTGTGTACACAGTCCTGTTATAGTTTTTTAAGGCCTTTGGCTTCCCCCAATTTTTCATCATGTTCTACTGTAAATCTTTGTATAAATTACTTTTGTTCCTTCCCTTTCTGGGTTATTTTCTTGAGATATGTTCCCCAAAAGGGAGAGATTAGAGCATTTAGTCTGTCAGCAGATGTTCTGCACATCTTGACACTTTTACAACGTTAGTCTGCTTTTTAGAAAGATGGAAATGGTGGAATGCTTTGCGGGGCAATTAGTGGGGTACCTGTTTCCTCTGAGCCATCCCTTTATTGATTTAATCATTTTAATTAACTTGATAGATGTCTAATGGTACCTTAAAGCTGATGTCGTGATATTTCTTTCATTGCTAGCAAGGCTAGGCTCTACCCCAAAAAGCAGTCTAGTAACTAAACCTACCTGTGTGATCAGATTGGTTTTCACATAATGTTCTAGGTAAACATTGTTTTCATGGTTTTCACATCTACTCAACATTCACTCTGATTTTTAAAATATTTCTCCTGATATTTTCTCAGTTGTTTACTCAACATTCATGCAGCAATTCTTATATACATCAGACACAGATACTTCATGTCCAGATGATACACTAAGTCATTGATTATTTTTGATGATTCTTCATGTTGTTTTAATTGTCAGAAGCCAAGACTTCCCCCACTTTGTTTGTGCTCTTGCATATCAGCTACTTTTTTTTTGTTTGTTTTTTTGTTTTGCGGGACGCAGGCCTCTCCCGTTGTGGAGCACAGGCTCCGGACGCACAGGCTCAGCGGCCATGGCTCACGGGCCCAGCCGCTCCGCGGCATGTGGGATCTTCCCGGACCGGGGCACGAACCCGTGTCCCCTGCATCGGCAGGCGGACTCTCAACCACTGCGCCACCAGGGAAGCCTCAGCTACTTTTTATCAAATGTCTGAGTGCTTACTATGTGCCACACAAAGGCTGCAGGGGCAAACAGAGCCAAGAGGATGCACCCTCTACAGAGCACACCTAGGCAGCATCACCTTTAGAAGATAAGGAGCTGTGGGGTAGAGAACTTAGAAAGATCACTGAAGGTGACTGAAAGATGGCTGGCTGGTCCTTGTGAGGGAAGCCCACTGAGAATATGCATCAGAAGGTGGTCTGCACGTGTTTTGTGGTTTTTTTTTTTTTTTTTGGCTGCGGCCTGTGGGATCTTAGTTCCCTGACCAGGGATCGAACCCACGTGCCCTGCATTGGAAGCATGGAGTCTTAACCATTGGACCACCAGGGAAGTCCCTGGTCTACACCTTTTATAAGTCATTTTCAGCATAGCGTAGAGAAATTCATGTTTATCCTGTATAATGGCTCTCAGTGTAATTAGTGGAGTAAATACTAATGACAGATCACATATAGAAATACATAAAGATTGAGTTGCTTTGAATTAGCCCAATTGAACCCAGTAGTAGCAATAGGAGGTATAATAACTCTGATTTTCCTATTTTGAAATCTATCTTTAATCAAAAGGTGATATAAACCTTAAGGTTGATATGGTAAGTGTTCACTTTACTGCAAATAGGTTAGCCGTTGGAAATAAGACCAAATAGAAAATAAAATCTTGGAATCATCAGAATGTCTACCTCTGTAATGGCATTTTGAAATATTGCTTATAATTATTCCAAATCCCCCAAAGTTGGATCATATTAAACCATAACTCAGAGCTTGAGAAAATGCATACAAAAACTAGATGCTTCAAAACTAGCTCTTTAAAGGAAGGGACTAGGTTTTTTTTAATCTCTAGGTCCCAAGTACCTAGCTAATATGAAGCTTCAGTGTTGAATGAATATTTGCCATTTATGTGTAGTCTTGGAAATTTAAATTATCAGGTCTTTTTTTTTTTTTTTTAACAGCTTTTGGCTGATGCCATCATTCATGCTCAAAAAAATAGTTCTTGGAAACTTTTCATCTGGCCCAGTGGACCCTATGATGGCTGATGCCATTGATTTCATGGTGGACAGGGTAAGGATCATGGCCTTGGGGTGGGGACACCTTGTACTCGGAATTTTCATGTCCACTTGGTTCCTGAAGAAATACGTGTCTCACTGTGTACTAGAGGTATTTGTTAAGCGTTCTTCCATATTAACTTTACTACATCCAGACAGATATTCCTGCTGCTAAGTAATTCATCAGAATCACTTGGGGGAGCTTTTAAAAATACAGATTCTAAGGCCTCACACCAGACCACTGAACTAGAATCCCTGGCCGAGGGCGCTGGGAATCTGTGTTTTTACTTCATCCCTCCTCTTTCACCTCCCCAGGTAAGTGTGATGGAGCAGGTCTGTGGACTTGCATTTAGGAACTACTGGGATAGACGTTTTTCTTCAGAGGCCTCTTCTTAAATGTCTGTCTGTCCTCTTGGAGCTGCTGGAATTGGCTTGGTACCCACAGGCACCTGGTGGGAGAGTCGGCTCAGGTTGAGGGCTGTGGAAGGCCAGGTGCCCAGAATAGAAAAATGTCACCACTTGCAAGGCCCAGTTATGGTCTCAAATACACTGTGTTTCCTCAGTGGTGACCATACTGGCCCCACCACACATAATGCCACCTTTCTAAGTGCAGATATTATCTGTGGATTTAATGTAAATGTGAAAAACAAAATTAATTTTTAAAAAATTCACCTTTGTTTCTTGCTGCAGCTGGAAAGTTTGGGGCAGAGTGAACTGGCTTCAAGACTTACCCTGAATTGTCAAAATTCTTACGTGGAACCTCATAAAATTCGGGACATCCCTGTAACCATCATGGACGTAAGTTTTCTTTTAAGTAAAATAGATGCTTTGCTTTTTCTATATGTATATGTCAAGATCCACCTTATAATTATTTTATGATTTTTCAGTGTGCCTCTTCAAATACTGCCTTGGATTTTCTTTTTTTTACCCCCCAGCTTTATCAAATCCAAAATAATCTTTTATTGCTTATCCTGTATTTTTCCTGGCAGGAATAACACCATTGAAATCAAAGTAAATTTAAACAAACATGGTAGTCCTTACCCATTTTGGTTTGCTTTGCTATTCTCATCAACAGAGATTGCTCTTTAGCCTAAATTACAAATCTGGGCAGTAAAGTGAAGGTGTCTCGTGAGTGCAGAGAATCAAGAATTCCATAAAGTCTAACACAAAAACTTGCTTCTTATATATTTTTTAATTGTAGTGAAATATACATAACAAAATTCACCATTTAAATCACTTTTAAGTGTACAGAACAGTGGCATTAAGTACATTTACAGTGTGGTCCAACTGCCACTGTTATCTCCAGAACTTTCCATCATCCCAAACTGAAACTCTGTACCCATTAAACAATAATTCCCCATTCCCCCCAGTCCCTACTACTAACCTTTATCTTACTTTTTTTCTCTATGAATTTGCCTATTCTAGGTACCTCATACAAGTGGAATCATATAATTATCCTTTTGTATCTGGCTTAGTTTCACTTACTTAGCATAATGTTTTCAAGGTTCATCCATGTTACAGTGTCATTCCCTTTTAAGGTTGAATTATACTCCATTGTACCCATATACCACCTTTTGTTTATCTTCTCATCTACTGACAGATATTTGAGTTGTTTCCACCTTTTGGCTATTGTGAACATTGGTGTACAAATACCCATTTGAGTTCCTGCTTTCAATTCTTTTGGGTGGTGCATACCTAGAAGTACAATTGCTGAATCACTTGGTAATTCTATATTTAACTTTTTGAGGAACTGCCTTATCGTCTTCCACAGGGGCTGTACCATTTTACATTCCACTAGCAATGCATAAGGTTTCCAACTTCTCCATATCCTCTCCAGCACTTGTTGTTTTCTGTTTTTTTTTATAGTAGCCACCCTAGTGGATGTGAAGTGGCATCTTACTGTGGCTTTGACTTTTTATTTTAATCATATAACTGTTCTGTCTCATAATGGATTTATTCCTAAATGCAAGTAACATGGTATTTTTAAGAACTGATTTTTATCAGGAAATGATCCATTACAAACATGTACAATAACTTATCATTCTCCACTATAATTCCTACATTCCAACATTTACCATGACACAGAGCAAGCTTTCCGATACTCTCAGTGAAATATATGGTCCTCACAGTGCATTTGCTCTGCCTGCCCTTTCAAAGTTGTGTTCACCACTTGGGTACATGGTCACTTAAAACTGTCTACAAGTTTTAGCAAGGTGGAGATGCACCTATTTTTATTTTCATGGGTTCTTTTGTTTCTTTTAAATTACTTTGAATAATTTTTTGCACGTGCATATAAACATAAATTTGTATGAGTACTGAAAGATTCTAGAGTCATATATTCCAAACTTATGACAGTGGCTCCCCGAGAAAAGGGTCCCTATAACTGTTTTTAAATTAATAATAAGTTCTTTTGGGGTTTCGGGATCTTTTTGAAATTGGTATTTTCAACGATTGTTCATGGGACTTCCCTGGTGGCTCAATGGTTAAGAATCTGCCTGCCAATGCAGGGGACATGAGTTCGATCCCTGGTCCTGGAAGATCCCACATGACACAAAGCAACTAAGCCCATGCGCCACAACTCCTGAGCCCGTGGGCCACAACTGCTGAAGCCCATGTGCCTAGAGCCCGTGCTCCACAAGAGAAGCCACTGCAATGAGAAGCAACACACCACAACAAAGAGTAACTCCCGCTCGCCTCAACTAGAGAAAGCCCACACAGCAACAAAGACCCAACGCAGCCCCCCCCCAAAAAAATTGCTATTAATATTCTGTTAATTTAGTTAACTATGTTTGAGGACAAAGGAAATTCATGGTAGAATTTTTTCCGCTAAACAGTGCAACAGACATTTGGCAATAAAATCTGTATTAATGTTTTCCATTGGAGTTAGAGTCACCAGGAATGAGCAAGAGGACTCTAGAAGGGTTCAGCCATGTCTCTTGAAAGGAATGCTTGGTGGCGGGGGTGGGGGGGCACTTTGCTGAATGTGAAAAGAACACATTGAAATAACAGTTTGGGCCTCATGTTTTTTTAAAGGTGTTTGACCAGAGTGCACTTTCAACTGAAGCTAAAGAAGAAATGTACAAACTGTATCCTAATGCCCGGAGAGCTCACCTGAAAACAGGAGGCAATTTCCCATACCTGTGCAGAAGTGCAGAGGTGAATCTCTATGTACAGGTAGGTCCTAGGTTGGAACCCAGAGCACTTTGAACCCAGAGTCTGGTTTGGAACATAAAGTTTTTTTTTTTTTTTGGTGGTTGAGTAAGAGAACTACAGAATTCTCTGTAAGAATGAAGCATTGACTTGATAAAGGTGGTCTACATTAGTAACTTACAGGAGAATTCAAGCATATTAGAGACACCTGGGGGACTCTATGCCCACTATCCCTTTTCTAAGAACCACAGGCCTGAACTCACACACTGAAGCAGCCGTTTGGTACAATGGGACCTTGGCTCCTGGACGCAATGAATTCAGCCAGAGCAGGACACCAGACTTAAATGGAGTCAATCTGAATCCTATGAAGTGACTTCTTGGTCTAATTTTAATGCATTAAAATACACACATACAGGGCCTCCCTGGTGGCGCAGTGGTTGAGAGTCCGCCTGCCGATGCAGGGGATACGGGTTCGTGCCCCGGTCCGGGAGGATCCCATATGCCGCGGAGCGGCTGGGCCCGTGGGCCATGGCCGCTGGGCCTGTGCGTCCGGAGCCTGTGCTCCGCAGCGGGAGAGGCCACAACAGTGAGAGGCCCGCATACCGCAAAAAAAAAAAAAAAAAAAAAAAAAAAAAATACACACATACAAACAAACACCACTTCTTCTCATACCTGCCTAAATGGGTATTAGAATAGTGGTGAGAAATGGTTGCTTTGCAATTTGACAAGTAGTATCAAGAGCCTTAAAAAGCCAGTCACGTTCTTTGATCCTGTTGTCCACGTGTGGAAACAGATCCTGAGGAGAGGATCATAAATACAAAAACACTTGATTCCCAGAGATAGCCCTTATGGTGCTAGAACAGCAGAGGATGGTAAGATGTAAATAACAATTTGTAGTTACCTGGAAAGACTGGCTACATATTAAGTGAGGAACAAAGATCCCAAATTGTGGTTTTGTGGTTTTGGTTTCTTTTTGGTTTTTGCCTGTGTTGGGTCTTCATTGCTGCATGCGGGCTTTCTCTGGTTGCAGCAAGCAGGGGCTACTCTTCATCGTACTGCATGGGCTTCTCATTGCGGTGGCTTTTCTTGTTGCAGAGAACAGGGTCTAGGCACGCAGGCTTCAGTATTTGTGGCGCATGGGCTCAGTAGTTGTGGCTTGCGGGCTCTAGAGCACAGGCACAGTAGTTGTGGCACACGGGCTTAGTTGCTCCACAGCATGTGGGATGTTCCCGGACCAGGGCTTGAACCCATGTCCCCTGCATTGGCAGGCAGATGCTTACCCACTGCACTGGCAGGGAAGTCCCCAAACTGTGGTTTTTAAAAATTGTTGGACTTTTCTGTTTTCTAATTTTTCTAATTAGTATGTATTACTCTAATTTTTTAGTGTATATATTTATTTTTATTGAGGTATAGTTGATTTACAATATTAGTTTCAGGTGTTCTATATAGTGATTCAACATTTTTATAGATTATACTACATTTAAAGTTACTATAAAATATTGGCTATATTCCCTTTGCTGTACAATATTTTCTTGTAGCTTATTTTATATGTAGTAGTTTGTACCTTTTAACCCCCTGACCTTCTCTTGCCCATTCCCCCAGTACTCTGTAATTTTAGAACTAGGAACCATTAATACACAACAGTGATGTTTAAAATAATTATTCTGCATTTCTGCAGATACATTTGCTGCAATTCCACGGAACCAAATATGCGGCTATTGACCCATCGATGGTCAGTGCTGAGGAGCTCGAGGTGCAGAAAGGCAACCTTGGCATCAGTCAGGAGGAGCAGTAGCCGTTAAGAGTTGGCTGTTAGTGATGAGTGATCCAGGGTGTTCGTACAATCAGTGACATCAGTGCCCACCAGTCGGCCTCTCTCTTCGGTTCGTCAGGTTCACCGGTTATCACTGTGTTTGGAACTAGGACTGATTGATTGTCATCTTCGTGACAGGCGGCAGCTCTTCTAAGCCAGTGTAACTATTCCCTCTTCAGTTTTTTTAGCTTTTGAACTTAAAGAAGTACTTTTGAAGATTCCCATTTTAAGAATTGTGAAAATTTTGCTACCAAAAGTCTTCACCACTGTGTTGTTAAGTGAATGTTAATTTCTGAATTTGGGGATTTTGTGGATTTTTTTCCTTTCCTTTCTTCCTGTTATTTGCTGTAAATGCTGCACATCCACACTGTATATCAGGACATTGGTTATTTTTATGCTTTCTTGGTTACAACGTATCAGAGTGCCAAGGCTGTCACCCACTGTTTGCTCTCCTGCAAATGAACTACTTCTAATTTCCAGTTAAGCAAATTGTTTTCAGTTTTGGCTGTTGTCTTTCTACCCATTACAGTCTTTGGAATAAAAATTCAATTTGAGTGAGTGGCTTTTGTGATTATCATAGCTGCCAACTGGGCTACCTACACATAGGACTCTCTGAGAAGCAGACTGGTGTTTGCCAAGCCTGTGTGTCTTTAGGTTAAGTTACTTAGTCTCTCTAAAGTGCAGTTTGCTCACTGTTAGATTCCAGAAACAATCCTTTATTGAGCTGCTGCTATGTGCAAGGTACTTTTCACACCTGCTTTCTTTTCCCCCTCAGTGGAAGACTTTAAACACACATAAAGTAGAGAAAATAGTATAATGAACTACATTCCCATTACCCAGTTTCAAAAATTAGCAACTCATGGACTGTGTTGTATCATCTCTTACCCAACCCTCACTTTTTCCACACATACTCCTATGACTGAATCATTTTAAGGCAATGTCTGATACCTTATTTCATCTGTACATTACTATATGTACCTTCAAGGGATAAAATAATGCCATCATCACACTAAAAAATTCACCAATAATTCCTTCATACTAACATCCAGTCAATGTTCTTATTTGTGATTATCTCATAAATGTCTTTTTACAGTTGACTTGTCTAATCAGCTTCCAAAGTTGACACTGTTGAAAGACCAGAACCTATGAAAAAGGTCTTCTACAACTAAAGATAATATAAAGAAGGAGCCACAACAAGATGGGCATGAGGGGTGGAGTCGCAATATAGCCAAGTCCCATACCCCCAGGTGGGGGACCGACATACAGGAGAATTGCAATTGCAGAGGTTCTCCCAAAAGAGGGTTCCAAGCCCCAAGTCAGGCTCCCCAGCCCAAGGGTCCTGCACTGGCAAGATGAGCACCCAGAGCATTTGGCTTTAAAAGGCAAAAGGGGCTTACTTTCAGGAGTACCAGAGGGCTGGCGGAAACAGAGACTTCACTCTCAAATGCCTCACAGAAAATCTCACATGCTCCAGGACCCAGGGCAGGAGCAGTGATTATATAGGAGCCTGGTTGAGACCTACTTGCTGCTCTTAGAGAATCTCCTGGAGAGGCAGGAGGCAACTGCAGCTCACCCTAGGGACATAGTCACTGGCAGCAGCCATTCTTGGGATCTCATTCTACCAAATGGACACTGGTGCTGGTAAGTCATTGTGGAATCCTCCCTGCAGCTTATTAGCCCCAGCACCCAGCCTGACCCTGGCCCAACAGCCTATAGGCACCACTGCTGGGATACCTTAGGCCAAGCAACTAACTGGGTGGGGACACAGCTCTACCCACCATCAGGCTGCCTTGAGACCCGCTGAGCCCCCAGCCACCTCTGGACATGGCTGTGCCCACAATAGGGCCCAGCTCCACCCACCCATGGGCAGGCACCAGTGCCTGGGCCACAGTCCCACATTCCAAGGAGTCTGCTCTAGCCTCCAGACCAGTCTCACCCACAAGGGAGCAGACACCAACAGCAAGAAAACCACAGCTCCACAGCCCATGGACCTGGACACTCCACCATCAGGCCAGATCCTGCACTAGGACCAGCTGGGCCTGGCCACACCACTAGCAGGCCAACACAAACTTCAGGATGCTCTGGAGTCTGCACTCAACCATGTCAGGAATGGGCCTCACCCACCAGCGACCTGACACCAGCTCAGGGACCCCTGGTCACCGGGACTAGATTCCAGGATCTGGCTCTGCCTACCGGTAGGATGGCACTAGCCCCAGGACCTGGGTTCCCCCACCAGTGGGTGGGCAACAGCCCCAGAGTCTGCTGGACCTTGACTCTGCCGACCAGTGCCTAGCACTAGTCCCGGACCTCCTGGGTTCCACATTCAGCCACCACATCACCTGGTTCCACCAACCAATGGTTAGCACCCCACACACAAGGCAAGGCCTGGGAATCAACTGAACCAGGGGCCAATCAAGCCTACCAAACTACCCACACAGCCTGCCACAACAGAGGGACCCATGCAGCCCTCATAGAGTGAACCCCTAGAGGACATACAGCTTGGGTAACAAGAAGGGGATGCATTGCTGGGATGCATAGGACATCTCCTACAAAAGGCCGCTTCTCCAGGGAGGGGAAATGTAACCAACCTGCCAGATACATAAAAATAAAAACAACAACTCAGCAAAATGAGGCAACAGAGGAGTATTTTCCAAACGAAGGAACAAGATAAAACCCCAGAGGAAAAACTAAACAAAGTGAAGATATGCAGTTCTACTCAAGAAAGAGTTCAGGGTAGTGATCATAAAAATGATCAAAGAACACGGGAGGAGAGTGGATAAACAGAGAATCTGGAAGTTTTAAACAAAGAGTAGGAAAATATAAAGAACCAAACAGAGATGAAGAATACAATAACTGCAATGAAAAAGATACTAGAAGAAACCAACAGTAGATTAAATGGGACAGAGGAATGATCAGCGAGCTGGAAGATGGAGAAGTGGAAATCGCTGAAGCTGAGCAGAAAACATAATGAAAAGAAATGAGGACAATTTAGGAGACCTCTGGGACAACATCAAGTGCGGTAATATGGAGTTCCAAGAAGGAGGAAACAGAGAAAAGGGAGCTGAGAACAAACTTGAAGACATAATAGCTGAAAACTGGCCTAAAATGGGACAGGAAACAAACCTCCAATCCAGGAAGTACAGAGTCCCCACGGGATTAACCCAAGGAGAAACACACCAAGACACATTGTAATCAAAATGGCAGAAATTAGAAATGGAGAGAATATTAAAAGCAGCAAGGGAAAAACAACAAATGAAATACAAATAAAGTCCCATAAACCTATCAGCTGACTTTTCAGCAGAAACTCTGTAGGCCAGTAGGGAATGGCACAATATACTTAAACTGATGAAAGGGAAAAACCTACAACAACCAAGAATACCCAGCAAGGCTCTCATTCAGATTTCATGGAGAGATCAAAAGCCTTACAGACAAGCAAAAGCAAAAACAGTTCAGCACCACCAAACAAGAAACATTAAAGGAACTTCTCTAAGCAACAAAGAAAAGGCCACAACAGGAAACCCGAAAATCATGAAAGGAAAAACCTCATTGGTAAATGCAAACAGTAAAGGCAGGAAATCACCCACACACAAAGCTAGTAGGAAGGTTAAAACACAAAAGTAGTAAAATCTACCTCCACAGTAAGCAGTAAAGAGATACACAAAACAGTTAGATGTAAAACATAATATCAAAAACAGTAAACATGAGGGGAGGAGAGTACAAATGCAGGGTTGTTAAAAGGCATTGGAAATTAAGAGATCAGCAACTTAAAACAATCACATATATATATCAGTTGCTATATAAAAACCTCATGGGGGACTTCCCTGGTGGTCCAGTGGCTAAGACTCTGTGCTCCCAATGCAGGGAGCCCAGGTTCGATCCCTGGTCAGGGAGTTAGATCCCACATGCGTGCTGCAATGAAGATCCCACTTGCCACAACTAAGACGTGGCGCAGCCAAAATAAATAAATAAATCTTAAAAAAAAAATCTCATGGTAATCACATACAAGATCTGTAATAGACACACACACTCAAAAAGAAAAAGGAATCCAAACAACACTAAAGATAGTCAGTCATCAAATCACAAGAGAACAAAAGAAGAAAGGAACAAAAAAGACCTATAAAAATAACCCAAAACAATTAACAAAATGGCAATGAGAACATACATATCCATAATTATTTTAAATGTAAATGGACTAAATGCTCCAATCAAAAGACAGAGTAGCTGAATGAATAAAAAAACAAGACCCACATATATGCTGGCTACAAGAGACTCACTTGAGATGTAAAGACACACACAAAATGAAAGTGAGGAGATGGAAAAAGGGGATGAAAATATTTCCATTCCATGCAAATGGAAATCAAAAGAAAACCAAGGTAGCAATACTCATATCAGACAAAATAGACTTTAAAATAAAGACTGTTACAAGAGATAAAGGAGGACATTACATAAAGAACAAGGGATCAATCCAAGAAAAAGATATACCAATTGTAAATATATATGCACCCAACATAGGAGCACCTAAATACATAAAGCAAACATTAATGGACATAAAGGCAGAAATTGATAGTAACAATAATAATAGGGGAACTTACCACACTAACATCAATGGACAGAACATCCAGAGAATCAATAAGGAAACACTGGCCTTAAATGACACATTAGACCTAATGAACTTAAAAGAGATATATAGAACATCCCATAAAAAGCAGTAGAATACACATTCAAGTGCTCATGGAACATTCTCCAGGATAGATCACATGATAGGCCAGAAAACAATCCTTCGTAAATTTAAGAAAATTGAAATCATATCGAGCAACTTTTCCAGCTACAATGCTATGAAACTAGAAGTCAACTGCAAGAAAAAAAAACCTGCAGAAAACACAAACAGGTGGAGGCTAAACAATATGCTACTAAACAAGCACTGAATAAGTCAAGGAGGAAATAAAAAATACCTAGAGACAAATGAAAATGGAAACACAATGATCCAAAAATCTATGGGTGCAGCAAAAGCAGTTGTACGAGGGAAGTTTATAGCAATACAAGCTTACCTAAGGAAACAAGAAAAATCTCAAACAACCTGACATTACATGTAAAGGAACTAGAAAAAGAACAACAAACAAAACCCCAAGTCAATAGCAGAAAAGAAATTGTAAATCAGAGCAGAAATAAATGAAATAGAGATTTTAAAAATATCAATGAAACTAAGAGCTAGTTCTTTCAAAGGCTAAAATTGATAAACCTTTAGCCACACTCATCAAGAAAAAAGAGGGAGGGCCCAAATCAATAAAATCGGAAATGAAAAAGGAGAAGTTACAGCCAACACCACAGAAATACAAAGGATCATAAGACACTACTACACACAAGTATATGCTAATAAAATGAACAACCCAGAAGAAATGGACAAATTCCTAGAAATATACAACTTCCCAAGACTGAACCAGGAATAAACAGAAAATATGAACAGATCAATTACCCATAATGAAACTTAATCAGAAACTATAAAAAATCCCAACAACAACACCAAAGTCCAGGACCATGTGGCTTCACTGGAGAATTCTACCAAACATTTCTACAAGAGTTAACACCTATCCTTCTGAAACTCTTCCAAAAAACTGCAGAGGAAGGAATACTTCCAAACTCATTCTATGAGGCCAGCATCACCCGGATACCAAAACCAGACAAAGATACCACAAAAAAAGAAAATTGCAGGACAATATCACTGATGAATATAAATGCAAAAACCCTCAACAAAATATTAGCAAACCAAATCCAATGATACATTAAAAGAATCATATAATATAATCAAGTGGGATTTATCTCAGGGATGCAAAAATTTTTCAATATACACAATCAATCAGTGTGATACACCACATTAACAAACTGAAGAATAAAAACCATATGATCATCTCAATAGATTCAGAAAAAGCTTTTGATAAAAACTCAATAGCCAGGTTTCCCTGGTGGTGCAGTGGTTGAGAGTCTGATTGCCGATGCAGGGGATGCGGGTTTGTGTCCTGGTCCGGGAAGATCCCACATGCCGCAGAGCAGCTGGGCCCGTGAGCTGTGGCCACTGAGCCTGCGTGTCCGGAGCCTGTGCTGCGCAACCAGAGAGGCCACAGCAGTGAGAGGCCCGCGTACCGCAAAAAAATAACAAAACTCTATATCCATTTATGACAAAAAAATTCTCCAGTAAGTGGGCATAGAGGGAAACATAACTCAACATAATAAAGGCCATATATGACAAGCCCACTACTAACATCATGCTCAACAGTAAAAAGCTGAAAGCATTTCCCCTAAGATCAGGAACAAGACAAGCATGCCCACTCTTGCCACTTTTATTCAACATGGTATTGGAAGTCCTAGCCACAACAATCAGACAAGAAAAGAAAAGTAATCCAAATTGAAAAGGAAGAAGTAAAACTGTCATTGTTTGGATGAAACATGATTCTATACATAGAAAATGCTAAAGACACCACCAGAAAACTAACAGGGCTCATCAATTAATTCACTAAAGTTGCAGGGTACAAAATTAATATACAGAAATCTGCTGCATTTCTAAACACTAAGAACGAACTTTTAGAGAAATTAAGGAAACAATCCATTTACTGTCACATCAAAAAGAGTAAAATAGGCATAAACCTACCTAAGGAGGTAAAAGACCTGTACTCAGAAAACTATCTATAAGACGCTGATGAAAGAAGTTGAAGATGACACAGACAGATGGAAAGATAGACTAAGACGCTGATGAAAGAAGTTGAAGATGACACAGACAGATGGAAAGATAGACCACATTCATGGATTGGAAGAATTACTACTGTGAAAATGACCATAGTACCCAGGTGATCTACAGATTCAATGCAAACCCCATCAAAATACCAAGGGCATTTTTCACTGAACTAAAACAAACACTTTAAAAATTTGTATGGAAACACAAAAGACCAAAAAAAGCCAACACAATCTTGAGAAAGAAGAACAGAGCTGGAGGAATCATGCTCCGTGGCTTCAAACTATACTAAAGTTACAGTAATAAAAACAATAAGGTACTGGCACAAAAACAGACACATAGATCAATGGAACAGAACAGAAAGCCCAGAAATAAACCAACACACCTATGGTTAATTAATCTATGCAAAAGGAGATAAGAATATACAATGGAAAAAAAGTCTCTTCAATAAATGGTCCTGGAACAAACGGGGCCTAATGAAACTTAAAAGCTTTTACACAGCAAAGGAAACTACAAACAAGATGAAAAGACAGCCCTCAGAATGGGAGAAAATATTTGCAAACAAATCAACGGACAAAGGATTAATCTCCAAAATATATAAATAGCTCATGCAGCTCAACATTAAAAAAAAAAACAACCCAATCAAAAAATGGGCAGAAGACCTTAATAGACATTTCTCCAAAGAAGACATACAGATGGCCAAGAGGTACATGAAAAGCTGCTCAACATCACTAATTATTAGAGAAACGCAAATCAAAACTACAATGAGGTATCACCTCACACCAGTTAGGATGGGCATCACCAGAAAATCTACAAACGACACCGCGGAGCAACTAAGCCCACGCGCCACAACTAAGCCTGCGCTCTAAAGTCTGCGAGCCACAACTACTGAGCCCATGTGCCACAACGACTGAAGCCCTCGTGCCTAGAGCCCGTGCTCTGCAACAAGAGCAGCCATCACAATGAGAAGCCCGTGCACCACAACAAAGAGCAGTCCACACTCGCCGCAACTAGAGAAAGCCCACGTGCAGCAACAAAGACACAACGCAGCCCAAAATAAGTTACTTAATAATTAAAAAAAGAATATCTATGATTTACATGGATAACAGAGTCACAGGTTCTGCTAACACTACTGTGGTTTGCTGCCTACATTCATAATGGAAGGAAATGCTAAATTTCAGTTTGACCAGTATACATTTTTTTCCCACTGAAGTTCATGGACCTGCTGCATTACACCATGGAATCGAGTTCAAGAACTCCTTTTCTAACGAAGCCTTCTCCTGCCAGCACCAGATCGGATGAACCACTCTGGGCCCCAGCCACACTCTGTTGAAAATGCTGGCTTAGCACCTTTCACACAACCTGCCTTGTTAACGTCTCTAAATCACTGAGGACTCCAGTCTTCTTCCTTTATTTATCTTCGCTATCTTGGACAGGTATGGCCCCTCGGATGCATTAGCAAATCCCCATCAGCAGTCTGTGATGCACACAGGCGAACAGAACTCTCAAAATCAGCCTGGAGCTAGTGAGTAGGTAATGCAAAGACACTGACCAGGAGCTTCTGCCTTCCCTTACCTGTTTCTCCATTAGATCCAAGCCCCAGGGCAAATTCAGACAAACAGATACACCCTCTTGGGATGTCCACTCTAAGATGTTCCCTGGACTGTGGCGTTTCAGGAGCTCAGGTGTCCACCTTTCCTCTAACCACCTGTCCTGGACCTTTGCACAGCCTGCTCTGCCAGGCACCTGTCTCACACCATGTGTGCCCTGCCCTGCACTAGGATCGCTCTCTCTGAAGCAAGTGTGGAAGACTGGGTCACCTGCTGACCTCCTATATTGACGATAAAGGGCACAGGAAAGCAGAGGCCAGACCTGTAACAAGTGCTCCACAACAATGCCTTTCAAACTCAACTCTTCAGGATCCTCCAGGACTGCGCTTGGCAAACTTTAGAGTTTTTAAAAATCACCACAAGAGATTGCTAAAACAGACTGCTGGATGCCACCTCCAAAGATTCTGATGCAACAGCTCTGCAGTGGAGCCCAGGAATCTGTATTTCTATCAAGTTTCCAGGTGATGCTGACACAGCTGTCCCAAGGACCACCCTTTAAGCAGCAGGTGCTAAGATACTCTTTGCTGATTTCCAAGGTTTCCAGGGCCTTCTGGTTTGTACAGAATTTCCTTCTGGTTCCTCCTCATGTCCCTGACCTCCAAGAGTTAGGGCTGCCTCAAGATTCAGTCCAGAAAGTTCTTCTCTATCTCGACTCATCACTCTCTTGGTGAACACATTCAACGTCATGACTTCAAAGTGCATCCATATGCTGACGACTCAATGCCAACTTGATGGCTCCAGTTGGGTGTCTAAAAGGTGTCTCAAACATGCCCCAAACCAAACACCACATTTGCTTCTAGAGGTCCCTCTACCCTTTCAATTGAGCAGATATATTCTGGAGCAATCCTTGATTTCTCTGTTTTTCATACTCCACATACAATCAGCAGCAAGAACCTTCAAATTACAGCCAGACTCAGACCAATTCTTCTTGCTGTCACCATCCAAACCACCATCTTCTCTGCCTGAAATACTCCAGTAGCCTCCTAACTGGTCTCTCTCATTGTATATCCGTCCCACCTGCAAGTCTATTTCCTACAAAGCAGCCAGAGTGGTCTCTTTTTTTTTTTAATTAAAAAACACTTGATTGTTAAAAAGTGCTAGCCATCAAGAAAAAAAAAAGAAAAGAAAAGAAAATGTACAAACAACAAATGCTGGAGAGGGTATGGAGAAAAGGGAACCCTCTTGCACTGTTGGAGGGAATGTAAATTGATACAGCCACTATGGAAAACAGTATGGAGGTTCCTTAAAAAACTAAAAATAGAATTACCATATGACCCAGCAATCCCACTACTGGGCATATACCCTGAGAAAACCATAATTCAAAAAGACACATGCACCCCAATGTTCATTGCAGCACTATTTACAATAGCCAGGTCACGGAAGCAACCTAAATGCCCATCGACAGACAAATGGATAAAGAAATGTGGTACATATGTACAATGGAATATTACTCAGCCATGAAAAGGAACGAAATTAGGCCATTTGTAGAGATGTGGATAGAACTAGAGATTGTTATACAGAGTTAAGTAAGTCAGAAAGAGAAAAACAAATATCATATATTAACGCATATATGTGTAATCTAGAGAAATGGTACAGATGAACCAGTTTACAAGGCAGAAATAGACACAGATGTAGAGAACAAACGTATGGACACCAAGGGGTAAAGCTGGGGGTTGGTCGGATGTATTTGGAGATAGGGATTGACATATATACACTAATATGTATAAAATAGATAACTAATAAGATCCTGCTGTATAAAAAAATAAAATAAAATTCGAAAAAAAAAAGAACACGGCAAAGTGAAAAAATAAAAATAAATAGTCCTGGAAAAACCAGGCAGCTTCAAGTAAAAGAATGAAATTAGAACACTGTCTAACAACTTATACAAAAATACACTCAAAATGGATTAAAGACCTAAAGGTAAGGCAGGAGGCTATTAAACTCCTAGAAGAAAACATAGGCAGAACACTCTTTGACTTAAATCGTAGCAATATTTTTTTGGATCTGTGCCCTAAAGCAAAGGACAGAAAAGCAAAAACAAACAAATGGGACTTAAATAAACTTAAACGCTTTTGCACAGCAAGGGAAACCATCGAAAAATAAAAAGACAGCCTACTGAATGGGAGAAAATATTTGCAAACCATGCAACTGATAATGGCTTAATATCCAAAATACTTATACAGCTCAGACAGCCCAACATCAAAAAACAAACAACCAGATTGAAAAATGACCAGAAGACCTGAATAGACAATTTTCCAAAGAGGACATGCAGATGGCCAACAGACACAGGAAAAGATGCTCAAGATCATTAATTATCAGAGAAATGCACATCAAAACCACAATGATGTATCACATTTCACTCCTGTTAGAATGGCTATCATCAAAAAGAACACAAATAACAAATGTTGGTGAGGATGTGGAGAAAAGGGAACCCTAATACACTGTTAGTGGGAATGTAAATTGGTGCAGCCACTGTAGGAAACAACACTGAAGTTTCTCAAAAAACTAAAAATAGAACTACCATATGATCCAGCAATTTCACTACTGGGTATCTACCTGAAAAAACAAAAACATTAATTCGAAAAGATACATACACACCATGTGCACAGCAGCATTATTTACAATTGCTAAGATATGGAAGCAACCTAAATGTCCATCAACAGACAAATGGATAAAGAAAATATACACACAATGGAACACCACTCAGCCATGAAAAAAAGAATGAATTTGCAGCAACATGGATGGACCTGCAGGGTATCATGCTTAGTGAAATGAGTCAAAGAAAGAAAAATACTGTATGATATCACTTACATGTGGAATCTAAAAAATAAAACCACCTACTGAATATAACATAAAGGAAAGAGACTCACGGATAAAGAGAACAAACTAGTGGTTACCAGTGGGAAGGGGAAGGGGCAAGATAGGGGTAGGGGATTAACAGGTACAAACTACTATATATAAAAATAAATAAGTTATAAGAATATACTGTACAGCAAGGCAATATAGCCAATATGTTGTAATAAATATAAATGGAGTATAACTTTTAAAACCTGTGAATTATATGTACACCTAAAAGTTATATAATATTCTACATCAACGATACTTCAATTAAAAAAAGTTACCTCAGTTCTGTGCTGTCAGTCCCTCCACCTCCCTCCTCAGAGACAGAAGGGAGGATCAAGATGGCGGGTTATTGGGTCAAATGACCCAATTTCGTTCCTTTTCATGGCTGAGTAATATTCCATTGTATATATGTACCACATTTCTTTATCCATTTGTCTGTCGATGGGCATTTAGGTTGCTTCCATGACCTGGCTATTGTAAATAGTGCTGCAAACACATCAAAAATACATCTACATGTGGAACAATTCTTGTGGAAAACCAACTGGAAACTGGCAGAAGAACTCCTATATAACCAAACCTGCAAGAAAGATTTCCATGTAACTGGGAAAGACAAGTAAAAAAGCCATTGGATTGGGACCTGCACTCTTGGATTGGAACCCTCGCCCTGGAGAGCAAGCAAGTTGAGCCACAACCTGGGTATCCCAGTCCTGGGGGTCTTGCATGGAGGACACAAGCCCACTTGCCTGCTGGGAAATCCACTGGGACAGACAGGAGGGCTGGAGAAGCCTGGACTCCGCTCACGAGGAGTATGCTCATGCTGGCTCACTAACCATCAGGGCAGAGAGAGCCTTGCACTGGCTGCTGCCACCTCACCACACGTCCCAGTCCAAAGGGGTCAACGCCTCAGCTCTGCCCACTCCACACCACAGCTTAGTGCTGGATCTTGTAGACATGACCTGAGAGAAGTCTGCCACAGAGGCAGCCCAGAGCTCTGGTGGGCAGTGCAGCCACCTCAGTTCTGCAGCCACACATCACAACCCCCAGCCTCAGCCTGCTCCACAGCATCGCCTTGCAGTAGATCTGAGACAAACACAACTGAGAAAGGGACATGACCTTGGGCGGCTTCTGAGCAGAACTGTGGATGCATACACAGGGAGCACATAGGTCCCCTGTGACTGCATGGGCCTCACTTGCTCCAGCAACTACCTCATTTGCAGCAGGGCACGTGCCCAAAGGCAACAGAGCCTGACTGAACCCAACCCTCAGGGCTTCTACTTCAACAACTGAGGAGCAGACCCCACCCCCGACAGAGCTGTGACGGCCGTGGAGCAGAGGGGAAGTCCTGCCTCACACCCCGCACAGGCTTTAGATGCTCAACACCAACCATACACCCCTATCAAGGGGATAACGGCCAGCACTTCCTGAAGGAAGATGTGGCTGTCATCCATACCGAACCAGCCCTCGCACCACAAACACTGGACACACATGGTCTACACACGGACACTCCCACAAAAAAATGCCTCTTCAACACCACAGTAGATAACTGTTTCTCCTAAATTCATAGAGACAGAGAACGTTAAGTCAAATGAAAGGGCAGAGGAATTACTCCCAATTAAAAGAGCAAGAGATCCTCTGAAAGAATAATGAAACAGAGCTCACCAGTCAACTAGACACTGAGTTCAAAAAGGTGGTAATAAAAATGCTAACTAAATTAAGAAAGATTATCAACAGAAACACAGATCACTGTAACAAGGAACTAGAAGCTACAAAGATGAACCAACCAAAAATAGACAATTCAGGGACTTCCTTGGTGGGGCCGTGGTTAAGAATCTGCCTGCCAATGCAGGAGACACAGGTTCAAGCCCTGGTCCGGGAAGATCCCACATGACACAGAGCAACTAAATCCGTGCGCCACTACTCCTGAGCCTGCGCTCTAGAGCCCGCAAGCCACAAGTACTGAGCCCATAGGCCACAACTACTGAAGCTCATGCGCCTAGAGCCCGTGCTCCACAAGAGAAGCCACTGCAATGAGAAGCCACACACCATAACAAAGAGTAACTCCCACTCGCCTCAACTAGAGAAAGCCCCCACACAGCAACGATGAGCCAACGCAGCCAAAAAAAAAAAAAAGATTGCTATTAATATTCTGTTAATTTAGTTAACTATGTTTGAGGACAAAGGAAATTCATGGTAGAATGTTTTCCACTAAACAATGCATGAGACAATTGGCAATAAAATCTGTATTAATGTTTTCCATTGGAGTTAGAGTCACCAGGGATGAGCAAGAGGGCTCTAGAAGGGTTCAGCCATGTCTCTTGAAAGGAATGCTTGGTGGGGGTGGTTGGGCACTTTGCTGAACGTGAAAAGAACACATTGAAATAACAGTTTGGGCCTCATGTTCTTTTAAAGGTGTTTGACCAGAGTGCACTTTCAACTGAAGCTAAAGAAGAAATGTACAAACTGTATCCTAATGCCCGGAGGGCTCACCTGAAAACAGGAGTCAATTTCCCATACTTGTGCTGAAGTGCAGAGGTGAATCTCTATGTACACGTAGGTCCTAGGTTGCAACACAGAGCACTTTGAACCCAGAGTCTGGTTTGAAACATAAAGTTAGTTTTTTTTGGTGGTCGAGTAAGAGAACTATAGAATTCTCTGTAGGAATGAAGCATTGACTTGATAAAGGTGGTCTACATTAGTAACTTACAGGAGAATTCAAGCATATTAGAGACACCTGGGGGACTCTATGCCCACTATCCCTTTTCTAAGAACCACAGGCCTGAACTGACACACTGAAGCAGACGTTTGGTACAATGGGACCTTGGCTCCTGGAAGCAATGAATTCAGCCAGAGCAGGACACCAGATTTAAATGGAGTCAATCTGAATCCCATGAAGTGACTTCATGGTCTAATTTAATGCATTAAAACACACGCACACACACACACACCACTTCTTCTAATACCTGCCTAAATGGATATTAGAATAGTGGTGAGAAATGGTTTCTTTGCAATTTGGCAAGTAGTATCAACAGCCTTAAAAAAGGAGTCACGTTCTTTGATCCTGTTGTCCACGTGTGGCAACAGATCCTGAGGAGAGGATCATAAATACAAAAACACTTGATTCCCAGAGATACTCATTACAGTGTTAGAACAGCAGAGGATGGGAAGGACCTGATTCGTAGCAGCAGAGGGGAAGGGTGAACACCTACTGGTGAAGCAGCATGTGGCAATTTAAGATGTTAATAACAATTTGTAGTTACCTGGAAAGACTGGTTACATATTAAGTGAGGAACAAAGATCCCAAATTGTGGTTTTGTGGTTTTGGTTTGGGGGGGGTTTTTGGTTTTTGCCTGCGTTGGGTCTTCATTGATGCACGCGGGCTTTCGCTGGTTGCAGCAAGCAGGGGCTACTCTTCATCATACTGCACAGGCTTCTCATTGTAGTGGCTTCTCTTGTGGCAGAGCAGAGGCTCTCGGCACGCAGGCTTCCGTATTTGTGGCGCACGGGCTCAGTAGTTGTGGCTTGCGGGCTCTAGAGCACAGGCCCAGTAGTTGTGGCGCACGGGCTCAGTTGCTCCACAGCATGTGGGATGTTCCCAGACCAGGGCTTGAACCCATGTCCCCTGCATTGGCAGGCGGATTCTTAACCACTGCACTGCCAGGGAAGTCCCCAAATTGTGGTTTTTAAAATTTTTTGGACTTTTCTGTTTTCTAATTTTTCTAACTAGTATGTAATACTCTAATTTTTTAGTGTATATATTTATTTTTATTGAGGTATAGTTGATTTACAATATTAGTTTCAGGTGTTCTATATAGTGATTCAACATTTTTATAGATTATACTACATTTAAAGTTACTATAAAATATTGGCTATATTCCCTGTGCTGTACAATATATTCTTCTAGCTTATTTTATACATAGTAGTTTGTAATTTTAACTCCCTGACCTTATCTTGCCCATTCCCCAGTACTCCATAATTTTAGAACTAGGAACCATTAATACACAACAGTGATGTTTAAAATAATTATTCTGCATTTCTGCAGATACATTTGCTACAATTCCACGGAACCAAATATGCGGCTATTGACCCATCGATGGTCAGTGCTGAGGAGCTCGAGGTGCAGAAAGGCAACCTTGGCATCAGTCAGGAGGAGCAGTAGCCGTTAGAGTTGGCTGTTAGTGATGAGTGATCCAGGGTGTTCGTACAATCAGTGACATCAGTGCCCACCAGTCGGCCTCTCTCTTCGGTTCGTCAGGTTCACCGGTTATCACTGTGTTTGGAACTAGGACTGACTGTCATCTTCGTGCCAGGCGGCAGCTCTTCTAAGCCAGTGTAACTATTCCCTCTTCAGTATTTTTTTTAGCTTTTAAACTTAAAGAAGTACTTTTGAAGATTCCCATTTTAAGAATTGTGAAAATTTTGCTACCAAAGTCTTCACCACTGTGTTGTTAAGTGAATGTTAATTTCTGAATTTGGGGATTTTGTGGATTTTTTTCCTTTCCTTTCTTCCTGTTATTTGCTGTAAATGCTGCACATCCACACTGTATATCAGGACATTGGTTATTTTTATGCTTTCTTGGTTACAACGTATCAGAGTGCCAAGGCTGTCACCCACTGTTTGCTCTCCTGCAAATGAACTACTTCTAATTTCCAGTTAAGCAAATTGTTTTCAGTTTTGGCTGTTGTCTTTCTACCCATTACAGTCTTTGGAATAAAAATTCAATTTGAGTGAGTGGCTTTTGTGATTATCATAGCTGCCAACTGGGCTACCTACACATAGGACTCTCTGAGAAGCAGACTGGTGTTTGCCAAGCCTGTGTGTCTTTAGGTTAAGTTACTTAGTCTCTCTAAAGTGCAGTTTGCTCACTGTTAGATTCCAGAAACAATCCTTTATTGAGCTGCTGCTATGTGCAAGGTACTTTTCACACCTGCTTTCTTTTCCCCCTCAGTGGAAGACTTTAAACACACATAAAGTAGAGAAAATAGTATAATGAACTACATTCCCATTACCCAGTTTCAAAAATTAGCAACTCATGGACTGTGTTGTATCATCTCTTACCCAACCCTCACTTTTTCCACACATACTCCTATGACTGAATCATTTTAAGGCAATGTCTGATACCTTATGTCATCTGTACATTTCTATATGTACCTTCAAGAGATAAAATAATGCCATTATCACACTAAAAAATTCACCAATAATTCCTTCATACTAACATCCAGTCAATGTTCTTATTTGTGATTATCTCATAAATGTCTTTTTACAGTTGACTTGTTCTAATCCGCTTCCAAAGTTGACACTGTTGAAAGACCAGAGACTACCAAAAAGGTCTTCTACAACTAAAGATAATATAAAGAAGGAACCACAACAAGACGGGCAGGAGGGGTGGAGTCGCAATATAGCCAAGTCCCATACCCCAGGTGGGGGACCGACATATGGGAGAATTGCAATTGCAGAGGTTCTCTCAAAAGAGGGTTCCAAGCCCCAAGTCAGGCTCCCCAGCCCAAGGGTCCTGCACTGGCAAGATGAGCACCCAGAGCCTTTGGCTTTAAAAGGCAAAAGGGGCTACTTTCAGGAGTACCAGAGGGCTGGCGGAAACAGAGACTTCACTCTCAAAGCCCTCACAGAAAATCTCACATGCTCCAGGACCCAGGGCAGGAGCAGTGATTATATAGGAGCCTGGGTCAGACCTACCTGCTGCTCTTAGAGAATCTCCTGGAGAGGCAGGAGGCAACTGCAGCTCACCCTAGGGACATAGTCACTGGAAGCAGCCATTCTTGGGATCTCATTCTACCATGTGGACACTGGTGCTGGTAAGTCATTTTGGAATTCTCCCTTCAGCTTATTAGCCCCAGCACCCAGCCTGGCCCTGGCCCAACAGCCTATAGGCACTACTGCTGGGATACCTTAGGCCAAGCAACTAACTGGGTGGGGACACAGCTCCACCCACCATCAGATAGGCTGCCTTGAGACCCCATGAGCCCCCAGCCACCTCTGGACATGGCCTTGCCCACCATAGGGCCCAGCTCCACCCACCCATGGGCAGGCACCAGTGCCTGGGCCACAGTCCCAGATTCCAAGCAGTCTGCTCTAGCCTCCAGACCAGTCTCACCCACCAGGGAGCAGACACCAACAGCAAGAAAACCACAGCTCCACAGCCGATAGACCCAGAAACTCCACCAACAAGTCAGATCCTGCACTAAAACCAGCTGAGCCTGGCCCCACCCACTAGCAGGCCAACACAAACTTCAGGATGCTCTGGACTCTGCACTCAAACATGTCAGGAATGGGCCTCACCCACCAGCAACCTAACACCAGCTCAGGGACCCCTGGTCACTGGGACTAGATTCCAGGATCTGGCTCTGCCTACCCATAGGGTGGCACTAGCCCCAGGACCTGGGTTCCCCCACCAGTGGGTGGACAACAGTCCCAGAGTTTCCTGGACCTTGACTCTGCCCACCAGTGCCTAGCACTAGGCCCGGGCCTCCTGGGTTCCACAGTCAGCCACCATGTGACCTGGTCCCACCAACCAGCGGTTAGCAGCCCCCAGACAAGGCAAGGCCTGGCAATGAACTGAACCGGGGGCCAATCAAGCCTACCAAACTACCCACACAGCCTGCCACAACAGAGGGACCCATGCAGCCCTCATAGGGTGAATCCCTAGAGGACATACAGCTTGGGTAACAAGAGGGGGATGCGTTGCTGGGATGCATAGGACGTCTCCTACAAAAGGCCACTTCTCCAGGGTGGGGAAATGTAACCAACCTACCAGATACATAAAAACAAAAACAACAATTAGACAAAATGAGGCAACAGAGGAGTATTTTCCAAACGAAGGAACAAGATAAAACCCCAGAAGAAAAACTAAGCAAAGTGGAGATATGCAGTCTACTCAAGTAATAGTTCAGGGTAGTGATCATAAAAATGATCAAAGAACACAGGAAAACAGTGGATAAACAGTGAGAGAAGTTGGAAGTTTGAAACAAAGAGTTGGAAAATGTAAAGAACCAAACAGAGATGAAGAATACAATAACTGAAATGAAAAATATACTAGAAGGAACCAACAGTAGACTAAACGGGACAGAGGAATGATCAGTGAGCTGGAAGATGGAGAAGTGGAAATCACTGAAGCTGAACAGAAAAAATAATGAAAAGAAATGAGGACAATTTAAGAGACCTCTGGGACAACATCAAGTGTGGTAATATGGAGTTCCAAGAAGGAGGAAACAGAGAAAAGGGAGCTGAGAACAAACTTGAAGACATAATAGCTGAAAACTGGCCTAAAATGGGACAGGAAACAAACATCCAATCCAGGAAGTACAGAGTCCCCACGGGATTAACCCAAGGAGAAACACACCAAGACACATTGTAATCAAAATGGCAGAAATTAGAAATGGAGAGAATATTAAAAGCAGCAAGGGAAAAACAACAAATGAAATACAAATAAAGTCCCATAAACCTATCAGCTGACTTTTCAGCAGAAACTCTGTAGGCCAGTAGGGAATGGCACAATATACTTAAACTGATGAAAGGGAAAAACCTACAACAACCAAGAATACCCAGCAAGGCTCTCATTCAGATTTCATGGAGAGATCAAAAGCCTTACAGACAAGCAAAAGCAAAAAAAGTTCAGCACCACCAAACAACAAATGTTAAAGGAACTTCTCTAAGCAAAAAATAAAAGGCCACAACAGGAAACCAGAAAATCATGAAAGGAAAAATCTCATTGGTAAAGGCAAACAGTAAAGGCAGGAAATCACCCACACACAAAGCTAGTAGGAAGGTTAAAACACAAAAGTAGTAAACTCTACCTCCACAGTAAGCAGTAAAGAGATACACAAAACAATTAGATGTAAAACATAATATCAAAAACAGTAAACATGAGGGGAGGAGAGTACAAATGCAGGGTTGTTAAAAGGCATTGGAAATTAAGAGATCAGCAACTTAAAACAATCACATATATATATCAATTGCTATATAAAAACCTCATGGGGGACTTCCTGGGTTGTCCAGTGGCTAAGACTCTGTGCTCCCAATGCAGGGAGCCCAGGTTCCATATCTGGTCAGGGAATTAGATCCCACATGCATGCTGCAATGAAGATCCCACGTGCTGCAACTAAGATGTGGCACAGCCAAAATAAATAAATAAATAGTAAAAAAAAAAAAAAACCTCATGGTAATCACACACAAGATCTGTAATAGACACACACACTCAAAAACAAAAAGGAATCCAAACATAACACTAAAGATAGTCATCAAATCACAAGAGAACAATAGAAGGAACAGAAAAGACATAAAAATAACCCAAAACAATTAACAAAATGGCAATAAGAACAAACATATCCATAATTACTTTAAATGTAAATGGACTAAATGTTCCAATCAAAAGACCGAGTAGCTGAATGAATAAAAAAACAGGACCCACGAATATGCTGGCTACAAGAGACTCACTTGAGATGTAAAGACACACACAAACTGAAAGTGAGGGGATAGAAAAAGGGGATGAAAATATTTCCATTCCATGCAAATGGAAATCAAAAGAAAGCCAAGGTAGCAATACTCATATCAGACAAAATAGACTTTAAAATAAAGACTGTTACAAGAGATAAAGGAGGACATTACATAATGAACAAGGGATCAATCCAAGAAAAAGATATACCAATTGTAAATATATATGCACCCAACATAGGAGCACCTAAATACATAAAGGAAACATTAATGGTTATAAAGGCAGAAATTGTAAGTAACAATAATAATAGGGGAACTTACCACACTAACATCAATGGACAGAACATCCAGAGAATCAATAAGGCATTGGAAATTAAGAGATCAGCAACTTAAAACAATCACATATATATATCAATTGCTATATAAAAACCTCGTGGGGGACTTGCCTGGTGGTCCAGTGGCTAAGACATATTAGACCTAATGAACTTAATACATAAATATAGAACATCCCATAAAAAGCAGTAGAATACACATTCAAGTGCTCATGGAACATTCTCCAGGATAGATCACATGATAGGCCAGAAAACAATCCTTCGTAAATTTAAGAAAATTGAAATCATATCGAACATCTGTTCCAACCACAATGCTATAAAACTAGAAATCAACTACAAGACAAAAAAACCTGCAAAAAACACAAACAGTGGAGGCTAAACAATATGCTACTAAACAAGCACTGAATAAATCAAAGAGGAAATAAAAAATACCTAGAGACAAATGAAAATGGAAACACAATGATCCAAAAATCTATGGGATGCAGCAAAAGCAGGTGTAAGAGGGAAGTTTATAGCAATACAAGCTTACCTCAGGAAACAAGAAAAATCGCAAACAACCTGACATTACATGTAAAGGAACTAGAAAAAGAACAACAAGCAAAACCCCAAGTCGATAGAAGGAAAGAAATTGTAAATCAGAGCAGAAATAAATGAAATAGAGATTTTTAAAAAAATCAATGAAACTAAGAGCTAGTTCTTTGAAAGGATAAAATTAATAAACCTTTAGCCAGACTCATCAAGAAAAAAGAGGGAGGGCCCAAATCAATAAAATCGGAAATGAAAAAGGAGAAGTTACAGCCAACACCACAGAAATACAAAGGATCATAAGAGACTACTACAAAGAATTATATGCTAATAAAATGAACAACCTAGAAGAAATAGACAAATTCCTAGAAACATACAACTTCCCAAGACTGAACCAGGAGTAAAGAGAAAATATGAACAGATCAATTACTCATAATGAATGGGTAAAAAAATTACCCATAATGAATGGGTAAAAACTGAAACAGAAACTTTAAAAAATCCCAACAACAACAAAAAAGTCCAGGACCATGTGGCTTCACTGGAGAATTCTACCAAATATTTCTACAAGAGTTAACACCTATCCTTCTGAAACTATTCCAAAAAACTGCAGAGGAAGGAATACTTCCAAACTCATTCTATGAGGCCAGCATCACCCGGATACCAAAACCAGATAAAGATACCACAAAAAAAGAAAATTGCAGGACAATATCACTGATGAATATAAATGCAAAAACCCTCAACAAAATATTAGCAAACCAAATCCAATGATACATTAAAAGAATCATATAATATAATCAAGTGGGATTTATCTCAGGGATGCAAAAATTTTTCAATATACACAATCAATCAGTGTGATACACCACATTAACAAACTGAAGAATAAAAACCATATGATCATCTCAATAGATTCAGAAAAAGCTTTTGATAAAAACTCAATAGCCAGGTTTCCCTGGTGGTGCAGTGGTTGAGAGTCTGATTGCCGATGCAGGGGATGCGGGTTTGTGTCCTGGTCCGGGAAGATCCCACATGCCGCAGAGCAGCTGGGCCCGTGAGCTGTGGCCACTGAGCCTGCGTGTCCGGAGCCTGTGCTGCGCAACCAGAGAGGCCACAGCAGTGAGAGGCCCGCGTACCGCAAAAAAATAACAAAACTCTATATCCATTTATGACAAAAAAATTCTCCAGTAAGTGGGCATAGAGGGAAATATAACTCAACATAATAAAGGCCATATATGACAAGCCCACTACTAACATCATGCTCAACAGTAAAAAGCTGAAAGCATTTCCCCTAAGATCAGGAACAAGACAAGCATGCCCACTCTTGCCACTTTTATTCAACATGGTATTGGAAGTCCTAGCCACAACAATCAGACAAGAAAAGAAAAGTAATCCAAATTGAAAAGGAAGAAGTAAAACTGTCATTGTTTGGATGAAACATGATTCTATACATAGAAAATGCTAAAGACACCACCAGAAAACTAACAGGGCTCATCAATTAATTCACTAAAGTTGCAGGGTACAAAATTAATATACAGAAATCTGCTGCATTTCTAAACACTAAGAACGAACTTTTAGAGAAATTAAGGAAACAATCCATTTACTGTCACATCAAAAAGAGTAAAATAGGCATAAACCTACCTAAGGAGGTAAAAGACCTGTACTCAGAAAACTATCTATAAGACGCTGATGAAAGAAGTTGAAGATGACACAGACAGATGGAAAGATAGACCACATTCATGGATTGGAAGAATTACTACTGTGAAAATGACCATAGTACCCAGGTGATCTACAGATTCAATGCAAACCCCATCAAAATACCAAGGGCATTTTTCACTGAACTAAAACAAACACTTTAAAAATTTGTATGGAAACACAAAAGACCAAAAAAAGCCAACACAATCTTGAGAAAGAAGAACAGAGCTGGAGGAATCATGCTCCGTGGCTTCAAACTATACTAAAGTTACAGTAATAAAAACAATAAGGTACTGGCACAAAAACAGACACATAGATCAATGGAACAGAACAGAAAGCCCAGAAATAAACCAACACACCTATGGTTAATTAATCTATGCAAAAGGAGATAAGAATATACAATGGAAAAAAAGTCTCTTCAATAAATGGTCCTGGAACAAACGGGGCCTAATGAAACTTAAAAGCTTTTACACAGCAAAGGAAACTACAAACAAGATGAAAAGACAGCCCTCAGAATGGGAGAAAATATTTGCAAACAAATCAACGGACAAAGGATTAATCTCCAAAATATATAAATAGCTCATGCAGCTCAACATTAAAAAAAAAAACAACCCAATCAAAAAATGGGCAGAAGACCTTAATAGACATTTCTCCAAAGAAGACATACAGATGGCCAAGAGGTACATGAAAAGCTGCTCAACATCACTAATTATTAGAGAAACGCAAATCAAAACTACAATGAGGTATCACCTCACACCAGTTAGGATGGGCATCACCAGAAAATCTACAAACGACACCGCGGAGCAACTAAGCCCACGCGCCACAACTAAGCCTGCGCTCTAAAGTCTGCGAGCCACAACTACTGAGCCCATGTGCCACAACGACTGAAGCCCTCGTGCCTAGAGCCCGTGCTCTGCAACAAGAGCAGCCATCACAATGAGAAGCCCGTGCACCACAACAAAGAGCAGTCCACACTCGCCGCAACTAGAGAAAGCCCACGTGCAGCAACAAAGACACAACGCAGCCCAAAATAAGTTACTTAATAATTAAAAAAAGAATATCTATGATTTACATGGATAACAGAGTCACAGGTTCTGCTAACACTACTGTGGTTTGCTGCCTACATTCATAATGGAAGGAAATGCTAAATTTCAGTTTGACCAGTATACATTTTTTTCCCACTGAAGTTCATGGACCTGCTGCATTACACCATGGAATCGAGTTCAAGAACTCCTTTTCTAACGAAGCCTTCTCCTGCCAGCACCAGATCGGATGAACCACTCTGGGCCCCAGCCACACTCTGTTGAACATGCTGGCTTAGCACCTTTCACACAACCTGCCTTGTTAACGTCTCTAAATCACTGAGGACTCCAGTCTTCTTCCTTTATTTATCTTCGCTATCTTGGACAGGTATGGCCCCTCGGATGCATTAGCAAATCCCCATCAGCAGTCTGTGATGCACACAGGCGAACAGAACTCTCAAAATCAGCCTGGAGCTAGTGAGTAGGTAATGCAAAGACACTGACCAGGAGCTTCTGCCTTCCCTTACCTGTTTCTCCATTAGATCCAAGCCCCAGGACAAATTCAGACAAACAGATACACCCTCTTGGGATGTCCACTCTAAGATGTTCCCTGGACTGTGGCGTTTCAGGAGCTCAGGTGTCCACCTTTCCTCTAACCACCTGTCCTGGATCTTTGCACAGCCTGCTCTGCCAGGCACCAGTCTCACACCATGTGTGCCCTGCCCTGCACTAGGATCGCTCTCTCTGAAGCAAGTGTGGAAGACTGGGTCACCTGCTGACCTCCTATATCGACGATAAAGGGCACAGGAAAGCAGAGGCCAGACCTGTAACAAGTCCTCCACAACAATGCCTTTCAAACTCAACTCTTCAGGATCCTCCAGGACTGCGCTTGGCAAACTTTAGAGTTTTTAAAAATCACCACAAGAGATTGCTAAAACAGACTGCTGGATGCCACCTCCAAAGATTCTGATGCAACAGCTCTGCAGTGGAGCCCAGGAATCTGTATTTCTATCAAGTTTCCAGGTGATGCTGACACAGCTGTCCCAAGGACCACCCTTTAAGCAGCAGGTGCTAAGATACTCTTTGCTGATTTCCAAGGTTTCCAGGGCCTTCTGGTTTGTACAGAATTTCCTTCTGGTTCCTCCTCATGTCCCTGACCTCCAAGAGTTAGGGCTGCCTCAAGATTCAGTCCAGAAAGTTCTTCTCTATCTCGACTCATCACTCTCTTGGTGAACACATTCAACATCATGACTTCAAAGTGCATCCATATGCTGACGACTCAATGCCAACTTGATGGCTCCAGTTGGGTGTCTAAAAGGTGTCTCAAACATGCCCCAAACCAAACGCCACATTTGCTTCTAGAGGTCCCTCTACCCTTTCAATTGAGCAGGCGATATATTCTGGAGCAATCCTTGATTTCTCTGTTTTTCATACTCCACATACAATCAGCAGCAAGAACCTTCAAATTACAGCCAGACTCAGACCAATTCTTCTTGCTGTCACCATCCAAACCACCATCTTCTCTGCCTGAAATACTCCAGTAGCCTCCTAACTGGTCTCTCTCATTGTATATCCGTCCCACCTGCAAGTCTATTTCCTACAAAGCAGCCAGAGTGGTCTCTTTTTTTTTTTTAATTAAAAAACACTTGATTGTTAAAAAGTGCTAGCCATCAAGAAAAAAAAAAAGAAAAGAAAAGAAAATGTACAAACAACAAATGCTGGAGAGGGTATGGAGAAAAGGGAACCCTCTTGCACTGTTGGAGGGAATGTAAATTGATACAGCCACTATGGAAAACAGTATGGAGGTTCCTTAAAAAACTAAAAATAGAATTACCATATGACCCAGCAATCCCACTACTGGGCATATACCCTGAGAAAACCATAATTCAAAAAGACACATGCACCCCAATGTTCATTGCAGCACTATTTACAATAGCCAGGTCACGGAAGCAACCTAAATGCCCATCGACAGACAAATGGATAAAGAAATGTGGTACATATGTACAATGGAATATTACTCAGCCATGAAAAGGAACGAAATTAGGCCATTTGTAGAGACGTGGATAGAACTAGAGATTGTTATACAGAGTTAAGTAAGTCAGAAAGAGAAAAACAAATATCATATATTAACGCATATATGTGTAATCTAGAGAAATGGTACAGATGAACCAGTTTACAAGGCAGAAATAGACACAGATGTAGAGAACAAACGTATGGACACCAAGGGGTAAAGCTGGGGGTTGGTCGGATGTATTTGGAGATAGGGATTGACATATATACACTAATATGTATAAAATAGATAACTAATAAGATCCTGCTGTATAAAAAAATAAAATAAAATTCGAAAAAAAAAAGAACACGGCAAAGTGAAAAAATAAAAATAAATAGTCCTGGAAAAACCAGGCAGCTTCAAGTAAAAGAATGAAATTAGAACACTGTCTAACAACTTATACAAAAATACACTCAAAATGGATTAAAGACCTAAAGGTAAGGCAGGAGGCTATTAAACTCCTAGAAGAAAACATAGGCAGAACACTCTTTGACTTAAATCGTAGCAATATTTTTTTGGATCTGTGCCCTAAAGCAAAGGACAGAAAAGGAAAAACAAACAAATGGGACTTAAATAAACTTAAACGCTTTTGCACAGCAAGGGAAACCATCGAAAAATAAAAAGACAGCCTACTGAATGGGAGAAAATATTTGCAAACCATGCAACTGATAATGGCTTAATATCCAAAATACTTATACAGCTCAGACAGCCCAACATCAAAAAACAAACAACCAGATTGAAAAATGACCAGAAGACCTGAATTGACAATTTTCCAAAGAGGACATGCAGATAGCCAACAGACACAGGAAAAGATACTCAAGATCATTAATTATCAGAGAAATGCACATCAAAACCACAATGATGTATCACATTTCACTCCTGTTAGAATGGCTATCATCAAAAAGAACACAAATAACAAATGTTGGTGAGGATGTGGAGAAAAGGGAACCCTAATACACTGTTAGTGGGAATATAAATTGGTGCAGCCACTGTAGGAAACAACACTGAAGTTTCTCAAAAAACTAAAAATAGAACTACCATATGATCCAGCAATTTCACTACTGGGTATCTACCTGAAAAAACAAAAACATTAATTCGAAAAGATACATACACACCATGTGCACAGCAGCATTATTTACAATTGCTAAGATATGGAAGCAACCTAAATGTCCATCAACAGACAAATGGATAAAGAAAATATACACACAATGGAACACCACTCAGCCATGAAAAAAAGAATGAATTTGCAGCAACATGGATGGACCTGCAGGGTATCATGCTTAGTGAAATGAGTCAAAGAAAGAAAAATACTGTACGATATCACTTACATGTGGAATCTAAAAAATAAAACCACCTACTGAATATAACATAAAGGAAAGAGATTCACGGATAAAGAGAACAAACTAGTGGTTACCAGTGGGAAGGGGAAGGGGCAAGATAGGGGTAGGGGATTAACAGGTACAAACTACTATATATAAAAATAAATAAGTTATAAGAATATACTGTACAGCAAGGCAATATAGCCAATATGTTGTAATAAATATAAATGGAGTATAACTTTTAAAACCTGTGAATTATATGTACACCTAAAAGTTATATAATATTCTACATCAACGATACTTCAATTAAAAAAAGTTACCTCAGTTCTGTGCTGTCAGTCCCTCCACCTCCCTCCTCAGAGACAGAAGGGAGGATCAAGATGGCGGGTTATTGGGTCAAATGACCCAATTTCGTTCCTTTTCATGGCTGAGTAATATTCCATTGTATATATGTACCACATTTCTTTATCCATTTGTCTGTCGATGGGCATTTAGGTTGCTTCCATGACCTGGCTATTGTAAATAGTGCTGCAAACACATCAAAAATACATCTACATGTGGAACAATTCTTGTGGAAAACCAACTGGAAACTGGCAGAAGAACTCCTATATAACCAAACCTGCAAGAAAGATTTCCATGTAACTGGGAAAGACAGGTAAAAAAGCCATTGGATTGGGACCTGCACTCTTGGATTGGAACCCTCGCCCTGGAGAGCAAGCAAGTTGAGCCACAACCTGGGTATCCCAGTCCTGGGGGTCTTGCATGGAGGACACAAGCCCACTTGCCTGCTGGGAAATCCACTGGGACAGACAGGAGGGCTGGAGAAGCCTGGACTCCGCTCACGAGGAGTATGCTCATGCTGGCTCACTAACCATCAGGGCAGAGAGAGCCTTGCACTGGCTGCTGCCACCTCACCACACGTCCCAGTCCAAAGGGGTCAACGCCTCAGCTCTGCCCACTCCACACCACAGCTTAGTGCTGGATCTTGTAGACATGACCTGAGAGAAGTCTGCCACAGAGGCAGCCCAGAGCTCTGGTGGGCAGTGCAGCCACCTCAGTTCTGCAGCCACACATCACAACCCCCAGCCTCAGCCTGCTCCACAGCATCGCCTTGCAGTAGATCTGAGACAAACACAACTGAGAAAGGGACATGACCTTGGGCGGCTTCTGAGCAGAACTGTGGATGCATACACAGGGAGCACAGAGGTCCCCTGTGACTGCGTGGGCCTCACTTGCTCCAGCAACTACCTCATTTGCAGCAGGGCACGTGCCCAAAGGCAACAGAGCCTGACTGAACCCAACCCTCAGGGCTTCTACTTCAACAACTGAGGAGCGGACCCCACCCCCGACAGAGCTGTGACGGCCGTGGAGCAGAGGGGAAGTCCTGCCTCACACCCCGCACAGGCTTTAGATGCTCAACACCAACCACACACCCCTATCAAGGGGATAACGGCCAGCACTTCCTGAAGGAAGATGTGGCTGTCATCCATACCGAACCAGCCCTCACACCAGAAACACTGGACACACACGGTCTACACATGGACACTCCCACAAAAAAATGCCTCTTCAACACCACAGTACATACCTGTTTCTCCTAAATTCATAGAGACAGAGAACGTTAAGTCAAATGAAAGGGCAGAGGAATTATTCCCAATTAAAAGAGCAAGAGATCCTCTGAAAGAATAATGAAACAGAGCTCACCAGTCAACTAGACACTGAGTTCAAAAAGGTGGTAATAAAAATGCTAACTGAATTAAGCAAGATTATCAAGAGAAACACAGATCACTGTAACAAGGAACTAGAAGCTACAAAGATGAACCAACCAAAAATAGACAATTCAGGGACTTCCTTGGTGGGGCAGTGGTTAAGAATCCACCTGCCAATGCAGGGGACACAGGTTCAAGACCTGGTCCGGGAAGATCAAACATGCCACAGAACAACTAAGTCCGTGCACCACAACTACTGAGCCTACGCTCTAGAGCCCACAAGCCACAACTACTGAGCCCGTGCACCACAAATACTGAAGCCTGCGTGCCTAGAGCCTGTGCTCTGCAACAAGAGAAGCCACCGCAATGAGAAGCCTGCGCACTACGATGAAGAGTAGCCCCTGCTTCCAGCAACCAGAGAAAGCCCACACACAGCAGCGAGGACCCAACACAGCCAAAAAAAAAAAAAGATTGTTATTAATATTCTGTTAATTTAGTTAACTATGTTTGAGGACAAAGGAAATTCATGGTAGAATGTTTTCCGCTAAACAATGCAACAGACATTTGGCAATAAAATCTGTATTAATGTTTTCCATTGGAGTTAGAGTCACCAGGGATGAGCAAGAGGACTCTAGAAGGGTTCAGCCATGTCTCTTGAAAGGAATGCTTGGTGGGGGGGGGGGCACTTTGCTGAACGTGAAAAGAACACATTGAAATAACAGTTTGGGCCTCATGTTTTTTTAAAGGTGTTTGACCAGAGTGCACTTTCAACTGAAGCTAAAAAAGAAATGTACAAACTGTATCCTACTGCCCGGAGGGCTCACCTGAAAACAGGAGGCAATTTCCCATACCTGTGCAGAAGTGCAGAGGTGAATCTCTATGTACACGTAGGTCCTAGGTTGCAACACAGAGCACTTTGAACCCAGAGTCTGGTTTGAAACATTAAGTTAGTTTTTTTTTGGTGGTCGAGTAAGAGAACTATAGAATTCTCTGTAGGAATGAAGCATTGACTTGATAAAGGTGGTCTACATTAGTAACTTACGGGAGAATTCAAGCATATTAGACACACCTGGGGGACTCTATGCCCACTATCCCTTTTCTAAGAACCACAGGCCTGAACTCACACACTGAAGCAGCTGTTTGGTACAATGGGACCTTGGCTCCTGGAAGCAATGAATTCAGCCAGAGCAGGACACCTGATTTAAATGGAGTCAATCTGAATCCCATCAAGTGACTTCTTGGTCTAATTTTAATGCATTAAAACACACGCACACAAACAAACAAACACCACTTCTTCTCATACCTGCCTAAACGGATATTAGAATAGTGGTGAGAAATGGTTGCTTTGCAATTTGGCAAGTAGTATCAAGAGCCTTAAAAAAGGAGTCACGTTCTTTGATCCTGTTGTCCACGTGTGGCAACAGATCCTGAGGAGAGGATCATAAATACAAAAACACTTGATTCCCAGAGATACTCATTACAGTGTTAGAACAACAGAGGATGGGAAGGACCTGATTCGTAGCAGCAGAGGGGAAGGGTGAACACCTACTGGTGAAGCAGCATGTGGCAATTTAAGATGTTAATAATAATTTGTAGTTACTGAGAAAGACTGGTTACATATTAAGTGAGGAACAAAGATCCCAAATTCTGGTTTTGTGGTTTTGTGGTTTTGGTTTTTGGGATTTTTTGTTTTTTGCCTGCGTTGGGTCTTCATTGCTGCACGCGGGCTTTCTCTGGTTGCAGCAAGCAGGGGCTACTCTTCATCGTAGTGCGCAGGCTTCTCATTGTGGTGGCTTCTCTTGTTGCAGAGCACAGGCTCTAGGCAGGCAGGCTTCAGTATTTGTGGTGAACGGGCTCAGTAGTTGTGGCTTGCGGGTTCTAGAGCACAAGCGCAGTAGTTGTGGCCCACGGGCTTAGTTGCCCCACTGCATGTGGGATCTTCCCGGACCAGGGCTTGAACCCATGTCCCCTGCATTGGCAGGCAGATGCTTAACCACTGCACTGCCAGGGAAGTCCCCAAATTGTGATTTTTAAAATTTTTTGGTCTTTTCTGTTTTTTAATTTTTCTAATTAGTACGTACTACTCTAATTTTTTAGTGTATATTTTTACTTTTATTGAGGTATAGTTGATTTACAATATTAGTTTCAGGTGTTCTATATAGTGATTCAACATTTTTAGAGATATTACATTTAAAGTTACTATAAAATATTGGCTATATTCCCTGTGCTGTACAATATATTCTTCTAGCTTATTTTATACATAGTAGTTTGTACCTTTTGACCCCCTGACCTTCTCTTGCCCATTCCCCCAGTACTCTGTAATTTTAGAACTAGGAACCATTAATACACAACAGTGATGTTTAAAATAATTATTCTGCATTTCTGCAGATACATTTGCTGCAATTCCACGGAACCAAATATGCGGCTATTGACCCATCGATGGTCAGTGCTGAGGAGCTCGAGGTGCAGAAAGGCAACCTTGGCATCAGTCAGGAGGAGCAGTAGCCGTCAGAGTTGGCTGTTAGTGATGAGTGATCCAGGGTGTTCGTACAATCAGTGACATCAGTGCCCACCAGTTGGTCTCTCTCTTCGGTTCGTCAGGTTCACCGGTTATCACTGTGTTTGGAACTAGGACTGATTGTCATCTTCGTGACAGGCGGCAGCTCTTCTAAGCCAGTGTAACTATTCCCTCTTCAGTATTGTTTTTAGCTTTTGAACTTAAAGAAGTACTTTTGAAGATTCCCATTTTAAGAATTGTGAAAATTTTGCTACCGAAGTCCACCACTCTGTTGTTAAGTGAATGTTAATTTCTGAATTTGGGGATTCTGTGGATTTTTTTCCTTTCCTTTCTTCCTGTTATTTGCTGTAAATGCTGCACATCCACATTGTGTATCAGAAGGACATTGGTTATTTTTATGCTTTCTTGGTTATAACTTATCAGAGTGCCAAGGCTGTCACCCACTGTTTGCTCTCCTGCAAATGAACTACTTCTAATTTCCAGTTAAGCAAATTGTTTTCAGTTTTGGCTGTTGTCTTTCTACCCATTACAGTCTTTGGAATAAAAATTCAATTTGAGTGAGTGGCTTTTGTGATTATCATAGCTGCCAACTGGGCTACCTACACATAGGACTCTCTGAGAAGCAGACTGGTGTTTGCCAAGCCTGTGTGTCTTTAGGTTAAGTTACTTAGTCTCTCTAAAGTGCAGTTTGCTCACTGTTAGATTCCAGAAACAATCCTTTATTGAGCTGCTGCTATGTGCAAGGTACTTTTCACACCTGCTTTCTTTTCCCCCTCAGTGGAAGACTTTAAACACACATAAAGTAGAGAAAATAGTATAATGAACTACATTCCCATTACCCAGTTTCAAAAATTAGCAACTCATGGACTGTGTTGTATCGCCTCTTACCCAACCCTCACTTTTTCCACACATACTCCTATGACTGAATTATTTTAAGGCAATGTCTGATACCTTATTTCATCTGTACATTTCTATATGTACCTTCAAGAGATAAAATAATGCCATCATCACACTAAAAAATTCACCAATAATTCCTTCATACTAACATCCAGTCAATGTTCTTATTTGTGATTATCTCATAAATGTCTTTTTACAGTTGACTTGTTCTAATCAGCTTCCAAAGTTGACACTTTGGAAAGACCAGAACCTACCAAAAAGGTTTCCTACAACTAAAGATAATATAAAGAAGGAACCACAACAAGACGGGCAGGAGGGGTGGAGTCGCAATATAGCCAAGTCCCATACCCCAGGTGGGGGACCGACATTCGGGAGAATTGCAATTGCAGAGGTTCTCCCAAAAGAGGGTTCCAAGCCCCAAGTCAGGCTCCCCAGCCCAAGGGTCCTGCACTGGCAAGATGAGCACCCAGAGCATTTGGCTTTAAAAGGCAAGAGGGGCTTACTTTCAGGAGTACCAGAGGGCTGGCGGAAACAGAGACTTCAAAGTCAAAGGCCACACAGAAAATCTCACATGCGCCAGGACACAGGGCAGGAGCAGTGATTATATAGGAGCCTGGTTGAGACCTACTTGCTGCTCTTAGAGAATCTCCTGGAGAGGCAGGAGGCAACTGCAGCTCACCCTAGGGACATAGTCACTGGCAGCAGCCATCCTTGGGATCTCATTCTACCATGTGGACACTGGTGCTGGCAAGTCATTATGCAATCCTCCCTCCAGCTTATGAGCTCCAGCACCCAGCCTGGCCTGGCCCAACAGCCTATAGGCACTACTGCTGGGATACCTTAGGCCAAGCAACTAACTGGGTGGGGACACAGCTCCACCCACCATCAGATAGGCTGCCTTGAGACCCCATGAGCCCCCAGCCACCTCTGGACATGGCCTTGCCCACCATAGGGCCCAGCTCCACCCACCCATGGGCAGGCACCAGTGCCTGGGCCACAGTCCCACATTCCAAGGAGTCTGCTCTAGCCTCCAGACCAGTCTCACCCACCAGGGAGCAGACACCAACAGCAAGAAAACCACAGCTCCACAGCCGATAGACCCAGAAACTCCACCAACAAGTCAGATCCTGCACTAAAACCAGCTGAGCCTGGCCCCACCCACTAGCAGGCCAACACAAACTTCAGGATGCTCTGGACTTTGCACTCAAACATGTCAGGAATGGGCCTCTCCCACCAGCAACCTAACACCAGCTCAGGGATCCCTGGTCACTGGGACTAGATTCCAGGATCTGGCTCTGCCTACCCATAGGGTGGCACTAGCCCCAGGACCTGGGTTCCCCCACCAGTGGGTGGGCAACAGTCCCAGAGTTTCCTGGACCTTGACTCTGCCCACCAGTGCCTAGCACTAGGCCCGGGCCTCCTGGGTTCCACAGTCAGCCACCATGTGACCTGGTCCCACCAACCAGCGGTTAGCACCCCACACACAAGGCAAGACCTGGCAGTCAACTGACCCGAGGGCCTAACAAGCCTACCAAACTACCCACACAGACTGCCACAACAGAGGGACCCATGCAGCCCTCATAGGGTGAATTCCTAGAGGACATACAGCTTGGGTACAAGAGGGGGATGCGTTGCTGGGATGCATAGGACGTCTCCTACAAAAGGCCACTTCTCCAGGGTGGGGAAATGTAACCAACCTGCCAGATACATAAAAATAAAAACAACAGCTCAGCAAAATGAGGCACCAGAGAAGTATTTTCCAAACGAAGGAACAAGATAAAACCCCAGAAGAAAAACTAAGCAATGTGGAGACATGCAGTCTACTGAAGAATGAGTTCAGGGTAGTGATCATAAAAATGATCAAAGAACATGGAAGAAGAGTGCATAAACAGTGAGAGAAGTTGGAAGTTTGAAACAAAGAGTTGGAAAATGTAAAGAACCAAACAGATGAAGAATACAATAACTGAAATGAAAAAGATACTAGAAGGAATCAACAGTAGACTAAACGGGACAGAGGAATGATCAGTGAGCTGGAAGATGGAGAAGTGGAAATCACTGAAGCTGAACAGAAAAAATAACGAAAAGAAATGAGGACAATTTAAGAGACCTCTGGGACAACATCAAGTGCACTAATATAGAGGTCCAAGAAGGAGGAAACAGAAAAGGGAGCTGAGAACAAACTTGAAGACATAATAGCTGAAAACTGGCCTAAAATGGGACAGGAAACAAACCTCCAATCCAGGAAGTACAGAGTCCCCACGGGATTAACCCAAGGAGAAACACACCAAGACACATTGTAATCAAAATGGCAGAAATTAGAGATGGAGAGAATATTAAAAGCAGCAAGGGAAAAACAACAAATGAAATACAAATAAAGTCCCATAAACTTATCAGCTGACTTTTCAGCAGAAACTCTGTAGGCCAGTAGGGAATGGCACAATATACTTAAACTGATGAAAGGGAAAAGCCTACAACAACCAAGAATGCCAAGCAGTCTGTCATTCAGATTTCATGGAGAGATCAAAAGCCTTACAGACAAGCAAAAGCAAATAAAGTTCAGCACCAACAAACAAATGTTAAAGGAACTTCTCTAAGCAAAAAAGAAAAGGCCACAACAGGAAACCCGAAAATCATGAAAGGAAAAATCTCATTGGTAAAGGCAAACAGTAAAGGCAGGAAATCACCCACACACAAAGCAAGTAGGAAGGTTAAAACACAAAAGTAGTAAACTCTACATCCACAGTAAGCAGTAAAGAGATACACAAAACAATTAGATGTAAAGCATAATATCAAAAACAGTAAACATGAGGGGAGGAGAGTACAAATGCAGGGTTGTTAAAAGGCATTGGAAATTAAGAGATCAGCAACTTAAAACAATCATATATATATATTAATCACTATATAAAAACCTCATGGGGGGCTTCCCTGGTGGCGCAGTGGTTGAAAGTCCGCCTGCCGATGCAGGGGAAATGGGTTCGTGCTCCGGTCAGGGAAGATCCCACGGGCTGCAGGGCAGCTGGGCACGTGAGCCATGGCCATTGAGCCTGCGCGTCCAGAGCCTGTGCTCCACAACGGGAGAGGCCACAACAGTGAGAGGTCCACATATCGCAAAAAAATAAATAAATAAAACTCATGGGGGACTTCCCTGCTGGTCCAGTGGCTAAGACTCTGTGCTCCCAATGCAGGGAGCCCAGGTTCGATCCCTGGTCAGGGCATTAGATCCCATATGCATGCTGCAATGAAGATCCCACATGCCGCAACTAAGACATGGCACAGCCTAAATAAATATTAAGAAAAACAAAACCTCATGGTAATCACAGACAAGATCTGTAATAGACACACACACTCAAAAACAAAAAGGAATCCAAACATAACACTAAAGATAGTCATCAAATCACAAGAGAACAAAAGAAGAAAGGAACAAAAAAGACCTATAAAACTAATTAACAAAACGGCAATAAGAACATACATATCCGTAACTACTTTAAATGTAAATGGACTAAATGCTCCAATCAAAAGACAGAGTAGCTGAATGAATAAAAAAACAAGACCCACACATATGCTGGCTACAAGAGACTCACTTGAGATATAAAGACACAGACAAACTGAAAGTGAGGGGATGGAAAAAGGGGATGAAAAAATTTCCATTCCGTGCAAATGGAAAGCAAAAGACAGCCAAGGTAGCAATACTCATATCGGACAAAACAGACCTTAAAATAAAGACTGTTACAAGAGATAAAGGAGGACATTACATAATGAACAAGGGATCAATCCAAGAAAAAGATATACCAGTTGTAAATATATATGCACCCAACATAGGAGCACCTAAATACATAGAGCAAACATTAATGGACATAAAGGCAGAAATTGATAGTAACAATAATAATAGGGGACCTTACCACACTTACATCAATGGACAGAACATCCAGAGAATCAATAAGGAAACACTGGCCTTAAATGACATATTAGACCTAGTGAACTTGATAGATATATATAGAACATCCCATAAAAAGCAGTAGAATACAGATTCAAGTGCTCATGGAATGTTCTCCAGGATAGATCACATGTTAGGCCAGAAAACAATCCTTGGTAAATTTAAGAAAATTGAAATCATATCAAGCATCTTTTCCAACCACAATGCTATGAAACTAGAAATCAACTACAGGGGGAAAAAACCTGCAAAAAACACAAGCAGGTGGAGGCTAAACAATATGCTACTAAACAAGCACTGAATAAGTCAAAGAGGAAATAAAAAATACCTAGAGACAAATGAAAATGGAAACACAATGATCCAAAAATCTATGGGATGCAGCAAAGCAGTTGTAAGAGGGAAGTTTATAGCAATACAAGCTTACCTCAGGAAACAAGAAAAATCTCAAACAACCTGACCTTACACGTAAAGGAACTAGAAAAAGAACAACAAACAAAACCCCAAGTCAATAGAAGGAAAGAAATTGTAAATCAGAGCAGAAATAAATGAAATAGAGATTTTTAAAAAATCAATGAAACTAAGAGCTAGTTCTTTGAAAGGATAAAATTGATAAACTTTTAGCCACACTCATCAAGAAAAAAGGGAAATGAAAAAGGAGAAGTTACAGCCAACACCACAGAAATACAAAGGATCATAAGAGACTAATACAAACAAGTATATGCTAATAAAATGAACAACCCAGAAGAAATGGACAAATTTCTAGAAACATACAACTTCCCAAGACTGAACCAGGAATAAATAGAAAATAGGAACAGATCAATTACCCATAATGAAACTTAATCAGAAACTTTAAAAAATCCCAACAACAACAAAAAAGTCCAGGACCATGTGGCTTCACTGGAGAATTCTACCAAACATTTCTACAAGAGTTAACACCTATCCTTCTGAAACTATTCCAAAAAAACTGCAGAAGAAGGAATACTCCCAAACTCATTCTATGAGGCCAGCATCACCCGGATACCAAAACCAGACAAAGATACCACAAAAAAAGAAAATTGCAGACCAGTATCACTGATGAATATAAATGCAAAAACCCTCAACAAAATATTAGCAAACCAAATCCAACGATACATTAAAAGAATCATATAATATAATCAAGTGGGATTTATCCCATGGATGCAAATATTTTTCAATATTTACAATCAATCAATGTGATACACCACATTAACAAACTGAAGAATAAAAACCATATGATCATCTCAATAGATTCAGGAAAAGCTTTTGATAAAAACTCAATATCCTGGCTTCACTGGTGGCGCAGTGGTTGAGAGTCTGCCTGACGATGCAGGGGATGCGGGTTTGTGCCCCGGTCCGGGAGGATCCCATATGCTGCGGAGCGGCTGGGCTCGTGAGCCATAGCCACTGAGCCTGAGCATCCGGAGCCTGTGCTCTGCAATGAGACAGGCCACAGCAGTGAGAGGCCCGCATTCCGCAAAAAAAAAAAAAAACAAAAACCTCAATACCCATTTATGAGAAAAAAAAAACTCTCCAAAAAGTGCTCATAGAGGGAAGCATAGCTCAACATAATAAAGGCCATATATGACAAGCCCACTACTAACATCATGCTCAACAGTAAAAAGCTGAAAGCATTTCCCCTAAGATCAGGAACAAGACAAGCATGCCCACTCTTGCCATTTTTATTCAACATGGTATTGGAAGTCCTAGCCACAACAATCAGACAAGAAAAGAAAAGTAATCCAAATTGCAAAGGAAGAAGTAAAACTGTCATTGTTTGGATGAAACATGATTCTATACATAGAAAATGCTAAAGACACCACCAGAAAACTAACAGGGCTCATCAATTAATTCACTAAAGTTGCAGGGTACAAAATTAATATACAGAAATCTGCTGCATTTCTAAACACTAAGAACGAACTTTTAGAGAAATTAAGGAAACAATCCATTTACTGTCACATCAAAAAGAGTAAAATAGGCATAAACCTACCTAAGGAGGTAAAAGACCTGTACTCAGAAAACTATCTATAAGACGCTGATGAAAGAAGTTGAAGATGACACAGACAGATGGAAAGATAGACCACATTCATGGATTGGAAGAATTACTACTGTGAAAATGACCATAGTACCCAGGTGATCTACAGATTCAATGCAAACCCCATCAAAATACCATGGGCATTTTTCACAGAACTAAAACAAACACTTTTTTTTTTTTTTTTCGGTACACAGGCCTCTCACCGTTGTGGCCTCTCCCGTCGCGGAGCACAGGCTCCGGACGCGCAGGCCCAGCGGCCATGGCTCACGGGCCCAGCCGCTCCACGGCATGTGGGATCCTCCCGGACGGGGCACGAACCCGCGTCCCCTGCATCGGCAGGCGGACTCTCAACCACTGCGCCACCAGGGAAGCCCTAAAACCAACACTTTTAAAATTTGTACGGAAACACAAAAGACCACAAAAAGCCAAAACAATCTTGAGAAAGAAGATCAGAGCTGGAGGAATCATGCTCTGTGACTTCAAATTATACTACAAAGATACAGTAATAAAAACAATAAGGTACTGGCACAAAAACAGACACATAGATCAATGGAACAGAACAGAAAGCCCAGAAATAAACCACACACCTATGGTCAATTAATCTATGCAAAAGGAGATAAGAATATACAATGGAAAAAAAGTCTCTTCAATAAATGGTCCTGGAACAAATGCGGCTTAATGAAACTTAAAAGCTTTTACACAGCAAAGGAAACTATAAACAAGATGAAAAGACAACCCTCAGAATGCGAGAAAATATTTGCAAACAAATCAACGGACAAAGGATTAATCTCTAAAATATATAAATAGCTCATGCAGCTCAATAAAAAAAAAACCCAATCAAAAAATGGGCAGAAGACCTAAATAGGCATTTCTCCAAAGAAGACATACAGATGGCCAAGAGGTACTTGAAAAGCTCCTCAACATCACTAATTATTAGAGAAATGCAAATCAAACTACAGTGAGGTATCGCCTCACACCAGTTAGGATGGGCATCACCAGAAATTCTACAAACGACACCGCGGAGCAACTAAGCCCATGCGTCACAACTAAGCATGCACTCTAAAGTCCACGAGCCACAACTACTGAGCCCGTATGCCACAACGACTGAGGCCCTCGTGACTATATCCCGTGCTCTGCACCAAGAGAAGCCAACTCAATGAGAAGCCCGTACGCCACAATGCAGAGCAGCCCACACTCGCTGCAACTAGGGAAAGCCCACGTGCAGCAAGAAAGACCCAATGCAGCCAAAAATAAATAAACTAATAATTAAACAAAGAATATCTATGATTTACATGGATAACAGAGTCACAGGTTCTGGTAATATTATTGTGGTTTGCTGCCTACATTCATAATGGAAGGTAATGCTAATTTTCAGTATGACCAGTATACATTTTTTTCCCACTGAAGTTCATGGACCTGCTGCATTACACCATGGGCTCGAGTTCAAGAAATCCTTTTCTAACGAAGCCTTCTCCTGCCAGCACCAGATCGGATGAACCACTGTGGGCCCCAGCCACACTCTGTTGAACATGCTGGCTTAGCACCTTTCACACAACCTGCCTTGTTAACGTCTCTAAATCACTGAGGGACTGCAGTCTTCTTCCTTTATTTATCTTCACTATGTTGGACAGGTATGCCCCTCGGATGCACTTAGCAAATCCCCGTCAGCAGTCTGTGATGCACACAGGCGAACAAAACTCTCAAAATCAGCCTGGAGCTAGTGAGTAGGTAATGCAAAGACACTGACCAGGAGCTTCTGCCTTCCCTTACCTGTTTTTCCCTTAGATCCAAGCCCCAGGGCAAATTCAGAAAAACAGATACACCCTCTTGGGATGTCCACTCTAAGATGCTCCCTGGACTGTGGCACTTCAGGAGCTCAGGTGTCCACCTTTCCTCTACTCACCTGTCCTGGACCTTTGCACAGCCTGCTCTGCCAGGCACCTGTCTCACACCATGTGTGCCCTGCCCTGCACTAGGATCGCTCTCTCTGAAGCAAGTGTGGAAGACTGGGTCACCTGCTGACCTCCTATATCGACAATAAAGGGCACAGGAAAGCAGAGGCCAGACCTGTAACAAGTCCTCCACAACAATGCCTTTCAAACTCAACTCTTCAGGATCCTCCAGGACTGCGCTTGGCAAACTTTAGAGTTTTTAAAAATCACCACAAGAGATTGCTAAAGCAGACTGCTGGATGCCACCTCCAAAGATTCTGATGCAACAGCTCTGCAGTGGAGCCCAGGAATCTGTATTTCTATCAAGTTTCCAGGTGATGCTGATACAGCAGCCCCAGGGACCACCCTTTAAGCAGCAGGTGCTAAGATACTCTTTGCTGATTTCCAAGGTTTCCAGGGCCTTCTGGTTTGTACAGAATTTCCTTCTGGTTCCTCCTCATGTCCCTGACCTCCAAGAGTTAGGGCTGCCTCAAGATTCAGTCCAGAAAGTTCTTCTCTATCTCGACTCACCAGTCTCTTGGTGAACACATTCAACTTCATGACTTCAAAGTGCATCCATATGCTGACGACTCAATGCCAACTTGATGGCTCCAGTTGGCTGTCTAAAAGGTGTCTCAAACATGCCCCAAAACAAACTCCATATTTGCCTCTAGAGGTCCCTCTACCCTTTCAATTGAGCAGGCTATATATTCTGGAGCAATCCTTGATTTCTCTGTTTTTTTTTTTTTTCTTTTTGCGGTATGTGGGCCTCTCACTGCTGTGGCCTCTCCCGTTGCGGAGCACAGGCTCCGGACGCGCAGGCCCAGCGGCCATGGCTCACGGGCCCAGCCGCTCCGCGGCATGTGGGATCCTCCCAGACCGGGGCACGAACCCGTATCCCCTGCATCGGCAGGCGGACTCTCAACCACTGCGCCACCAGGGAGGCCCCGATTTCTCTGTTTTTCATACTCCACATACAATCAGCAGCAAGAACCTTCAAATTACAGCCAGACTCAGACCAATTCTTCTTGTTGTCTCCATCCAAACCATCATCTTCTCTGCCTGAAATACTCAGTAGCCTCCTAACTGGTCTCTCTGATTCTATTCCAGTCCCACCTGCAAGTCTATTTCCTACAAAGCAGCCAGAGTGGTCTCACTATTTTTTTTTACTTAAAAAATACTTGATTGGGGCTTCTCTGGTGGCGCAGTGGTTGAGAGTCTGCCTGCCAGTGCAGGAGACATGGTTCAAGCTCTGGTCTGGGAGGATCCCACATGCCGCGGAGCAACTGCGCCTGTGAGCCACAAGTACTGAGCCTGTGCGTCTGGAGCCTGTGCTCCACGACAAGAGAGGCTGCGTTAGTGAGAGGCCCGCGCACTGCGATGAAGAGTGGCCCCTGCTCACCGCAACTAGAGAAAGCCCTCCCACAGAAACGAAGATCCAACACAGCCAAAAATTAATTAATTAATTAATTAGTTAAATTTTAAAAAAAACTTGATTGTTAAAAAATGTTAGCCATCATAAAAAAAGAAAAGAAAAGAAAATCTATAAACGACAAATGCTGGAGAGGGTACGGAGAAAAGACAACCCTCTTGCACTGTTGGTGGGAATGAAAGTTGATACAGCCACTATGGAGAACAGTATGGAGGTTCCTTAAAAAACTAAAAATAGAATTACCATATGACCCAGCAATCCCACTACTGGGCACAGACCCTGAGAAAACCATAATTCAAAAAGACACATGCACCCCAATGTTCATTGCAGCACTATTTACAATAGCCAGGTCATGGAAGCAACCTAAATGCCCATCAACAGACAAATGGATAAAGAAATGTGGTACATATATACAATGGAATATTACTCAGCCATGAAAAGGAACAAAATTGGGTCATTTGTAGAGACGTGGATAGAGCTAGAGATTGTTATACAGAGTGAAGTAAGTCAGAAAGAGAAAAACAAATATCGTATATTAAGGCATATATGTGGAATCTAGAAAAACGGTACAGATGAACTGGTTTGCAAGGCAGAAATAGACACAGATGTAGAGAACAAATGTATGGACACCAAGGGGGTAAAGCCGGGGGGTGGTGGGATGAATTGGGAGATTGGGATTGACATATATCACGAATATGTATAAAATAGATAACTAATAAGAACCTGCTGTATAAAAAAATAAAATAAAATGCAAAAAAAAAAAAAGAACAGGGCAACGTGAAATAATAAAAATAAATGGCCCTGGGAAAACCAGGCAGCTTCATGTAAAATAATAAAATTAGGACACTGTCTAACACCATATACAAAAATACACTCAAAATGGATTAAAGACCTAAATGTAAGGCGGGAGGCTATAAAACTCCTAGAAAAAAACATAGGCAGAACACTCTTTGACTTAAATCGTAGCAATATTTTTTGGGGTCTGTCCCCATAAGCAAAGGACAAAAAAAGCAAAGACAAAACAAACGGGACTTAAATAAACTTAACAGCTTTTGCACAGCAAAGGAAACCATCGACAAAATAAAAACACAGCCTACTTAGTGGGAGAAAATATTTTCAAACCATGCAACTCATAAGGGCTTAATATCCAAACTATTTATACAGCTCAGACAGCCCAACATCAAAAAATAAACAACCAGATTGAAAAATGGCCAGAAGACCTGAATAGACATTTTTCCAAAGAGGACATGCAGATGGCCAACAGACACAGGAAAAGATGTTCAAGATGATTAATTATCCGAGAAATGCACATCAAAACCACAATGATGTATCACATTTCACTCCTGTTAGGATGGCTATCATCAAAAAGAACACAAATAACAAATGTTGGTGAGGATGTGGAAAAAAGGGAACCCTAATACACTGTTGGGGGGAATGTAAATTGGTGCAGCCACTGTAGGAAACAACATTGAAGGTTCTCAAAAAACTAAAAATAGAACTACCATATGATCCAGCAATTTCACTACTGGGTATCTACCTGAAAAAACAAAAACATTAATTCGAAAAGATACATACACACCATGTTCATAGCAGCATTATTTACAATTGCTAAGATATGGAAGCAACCTAAATGTCCATCAACAGATAAATGGATAAAGAAAATATACACACAGTGGAACACCACTCAGCCATGAAAAAAAGAAGGAATTTTGCCATTTGCAGCAACATGGATGGACCTGCAGGGTATTATGCTTAGTGAAATGAGTCAAAGAAATAAAAATACTGTACGATATCACTTACATTTGGAGACTAAAAAATAAAACCACCTACTGAATATAACATAAAGGAAAGAGACTCACGGATAAAGAGAACAAACTAGTGGTTACCAGTGGGAAGGGGAAGGGGCAAGACAGGGGTAGGGGATTAACAGGTACAAACTACTATATATAAAAATAAATAAGTTATAAGAATATACTGTACAGCAAGGCAATATAGCCAATATGTTGTAATAAGTATAAATGGAGTATAACTTTTAAAAATTGTGAATTATATGTACACCTAAAAGTTATATAATATTCTACATCAACGATACTTCAATTAAAAAAAGTTACCTCAGTTCTGTGCTGTCAGTCCCTCCACCTCCCTCCTCAGAGACAGAAGGGAGGATCAAGATGGCGGGTTATTGGGTCAAATGACCCAATTTCGTTCCTTTTCATGGCTGAGTAATATTCCATTGTATATAGGTACCACATCTTCTTTATCCATTTGTCTGTCGATGGGCATTTAGGTTGCTTCCATGACCTGGCTATTGTAAATAGTGCTGCAAACACATCAAAAATACATCTACATGTGGAACAATTCTTGTGGAAAACCAACTGGAAACTGGCAGAAGAACTCCTATATAACCAAACCTGCAAGAAAGATTTCCATGTAACTGGGAAAGACAAGTAAAAAAGCCATTGGATTGGGACCTGCACTCTTGGATTGGAACCCTCGCCCTGGAGAGCAAGCAAGTTGAGCCACAATCTGCATATCCCAGTCCTGGGGGTCTTGCATGGAGGACACAAGCCCACTTGCCTGCTGGGAAATCCACTGGGACAGACAGGAGGGCTGGAGAAGCCTGGACTCCGCTCACGAGGAGTATGCTCATGCTGGCTCACTAACCATCAGGGCAGAGAGAGCCTTGCACTGGCTGCTGCCACTTCACCACACGTCCCAGTCCAAAGGGGTCAACGCCTCAGCTCTGCCCACTCCACACCACAGCTTAGTGCTGGATCTTGTAGACATGACCTGAGAGAAGTCTGCCACAGAGGCAGCCCAGAGCTCTGGTGGGCAGTGCAGCCACCTCAGTTCTGCAGCCACACATCACAACCCCCAGCCTCAGCCTGCTCCACAGCATCGCCTTGCAGTAGATCTGAGACAAACACAACTGAGAAAGGGACATGACCTTGGGCGGCTTCTGAGCAGAACTGTGGATGCATACACAGGGAGCACAGAGGTCCCCTGTGACTGCGTGGGCCTCACTTGCTCCAGCAACTACCTCATTTGCAGCAGGGCACGTGCCCAAAGGCAACAGAGCCTGACTGAACCCAACCCTCAGGGCTTCTACTTCAACAACTGAGGAGCAGACCCCACCCCCGACAGAGCTGTGACGGCCGTGGAGCAGAGGGGAAGTCCTGCCTCACACCCCGCACAGGCTTTAGATGCTCAACACCAACCACACACCCCTATCAAGGGGATAATGGCCAGCACTTCCTGAGGGAAGATGTGGCTGTCATCCATACCGAACCAGCCCTCGCACCAGAAACACTGGACACACATGGTCTACACACGGACACTCCCACAAAAAAATGCCTCTTCAACACCACAGTAGATAACTGTTTCTCCTAAATTCATACAGACAGAGAACGTTAAGTCAAATGAAAGGGCAGAGGAATTACTCCCAATTAAAAGAGCAAGAGATCCTCTGAAAGAATAATGAAACAGAGCTCACCAGTCAACTAGACACTGAGTTCAAAAAGGTGGTAATAAAAATGCTAACTGAATTAAGCAAGATTATCAAGAGAAACACAGATCACTGTAACAAGGAACTAGAAGCTACAAAGATGAACCAACCAAAAATAGACAATTCAGGGACTTCCTTGGTGGGGCAGTGGTTAAGAATCCACCTGCCAATGCAGGGGACACAGGTTCAAGACCTGGTCCGGGAAGATCAAACATGCCACAGAACAACTAAGTCCGTGCACCACAACTACTGAGCCTACGCTCTAGAGCCCACAAGCCACAACTACTGAGCCCGTGCACCACAAATACTGAAGCCTGCATGCCTAGAGCCTGTGCTCTGCAACAAGAGAAGCCACCGCAATGAGAAGCCTGCGCACTATGATGAAGAGTAGCCCCTGCTTCCAGCAACCAGAGAAAGCCCACACACAGCAGCGAGGACCCAACGCAGCCAAAAAAAAAAAAGATTGTTATTAATATTCTGTTAATTTAGTTAACTATGTTTGAGGACAAAGGAAATTCATGGTAGAATGTTTTCCGCTAAACAATGCAACAGACATTTGGCAATAAAATCTGTATTAATGTTTTCCATTGGAGTTAGAGTCACCAGGGATGAGCAAGAGGACTCTAGAAGGGTTCAGCCATGTCTCTTGAAAGGAATGCTTGGTGGGGGGGGGGGGCACTTTGCTGAACGTGAAAAGAACACATTGAAATAACAGTTTGGGCCTCATGTTTTTTTAAAGGTGTTTGACCAGAGTGCACTTTCAACTGAAGCTAAAGAAGAAATGTACAAACTGTATCCTAATGCCCGGAGGGCTCACCTGAAAACAGGAGGCAATTTCCCATACCTGTGCAGAAGTGCAGAGGTGAATCTCTATGTACACGTAGGTCCTAGGTTGCAACACAGAGCACTTTGAACCCAGAGTCTGGTTTGAAACATTAAGTTAGTTTTTTTTTGGTGGTCGAGTAAGAGAACTATAGAATTCTCTGTAGGAATGAAGCATTGACTTGATAAAGGTGGTCTACATTAGTAACTTACGGGAGAATTCAAGCATATTAGACACACCTGGGGGACTCTATGCCCACTATCCCTTTTCTAAGAACCACAGGCCTGAACTCACACACTGAAGCAGCTGTTTGGTACAATGGGACCTTGGCTCCTGGAAGCAATGAATTCAGCCAGAGCAGGACACCTGATTTAAATGGAGTCAATCTGAATCCCATCAAGTGACTTCTTGGTCTAATTTTAATGCATTAAAACACACGCACACAAACAAACAAACACCACTTCTTCTCATACCTGCCTAAACGGATATTAGAATAGTGGTGAGAAATGGTTGCTTTGCAATTTGGCAAGTAGTATCAAGAGCCTTAAAAAAGGAGTCACGTTCTTTGATCCTGTTGTCCACGTGTGGCAACAGATCCTGAGGAGAGGATCATAAATACAAAAACACTTGATTCCCAGAGATACTCATTACAGTGTTAGAACAACAGAGGATGGGAAGGACCTGATTCGTAGCAGCAGAGGGGAAGGGTGAATACCTACTGGTGAAGCAGCATGTGGCAATTTAAGATGTTAATAATAATTTGTAGTTACTGAGAAAGACTGGTTACATATTAAGTGAGGAACAAAGATCCCAAATTCTGGTTTTGTGGTTTTGTGGGTTTGGTTTTTGGGATTTTTTGTTTTTTGCCTGCGTTGGGTCTTCATTGCTGCACGCGGGCTTTCTCTGGTTGCAGCAAGCAGGGGCTACTCTTCATCGTAGTGCGCAGGCTTCTCATTGTGGTGGCTTCTCTTGTTGCAGAGCACAGGCTCTAGGCAGGCAGGCTTCAGTATTTGTGGTGAACGGGCTCAGTAGTTGTGGCTTGCGGGTTCTAGAGCACAAGCGCAGTAGTTGTGGCCCACGGGCTTAGTTGCCCCACTGCATGTGGGATCTTCCCGGACCAGGGCTTGAACCCATGTCCCCTGCATTGGCAGGCAGATGCTTAACCACTGCACTGCCAGGGAAGTCCCCAAATTGTGATTTTTAAAATTTTTTGGTCTTTTCTGTTTTTTAATTTTTCTAATTAGTACGTACTACTCTAATTTTTTAGTGTATATTTTTACTTTTATTGAGGTATAGTTGATTTACAATATTAGTTTCAGGTGTTCTATATAGTGATTCAACATTTTTAGAGATATTACATTTAAAGTTACTATAAAATATTGGCTATATTCCCTGTGCTGTACAATATATTCTTCTAGCTTATTTTATACATAGTAGTTTGTACCTTTTGACCCCCTGACCTTCTCTTGCCCATTCCCCCAGTACTCTGTAATTTTAGAACTAGGAACCATTAATACACAACAGTGATGTTTAAAATAATTATTCTGCATTTCTGCAGATACATTTGCTGCAATTCCACGGAACCAAATATGCGGCTATTGACCCATCGATGGTCAGTGCTGAGGAGCTCGAGGTGCAGAAAGGCAACCTTGGCATCAGTCAGGAGGAGCAGTAGCCGTCAGAGTTGGCTGTTAGTGATGAGTGATCCAGGGTGTTCGTACAATCAGTGACATCAGTGCCCACCAGTTGGCCTCTCTCTTCGGTTCGTCAGGTTCACCGGTTATCACTGTGTTTGGAACTAGGACTGATTGTCATCTTCGTGACAGGCGGCAGCTCTTCTAAGCCAGTGTAACTATTCCCTCTTCAGTATTGTTTTTAGCTTTTGAACTTAAAGAAGTACTTTTGAAGATTCCCATTTTAAGAATTGTGAAAATTTTGCTACCGAAGTCCACCACTCTGTTGTTAAGTGAATGTTAATTTCTGAATTTGGGGATTCTGTGGATTTTTTTCCTTTCCTTTCTTCCTGTTATTTGCTGTAAATGCTGCACATCCACATTGTGTATCAGAAGGACATTGGTTATTTTTATGCTTTCTTGGTTATAACTTATCAGAGTGCCAAGGCTGTCACCCACTGTTTGCTCTCCTGCAAATGAACTACTTCTAATTTCCAGTTAAGCAAATTGTTTTCAGTTTTGGCTGTTGTCTTTCTACCCATTACAGTCTTTGGAATAAAAATTCAATTTGAGTGAGTGGCTTTTGTGATTATCATAGCTGCCAACTGGGCTACCTACACATAGGACTCTCTGAGAAGCAGACTGGTGTTTGCCAAGCCTGTGTGTCTTTAGGTTAAGTTACTTAGTCTCTCTAAAGTGCAGTTTGCTCATTGTTAGATTCCAGAAACAATCCTTTATTGAGCTGCTGCTATGTGCAAGGTACTTTTCACACCTGCTTTCTTTTCCCCCTCAGTGGAAGACTTTAAACACACATAAAGTAGAGAAAATAGTATAATGAACTACATTCCCATTACCCAGTTTCAAAAATTAGCAACTCATGGACTGTGTTGTATCGCCTCTTACCCAACCCTCACTTTTTCCACACATACTCCTATGACTGAATTATTTTAAGGCAATGTCTGATACCTTATGTCATCTGTACATTTCTATATGTACCTTCAAGAGATAAAATAATGCCATCATCACACTAAAAAATTCACCAATAATTCCTTCATACTAACATCCAGTCAATGTTCTTATTTGTGATTATCTCATAAATGTCTTTTTACAGTTGACTTGTTCTAATCAGCTTCCAAAGTTGACACTTTGGAAAGACCAGAACCTACCAAAAAGGTTTTCTACAACTAAAGATAATATAAAGAAGGAACCACAACAAGACGGGCAGGAGGGGTGGAGTCGCAATATAGCCAAGTCCCATACCCCAGGTGGGGGACCGACATTCGGGAGAATTGCAATTGCAGCGGTTCTCCCAAAAGAGGGTTCCAAGCCCCAAGTCAGGCTCCCCAGCCCAAGGGTCCTGCACTGGCAAGATGAGCACCCAGAGCATTTGGCTTTAAAAGGCAAGAGGGGCTTACTTTCAGGAGTACCAGAGGGCTGGCGGAAACAGAGACTTCAAAGTCAAAGGCAACACAGAAAATCTCACATGCGCCAGGACACAGGGCAGGAGCAGTGATTATATAGGAGCCTGGGTCACACCTACATGCTGCCCTTAGAGAATCTCCTGGAGAGGCAGGAGGCAACTGCAGCTCACCCTAGGGACATAGTCACTGGCAGCAGCCATCCTTGGGATCTCATTCTACCATGTGGACACTGGTGCTGGCAAGTCATTATGCAATCCTCCCTCCAGCTTATGAGCTCCAGCACCCAGCCTGGCCTGGCCCAACAGCCTATAGGCACTACTGCTGGGATACCTTAGGCCAAGCAACTAACTGGGTGGGGACACAGCTCCACCCACCATCAGATAGGCTGCCTTGAGACCCCATGAGCCCCCAGCCACCTCTGGACATGGCCTTGCCCACCATAGGGCCCAGCTCCACCCACCCATGGGCAGGCACCAGTGCCTGGGCCACAGTCCCACATTCCAAGGAGTCTGCTCTAGCCTCCAGACCAGTCTCACCCACCAGGGAGCAGACACCAACAGCAAGAAAACCACAGCTCCACAGCCGATAGACCCAGAAACTCCACCAACAAGTCAGATCCTGCACTAAAACCAGCTGAGCCTGGCCCCACCCACTAGCAGGCCAACACAAACTTCAGGATGCTCTGGACTTTGCACTCAAACATGTCAGGAATGGGCCTCTCCCACCAGCAACCTAACACCAGCTCAGGGACCCCTGGTCACTGGGACTAGATTCCAGGATCTGGCTCTGCCTACCCATAGGGTGGCACTAGCCCCAGGACCTGGGTTCCCCCACCAGTGGGTGGGCAAAAGTCCCAGAGTTTCCTGGACCTTGACTCTGCCCACCAGTGCCTAGCACTAGGCCCGGGCCTCCTGGGTTCCACAGTCAGCCACCATGTGACCTGGTCCCACCAACCAGCGGTTAGCACCCCACACACAAGGCAAGACCTGGCAGTCAACTGACCCGAGGGCCTAACAAGCCTACCAAACTACCCACACAGACTGCCACAACAGAGGGACCCATGCAGCCCTCATAGGGTGAATTCCTAGAGGACATACAGCTTGGGTACAAGAGGGGGATGCATTGCTGGGATGCATAGGACGTCTCCTACAAAAGGCCACTTCTCCAGGGTGGGGAAATGTAACCAACCTACCAGATACATAAAAACAAAAACAACAATTCGACAAAATGAGGCAACAGAGGAGTATTTTCCAAACGAAGGAACAAGATAAAACCCCAGAAGAAAAACTAAGCAAAGTGGAGATATGCAGTCTACTCAAGTAATAGTTCAGGGTAGTGATCATAAAAATGATCAAAGAACACAGGAAAACAGTGGATAAACAGTGAGAGAAGCTGAAAGTTTGAAACAAAGAGTTGGAAAATGTAAAGAACCAAACAGAGATGAAGAATACAATAACTGAAATGAAAAATATACTAGAAGGAACCAACAGTAGACTAAACGGGACAGAGGAATGATCAGTGAGCTGGAAGATGGAGAAGTGGAAATCACTGAAGCTGAACAGAAAAAATAATGAAAAGAAATGAGGACAATTTAAGAGACCTCTGGGACAACATCAAGTGTGGTAATATGGAGTTCCAAGAAGCAGGAAACAAAGAAAAGGGAGCTGAGAACAAACTTGAAGACATAATAGCTGAAAACTGGCCTAAAATGGGACAGGAAACAAACCTCCAATCCAGGAAGTACAGAGTCCCCACGGGATTAACCCAAGGAGAAACACACCAAGACACATTGTAATCAAAATGGCAGAAATTAGAGATGGAGAGAATATTAAAAGCAGCAAGGGAAAAACAACAAATGAAATACAAATAAAGTCCCATAAACTTATCAGCTGACTTTTCAGCAGAAACTCTGTAGGCCAGTAGGGAATGGCACAATATACTTAAACTGATGAAAGGGAAAAGCCTACAACAACCAAGAATGCCAAGCAGTCTGTCATTCAGATTTCATGGAGAGATCAAAAGCCTTACAGACAAGCCAAAGCAAATAAAGTTCAGCACCAACAAACAAATGTTAAAGGAACTTCTCTAAGCAAAAAAGAAAAGGCCACAACAGGAAACCCGAAAATCATGAAAGGAAAAATCTCATTGGTAAAGGCAAACAGTAAAGGCAGGAAATCACCCACACACAAAGCAAGTAGGAAGGTTAAAACACAAAAGTAGTAAACTCTACATCCACAGTAAGCAGTAAAGAGATACACAAAACAATTAGATGTAAAGCATAATATCAAAAACAGTAAACATGAGGGGAGGAGAGTACAAATGCAGGGTTGTTAAAAGGCATTGGAAATTAAGAGATCAGCAACTTAAAACAATCATATATATATATTAATCACTATATAAAAACCTCATGGGGGGCTTCCCTGGTGGCGCAGTGGTTGAAAGTCCGCCTGCCGATGCAGGGGAAATGGGTTTGTGCTCCGGTCAGGGAAGATCCCACGGGCTGCAGGGCAGCTGGGCACGTGAGCCATGGCCATTGAGCCTGCGCGTCCAGAGCCTGTGCTCCACAACGGGAGAGGCCACAACAGTGAGAGGTCCACATATCGCAAAAAAATAAATAAATAAAACTCATGGGGGACTTCCCTGCTGGTCCAGTGGCTAAGACTCTGTGCTCCCAATGCAGGGAGCCCAGGTTCGATCCCTGGTCAGGGCATTAGATCCCATATGCATGCTGCAATGAAGATCCCACATGCCGCAACTAAGACATGGCACAGCCTAAATAAATATTAAGAAAAACAAAACCTCATGGTAATCACAGACAAGATCTGTAATAGACACACACACTCAAAAACAAAAAGGAATCCAAACATAACACTAAAGATAGTCATCAAATCACAAGAGAACAAAAGAAGAAAGGAACAAAAAAGACCTATAAAACTAATTAACAGGGCTTCCCTGGTGGCGCAGTGGTTGAGAGTCCGCCTGCCGATGCAGGGGACACGGGTTCGTGCCCCTATCCCGGAAGATCCCACATGCCGCGCAGCGGCTGGGCCCGCGAGCCATGGCCGTGGAGCCTGTGTGTCCGGAGCCTGTGCTCCGCAACGGGAGAGGCCACAGCAGTGAGAGGCCCGCGTACAGCAAAAAAAAAAAAAAAAAAAAAAAAAAAAAAAAAAAACTAATTAACAAAACGGCAATAAGAACATACATATCCGTAACTGCTTTAAATGTAAATGGACTAAATGCTCCAATCAAAAGACAGAGTAGCTGAATGAATAAAAAAACAAGACCCACATATATGCTGGCTACAAGAGACTCACTTGAGATATAAAGACACAGACAAACTGAAAGTGAGGGGATGGAAAAAGGGGATGAAAAAATTTCCATTCCGTGCAAATGGAAAGCAAAAGACAGCCAAGGTAGCAATACTCATATCGGACAAAACAGACCTTAAAATAAAGACTGTTACAAGAGATAAAGGAGGACATTACATAATGAACAAGGGATCAATCCAAGAAAAAGATATACCAGTTGTAAATATATATGCACCCAACATAGGGGCACCTAAATACATAGAGCAAACATTAATGGACATAAAGGCAGAAATTGATAGTAACAATAATAATAGGGGACCTTACCACACTTACATCAATGGACAGAACATCCAGAGAATCAATAAGGAAACACTGGCCTTAAATGACATATTAGACCTAGTGAACTTGATAGATATATATAGAACATCCCATAAAAAGCAGTAGAATACAGATTCAAGTGCTCATGGAATGTTCTCCAGGATAGATCACATGTTAGGCCAGAAAACAATCCTTGGTAAATTTAAGAAAATTGAAATCATATCAAGCATCTTTTCCAACCACAATGCTATGAAACTAGAAATCAACTACAGGGGGAAAAAACCTGCAAAAAACACAAGCAGGTGGAGGCTAAACAATATGCTACTAAACAAGCACTGAATAAGTCAAAGAGGAAATAAAAAATACCTAGAGACAAATGAAAATGGAAACACAATGATCCAAAAATCTATGGGATGCAGCAAAGCAGTTGTAAGAGGGAAGTTTATAGCAATACAAGCTTACCTCAGGAAACAAGAAAAATCTCAAACAACCTGACCTTACACGTAAAGGAACTAGAAAAAGAACAACAAACAAAACCCCAAGTCAATAGAAGGAAAGAAATTGTAAATCAGAGCAGAAATAAATGAAATAGAGATTTTTAAAAAATCAATGAAACTAAGAGCTAGTTCTTTGAAAGGATAAAATTGATAAACTTTTAGCCACACTCATCAAGAAAAAAGGGAAATGAAAAAGGAGAAGTTACAGCCAACACCACAGAAATACAAAGGATCATAAGAGACTAATACAAACAAGTATATGCTAATAAAATGAACAACCCAGAAGAAATGGACAAATTCCTAGAAACATACAACTTCCCAAGACTGAACCAGGAATAAATAGAAAATAGGAACAGATCAATTACCCATAATGAAACTTAATCAGAAACTTTAAAAAATCCCAACAACAACAAAAAAGTCCAGGACCATGTGGCTTCACTGGAGAATTCTACCAAACATTTCTACAAGAGTTAACACCTATCCTTCTGAAACTATTCCAAAAAAACTGCAGAAGAAGGAATACTCCCAAACTCATTCTATGAGGCCAGCATCACCCGGATACCAAAACCAGACAAAGATACCACAAAAAAAGAAAATTGCAGACCAGTATCACTGATGAATATAAATGCAAAAACCCTCAACAAAATATTAGCAAACCAAATCCAACGATACATTAAAAGAGTCATATAATATAATCAAGTGGGATTTATCCCATGGATGCAAATATTTTTCAATATTTACAATCAATCAATGTGATACACCACATTAACAAACTGAAGAATAAAAACCATATGATCATCTCAATAGATTCAGGAAAAGCTTTTGATAAAAACTCAATATCCTGGCTTCACTGGTGGCGCAGTGGTTGAGAGTCTGCCTGACGATGCAGGGGATGCGGGTTTGTGCCCCGGTCCGGGAGGATCCCATATGCTGCGGAGCGGCTGGGCTCGTGAGCCATAGCCACTGAGCCTGAGCATCCGGAGCCTGTGCTCTGCAATGAGACAGGCCACAGCAGTGAGAGGCCCGCATTCCGCAAAAAAAAAAAAAAACAAAAACCTCAATACCCATTTATGAGAAAAAAAAAACTCTCCAAAAAGTGCTCATAGAGGGAAGCATAGCTCAACATAATAAAGGCCATATATGACAAGCCCACTACTAACATCATGCTCAACAGTAAAAAGCTGAAAGCATTTCCCCTAAGATCAGGAACAAGACAAGCATGCCCACTCTTGCCATTTTTATTCAACATGGTATTGGAAGTCCTAGCCACAACAATCAGACAAGAAAAGAAAAGTAATCCAAATTGCAAAGGAAGAAGTAAAACTGTCATTGTTTGGATGAAACATGATTCTATACATAGAAAATGCTAAAGACACCACCAGAAAACTAACAGGGCTCATCAATTAATTCACTAAAGTTGCAGGGTACAAAATTAATATACAGAAATCTGCTGCATTTCTAAACACTAAGAACGAACTTTTAGAGAAATTAAGGAAACAATCCATTTACTGTCACATCAAAAAGAGTAAAATAGGCATAAACCTACCTAAGGAGGTAAAAGACCTGTACTCAGAAAACTATCTATAAGACGCTGATGAAAGAAGTTGAAGATGACACAGACAGATGGAAAGATAGACCACATTCATGGATTGGAAGAATTACTACTGTGAAAATGACCATAGTACCCAGGTGATCTACAGATTCAATGCAAACCCCATCAAAATACCATGGGCATTTTTCACAGAACTAAAACAAACACTTTTTTTTTTTTTTTTCGGTACACAGGCCTCTCACCGTTGTGGCCTCTCCCGTCGCGGAGCACAGGCTCCGGACGCGCAGGCCCAGCGGCCATGGCTCACGGGCCCAGCCGCTCCACGGCATGTGGGATCCTCCCGGACGGGGCACGAACCCGCGTCCCCTGCATCGGCAGGCGGACTCTCAACCACTGCGCCACCAGGGAAGCCCTAAAACCAACACTTTTAAAATTTGTACGGAAACACAAAAGACCACAAAAAGCCAAAACAATCTTGAGAAAGAAGATCAGAGCTGGAGGAATCATGCTCTGTGACTTCAAATTATACTACAAAGATACAGTAATAAAAACAATAAGGTACTGGCACAAAAACAGACACATAGATCAATGGAACAGAACAGAAAGCCCAGAAATAAACCACACACCTATGGTCAATTAATCTATGCAAAAGGAGATAAGAATATACAATGGAAAAAAAGTCTCTTCAATAAATGGTCCTGGAACAAATGCGGCTTAATGAAACTTAAAAGCTTTTACACAGCAAAGGAAACTATAAACAAGATGAAAAGACAACCCTCAGAATGCGAGAAAATATTTGCAAACAAATCAACGGACAAAGGATTAATCTCTAAAATATATAAATAGCTCATGCAGCTCAATAAAAAAAAAACCCAATCAAAAAATGGGCAGAAGACCTAAATAGGCATTTCTCCAAAGAAGACATACAGATGGCCAAGAGGTACTTGAAAAGCTCCTCAACATCACTAATTATTAGAGAAATGCAAATCAAACTACAGTGAGGTATCGCCTCACACCAGTTAGGATGGGCATCACCAGAAATTCTACAAACGACACCGCGGAGCAACTAAGCCCATGCGTCACAACTAAGCATGCACTCTAAAGTCCACGAGCCACAACTACTGAGCCCGTATGCCACAACGACTGAGGCCCTCGTGACTACATCCCGTGCTCTGCACCAAGAGAAGCCAACGCAATGAGAAGCCCGTACGCCACAATGCAGAGCAGCCCACACTCGCTGCAACTAGGGAAAGCCCACGTGCAGCAAGAAAGACCCAATGCAGCCAAAAATAAATAAACTAATAATTAAACAAAGAATATCTATGATTTACATGGATAACAGAGTCACAGGTTCTGGTAATATTATTGTGGTTTGCTGCCTACATTCATAATGGAAGGTAATGCTAATTTTCAGTATGACCAGTATACATTTTTTTTCCCACTCAACTTCATGGACCTGCTGCATTACACCATGGGCTCGAGTTCAAGAAATCCTTTTCTAACGAAGCCTTCTCCTGCCAGCACCAGATCGGATGAACCACTCTGGGCCCCAGCCACACTCTGTTGAAAATGCTGGCTTAGCACCTTTCACACAGCCTGCCTTGTTAACGTCTCTAAATCACTGAGGGACTGCAGTCTTCTTCCTTTATTTATCTTCACTATGTTGGACAGGTATGCCCCTCGGATGCACTTAGCAAATCCCCGTCAGCAGTCTGTGATGCACACAGGCGAACAAAACTCTCAAAATCAGCCTGGAGCTAGTGAGTAGGTAATGCAAAGACACTGACCAGGAGCTTCTGCCTTCCCTTACCTGTTTTTCCCTTAGATCCAAGCCCCAGGGCAAATTCAGAAAAACAGATACACCCTCTTGGGATGTCCACTCTAAGATGCTCCCTGGACTGTGGCACTTCAGGAGCTCAGGTGTCCACCTTTCCTCTACTCACCTGTCCTGGACCTTTGCACAGCCTGCTCTGCCAGGCACCTGTCTCACACCATGTGTGCCCTGCCCTGCACTAGGATCGCTCTCTCTGAAGCAAGTGTGGAAGACTGGGTCACCTGCTGACCTCCTATATCGACAATAAAGGGCACAGGAAAGCAGAGGCCAGATCTGTAACAAGTGCTCCACAACAATGCCTTTCAAACTCAACTCTTCAGGATCCTCCAGGACTGCGTTTGGCAAACTTTAGAGTTTTTAAAAATCACCACAAGAGATTGCTAAAGCAGACTGCTGGATGCCACCTCCAAAGATTCTGATGCAACAGCTCTGCAGTGGAGCCCAGGAATCTGTATTTCTATCAAGTTTCCAGGTGATGCTGATACAGCAGCCCCAGGGACCACCCTTTAAGCAGCAGGTGCTAAGATACTCTTTGCTGATTTCCAAGGTTTCCAGGGCCTTCTGGTTTGTACAGAATTTCCTTCTGGTTCCTCCTCATGTCCCTGACCTCCAAGAGTTAGGGCTGCCTCAAGATTCAGTCCAGAAAGTTCTTCTCTATCTCGACTCACCAGTCTCTTGGTGAACACATTCAACTTCATGACTTCAAAGTGCATCCATATGCTGACGACTCAATGCCAACTTGATGGCTCCAGTTGGCTGTCTAAAAGGTGTCTCAAACATGCCCCAAAACAAACTCCATATTTGCCTCTAGAGGTCCCTCTACCCTTTCAATTGAGCAGGCTATATATTCTGGAGCAATCCTTGATTTCTCTGTTTTTTTTTTTTTTTTTTTTTTTTTTTTTCTTTTTGCGGTATGTGGGCCTCTCACTGCTGTGGCCTCTCCCGTTGCGGAGCACAGGCTCCGGACGCGCAGGCCCAGCGGCCATGGCTCACGGGCCCAGCCGCTCCGCGGCATGTGGGATCCTCCCAGACCGGGGCACGAACCCATATCCCCTGCATCGGCAGGCGGACTCTCAACCACTGCGCCACCAGGGAGGCCCCGATTTCTCTGTTTTTCATACTCCACATACAATCAGCAGCAAGAACCTTCAAATTACAGCCAGACTCAGACCAATTCTTCTTGTTGTCTCCATCCAAACCATCATCTTCTCTGCCTGAAATACTCAGTAGCCTCCTAACTGGTCTCTCTGATTCTATTCCAGTCCCACCTGCAAGTCTATTTCCTACAAAGCAGCCAGAGTGGTCTCACTATTTTTTTTTACTTAAAAAATACTTGATTGGGGCTTCTCTGGTGGCGCAGTGGTTGAGAGTCTGCCTGCCAGTGCAGGAGACATGGTTCAAGCTCTGGTCTGGGAGGATCCCACATGCCGCGGAGCAACTGCGCCTGTGAGCCACAAGTACTGAGCCTGTGCGTCTGGAGCCTGTGCTCCACGACAAGAGAGGCTGCGTTAGTGAGAGGCCCGCGCACTGCGATGAAGAGTGGCCCCTGCTCACCGCAACTAGAGAAAGCCCTCCCACAGAAACGAAGATCCAACACAGCCAAAAATTAATTAATTAATTAATTAGTTAAATTTAAAAAAAAACTTGATTGTTAAAAAGTGTTAGCCATCATAAAAAAAGAAAAGAAAAGAAAATCTATAAACGACAAATGCTGGAGAGGGTACGGAGAAAAGACAACCCTCTTGCACTGTTGGTGGGAATGAAAGTTGATACAGCCACTATGGAGAACAGTATGGAGGTTCCTTAAAAAACTAAAAATAGAATTACCATATGACCCAGCAATCCCACTACTGGGCACAGACCCTGAGAAAACCATAATTCAAAAAGACACATGCACCCCAATGTTCATTGCAGCACTATTTACAATAGCCAGGTCATGGAAGCAACCTAAATGCCCATCAACAGACAAATGGATAAAGAAATGTGGTACATATATACAATGGAATATTACTCAGCCATGAAAAGGAACAAAATTGGGTCATTTGTAGAGACGTGGATAGAGCTAGAGATTGTTATACAGAGTGAAGTAAGTCAGAAAGAGAAAAACAAATATCGTATATTAAGGCATATATGTGGAATCTAGAAAAACGGTACAGATGAACTGGTTTGCAAGGCAGAAATAGACACAGATGTAGAGAACAAATGTATGGACACCAAGGGGGTAAAGCCGGGGGGTGGTGGGATGAATTGGGAGATTGGGATTGACATATATCACGAATATGTATAAAATAGATAACTAATAAGAACCTGCTGTATAAAAAAATAAAATAAAATGCAAAAAAAAAAAAAAAGAACAGGGCAACGTGAAATAATAAAAATAAATGGCCCTGGGAAAACCAGGCAGCTTCATGTAAAAGAATAAAATTAGGACACTGTCTAACACCATATACAAAAATACACTCAAAATGGATTAAAGACCTAAATGTAAGGCGGGAGGCTATAAAACTCCTAGAAAAAAACATAGGCAGAACACTCTTTGACTTAAATCGTAGCAATATTTTTTGGGGTCTGTCCCCATAAGCAAAGGACAAAAAAAGCAAAGACAAAACAAACGGGACTTAAATAAACTTAACAGCTTTTGCACAGCAAAGGAAACCATCGACAAAATAAAAACACAGCCTACTTAGTGGGAGAAAATATTTTCAAACCATGCAACTCATAAGGGCTTAATATCCAAACTATTTATACAGCTCAGACAGCCCAACATCAAAAAATAAACAACCAGATTGAAAAATGGCCAGAAGACCTGAATAGACATTTTTCCAAAGAGGACATGCAGATGGCCAACAGACACAGGAAAAGATGTTCAAGATGATTAATTATCCGAGAAATGCACATCAAAACCACAATGATGTATCACATTTCACTCCTGTTAGGATGGCTATCATCAAAAAGAACACAAATAACAAATGTTGGTGAGGATGTGGAAAAAAGGGAACCCTAATACACTGTTGGGGGGAATGTAAATTGGTGCAGCCACTGTAGGAAACAACATTGAAGGTTCTCAAAAAACTAAAAATAGAACTACCATATGATCCAGCAATTTCACTACTGGGTATCTACCTGAAAAAACAAAAACATTAATTCGAAAAGATACATACACACCATGTTCATAGCAGCATTATTTACAATTGCTAAGATATGGAAGCAACCTAAATGTCCATCAACAGATAAATGGATAAAGAAAATATACACACAGTGGAACACCACTCAGCCATGAAAAAAAGAAGGAATTTTGCCATTTGCAGCAACATGGATGGACCTGCAGGGTATTATGCTTAGTGAAATGAGTCAAAGAAATAAAAATACTGTACGATATCACTTACATTTGGAGACTAAAAAATAAAACCACCTACTGAATATAACATAAAGGAAAGAGACTCACGGATAAAGAGAACAAACTAGTGGTTACCAGTGGGAAGGGGAAGGGGCAAGACAGGGGTAGGGGATTAACAGGTACAAACTACTATATATAAAAATAAATAAGTTACAAGAATATACTATACAGCACAGGCAATATAGCCAATATGTTATAATAAGTATAAATGGAGTATAACTTTTAAAAATTGTGAATTATATGTACACCTAAAAGTTATATAATATTCTACATCAACGATACTTCAATTAAAAAAAGTTACCTCAGTTCTGTGCTGTCAGTCCCTCCACCTCCCTCCTCAGAGACAGAAGGGAGGATCAAGATGGCGGGTTATTGGGTCAAATGACCCAATTTCGTTCCTTTTCATGGCTGAGTAATATTCCATTGTATATAGGTACCACATCTTCTTTATCCATTTGTCTGTCGATGGGCATTTAGGTTGCTTCCATGACCTGGCTATTGTAAATAGTGCTGCAAACACATCAAAAATACATCTACATGTGGAACAATTCTTGTGGAAAACCAACTGGAAACTGGCAGAAGAACTCCTATATAACCAAACCTGCAAGAAAGATTTCCATGTAACTGGGAAAGACAAGTAAAAAAGCCATTGGATTGGGACCTGCACTCTTGGATTGGAACCCTCGCCCTGGAGAGCAAGCAAGTTGAGCCACAACCTGGGTATCCCAGTCCTGGGGGTCTTGCATGGAGGACACAAGCCCACTTGCCTGCTGGGAAATCCACTGGGACAGACAGGAGGGCTGGAGAAGCCTGGACTCCGCTCACGAGGAGTATGCTCATGCTGGCTCACTAACCATCAGGGCAGAGAGAGCCTTGCACTGGCTGCTGCCACCTCACCACACGTCCCAGTCCAAAGGGGTCAACGCCTCAGCTCTGCCCACTCCACACCACAGCTTAGTGCTGGATCTTGTAGACATGACCTGAGAGAAGTCTGCCACAGAGGCAGCCCAGAGCTCTGGTGGGCAGTGCAGCCACCTCAGTTCTGCAGCCACACATCACAACCCCCAGCCTCAGCCTGCTCCACAGCATCGCCTTGCAGTAGATCTGAGACAAACACAACTGAGAAAGGGACATGACCTTGGGCGGCTTCTGAGCAGAACTGTGGATGCATACACAGGGAGCACAGAGGTCCCCTGTGACTGCGTGGGCCTCACTTGCTCCAGCAACTACCTCATTTGCAGCAGGGCACGTGCCCAAAGGCAACAGAGCCTGACTGAACCCAACCCTCAGGGCTTCTACTTCAACAACTGAGGAGCAGACCCCACCCCCGACAGAGCTGTGACGGCCGTGGAGCAGAGGGGAAGTCCTGCCTCACACCCCGCACAGGCTTTAGATGCTCAACACCAACCACACACCCCTATCAAGGGGATAATGGCCAGCACTTCCTGAGGGAAGATGTGGCTGTCATCCATACCGAACCAGCCCTCGCACCAGAAACACTGGACACACATGGTCTACACACGGACACTCCCACAAAAAAATGCCTCTTCAACACCACAGTAGATAACTGTTTCTCCTAAATTCATACAGACAGAGAACGTTAAGTCAAATGAAAGGGCAGAGGAATTACTCCCAATTAAAAGAGCAAGAGATCCTCTGAAAGAATAATGAAACAGAGCTCACCAGTCAACTAGACACTGAGTTCAAAAAGGTGGTAATAAAAATGCTAACTGAATTAAGAAAGATTATCAATAGAAACACAGATCACTGTAACAAGGAACTAGAAGCTACAAAGATGAACCAATCAAAAATAGACAATTCAGGGACTTCCTTGGTGGTGCAGTGGTTAAGAATCCACCTGCCAATGCAGGGGACACAGGTTCAAGCCCTGGTCCGGGAGGATCATACATGTCACAGAACAACTAAGTCCATGTGCCACAACTCCTGAGCCTGTGCTCTAGAGCCTGTGTGCCACAATTACGGAAGCCCATGCACCTAGAGCCCATAATCCGCAACAAAAGATGCCACTGCAATGAGAAGCCTGTGCACCGCAAAGAAGAGTAGCCCCTTCCCACCACAACTAGAGATGGCCCACATGCAGCAACGAAGACCCAACGCAGCCAATAAATAAATAAATAAAAATTTAAAAAACAGACAATTGCTGATATGAAAAACAATGTTGAAGCAATCAATAGTCAACTAATTGACACAGAAGAATGTATAAGTGATTTGGAAGACAGAATAATGGAAATCACCCAATCAGAAGAGCAGACAGAAAGACAAATGAAAAAAAAATGAAAGTGACATACAAGACCTATATAATATAAAACATGCCAACCTACACATAATAGGGTTTCCAGAAGGAGAAGAGAGAGAAGGGGACCAAAAATGCATTTGAAGAAATTAAGGCTGGAAACTTCCCAAACATAAAGAAGGAAACAGATATCCAGGTACAGGAAGCACAGAGGCTCCCAAATAAGATAAACCCAAACAGACCCAGACCAAAACATATTACAATTAAAATAGCAAAATTTAAAGAGCAGATTCTAAAGGCAGCAAGAGAAAAACAAAGAGTCAGTTAAAGGGACCCCCACACACACACATAAGGCTATCAGTTGATTTCCCTGCACAAAGTTTGCAGGCCAGAAGCGGGTAGCATGAATGTAGTCAAAGTACTGAAAGGGAAAAACTTGCAACCTAGGATACTCTACCCAGCAAGAGTATCATTTAGAATAGAAGGAGAGAGAAAGAATTTCTCAGACAAGCAAAAACTAAAAGAACTCAGCAATAGTAACCCTACCCTAAAAGAAATATTGAAGGGTCTTCTCTAATAGAGGAAAGGCAAAAATCTATAGGAAAGGGAAAATCATAATAGGAAAGGCAAATATGGAAAAAGATTGAAGATCACTTAAATAAGCCAGTACATAGATTAAAAAACAATTTCAAAAATTGTAAAAGTGACTTTAGGGCTTCCCTGGTGGCGCAGTGGTTGGGAATCCACCTGCCAATGAAGGGGACGCGGGTTCAAGCCCGGGTCCAGGAGGATCCCACATGCCGCGGAGCGGCTGAGCCTATGCGCCACAACTACTGAGCCTGCGCTCTAGAGTCCACGAGCCACAACTGCTGAGCCTGCGTGCCACAACTACTGAAGCCCACGTCCCTAGAGCCCGTGCTCCACAACGAGAGGCCACCACAATGAGAAGCCCACATACTGCAGCAAAGGGTGGCCCCTGCTCGCCACAACTAGAGAGAGTCCCACGCAGCAGCGAAGACCCAACACAGCCAAAAATAAATAAATTAATTTTTTTAAAGTGACTTTAACTATCAATACAATAAACAAGAAAAGGATAAGCATGAAGATGTAAAATAGGACATCAAAATCACAAAATGTGCGTAAGGAGAGTATAAAAATGTAGATCTTGGGCTTCCCTGGTGGCGCAGTGGTTGAGAGTCCACCTGCCGATGCAGGGGGCGCGGGTTTGTGCCCCGGTCCGGGAAAATCCCACATGCCGCGGAGCGGCTGGGCCCGTGAGCTATGGCTGCTGGGCCTGCGCATCCGGAGCCTGTGCTCCGCAACGGGAGAGGCCACAACAATGAGAGGCCTGCGTACCACAAAAAAAAAAAAAAAGAAAACCATCAAACCACAAAAGGAAAAACAAACAAAAAGAAATGAACAAAGAAGAGCTACAAAAACAACTGGAAAACAAGGATTAAAATTCCCCACAAACAAAAGTCTAGAACTGGACAGCTTCACTGGTGAATACTACCAAACATATAAAGAATTTATACCTATCCTTCTCAAACTATTCCAGAAAACTGAAAAGGAGGGAACACTCCGAAATTCATTCTATGAGGCCACCATCACCCTGATATCAAAACCAGACAAAGATATTACAAAAAATGAAAATTACAGGCCAATGTCTTTCATGAATGTGAAAATACTCAACAAAATATTGGCAAACTGAATCCAACAATACATAAAAGGGATCATATATCATGATCAAGTTGGATTCACAACAGGGTTGTGAGGATGGCTCAACATATGCAGATCAATCAATGTGATGCACCACATCAACAAAAGAAAACACAAAAACCATGATCATCTCAATAGATGCAGAAAAAGCATTTGACAAATTCAACATCCATTCATGACAAAAACTCTCATCAAAGTGGGTATAGAGGGCTTCCCTGGTGGCACAGTGGTTGAGAGTCCGCCTGCCGATGCAGGGGACACGGGTTCGTGCGCTGGTCTGGGAAGATGCCACATGCCGCGCAGAGCGGCTAGACCCGTAAGCCATGGCCGCTGAGCCTGCGCATCTGGAGCCTGTGCTCCGCAACGGGAGAGGCCACAACAGTGAGAGGCCCGCGTACCGCAAAAAAAAAAAAAAAAAAAAAAAGTGGGTATAGAGAGAACATATCTCAACATAATAAAGGCCATTTACAACAAACCCACAGCCAACATAATACTCAATGGTGAAAAGCTGAAAGTCTTCCCACTAAATTCAGGAACAAGGCAAGGATACCCACTCTCACCACTGTTATTCAACATAGTATTGAAAGTTCTAGCCACACCAATCAGACAAGAAAAAGAAATAAAATGTATCCAAATTGGAAGGGAAGAGGTAAAGCTGTCACTATTTGCAGATGACAAGATACTCTATATAGAGAACCTCAAAGTCTCCACACAAAGACTACTAGAACTAATAAATGAATTCAGCAAGGTAGCAGGATAGTAGATTAATATACAGAATTTTATTGCATTTCTTTATATGAACAATGAAATATCAGAAAGTTAAAAAAAATCCCATTTAAAATCATGTAAAAAAATACCTGAGTATAAACTTAACCAAGGAGCTGAAAGACCTATATGCTGAAAACTACAAGATACTGATAAAGGAAACTGAAGATGATTCAAAGCAATGGAAAGATATTCCGTGTTCTTGGATTGGAAGAATTAATATTGTTAAAATGGCCATACTACCCAAGGCAATCTACAGATTTAATGTGATCCCTATCAAATTACCCATGACATTTTTCACAGAACTAGAACGAATAATCCTAAAATTTATATGGAACGAAAAAAGACCCAGAACTGCCAAAGCAATCCTGAGGAAAAAGAAAAAAGCCAGACGTATAACCCTTCCAGGCTTCAGACTATACTATAAAGCTACAGTTAACAAAACAGCCTGGTATTGGCAGAAAAACAGACATATAGATCAATGGAACAGAATAGAGAGCCTAGAAATAAACCCACACACCCATGGTAAATTAATTTATGCAAAGGAGGCAAGAATATACAATGGAGAAAAGATGGTCTCTTCAACAAGTGGTGTTGGGAAAGCTGGACGGCTACATGTTTATCAACTGAAATTAGAACACTCCCTCACACCATACAAAAAATAAACTCAAAATGGTATAAAGACCTAAATGTAAGACATGACAGCACAGAACTCCTAGAAGAGAACATGGGTGAAATACACTTTGAAGTAAATCGTAGCAATATTTTATTACATCAGCCTCTCAAGGCAAAAGAAATAACAGCAAAAATAAACAAATGGGACCTAATCAAACTTAAAAGCTTTTGCAAAGCAAAGGAAATGATCGAGAGGAACCAAGATGGCAGAGTAGAAGGACATGCTCTCACTCCCTCTTGCGAGAACACCAGAATCACAACTAGCTGCTGGACAATCATCGACAGGAAGACACTGGAACTCACCAAAAAAGATACCCCACATCCAAAGACAAAGAAGAAGCCACAGTGAGAGGGTAGGAGGGGTGCAATCACAGTTAAATCAAATCCCATAACTGCTGAGTGGGTGGCTCACAGACTGGAGAGCACTTATACCACAGAAGTACACCCACTGGAGTGAAGGTTCTGAGCCCCACATCAGGCTTCCCAACCTGGGGGTCTGGCAATGGGAGGAGGAATTCCTAGAGAATCAGACTTTGAAGCCTAGTGGGAATTGATTGCAGGACTTCGACGGGACTGGGGGAAACAGAGACTCCACTCTTAGAGGGCACACACAAAGTAGTGTACACATCGGGACCCAGGGGAAGGAGTAGTGACCCCATAGGAGACTAATCCAGACCTACCTGCTAGTGTTGGAGGGTCTCCTGCAGAGGCGGGGGGTGGCTGTGTGGCTGTGGCTCACTGTGGGGACAAGGACACTGGCAGCAGAAGTTCTGGGAAGTACTCCTTGGCGTGAGCCCTCCCAGAGTCTCTCATTAGCCCCACCAAAGAGCCCAGGTAGGCTCCAGTGTTGGGTTGCCTCAGCCAAAACAACCAACAGGGAGGGAACCCAGCCCCACCCATCAACAGTCAAACGGATTAAAGTTTTACTGAGCTCTGTCCACCAGAGCAACAGTCAGCTCTACCCACCACCAGTCCCTCCCATCAGGAAACTTACACAGCCTCTCAGATAGCCTCATCCACCAGAGGGCAGACAGCAGAAACAAGAAGAACTACAATCCTGCAGCCTGTGGAACAAAAACCACATTCGCAGAAAGATAGACAAGATGAAAAGGCAGAGGGCTATGTACCAGATGAAGGAACAAGATAAAACCCCAGAAAAACAACTAAATGAAGTGGAGATAGGCAACCTTCCAGAAAAAGAATTCAGAATAATGATAGTGAAGATGATCCAGGACCTTGGAAAAAGAATGGAGGCAAAGATCAAGAAGATGCAAGAAATGTTTAACAAAGACTTAGAAGAATTAAAGAAAAAACAGAGATGAAAAATACAATAACTGAAATGAAACCTACACTAGAAGGAACCAACAGCAGAATAACTGAGGCAGAAGAACGGATAAGTGACCTGGAAGACAGAGGGTGGAATTCACTGCTGCAGAACAGAATAAAGAAAAAAGAATGAAAAGAAATGAAGACACCCTAAGAGACCTCTGGGACAACATTAAATGCAACAACATTCACGTTATAGGGGTCCCAGAGGAGAAGAGAGAGAAAAAGGACCTGAGAAAATATTTGAAGAGATTATAGTCGAAAACTTCCCTAACATGGGAAAGGAAATAGCCACCCAAGTCCAGGAATTGCAGAGAGTCCCATACAGGATAAACCCAAGGAGAAACATGCCGAGACACATAGTAACCAAATTGGCAAAAATTAAAGACAAAGAAAAATTATTGAAAGCAGCAAGGGAAAAATGAAAAATAACATACAAGGGAACTCTAATAAGGTTAACAGCTGATTTCTCAGCAGAAACTCTACAAGCCAGAAGAGAGTGGCATGATATACTTAAAATGATGAAAGGGAAGAACTTAAACCAAAATTACTCTAGCCAGCAAGGATCTCATTCAGATTCGATGGAGAAATCAAAAGCTTTACAGACAAGCAAAAGCTAAGAGATTTCAGCACCACCAAACCAGCTCTACCACAAATGCTAAAGGAACTTCTCTAAGTGGGAAACACAAGAGAAGAAAAGGGCCTACAAAAACAAACCCAAAACAATTAAGAAAATGGTACTAGGAACATACCTATCAATAATTATCTTAAACGTGAATGGATTAAATGCTCCAACCAAAAGACACAGGCTTGCTGAATGGATACAAAAACAAGACCCATATATATGCTGTCTACAAGAGACCTACTTCAGACCTAGGGACACATACAGACTGAAAGTGAGGGGATAGAAAAAGATATTCCATGCAAATGGAAATCAAAAGAAAGCTGGAGTAGCTATACTCATATCAGATAAAATAGACTTTAAAATAAAGAATGTTACAAGAGACAAGGAAGGACACTACATAATGATCAAGGGATCAATCCAAGAAGAAGATATAACAATTAAAAATATATATGTACCCAACATAGGAACACCTCGATACATACTGCAACTGCTAACAGTTATAAAAGAGGAAATCGACAGTAACACAATAATAGTGGGGGACTTTAACACCTCACTTACACCAATGGACAGATCATCCAAAATGAAAATAAGAGAAGTTTTAAATGACACAATAGACCAGATAGACTTAATTAATATTTATAGGACATTCCATCCCAAAACAGCAGATTACACTTTCTTCTCAAGTGTGCAAGGAACATTCTCTAGGATGGATCACATCTTGGGTCACAAATCAAGCCTAAGTAAATTTAAGAAAATTGAAATCATATCAAGCATCTTTTCTGACCACAACACTATGAGATTAGAAATGAATTACAGAGAAAAAAATGTAAAAAACACAAACACATGGAGGCTAAACAATACGTTACTAAACAACCAAGAGATCACTGAAGAAATCAAAGAGGAAATCAAAAACTACCTAGGGACAAATGACAATGAAAACACGACGATCCAAAACCTATGGGATGCAGCAAAAGCAGTTCTAAGAGGGAAGTTTATAGCTATACAAGCCTACCTGAAGAAACAAGAAAAATCTCAAGTAAACAATCTAACTTTACACCTAAATGGGCTAGAGAAAGAAGAACAAACAAAACCCAAAGTTAGCAGAAGGAAAGAGATCATAAAGATCAGAGCAGAAATAAATAAAATAGAAACAAAGAAAACAACAGCAAATATCAATAAAACTAAAAGCTGGTTCTTTGAGAAGATAAACAAAATTGATAATCCATTAGCCAGACTCATCAAGAGGGAGAGGACTCAAATCAATAAAATTAGAAATGAAAATGGAAAAGTTACAACAGACACCACAGAAATACAAAGCATCCTAAGAGACTACTACAAGCAACTCTATGCCAATAAAATGGACAACCTGGAAGAAATGGACAAATTCTTAGAAAGGTATAACCTTCCAACGCTGAACCAGGAAGAAACAGAAAATATGAACAGACGAATCACAAGTAATGAAATTGAAACTGTGATTAAAAATCTTCCAACAAACAAAAGTCCAGGACCAGATGGCTTCACAGGTGATTTCTATCAAACATTCAGAGAAGAGCTAACACCCATCCTTCTCAAACTTTTCCAAAATATTGCAGAGGAAGGAACACTCCCAAACTCATTCTATGAGGCCACCATCACCCTGGTACCAAAACCAGACAAAGATACTACAAAAAAAGAAAATTACAGACCAATATCACTGATGAATATAGATACAAAAATCCTCAACAAAATACTAGCAAACAATCCAACAACACATTAAAAGGATCATATACCATGATCAAGTGGGATTTATCCCAGGGATGAAAGGATTCTTCAGTATACACAAATCAATGAATGTGATACACCATATTAACAAATTGAAGAATAAAAACCATATGATCATCTCAATAGATGCAGAAAAAGCTTTTGACAAAATTCAACACCGATTTATGATAAAAACTCTCCAGAAAGTGGGCATAGAGCGAACCTACCTCAACATAATAAAGGCCATATACGACAAACCCACAGGAAACATCATTCTCAATGGTGAAAAGCTGAAGGATTCCCTCTAAGATCAGTAACGAGAGAAGGATGTCCACTCTCACCACTATTATTCAACATAGTTTTGGAAGTCCTAGCCCTGGCAATCAGAGAAGAAAAAGAAATAAATGGAATACAAATTGGAAATGAAGTAAAACTGTCACTGTTTGCAGATGACATGATACTATACAGAGAATTCTAAAAATGCCACCAGAAAACTACTAGAGCTAATCAATGAATTTGGTAAAGTTGCAGGATACAAAATTAATGCACAGAAATCTCCTGCATTCTTATACACTAATGATGAAAAATCTGAAGGAGAAATTATGGAAACACTCCTATTTACCACTGCAACAGAAAGAATAAAATACCTAGGAATAAACCTACCTAGGAAGACAAAAGACCTGTATGCAGAAAACTGTAAGACACTGATGAAAGAAATTAAATATGATACCAACAGATGGAGAGATATACCATGTTCTTGGATTGGAAGAATCAATATTGTGAAAATGACTATACTATCCAAAGCAATGTACAGATTCAGTGCAATCCCTATCAAATTACCAATGGCATTTTTTACGGAACTAGAACAAATCATCTTAAAATTTGTATGGAGACACAGAAGACCCCAAATAGCCAAAGCAGTCCTGAGGGAAAAAAAATGGGCTGGAGGAATCAGACTCCCTGACTTCAGACTATACTACAAAGCTACAGTCATCAAGATAATATGGTACTGGCACAAAAACAGAAATATAGATCAATGGAACAGGATAGAAAGCCCAGAGATAAACCCATACACCTATGGCCAACTAATCTATGACAAGGGAGGCAAAGATATACAGTGAAGGAAAGACAGTCTCTTCAATAAGTGGTGCTGGGAAAACTGGACAGCTACCTGTAAAAGAATGAAATTAGAACACTCCCTAACACCATACACAAAAATAAACTTAAAATGGATTAGAGACCTAAATGTAAGACTGGACACTATAAAACTCTAGAGGAAAACATAGGAAGAACACTCTTTGACATAAATCACAGCAAGATCTTTTTTGATCCACCTCCTAGAGTAATGGAAATAAAAACAAAAATAAACAAATGGGACCTAATGAAACTTCAAAGCTTTTGAACAGCAAAGGAAACCATAAACAAGATGAAAAGACAACCCTCAGAATGGGAGAAAATATTTGCAAACGAACCAACGGACAAAGGATTAATCTCCAAAATATATAAACAGCTCATGCAGCTCAATATTAAAGAAACAAACAACCCAATCCAAAAATGGGCAGAAGACCTAAATAGACATTTCTCCAAAGAAGACATACAGGTGGCCAAGAAGCACGTGAAAAGCTGCTCAACATCACTAATTATTAGAGAAATGCAAATCAAAACTACAGTGAGGTATCACCTCTCACCAGTTAGAATGGGCATCATCAGAAAATCTACAAACAAAAAATGCTGGAGAGGGTGTGGAGAAAAGGGAACCCTCTTACACTGTTGGTGGGAATGTAAATTGATACAGCCAGTATGGAGAACAGTATGGAGGTTCCTTAAAAAACTAAAAATAGAATTACCATATGATACAGCAATCCCACTACTGGGCATATACCCTGAGAAAACCATAATTCAAAAAGACACATGCACCCCAATGTTCATTGCAGCACTATTTACAATAGCCAGGTCATGGAAGCAACCTAAATGCCCATCGACAGACGAATGGATAAAGAAGTTGTGGTACATATATACAATGGAATATTACTCAGTCATAAAACGGAACGAAATTCAGTCATTACAGAGTGAAGTAAGTCAGAAAAAGAAAAACAAATATCGTATATTAACGCATGTATGTGGGACCTAGAAAAATGGTACAGATGAACTGATTTGCAGGGCAGAAGTTGAGACACAGATGTAGAGAACAAACATATGGACGCCAAGGGGGGAAAACCGTGGTGGGGTGGGGATAGTGGTGTGCTGAATTGGATGATTGGGATTGACATGTATACACTGATGTGTATAAAATTGATGACTAATAAGAACCTGCAGTATAAAAAAATCAACCAAACAAAAAAAACTAATACTAAACTTTCTTTGGGTTATTTGTATGGTAATATGTTAATATAAATGTTTCAGACATTACATGAAATTTCTAAAAATCTTATATGTTCTGGTATAATGTTATAAGTCATAATTCTAGTTATTACCTTAAAATGTGTATCTCAGAAATAACTAAATTTTCTTGTCATTTTCATTATTATGAACTTTCATCAAATCTTTAACTGTGGTCATTTTTATGTCTTTCGTCATTTACAGGCAGTTCTGGGTGTACTCTGATGCTTTGGCAAAAATGTTCCTATAAAAGCGTTTCATCTTCAAGGAATTCGTGGAAAAGACTCTGACAAGTACAGGTTTCTGGTAACTGACTATACTGCTGAACTGAATGAATAAGCATTTTCAGAACTCTAATGGAAAACTGATGAATTCATAAAAGTGCTAACAAAAGATCAAGATGAAAAAAAAATTATTACATGGGACTGAGTGAACTGATGAGGATGATTATAATTTTTGTGACTTTGAATAAAAAAAAAATCCCAGAAGGACTCAGAGGCAAAAAATATACAAATCAATTTTCACTGCAAAGTAAAGGAGCTGTTACAGTGGAGGATTACTGGACTGAATGTCAATATTATGACATAGTATGAGTGTGTTTCGTGTTTGGTAATTGCAATCATTGTTGCTTTTGTTGTGGTCATCCATTTACAATGCTTGGTGTCAGTTTATCTATCTCTTGTAAAACTAAAATACAGTGGGTGTGTGAGGAAAAAAAAAGAAACCATCAACAAAACAAGAAGACAACCTACGGAATGGGAGAAAATATTTGCAAATGATGCAATATACAAGGGATTAATATCCAAATAGCTCATACAACTCAATATCAAAAAACAAACAACCCAATCAGAAAACGGGCAGAAGATCTAAATAGACATTTTTCCGAAGAAGACATACAGATGACCAATAGGCACATGAAAAGATGCCCAACATCATTAATGATTAGAGAAATGCAAATCAAAACCACAATGAGATATCACCTTACACCTGTTATAATAGCTATCATCAAAAAGTCCACAAATAGCAAATGTTGGAGAGGATGTGGAGAAAAGTGAACCCTAATACACTGTTGGGAATGTAAATTGTTCAGCCACTATGGAAAACAGTATGGAGTTTCCTTAAAAAACTAAAAATAGGGACTTCCCTGGTGGTCCAATGGTGAAGACTCCGTGCTCCCAAGGCAGGGGGCCTGGCTTTGATCCCTGGTCAGGGAATTAGATCCTGCATGCTGCAGCTAAGATCCCTGGCACAGCCCAAATAAATAAAAATAAACAAATAAATATTTTTTAGAAACTAAAAACAGAGCAGCTATGTGATCCAGCAATCCACTCCTGAGTATGTATCCAGAAAAGATGAAAATTCTAATTCAAAAAGACACATGCACTATGAATAGTGCTGTTCACAGCAGCACTATTTACAATAGCCAGGACATGGAAATAACCCAAATGTCCAACAGGTGAGCAGCTTAAGAAGATGTGGTATATATATACAATGGAATATTACTCAGCCATAAAAAATAATGAAATATTGCCATTTGCAGCAACATGAATAGACCTAGAGAATATTATATTTAGTGAAGTAAGTCAAACAGAGAAATACTATATAATATCACTTATATGTAGAATCTAAAAAATAGTACAAATGAACTTATTTACAAACAAACCTATGGTTACCAAAGGAGTGAGGGAGGTGGGGAGGGACAAATTAGGAATATGGGATTAACAGATATAAAGTACTATACATAAAATAGATAAGCAACAAGGGTTTACTGTATAGCACAGGGAACTACATTTAGTATGTAATAAATACCTATAATGGAATATAATCAGAAAAAAAACTGAATCACTATGGTATACACTTGAAGCTAACACAATATTGTAAATCAACTATAATTCAATAAAAAAGTATTGATCTAAATATTTTTTAAAGTTAAAAAAATTTTTTTTAAGTTTAAAAAAATTGTTTACAGGTTGATTGAGTAGGCAACAAGAGATCATTCATGAGAACCCTATAAATCAATCTTGTAAATCCTATTTAAAAAAAAAAAATCCACAATAGCTTGTTTGAAATTTTGCTATTGATCTCCCAAACAAAAGAAGTAAGTATTGAACTTGAGAGATATGTTTCAACGTTTAAACTTTATTTATGGACTTGCTTTTTTATCTCAAAAAACAAACAACAGGGCTTCCCTGGTGGCGCAGTGGTTAAGAATCTGCCTGCCAATGCAGGGGACACAGGTTCGAGTCCTGGCCTTGGAAGATCCCACACGCCACAGAGCACCTAAGCCTGCACACCACAACTACTGAGCCTGTGCTCTAGAGCCCATGAGCCACAACTACTGAGCCTGCATGCCACAACTACTGAAGCCCTTGTGCCTAGAGCCTGTGCTCTGCAACAAGAGAAGCCACCACAATGAGAAGCCCACGCACTGCAACGAAGAGCAGCCCCCACTCGCCACAACTAGAGAAAGCCCGTGTGCAGCAACAAAGACCCAATGTAGCCAAAACTAAATAAAAAATAAAACAAAAAACAAAATTCATCCAGGTAAGTGATCCAAGTCCCATGTGGTATGAAATACCTTTCTCATATGGAATAGATGGTAGAAGAAGATTCTCCATCTCAACACAGCATGTGCAGATGAAAGGTGCCACAATGGCAGGGAGGCTGTGTGTTGTGCTGGGGACTGAATCCCACTGCAAACTGTGAGGCCTCAGGCCAGACACACCTCTCAAATCATCACCCTGATGGGTTGGTTTCAAAGCCTCGTTTTCTTTCTTTTTGTAAGTTTTAGTTTCAGTTATTTTTAAAAATAGACTATTTTTTAAAAATGGTTAAAGAAATCTGAGCAGATAGTACACAGCTCCCACACATCCATCTCACAGCATAGTTTCACCTTTGTTCACTTGCATGTGTATTAGTATTATATAACGTTTGCAGGTTTCTCTGTAGGGTAAATGCCTAGATGTGGGACTGCTAGGTCAAAGGGTAAATGTATTTGTAGTTTCGGTGGATAATGCCAAATTGCCTTTCAGAGGACTATACCACTGTGAACTCCCACCAGCCATGTATGAGAGCTGGAGCCCCTTTCAGCTCTAGCAGTTTTTATTCTATCTTCTTCCCAGGACGCAGGCCCAAAGGCTAACTTTGTGAGGAGTTTTTCTAAGATATGGGCTCCGAAACTGGCCACAGCCAGCTGTGCCACATGCAGGAGAGCTCACATTAGACAGAAACAGCTTTCAGGCAGAACTTCCAGGTTCAAATGACAAAATTTGAATAAGGTGTGAAGGTGAGTTAATAGTATCCTAGCAGTGTTAATTTCCTGGTTATGTAAGATGAGTGGGGGAAGCTGAGTGAAGAGTATTTGGAAATTCTTTTAACTATTTCTGCAGCTTTTTCGTAAGCCTGAAATGATTTTAAAATTAAGAGTTTAAAACTTTAAAAAGGTATTTTGAAAAAGAGGGAAAAAATGCGAGTGTATGCCTCCAGGAACTGTCAAAATGTACAAATAAGCTGAGAATAGAAACAGTTGTGGAGTAAGCACAGCATTCATAAAAGTCAGGGGTTGAATTAAGGGCAGTCCTTCTCGTAAGGGATGGATGGAGCCCTTCGCCAGGTTGGGGAGACAGGAATGCTAAGTTTGGCCCCTGACCTCACCACCTGATGAGCTGCTTATCCACCCTGTGCCTAGAATCCTCTCTGAAAAGACATCCCTTGCACCACAGGGGGCTGCTGTGAGGCTCCAGTGAGATGCAGGAGATGAAAGTAAACTGAGAGCTGCAAAGGACCATACCTCTGGGAAGGGATTACCTGCAAAACCTGAGACAGGCCCCCGTGAAAAAGATCACAAACATTTGCCTGCTGGTCCTGCCTAATATGGGTTTCAGTGGAAGCAGCTGGAAGTCTGTTTACAGTAATTGTTTTTTAAGACCTTAAACGGTGGTCCTCCTCTGTTCAGTGGCCCCCACTCTGAGGTCCCATGCTCCTGAAGGTCCAGTCCCTCCAGGTACATGGCTGTGCACTTCCTTGGGGCGCTAGAGTCATCGTTTGCTTTCTTCCTGATGCTTTCTGCAAAAGACAAGAATCCTGTTGCCTCTGGTTGCCTGAGCGCTGCCTCACAAGGCTAGTTTGATGTTTTAATTGCCTGCAAGAATTTGTGTTAAAAGAAGATGCAGAATAATATTTAAGAACATGCTGGAAGAAGAACCAAGTCATCTCTAATTCCTCCCCTCTGAAATGACTGTTTTCGCACCTTGTGTGTGGCAGCTGGGGGAGACCGACCACACAGGGGACTTTCCTCTTGCCCCTTGATAACGTGCTATCAACGCTTTTCCTTGTTGCCAAGTGACTGATATACCTTCATTACTATGGATGGCTGCCTAGTACCCCATCCTGTGGTTGCCCTGTAATGCACCATGGCAATAGAGGTTACAGAGTTTAAGCCTTTTTCATCATGAGCAGATTTTGTTTTTGTTTGTTTGTTTGTTTTTCATTTTGGGCTGTGTTGGGTCTTCATTTCTGTGCGAGGGCTTTCTCTAGTTGCGGCGAGCAGGGGCCACTCTTCATCACGGCGCGCGGGCCTCTCACTGTCGCGGCCTCTCTTGCTGCGGAGCACAAGTTCCAGACGCGCAGACTCAGTAGTTGTGGCTCACGGGCCTAGCCGCTCCACGGCACGCGGGATCTTCCCAGACCAGGGTTCGAACCTGTGTCCCCTGCATTGGCAGGCAGATTCCCAACCACTGCGCCACCAGGGAAGCCACAGATTTTGTTTTTAATGAGGGATCATTATTAGAACCTGTTACTCCGCTTGCCTGATGGTTCTACGTGGTGCCCTGAATCGCAAATCCCAAAAAAAGCTTTTGGGATTGACAGACTCAAATAGGTTGTGACGGCCTCAGAAATTTTATTTGACCAAATCTTACTGGTTCAACTCATCTTAAGCCAGTTTTGGCCCATAGGTCTTAATGTTTTTTTAAAAAAAAACCCTGCAGGCTGTTCCCACCTTATTCCAAACTGGAGAAGAAAAAAAATCAATGTAGTATAGAGAGCTGGATAGGAAGAGATTGTAGCTTCAGTGGCCTTGGGGCTGTGAAGGTCATAGGGATCGTCTGGGTCACCCTCATGGCACAGATGGGGAGACTGGGGCCAGGAGGTACTGTGAGTTGCCCAAGGCTCCGTCTGGGTTCCAGGAGGAGGCAGGGCTAAGGACCATCAATCTGGAAGGTTCAGAGCCAGCACCACAGTGCTGTGGTCTGAGCAGCCCTGGAGGGCCCTGCTGCACTCCAGCGGGGCCATGCAACTCTGACTCTGCGCCCGGCGCTGCCCTGAGCAGGAGCCGGGCAGGGGGGACACTTACCAGCCAGGTCCCTCCTGCCAATGGCGACGAGGCGTTTGAACAGCGCTCTGCTGGGGTTCTCACTGGCTGTAACCGGTGCCCGTGCTCCCGGTAGCTCTTGGTGCCTGAGGATCATGAGGGGAGAAAGAGAGAGAGAGAAGGCGCCAACCCCGCCTGCCTTACCAGAGCCAGGCCTGAGCACACCCCTTACCGCCACCAGCACATCAGACGCTTCTCCAAGTGCCAGCAGAACTCAGCCCAGAGATGGGGATGGCGTGGGAGGAAGGGGAGGAGCAGCCTTATATGGGATGGGGGGTGGAGTTTTGTGTCAGGAACACCTGGATCTCCCCAGTGCCAGGCTTTCCCCTGAGCATCCACCATGTATCCTATTGGTGTCACTGGGAAGAGAGAAAGAATTGGCATTCACTGTGGTACCACGATGCACACATGACTATACAGTTCATCTCTCTGGCGGCTCACAATAACCTATGACTCACATGCTAGTGGCCCTGTTCTTTCCCCTGAACCAGTGGTTCTCAGCCATAAGTGCTCATTGGAAACACCTGGGAGGCTTTAGCAAACACTGACACCTGGGTCCCCCTCCCGGTTCTGAGATACCTAGTACTTGGGTCTGGGTGTGGTCTAGGCAACAGATCAGTGTTAAGCCTTCCCAGGTGATTCCAATGTTGGGAAAATAAGTGCCCATGCTCTTCAGTGCCGGTGGTGGGGTTAACTTGTTATTCAACTGTGAACATGTCAGCTCTCCCAGCTGGGGACAGACGGTCTGGCACAGCCATGGGGGCACAGCCATCAGGTCCAAGTCAGTCAGCCACTGCGTCCCTAATGTTCTGGTGTCCGTGGGCCCCCAGCAGGCACTTCCTCCTGGTGCTGCTCGTGATGTAGCAGTTTCATTTGACCCGTTTATTCACTACCCCTTGTCCCCAGCCCTGTAATTTACCAGTGCTCCTTTATCCTCTATGAAATCTGCATGGGTAATAGAGTTCGCTTGTGGACTCCCCACTCTATTCCACTACCTGATTTGCATATGTTTATGTCAGGTATCTCTCTGTGTTAAATATTTTAGCTTTCTAAATTTGAGTCTGGTTGAGTTAGACCCTCTTCGCTTTTTTCCTCCAGAATATTCATTTATATATTCCCTATTCTTTCAGATGAACTGTAGAATCCTTTAGTCAAGTTTCAAAAACCTCTTATTTTGATTTGATTAAAATTGAATCAAAGCTTTAATATGGGGAAAATCAATATCTACATGACACTTTTTTTAGCTGGAAATACAGTATGTCATTCTACTTGCCCAAGTCTTCTTTTATAGTTCAAATAATTTATATTGTCTTACTCATATGTCATTCGTATTTCTTCTTAGAAACACACACTATTGTAAATGGAGTATATTTTTACATATATTTTAATATATATTATATATATATTTTTAAATATTTTAAAATATACATATTTTTACATATATATATATTTTTTGTATATATATACCTCTATATATTTTGCCCACTTATTGATGGTACAGAGGAATACTATGGTGTTCGTATATTTAATCATGTTTAGCCATTTCATTGAATTATTTTATTCTAAGAGTTTTTCCGTTGATTCTTCTGGACTTCCTGTGTGTGTGTATCTCATCTGAAACTAATAAATCTCTCTCTTCCTTTCCAGTATTTACACTCAATTTCTATTTCTGTTTCATGCCTTAATACCAGGGCCAGGATTTCCAAATAGATGTTAAATAATAGTGGCAACAGCAGCTCCTCTCCTTTTTACAGGGAGCACCTTTAGTTTCACGTGTGAATGATGGGTTTCATCTCAAGCTGATTCGTGAAGAATGTGAAGTTCACAGGTCAGTGTGGAGGGAGGGGCAGAGGGTCCAGTCTGGGTAAAGGCCTGGAGAGGGGAAGAGCACGTGATGTGTTGGAAGTGGCGTGTGGCTTGCTGAGGCTTTTCCCCCAGAAGCACAGAAAACTGAACACACCCCACGTGCCCCCACCCCTCCACCCGGTTGCTCTGGGGCACCAAGGCAAGGTGGTACCTGTCCACTGTTGCTCGATGGCGTGGACGTGGGCCTCGGTGAACACCCAGCAATACACCAGCTTCTTCCACTTGTGGGGCTGCAGGTACCTGGAGGCCAGTCACCACAGAACAGAGCGGAGCTGCTGTGTTTCCTGCCGATGGTCCTGCTTAAAGGTCAAGCTCCTCCCAGAGGGGTCACAGAGGTCCCTGCATGAGAGCTGGTCCTGTGGGGCAGATCCCAGAAATGCAGCAGCTGTCTGGGAGAAATCCCTGCCAGGCTCTCCCTTGTGAGCCTGGACACAGAACTGGTGTCATCACAGGCCTGGGGCATAGTGTCCATTACTCTGGTTTCTGACTCTGTGCCTTGCTTTGAGTGCTGGAAACTGAGTTGCTTACACTGTTTCTCCATCCAGAATTCCTTTTCTCACCTCCCTGTCTCTCAATCCCGTTGCCACAGTCAAAAGACCACCTGGGTGCCACCTCTTCCAGGAAGCCTTCCCATTTCTCTCTTTTCTTTGTGTTCTTATAGCACGAGTGTCAGTAGAATGACTCAGCAGCTGTGGCTAAAACCAGGCAAGCCAAGAATCAGGCACGAACTAAACTTGCCAAGTGACAACAAGTAGAGAAGTTCTGGGTTACAGAATTCTTTCTATGCAAAGCAGGTGATAAAATAAGAGGTTACCAAAAATTATGTAATAGCTTAAGTTAAACCCACAAAAGTCTTAGTTAAAGCCACAAAAGCCCCTCGAAAGGGTGTGGATGCAGATTTCTAGTTGTTAAAAAGCTCAGGTGATCACTGCAAAGTAAAGGTGCTGTTACAGTGGAGGATTACTGAACTGAATGTCAATATTATGACATAGTATGAGTGTGTTTCGTGTTTGGTAATTGCAATCATTGTTGCTTTTGTTGTGGTCATCCATTTACAATGTTTGGTGTCAGTTTATTTATCTCTTGTAAAAATAAAATACAGTGTGTGTGTATGTGTGTGTGAAAAAAAAAAAAAGCGCAGGTGAGTTCTGGCATCTGCAGCTCTGAATCTTACATCCTGGTTAACTGTGTCTGGCCAGTCACCTAAGAGGTGACGACCTGGGAGCTTGGCTCTCTCCCTGGGTGGTAAAAACTGTTTCTTTAGAGCAGTGTTCTCAGCTGCATCTTACATTGGGATCATCTGGGAGCTTTAAGAACTACAGAAGCTTGGCCCTTACCCCATAGATTCTGATTGAATTGGTCTAGGGGTAGGAAGGAGGGATTTGTGATTCTAACTGCACCACTGCCTTAGTGTTGAAAACTTTTAAAGCCTGAGGTGGTTTAAAATTAAGCATAGAGATGAATCAGTTCATCAAACCATTGGTATTAATATTTAGGAGTAATCTGTTGTATGTAAAGGGGTTGTAATATTTACGAGAATCCAGCATGTCAGTGAAAGAGAAAATCTTGATTCCTATGGAAATTTATCAATTGATTGATTTTTGGACAGTGATTTTTTTTGAGAAGTGTAAGAGAAGTTTACTAAGTTTGTAAACAATATCAGAATGTTTATGATATTCGAGATTCACTTTATAGGTTTAATTTATTGGATTTAATGGGATAATTTAAGAATTTAGGAAGCATTTGAAGTGCTTAAAAAGAAAACCTATTATATTAAATTTATTCTTTCAGCTTAAAACGTTAAGGTAGTTTAATTAAGCTTAAACATGGGACCAAACTTTAATCAAAAGGCTTCCTTGAAAGTGACTGTTAAAATTTACTAGTTGTATAAATATAATAATAAGATTGTAAAAATAAATTTAAAAATTTGAGGAAAAGTAGGATTTAAATTTTGTAAACAATTTAGTATTAATTTCTAAAACTGAAATAAATGCAAAAATTTATTTTCTGTGTATAAAAGCAACCATTAAGAACAACAAAAAATCTCTCCACCCACCCCCATTTGCTGACACTGGAGCTGCAAATGCAGGACCTTAAATCTGCCACTCCTCTTTCCCAAATCCACAGCAGATATCACTAATCAATCCCAGCACACTTTCCTTCTGGGCTCAGAAAGTTGCCTGAATAGAACACCCCAAGCCACAATTCCAATCACCTGGAGCTGACAGTGAGCTGGAACCAATTTGCCATTTCTTTATTCATGCATAAATGCATTCATCCATCAACCAGGAGCTAGAGCAGGGTCTACTAGTATCTCCACACTGGTACGGACCTCAGTCAGCCTTATTTCTTTTTTTTTTTTTTGCGGTATGCGGGCCTCTCACTGTTGTGGCCCCTCCCGTTGCGGAGCACAGGCTCTGGACGCGCAGGCTCAGCGGCCATGGCTCACGGGCCCAGCCGCTCCGCGGCATGTGGGATCCTCCCGGACCGGGGCACGAACCCGCGACCTCTGCATCGGCAGGCAGACTCTCAACCACTGCGCTCCAGGGAAGCCCAGTCAGCCTTATTTCAGTGTGGTTTGGGTGTTCACCCACCTCTGGATGCCCTCAAAGAACCCTAGTGTTAGGTAAGGCAGGGATTATCACTCGCTTGGAAACTGAGGGGCCTCTGAATTGCTCAGGGCTGGGGTTCAAAGCCAACTCCACCTGAAGCCATGGCCACTCCCTTTCCAACACGGAGAGACCAAGCGCAGGGTCTCAGTGCCTTCTCCCATCTGTAGAAGCGATCGGCTTTTATGATCATGTCCACCAGGTTGATGTGGGCGGCCGCTGGCAAGGCGGGTTTTCCTTGCTGCGGGTAAGAAGGGAGAAGGGAAGCCAGAGTTCCTATAAGAGGGTGTAGGGTGGCCTCTAGCACTGACTACAGACCCTCCTGCCCAAAGAAAGTGGATTCCAGCAGTCTACACTGGAGAGCAGAAGGGTTTTCTGGGAGTAACTCTGGGTGTGGAAAAGTCACAGGTAGAATAAGGCAATAATTCCAGCAACCACCTCTTGTGTTCCTCTAGAATAGGAGGACTTAAAGCTTATAAAACTCAGCCTGCATAAGTCTTCAAGGTCATCTGTGAGATAGATGTTACCAGCCTCATGTCTCAGATGAAACCAGAACCCAGAGAAGGGGCTTGGGCTCCTGTGTCAAGTTTGCTGCCTCCCCTCAGGTTTCCAGCCCTTTGCTCCAGGCCTCTGGCACAGTGCTGGCCTCCACCACCTCCAGGGACCTGCGGGGAGATGGGAAGCTCCTCTTCAAGCTTGGCCAGCTGCCCCGGGCCCCAGCTTCCCTCCCAGGAAGCAGGAAGCCCTTCCCAGGTCCAGCCTCAGGGCCTGTTCCCTGCCCCCATCTCTTTCCCACACCATCCCAAGGGCTGGGCCACGTGTGCAAGGGCCCTTCCCCTCATGAGCCTGTGACCTCTTCAGCCTCATACTAAGCCTTCACCCCTTCTCGAACTTCTGGCCACCTGAGGAGGTGGCCACCCCAGAAGCACCGTGACCCAGGAAGCTTCCCCCAACCCTGTTTCACACGTACGGAATTGTGGGGTGGTGACATGCTGTTCCTCTAGCTCTCTTCCCCTCTCCCCAGCAGATGACTCAAGGAGCTCAAAGTCTGATGGGGGCCATGAAACAGAAGACAAATGTATCACAGGCAAGGACCAGGAGAGGGGCGGGCCAAGTGCTGAGGGACCTCAGAGGAGGCAGGGGAATGTGATGGAGGGGCAGGAGGCATTTGCATCAGGGTCTCTGGCAAAGAGGGAGTCATGAAAGCTTGCAAGGGAGGTTGGTTGTGAGCAGAGGTACCTTATCTCTCAGGTTTAAGTTAACCCCAGCAATGAGGAGAATATCTGCTATGTTCTGCCAGGTGTGCACGGCGGCAAGGTGAGGGGTGTCTGCTGCCTCTGGAAAAGAAGCCAAGAGGACGGAGAGCAGAAAAGCATGTAGAGATGGCCTGTGGCTCAAAGCCAGGACAGGACCAAGGTGGGTACACTCCCAACTGGGCCTTAACAGAGTTTCTCTAAGAAGTTATGTGGGGCTTCCCTGGTGGCACAGTGGTTAAGAATCCACCTGTCAATGTAGGAGACACAGGTTCGAGCCCTGGTCTGGGAAGATCCCACATGCTGCAGAGCAACTAAGCCCGTGTGCCACAACTACTGAACCTGTGCTCTAGAGCCCATGAGCCGCAACTACTGAAGCCCAGGTGCCTAGAGCCCATGCTCCCAACAAGAGAAGCCACCGCAATGAGAAGCCTGCGCACCACAATGAAGAGTAGTCCCCGCTTACCACAACCAGAGAAAAGCCCGCGTGCAGCAATGAAGACGCAACGCAGTCAAAAATAAAAATAATAATGGTAATAAAATAAATTTATATAAAAAAAGAAGTTATGTGGGAGGGTAAAATGGATTTAATCATAAACATAATACTCAGCAAACTTAGTAAATAACAAAAAAGTAGAAAGAACAAAGAAAAAATACCACTCGCTATCCCACCTAAGTCAACCTCTGTTAACAGTCTTAGTACATTTCTTCTGGTATTTTCTTTAATGCAGAATGTTTTTAGTTTTATGGTTTTACATATTTGAGATCATCCTGTATATACATTTTGCATCTGTATAACTTCCTGCATATTATAAACTCTATAAACACCATTTGTTTGGCGGTACGCGGGCCTCTCACTGATGTGGCCTCTCCCGTTGCGGAGCACAGGCTCCGGACGCGCAGGCTCAGTGGCCACGGCTCACGGGCCCTGCCGCTCCGCGGCATGTGGGATCCTCCCAGACCGGGGCACGAACCCGTGTCCCCTGCATCGGCAGGCGGACTCTCAACCACTACACCACCAGGGAAGCCCTATAAACACCATTTTTTGTAACTCCATAAGAGCCTATCTATGCCTATACCATAATTTAACCAAGCACTTCTCTCTTATTAAGTATTTGGGGCCCTTTTTGAAATGAAAACTGATAGACTGCTACAACAAATATCTTGGTGCATGAGCTCTTAATATATTTCTGAAGCTCAACTCTCAGACGTGCAAATACTGACCATTTTAAAGGTATATGTTATATTCTGTCAAATTACTTTCCACCACTAGTGGTTGTGTGTGGCGGCCCTGAGGATTGTATGGTTGGGGGGTGGATTGTGGGGATGGGGATTTTAAAACGTTCCTGATTGATCACAACTTCAGGACTCAGAGGCCTCTTGTTATACAAGATTAACCCAGTCACCCCTGCCCTGGGAATTTTCCCTAAGGGAAAAAAAAAAATCAATGAAAGGAAAAGGTTGCATGTAGCAAAATGTTTACCACAGTGTTCTATACGTCATGACAAAAACTTGGAAATACTTCAATGTTCAAAATAGAGGAATGGTTGATAAAATAATGCTACCTTCAACAAATATTCGAACAACTTTTGACAAGCTGAAAGAGCAGTTCCTTAATTCTGGGCCAGGCTAGTAGACCACCGTCAAGCCCTGCCAACCTGGGAGGATGCCCAGAGGCTCCATGGGGCCCAGATGGTTTCTGCAGCCAATTACATTGTCAACGGCGTCCAGGTCACTGCTGGTGTCGATGAGGAGCTGCACCAGGATGGGGAAGTTGTGCCTCACGGCCATGTGCACAGGAGAGGCGCCCTGCTGGGGGCGGGTAGAGACGCACAGATCAGTTAATGGGTCCCTCCCAGGACTGCCCAGCTGCAGGCTGGTGCTAGAAGATGGGAGTTGGGAGGAGTACAGTAAGTCCCCTACGTACGAACATTCAAGTTGCGAACTTTCAAAGATGCAAGCGTGCGTGCGTGTGTCCGATCACATAAATTAATTCACATGTCTGGCGTACATTGTCACATGCGTGCATCCTCTACTAGTCGTGCTTTTGTGTACTTTACTGTACGGTACTGTTGCTATGCAACACAAGGAGCTTACTGATGAAGACCTGATGGAACTGGAGGCTCAGATAAAGGACAAAGAGACACAAGAGGAAGAAGAAGTAACTGAAGAAACGAAGAGACTCATGATGCAGGAAATGCACGTGGATTTTCTTTATTTGAGGAAGCACTGTTAGTTTTTGAGGCACAGGACCCAAACACAGAACGGTACACGAAAGTTGCAACAGCCGTTCAGCTGCTGTGTCATCTATGATGAGAAAAAAAGAGCTACTACCCAGACATCACTGAATCATTTTTTCAAGAGGGTAGATAGAATTGAATCCAGCAAGGAACCAGAACCTGTGCCATCAACGTCAGGCATGAGTGAAATTGCAGCTTGCCGTCCATCTCCTGTTGTTGATGATCCTTCAGCTCTACCATCTCCCACCTCCTCTCCCCCCTCCAGTCAGTAACTCTTCTTGCCTGTTCACTCAATGCCAGCCCCTGTATGCCAGCTGTTGTACTGTACTACTGTACTTTTCAAGGTACTGTACTGTAAGATTAAAAATGTTCTTTATTTTTTGTGTTTGTTTTTTATGTATTATTTGTGTGAAAAGTATTATAAACATATTACAGTACAGTACTGTGTAGCCAATTGTGTTAGTTGGGTATCTAGGCAAACTTTGTTGGACTTATGAACAAATTGGACTTATGAATGTGCTCTCGGAACGGAACTGGTTCATGTGTAGGGGACTTACTGTATAGATAGTGCTTCTGAGTTTGGACCTTCTCACTTCTCAGATGACATGAGTGGCCTGAGGAATTTACAGCCCACAGCCTGAATCCCTTGGGCCACAATTGATCCTCATGGTGGGTGGGAGCCTGAAATCCCAAGTTTGAGACCTTGCCATGCCAGGAACTCACTACGTGACTTTGGGCAAGTCATCTCGCTTCTCTGCTGCTCTTCATCTGGCAAGTGATGCTTGCTGAGGTCCCTTCTAGCAACAACACCTTAAGATTCTCTGCTATCTCACTTACTCCACACATGAACCTAGCAAGTATATAGGAATGGTATTCTTATTCGTACTTTAATCTTACAAATGAGAACACTTAATAAGTTTATAAAAACTTACATGACACACCCAAGCACACATAACTAATAGAGACCCTGTGTTACTGGACTTTCTACCCCTGGCATCTAGGTAGGTGCTCAACAACTATTTATGTATGAAATGAATGAGTGAGAGAGCCAGCCAGGACCAGAACAGAGGTCTCACCCAAACCCAACATTCACCCAAGGCCTCACTCAAGGCTGGAGGACTCCATCTCCAGTGGTTCCCTGTGAGCACTGACTACATGACAAAGTGGACATACTGCCACAGCATCCTTCTGTCTAGGTGTATGGTGACACACATCTAGTAGAATAGTACAAAGCCAGAAAAATCAATGGGATAGATCTATACTTACTGTGGAAAAACACCCTCACATGTTGAGTACCAAAAGGTGACAGAACAGAACACACACACATACAACAAAAATTCCCATGACTGCCATTACTAGTTTAGGCCAGAAAAAAACAGTTTATGGATATTGGAAAAGAAGAGTTAAACTATATGATTACTAGTAGGCAACGTGACTGTATATCTACACAGGTCAAAATAGTTATTATACCTCCACCAAAAAAAAAAAAAAACCTCTAGCAAAATCAATGAAAAGTCATATAGAAGATAAAAATACCAAAGTCAATAGCATTCCTGTATTGAATGCCCACAAGAAATTACATATTTTAAAAAGATAGTCTATTTGCAATGATGGCCAAAATATATAAAGTACCTATGAAGAGTATAATTGGAAATGGCTATTACAAAGGCAAACAAAAACCATAGAACATCACTGAGGGATACAGAAGAAGACATAAAGAAATGGCGAGACATGTTTGTAGTGAAAAAATAAAATATTACAAAGATGACGATTTTCTCTTATATTATTTACAGGCTTAATGTAATCCCAAACCCAAATAGCAATAAATGACAAAAGTATTCTGAAACACATCTAGAAAAATTTAAAAACCTAGGTAAAACTACCACAGAATTTCAGCAGTGTCCTCAGATCATTGCTAGATAAAAATCAGGCCAAAAGAAGGTCTACTGTGAGGGCTTCCCTGGTGGTGCAGTGGTTCAGAGTCCGCCTGCCAATGCAGGGGCCACAGGTTCATGCCCCGGTCCGGGAGGATCCCACATGCCGCGGAGTGGCTGGGCCCGTGAGCCATGGCCGCTGAGCCTGAGCGTCCGGAGCCTGTGCTCCACAACGGGAGAGGCCACGACAGTGAGAGGCCCGCGTACCGCAAAAAAAAAAAAAAAAAAAAAAAGGTCTACTGTGAGAGTGAATGGGCAGACATTGGAAACTGGCTCAAGTGCACAACTCGGATGGGCTAGGAAATTTATCAGAGCTCTAATGGTGGCTCTCCAGGAAGCAGCAGGCCACAGAGATAAAATAACCAAGGACGCTGGATATGGCCTCCATCGTCCTGGAAATAAGTCTGAGGGAATGTGGTAGGAAAGGGGAGTGGCAAGAGAGCAAGTATTGCTTTTCATTGTTTTACATTTTATTTATAGAAACCTAAAGAACCAAAAAGAACAAAAGGCATCTGGTGAAAAGCCTTCTTCCCACCCTCAACACCCATCTGCTCTGTTGTCCCCACTCCAATGGTAACATCTTACAAAGCCACAGTACAATATCCCAACCAGAACACTGACATTGATAATACCCACCATCTTACTTAGATCTCCCCAGTTTCACTTGTAGTCATTTGTATACATGTGTGTTCTATGTAATTTTATCACACGTGTAGGTTTGTGTATCCCTTACATAGTCAAGATGCAGCACAGTTCCATCACCATAAGGGTCCCTTGTGTAGTCCTTTTATAACCACACCCTCCTCCCTTCTCTGCCCCACGCCCCCATCCCTAGCCCCCCGCCACCACTAATCTGTTCTCCATTTCTATTTTGAGAAGTGAGGTCCTGGGAGACTCGGCAGTTTATCCCCCGCCTCCTCATCTTCCATCCAGGACCCACACGTACATGATCAGCCATGTCAGTGCTGCCTCCTGCATGGATGAGGGCCCAGGCCATGTCCTCAGAGCCACCGAGGGCTGCTTAGTAGAAGCAGCTCTGCTTTTTCTAGAGGGAAACAGGCATCAATGCAGCATACTAAAGACCCCTCACAGCAGGGTTTACAAAGCACTTTGAGATTCATTATCCCATTTACAGCTCACAATCCCCCTGGGATTATTATTCCCATTAAACCCTGAGACAGGAGAAATCAATGACTTGCTCAGGCCTAGTGACTAGTAAAAGGAGTTCACTGTGGCCTCAGGATTTTCCTCACCTCCAGTCACAGACTCCGGAACAAAGGCCAAAGCCTTCACAGTTCCTTAGCCAGTAAAGACACGTGGAGTATAGACGCTGAGGAGATGGTTTTCAAGGAGGAGACCAGTAAGGTTTACCTGTACAGGGCAAATCCCACCCAGCATGTACTGTCCAGCTGCAGCTGGTCTAAGCACATCCGCAGAGGAGCCTGGCAGGGCCAGAGGGAGGGCTTCTTCCTGGATGAGACTTCATCTCAGGCAGGACCCACTAGGTAACCAACTGTCCCAGATTGCCTGGGACTGAAGGTTCCCTGGATGTGAGACTTTCTGTTTTAAAATCAGGACAGTATGGGGCAGACCAGGATGAGTTGGTCACCCTCCCAAAGTCGAGTCTGAGCAAGTTTACAGGGTGGCTGGGAATCCATCCACCTCCCTGTGGGAAATGCAATCACTTTAGGTTTGCCCCCTCCTCAGAGGCCCTGCTGCACGACACTGCCAGACGTGGGAGTGTCAGAATAGACCATGGCCTCTGCCAGAAACCTCAAGTCAAGGCTGGAGCACGAGACCCAGTGAGGTGGGCAGCTCCAAGCCACCAACGACCACCAGCTGGATCTAACCCCCTGAGTCTCTAAGCTCCCGTGCTGTTACTGCTGGGGAGGTGGCCATGGCATGACCTGGCTGTGCCCCCTCCCAGTGCCTGGTGCTGGGCACAGAGAAAGGGCCTTTCTGACTAAGGAGCAACACCTTGCTGATGGAAGTGAAACAGGAGTGAAGGGGGCAGGGCACAACCTTTAAAAGAATGACATATGGGCTTCCCTGGTGGCGCAGTGGTTGAGAGTCCGCGGGCCGATGCAGGGGACACGGGTTCGTGACCCGGTCTGGGAAGATCCCACATGCCGCGCAGCGGCTGGGCCCGTGAGCCATGGCCGCTGAGCCTGCACGCCCGGAGCCTGTGCTCCACAACGGGAGAGGCCACAACAGTGAGAGGTCCGTGTACCACAAAAGAAAAAAAAAAAAAAAAAAAGAATGACATAGCCACAGTACATGATGAAAACTAATGAGAACCAACTAGGTCCAAGATGGCAGAAGATTCGACCTCCAGTAGACCTTGAGCCTCATTATATGCTCACTGTAATACCTTAGCATGCTAAATGAGACACCCACCAGCGCCATGACAGTTCTGAGGCTAACTATAAAAGGCCAAAAAGTGGGCAGTGGCCCAATTTCTGGAAACTCCTGCCCCCTCCTCAAAATAGTTGGAATAATCCTCCCACTCATTTTCCTATGAAATTACCCAGTCCATAAAAACTAACCATGCCATATTTCGAAGCCTCTTGCCTCTTGCCTTCCGAGATAGCCCACACTCTATGGAGTGTGTTTCTCTCTAAATAAATCTGATTCTTACCTATCACTTCATCTCCAAATTCTTTTGCAATGAAGAAAGAACCTTAAATTCACCAGCAACAGAAGGACATGGCTGGTGCCCTGGGATAGCTACTTTCCCCCTCTTGGCTGTAATGTCCCCCGCTATGCCCCTGGGGTAGTAGTCTCCACACCTTCCAGGGGAGCAAATTAAATGCTTTGTGGTTTATAAAGCATTATTCACATTTAAGGGAATTTACGATTTATATTATTATTATATTTACATTTGCCATTTTGCTATTTCTTTTCTTTTCTTTTTTCCGGCCGAGCTGTGCAGCTTGTCAATCTTAGTTCCCCGACCAGGGATTAAACCTGGGCCCTTGGCAGTGAAAGTGCAGAGTCCTAACCACTGAACCACCAGGGAATTCCCTTTGCTATTTTTTTTCTGAATGTCTCTTGTTTTTTTTGTCCTATTTCCCCTTGACTGCCTTCTTTTGTGTTAAATATTTTTAGCATATCATTTTCATTCCTCTGTTTTTAAACTATTTTTGCTATTATTTATATTATTCACTATTAATATTATTTTTGCTACATTATTGAAATTTAGAACAAAAAGAGAATTCCAGATTCTGCAGCCGTTCAACCAGCCAAGAAAGAATATTTGTCACTGATCTAAAAATAAAAAGCAAAACAAAACAAAAACACCAACTTCCTACCTAAAGAAAGGCCACAACCCCCTTTTCAAGGACACAGAGAATTTCTAATGGTCAACTCACAGAGTGCAATGGTAAGGGAGAAAGAGGCCTGTCCCAGAGTCACAACCAGGCTCCAGCTCTAATTGCGGTGTGAGCCTCATGTTGGGGACACCTCACTCCTAACCCCGCTGGGCAAGGCAAACGTTTCAGGCCATGAACTCTGGAGTCAGGGGAATAGACTTTTCAGACTCAGCTTTGCTTCTTACCAACTTGTGACCTGGGAAAGTCACTGAACCTCTCTCATCTGTAAAATGGGGGGAATTTTTCTGAGGTAATAGTTATGAAAGGGCTTTGTGAACTGTCACGTGCCCAGCAATAAGACACTAATGGGTACTGAGCTCCTATTATGTCCCAGGCAATATGCTAGGTATTTAGGCTTCATAGCAATATAAAATAGTAAGTATATATCACCTCCAATTTATAGTTGAGAAATGAGGCTCAGAGAGATTAAGTAACTTGCCCAAAGTCACAGAGCTCAGCAGTAGAGAAGTCAAGTCCAGAACCTGAGCCTGTTCCCTCACAGCCTTGTTCACACAATGTTCAGGAATCATCGTGGCTGCTACAGTTGACACAGTCACGTCTCTGCAGGCAGCCGAGGGCACACACCAGTCGTGAGGAGGCCCGGCTACCTGGGTGAGGACATTTGCGCTACTCCCGGCCCTGAGGAGGAGCTGCACACAGTCGGGGTGGATCCCTTCAGCAGCTGCGTGCAGGGCAGTCAGATCTTCCTGAAACACAGGGGAGCGGTGTGAGGATGGCAGGACGCTGAGGCCAGAGCCCGAGACCGGAGGACACCCCTTCCGCCAGGGCTCCAGGGCTCTTTGAGCTCTCCCCTCCCTGCTACTGCAGACATGACCTGGTGATCTGTGGTTCCCGGAGCCCCGCACCTGATTCTCACCTTGAGGGGCATAGGGTGCATTCACTCCCTCCGCCACAGCTCTGCTCGTGTTCTCCTTGCCCTCCAAGCCGCCTCATCCCTGCTCGGTCTATTCCCTCCTACTCCATCCTGGCCACAGTGACCTCCCCCTTCTTTGAACGCACACTCCTGGCTTCAGAGCCCCTACCAGGGGAAATCAGGCTGCACCACGGGCTGCGGGCTCCTGGAAGGCAGGGGGCAAGCCAGTGTCACACACCTCTGCATCCTCCACCGCATTCCTCTCCTCCAGGTCCAGCCTGACGTCCATGAGTCGCTGCAGCACAGCCAGGTGGCCCCAGAGGGCGGCCGGGTGAAGGGCTGTGTTCCCCTCCTGCGGGGAGAAGGGCTCCTGAGGGGTCAGTGGAATCACAGAGGCTTGCAGGCCCTGGGGACCCGCTGGAGCTGAGATCTAGAGAGGGGAGACATGTCCAGGGTTATAGAGCGAGTTGGTGCACGCTGGGCACACTGCACGCTGGGCCAATGCCACCCTGCTCTGAGAACTGTGCCAAAAACTACCAAAAACAAGGGGCACTTTCAAGGGCCAAGTTCTGGTCTCTTTTCTTACACTTTAAGATGGACATATTACTTAAAAAAAAATTTTTTTTTAATCCCTATTTTTCCACGCTCCAGTCTAAAGCCAGTCCCAACTCGGTGACCCCAGATCCATCCCCTCCCTCTGCTCAGGCCACAGCCCCAGACACTCTCCTTGTGCTCAGGCTGCGCCCAGCAGCCACATGGCCTAATCGCTCGCCTCCTGTGCCTTTGCTCAAGATGTCAGCTTCTCATTGAATAGTGCAGCCCACCGTGACCACAGTACTGAAAACCACAACTCCCATCTCCTCTTCTCCTGATCCCCTTATCCTGCTCCACTTTTCCTTTTCCCCCATAGCACTGACCACCTAACACCCTCTACAATCCACTTGTATACTATGCTTGTTGTTTATTGGCTGGAACGTAAGCATCACAAGGGCAAGGATTTTTGTCCATTTTGTTCTCTGAAATTTCCCCAAGTGCCTAGAATAGGGCCTGGGCACATGACAGACACTCAGTAGATATTTGTTCAATGATAATACATAACGTGATGGAGAGCTTGACCTGTGTCTCCTGGAACTTGAGAACCAGAGGATTGGGAGCAGCCTCACCCTTGAGAAGTCTAAAGGTGACAGTGACAGAGCCAAGAGAGGCGGCCCCACTGGGCGGGCAAAGGGCACAGTGTTCTTTGTGTTGGAAGTGGTCCCACAGCGGGCAGCCTATTTGGGATCGTCCTTAAAGGGATCTTGCTGCAGGAGGGTAAGGGGCCCCAGGGAAGAAGAGGCAGCTGGATGTGGCCAGCCCGAGAAAAGGTATGTCCCTACAGAGGAACCACAGATGGGGGACCAGGACAAGGACCCTGGAGGGACCCACAAAAGCATCCAGAAGGGAGGACCCAGCTTCAGCCATGCATCATGCCCAGAAGGCCATGGGGACGATCGAGGTGAACCAGTCACAGGGGCCTCCTGGGTCAAGTGCTTTCCTCTGCCCTGGCCTGTCTCAGTACCTTCCCCAGGAGACATTCAGTTTAGGCACAGATATCTATAAAGGGCCCAATGAGGATGTGAACACATACAGAAGCCAAAGCAGTACTTAAAGTAGTTAAAAACATACCCTGCTCCCATGATAGATAAACACACACATAAACAGCTATAACTATCTTACAGGGTCAAGGAGGAAACATCTACATTTCCTTTATGATCATCATTATATTATATTAATAAACAAAATTAAGTTTAAAAAATCCCCTCACAGATTTTTTCGGCTCTTCTCCCACCCGCTCCGTGGTCGGCTCGCCACAGCAAGCAAGGGTCAGGCTGTGGGCGGTGTAGCCACAGCCTTAAGTCTCTGTGTTCAAAGAGACCGGAAGGAAGTGTGTGAACGTTGGGGTCTGGCACGTGCCCCCAGTTAGCAGAGCTGTGGAAACAGGGCAGGGCTTCCCTCTTCCTTCTGGATTATAAATATCTACTTCCTGCCCTTTGAAGCTGCAGATGGCATGGACCCCCTGCCAGGGCCCTCACACTCTGCCCAGGCAGGACAGGGGGCTGGGTGGAAGGAGGCCTTGGCCTTGGGCCTGGCCTCTCCCCTCCATCTGTGGGGACATCCAGCCTCTCCACCTCTGTGGGGCCCTGTCAGCCTCTCCTTGACATTTCCGGAGGAATTAATCACTCTCTCCGGGCTCTCAATGCCTCCCTACCACAGCACCTGCAGCGTGAGGTATGTTGTCATCTGTTCTGACAGGTCTGTCCCCCTACACAGGCTGGCGGGTCCTAGCACAAGTCAGACCTTCAGTGGCCCAAAGCCTTGAAAAGCTTACTGTGCCCTCTCCCCAAATGAAATTCAAAATGAAAACATTCCTCATTGGAAAATACAACACTTAACAGGGACATGTAATTTTAAAAACTTCTTCCTAGAATTTCTGATTGCAAGATTCTGGGTAAGTTCACCAAAGCTGAACTTTTCTTGCTTTCTAGTTTGGTGCTCCTGCTCTCTTGGGGCCCTGAGTACATCATTTTTTTTTTTTTCTTGCCTCCTGGGTAGATGTGTCCTGGCAAGGGTCATCCTTTACCCTTGTCTGTACTCCCAGTTCCTGGCTCAGGGCCTGGCACAGAGCACAACCTGCTCCGCCCATGTTTCTGAAATGAAGGAAATCAGCCTGATCTGAATCTCAGAACCTGACTTAGCCTTTTCATCCTGAAAGGCTGAGTGTGGGTGGACAGATTTGGTGCAGACCCCCAGGACTCAGGGCCGCAGGAGGCAGCCTGATGAAGGAGGAGCACAGGGGGGCATCAGGATGCTGGTTCCAAACCCAGCTCGACCTTTGTCTTGCTGTGTGACCTTGGCTAAAGTATCCCCTTCCCTGGGCCTCAGCTTCCACTTCTGTAAAATGAGAAGGTTGAACTGGCCCTTGATCTAAGATCCTGTGATCCATTGGTCTGTGAGCTCTGTCACTAGCTTTGTAAACAGAACTCCTTGTATCCTAGCCAAGCATATTAATCAGAAAATTAACAGTGGAATTCTTCCCTTTGTTGGAAGCACTGTTTAGAATTTGCTGCAACACATTTGCCTAATGATTCCCAACGATCCATTGATACAAGTCATTTGTAGGGTAGTCCCCTTGGGTCCCAACCCCTCACCTATTCTCAGATAGGTGAATTCCTGCTTATAAGCTCTCCACCCTGAATGAACTGCTCCCTCCTCAGCGGTCTCATCCTACTTTTGCCATAATCATAGTAGATTACTAAAACACAAAGAAAGCAAATAACCAGCAGGCATGTGGCTACCGCCCCCCAACTCCTCCCCATTCCCCCCAGCAACAGACATCCCCAGTGGAATCACAGCCCCGCTCAAACACACTCCAGGCATCACTACCAACCAATCAGATTTGCCATCCTGGCTCCCCACATTGGCTCACAGCTCTTTCCTAGGATTGTGGTTGAATTCCTTGATTAAGAAACTGTGACTTGGGCATCTTTGTGCTCTTCACCCAGAGCACATGGCTGGCCCATAGTGTGTGCTTGAAAAATGCCTGTTGCATGAGCATCAGACACACGCTGGTCTTTGGGCCACCAGCCCCTCTAGCACGCTGCAGTTGGCAGTAGACACAGGTGAGCTGCCCGTGACCACCCCGGTCAGGAGCCCAGAGCCCGGCCCTGCCCCTGGGACCCATGGTCACAGTACCTTGTCTTTGACACTGTGGTCACAGCCAGAGGCCACAAGGAAGTCCAGAGAATCCAGCTGCCCGTGCTCTGCAGCCCGATGAAACGCTGTCCTTCCCAGCTGGCAGGGGAGGAGAAGAAAGTGAATCTTCCTCGCCCTGCCCACCTGGCCTCAGTTTCCCCAACCACACTGGGGCACTTGCAGTGCTCCAGACACTCTCCCCCACCTTGCCCTATACACCCTGCCTGGAAAGCCCAGACCATCTTCCCCACAAGACCCCACTTGGCGGGTCCCTCCCCAGCTGAAATCCTCCTGTGGCTCCTGAATAAAGGACCCATTCCTGAGGTTGGGGGTTGAGATCTCCATGAAGGCCCCTAACAACCTCTCAGGCCTTCATTCCCAAGATTCTAACCCATCTGAACTCACACACCAAAAGCCCTTTTCCTCTAAAGCTCTAGCAATTGTCTCTCCTCCATCTGGAATGCCCCTTGCTTTCTAATCTTACTGATGAAATCTATTCATTTACCAAATTCCACCTCCTCCAGGAAGCAGAAAGCACTGTCTCCCTTCTCTAACCTGTCTAGTCCATATCAGAGTCTCTCTGAGGGAACTGACCATGTGCTGCTGGCATCCTGCTCATCTGTGCCCTAATGCCCCTTCTAGACCAGCAACTCCCTGAGGTGGGGTCCAGTCTGCACTACCCATGGCTCAAGGGATGCACTCAAGGGATGTACAGGAGAGGCCCCAGGAATCCCAAGCCCAATGGGAAGGACACACAGCCTTGAGGCCACACTCACCTTGTCAGCGTGGTCCAGGGCCACGTCCTCCAGGTCCTCTGTTATGAACGCCAGCACTGGCACATGGCTTTTTTGGGCTGCGCAGTGCAGTAAGGTCAGTCTGTCCTGGAAACAAGCCCAAGGTGGTCCCTGCAGTCTGCGAAGGGAGGCCCTGCTCACGCACTGGTTGTCTCCCAAACAATGAGTGTTTGGGATCAGAACAGCTTTCCAAAGGAAACCACACTGAAAATGGGGATAGGCCCCTGGGACATCCGCAGGACCCACTTAGCCTCACGGGGGATGGTGGGAGTCAGGATGCCAGAGTTCAAATCCCAGCTCCAGCATTTATCAGCTCTGTGGTCTTCGGCAAGTTACCTATACCTCTCTGAGCCCCCATTTCCTCATAGGTCAAGTTAGGATAATACAGGCTTATTGTGCTTCACTTTATTGAAGGTCTCTTAGCCCCAGAAGCAATATTTAAGTGAGGGAGGTTTGCAAATCCTATGTTTATAGCCCACAGCTTCTACCCTGGCCTTGCATTACAGGTAGATTATTTGGAGTACTTTTCCAAATAGATTGTAACCATCAATGGGTCATAAAAATCAATGGAACAGTCTTCTACATCTTGACAGTGGTTTGGGTTACAGAGGAGTAGCACTTGTCAAATTTCAGTCTGTAGGGACTTCCCTGGTGGTGTAGTGGATAAGACTCCACACTCCCAATGCAGGGGGCCTAGATTCCATCCCTGGTCAGGGAACTAGATCTCACATGCAGGCCGCAACTAAGAGTTCTCATGCCACAACTAAGGAGCTGGCGAGCCGCAGCTAAAATGAGGAGCCCTGGAGCCGCAACTGAGGAGCCTGCTAGCCACAACTAAGACCTGGTGCAACCAAATAAAAAAAATAATAATAAATAAATAAAGATTTTTTAAAAAACTCAGCTTGTATTTCATTGTATACAAAGCATTTGAACTCTAGTTAATAATATGCATGCTGACATATTTAGAGGGAAGTACATTGATGTCTGCAATTTATTTTGAAATACATCCAAAATCTACAAAGAACTCTAAAAACTCATCAGTAAGAAATTATCCCAATTAAAAAATAATCTGCACACCAAAGAAGATATATGGAATGGCAAATAAGCACATGAAAAAATATATGACATCATTAGTCATTATTGAAATGCAAATTAAAACGACAAAGAGTTTCTAACAATAGAGTATGGAAAGGGAAAAGTGCTAACATTCCAGTGGAGAAACCTGGCCGACACCACTTTAACCAAGTGACCAAGCTTGATATTGTGATTTACAATAAGAAATATATATTTGGTCTTTGTCCTGGCTCCTGGCACAGAGCTCCTAAAACCCTAGGAATCTCCTAAATGGTAACTGTGATAAAGGTGTCTTTTATGATGTTAACAAGGTGACTTGAAGCCCCTAAGTAACCAAAGGATGGGGGCTGGTTGCCGGGGGAACCAACAGTGAGTAGAGGGTTGGAACTTCCAGTCCCACCTCCCCACCTCTGAGGAGAGGAGAGGGGATGGAGGTTCAGTCAATGACTAAGGGCTGAGAATTTAATCTATCAAGTCTATGTAATGAAGCCTCCATTAAAAACCCAAAAGGACAGGGCTTGGATAACTTCCAGGTTGGTGAATCAGATCACATCCACGTGCCAGGTCCCAAACTCCATGGGGACACAAGCACCTGCGTTCAGGACCTTGCCCTATGCATCTCTTCATCTGGCCATTGATGATTCATATCCTTAATATCCTTTGTAATAAACCAGAAATATAGTAAGTAAACCGGTTACCTGAGTTCTGAGAGCCGCTCTAGCAATTAATCGAACCTGGGGAGGGGGTTGTGGGAACTTCTGATTTACAGGCAATTATATAGCCAGGCAACCACCTGGGCTTGTGATTGACATCCAAAGTGTGGGCAGTCTTGTAGGACTGAACACTTAACCGGCAGAATCTGACATTATCTCCAAGAGTGTCAGAAATGAGTTAAATTTGTGGACTCCCCGTCAGTGTCACAGGGAACTGAGTTAACTGCTTGGTGATGTGGAAAAAACACACATCGGAATTGGTGTCAGAACTGGATCAAGAGACTGTCACCAGTGACGAATCACAATGGTATCACATGCCCCCTGATAGGAGGTAATGAGAAGGGCATTTGACCTCTGTGATCTTCTTCCCCAAATTCCATAACCCCAATCTAATCATGAGAAAAACATCAGACAAAACCAAATTGAAGGATATTCTACAAAATACTTGACCAGTACTCTTCAGAAGTGGCAAGGTCATGAAAAACAGGATGGACTGAGAAACTGTCCCAAGATCAAGCAACAGGACTGTGCTACTCTTAACATCAAGAGGAGGAATCCGATATTTTCCTCCCCCTGAAACGAGGCTGACCCTGTGATGGGATTTGACCAGTAGAATGCGGTAGAGGTAATATCTCAAGAAACCTTGCTACTTCTACTCTTGTTCTTTTGATGTCCTGGGGCTGTCACAGAAGGAAGTCTCCATGAATGTCAGCTACCACCTGGAGACACTGGCCACACCATCTGCGACGTTCCCTCTTCCTGCAGAGGCCCCAGACATGTGCTGACTGTGTCCTCATAAGTGAGCCCAGGCAAGGCCAGAGGAACTGACCAGCCTATGATACTATGAAAAACCATAAATCAATGTTACTTTAAGCCACTACATTTTAGAGTGGTTTGTTACCAAAAACAGAAAACTAATATGGAGTGGACCTGCTTAACTAGAAGATCCACTACTCAGAGCACTGCCCTCCACACACACTTAAGACCTCACCTCCCTCATTCTAGAACACTGAGGCTCATTCTGTGTTGATAGCAAATTTCATCGCAACAGCTACTGGATTCTCCAAGACCACTGAGACTCTCTCTAAGGCTAAGCTAGACAGGCAGGACTGGACAGGAGGGCCCTCAGCTTGAAACTGGGCTTGGATCCCACACTCTGGGCTTGGATCCTGTGGCCCATAACCTAGGGGTATCCTTCACTGAGAGCTGTCAGACATTTCTACCACTGCCAACAAGATCCAAACAATGGTATAGGGCAGACCTCCTGTGTGCCATGGCCCTTTTTGGTGTCTGATGAACACCCATCTATTATCTTACAGTTCTGGAGGTCAAAAGTCTAAAATGGGCTGGGAGGGCTGCTTCTCTTCTGGAGTTTCTAGGAGAATCCATTTCCTGGCCTTTCCAGCTTCTAGAGGCTACCTGCATTCCCTGGCTTGTGGGTCACATTACTCCAACCTTTGCTTCCTTCAATCACATCTCCTTCTCTGACTCTCCTGCCTCCCTCCTTCTTTCCCCTAAAAGGACATGTGGGCACATGTGGATAATCCAGAATAGTCTCCCCATCTCAAGGTCCTTAACTTAATCACATCAGAAAAATTCCTTTTGCCACGTTAGGTTCTAGAGTTCACAGGTTCTAGGGATAGGGATATGGACATCTGGGGGCGGACAGCATTCTGCCTACCAGAAAAGAAAAACAGTGATATTGAAATAGAATTATCAAAATATTAAAACCCAAATTTTTTATCTAGTAGCATATGTGCTTTATTGATCCATTAAACAACAAGATCTAGTGAAAGGTCTAATAACTACCGCCATGATTTCAAAGTAATGATGAGCATAAACAGTATTTTGAGATAACTGCAAAAACTGTAATGTGATATGAAAAGAGCTACATTTTGTCTTAGAGGCAATGTCACAGGTAATATTAATTCTACCTGCATTCATCATGGAAAGAAATGCTAAAATTTTAAGCAGAGGGCAGTTTAAAAAAAAAAGGTCCTTGTTTTCCCTTCAAAGTTCATGGATCCCCAAATTCTGTCTCTCTAAGGACCAAGGTTGAGAACTCCTGGCTGAAGGTATTTGGCCCAGAAATGTTTGCATTTTCATAAGGGCCACCAACTCCCTAAAAGTTGAGACACCAGTTCAGGGATTCTGGGCACTCTTGACTCCCTGGGGCTCTCCTCCCTCAAACCATAGCACACACCAGTGAGCAACAGGGGACTGCCAGGGTCGCTAACGTGCCAGGCACTGGGCCAGGTACTTGAGACACAGCACCACACTTACTTCTGCCTCGGCTCAGAGATGGGTACTGGCACCCCTATTTCCAAATGGGAAAACTGAGGCTCAGGGTGGTAAAATAATTTGCCCAAGGTCCCAGAGTTTGGTAAATGGTGCTTTGCTCCTTCTACCTGGCCATACTGACCGCAAGGGAGCCGGGGCCCTGTGGGAGGGAGAAGGCCCTACCTCCTTCTCATGTAATCTTCTGAGGGTGTTACTTTAATTCCCCTTTGTGAACAAGAGGCTGGCCAGAGGGCTGGGGACTGTCCCAACATCACAGAGTGGTAAACAGTAGGGGGATCAGAAGCCAGGGGCTTTCAGTGCTGATGAAAGAGGCGTCCCCAGGCCCTTCTCCCAGCCCCAGTGGAAGTAGTGAGGGTCCCAGCTTCCCAAGGCTGAGCTCAGGTGGGGGTTCAGGACAGCTCTCAGAGGGTCGAGGCAAGCTGGGGCAGGCAGAGGCACATGAGGAGACAGAAGGGGCAGTGATGGGGACAGGCAGCAGAGGTGGGGGCAGCCCTGTGCAGCAGGAGGTAGAGAGAGGGCAAGGGGGCTGCCAGCTGAGGCCTTACCTTGTTCTTACAGTGGATCTTGGCCCCGGAGTTGACCAGGATCTGGAGGATCCGTAAGTGGCTGAACCAGGCAGACAGGAGAAGCGCATTCATCCCAAACTCGGGGAGAGGACATGGCGGGGGAAGGGAGGAGACTATGAGGGGGCATGGCTCTGCCACCTGGGCCCAAGTGTGCTTTGCACAATCGTTCAACCATAAGGGACCTTGAGTGCCACCCAGGCCGGGGAGCTCTGGGCTTTAGGAATTTAGAGTCCAGGAAACTGTTTTAAACAGAGGCTGATAAACTATTGCAAACTTCCCCCCGCCCGAGTTTTACTGACAAATAATTGACATACATCACAGTATAAGTTTAAGGCATACAGCATGATCGTTTGATTTACATATATTGTGAAATGATCACCACAGTAGGTTCAGCTAACAGCTATCTTCTCACATAGATACAAAGAAAGAAAGAAAAGAAAAAACGGAAAAAGATTTTTTCCCTGTGATAACTCTGAGGATTTACTCTCCCAACAACTGCAAACTTTTGTGGGGATACCAAATAAACCTTAAAAATAAAAGAGCTGCCATCTCCTCTCACTACCAGTTCATAAAGATGGACCGTTTTACCACAAAAAATGTGAAAGGAGCTGATCTCAGAGTATACTCTTTCCAAATACAGCTTCATGAAACATACACTGCTGTTCTAATTTTCTGATTTTCTGTGACTGGTGAAGACCTCATCCTGGACTGGCGTTTGAGAATCAACTGTTTGAATCTCCTGCGGAACATCCTCCAGGCAGTTGGCTTAGGTCTGTGCACATGAAGGGATGGCATCTCGCCGCTGCACAAGACAACCACTGCACTGTCAAACACTTCTCACCGTGAAAAGCCCCTCCTCATGTGGAACTGAAATCTGCATCCCTGTGCTTTCCACCCTACTGGCCCTTTGGAGCAACTGAAAATACATCTAGGCCTTCTTCTGATGGCAGCCCAGATCCTATTTGCAGGATGCTCTTCCTCAACATCTGCGCAGTGTTTCCAGGTCACCAGAGCCCCTGCACTGACCTCCACCTTCGTGGGGCTCTGCATCTGAGGGCAGGCTTCATCCCCACCTCTACTGAGTCTTTCCTTCTATGTGAAGAGCACCCCCAGGCCTCCAAACTCACCTCCCAGGATGCACTGACAGCCAGCCACCCTCTTAGAAGTGGTTTTTCTCTGTCTTTCCTTGAGTGTGGCGGGATGCGGCAGGGTCTGAGCAGAACAGAGGCCTGGGAGATCATCACCACCTTCTGCCTACAGGCTGCACTGGCTTCCCTCAGCTTTGGGCAGCCCCAAAGTTTGTCTCTAGTTGGGCGTTCAAGGACCAGAACATATTTTCCCACCGAAACAGCGTCATGTGTGGCTCTGGGTCCCCTGGTGAGGCCAACGGCCTGTCATTCATGGAATGAGCCCACAGGGTGACCTGGTACTGATGGGCCACAGAATCTCCCCACAAGCATAAGAAGCAGGCTTGCAGTGGGAAAATGCTCCCAAGTCCAGCTGGGAGCAGAAATGCAGAGCCCACCTCAGGAAGGGCTAAAGGATCAGTGTCCCCTGATGTGTCCTCATCCCCAGCACACTCTAAGCTGCCAGAAGAACAGGGTTGGCCTAGTCCTGAATCAGCCTCAATTTCACAGTCTGGACCTCTGGGGGAAAGAGTGCCTCACCCCAGCACCTGTGCAGAGCACCCTAGTCACAACCACTTCCCCACTTGGCTCCACAAAGAGCTTCTGGGGGGGTACCAGGAAAAGGGGTCTTAGTGTTTGGCACCAGAATCCCTCTTAGGGACAGAACTGGGTTTGGGTAAAAGCTGTGACAAGTGGTTGGGATGAAAGGTGAAACCCAGAAAGAACTGACTGGGCATCATGTCAGGAATTTGGAGGCAGGGTGGGGACGGTGCAGACAAGGACAGCATTGAAAGTGGGGCAGGGAAAGAGGCCAAGCCCAAGACAAGGAAAGGACCAAGGGACTTTAAAGAACAGGAATGGCATAGAGAACAAACTTGTGGTTGCCAAGGGGGAGGGGGGAGGAGGGAGGGAGGGGCTGGGAGTTTGGGGTTAGTAGATACAAACTATTACATATAGAATAGATGGACAAGGTCCTACTGTATAGCACAGGGAACTATATTTAGTGCCCTGGGATAAACCATAATGGAAAATAGTATAAAAAAGAATGTATGTATATGTATAACTGAGTCACTTTGCTGTACAGCAGAAATTAACACAACATTGTAAATCAACTATACTTCAATTTAAAAAATAAATTTAAAATAAAGAAAAAAAGAAAGCATATGGTAAAGGAAAGAAAATAATAAAGAATAGGAATGTCAAAGACAAGATTTTAGGATTTTTACATTGTTTTTGTGTGTAATGTAAATCCCCTCCATCTCTTATTTTGGAAAGCCTGCCCCACATCAAAGTGTGTGAATGGGGTCTCTATGGAAAGTGGGGAGAAGGACTGTGATCCATGTTAGGGGTGATGCCAAGGTAGAGACAAAGGACTATGTGCAAAATTTCAAGAGGACGGCAAAAACCAAGCAGAAGCTGGAAGAGCCAAGAGTGACCACAAGAATTTAAGCCCTTCCTTCTGAAACCTTGGGAAGGTGCTGGACCCACCATAGCACCTCAAATGGGGACCAGAGTTGGTCTCAGCTAGAACCAAAGAGGCCAGGAGACCCAGCACTGGCTCAGAGCTCAGCCACTGGTAGAATATCAGTAACTGTGGGCTGGCTGGATGACGAAGGTCAGAGTCCAAGGGGAGAAGCCCACAGGAGCTTGGGAATGAAAAGGGTCAAGGCTCAAGGCTGGGGGAGGAGAGTCATGGCAGACAGAGCCTCTTGCCAGTGGGAACCCCAAGATACCTCACTGTCCTAGTTCCAGGAACTATCTAGGACAGAGCCCTGTGGCTTTTCACTAGAGACCTTCCCCCCAACAACAGGATTTCCCTTCTCCAGTGTCTCCTCTACCCTCCTGCTATTAAAGTAGGCATGCCTACCAGCCTTCTTATTTTTCAAAATGTATTTATTGCTGTTTGCAAAGGAAAGAGAGAAAATTTGTAAGCACCCTCTCTTACTATTCTCCCTCATATCTTCTTGTCTCACTCAGTCCCTCAAGGAAGAAATAACAGAGCATGTGGTGATAGTAAGGGTCTTTTTTTTTTTTTAATTAATTTATTTATTTTTGGCTGCGTTGGGTCTTCCTTGCTGCACGTGGGCTTTCTCTGGTTGCGGCGAGCGGGGGCTACTCTTCATTGCAGAGCGCGGGCTTCTCATTGCAGTGGCTTCTCTTGTTGTGGAGCACGGGCTCCAGGCGTACGGGCTTCAGTAGTTGTGGCACATAGGCTCAGTAGTTGTGGCCCACGGGCTACAGAGCACAGGCTCAGTAGTTGCGGCACATGGGCTTAGTTGCTCCGCGGCATGTGGGATCTTCCCGGACCAGGGCTCGAACCTGTGTCCCCTGCATTGGCAGGTGGATTCTTAACCACTATGCCGCCAGGGAAGTCCCAACAGTGAGGGTCTTTGTGGGCAAAAGGCTGATGCAAGAAGTTCCAGTGGTTTATTGGGACACTCAGACTAAGGAAACCAGACACTCTCCTTCCAGGGTCATCTCTAAGTGAGGCCTAAGCAGGAGCAGGGAGGAGATGGGGTGAGGGAGTGGGGAGGCAGGTGTTGCTGCCCCACCCCCAGCCCTGACTTGTAATCAAGCCCCCTTCATGGTGGGGCCTCAGAGCAAAGAGAAGTCAGGACAAAGAAAAGTATTTCCATGGAAGCTAAGTTTCTGCAGAGAAGTTTATAATTTTTAAAAAATGTATCCCTGTCAAATGCCGTTGTCAGATTCAGCTCTTTATCCAAACCCGATAAATATGTAGATAAATTTGTAGACCTTGTTATTATTCTGTTCTCTCTCTTAGCAGTGTGCTCCCTGCCAATTTGTTAAGTAAGACTGTTAGTCTTTATTCAGGTTGTGGGTTAGTGTTTGCCAGGGCAGAGCCCTGTGGCATATCATGAGAGACCTCCCTCCCGATGACTTTACTAATGAGGCCTTTGTCAACCCACCCAATTACCTGTTCTACAGCCCATATCTCTCCCTGCTCACATGACATCACAAGGGACTGAAAAGGCTGAGAACTGAAAGGCCCTTGAAAATGAAGAAATCTTTATGACTGTGCAAAGGGAAAGTGGGATTGGTACAGTGTCATCGGCCCCTGAAGACTCTGACCCCCTACCCAGCCTGCACCTGTTCATCTGTGTATCAGTGACAACCTCAGCAATGACAGCTGGCTCATAGACCCAGAATGAGTTCTGATGCCCCTGCCCCACCCTAAGACAGACAGGAAGACGGACATGCACACACAGACATGCCTGAGTGAGGGGACCCGTACCGCATCCTCATCATCCACAGCAGCCTCGTGTTCCAAGAGCAGTCGCACAGCCTGCTCGTGCCCTGCGCCCGCAGACCAATGTGGGGCCACCCTGCCCACCTGCCAGGAGGGAGAGGAAACCTGTGAGGCACCAGCTGGCTGCCCGGCCCACCTCGCACAGCCTCCCTACCTCCCGGCCAGGACAGCTGGTCTGCGGGGTGGAAGGACCTTTGCTGGCTCTGGTGACCAGTCGGCTGGGGCCGCAGCCCCACTCTGACCCCCTCCTCTTCCACTCTGCAGCTGCTGAAATGAACGTAGTAAAACACCATGTCTAGATCCGTCTGTCCCCCACCTAAAACTCTTCCCAGCTTCCCACTGCTCTTGGATCAAACTTCTAAACCTTGGGCCTATGAGGCCCTGCATGGCCCGGCACTGCTTCTCAGAAATGCCAGACAACATCCTGTCTCTAAGTCTGTTCCTGTTGCTCCCTCTGCTGGGCAGCCACCTGTGTCTGAGGATTATTTTCCAAGTCCCTGAGGAATCCTGAGTGCCTGGGTTCTGTTCCCTCCTTCCTTCAGAACAGGGCTGAAGGCTTCTGACCTACCCCCCACCCCCAAACTCACTGTCAGACCGCCCTGGCAGTTCACCCTGGTCTCTGGCCCTCAGCACATCTGAGCAGGCCTGGGGGAAGCCAGCCTCCAACCCATGAACCCAGTTCCCTCCACAGTTTTCAGCATGTGATGGGGCAACAAAAGAAAACACTAATTTTCTGCGTGGTCTCTCTGGGGACGAGCTGTCCCTTCCTTTCCCATGCTGTCCTCTCTTCCTGGAAACACTGCCTTTTTTCACTGGCTCCCACAAAAATGCCACTTCCTTGGGAGGACTTCTGGACGAGAGGGCCCCTCTGACGCCCACATGCTCTCCAACTGTGACAGTGGGAATGAACTATTTGTGAGCTACTCTATTTAATGTCTGTTTTCCCCCACCAGACTACCAGTTCCAAGAGGGCTGGGACCATGTCTGCCATGGGTTCTGCTGTCCCCATCACCTAGCACAGTGCCAGCACACAGTAAGCCCTTAATACTTACTGAACAAATGAATCATTCAATGAGTAAATGAATGAATGAATCTGGCATTAGCATCCTATCACCCCTAAGATGCAAGTCCAACTTGCAAGTCCATGTTTCCTTGCAAGTGCTTGTCCAGGAGATGAGACCAAGGCTCCAGTCACCAATAATGTGCTGTGTGACCTAAGGTGACTTGCTGCCCTCCTCTGCACCTGCCTCTACCTATAAGTAGTACTCCTCCTCCCTGCTCTCCTCCCCTCTCCAGGGGTGAGTGACAACCACCAGGAAACAGGTAGATGAGTGCTCTGACAACCAAGACACACCAGACACACCCTAGCACTCCTGCTACCATTACTGAGCCCTAGGAAGGCTGTGAAGACCCCAGCTGTACCCCTGTCACATCAAGCCAGACAGAGTCAGGAATCCTGCATCCAACCCTTTCAGCCTCCACTGACCTCTCACCCAGGCCCTGGCATCTCCTCTAACATATGCTCCTGACAGCTAGAAGCCCCGACACATGGAGAGGCTACCCGACATGGTACCCAGGCCCGTCCCCAGTGTCCCCAGCCAGAAGAATGGCTCTTCCCTCTGCCCCCTTCTCCAGCAGGGCTGCGAACCACCCCACCTGCACCCTTCCCTGAGGCCTGGTCTGCCTCCCCACCAGGCCAAGGGCAGGCCTGGGCCCACAACAGTTTTACACACTCAGTGGGCACAGCGGGCCCTCAGAGAACTGAACTGCCTAGGAGACATTCAGGCCAGGGAGAGGCTGTTCCCCGATCCTCCTTACACAGTGTCGGGGGTCCTCCGCCCTCATCCTGCACCCCTTTTGGTCCACACAGTGCTTCCTCTGGAGAGGCAGCTCCATGAGGCTGCCCGCCGGAACCACGTTGGGAGGACGCCTCAGGGACCTGGCGGTCCAGTGGTTAAGACTTCACCTTCCAGTGCAGGGGGTGCAGGTTGGATCCCTGGTCGGGGAGTTAAGATCTCACATGCCTTGTGGCCAAAAAACCAAAGCATAAAACAGAAGCCATATTGTAACAAGTTCAATAAAGACTTTAAAACAAAATACTGTAAAAAAAAAAAAAAAAAAAAAAGGTTGCAACTGACATATCAGCCTCCCTTGGTCCAGAACCCCTGGACTTCTCACCAGAGGCACCAGGCCACCTTTGTCTCTCCAGGTGCCTGTCCCTATCTGCCAGCCTCCAACTCCTGACCTTTGACCCCCTGCCCTATTGACTCTAAATCTGTTTCTTGGAGGAGCCTTCTGGATGGGTCACAAGGATTAAGAGTTAAGAGTGCTGGAATCCTGACCCTGACTTTTGGGCCTCAGAGATTTTGAGACAAAGTGGACAAGGAAGCCAGGGCCTGAGCCTCCCCCAAGTTAACACGTGCCAATGTGCCTGCCCCAGGCTCCGTGAACTGTCCCTCCTGTGTGGAGGTGACACTATAGCATTATTCCCAGCCGGAGCCCCTTTACACATGTGATTTCTGGCCCTGATGTGTACTCTCCTCTGGATCGGCTCCTTCATCCTCCCAACGTGGCTTCGGCGGGCAGCCTCATGAGCTGCCTCTCCAGAGGAAGCACTGTGGGGACAAAAAGGGGTGCAGGTTGAGGGCGGAGGACCCCCGACACTGTGTAAGGAGGATCGGGGAACAGCCCCTCCCTGACCTGAATGTCTCCTAGGCAGGGGGTCTTCCAGCTCAGAATGGTGGGTGGATGCTTCTCCTCTTTCTTAATGTTGGAGACTTCCCCAGACAGGCTACTTCTCCTTCCAACGCACCTCATGTCCACGTGACCAGGACTCAGCAGAACCCTAAAGCTGGGAGACCGTGGGCAAGACCATCCACAGGAGCCAGGTGTGTGCCCCTCCCCTCTCAGAGGTGCCCCATCATACAGTTTTCCTGACTGCTATTGCTGTTCTTGAGGAAGGGAATGCAATTCATTCTCACTGGAGTCGATAACCACCTTTCCCATGGCTCCATCAGTGAAGAAGGCAGCCAGGATTTACAGGGCCACTCACTGCGTCAGGCCCGGGCGAGGCCAGAGGCGCGTGTTCACCCGGCTTCTTTGTCCTCGTCCCTCCACCTCTTCTCTCCTCATCCCCAAATCCTAACCAGCTTTCGCCTCCTGGTTGTGGGGCCCTCTCTGATTGCCTTCTCTGTGGTCTCTGCACTCCTCTCATCCTTGTCGCTGCACCTTCATCTCAGTCTCAGACTAGAAGGAACGTCCAAGCCCCGCTTCCAGTCCCTTGCCATGGCCAGCGGTGGGCTCAGAGGGTTGGTGGCCAGGCCAGGGGGACTCAGGCCTGACGACGTGGTCCAGGGCTCATCTCACCAGAACCCCATGCTGCCGTCATCCTGACTGCTCTTGGCTTATAAGGATGTCCGGTCTCTTTGGCTGGACCTCAAGCTCCTTGGGGGCTCTGGCCACACCTGACACTTGCCAACCCACCCACACTTCACAGTGGGCCCAAAGCTGAGCACATGGAGGAATCCACAAAACTCTGCTTCCATGAGTGACACTGAAAATCGCCAAGCTGACAGATGCCTGTCCCCCCTTCAGAAAGGCTTAGATACACAAGCACAAGGGACAAATATTGGGCTGGCCAAAAAGTTCGTTTGGGATTCCTGTAACATCTTACCAAAAAACCCGAATGAACTTTTTGGGCAACCCAATATCGGCTGGCCCTTTGCACAATCAGTACAGGGCATGTAATTTGAGGTTTTATTGCTGCTGAGCCTACATCCTGCACATTTGGTCCACTGCAAATGCCCAGACCCAGCCCCTCTGTGTATCCAGGGACAGGTCGCCAGTGTCTTGGCAGGGAAGGCTAGGATGCATTAAAGTGACAGAGAAGCCTGCCATCAATTTGTTTTTTCCAGATAAATTCTATGTGGCTTTCCAGATACAGGAGAGGGTTTGGGGCTTTCTGAGGCCCCACAGATGCAACCTATGGACCTCAGAGCTGCTGCCCTGTGGCTGAACCATTTCCTGGCTGTGTGACTTAGGTTACTTAATTTTTCTGTGCCTCAGTTTCCTCATCTGCAAAATGGGGACATGAGCTGCCCTGCAGGGTTATTGTAATGATTCAATATAAGTATGTGAAAAGCTCCTAGCATGGTATCTGGCAAATAGTACCATCGTCATCATCACTATTATTCCTCCAAAACAAAGGGTCAGAGAGTAAATTCTGGCGGCCAAAGACCTGGGGGTGGTGGGGCTTCCTTCGTTCAGGGCTCTCTGAGCCAGTGAAGCCCCAACCAAGGAAACACCCTCCCTACCCACCTCCCTGCACTGCTTTTCTCCACACCACCCTCACCACTGGCCTATGCTATATTTACATATTTATTAGCTTTATTGTCTGCTTCCCCCATTATAATATAAGCCCATGAAGGGAGAGATTTTTGTCTGACTTGTTAACTACTATATCCCTAAATTCAGGCCCTGGCATATATTTGCTGAATGAATAAGTGACACACAAATCATTAAGTCTCTTCAGGGCTTTTGAACTATATAAGATGTTGCCCCAATTGAGACTCATTTGTCCCCTGGAAAACCAAACCACAAGCTCAGGTAAATGGCAGGGAAGAGGTGTATGCAGACACGGGGAGCTTCATGTCAATACTTCAGGGGAGAGGGGAAAACATCTCCTTCCAAGTGTGGTCCCCATTGATGGCGCCACCCTTCCTCACCCCCAGAAGGGTCTGCCTTTCCTATAGGGGAGGAGAGGGTCCTGCTGGAAGAATCCCTCTCAGATCTCAAACATCTCCGGGAAGCAACTGTGTCCTGAGCATTCCTTTCCTTAAACTCTTGGACGAAACCCACCATGATCCAGGTTCAGCAAAAGATCTGGCAGTTCAGGCGTAAGCTTAGGGAAGCTGGGGTTTAGTACCCACACTGCCACTTTCTAACAGCAGGAAACATCCCCCTTGGGGGCCTCAGTTCCACTGTAGAATCAGGGGAGGGTGAAAAAGTGATCTGTAGCGATCCCTACCAGTTCTGACTCCCTTTCTCTTGGTGGAAGCCTGGGATAGTGGCCTGGTTTGTGTTGGCAAACAGCCAAGAGCCTGAAGGAGAGCATGGAGGCCCTGGAGAGCACCAGTGAAATCAACTTCAGTCTCATCTCTTCCATGCATCTCAATCCATGCATCCTCTTTCTGGCCACAACAGACACACACCGCACTCTGGCCTCTGAGCCTTTGCCTATGCTGGGTCCTCTGCGCAGAATTCCCTCCCGCGCACCCCAGTGATCCATTGCTGCACATTCTTCAAGGGCCTGCTCAAGTGATGTCTGCCCCAAGCAGAACCCTGTACCTGCTTGAAAGGCTTAGCACCTGATAGAACCCCCACTCCTATCTGCATCCCAGCGAGGAAAATGGCACAGTCCTTCTCTCCCTTTACCAGGCAGTGCAGCCAAAGGTCCCCCAAGCTGGCTGATGTCCACAGGGATGCCACTGACTGGCCCAGAGGCCCTAGCAGCCAGGCACACTCCTGGAGGGGGCTCTGAGGTGCCCTCATCCCCCCTGCAGCACACCATACCTCCTCCACTCCCCATCCAGCCCTGACATTCTAAGGGAGCTGGGACCCTCAGCATTTCTACCACTTTAAGGCTGTGTGACCTTGGGCAACTTGTTTAACCACTTTGTGCCTCAGCCTTCTCTTCCGCAAAATGGAGATAACAGTAGGTCCTACCCAGAAGGCTGCCGAGGAGATCAAATAAAGTGCCAGCTCCGGCTCAGTCTGGCACACAAAGTAAGTACCCAATATAGGATCGTATTACCATCTTCTTTCGAGCTAATGTCTCCTCCATCCAAGCTCCCCGCTCCAGGGTGGGGAGCACCCCCAGTCTCAGGTGAGCAGCCAATGTCCCCTCGGCCAGGTGCGAGTTCCTCTCGGGGCCACAAAGAAGCCCAAGACGCAGGTGGCCACGCGGACCGCGCAGATCGCAGGCTCGGTCGCCCCCGCTGGGTTGCGGCGCATTCTCTCAGCCTCTACCCGCCCCTGTCCCGGCCCCCACCCCGCGGACTCAAGGCCCTGGGTCTCCCACGCCAGCTCCTCCTCCATGCCGCCGCTCCGGAGCTCCTCTGCGTTCTGCCTGGTCTCAAGCGGCACGTCCGCCCGACTGGGCCCAGGAGCTGAGGGAGGAGGAGCTGAGCTGGGGGTGACGACGAGGCTCCCGGGAGCGTCGGAGTGCAGGCGGCAGCCACTCCTCCAGAGCCCTCGCCCCTCCTCAACTCTTGGGTATGATGCAGGCGCAGTTGCTCCGACCTTCCGACCGCCCCCCATCCCGGGCCAGATTGCGGGTCTCTCTACGGGCTCCCTCGACCAGCCCACGGCCCAGCGGTTCGGAGCCACTTGGGGCTCCGCAGGTCCCCCTGGGAACGTCTCCTCTGCGAGCTGTCCCAGCCTCCCGGTCCCGGATGCACGACCTCCCGCAGGCCCCTGGCTCGCGACTCGGGAGCCTGGTCTGGCGCCCCCAGGCGCTGAAAGTCAGACCCCTAGCACTCGGGTGGGCATTTAAGGAACAGTAACCTCCGCAAGCCTGCAGGCATATGAAGAGATGGTCAGATTTGTTCATGATCAGAAAAATACAAATTAAAATGACAGTGAGATACCACTTACACCGATTAGACTGGCAAAAATTAGAAAAACTGGATAATGCCAAATGGTGGTGGGGAATGAGGGGTGTCATGGCCAGGGGCACTGCTGGTGGGGGTAGCCTGGGGCAGCCATTCCGGCAAAGAGTCTTGGCAGTAATGAGGGAAACTAAACACAGCGAACTCTGACCCTAAAAGCCATTTCCTTCTCTTACAGGCTCATCAGGGGACATGTAAGAGGATTTTGTTGCTGGGTTGTTGTTTTGTGGTTACTGGGAGCTGGAAGCAACCTAAGTGTCCACACTGGGGGAGTAGATGGATAGGTAAAATGTGGTACTACTATGCAACTACAGATGCAAGGACCACATGTATTTACAGCAACATGGATTGAAACACCAAGTGCTGAGCAGAAAGAGTAAAACCACCAAATGAGACCTAAAACACAATACCAAGAAAAATGCTTGCACACAAAACAACACACATTTGCAAAGGTACATACAGCACAAACAAAACGATACACATTAAACATATCAGAATGTGTTGTACTTCAGACCCTGGGGGATGTCTATGTCTTCTCTTCTTTGCCTTTTAGGCATTTACAGCCTCTTTAGATTTGGGGATAGTGGGGTCCCACGCATCTCTATCCCAAGGCAAGAAGTCATTACTATTTCTTGTGGGATCGGAGGAGGACAAATATCTTTCAGTCATTAGTGTAGATCAAAAAGGCTTCCTGGAGGAGGAAGTACTTGGAATGGCCTTTGAAAAATAACATAATGATAATAGCTAACAGTTAATGAGCCCCACGGTAAGACTTTGTGTGGATTATCTCATTTTGTCCCCCAAACCACCCTATGAAATGGACATTATTACCACCAGATTATGGGGGAGGAACTGAAGCACAGAGAGGGTAAATAACTCTTCCTACCCCCCACAGTAAGTGGTGAAGCCAGGGTTCTAACCCAGCTGGTCTGATTTAAGAGCCATGGCATGAACATCTGGTAGGTGGATAGGACATTGATGGAGCCAAACCTGCAGACAGCTGGTGGTTGATCACTCTCCAAGCCCTGGCCTCCCTGATGGATGCAGAGGTGCCAGGGAACAGTTGGCTGGCACAGCTGCCCAGCTGCCATTCTTGATGTCCATGGTCTTGAACCAGCAGAATGAAGTGTCTGCTGCTTTATCATCTTCCTCCTGCAGCCACTGCTGCCTGGAAATAGTCTGTGTCTCCACACTTTCCCTGGGGCACCTGGAGGTGAGACCCAAGTGACCATGAGTCAGCATTAGAGAAACCCTTGGGAAGTGGGTGACAGACAGAAGCCTGGCTGTCCCCACCAGACCAGCCACCCTGGCCCCACCAGACCAGCCACCCTGGCCCAGGCTAGGCCACACACATCCAGTGCTTCCAGGTAAACCCAGAAGTTTCTATGGGCTTCCTCTAGGAGGCCTCCCCAACCTTCAATGATCCCACATTCTGGCCAGGGATTTTTAAATTCATTATCCCACTTAATCCTCACAGCAATTCTGCAAAACAGACACTGTCACTCCTATTTAATGGATGAGGAAACTGAGGCTCAGAAGGGTCCAATAACTTTTCGAGGTCACAGCAACGAATAGTGGTAGAGGCTGGATCCAAACTCACTGCACCACACTGCCATTTCGGTCTGGACCAAACTGGCCCATTATCCAACCCCTTTTCATCCTTCAAGTTCAACTCCACAGCACGCACTCCTAGCCTCCAGCCTCCCACGAAGGCTCCCTTGTAGATGCCATAACTAGCTAGTGGTCTAGGTCAGTCCCTTCCCCTCTGTGGGCCTCAGCCTCCTCATCTGTAAAACCACTGGGTTGGAGGTGGAGCCTGTGAGCCATCCAGCACTGATGGTCCATGGTTGGACAAGGCACAGTGATCTTTCCTAAGATCACTCAAGTGGGTTAAGGGCCTCTAGCACTGGTGACAGGTTTCTCCACAAGATGGCCCTCCTGGTTTTCTTTGCTTTTACCTCGTATCTTAAGAAATTAGAGAGGGTTTCTTTGTTTTACAAAATAGAACTGTGACTTGTGTTTAACAATCTACCTAGTTGATTTCATGCTCCTTTGTTATTTGGGTGACATTCTGTTAGAAAGACAGAATCCCAGGCCCCACCCCAGACTGACTGAATCAGAACCTGCATTTCCACAAGACCTCTGGTGATTCCTGTGTACATCAAAATACGAGAAGCACTGCTCTAAGCTGTCAACGCTACTTCATTCCAATCCATCTTTTTCGGGCTTTTATGCCTATTTTCCCAAGCAGGTCTAATTAATCTCTTTGAGCTGTCCTCATTTCTTGAGCAACAGCTGTGTACCAGCCACTGTATCAGTTCTTTATCAGCATTATTTCCTGTACTCTTCCCAACCTCCCTATGATGCCTTTTCTTCACAATTTGTAATTTTGGAACACACAAATAACACTGGGTCCACCTATTCCCACTCAGAGCCCAGTGCCCTTTCATTTCATACTTAAAAGAATCACTAGCATGGTTCTAAAGCCTTGAAAAATAATGCAGGGGACTTTCCTGTGGATCCAGTGGGTAAGACTCCGTGTTCCCAATGCAGGGGTTTCGGGTTCGATCCCTGGCCAGAGAACTAGATCCCGCATGCATACTGTAACTAAGGATCCACATGCCGCGACTAAAGATCCCACATGCCACAACGAAGATCTCGTGTGCCACAACTAAGACCTGGCACGGCCAAAATAAATAAATAAATAAATAAATATTTTTTAAAGAGAGAAAGAGAAAAAGAATGTAAGTGATATTGTCTTTGTCAACAGTTTATTTAACATAGGCTCACTGCAGAAATTATAATAATTTCACAAGCTATTAGCATACAGGATAATGTCTCTTAAAAAGCCAATAAAGAGGGAGCCATTTTCAAGAACACAGCATTGAGAGAGAAGTGCATTGTTGAGACCATCTGGATGGTCTACATGAACCCAGTTCAGGCCTCTATATAAATTCTTAAGAATCTCGTGGGCGGCTGCAGAGATCTACCAGTTCTGCAGGCACCAAGAGAAGCCTGAGGATGTCAGCTCTGAGCCCCAGCAAGAAATAACAGACTTCACCTTGGATTAGTTCACCCACTCCTGCTTCATTAAAGAGGATTTTGAAAAGAAAACCCCAATCAAGTCCCCTTTCCAGCCCCACTTTGTTCCAGAATTGAAGAGAAACAGTTTCCTGTTCCAGCCATGTGGCTAAAAGGGTCTTGGTGCTCTGGCCAGGTGTCAGGCCTGTGCCTCTGAGGTGGGAGAGCCGACTTCAGGACATTGGTCCACCAGAGACCTCCCAGCTCCACGTAATATTAAACAGCAAAAGCTCTCCCAGAGATCTCCATTAAACGCTAAGACCCAGCTCCACTCAACGACCAGCAAGCTACAGTGCTGGACACCCTATGCCAAACAACTAGCAAGACAGGAACACAACCCCACCCATTAGCAGAGAGGCTGCCTAAAATCATAATAAGGTCACAGACACCCCAAAACACACCACTGGACATGGTCCTGCCCACCAGAAAGACAAGATCCAGCCTCATCCTCCAGAACACAGGCACCAGTCCCCTCCACCAGGAAGGCTACACAACCCACTGAACCAACCTTAGACACGTGGGGGCAGACACCAAAAACAACAGGAACTACGAACTTGCAGCCTGAGAAAAGGAGACCCCAAACACAGTAAGTTAAGCAAAATGAGAAGACAGAGAAACACACAGCAGATGAAGGAGTAAGATAAAAACTCACCAGACCAAACAAATGAAGAGGAAATAGGCAGTCTACCTGAAAAAGAATTCAGAGTAATGGTAGTAAAGATGATCCAAAATCTTGGAAATAGAATGGAGAAAATACAAGAAACGTTTAACAAGGACCTAGAAGAATTAAACAGCAAACACTGATGAACAACAAAATACATGAAATTAAAAATTCTACAAGGAATCAATAGCAGAATAACTGAGGCAGAAGAACGGATTAAGTGACCTGGAAGATAAAACAGTGGAAATAACTACTGCAGAGTAGAATAAAGAAAAAAGAATGAAAAGAATTGAGGACGGTTTCAGAGAACTCTGGGACAACATTAAACACACCAACATTCGAACTACACAGGTCCCAGAAGAAGAAGAGAGAAAGAAAGGGACTGAGAAAATATTTGAAGAGATTATAGTTGAGAATTTCCCCACTATGGGAAAGGAAATAGTCAATCAAGTCCAGGAAGTGCAGAGAGTCCCATACAGGATAAATCCAAGGAGAAACATGCCAAGACACATATTAATCTAACTAGCAAAAATTAAATACAAAGAAAAAATATTAAAAGCAGCAAGGGAAAAACAACAAATAACATACAAGGGAAGCCCCATAAGGTTAACAGCTGATCTTTCAGCAGAAACTCTGCAAGCCAGAAGGGACTGGCAGGACATATTTAAAGTGATGAAAGGGAAAAAGCTACAACTAAGATTACTCTACCCAGCAAGGGTCTCATTCAGATTCGATGGAGAAATTAAAACCTTTACAGAGAAGCAAAAGCTAGGAGAATTCAGCACCACCAAACCAGCTTTACAACAAATGCTAAAGAAACTTCTCTAGGCAGGAAACACAAGAGAAGGAAAAGACCCACAATAACAAACCCAAAACAATTAAGAAAATGGGAATAGGAACATACATATCAATAACTACCTTAAATGTAAATGGATTAAATGCTCCAACCAAAAGACACAGACTGGCTGAATGGATACAAAAACAAGACCCATATATATGCTGTCTACAAGAGACCCACTTCAGACCTAGGGACACACACAGACTGAAAATGAGGGGATGGAAAAAGATATTCCATGCAAATGGAAATCAAAAGAAAGCTGGAGTAGTAATTCTCATATCAGACAAAATGGACTTTAAAATAAAGACTATTACAAGAGACAAAGAAGGACACTACATAATGATCAAGGGATCGATCCAAGAAGAAGATATAACAATTGTAAATATTTATGCACCCAACATAGGAGCACCGCAATACATAAGGCAAATGTTAACAGCCATAAAAGGGGAAATTGACAGTAACATAATCATAGTAGGGGACTTGAACACCCCACTTTCACCAATGGACAGATCACCCAAAATGAAAATAAATAAGGAAACACAAGCTTTAAATGATAGTTTAAACAAGATGGACTTAATTGATATTTATAGGACATTCCATCCAAAAACAATAGAATACACATTTTTCTCAAGTGCTCATGGAACATTCTCCAGGATAGATCATATCTTGGTTCATAAATCAAGCCTCGGTAAATTTAAGAAAACTGAAATCATATCCAGTATCTTTTCTAACCACAACGCTATGAGATTGGATATCAATTACAGGAAAAAATCTGTAAAAATACAAATACATGGAGGCTAAACAATACACTACTTAATAACCAAGAGATCACTGAAGAAATCAAAGAGGAAATCAAAAAATACCTAGAAACAAATGACAATGAAAACACGACGACCCAAAACCCATGGGATGCAACAAAAGCAGTTCTAAGAGGGAAGTTTATAGCAATAAAATCCTACCTCAAGAAACAAGAAACATCTCAAATAAAAATCCTAACCTTATACCTAAAGCAATTAGATAAAGAAGAACAAAAAAACCCAAAAGTTAGTGGATGGAAAGAAATCATAAAGATCAGATCAGAAATAAATGAAAAAGAAATGAAGGAAACAATAGCAAAGATCAATAAAACTAAAAGCTGGTTCTTTGAGAAGATAAACAAAATTGATAAGCCATCAGCCAGACTCATCAAGAAAAAAAGGGACAAGACTCAAATCAATAGAATTAGAAATGAAAAAGGAGAAGTAAAAACTGACACTGCAGAAATACAAAGGATCATGAGAGATTACTACAAGCAACTATATGCCAATAAAATGGACAACATGAAAGAAATGGACACATTCTTAGAAAAACACAACCTTCCGAGACTAACCAGGAAGAACTAGAAAATATAAACAGACCAATCACAAGCACTGAAATTGAGACTGTGATTAAAAATCTTCCAACAAAAGCCCAGGACCAGATGGCTTCACAGGTGAATTCTATCAAACATGTAGAGAAGAGCTAACACCTATCCTTCTCAAACTCTTCCAAAATATAGCAGAGGGAGGAACACTCCCAAACTCATTCTATGAGGCCACCATCACCCTGATACCAAAACCAGACAAAGATGTCACAAAGAAAGAAAACTACATACCAATATCACTGATGAACACAGATGCAAAAATCCTCAACAAAATACAAGCAAACAGAATCCAACAGCACATTAAAAGGATCATACACTATGATCAAGTGGGGTTTATCCCAGGGATGCAAGAATTCTTCAATATACACAAATCAATCAATGTGATACACCATATTAACAAACTGAAGGATAAAAACCATATGATCATCTCAATAGATGCAGAAAAAGCTTTCAACAAAATTCAACACCCATTTATGATAAAAACCCTCCAGAAAGTAGGCATAGAGGGAACTTACCTCAACATAATAAACACCATACATGACAAACCCACAGCCAACATCGTTCTCAATGGTGAAAAACTGAAACCATTTCCTCTAAGATTAGGAACAAGACAAGGTTGCCCACTCTCACCACTTTTCTTCAATATAGTTTTGAAAGTTTTAGCCACAGCAATCAGAGAAGAAATAAAAGGAATCCAAATCAGAAAAGAAGAAGTAAAGCTGTCACTGTTTGCAGATGACATGATACTATACATAGAGAATCCTAAAGATGCTACCAGAAAACTACTAGAGCTAATCAATGAATTTGGTAAAGTAGCAGGATACAAAATTAATGCACAGAAATCTCTTGCATTCCTATACACTAATGATGAAAAATCTGAAAGAGAAATTAAGGAAACACTCCCATTTACCATTGCAAAAAAAGAATAAAATACCTAGGAATAAACCTACCTAAGGAGACAAAAGACCTGTATGCAGAAAACTATAAGACACTGATGAAAGAAATTAAAGATGATACAAACACATGGAGAGATATACCATTTTCTTGGATTGGAAGAATCAACATTGCGAAAATGACTACACTACCCAAAGCAATCTACAAATTGCTAATCCCTAAACTGATAGGGATTCAGTGCAATCCCTATCAAATTACCAATGGCATTTTCTACAGAAGTAGAACAAAAAATCTTAAGATTTGTATGGAGACACAAAAGACCCTGAAAAGCCAAAGCAATCCTGAGAAAGAAAAACAGAGCTGGAGGAATCAGGCTCCCTGACTTCAGACTATACTACAAAGCTATAGTAATCCAGACAGTATGGTACTGGCACAAAAACAGAAAGATAGATCAATGGAACAGGATAAAAAGCCCAGAGATAAACCCACACACATATGGTCACCTTATCTTTGATAAAGGAGGCAAAAGTATACAATGGAGAAAAGACAGCCTCTTCAATAAGTGGTGCAGGAAACTGGACAGCTACCTGTAAAAGAATGAAATTAGAACACTCCCTAACACCATACACAAATATAAACTCAAAATGGATTAAAGACCTGAATGTAAGGCCGGACACTATAAAACTTTTAGGGGAAAACATAGGCAGAACACTCTATGACATAAATCACAGCAAGATCCTTTTTGACCCACCTCCTAGAGACATGGAAATAAAAACAAAAATAAACAAATGGGACCTAGTGAAACTTAAAACTTTTGCACAGCAAAGGAAACCATAAACAAGGGGAAAAGACAACCCTCAGAATGGGAGAAAATACTTGCAAATGAAGCAACTGACAAAGGATTCATCTCCAAAATTTACAAGCAGCTCATGCAGCCCAATATCAAAAAAACAAACAACCCAATCCCAAAATGGGCAGAAGAACTAAATAGACATTTCTCCAAAGAAGATATACAACAGACTGCCAACACACATATGAAAGAATGCTCAACATCACTAACCATTAGAGAAATGCAAATCAAAACTACAATGAGGTACCATCTCACACCTATCAGAATGGCCATCATCAAAAAATCTACAAACAATAAATGCTGGAGAGGGTGTGGGGAAAAGGGAACCCTCTTGCACTGTTGGTGGGAAGGTAAATTGATACAGTCACTATGGAGAACAGTATGGAGGTTCCTTAAACAACTAAAAATAGAACTACCATACAACCCAGCAATCCCACTACTGGGCATATACCCTGAGAAAACCATAATTCAAAGAGTCACGTACCACAGTGTTCACTGCAGCTCTGTTTACAATAGCCAGGACATGGAAGCAACCTAAGTGTCCACTGATAGATGAATGGATAAAGAAGATGTGGCACATATATACAATGGAATATTACTCAGCCATAAAAAGAAATGAAATTGATTTGTTTGTAGTGAGGTGGATAGACCTAGAGTCTGTCATACAGAGTGAAGTAAGTCCAAAAGAGAAAAACAAATACCGTACGCTAACACATATATATGGAATCTAAAAAAAAAAAAAAAAAGGTTTTGAAGAACCTAGGGGCAGGACAGGAATAAAGACGCAGACCGACTAGAGAATGGACTTGAGGACACAGGGAGGTGGAAGGGTAAGGTGGGACAAAGTGAAAGAGTAGCATGGACTTATAAATACTACCAAATGTAAAATAGATAGCTAATGGGAAGCAGCCGCATAGCACAGGGAGATCAGCTCAGTGCTTTGTGACCACCTAGAGGGGTGGGATAAGGAGGGTGGGAGGGAGACACAAGAGGGAGGAGATATGGGGATATATGTATATGTATAGCTGATTCACTTTGTTATAAAGCAGAAAGTAACACACCATTGTAAAGCAATTATACTCCAATAAAGATGTTTTTTAAAAAAAAAAGCCAATAAAGAGATAAAAGGGCTTCCCTGGTGGCACTGTGGTTGAGAGTCCGCCTGCCGATGCAGGGGACACGGGTTTGTGCCCCGGTCCGGGAGGATCCCACATGCCGTGGAACGGCTGGGCCCGTGAGCCATGGCTGCTGAGCCTGCGCTCCGCAATGGGAGAGGCCACAACGGTGAGAGGCCCGCGTACCGCACAAAAAAAAAAAAAAAAAAAAAAAAAAAAAAAAGAAATAACATACTCCAAACAAACGATAGATTAATTACACTATTGTTCCAGGCAGGGGCAGATGTAGAGAACAAAGCCCAAATTCAATTGAGGTGTACCTTTTCTACCAGTTTTGGTTTCTCAGGAGAGACATCTTTGCCAACAGACAGCTACACTCAGCTATCAACGCAAAAATAAAAGTCCCTTGTTGCTAGAGCATTTTGCTAGGCAACGATGGCACCTGTATTATCTGGCAGGTAGGGGTCCTTCTAGGCTGCAAGGTTTGTCACCACTGCTGATAAAGGAGTAGTCTTTACCAGGGCAGGAGCTAATGCCCCAAGATCTTTGGAGAGCTAGATCAGCAAAAGGTAGCTTTGCCCAGACCAAAACTCTCATATATGCCCCCCAAAACTCTTGGTATTTATAGTTTAAATGCCCCTTGCCATAGTGGCTTCTCCACACATTCTTATCGATAAGCCCCCATCGGGGGCCCCTCAGCAGCTGAGCTACTAAGTGCTTATCAACAGCAACAGATCAGATGAAGACATCCTGACACAGCTTACTTCACTCATATCAAAACAACTTTACTTCTAAAAACAACTTTTTTTGTTTGTCTTTGACACAAAAAAGTAGATTAAAACAGCTTCGCGTTAAGTCATAAACAAGTGGGTTTGAAATCATCTCAAACCAATACACAAGTGGCAAGGATTTCAGGGAAATTCAGACACAGAAAAATGTCCTAAAAACCGTATTTCAGTATCTCTTTCCCCAAAGGTCCACTCATCCCAGTAGGGCCCCCACTTCTTCCAGATCTCCTCTGCCGCTCTTCTCCTTAACCAGACTCTTTGTAACATCCAAATGTTCTCTGCGCAGCCTTGCTTTTCATATACAACAGTTTTGTCTGCTCACCTCTTCCTGCCACTGGGATCTCCTCCACTGCCCCAACAGCCCTGTGGGGTGCCCCCAAGCAGCCAGTCTCCTCCTTCAGAGGCTGTGAAGACTCCTAGCTTAATACTTTTGAATATGTCATGTGAATGTTTGTTTACTGGCTTGTTATCTACCTCCCCTACTTCCCTTTAAGCAATTTTGTTCCGCCATTAAATCACAGGGAGGGACAGTGGAGGGCAAGTCTCAACGGTACAGGACTCTCTAAGTTGATGCGAGCCCTGAATGAGAAGGTCTGAAGTTCCAGGTGCCCCAGGCAACATTTGGGAGAAGTCCAGAAATGCCTGGATTTTATTCCTAGCTCTGACTTTGCTGGGTCTGGGGGCTGCTCCAGGTGGTAGCCTGTGACCATAAGACTTCTTCCAAGCCCAAAGGACTGTTCAGAAGGACGCCTGGGGGTGCAAGGTCTGGGCTGTGAGGACTCCTGCTGGGGCAAAAGGATCAAGACAAAGCAACTATTTCTTTTCTCCTAACGTTTTATTTAGAACAATTTAAACCTACACAAAAGTTGAAAGAATAGTACCACATATTAATATTTTGCCATATTTATCTTATCTAAGAGATATGAGTCTTGTAAATACTACGGAAATTTTTAAATATACTCAAAGATAGAATAATATAATGAACCCCACATACCTATCTATCATCCAGTTTCAACAATTAACAATCCATGACTAACTTTCTCCTCCTCCTGAATTATTTTGAAGCAGATTCATAAATACCATTTTATCCATAAATGTGAGTATCTCTATAAGTAAAGCCTCATTTTAAAACATAATAAAAATACCATTTTCACACTTAAAAATTAACAGTAATTCCTTAATATCATCAACTATTCAGTCGGTGTTCAACTTTCTCCAATTACTATAGTTTATTCGAATCAGAATTCCAACAAGCTCCAAACACTGAAATTGGCTGATTTGTCTCTTAGTCTACAAGTACCACTCCACTCCCTCTCTCCCTCCCTCTCCCGCCCTCTCTTTCTCTCTCCTTCCCACCCTCCCTCCCTCCCTCTCACAATTTATTTGTTAATTCACTGTACTGGGTCGTATATCCTGTAGAGATTCCCACAGTCTCTGTTTTGCTGATGACTTCCCTAGGATGTCATTTAACACGTTCCTCTGTCGCCTGTGTTTCCTATAAACTGGTAGATTGATCAAAGCTTTGTAAACGGAGTTTTGGAGAGGCTCCTTTCCATCAGAAAATACACATCTTGTCCCTCTTTGTGTGATGTTAGCGGCCGCTGATGATTTCATAAATCCATTTTTTAAACCACTCTGATACTGTGATTCATAATAAGAAACATATATTTGGTCTTTGTTCCTGTTCCTGGAGCAGTGCTCCTAAAACCCTAGGAATCTCCCACGTGTGGAGAGCGAGAAAGGTGTCTTTTGTTATGCTAGTGAGGTGATTTGGGAAGCCTCTAGGTGACCTAAGATTGGGGTCTGGTTGCCTGGGGAACCAACTGAGATTAGACAGTGGGAACTTTCAGTCCTCTTCCCTCCCCAACCTCTGAGGAGGGGAGAGGGGCTGGAGTTTGAATCAGTCAACAGTGGTCCATTATTTCATCAATCATTCCTATGTAATGAAGCCTCCATAAACATCCAAAAGGAGGGCGTTCGGAGAGCTTCCAGGTTGGTGAACACGTGGAGATTCCAGGAGAGCAACGACCCGGAGTGGATGACGGGAAGCTCCACACCCTCTTCCCATACTTGCCCTGTGCATCTCTTCCCTCTGGCTGTTCCTGGGTTATATCCTTTTATAATACATTGGTAAACATAGGGATGATAACTGCTACTGGGTTGCTCTTATTTCTGGGACCTTTCAGTGGAGAGAGCTAGGAAATGTTTGTTCATTTGTTTTTTTTCTGATAAAATGCATCATGAGTTCATACTCATGACTATCATTCAAGACAACAGGGTTTTACCTAACATCATCAAGATTACATCTGTGTTTTCCTTCTCCCATGTTGGAAATCCTGCATTCACTTTACCCTATAATCTACTCACAGCAGTCTCAGAATAACAATTTCAACATAATAACCAATAACATGATTCCTGAACACTGTTTTTGAAGTTTGTCTGGTCGTTTGGATATATCCCACTAGGGACATACAGTTGGCCCTCATATCTGCAAGACCTGCATCCAAGGATTCAGTCAACCCCAGATCGAAAATATTTGGAAAAAAATTCCAAAAAGTTTCAAAAAAGAAAACTTGAATTTGCTGCATACTGGCAACTATCTACATAGCATTACATTGTATTAGGTATTACAAGTAATCTAGAGATGATTTAAAGTATGTGGGAGGATGTGGGTAGGCTATATGCAAATACTATTGAAACCGTGCAACTCATATTGGGACTTGAACCCACGTACCTGGACTCGAACTCTGCCAAAACCCAGATTGGGACTTGAACCCACGGTCTTTTAATTGAGATCACACACCTGGTTTCAGGACTTAATGAAGCTCAGCTTCTTGATGTCTCCTCGAAGAAAGAATTCAGTGAGAGACAAAGGGATAGATAAGAAGTGGATTTATTTAGAGAGAAACACACTCCACAGACAGCCTGGGCCATCTCAGAAGGCAAGAGGCCCTGAAATATGGCGTGGTTAGTTTTTTATGGACTGGGTAATTTCATAGGCTAATGAGTGGGAGGATTATTACAACTATTTTGAGGAAGGGGCAGGGATTTCCAGAAATTGGACCACTGCCCACTTTTTGGCCTTTTATGGTTAGCCTCAGAACTGTCATGGCGCTGGTGGGTATGTTATTTAGAGGCTAACATATTACAAGGAGCATATAATGAGGCTCAAGGTCCACTGGAAGTTGAATCTTCTGCCATCTTGGACCTAATCGGTTCTAACAAGTTTTTGTCATGTCCTGTGGCTATGTCATTCTTTTAAAGGTTGTGCCCTGCCCCCTTTCCTCCTGTTTCACTGTACCACTCTATAAGGAACTTGAGCATCTGCAGATTTTGGTATCAGGGGTCCTGGAACCAATCCTTCCCGGATACTGAGGGATAACTGTATAGTCACACTACTGTTTTAAAGCCACGTGGAATAGTTCCTCTCTATGTGATTATGCTACTAACTCAACAGGCATAGGTTTATTTGTTTCATTTTGATTTTTAGATTTTTTTTCCTTCCAGTTTTATTGAGCTATAATTGTGCTATAATTGACATACAGCACCGTGTAGGTTTAAGGTGTATGGCATAATGATGTGATTTACATACATTATGAAGTGATCACCATAGTAAGTTTAGTGAACATCCATCATCTCAAGTAGATACAACATTAAAGAAATAGAAAAAAAAATTTTTTCCATGTGATGAGAAGTCTTAGGATATATAACATACAGCAGTGACTCTTTAGATATTTTTTAACATTAATTTTGTTTTAGAATTATGTAAAATGTTTACAAGTTTCAAAGTCAAGTCTCTGAAGGTTGTCATAGTCAGTTGTCTAAGACCTGCAGCTTCTACCTTGTTCTCTCTCTCCTTCACTCCATACCCAGCTTTTATTCCCAGCTGATGACACAGTTGACCAGTAGTGGCCTCCTGCCACCACAGATGCTTAGCAGCAGACCCAGTGGCATCCTCTACACAGAGGAAACAGCTCCCACAGACCTCCTGCAGCTTCGCCTGTGGTTGCATTTCACAGCTGGACCAACTTGGTTTCTCAGAGTGGCTAGTGCCTCCTCTGATGCTCTTACTCTCCTTCTGGTCTCTGTCTTCCCCAGCTCCTTCCACAATTGTGCAAAGCGAATTACCATCAAAAAGCCTCCATCCCGGGGCTTCCCTGGTGGCGCAGTGGTTGAGAGTCCGCCTGCTGATGCAGGGGACACGGGTTCATGCCCCAGTCCGGGAAGATCCCACATGCCATGGAGCGGCTGGGCCCGTGAGCCATGGCCGCTGAGCCTGCGCATCCGGAGCCTGTGCTCCGCAACGGGAGAGGCCACAACAGTGGGAGGCCTGCGTACCGGGGGGGGGGGGGGAAAAAAAAAAAGCCTCCATCCCGGACTTCCCTGGTAGTCCAGTGGTTAAGAATCTGCCTACTAATACAGGGGAGATGGGTTCAAGCCCTGGTCCAGGAAGATGCCACATGCCGTGGGGCAACTAAGCCCATGCGCCACAACTACTGAGCCTGCGCTCTGGAGCCCGTGAGCCACAACTACTGAGCCCAGTCACCGCAACTACTGAAGAATGCACGCCTAGAGACCGTGCTCCACAACAAGAGAAGCCACCGCAATGAGAAGCCCCTGCTCTGCAACGAAGAGTAGCCCCTGCTTACCGCAACTAGAGGAAGCCTGTGCACAGCAACGAAGATCCAGCGCAGCCCAAATAAATAGATTAATTAAATTCTTTTAAAAAGCCTCCATACCACAACCTCAAAGTGATTCTGTTCCCCAACTGAATCCTGACTGACACCTGACTGATACAACATTTTTTGTTGTTGTTGCTTACCCTTATATTGTTTAATTCAATCATATGTATATACTTTTTCTCCCTTTCCTACAGTAGCATACTATACACACTTTTCTCACATTGTCCTTTTTTAGTAACAGCTTTATGGAGATATAAGCTACATATTGTACAATTCACTCATTTAAGTGTACAATGCAATGGTTTTCATGTGTAATCATCACCAGTTAATTTTAGAACATTTTCATCACCCAAAAAAAGAAACCTCATACCCACATACCCTACAGTTTTCCTTCCCCTCCCCAGTATTCCCATCCCCCCATAGCCCCAGGCAACCACTAATCTACTTTCGGTCTCTACAGATTTGCCTATTCTGGACACCTACCTTGCTTTATTTACAGAACAGCTCACCTCAGCCATCTCTCTGCAGTAGTACAAGCTCTTTCTTATTCCTTTTGCAGCCTCAGAGTCCTCCAGCATGTGGCTTATTCAACCAGTTCCTGCTGATGGATGTTTGCCCTGTTTCCAGTCTTTTGCTATTACAATAGCATTATGGTGAGTAGCCTCTTGCAAGCATCATTTGGTATTTTTTTAACCAGTGCATCTAAAGGATCTATTCTTAGAAGTGGATTTCTGGGTCAAAGGGTCAATACACACTACACACGCAATTTTGCTAGCTATTGCCAGATGCCCTACGTAGGATCTATACTATTTTGCACTCCCATCAGCAATGTATGAAAGTGTTTCCTCACAGCCTTCCCAACAGAACTTGTCCAACTTGGATTTTTGCCAATCTGATAGGAAAGAAATGCTAACTCAGTGTAATTTTAATTTGCATTTCTATCATTATGAGCAAAGTCTTTTTCTATGTTTAAGAAACATTTTCTTTTTTTCGACGAACAATCTGTTCTTACCTCTAGCTCATTTTTCTTTATGATTGTTGGCCTTTTTCTTTTCTTCAAATTTTTATTTATTTACTTTTGGCTGCGTTGGGTCTTCGCTGCTGCGCACAGGCTTGCTCCGCTGCATGTGGGATCTTCCCGGACCAGGGCTTGAATTCGTGTCCCCTGCATTGGCAGGCGGATTCTTAACCACTGTGCCACCAGGGAAGTCCCGGCCTTTTTCTTAACAGAATTTTAGAGCAACTTTTATTTCTTGTCTTATTAATAATGTTTGTTTATTACTAAAGAAAATTTAAAACGCAAACAAGGAAAAAAATACCCACAATTCATCTACCCAAAGATGCCACTGTCAGTCACTTGATATATATATCAGGTTAGCCCCTTTCTAACAACAACAACAAGTGCACACGCACACACACAAGCACACACAGTGGTAAAATATTGGCTGATCTTGTGCCAGTCCTTGGGAGCCAGAGGCTGCACTGGTTTCCTCTCTGCTTAGAGCATTACCCCTGTGAGGGGAGAGAGGCCCAGAGTGTGTGCAGGAGGGAGAAGAAGGGAGTGGCAGAAGGTCCTGGCAAGTGGGGACAGGAGTGGCCAGTGGGCAGCCCCTGGAGAGGAGCCTGTACTGAGTGGGCAGTTTGACTGTGGGTGCGAAGGAGCATTCCCCCTCTCCTAGAATTGCTCCCCTGAGCTCCAGTCCAGTTCTGAGCTGCTGGGCCATGTGACCCTGGACAAGTCTCTCCCTGGCTCTTCATAAGGAAATAGGCATGGATGGTCTTTTAGGTCCCTGCCCACTGAATCATTATATCAAGAAGGCATGAATAGGGGCTTCCCTGGTGGTGCAGTGGTTGAGAGTCCGCCTGCCGATGCAGGGGGCGCGGCTTCGTGCCCCGGTCCGGGAAGATCCCACATGCCGCGGAGCGGCTGGGCCCACGAGCCATGGCCGCTGGGCCTGCGCGTCCGGAGCCTGTGCTCCGCGGCAGGAGAGGCCACAGCAGTGAGAGGCCCGCGTACGGGTGGGGGGGGGGCATGAATAATTCATTATAAACCAGCATTGATTAACGACACAAAGGGAGGCAGAGCTGGGTATTCTTCAGGCCTCTGAGCACCCCCACTAAACTCACAAGCCTTGGACCACCACCCACACCCCCAGCACTTGTGTGCCCATGTCTACCTGAGTCCAGTCCCAGCTCTGCCTCTCTAGATGTCTGACTCTGGGAAAATCACTAAATCTCTTCCCTCAATTTCTTCATCTGTGGATGATACCTTTTTATAGGACCATTTCAAAATGCCTAGAGCAGTCCCTTGCACACAGTGAGTGTCCCATTTTGGTGGTGATTACTATCTTGCTCTCCACCTGCCACCTGGATCATCCCATTGAGTCACCTTACAACCCAAGAGCTAGTAAATCTAAGCTCCATTTTACAGAGGAGACAGGTGAAGTTCAGAAAGGTTAATGACTCGCCCAGAGTCACACTGCAAGCAACTGAAGAGTTCAGAGTGGGCTTCTCCCAAGGCGCCGCAGCCAGTGCTGGTCCCGGGCAGGGCCGCGGGAGCGGCTGCAGATGAGGCCCGAGGACGTCTTTCGGGCCAGCTTCCGCTGGGCACCCCAACTCCAGGGGGCAGCTCTGTCGTCAGGAAGGAAAGCGACTTGGGGGAAAACCTCAGAAAACAGCGCAAGCAAGTCCCCCTGTACGGAGGAGACAGACGAGAGAGTTACCTCGCGCGTGAGGGCCTGGCTTCCAGAAGCGGCGCCTCCTCCAGGAATTCCGCCGGAAGTGGGCGGGGCCGGTTTGGCTCGGCTGCAGTTCCTGTTTTGGACACACTGGGGCGCCAGCGCCGGCAAAGAGCCGCAGTCGGGAAATACCGTAATTCCCTCCAGTGTGCGCATACGTAATCTGTTCCCATCACCAGAGAGGCTGATGGACACAGGCTGTAGTCTGACCTGAGGTTGGCTATGTCCTCCGGTGAAGGAGGAGGTTCTCCCTGCTGGGTCCTCCACTCCGGGCTTCCTGCTTCTCTGCTTTATGAGGCTTTCCCCAGAATTTCCAGTGAAGGTCCTTGAACGCCGGGCTAAGGACTTGGGTGAGGCCGGGGTGAGGGAGAAAGAGTTGCAGCAGAGATGTTAGTAATGTGGGGTTAACTGCCAGTTTAATTCCCACTCCCCTTATTTCCCACTTCACAAGGACCTGTCAGAGAGCCTCAGGCCTTTCTTAACCTGAGGGAAAAGATAGAATGACTTTATTCACACAGAACTTTTGGGAATTACTGTGGGTTCCTGTCAGAGTGATGTGCATTTGGAAAAATGTAGAATGTGGCAAATGCTTAAACCAAAAGAACTTCTGAAGGCCTAATTTCTGAAGAAGGTGTTTCCCTGGAGAAGGGATGGGTTAGGATGACCTGGCATTCCTGGGTTGGGAAATGAGGCAGCTTCGTGTGGTCTGGACCTCAGAGCAGTGGCAGGGGTGAGCCTGCTGTGAAAGCCCAGTCCACCTGGACAGTGGGGTCTGGGTCCAAGGCCTCTGGAAGGAGAACACCCAGCCCTGGGCAGAGTCCATAGGCAAGTGCCCACAGCCCAGGGCTCTGTCAGCCCAGCCAGCATGGCACAGGATGTGGGGCAGGAGGCTGGGGGTAGAGGTGATGGGGGAAGCACAGCAAAGAGAAAGGGAAAGGCATTTAAGAGCTGGGAGGATGGAGCTGGGCAAGACCTTCATTCTCCAGGACTCAGTTTCCTCATCTGAAAGGTGGAGATAATACTACTACTTAATGCAAAGGGCTATTGTGAGAATTTAATGAGTCAGTGTTCTAAAAGTGCTCTGTAACCAGGGCAAAGGCTAGGCAGGACACCTTCTCAGTGGGGGCTTCCCTGATTGCCCCAGACCCAAAATGCTACTCTTTCTTGGGGGTTCCCAGAGCCCATGGTCCAGCCTTTGGTGCCAGCCCTGGCCTTGATGGAAATAAATGTTTGCAGCTATCATCCCCCACTACACTGCTCTCTCCACTGCATTCCTTGCCAGACGGTGAACTTTTCAAGGCATGCATGGTGGCTGATTCATCCCTAAACTCATTCGAAACAAGGCCTGATAATACTTGGCAAAACGATACTAAAGTTCACCTAAAAAAACAAACATGTGAAAACAGATAGTAAAGGTACGGAAACAAAAGCAGTGGAAGGAAACTGGGACCAGATAGTGAAACAATTTGACAGGAGTTATCAGAATTTTTTAAAATGTACGTAGACTTTATGCTCAGCACCTCCATTTGTAAGAATCTACACCACAAAAGTAATAGCAGTGAGAGGGCAGAGATAAATGTGCAAGGATGTCTGCTGCAGTATTGTCTGTAATGATAGCAAAGAACTGGAACCAACCCAAGAGTCCATCAATAGAGGATGGTGAAATAAATTGAGGTGCAGCCATTCAATGGAATGCTGAGCAGCTGTTGAAAAGAACTGAGTGAGTCTATGAGTACTGAGGTAGGAAGAATCTCCGAAAGATAGCAAGATGCAGAATAGAAAGTACAGGATGGGGCTTCCCTGGTGGCACAGTGGTTGAGAGTCCGCCTGCCGATTCAGGGCACACGGGTTCGTGCCCCGGTCCGGGAGGATCCCACATGCCGCGGAGCGGCTGGGCCCGTGAGCCATGGCCGCTGAGCCTGCGCATCTGGAGCCTGTGCTCCGCAGCGGGAGAGGCCACAACAGTGAAAGGCCCCTGTGTTGGGTCTTCGCTGCTGCACACAGGTTTCTCTAGTTGGTGGTGAGCAGGGGCTACTCTTCATTGCGGTGCGCGGGCTTCTCATTGTGGTGGCTTCTCTTGTTGCGGAGCATGGGCTCTAGGTGCGAGGGCTGCAGTAGTTGTGGCATGCGGGCTCAGTAGTTGTGGCTCAAGGGCTCTAGACAGGTTCAGTAGTTGTGGTGCACGGGCTTAGTCGCTCCACGGCATGTGGGATCTTCCCAGACCAGGGATCAAACCTGTGTCCCCTGCATTGGCAGGCAGATTCTTAACCACTGTGCCACCAGGGAAGTCCCAGGATGAGTCCATTTCTTGAAAAACATTCTCCCACCACTGCCTTCAAGCCTTTATTTGTTGACTTTCCCTTCCCTGTCCTAGGATGGCAATCTGGCAGATCCTTTGCTATACAATCCCTTTAGGGTATTGACAGTCTTGTCCAACCCAAGTTAAATTCCAAGTTCTTTGCATTTTCAAAGTACATATAGCACAGATACATACCAGGCTTGTCTTTTTTTTTTTTTTTTTTTTTTTTCTTTTTGCGGTATGCGGGCCTCTCACTGTTGTGGCCTCTCCCGTTGCGGAGCACAGGCTCCGGACGCGCAGGCCCAGCGGCCATGGCTCACGGGCCCAGCCGCTCCGCGGCATATGGGATCCTCCCAGACCGGGGCACGAACCCGTATCCCCTGCATCGGCAGGCGGACTCTCAACCACTGCGCCACCAGGGAGGCCCCAGGCTTGTCATTTTAACTCACTTATTTCTCACCACAGTCATCTGGAGTAGGTACTATGATTATCATCCCCAATTTACAGATGAGGACAATGTGGTGTAGAGAGATTAAACAATTTTCCCAAAGTCACACAGGTCATAAATTATGGCAGAGACAGGGTCTATGGCTCCAGAATCTATGCTCTTAACTATTCTGTTATGTCACCTGAAGCTCACAGGACCATGAATGAGACTTTTTCTTGTCTCAGGATTTCAGCAGGCACAGTGTATAACTAGATATATTAGAATTAATTTAACCATTCCCCTAATGATGGGCAGATAGATTTTTCCAGTCTTGTGCTATCACAAACAATGCTGTGATGAATTTCTTCAGTCGGGTGTTTTTGTGCACTTGTGCAAACATCTCAGTAGGTTAGATTCATAGAAGTGCAATTGCTGGCTCAAAGGATAAATTTAAATCTGGATGCTGCTCCAGGTGCCTATGGCTGTATAACAAACTACCCCAAAACTCAGTGTTTAATGCCACCATTTTATTTTACTCATGATTTTGTAGATCAGAAAGGGCTCAGTTGGATGGCTCATCTTCTATTCTCTTCCGAGCTGGTGTCATCACTTACATAACTGAGGCTCAGTGCTCCTTGACCTCTCTCTCTCCACGTGGTGTCATATCCTGCAGGGCTTTGCCACATGGTTTGACCTTCATAAGAGCAGGTGATGTCAGGTAATCACAGTTTAAGTAAGAGGTAAGAAGTGGAATCCACTGGACAAGTTAAGGGGATACACTTGGATTTAGGGTTATTAGTCAGAGAACTCATAGACTAGCCTAAGTTCAAGGGAAGGGGACCTAAACCCCATCTCTCTGTGGGAGAAGTGTCAAAGAATTTGTGGATACCTTTACTTCACCACAGTAGCTATTTCCAAATTGCCCTCCAAAATGTTGGTCAATTTACATTTCCACCAAAAATGTCCAAGTCTGACTTTCCCCAGAACCTCACTGACACTATCCATTGTAAAACATTTTAATTGGTGCCAATCTGGCTGTTGAAAATGGTATATTTAATTGCTGTTTCATTATGCATTTCTTTAATTATGAGTGAATATGGGTTTCTTTTCATGTAATAACTGTTCATTAAAATTTTTTCTTTCCTTGTGAATTGTCTGTTTACATACTTTGCCCATTTTAAAATTTGTTTTTTTTTTATATTGATTTTTGAACTGTGTATATTAAGGAGATTAGCTCTTTATCTGACATTGTGTTACAAATAGTTTTTATAGCCTTTTGACTTCGTTTTTTTATAATTTTCTCCATTCAGGTTTTTCAATGTTTTTACATGTTCAATTTATCAATCTTTTACTTTAAGACTTCTGAGTTTTATGTGGAGCGTTCCTTTCCTTTTTCAGAATTTTCCTGCTAGCTTCAAATGTTTATTTTTCCAGAAGAAGATTCATATCATTTTCCAAGGCTTCCTCTCCAAACCTATTGGTGCTTGGATTGAAATAGCTTTCAGTTGACAGACCCCGTAAAGAAAACACACAACTTTACAATTGGAGGGCAGGGCTGGAAGTCACCTTGTTTTGAATCTTCTCTTCCATAGCACATCGAGGCTTAATGAGGGGGTGGCAGTGCCATGTCAGGGAGCCCCAGCACTCTGGGTACCTATCAAGAAAGAGCCCAAGAGCCCAAAGGGCAGCCCTGGGGTCAGACAGGCTCCCCACAGCCCTCTCCGTGGGAACCTAAGGCCTGGCCAGGGGAGGCCTATAACTCCTAGACCTCCACTGCAGGGTGAACTCAGGCCTCCTTGAAAGAAACATTCCTTACAGGCCCAGGAGAGGGGCCAGATGTGCCCTCAGAGAGCTGATTCACAAGGTAGGAGATTTCACAGAGTGGTGCCTTGTTCAGGAGATCAAACACAGTAATGCCTTTGCCAAGGACAATCCTCTGGTCTCAACATCACAACCTTGGGGAGAGGCAGGGATCTGCTCTGGGAACCAGATATAGGGGAGGCTGCTCTGAACACAGGCCTTCAGGCTTGCCTCCCAACCCAGTCAGGCTCCACCAACTTCTCTCTGATCCGGGGCCCCAGACAATAGCGTTCTCCACCCACTCCTTCACCAGGCAGGGCCCAAGGGACCCAAAGGCCTTCCCCCAAGTGCCTAGGGAGACTGAGTGGGCATTCATTTATTCAGGGATTATTTATTGATGCCCACTATGTGCCAGTCAGTGTTCTTGGGATACAGGAGAGAATAAAAGAGATCAAAATTGGGCTTCCCTGGTGGCGCAGTGGTTGGGAGTCCGCCTGCCGATGCAGGGGACACGGGTTCGTGCCCCGGTCCGGGAAGATCCCACGTGCTGTGGAGCGGCTGGGCCCGTGAGACATGGCCGCTGAACCTGCGCGTCTGGAGCCTGTGCTCCGCGACGGGAGAGGCCACAGCAGTGAGAGGCCCGTGTACCGCAAAAAAAAAAAAAAGAGAGATCAAAATTCCTGCCCTCCTAGAGCTTACAGACAATAAAAATAACCAGAGTGAAAATGTAAATATGTTAGGAGAAGTACCCTGGAAGAAAACAGGGCCAAGTAAGAGGACTTGGGAGTTGGGATCAGAGGAGCAGAGGTTACTGGGGAATGTGCATTTGCCCTTCAGCCGGATTCAGCCTGTGCAGGGGAGGCAGGAAGGAGAGGAGAGGAGGGCCCTTCCCTGGGGGGTCACAGCTCTGGCCAGGTGGCCCTCGCTCCCAAGCTCTCCTTTCCGATTCTAGCAGCCACTTCTTTCCCTCCCGCTCAGGCCAGGGAGTAGCAAAGGTGCCCCACGCTGCACTGCACTCTCCCTTGGGGTTTCCTTACATCCCATCCACACTTCTGCAGATAGTCCTCAAATAATCCTAACTTAAGTGCTATATTAGCTGAAACGCTGAGAAATACAGTGACATTTGAGCAGGCTGAGTAACAAGCCATGCTGATATCCAAGGGAAGAGTGTCCTAGGCAGAGGGAACTGCCCATGCAAAGGACTGGAGATAGGATGGTATGCTTGACTTTTTTGAAGAAAGGCCAGAGCGGCCAGAGCAGAGCAAGGGGAGCAGTAGGAAGTGGTATCAAAATGGCATGTGTTGGGAAAGGGGGCCATTGGAGGGCTTCAGTCTGAGGAGTGATATGAGATTTAATGTTATCACTCTGGCTACTGTGCTGAGAACAGATTATGGAGGCCAAGGGTGGAAACAGGGAGGCCAGTGAGGGGGCTATTGCAGAGTCCCAGGGGAGAGACAGTGGTGACTCAGTTGGCAGTGGGGAAGGAATGAGCCAACAGGGTTTGCTAACGACTGGATGTGGGGTGTGAGACAAAGAAGGCAAGGGTGCTCCAAGGATTCTGGCCTGTTGGATTTAGCTGCGCTACTAGATTTCTTGTGGCTGCTCTGCATCCACCCAGCCTGGGCTTCTGAGTGCTGCAGGTGTGCGTGCATGCTTGCGTGCATGTCTCCAGTCCCTGGGGCTGTACACTGCAGACCCATCTCCTCTCTGGCAGGCCTAGAGGTCTGCCAGCCTTGGCCAGGAGGGGTCCTTGAGCAAGACGCAGCCCCCTCTGCTCAGGGCCATCTCTCTGTATGTCCCTGGTTCAGGGTCAGCCATGGATTCAGCCCCTGGGGCGCTGGGAAGGGAAGCTAAGCCAGATCCCCAGAAGCAGTCCCATTGAGTGAGCTGATTGAGTTGCCATATCAGTGACCTGCTTTCTGGGGCACTCCCAGACCCACGCTCTTTTTTTTTTTTTTTAATGTAGAGAAGGTACTATTTTTATTTTTTGAAGAAGATAATGTACACAGAATTACAAACAATAATATATCCAACACCTAGAGTTAATAATGGTTGACATTTCTTCATATTTGCTTCTAGATTTTTTTAATCTAAAGAGATTATTATTATACACTATGGCTATTACAGATATGACTAACCTTTCTTTTTACCAACATCTACATTCCTATTCTTCCAGCTCCAGAGGCAACCAATACCATACATTTAGTATTTATCATTTTATTCCATTTTACACATAGAGGAATGCATTCACAAACAATCCAAGAGTATTATTTTTGGTGTATTTTTTAACTGCCACACATTAAAAGATGATGTATAGATAGATCATTTTACTTCTTGCAGCATTATATTTTTGAAATGTATCCACAGTTTCTCTGCTCTATAATGTTCATCCTGAGATCATGTCCTAACATATGAATGTTTTTATCCATTTGTCTACTTGTACACACACAGGTTATTCTCTTGATTTTGCTGTTAAGGAGAAATGCTTCTTTGTGTGTGTCTCTTTGTATGCATGTGTAAGAGTTCTATTAGGTATGCACTCAGATGTGCAAATGCTGCATTGAGCCATGTGGTACACATGTTCTTACATTCACTGCTCAGTGCCTAATTATCCTCTAAGGGACCCACGCTCTTCAACCTGGGTTCTGGGGGTCAGCCAGAACTGAATGTGACCTGCTTCTTCTTCCAACACTCACTCGGCTGGCTTCCTCTCAGGCTCCAGCCCTCAGTGGGGGCATCCAAGGTGAGGGGAGAATAGAGGTCCTGCTCAGGGGTGGCCCAACTCCCTTCCTCAGGGCCCTGAGCCTTTGCCCCTCCTGCTGGCCATGGTTTTTCTAAATCCTGGCTTGGAGGACCTCCTCCCACAGCATCCTGTGGGATCACCTGGCTGGGCCAAGCCCTGCCCCAGCCCATGAAGTCAGGCTGAGCACCTTCTGGGACAGCCGGGCCTGGGCTCCACAGATAACAGCACCACCCTTCCGCGCTTTCCCTGAGCCGGCTCCATGCTGAGCTCTCTGCAAGCCTATGCTCACAGGCCCTCTGGGGTCCATCTAGTACAGAGGGTTGGTTAGAAAAGTGGGTTCTGGGGCACAAGCTCTGCCACTCACCTGCACTTGACCTTGAGGAGTCACCTAACTTCTCCAAGCCCCCACTTCCTCAGCTGACCTCGTGGTGTCCCTTGCACATTGGAAGCCCTTGTAAGTGCTTTCTGAATAAGTTACTACATATAATATGCCTAACACAGTGCCTGACCCATAGTATGTACTCAAGAAAAGTCAGCTATTTAAGTTGTCCCCATCTCCAGATGAAGAAACTGAGGCTCAGAGAGAACTTGTCCAAGGCCACAGAGCTGGAAAATGGTGGAGCCCGATTCCCCTGTGCCCGCCCCTGCACTTGTCCCCTTCTTCCCTGCCTCTGTGAGGCCAGCACAGAGTAGGTGTCAGCTCACAAATGGAGAAGCCAGGAGCTTACACTCTGAGAACCCCCAAGGGGAGGGGAGGCTCCTGTCTTAATGGGAGATACAAAGATTAATTAAACACAAGCCCACAAGAGGCTGCCCATTCTGAAGCCAAGAGCCACAGCACTCTGGGAACAGTATCCCTCCCTACATAAAGGATCCAGAAACCTCTGTGGAGTGGTGACACCTGGGTCCCTGATACAGGACTGGCTCATTGAATCACAAAGGTCATAAGAAATGGTAAACATACTACTTGAATTTTTAAAGACAATCCAAGTTTCAAATATTCCATCCCACTGGAATAAAGCATCAAGAGCCCCAAAGAATCCAGTATTGTGGCATCTAAATAACCTCTCATGGCTAGATGCGTCACAAAAATCCACGTGACTTCACATGTCCTGAGTTTGACTTGGGGAAATAGAGTCCCCATTATTCCAGGCACAGAGAGGCCAGCTGCCCCCGCTTCGTGGATGTGTGCATGTCCACACAGACACTAACACCAGCCAAGGCTAAGGGTCACCCAGTCTTGGGGCATTAGGTGACTCCATGGCTTGAGGAGTGCCCCTTCCCCCTTTCAGCAAAGATCCTAACCCCCGTGCTAGGCACCGTAATGTCTGGAGGGGCCTTTTGAATCCTCAGAGAAAAGAGCCGCTGGCCTTGCACACTTTTTGTCAGCATGAAGGGCAAGGTCTGGTCTAGGTGACACCAAGGTTGCAGCTAGGGAGTCTCTGACCAGTCAGTTATGAAGGCTGTGCTCTTTCAGTGCCACTTTGCAATCTTAGCATCTTGCTGCAGATCTGCCTTTCACATTGACTCCTGCCAGGACTTTTGGTTTCAGTTTCTGAGAGCAGAAATGAGTCCTACCCTTTGCCTCTGCTGCCTGCTTTACTCTCCTTCCTCCTCCCTTGTCTCTGTCCTTCCTTCCCTCTCCCACCCTGGTGGGACATGGCCCCTGCTCCCTGGCTCTGTGGGAAGGGGATAGAGGGCATAGAGAAGTGGGAAGAGTTGCCAGAGAACTCACTCCATTTTCAGGGCTGGGCAGCCACTCACAGTTGTACAAATTGTGCACTGCACAACTCTAGGGGACGCAGTCACGTCAAAGTCACCAAAATTTTCAGTTATTGGCACACTTTTCAGGCAGATGGCAGTAAATTTCCTGAGAGGGGGCATCTGTCCGAAGTGAGCCAAGTAGGATGAAGGGGCTGGGTGCATTTGGGCTCTGATCTCCAAGAAGCCCCAAGCCATCCCCTGTCCCACAAGCCACCACCCCCCGCCAGGTCTGTGCTCTAACCCACTTGTCCCTCATTGCTCAACTTCTCAGCTGGGCTAGAGCCCCAGTGAGAGACTCTTGTTCAAAAGAGGTTGGCCAATCACCTCTAGGGCCATCTGTGGGACTCCAAGCAAGTCTCTTCCTTTCTGGGCCTCAGTTACCCCATCTGTAATATGCAGAATGGACAAAATGATCTCTAAGGGGCTCTCTGGATTGAACATCTGAGTCTGCACTGCGGGTGCCTGGGAGGCAGATGAGTTACAGTTAGGTTGGCCTCAGGGTCCCCTTTTCACTGAAGGAAGAAAGCTGTCATTGCCCTGACTGAAAGCAGGGCTCAGAGAGGATCCTTTTGTTGAAGGATGATGGTGGAGGCCCCATGAGGTCACCCAGAGAAGCTGTGTGTTCTGGGTCAAGTCCCCTAACCTCTCTAAACCTGTTTCCTCCCCCACGAAATGGGGGTGATACTCACCTTGCAGGTGGCTGTGAGGATTAAAGGGAATATTATATGCAAAGGCGCTGGCACAGAGGAGGCACCCGAGAACGAGAACGGCAGAGGAAAGGAGCCCTGGGGAACACAGGGGAACCAGGCTCCAAGGCTCCGATAGAGGGACAGCAGCCCTGCAAGGCACAGGCCCACCACTGCCTGAGCTCAGGCTCTAGGGCAGGAAATTTACCTGGCTTCCTCTGGGCCTGACAGCCTCCCGCCTTCCTCCCCGTGTGGGCTCCCCCAGTGTGAGCTCCCCTCCCCTCTCTTTACATGACCACACTTCTGAGAGGATGCCTCGTGCCTGCACAGCTCTGCAGGAAACCCAAAGAGCCTTTAGCCTGGCGTGCAAGGCCCTCCCCTAATGTCCCCTCCATCCCTGCCGCTCCCCAGCCACCTAGTTACCTGACACCCCCAAACAAGCCATGCACTGTCACACTCCATGCCTTTGTCCATGCCCTGTCCCTCTACGTCACATGCCTTTCCTTCTCCCCTCTCCCTGCCCCCGCCCCCCCCAGGAGAGCTAAATCCTGCTCATTGTTTAGGGCCAGGCTCAAATGTCACCCTCTCTGGGAAGCCTTTCCCTGTCCTTCCAGTAAAGAAAATAATCACCCTTCCTGTTGGCTCCCTCAACCCAGGACTCACAGTCAGGAGTACTGTGGAGCTGAGTCAGTCACACCCTCACGGAGCCTCCGTGCCATTATCTATAAAATGGAGGCAAGTCACCTCTACCTAAGGGGGAGGGTGTTGGAAGAATTCAAGAAAAGGAGATGTAAAGCCCCTAAGCACAGTGCGGACACACAATCGGTGCCCAATAAACCCTAGGTGAAACTTCAAGTCCAGCCAGCCTAGCCCGCAGAGGGCAGGAAGGATGTGTCAGGCAAGTTTCCATTGTTCTTCCAGCTCTTTTCAGTGGGTCCTCAGGTTCCTGCCCAGGGACACCGCCGGCCCACAGCTCACTGGAAGATCAACAATGATTGACAGGCCCTGAGCCCAATGACTGACCTAGTCCTTCCTGGAGCAGGTTGTCCACCGCACTGCTCTCTTTGGCACCTCTCCCTGAGAAAGGCAAAGGGCAGGAGTCATTTTTGGGGTTAGGGCTGATTTTCATGGCAGACGTGTCAGCTGTGCAGCCCCACTGATGAATCAGGTCTACTCCCCACCCTTCCCCTTCCGGAAGAGGCCCTGTCATAATCACAGTTGCGCTACATAAAAATAGCTTCAGTTCACAGATGCATGAGCACCAGGCCTTTCCACTGAGGGAAGAGGAAGGCCATTTCCCCACACACATTCCCCTGGCCCCTATTCAAAAAGCGGATCCTCTGGGGCGGGGTCTTAACACTTCTGTGTGAATGGCTTGAGCAGCAGCTTCCTCCCCAGCTTTGGTGCAGAAGGCTTTTTGTGGCTTTGCAATCAACCTCTCACATTTTCTCATTTGTCTCTCACACCAGAGATAAGGGGCACAGAAACTAAGGTTGCTGTACCCATTTTGCCGGTGTGGAAACCCAGACCAAGGGAGGGATGGTGACTTGCCTCACACAGTGAGCCAATTGTGGGTACCTGACTCCTGCTACAGTGCTCTTTCCGCTCTGGCATGTGCCTCCTCCTTGGAAAATGCTGTGATCACGGTCAGAGCAAAGAGAAAAAGGATAGGAGAGAAAGGCTGGACAGAGCACAGCATTGAGGAGCAAGACATTCATGCAACAAACATTTGTCAAGCTCCTGCTACATGCCAGGCACCATGCTAGGCGCTAGGGACACAGTAGAAAGCAAAAAGAGGTCCAGTCCCTGCCCCCCATGGAGCTTACAGTTTAATAGAGTGAGAACTAACATTTACCAAGCATGTTCTTTACACCAGATGCTTTGCTAAACACTTCTACATGGAATAAATTATTTAATTCTCACCAACATCCCCATATGGTAGCATATCGGACATTTGTCATTTGTGTTGGCCACACAGCATCTGAAACTCTTTCCTTTGTGTGGGGTGTTCTTCATGCATGAGGAAGAGCCCAGTTTCCATTCCTGAGGCTAAGTATGCCAGATACTCCCTTTCCCAGCCTCCCTTGCAGCTAAGGCTGGGCATGTGACCAGGCTTGGCCAATCAGCACAACCACCCCAGACCTGGTATTGTGAAGCAGTAACTGTACAGATCCATCACAGCAATCAGAGCCGTAACAACAGGAGCCCCACCTGACTTCCCAGAGGCACCAGCAGCCATTTGAAGGGGCAGGTTCCCTCGTTCACTGCTGGTGGAGCCAGTGTCTGTACCCAGTGGTGGGAGCTAGTGTTGTCCCTCCAGCTCTGCAGAGAAATTTTTGTTCTGTTTTTTTGTTTGTTTGTTTGTTCGTTTTCTGCAGAGAAATTTTGAGTATTTCTCCTTAGAAAGGAGAGAAAGGAGAGAAAGGAGAAAATCCTGCCCTGCCTGCAGGTGGGGTCCCTGCTGCTTCCCCCCGGGGAAGTGGAGGAGGTGGGCAGAAACTGGAAAGGTCAGGGAGTCTGGGCAGAGGTACGATTTTCTCTGAGAACTTCCAGCCCGTACCCAGTGGCCTGGACTGGGGTGGGGGTGGGCACTCGGTGGTCTCAGGACCTCTGCCTGGTGGCTTCATAATCCTCCCTTCCCTTATCAATTCTCAGCTGTCTCTCTTCTCCCACCCACCCTCCTCTCCATCCCACTGTCCCAGGCCTGGTCCTAGCCCCATAACCTCTGCTTGGACACTTTCTTCCTCAGCCTCTCCTCCTTGCAGCCACTCACTACCATCCTTCATCCTGGAGTCAGAGTGAGCCTCTGGAACACAGGACTGATGGAGGCACACCCTTTTTTAAGCACCTGCCAGGATATCCTGGCACCCAAATGCCTTTGCCTGGCACCCAAGTTTCTTCCAACCCCTCCGACGTGCACATCAATCCTCTAGCTCCAAATCAGAGCTCTGATCACACACTTCTCGGGCCAGTTGCCCCCTGTTCCACTGTTACTGTGCCCTGCCCTGTCCCTTGCACCTTCTTGCACTGCCTTTGCTCATGCTGTTCCCTCTGCCAGGAATGCCCTTCCCTGTCCCCTCCGCTCATCTAATAATCTCATTCATTCTTTTTTTTTTTTTTTTTTTTTTGGCTGCGTTGGGTCTTCGTTGTTGCACGCGGGCTTGCTCTAGTTGCGGCAAGCAGGGGCTACTCTTCGTTGCAGTGAGCGGGCTTCTCATTGTGGTGGCTTCTCTTTGTTGCCAATCACGGGCTCTAGGCATGCCGGCTTCAGTAGTTGTGGCTCGCAGGCTCTAGAGCGCAGGCTCAGTAGTTGTGGTGCACAGGCTTAGTTGCTCCCTGGCATGTGGGGTCTTCCCAGACCAGGGCTTCAACCCGTGTCCCCTGCATTGGCAGGCAGATTCTTAACCACTGTGCCACCAGGGCAGCCCCCTCTCATTCATTCTTGAAGCAGCTTCAAATGCCAACTCATCTATGAAGCCTCCCTCAACCCCACCTAGACACCCAATGACACTGTTTCCTTTGTTTTGTCCATGAGAAGTTCTGTGCATCAGCCTCTTTGGAATGAAGAAAGGTGTGCCTGTGGAACCAGGAACCCGGGCTCTTGGTCAAACAGACCGGGTTCAAACCTAAGCTTTGCCATCTCCATGCTGGGCTATTGTGGGCAAGTCGGTTAACCTCTCGGGGCCCCCACTCTTCGGCCTTACTGACACCCCCCCAAGACACATTGGTGGTTTCCCTGTCAGTCTGCCCTGTGAATGAGCAGCCCCTCCGTGCCCAGGACTGATGGGCATCAGCCCTGGGGCCCAGCCTGGGTCATGGGGGCCTTTGCTACCCATTAAAGCCCTGCCTGATCCCCTTGTTTCACTTCTACCCCTTCAAACCCACCCTCCACTACAGAAACAAAAGGCAGGTCACAGCGCACCAGGTGAGAGCCTCTGACTGGGCATCTCCTGGCACCAGGGAGAGAAGTGCACAGATGTGTCTCATCTATGTGCCTAAATGCCAAACAAGTTCAAGCAGGTGGCTCTGTGTGTGTGCACGCAACCATGTAAAACTTTGGGGTGGGTGTATGCGGAGGCATATGTGCTTATCTGTATGTGTGTGTAGCCGCTGTGGTTGTCAACTCAGAGCAAAAGAAGCCCACACTTCCTGTTAAGAATCAATTAGAGCATCTTTTATAGAAGCCCCAAATCTCCCTGAGAGTGTCATCAGAGCTCGGGGAGGGGAGGAGAGGTGGGAAGGGCAGGAAGGATGGGAGCAGAGGGCAGGATTCTGCTGCCAAGTCATTGTATGACCCCAAACAACACCTCTCTGGGCCTCAGTTTCCCTTTCTGTAAAAGCAGGATGGGGGATTTAGGCTAGGTGATCTCTGAACCCTCCCACCCCCTCATTTATGGAGACGGATTAGTATCCAGAGTACACTCTTCAGATGGAGACACCATGCACAGTCCGAAATCCCACCAGGCATGCCCCTGACCTCACATTGATCTGACCTTTCCCAGACCATTGTTGGAAACCTAGGTTAGACTCTTCCCTGTGGCTGTATGGGGGAGGGGAGAGGGAGGATGTTTCCAGTGGGGAAGGGCTAGTGGCAGCCAGTCTCCCACCCTCATCAGCAACTTCCTCTCCACTCCTGTCCCCACCCTGACCTGCTCCCTCCCGGTTCCCACGTCCTCAACCAGAAGAGAAACACATTAGTTCCTCTGTAGGAAAGGGCAGGAGTCCCTGCCCCTTCCACGCACCCCATCTGCAGTGGGGGAGGGTAAGTGGAGGAGAGGCCAGGTTCACAGTCAAAGCTGGCCCCCTCACATTTTACAGATGAGAAAACACACAGTGAGACAGTGGCGGTGCCAGGGTTGCACCCAGCTTCCCACATGCCTTTCCACATCATCAGGCTGCCCCTCAATGAAGGAGTGTACCTAACAAATTCTCATTTCCACTGAGGGTGGAACGCAAGAACAGGAGCTGACATTGTAGCATGGGTACTTAGGATAGATGCCAGGAAGCACTTCCCCAGGCATTCTCCAGGACAGGTGCCAAAGGAACACTTACCTCCTCCCAGGCATGCCTTTAGAGTATAGGATTCCCTGGAATGCAGTAGCTCCTCATGGTTAGGAAGAGGGCTGGAGAGACCAGGCTTCCTGCCTAAGTTATCCTGCAGGGAAGGGGGCAAGATTCCAGGAGGAGGAGGAAAGCTACCATGGCTGGGCTCCATGCTCAGTACTCACATCTGTGCCCATTTTACAGATGAGAAAACTGAAGCCCAGAGAGGTCAAGTGACTTTCCCAAGCTCACACAACTAGGACCCATGTGGTATGACCCCAAAATCTTTCTTTGTCTTTCCACTAACAAGTTCCCACACACAGATCACAAGATGAATTTTAAAACACCATCCATAAGGTGAGTTTAGATGATATGTGGGTGAACTGTTTTTGTTTTCTTTAACAATATATTGATCCCAGGATTCCCTGGCAGTCCAGTGGTTAGGAGTGTGTGCTTTCACTGCCGAGGGTGTGGGTTCAATCCCTGGTCAGGAACTAAGATCCTGCAAACCACGTGGCGTGGCCAAATTAAAAAAACAAAAACAAAATGAAACAAAACCAATGTATTGATCCAAATATAAATCAGGAAAAAATAAATCAGCCGTCATACTCGTGAATTCACAGACATTATTGCTTGGGACTAGGCTACGTTTTGAAAGGAGTTGAGAAATATTAAATGGATAATAGTTTAGGTAGCAAAACTCTGGAAAGTGTTGCATGAATGGCTGAAGCTTTAGAAACAATCCTTGAAATCTCTTGGTTGGAGGCAGTGAATACGGGCCTCTATTGGCAAACAACAGGGTGACTCCTTAGTGTGTGCTCCACTCCCACCCTGTCCACCTGTCCGTCCTGGCCATGCAGCCCAGGCTCTGGTGTGTGTGAGGGGGGCATTTCATCCTAGGCCATGTGGGTCCCGGGGGAGGTGAGACAGAGGAAAGCAGGCTGAGCCGCTGCAGAGGGAGGTGGGCGGGAGGAAGGGGAGCCTGCAGAGGCTCAGAAGAGTGAGATGCAGCCCTTGGGTGCTAGTGTCAACTCAGGGGAGCTCTCCACTCAGCCTGCCCTGTGTGGTTCCCCCTTCCTCTCTCGGTTTTAGCTCCTCATTTTGGGTCCCGGTTCCTACTTGCCTATGTTCCTACCAGTTTCAGCTTTGCTCATTTTCTTTATTATTTTTTAATAATTTTAATTTTTTAATTAAATTAAACTGATTTTTTTAAATTTTTGGCTGCGTTGGGTCTTCGTTGCAGCATGCGGTATCTTTCACTGTGGCGTGCAGGCTTCTCTCTAGTTGTGGCATGCAGGTTCTCTCTCTCTCTCTCTCTCTCTCATTGAGGCATGCAGGCTCAGTAGTTGCAGCGCACGGGCTTAGTTGCCTCGCGGCATTTGGGATCTTAGTTCCCTGACCAGGGATCGAACCCGCATCCCCTGCATTGGAAGGCGGATTCTTTACCACTGGACCACAGGGAAGTCCCTTTGCTCATTTTCTGAGAAGCCATCCAGGCAGGAGGGAGACTCTGGGCCTCCCCAAGGAGGCAGCTCCACTCCTGGACCCTTCCTCATGGGTCTCCAGGCCTGGCCTAGAAGCCAGTTCCAAGCAGCTGAGCATCAGACCTGGCCCCTCGCCAGCTGCCTGGACCCAGGGGACTGAGGGAGGACGCAGAGCCTGGCGAGGGCCTGGCTGGCTGACCCGGCAGTCTGGGGTCAGCTCCACAGGGGCCGGCCATCAACGAGGTTGAGTGAGCTCACTCCAAGGCCTGACACAGAGGAACCTCTGGGCAGCATCTTCCCTGTGTCAGTAGGAAGCCCCATGGTGGCGGTGGGGGAGGGACTCCATCTTCTTTCGACCTCCTCACTGCACTAGCCCCCAGGTGGGCCCAGCCTGCCTTAATGACTCACAGCCTATTCACCCACCTAGGATTTGAATCCTGAATGATCAAGATCATATTCATCAAGAAACATTTTTCAGGTGTTTCCCCCAAAGCTCTGGGCCCAGTGCTCTTGACACAGGATTTTATGGAACCTTCACAACACTGGGGTTGATCCTGTTATTATCTCCACCTAACAGGTGATAAACTGAGTCTCAGAGAAGTGAAACCATCTTGCCCAAGGTCAGACATAGGTCAGGGAAGAGCCAGGATTCGATCTGATTCTGAACCTGGGCTGTTTCCCCCATCCCTGTGAAGGGAGAGCTCACCATTAGAGAAGAAGGTGGTTCCTTCCACCTCGCTCCATCCCCAATTTCAGTACCAAGCACATTGAGAATAGCCGTCCTTGAAGCTTTAGTCGCCTATACCTTACTGTGAGTGAGCGGATGATCATTGTGACCGTGTACCGTAAATATTTTCTCACTTAGCATCTTATTTAGTCCATGCCCAAAAGAGCAGATATCATTATGCCTATCTTACAGCTGAGGAACACAAGACTCAGGGAAGTGTGGTGACAGGTTCCGCAATGCCCTGGCAACCAGCCCCTCTGTTGGGTGGGTCACTCCATCCACCCCACAGCCCTCCTCTCTCAGGACCTGTCTCCCAGAGCACATTTTGTTAAGAGGAAGGGGAGCCAGTGTGAGGAACCAGGACCCCAGAGAGAGAGGGCAATGAGGGAGAGAAGTGGGCTGCAAGGAGAAAACAGACTATCTGGACGATCGCCGGTCATCCTGATTTTGGCTGTCCTTGGTGGGCTTCTAGGGCTGCTTGCAGGAATGTAAGGGCCGCCCTTCATGAAAGCAAGACAGCTGTTCTGTGTCCTCTCCCGGACAGCCCACCACCGCCATCCTCTTTTCTAGCCATAAGACCTCCATTCTTAACCATTCCTCTTAGGACATTGCCTAATTACAGTGAGTATGAGAGAAACATGCGGACGACTCAAGGTTGTTTTTCAGTTACGTTAAACAATGTCAATGCCTGTTTGGAGGAAAGATTTCTCTGCTAATAGGCTGTTAGAAGTGTTCACCTGGAGAGCTGTGGGTTGCTCACCGTCCGGTGATGGCAGGGAGTTGAATTTCACTCGAGTAAGTAAAATAAACAGATCAGCATTCAACTTTCTGATATAACTGGAAAATAGTTTTTTAAAAATCAGGATCCTCTCAAAATACTGCAGGGCAGGCCTAGATCAAGGGCTCGTACCCTTGTGAGTTTGTGCCATAGCTTCCTTTGTCATATGGTGAAGCCTATGGATCCCATCTCAGAAAGATGTTCTTAAATGCATAAAATAAATAACATAGGCCTACGAAGGAAACCAACTATATGAAAAGGTAGTTATCAAACATTAAAAAAATTTTGATGTAGATGGTGCTTCCTAATTAATGCATGAAATATCAAGATCTAGCAATAGGTCTAACAACTACTGTAGTTTTAAAACAGTGATGAATGTAAACCATATTTTGAAATATCTGAAAAAGGTAATTTGAAAATATCTGTAATTCTGTCAGTGACACCATCATGGGTCCTGCTAATACTGCTGTGGTTTGTTGCCACATCTTTGAAGAGGAAAAAAAAAAAAATTCAGGTAGAGGTCAGTGAAAATAAAGATGTATTTTTTTTCTCTTCCCGATTTTCAGACTCCTTAATTCTATCCTTTGATCTCTAGGGAGCCCACAGATCCCAGATTAAGAACTCCTGGTCTAGTTCTATCTTTTATAGCACATATGTGTAATTGTATCAAATGCAGTTTTCAAAACCTGATTAAATTTACAAATAAAGTGCCTGACAGGTAGGTCTCCATAAATGAGAATCTCTGTGCCCAGGGCCTGGAGCTCCTGCTAAGGTTACTCCATTCGTTCTTCTAGGGAAAACAGAGCCTCTGTTTGCTCACCCACAAAGTGGAGCTCCCACAGCTACATCAAGACGTTGTGCCCCAGATACCCGCAGACCGCTTGGCACTGAGTCAGGCCTTCCTCCACCAGAGGGGCCTTTGTGCCCCTCCTCACACTGACGCCACTTGGCAGGAGAAGAATTGTGTTGGGTCTGGGAAAATTTTGACTGGCCCTCGACCCTGGGAGGAGGGTGGCTTCACAACCAGCCCTGGGGAGCCCCAGCCTCCGAGGCACCCTGAGGCTCCCTCACCCAGAGCCTCAAGCTGCCTCCATCCCGGAATTCCCCAGAAGCCCTTAGGCACCTGCTTCCCCTCTTGACTCATTTGCGGTCACATGAGGAACACAGTCACGAGCCAGTGTGACCAGGTCATTGCTGACAGGCTCACAAGACACTTGGCCGGGAATCAGGCAGCAGACAGTGGCGGCCGAGCTGGAAGGTCCTCAGAGCCCAGAGGGCAGACGGAGGCCTACAGCAGAGGCTGACTCCAGGCCGTCAGGCTCTGACTCCCTAGAGTTCATGCCCCACTCCTCCTTTTCAGCCTCCCCCCATGGCCAGGCCACCCTTCCCCATGCCAGAAATGTCAGTGCCCTGGGGATCATGCTCTTCCCTCTAGCCAAGGTCTGACATCCAACTGCCCCTTCTCCAGAAACTTTTCCCCTCATCCCTTCCACTTTCCTATCAAAACCCACCTGTTCTGTGTCCCGTCACCCTCTGCTCTAAGGCAACTAACTTCCAGTTACCTGAGGTACGAGGAATTTGGAGTTAAAGACCTTCATTCAAGTCCTGGCTCTAACTAGCTATGAAGTCCTCTGCCTCTCTGAACCTTGTTCAATGTCCTCATCTATTACATGATGTGTTTAAATTGCTGCCCTACCTTTCATACCTGTTATGAGGACCAAGAACATTTTTAGATGTGAAATCACTTCATAAACTGTAAAGCATTTTCAGAGCTGTAATATGGGACTCATCATGGCTGACAAGCTGTCTGATGTGTTTCAATTATCAGGGTCCTTCTGGAGAAATGACGGTGGTGGTGTTTCAGGAGGGGTGAAGATCCATTTAACTAGAGGGCCCTGCCACATAGTCCCACCCCATCCCCTAAATCATACCCCAAGCAAGACATGCTCTTGTAGGCAGAGTCTGGTCTTGGATCTGAGTGGGAGTTTGAGAACTCTGAAGAAATAAACCCCCCCTAAACCCAAGCCAGGAAATTGACCAAGTAGGTGCTGGGGGCGATACAGATTTGCTTCTGCTTTAGATGTGATTCACCCAGTTTGTCTCAATCATTGTCAAGCCAAGAGGGAGACGGAAGGATGGAGCATCTGTTTCTGAGGAGGGAAGCGGGAGAGGTGCTGCACCTCAGGAGCTGAGGAGTGCATCTGTTGGCTTGGGGGCCTGGAGAGTGACCTGCTGGGAATCATGCAGGGTTTAGCAGCAGAAGCCCTGAATTCCAGACCCTGCTCTGCCATGCTGAAACTGTGTGTCCATGGGCAGGTCACTGGCCATCTCTGAGCTTACACACCCTGTGAGTAAAAGGGCTGCAATAACCCCCAACTCAGCAGGGTCTTCCTAGGATTCATGTGTTCACTGCGTGAAACACAGAAATGCCTGAAGTTGGGTCGCAGGGTGAAGTGCCACCCACCCTGCCTCTCAGGGTGCCAGCCCCCATGCTGCCACCCAGCACGGCACTTGTCCAGGCCTCATATGTGTTCATCTCCTCACTGGGCTGATTCCTGCAAGAGAGAACAGTGCTTCTCGTCTTAAACTCACAACGCCGGGCACCTGTAAACAGGGCCCAAAGCCCAGGAAGGCCCCTTACCTCCCTGTGAGACTATGATCACATGTCTACAATGGTATCGTTTTCAGATATTTCATTTAGCTTTCCCCTCTGGGGTCGCAGAAAACCTCAGCGCCAGCTGGCATTTCCCCAGCATCTGGGAGAGTTTCATCAAAGCCCTCTCTTCCTTCTTTGGGGCTAGACTGTCTTGTTCAAATCCCAGCTTTGACACTTACTAGCTATAACCTTGGGCAAGTCACTTAACCACTCTGTGCCTCGGTTTCCTCATTTGGGAATAATAATTCAAACTACTGCTGGGTAGATGTATATTCAGCTTGACAGGAAAATGTCAAAATTTTTTCTTTTCTTTCTTTTTTTTTTTTTTTGGCCATGCCTTGCGGCATGCAGGCTCTTAGTTCCCTGACCAGGGATCAAACCCTCACCCCCTGCAGTGGAAGTGCAGAGTCGTAACCACTGGACGGCCAGGGAGGTCCCTCAAATTGTTTTCTAAAGTGGTTCTGTCAATGTAAATTCCCAATAGCTATGTCTAAGAGATCTCATTGTCCATATCCTCTTCTACCTTTGTATTGTCAAACTTTGGCCAGCCAAATGGATGTAAAATGGAATTCATTATGGTGTTTGTTTGCATTTCCCTGAATGCTAATGAGGTTGAGTACCTCTTCATGCTTACTAGTCACACATATTCATATCTTTTGTTCATTTTTCTGTTGCATTGTTTATCTTTTTGTTAACTGATTTGTAGGAGTTCTATTTTTTTCTATATATTCTTAATACTAATCCTTTGTTGGTTGTATAAAATAATTATCTTCTCCCCATCTGTAGCCTTGTCTTTCATTTTATTCAAGGTGTCTTTTGATGAGCAGAAGTTCTTAATTTTAATGAAGTAGCACATCAGAAAGATATTCACCAAATTTTTTTCTAAAGGTTTTGATGCTTAACTTTTAAGTTCTTGATCCATCTAGAGCTGATTTTTGGTGTATGGTGTGAGGTGGGGTTTTTATCTTTTCCATGTGGATGATTAAATTTTCTAGCTGCATTTGTGGACCAGTCCTGCAACCAACTTTCTTTCCCCCCCATCGCCCCACCCACCCACCCCCCGCCCCGGAGCCAATCTTAACAGATCTTGAGGGGACAGGAAGGGAGGGCCCAGATGAAGTCTTAGTGACACAAAATTCCCTCCTGACAAGGACTTCCGGAGGGGGGGGGGTCACATCCAAGGAGGCTAGAGACAAAAGAAGCCACATGGCAGCTTTGCCCAAGCAGCCCCTGCCTGCATCTGAGCTCAGCATTAACTATTTTATTAAAGATTTAACACACAGGGCTTCCCTGATGGCACAGTGGTTAAGAACCCGCCTGCCAATGCAGGGGACACGGGTTCGAGCCATGGCCCGGGAAGATCCCGCATGCCGCAGAGCAACTAAGCCCGTGTGTCACAACTACTGAGCCTGAGCTCTAGAGCCCGTGTGCCACAACTACTGAGCCTGCATGCCACAACTACTGATGCCCGTGTGCCTAGAGCCCGTGCTCTGCAACAAGAGAAGCCACTGGAGTGAGAAGCCCACACACCGCAATGAAAAGTAGCCCCCGCTCGTCACAACTAGAGAAGGCCCACGTGCAGCAACGAAGACCCAACGCAGCCAAAAATAAATAAATTTTAAAAAAAGATGTAACACACAGATATGGCAAATAATGATAATAATAATCCAAATAGTGCTCAAAAGTATCAAATGAAGTTAAATTTTCCCACCTCCAGAACTCCTGCCCAGAGGTAATCACTTCAGTAGTGGCTTAGTAATGATTTTTAGCTCTCATGAATTCTCTCCTTGACTGCAAATAATATGCTTGGTGCCTCTATTTCTTGATTTATCAACTCTAGAGTAACTCTAGTTATTCTCTGCTGGAAAAGTTAGTTTCCTTACATCTACCCCAGCTCTCCTCCCTTCTCACCCCATTCTCAATATTTGTTTTTGTTTATTTTTTGAGGGGGCACCCAGATCTGAACCAGGGACCTCTTGATCCACAGTGATTTTTTTTTTAATGAATGCTAAATGTTATGTCAACTCCTGCAGTTGCTGCCACAGCTGTATTTCAGGAAGCCCAGCCCATTGAGGCTCCCGCCCCCCCACCCTCCACCCCCCACCCCTGGCAGGAGGACATCAGACAGGAAGGGCACTTCCCATCACCCTGCTTCCTGATTCCAGGCATCAGCACTGAGCTGGACAGAAGGAAAACAGCCTTTCGGTGTCTGGGGCTCTTCCCAACAATGGTGCAACTGAAAGGACTGGGCCTGTTTCCTGAGTGGGGGTGCAGAGCCCTGGAGAGGGCGGGAGGAGAACGCTGCACATGAATCGCAGGCTCCCTGTGTGACCTTGGGCAAGTCCCTTCCCTGTCTCTCCATCTGCAAAATGCAGATTACTGAGATCCCTCCCACCATGGACTTTCTGTGATAAGATCACAGTGGTGGCTCTGAGGAGACCTTCTGATAAAGGGTAGAAAAGGCTCTCCTGAGAGAGAGTATACTACTAATACAAAGACAATAAGAACAGCTGCTGTTTCCTGAGTGCCTCCCATGGGCCAGGCACTGTCCAGACAGTTCACTTGCCTGACCTTAGGTAATGCTTATAACTCTCAGGGGGGCATTAGTCTCCTCATTTAACAGATGAAGAAACTGAGATCAGTTAGGTTAGGCAACTTGTCAGAGGTCACAGGGCAGGAAGGTCTGTGCCACCAATCCAATCCATCACCTAGCCCTGTTGAAGAACTTGGATATTTGAAAGGGCTGAAAATCTCCAGGGTCCCTCTGGGTGTCCAGAAACAGGTTGGGAGGCCAGAGTTTTCCCTTCCCGAGCTTGCGGATGGCCTGCCTCCCAGACCCACTGCGGAGACTGACCCTGGCCCAGGTCCAACAGGTGATTCTGAGGTCAGTTTCTTCCAGGAGGCCTTTGCATAACCAGAGAAGAGTGGGGGGCTGTTTGGCCTGGGGAGACCTTTGCTCACCCACAGCAGGGACCCCAGGCAGTTCAGAATGGCCTGGGGGCTATTTCTCTCTCTAGCCCTCCCCAGGGGTAGAGCTGTTCACACACTCCCCATCCACGGACAGGCACACTCTTGGCCACATCATGTCCTGGGGTCTCTGGGGACCCACAGGCCTAAGCCCAGCATGACCTGGCACTGGCCGCAGTTGGGCAGGCCTGCTTCCCTTCAGACCCAAGGCCACAGGCCGGGAAGGAAATGAAGGTGGGAGGAGCCCAGAAACGCTGACTTTGTTGGAAAGCTGCCTGGGAGGGAGGAAGCACAGAAAGGCCCGGCCCAGGGCTGTGGGCAAAACCAGCAAAGCCGCCCTGGCGTCTCTGTAGATTCAGGGCCACAAGGGCCTCTCCTGGGCCACCCAGCCCTGGCTTGTGGCTAGGAGGCTGGGGGAAGAGGCCTGATGATGTTGCACTGTAAATGAGGGACTGAGCCCAAGCCTGGCCCTGGCTTCCCAGTCTATGGGGCTTTTTCCCTCCCCAGCAGCCAGTGGCGGAGGGTGGCAGCTGGTGAGCAAAGAAACACCTATAGCTTAAACAAGCCCCTTCCCTGAGAGTCCAGCCTGGGAATCTGCACTTCTGAGCTCAACATCAAGAAACGAATAAAACAAAGATACACAAATGAAACAAAGGCCCTTTGCTTTTGTAAGAGGGCAGAAGCCCCTCCAAGTTGAGGCAAATCTGACAAAACCCTTGAGCCTAGATCTGAGCTCCTGAACCCCCCTGACATGTGGCCTACGGGGGACAGGTGTCTTGCCGCCCACAAGTGACTTGACCGCTCACTCTGCACTCACTTTCCTGGTTGTGGCAATGGGACTATAAATTGTCTGCCGACGTCAGGGTTTCTCAACCTCAGCACGACTGACATTTTGGGCCAGATATTGTGGATGGCTGTCCTGTGCCTTGTAGTATGTTTAGCAGCATCCCTGGTCTCCCCCACTGGAAACCCCTCCCGGTTGTGACAAACAAAAATATCTCCAGTCTCTGCCAAATGTCCCCTGGAGGACAACATGGTCCCCAGTTGAGAACCATTGCTCTAGATCCATTCTTCCCTTCTTTGGTAATAAGACTTTTGATTTTCAGCTGACACATAGCCACCAGGATCAAAGACCAAGGTGCAAGACCACCCTTGCAGTTATGTGTGGCCATGTGACTAAGATCTGGCCAAGGAGAGGTAGGCAGAAGTGCAACTTCCAGGAAGTGTCTTTAAAGGGAAGGTGTGTGTCCTTATGACATCTTCTCCATTCCTACTGGGTAGAATACAAGTATGATAACCAGAGCTGGGTCACTCATGGGTCATGAAGTTGTTGTCAAGTGCTAAGATGGCAGAACACATGGTGAGAGAGAAAGAGGCTGGGTCCTGGGTGACCATGGAGCTGCTGTGGTAGAGATGGGCTCTACCGCCAGACTTCTCACGTGGGAGGACTGAACTTGAGTCATTGCTATCTTGTCTATCTCCCCCAGAGCCGATTTTAGCCTCTGATGAACTCTCCTGACGCTGTGTGGCCTCTTGTCAGTCACAGTCAAATCTAATCCTGAGTAACACATAAGATATAACTCTGCTATCCTTGCGGCTTCAATCACCCACCATCTACATGTCCGTGACCTTCAGATTTGCCCCAGCCCAGTTCTGGTAGTTCACTGGACTACTCCGCACAGCTGCTGTCCTCTCCCCAACCTGCCCCTCCCCGGATACTCCCCATCTCAGGAAAGGGCACCTCCACACCCCCAGCCCCCACCGTAATTCCCCTCCCCCCACTCCATCTCTCACATCCACAAGACCCAAAATCCCCTATTCTGCTTCCTAAAAAGGATCTATTCCTCCACTCTACCTCCAATGTCAGTGTCCCAGCTCAGGCTCTCACCACGCCACACCTGGTCCATTGCAACCACCTGCTGACTGGTCTCCCTGACTCCAGTCCCCACCCTGCAGCCTGTCCCTGCCCTCTTTAAAACCCTCCCATGACTCCCTTTGGTCCAAATTTTCTGGGGTACATCATGACCCCTTGCCTTCTGCCACCTCATTTCCCATCCCCTCACCCTTCCCTCAGCACCTCCTACTACAGGATACTACACAGAATTTGCCCAGTTCCAGGAATATGCTGTGATTCTCTGTTTTTGCACATGCTGTTCCCTCTCTCAAATACTCTCCCCAGCTCCTGTTCGGTAAACTCTTACTCCTCCTTCAAGGCCCAGGCAAAGGTTACCTCCTCCATGAGGCCTTACCTGATTCCCCCAGCAAAAGCAGCCTGTTGATCTCTCCTCTACGCTGCTGCAGAACTTGCCCCTCTAACTCAGGGCTGATCCCATTGTGTTCGCTGAGTCAGGATGTCTGTCTCATTTTATCGTATTGGAATCCACAGCACCTAATGTAATGTTGGCAAGGCATGGGTGTCCGACACAGTACTGTTATCCATTTACTAAGCCCTTACTCTGTGCCAGCCTCTGAGCTAGATGCTTTATCGAAATTACCTCATTTTATCCTCAAGATCACGCTGCTGGGAGAGATGAGACTGAGATTCAGAGAGGTTGAGCAGCTGCTTCAGGTCACACAGCTTGTGCACAGCCATGTCAGAGACTGATTCTCCATCTGCTATACTTGATTCCCGCTTAGGATCTGGCTTCACCCCCATTGCCAACCCGAGGGTCTCCAAGGAAGCACCAATCACCAGAGCTAACCAGACCTGGGTGTTGAAAAAGCCCTTTGTCCTTTTCTTCAACTAACAAGTTGGGATTTGTTGAAAAGGAACTTTAAGTAGGAAACCAAGAAAAAGCACCCCCAAATATATATACATATATATATATATATATATATATATATATATAATTTTTTTTTAACAAAACAGATGGGCAAGTTCAGGTCCTCCCTCTGAGCTGTTACTTCCTCCACTCTAAAACCAGCAGGAGGTACTCAATGGTCTCAGAGATCCTTATCAGTCCTGATATCCTGTGATTCCTCAATTAGTTTCTCAGATGGCCGGCAGGCTGGTAGGTTTTGTTGGGCCACAGCTAAGGAAAGAGGAGGGTAGGGTCCTGTTGCAGGCTGCCTAGCCCCCACCCAGCTCTCCTCCCCTTTAGGACTTGACCTTAGAGGGCGAGGGGAGAAAGACACTTGCCCAAGGGCCTCCTCGCCTGACCAGCCTGACCAGCCTGAGGGCTGGGCTGGCCTAGATAGGCCTACAGCTTGGAGTCCAGACTGCATGCTTCCTGCAGGGCCTGCAAGAGTCCTGTCCCCTCTCTTGGCCTGTTTACTCATCTTCCCTCCATGGGTCACCACCCACTCTGACGTCCCAGGCCCTGGCTCCTCCTCCCCACTCCTGCCAGTGGGACCCTCTGGAAAGCCCCACTCAGAGCCGACAGGAAGGGGAGAGGGGAGGCTCGTGGGCGAGTTCCTGTGGAGGCTCAGGCTCTCAGCCATAGCCTTTGGAGCCTGTCGTTTCCCTTCCTCCGCCCACCCAGCCGGGAGGCCGAGAAGTTTCATCACTGCCGAGTTGTTGTCCTTATAAGGGAAGGGCCTCCCGAGCGTCTCTCTTGGGCCCTGGCTGGCTGGTGGAGAGCCAGGCCAGCCTCGGGGTGTCCTTCAGGAAAGGTGGGGATGCCCCAAGTCCCAAGTCAGCCCAAATTCCCCTGGGCTGAGCATCCATCTGAAGTCAGAGACTCTCCAGAGAAGAAACAGGAAGCAGTCGAGTATCAGCCCAGGTCAGGAAGCCAGAGGGTCAAATCCCAGGTCCCAACACTAACCTGTGGTCTCCTAGGCACGCAGTTTAAGCCTCAGTTTCCTAAGCTGTCAAAGGAGTGAACAGAAATACATCTTCCTCATGAGACCACTGGTGACAGTAAGAGACCAAAACAGGCCTGCCAAGTAGTAGGTGCTCTGTGAGGCCGGGTGGCTGGGGTTTACTAACCTCATCTTCTGTGAGGCAGACCATGGGCTAAGCGTTCCACAACAATCCTGTGAAGAAGGGAGAATTAGCCCATTTGACAGGAAAAACTGAGGCACATTTTACCTAAGGTCACTCATTCATGGCTGGGGTTTGAATCTAGATATGTCTGCCTCCAAATCTAAAGTCATGTTTTTCTACTTACACCCTGCTGCTTCCTCCAGGAACTTTGTTCCTGTAAATACAATTATGACAACAGGGCAGAATTTCCACCATCACCTCTCCACCCTCCACGTCCCGCCCCCAGAGCCTCCTCGTAACGTCACAGAAACCTCCACTTGAGTGAGTCTGTGAGGTCTTTTCTGACAGTCCTGCCTCATGTCTGGGACATGAGAGTAGGGGTCAGGGGGCTGGGAGGCAGGAACACAGGACTTGGAGCGCATAAAATATGGTGGCTCCAGAAAGACACAGGGAGCTTCCAGGGCCCAGGCTCAGGTGGGGGCAGAGGGAGGGGCAATCTGGATGTCCCCTTCCCCACCAGACCCTCCCGCTCTGTGCTGGGTCCCACCTGAAGGCAGCCACCTGTGTTTTGCAAAACCCCACAGGACTTCAGGCCACTGAGATATCGGGGACGCGTATTCAAAAGAAAAAGGCTCCGTTTCTCTGCACAGGCCTCCAGCCCCTAGGGCCAGAAGGAAAGAAAGTTCTCGCCACATCCTTCCTCAGTCTTGCGGCTGGCTGGCCGCTGACACCTTCCCCGCAGCTGCTCCCTTCAAGTCATCCCTCGGGAGGAGACCTTGTTCCTGGGCCAGGGTGGGAGCACGCCCCCATCAATAAAGGGACTTCTCTCCCTTACCTTGGTTCCTCCTTACCGATAAGGTGAAATGATTCGCCTGGGGTCCCCCACCTTCTGCAGGCCACCCACTTGGTATGGTGGACACACGTCAGGCCAGTGGCAGGGGAATTCAGGAGGAATACGAAAGTCATAGAACAGTCAATAAGCCCGGGCCAGGTGCTTCCTGTTGTGTTGACCACCAGGCCTTTCCAGCAGCCCTCACAGATAAGGAAGGGAGCCGGCCTTTGGGGAGCACTCTGGTGCTTTCCCACGTGGGGAGCGGGTGGCACTGCAATCCCCCTTTTATCGGTAAGGAAACTGAGGCCCCGAGACGCTGAGATTCACTGAAGTCCCTGGGTGGGACTTGACACCTTCCCAGCAGCTTGACTTGAGTGGAGCTCTGTCTACTGGCCCAGGGGCTTCCAAAGAGCACTCAGCAAAGCCCTGGGGTCCTGCTGAGATGTATTAGGGGTGCCACAGGCATAAGGCAGGGCCCAGGATCACCCCAACCAGGACCAGGCTCTGAGGTTAAAATGACAGCTGGAATCATTTTGAACCATCATAGGAAACACCTGTTCAGGCAAGCATCATCAATGGAGATTAGATCTAAGGGGAAATTTTGATGTGGTGCAACATATTTGTGCATGGTCTTTAATAAAAAGTCTCCCAGGTTGCTTACTAGTTACATGAGAAAAATATGTAACCATACAACAGAAAAATCAGACACTTTGACTGGGTGATCAAAATAAACATCACCAGTAAAAGTCGGATGGAGATTGTTTCCAGTTGTGATTCCCTGAGAAGGACCTAGTATCGCCTATGCAGTTCTCTGGCTGAGACTCTATAACCTTGATCTAATTATGAAGTAACCGCAGACCAACCCCAAATGAACAATATTCTATTAAAAAGCTGGGGAGGACTGTATTCTTCAAAAATACCCACATCATGAAAGATAAAGGCTGTGGAAACATTTCAGATTAAAGGAGACTCGAAGAGACATGTATGTAATATTCAACCCTACACTGGAGGCAACATGTGATATTATTGGGTCTAATGACAAAATCAGAATATGAACAGTAAGTGTTCTATCGGTGTTAAATTTACTGAAGTTGATAACTGCACTACGATTAATGAGAGGATATGCTTATTTTTAGGATATACACACTGAAGTATTTAGGGGAAAGGGGCCATGGTAACTAACTCTCCAAAGACTCAGAAAAAAAATTGTGTATTACAGAGAGAAGGCCCTCGAAAGACAAGCCAAGAGGTCAACCTGAGTAGAGTATACATGTGTTCTCTGTACTATACTTACCGTCACAACTTTTCTCTGTTTGAAATTATTTCCAAATGAAGTTTTTAAAAACTGAAAAGCATTGTTCCCTATGACACTTAGCCTCCGGGCTGTAGAAACGTGTTGGGGGCACGGGGTGAGACTGGAGCGCCTGGCCGAGTTTAGCGAAGGTGGAGCACTGGGGGAGGGCGAGGCCCCCAGCCTGGCCTATGAGAAGTGGGCCCTAGAAGAGAGCTTGGAGGAAAGGTGATGCCCCAGTCAACCACCACCTACCTTCTGCTTCCATGAGGCCCTGGAGCTGGTCCCCACACCAACAAACAGGCTTGTGGCAGCGAAGTTCCATGAAAAGGGATTTATTGCCAAACTTCAAGAAAGGCGCTTCATAAGCAGAAGGCATGGAATGCCACCCTCCTCAAGGAGGCAGGCCAGGCAGCCCCTGTGAATTCCCGATCCTCTCCCCTCCCCTGGAAGCTGGCTTCCCCCTCGGGTCCAGGCTGCCAAGGCACAGGAACCCCACAGAAACCAATGGCATTAGGCCACTAAGGTGACCTCAGAGCTACTTGCTCAGCCTGGTCACTTATCAGAGGAGGAAACTGAGGCTCTAGTCCCAGGAAGGAGGTGACTTGGCTAATGCTCCAGCCAGCCCAGGCTGCTGGTGGAGCAAGGCTGTTCCCCAAAGGAAGACTGCAGGGGGCCACGTGACTGTGGGCCCCTGGTGACATTCTTGCTCTCATACTGGAGACAGATGGAGAGACATCAGACTGTGGCATGGGAACCTAGTCTGTTCAAGGAGTGTGGCTTAGGGAGGCCAAGGCGGGCTCACGAGCCATGACCTTGCTGCTTGCCCCCACCCCTGCCTAGTACAGGCTGCAGAGTGGACACGTGCCCCTCCCGATCCCTGGCCACTGCCCTCAAGAACCAAGGAGAAGTAAAGAAGGCAGTGAGCTGTGCCGGCGGGCCTCAGAGGGCGAGACTGGTGGCTGCGGGTGAGGCAGTGGGCAGGAAGGCCAGGCACGCAGCTGTGACCCTCCTTCTCTTTCAGTAAACAAAAGTGCACTTGCAGAAACCCCTGAGCAGGCCTGTCAGAAGCTGCGCCTACTCCCACAGGCCCCAGGGAGAGTGGCTGTGGCCCTCAGGGCCTCTGAACCTATAGAGTGCCCTCAGTCCAGCCGCTGCAGCAGGATGGAGACTGGATGTGCTCCTGGAGCCCGAGACGATGAGGGGGAGGGGCTCGGTAGAGGCCCAGGGTGCAGGCACGGACCACGAAAGGGACAGGAGCTAATGCTCCTTCCATAAGAAGTTCAGGAGGAGCAGTCCCTCTAGCCTGAGCCAGAGGGGTGAGGGGAAAGGGGAGAGGGAAGTGGGTTCAGGTCCCAACACATTCCCATCGGCATTCGAAGAAATAACTGGGATATTGGACCTGTTTGGGTTGAGAAGCAACCACAGAGACCCAGATATAAATCCCATCTGGGAGGCACAGAAGTTGGGGCAGCTTCTCTTCTGAAGGTTGATTTATAATGAATTACATACAGGATGTTCTGATGTCGACATTGGGTTCACCTGTACAGGAATGTGCAAGGCTGGACACAAGCGGGTCTAGAGGCAGGGACTAGACTACGAGACCCTTCGAGTTCCTCCTCCACCCTGGAGTCCTCCAATCACGGCTCACCAGAGGGGAAGGCCTGCAGAATAGGAAACAGGCCCAGGGAGGGGCCCCACAGCTTATGGCTTTCTCACACAGATGCCTCCCACCTGCTTTCAGAGGCCCTAGCTGGGTTCCAGGTCTCACTCAGCTGAAGGACAAACCTCTAGTCTAGACCCAAGGCCCCTGCAGCTACTAGGAATAGGGGGGTGGGGAGGGTTGCTTATGGCTTGAAGCTGCCTCTGCCTGGGAACATCTGGACATGGAGGCGGCAGGGGGGCTCAGCTGTGCTCTATTCAGAAGTCAGGAATGTAAACTATTGAGGGCGTGAAGCAGACATGACGCCGCCCTCAAAAACCCGAGCGCTGTGCCAGGGCCCTGGGGCTGTTCGGAACGACCACGCCAGCACAGAGGTACCGCATGCGTGCTCCCAGCCCAAGCCCAGAGCTGGAGGCCCGGCCAGAGAGCAGCCCTGGGTGGCACTTGGCACCTCTGGCCAGGGCAGGGCGAGAAGGATCCCAGGAGTCTCTGCAGGTCCTGGCCAAACCCTGACATGCCTGATGGCCCTTCTACAGCCTGGAAAGAAGCACATTTCTCGGCAGGGCTGGGCTCCAATGAACTGAGCCGGCCAGGAGGGACCATGCTCTGGGCCGGCAGGCCCTAGGGTGCACTTCTCCTGTAGAGGGTCACCAGCTCCTTCTGCTTCTCCCGGAGCCCAGGTGCTTCCTGGCTCAGCTCTCCCAGATCTCTGATCTCCTGCAGGACCTGGGTGGCCTGCCTCAGCTGCTCCACAGCCTGGCTGAGCAGCGCCTCGGCATTCCCAGCAGCCGGCTCACTGCCCAGCACCTTGTTCAACAGTTTCTCGGTCTGTTCCGAGGCCGCCTTCACCTCCAGCTGGGCCCGATACAGCTGTTCCCCAGGCTGCCGTGGACGTCGGGGGCCTTCCCCAAGCAGGTCCCCCAGGGAGGAGCAGCGGGGATGGAACTGAGGCTGCGGGTCCCAGCGGGGCAGGGCTGTGGACGTTGTTGCATCCTTTGGGGAAGTTCCTGGGGTGCCTGCATCCTGGGATGGCTTGATGGGCTCAGGGCTGTCATCCATACCATTCACCGAGACCTGTGCTGGGCCTTGGGCAGAGGTCTCAGAGGCCCCAGGACTCTGGGCTGGCCCAGAAGCCTGCATGCCACTCATGGAGGCTCTCAGTTTCTCCGATAAGATCTTGGGTGGGGGTGTAGGGGGTGGAGCGGGCTTCCCACCTTCCCTAGGCACAGCCTTGGAAGTCCCAGAATCGGGCACCTGGGGCGGTTCTGTACTCTCAGGGTCAGGGGGCTCCTCGGGGCTGGGGCTCTCCCAGCTCACCTTCAGTTTGTCAGGCAGGACCCTGTTGGGGGGCTTCTCAGAGCCCCTGTCCTCCCCCACTGGAGTCTCTGAGTCTTCTCGGCTTTCAGAGTGGGCCTCAGAGCTTGCTGGAACAGGGGTTGAGGCTCTCTCTCCTACAGGGGTCTCCACTCCGTCACCAAGACTGGTCGTCTCAGGTGCTGCAGAAGGCTTGGTAGGAGGCATGGGCGGCCGAGGTGTCTCCCGGGGCTGGGCTGCACTGACATCATTGCTGGGGGCAAACACTGGCAGCCCGCTGTCAGGAACATCAAGATCCAGGCGCGAAAGCCCATCGGATGCTGCACTGGCTACCTGGGTGGAGGGGCAGGATATGGGCATCAACTTGGATGACCAGCCACTGGGTCAGGTGTGCCCACCTACAAGGTATTCAAGCCCTCCCATCCAGGCTGCCCAGGCCCCTGGCCCCCTACTCTCCATGCCCTCTGCTCTGGTTTCCAAAGCCACCTGATTAGAAGCTAAAGTGATTCTCTGATGAATCCTCTCCTCTCTCTCACTTCCACAGAATTCCTGGTTTTGAAATCACAGGCCAGGAAGCCAGAGCTAGGGTGCCCTCTCAGTGCCCCAGCCTGGCTTCTTCCAGGCTGTGTGATAGGCCGCTCTTTTGAATGGCAATTGTGCTGGCCTGGGTTTCAGGGGACATGGTTCCAGCCCTGTTTTCGGGCCCCTACCTGGCTATGGGCCTTGGGAGGGTCCCTTCTCTGCAACCACCCACCCAGGGTCCCCACAGTCAGCAGGTGACAGGACCAGAACTCACATATGGGTCTCCTGAATCATCCTGAGCTCACTCGCCCTGCAGACCTCTGTTCGGTCTGCCAGCCCTCCGGGCCAGAGCTCTCCAGCCTTCGCCTGCCCAGCTGCTCAGCAGCCGATGCCCACTCTCCTCATGCTGTCACATGTGGCTCCAGACATGGGAAGCCCCAGACCACAGCTGAGTGCCAGAGGAGAACAGCTGCACCCAGCAGGCAGCTGTCCCCATCTGGCCGCAAGGGCCCACAGGGACACCCAGCAGCCCCACGGTCATGGGGAAAACTCCCAGGGAGCCTCAGAGGGCCTGGAGCGGGGCTGGGCAGGAGGCCCTTCCCAAGGTCCCTCAAGGTCCCTCACTCCCTTTTACATACACAGGGTGACCTGGCCTACACATGTGCTCAGTCACTGGACACGAGTGCCTCCCTGAATTCTTCTCAGAGGGTTCCCCTCTCCAAGGCTGGCCTGCCCCACACCTCCTAGGCCTCCTCCCTCAGACATGCCTTTCCTCTCTGCCTACTTCAGTCACTCCCTCTGCAGGCATTTTTCCCTCCGCTGACAGACAGAACAGGCTATCTCATCTCACCAGCAAACCCTCCAATGACCTTGGCCCCTTTCTGTCTCCCTCTTTCCCCGCCATGGTCTATCTCCTTCTCTCCAGCATCCCCAGCTCTGCACCCCATGACAGCCCTAAGCTGACTCCTTCTCTGAGAAAATGTGCTGTAAACGTCACCATCTGCCTTTTCCTCAGTCCTGCCTCGTGACTTGTGGCTGCCCATCTGGCTGATGACCCCCAGTCCTGTGCCCTTCTCTCCGGATGCGCCACTCTCTGGCTTCCTCTTCCTTTGCTCCCTACTGCCCCCCATTCCCCAAAGGCAGCATTTGCTGAGGTTCTTTCCTGGCCTCCAAGATCTCTCCCCCAACTACTGACACCCATCAGTAGCACTGGTCTGATGAAGGGCTCCTCCCTTCCCCCTCCCCCTTGCCCATAACTTCTCCCACATTCCCTGTGTCCAGGGCCTCCCTTCACCGGGTCTCCAGGCTTGGGGACGCTCCTGACAACCCTCCCTCTTTGTCCAGTCCGCCTCCCCGAGTCCTGAATTCAATCACAAGCCCAGGCGGCTCTTGCTTCCCAGTGTCTCTCGCACCGGCCCCTCCCTTTTCACCCCCTCCTGGAGCCTAGAGGCCCCACCTCTGCCTCTATTTCCTGGCCCCTTGCCTTTCCCTCCATCAGCGTGACCCATCCTACCCAGGGCCTCCAACTGACCTCTGGAACGCACCCTCCCATCCATCCTGCCCCTGACTCCTGCTTTCAAGGCCTCCATAATTTCCTCCCCCCGACCCCGCCTTCCCAGACACATCTCCCAGTCAAAGGGATCAGGCACACCTCAAACTCCCCTGCCCTGGGCCTCAAGCTTGCACCATTCCCTCCACCTAGGACCTCCCTCACTCCAAGTCTGCCCACTGAAACCGTTCCCATGCTTCAAGGGTCAGCCCAGGTGTCTGTGGGTCCTCCGTGGTCCCTCCTGCTCAGCCTCCCTGAGCCGCCCTTTGTACCAAAATTAGACAGCGCTGCTTGGAGCAGTCAGTGGACAGGTCTCTTCTCCAGCTGGAAGCTGAGCTCTGAGAGGCGGGGACTAGCCTCAGGCTCTCAGTTTCCCTCCAGCACCAGCTTGGGTTAAGGCCCGTGGACTCAACACGGGAAGCAGGCGCACCCACTCCCTGAGGACATACAGCACACGCGCCTCCACACCGACACTCCGCATGCCACTCAGACAGCCCGATACCAAGAGTGCTTAGGAAAAAGGTGGCCCAAGCCCGCTGCCACTTAAGGAGCTGTGGTCCCAGGCTCATCTGACTCCCAACCTCCCCAAGATGGGGCCAAGGCCTTACCTCCTTCAGGTGGACTCTTGTAGGGGGCCGGCGCCGCTGACCCCCACGTACGCGGTCCCGTGTCACGTGCTCCAGGGCACAGCTCTTGTCCACCTTTACCTGGGGAGGACAGGGAACCACGTCAGTCCCCAGCAGGCCTTGAGGACAGGAGGAAATGCCCAGGCGTTAACCTGAGACTCAGAGGCAGGGTCTGCACCTGCATCCTTGCTTGACAGGGTCAAGTGCCCCAGCTGCCCCTCTCTTTGAGGTATCTCCCTGCTTTTCTCCATGCCTCTACACAGCCTATGTCGTCTCTCTGCAGTCTGAGGCTCTCCCTTCTCTGCAGCTGCTTGCTTTGCCTCAGTCTTCCTGCCCAAATGTGGGCTATCAGCCCTCACCCCTCAGTCCACTGCAGTATGTAAGCAGCCCTGAGGCTGCTTTTGTGCTTAGCTGTAGGGGGAGCGGGGAGAAGACAGCCCATGATCCCCTAGTTCCTGGCTTCCAGAAAAGACCTTCCCTGGCCCCAGTCACTCTCCCAGGACCCCTGGGGATAGCTCAAGAAAGAGCAGGGCCTCTACCCCCAGGGGTCAGGGAGTCTGCGGGGCAGCATCTCCTCTCTAAGGATAAGGAATGGGGGTGAGGAGTAGCCGGGAAGTCACAGGAAGAGTCACATGGGAAATCCAGACTCTGAATCCCGGAGCAGCCTGTCCCTGTGGTGGGGTGGGGGGTGGGGGGCGGCTAAGACTCTTCTGCCCACAGGTGAGGCTCAGGCCCACCTGAGGGTCTTTGCAGTGGAGGAGCTGGTTCTGCTCCACCAAGGCTGTGGGCCAAGACCCAGCCCATGCTCCTGTGGCCTCCAACACTCTTTCACCTGAAATGGGGACACTTTCCCAAGCAAGTGAAGGGCTGAGCATGGCACAGTCACGTAAGATGTGATCCAGGAGCCATGGCTGCGAGGCAGGGAACCTGGGTGTTAGGAGGGAACCTGCATGGGAAAATTCGCTCCCCTTGGGTCTCAGTCTTCTGCAATCCAAGGGGTCACTCTAGGTGGCCCCCAAGCCCATTTTTTCCCAAACAGCTATGAATCCATGATGTCAAAGATAAACCCTCCCTAGGAGATCTGGCCCCCTGGGACACCCTGACTGCCCAAAGCCTGATCATGGCCCTGCTGCCATCACCACTACAGCACAGGGGGCTGGGTGGCCACTGCAGGCAGATAAGGAGGCCCAGGGTTAGAGCCAGCCAAGCTTGGACTTCACCGCCCAACTGAAGAGTGAGCTGTCGGGCTCTCAGCTCACCCATAGACCTCTCTGCTGTTTCCTGCTGTTTCTGGCTGGGGCTGGGTTGGAAAGGATGCATGGCTGCACCCAGTTAAATTCTACCCCACCACTTACCCACGTTTTAATTTAAAACAAGTTACTTAACTTCCTTACACCTCAGTGTCCTCATCTGTAACATGGGAACACAACCACCTACTTTGAGGGGTGTTGTGAGGATTAAACGAGGTAACAACCACAGATGCCCCAGTGCCTGTAGCAGTGACATAATCAAGGGGTTGTCAGGGTGGGGTGGGGCAGGGTCCACTCTGAGATCACACACGGTGGGAAAGGAGACCCAGAGCCATCCACAGGACCGCATCGCACCTCGTCGAAAGCCTTGTTCTTGCCTCGGTTGATCCCTTCATTGAGGGCTTTGATCCAGGATTCCTTCTCCTCCCCACTGGGTGCCTGGAACTTGATGTCGCTGACCTGCAAGAGGCATGCGTGGGGTGGATAGCAGATGTTTAAAAGGGTTCACATTTGGGGTCTTGAGGAAGCTTCTCACCCCGAATTGAAGTCTGCCCCCACACAGCTGGTCAGGAGCAAACCACAATGACACCCACATCAGGTCTGACACTGGAGCTTCAGAGCAAGGGACGGGACAGATCCAGCAGAGGAGGGGCCCTCTCCACGTATACAGCTGCCAGAGATTTGGATTCGAATCAGCCTTGCCCAGATCTGGTCTCACTCCATGTGACTCCCCCAGACCAGCTGCCTGACCTCTGAGTTTTCTCTGTAAAGTAGGAGTAGTCCCAGTCTACTTCCACCAGACTGTGTACAATGACAGAGGTGACAGGCATGAGGGGTGTCCATTGGTGAAGGCCCACTGGGACCAGGGCCGCCCGCAGCTGCCCAGTGGGCCCCACAACCAGTCCTAGACAAGTGAAAAAGTCCCAGGGTCTCCTTTCTGGCCTTGAATCACAGGCTGCAAGAGAGAAAGGGCATTAGGGGGTCAATTCCAGCCCCCTCATCATATAGATGAGGAAAAAGAGGCTCATCAGATGGGATGGGACTTGGCCAAGGTGGCCTAAAGTAATCCCATGACTTGACCTCACACCCAACCTCATCCCACGCCACCCCATGGGTTCCTTCCCACCTCAGGCAGGAGCTCCGAACTCCTACATGAGAATCAGAAGGCAGCTCAGAGAGGCCCCTTCCTGCCAGGCCCCACGGTCAGACAGGAAACAGTGGAAGGAGTGAAGCCACACAAACCAAGGAGCCGCCCCTATGGTGGACACAGCAGCAGGGCCTCTGAGCTGGACAGACCAGCACTCACAGCTGGCTGACTCGGAGCCTCAGGGAGCTATGAAGATCAGTGACGTAGCAAAGTGTTAAACGTGGAAGTGGGCACAGAGGGGGTGCTCAGTAATAGGAATTATCACCATTTCTCTCCTGGACAAAACAGTCCTAGTTTCCTCATCTGGAAAAAGGGATGACACCGCCTACCACAAAGCAATGCTGAGGGAATTAAACATGACTAAAGCCACAGCCTGGCACATAGTAGGTACTCAGTAAATAGTTACTGAATGAATAGCTAATCAATGAATGAACGGGCCCAAGGTTCCTGTTTTGGGGCCGCTGCCCAGTCTGACCTCAAGATGCCCTAGTTCTTTGTCAGGCGGGTCACCAGCTGCCCATCCCCGCCCGGGTGTTAAGATAGCACCTTCCCTCCTGCTGCTCTCCCAGTTATGTAACATGCAGCCCGCCTGGCCCCCTCAGCATCCTCGTTATATAACTTCCTCCTGGCTGCCTCTGCCTTCTCCTCACACAGGGCCCTGGTCCCACCCACCTCCCCAGGCCAGGCACAGCCAAATGCTCATTTGCATGATCAGGGTAAATTTGATCCTGGCAGCAGATCGGCAGCTAAGTCGAAAACCCCAGGGCACCTTGGCAACTGCCTCAGCCCAGCCATCAGGGCCGGTAGGGGCTCAGGAAGGGACAGCGCTGCATCTGGACTCTGAAAGGGCCCGCCCAACCCTGAATGAGGGCTGCGAGTAAGGTGACCCAGGGCAGCCCATGAGCCCAGCTACGCTTCTCCTGCTCACAGGCCCTGAGTTGGTGGGGTCCCTGCCTGGTGCAGGACTTAGCATCCCAGAGAGCTTGAGAGGCATACACTTGAACTCAGCAACAGATGCAGCAAGAGAAAGAGCATTGGCCTGAGAGTCAAGATCACAGGGTTCTAGTCGCACCAACCTGCAATGAGACCTGCACAGGTCTCTTTACTATTCAGGGCCTCAGTGGGACAAAAACACAACCACTGGACTCAACCCAAACTGTGACCCTTTCCCACTGACAGCCCACCTAGGCAGGCTGGGGGGAGGGTGTTGGCCCAGGGGCTCCCCTAGGAGAGGGAATACGAAGTTAAATGGGACCCAGCGTCACCCTAAGGAACCCTGAAATCCTGCTGAATGAGCCAGGCATCGCAGAAGGTGGTCCGAACGGGGACAAACAGGAGACCAAGAAGTTGCTCCTCTTGCCCCACCCCTGTGTCCTGAAGGCTGCACACGTCCCTCCTCAAGCCCTTCCTAGCACAGGCCCCGCTAGGAGGTTAGAAGCTAACAGGACTGGACACAGAGAAGGCCCACATGGCTGGAAAAGGGGGGAGGACAAAATGGCAGAGAGGAAAGAAGCAGGAGGGGGAGAGAGGAGGCAGGAAAGAGGAAAGGGCCAAGCTGGCTGAAACCAGTGGGGCAGCAAGGCCCAGCAGAGGCCACCCTGCTTCCTGGCAGCGTCTGCCTGTGACCTCATGGTAGGGGCGTGGGGACAGGGAGGCAGGAGGGAGAGGGGCACGCAAGACACTGGAGTCTTTGTTTATTTGATTAGAGGGAAAAAAAGGCGGCCTCAGGACCAGACAGCCGGGGTCATGTGACCTCCCGGCCAGCCCGCAGCCTCCCTGAGGAGGGGAACACCCAGGGCGATAGGAAAGGAGAGAGGACGCTGGGGGTGGGGGAGCAGGGCCGTCTACCATCTGGCCTTTGGAGAGCGCCCACTCTCTGTGTGAGCTCCTGGGTGCCGAGGGTCAGGGGCCCTTGAGCCCGAACCAGGGTGGGCTGTGCTCCCGCTGCCCAGCAGCCCCCACCAATCACCCCACGGTCCCATCTCCCCGACCCTCGCCCTGCTCCCAGGGTCACCCAGAGCTGACCTGAACTCTTGGCACGATTCAGGGATGAAAGGGAGGGTGCTGGCCGAAGCAGCTGACAATGCAGCTGCACAAACAGGCCTCTCGGAAGGTGACGCCACCCCCCTGAGTGGGGACCGACCCACCTGGCTCACCACCAGATGATTCTCAGAGCCGCGAAAGGAGGTGGCCCACAGAAGCGTGCTGGCAGAGGACAGAGAAGCAAGGCCCCCTCCCCCTCACATCCACATAAGCTCACTAAGGGACACACAAAGACCCAGGCAGCCCCTGGGCCAGGCGAACACTCAGCGGCACATAAAGAGGCGCACACACGTGTATCAGGCACACAGGCAGACCTTCACATATAGCGCACTCTACACCTCTCCCAAATACACACACACAAATACAGCGCCACTGAGAGAGGAAGTGGATCTCGAGGACAGGGTCGGGGCTCCAGGGCCTGAAAGACCAAAATGTGGCTCTCCCCTTCCTCACAGAGCCCTAGGCATCAGAGGTCAATGAAACCTGCCCCTACCCTGGGCACACCGCCACCCCCAGGGTCAGAGCTCCACGGTGGCTCCCTTGCCCCCCGCCACCGCCAAGTGAGACAGAGGGTTAGTGAGTAAAGCATCATGGTCTCCACCAGGGCCCAGAGCTCCAGGGACCACAGAGGACTGGGTTCCTGGCCCTTAAACCTATGAAAGAGACAGAATGGCTTCGGGCAAGCCCAGACGAGGCCCACTCTCCAACCCCCAGCCTCTGTGACTCAGCCCCGCTCTGCGAGGCTCCATGTGACACGCAGAGGTCAGGGCAAGGCATGGCCCAGCTGCAGATTGGTGTGAGCTGGCGAGAGGCGCTGTAAATGCCAGCCTCCAATCTGATCTCCCTCCTGACATCTGTGAAACTCCACCACATGTTAACACCCACCCGGACTCCCTGCCAGAGATGCGGGGTGCAAACAATGAACTTCATCCACACACACAGCATGTCCCAGGGCAAGAACCTCTCAGGCAAGAGACTTCCTCCAGCTTCAGCCAAGAAAGAACAGTGCAAAGGGAGGAAAGCTGGGGGGCTGCAGGTCCGAGCACTGAGCCTAGGATGAAAGGTAGGAGAGGTGGCCCACCCAGGAAGGCCTGGGATGAGGGGAGGGTGTGGCCGCCTGACTACGTCAGGGTGTCAGAGGCCTGGTGGGGTGAAGGCCTCATCCCCAGCTTTCTTGCCTCAGTCCTGGGCCTCCTGGGTACGGGAGATGGCCAAGGGCCCCACCTCCTAAAGGCTACTTTCCAACTACAGCCCGGGAAGGAGGCCCCAGGGCCTAGAAGGGGAGGGGGGAGCAGAGCTCTCGGCAGAGCTCTAAATGCGCCTCCTGTCAGCCAGGGGCTGGGGCGACTTCAAGATAAAAGCAAGCCAAAGGTCCAGCCCGTGGCAGCCCCTGGGTCTGAGCCTCAGCCACATTCAACAGAGAACCTGCAGACTTGCATCCAGGGGCCCAGCCTGTCTTAGAGAGCCTTCCAGGGGTGACCTTCCCCAGCAGACCCTGGCCTGGAGGGAGGTCAGTCAGCAGCAGGCCTAGCCCTACCTTGTTCCCTGGGGATCGCAGCAGGATAAAGCGGTGTTTCCGCTTGAGGAGGGCACGAAGGTCCTGGCACTTCTCATAGCTGCCCAGCTCCACTGTCTCCACACACTTCTGCTCATCCTGGGGAGGGAGACACAGGGGACGTGGTGAGAGCTGGATGCCCTAGACTTTCAAACACCCAGGTCCCGGCCCAGACCCCGATCCCACTCAGTGAGGGCACTGCTTGGTCAGAGGGGGCCCTCGGGCTGCCAATCAACCACTGAGATGCAGCATTCAGACCCTGGCAAGGAGACGGTGTTCAGTCCACCCTCAAGGCTCACCATCCATATGAGAAATGGGGCTCTCAGCCCGAAGGTAGGCAGCAGGGCTGACTCAAATGTGCCCAAGGTCAAAGGAGGAAACGGGGAAGCTAGAAAGGCTTAGGAAAGTGTGCCTGGGAGTCCATGCAGGCCCAGAAGCCAGGCAGAGACCTGTGAAAGAGGTGGTCTGGAAGGAGGAGCAAGTTGTCACAAATGAGGGGAAAAAACGGCTTTCCAGGCAGAGCCACAGAGAAGCATGAATAAGGCTGTTTGAGGTTACACAACCTGCCTTCACCACAGTGATCCGGAGTTGACTTCCCCACTTGGCATCTTCCTCTGCTGACCCTTGGCTTGGGGTGAGAGGCCACTCTCCATGGCCTGCACAATGGAGAAGGCAAGGGTTCCTTCTAGAGTATCCCCCGAGCCTGCCACCGTGAGGCCTCATCACTAGTAAGGCTGCTGCAGGACAGTGGCCAGCCTCTTCTCAGCCACCCCTGGACACTGGCTGGGCTGCCTTTCTGCCTGCCAGTCCTGGCCCTTGAGTGTTTTCTCCTCATGGGCTCTACCCACCAGGTGCCTCTCCAGCCAGCTGTCTGGGACACCCTCTTCCCTCAATGGTGGTCAGTTGGTTCCACTTCCAGGGGACACCCAGCTGGAACAGCTTCCTGGGTGTGGCACACTCTCCCCCTGGAGACTGGAGGGAAGTAGATGCAGGCCCTGGAGACTGGCAAGCAAGTTAAGCAAACTCTTGCTGTTGGACATCATGCAGAGCATCCAACCAGGGACCGCCTCAGTGTTCCACAGTTTGGGGTGGAATATCTGGGAGGCAGTGACTCGATTATTTGCAGAGGAAATGCCCCAATTTTCCTCCATGATAAGTCGCATATACTAAGAAACCCTGACACTTAGCGAGCACTTCTGCATCCCCGATTCTCCTGAGTCCCTCAAGCACCTTGAAATCCTAAAGCCCCAGTATTTGTCTCATTTTATAGAGGAAGAGAATGAGACCTGGAGGCGAAGAGATTTGCCCTTGGGCACAGACCCAAATATAAGGAGCAGGGCCAAATGCAAACACCCATCCTCTGACTCCCAAGCCAGAGCCCTTTGTAGCATACCACACTCCTTCCAGCCAGAGCCAGAAGCTGGACAGTGCCCTAGCAGCAGGCTGCTCTGCATCAGTGGTCCTCCCGGTGTGGTACCTGGGCCAGTAGCCGCAGCATCACCTGAGGACTTGCTAGAAATGCAAATTCTCTTGAATAAAAAATATATATATATATCCCACAAGGACTCAGAGGCAAAAAATATACAAATCAATTTTCACTGCAAAGTAAAGGAGCTGTTACAGTGGAGGATTACTGGACTGAATGTCAATATTATGACATAGTATGAGTGTGTTTCGTGTTTGGTAATTGCAATCATTGTTGCTTTTGTTGTGGTCATCCATTTACAATGATTGGTGTCAGTTTATTTATCTCTTGTAAAAATAAAATACAGTGTGTGTGTGTGAAAAAAAAAAAAAAAAAGTTAATGCAAAGTGTATCTGGGGACCAGCGCTGGTTTGCACATTATTTCCTACAGGTCTTCATCAAGATGTAGTTTATATTAATCACATGTTCAGTGAATAATGGTGCAGTTTTTTGGGGGTTTTTTTTGTTTTGCTTTTGCGGTACGCGGGCCTCTCACTGTTGTGGCCTCTCCCGTTGCGGAGCACAGGACGCGCAGGCTCAGTGGTCACGGCTCACGGGCCCAGCCGCTCTGCGGCATGTGGGATCTTCCCGGACCGGGGCACGAACCCGTGTTCCCTGCATCGGCAGGCGGACTCTCAACCACTGTGCCACCAGGGAAGCCCAATGGTACAGTTTTTGTAATCTTTTTTTACCCCTATGTTACGTTTGTTCTCGTTAAATTTATTGAAATATAATTTTCTGTCTGTTAAATCTAATAATAAAAAATTGGATAATTGGAAAAAAAAAAGAAATGCAAATTCTCAAGGCCCATCCCTACTGAATCATAATCTTGGGGGAATGGGCCTGGCAATCTGAGTTTTAACAAGCCCTTATGCAAAAGTTTGTGAACCTCTGCTCTATACCAGAGATTTTCAACCGTGGCAGCTCCTGGTAGCTTTAAAAAACCCCAGTGCCCAGGCAACATCCCCGACCAATTACATCAGGATCCCTGGGGTATAGAGCTCAGACATCAGTATTTTTCAAAGCAGATGATTGTACAGCTAAGGTGAGTAAGCACTGAACTACTCTCTCTTTAGCCTTTCAGGGAAAGGGGAACAGGTGGCCAGGGTGGCCTGATCTTTTCCATCTAGATTCAAACAGGTGTCTTTTCCCATTTTTGCCTCCACACATCTCTTTCCAATCCTTAGTCTCCAGTCCCTTCCAGGTTCCTGCACTCAACATAAGGGCTGGTAAAATTCACCCACTCCAGGAAGCTGCCCTGCTCACCTGCAAGAGCCTAAGCTTCAGTGCTCTCTCCCTCCTCTAAGGGTGCCCATCAGAGGGCACTTCTGCAGGCATCTTACTAGGTGCTAGGGACACCCTGTCATGGGGAAGAATGGTCCTAACTCCCTGCTGAGCCATCTCTCTCTACCCTCTGCTGCATGTGTCTGCTCTCCTTTCTGTTCCCCCTACAGCACCCTACAAGGGGCAGCCCTCAAGAGGAAAAGTTTGCTGAACTGAATGCCTGACTCAGAGTGAGACTCCAGAAAGGACGTCCCCCCGACCCCCATCCCAGACAGAGAGGCTCACCTACCCCATGGGCACAGGCCTCCCCCGACTAGGCAGCTACTGGTCCAAACGTACCCTCCCCTCCTCTGTCTGGAAACAAAAGTCGCTCCATCTACACCACCCAGCTCCCCATGGCTGCCTGACCTGGGTCTCCTCTCAACCTGAAACACTGAATCATCCGGCCCTTTGGCCCTTCTGCATCTCAGAAGTCGGATAAACCAGCAGGCACTGGGTGGGGGCAGCATTTTTGGAATGTCAGCCTCATTGACAGCAAGGAAACAGCCAAGAGTCATTCGCACTCGTCTAGTTCCTTACATCAGAAAGAGGAATTAAACTAGTAAGCATTTCTCAACTCCTTCTGTGCCAAGCTCCCCCACCCCCGAGTGCTAAGTTCTTAAAACTGCCCTGAGGTTTCTAATAGTGATTTTTTTTTTTAAAGCATGATTTAGACTTTTTTGTGTTTAGGGGATATGAAATCCTTCCTGCTTCCCAGACGTGGGCCAGATGTAGAGAGGTGACCCAGGACAAGTCTGGTAGCATCTGATGGGCTGACAGCTGGGGGGACTGTCACTGAACTCTTATGGCAGCTGGGACTGGAGGAAGCTGCGACAGCCCCCTTTATTTATAAAAATAGCCCCCCTGCTGCCGCCACAGCACATCCTAATTTGGGGACAGCAGCAGTAGAGAACATCTGGGGGGCTGTCTGCACCACTCATCCCCTTGGCCTCCTCCGGCTGCTTCTCTGACACCCCAACTCCATTAGCCTGGGGACTTGCTCAGGAAAGGTGAGATGCTTCTCAAAGGCAGCTCCTTTGAACACCTAGATCTTTCTTGGTCTGCGACAGTTATGAATTTGCCAAGACAGCCTGAGGCACGCTGACAGAGGCTGATGGGGAACAGGCAGGATCCCCCTTCCTCTGCCCCCAGGCCAGTTCTTCCCCGTGTACTCCATCTGTCAGAGTCAGACAGTAATAACCCAGTTGCAGTGGACAGGCCCTCTGAGAGCCTCAACCCCAGAACATAAACAGCATCTCTAAGTAAAGGCCACCTTTTCGCCTCAGATCTTCACCCAGAACTTTATTGACACTTATTTAACACACAACTTCCACATCCTGGGTTGTCCAAGTTCCAAACCTGCTGAAATGAAAACGGGCACAAGTCTGAAGTGGGAAGATATGAGGACTGTGAGAGGCACAAGGATGGCAAAAGCGGCAACTGGCAGCTTGATGTTAGAGGAGAATGCAGAGCTGAAAAGTACAGTCTGGCAGTACGGAACAGCCTGATCATCAGTGACTCTGAGCCACCAAGTGTGTTTTGTAACTTTGTTTTTTTTTTTGTACTTTACAAACTTTATTAAATAATGAGTATTACTAACTTTCATTATCATATATACAGTATTTAAACTATGTTTTCCTAGATGCATGGCTTTTTGTTTATTTGTTTTTCTGGGGTTTTTTTTTTGCACAAAGAATAGAGTAGGTGAAAAGTGAACTTATAAAAAAAAAATTGAACCTTCAGTATAGAGACCTAGTAAGAACTTGACATCCATTTAAGTACACATAACTCTTTTCCCCCAATTATATACATCCCTACCCCACCTCCCGAAGAAACTATTTTAAACAAAAGCACTCATTGAATAACTTTGAGGGAAAATACGAACCTGATTATATATATACACACGAAGACTCGGTTTAGGCCAGTACCTTCTGTTGAAGGGCAGACAATATCCAACATATTTTAGAGGACTTCCACCAAGAATAAGTTTTCGAGTTTACTTGCTGGCATAGCTGGGTGGAGAGATCCCTGACTTTGGTTCTAGACCTGACCTTCACTCACTGAGATGTTGAACAGGATTTGAGCACCCTGGGCCTCAGGGTGCTCCTCTGTAGAATGTGACATGATGACCACTCTTTTTAAAAAATATTTATTTATTTATTTGGCTGTGGCAGATCTCAGTTGAGGCATGCAGGATCTTTGTTGCCGTGTGCAGGATTTTTAGTTGCGGCATGTGAGCTCTTAGTTGCAGCATGTGGGATCTAGTTCCCTGACCAGGGATTGAACCCGGGCCCCCTGCATTGGGAGCACGGAGTCTTAACCACTGGACCACCAGGGGAGTCCCCATGATGGCCGCTCTTATGGGACTATTGTGAGCATCGCCCAAGAGGTATGTAAGACCTCCAAACAAGCATGAGCAATAAGTATTATTTCTACTATCATTACTGAGTGGAGCAAGCTTCAGTTTTCTGGAAACTTCACAGATGTGGAACCTAGCCCTGGGATAGGGAGCTGCAGTGTAGGTGGACAGCTGAGGAGACACACACATCCCTGTGCACATATGCTTCAAAGAGCCCCTCATCCAGGAGTCCTACACTCGCACCTAGAGGTATCGTCCTTGTACCACAAAGACCCAGAGAAGACCAGGCAATCGCCCAAGGTTGCACAGCAGGTCAAAAGCGAAGCAGGCCTTCCAGTCCGGGTTCTGGAATCCTCTTCTGGGCTGGGCTGCCCTCACTTTGCTCCTTGACCCGGCACCCCCAAACTCAGGACCAGGCAGGTCCTTACCTCGTTCTCGTAGACCAGCAGCTGGGCCTGGCAGAGGAGCAGGTAGCGGTCTTTCCAGAGGCCCAGGAAGCCCCCGCTGCTCTTCTTGATCCAGCCAGCCTTGTCCGCTGTCTGTGCTCCCCGAGGCTTCTGGCCCCCCTCCTTCACGCCCTGTAACACAGCATCCGGACACGCCATGAGGGTTGCTGCCGTGAGGCCACACAGGGATGTGTCCCTCTGCTGGATACCTACTGATATCACCCCATTTGAGCTTCCCCACAACCCCTGAGGCAGATATTCTCAATCCAATATCCAATATCAGAAATAACAGTTAATAACAGCAGCCGCAAAAGTAACAGCTGCAGTCACCTTATACTGAACCACTGTATTCTGTTTTACCCAAACTGCCTCATTTAACTCATGCGACTACCCTTGAAGGTGGTAGCATCATTATCCACATGTCACAGCAGACTGAAGCTCCAAGAGGGGGGGTGACCCGCCAGAGTCACACCGCTGGAAGGACAAAACCGGAATGCAAACTGGGTCTCTCTGACCCCATGTTCTCCCTTCCACCATTCTGCCTCCCGTGTATTCATTCAACCTCATCAACACACGCTGTACTGAGCACCTACAATGTCACGGATGCTGGAGTAGGCAGGGAAGAATAAAAATAACACATCTTTGCCCTCATGGGGCTGGCAATGCGGGGAAGGAGGAGCTGAACAAATAAACACCAGACATAAATACATTAACAACCATGAAATGCTATGAAGGAATCAGTGAAGGGGAAGTGAAGAGGAGGGAGTGCGAGAGGACAGCGGGGGACCTGGCTCAGGTCCGGGTGGCTCAGGAAGGCCTCCCAGAGGAAAGGACATTCACGCAGAATCAGAAGGATGGGAGGAGGCAGGCAGGCAGAGTGGTAATCTTCCTCCCTACCCCTGCCCTTCTAGAGAGCCCACTCTCCGGCCCCTGCATCCTACCCCAAAGCAGGAGGTTCCACTGCCCTCATCCCTGCCCCAGGCCAGGACTTTAGGGTAGCCACCTTGTCTGGCGAGGGCTCCAAGGATGCTGTCTTCAACCACAGACAGGTACAGGAGGTAAACTCAAACCCTTCTCTAGGACATGGTAGCCACCCTGGAGTCTCCAGGCCAGTCACTGACGTCTTGTGCCTCTTGATTACCTGCTTGAGTAGCTAGACTCCAGGTATATGCCTACCAGATGGGGTCGAATTCACATTTGGTCCCCAGAACCCAGTACCGTTCCTTTACACATAATGGGTGCTCAAGAAATATCTGTGAAATGAAAATAAAAATACACCCAATTTGCTAACCACTTTGCTTCAATGACTGGTACCCACAGTGGTGAGTGTGAAGGGGAGAGTGGAGGAGAGGGGGGGCTAAGAGCATGTCAGAATCTACAGGATGCTAGAAGGAAATCAGCACTGACTAATTCTGACTGCTTTATAATTTACATAAAGCTTAACAAAGGGGCTCCAGTTAAAAGGAGCATACCTCTCCCCAGGGATACCCTGTGGCCACAGCTGCCTTTGGAAGGACAAGTCCAGACAGAAGTGTGGTGGGCTGTTAGGGGCTGGACAGGGCATGGCCTCCCTGTGCTCCATCATGGCAGGGAATCCCCAGTCTGGTTCTTACTGTGGCCCCCTCCCCCTCTGGACTGCATACTCCAGTGGTCAGGAGTCTGAGCTTTGAAGCCCAAGTCACGCAGACCAGAGGCAGGTCACTTGGTCTCTCTAAGCCTCAGTTTCTTCATCTGTGAAATGATGATATTAACAGAAGTTGCAAGGATTATAACTCCATGAGGGCAGGGGTTTTTGTTTTGATTACTGCTGTATCCCCAATGCCTAGACAGTGTCTGGCACACAGTAGGTGCTCAATAAATGTTTGTTGCTAAATAAAAAGATACGACATACAAAGCAATGCCTAAGATACCCTAAACTTAGTAAATGGCAGCTGTCATTATTGTTACTGTTGTCACTGCCATCCCCTCTGGCTCTCTGGAACCCTTTCCCTGGGCCTGGTTCAGAATTCAGGACAAGGCCTTTCTGGGCTTAGCTGCTGGGTCTCAATGCTCCCAGGAGCTCCAGGAATACGAGATGTCCCCTCAGGGTCTCTCCCTAACTTGTAGATGGCAAGAGAAATGGAGAAGTGGAAATGGAATGGTCCCAAACGGTCTTCCTTGATGGAGAAATGAGGAAGTGAGAGGCTTGCTGACAGGCCAGTTATGAGCCACCCTGATCAGGGAAAGAGGGGACTTCAGGGCCCTTTGACAAGAAGGGGGAGGCTCTAGCATCCTACCATGCACCCAATGCCGCCCCCATCACCAGAGACCCTGTGCTCAGCCCCATGGGCTGTGTGACCCACTGGGGCCTCATCCACACAGAGACCCCTCTATGCTGGCCTCCACCAGGGCTGGAGGGGTAGAAGTGGGAAATGGGAAACCCCACTTCAACATCTGACATGTCACACCCCTCCATTAGCAACTACAGCAGCTGGCCACCCCCTAGGCCTGCAGACTCTAGGCTTCTCTTAAACAAGACCGCGGAGCATGCTGCCCAGATCTACCTCTGAGCTCCAAGCTCGCCTCCTGTTTGCAGAGGCCCACCCATGACCCCATGGGATCTCACATCCCCCTCCACTTGTGACCTCCCCTACTTGCCTCAGCCTGAGACGTGAAAACTTCCTGCCAGCTGGAAGCTCCCGGGGGCCAGGCTGGAACCTGGTACCCTGACCACCATCCTCTCCGCATGTAGCAGAGAAGTGCCAGGTGAATACCATGACTGGATTAGCTAGGGAAGCCAGTCCAGAGCCTTTAGGGATGGGAGTACCAGGATGGCACTGAGGAGAGAAGGCACTTGAGGATGGGGGGAGTGACAGCTGAGGGGCTGGAGGTGGCATGAACCGAAGCCCAGGGGAGGGTCTCCTTGCCAGGAATCAGCCACAGCAACAGCCACCAGAAGACAGGCCTGGCTGGAGGTCAGAGTCCTGCCATCCTTCACCAGCCCCTCTCCCTGCCCCTCAGACACTCTCCCACCAGGGGGCCGGAGATGCCCCAGTAAGTTTTAATAAGCGGGCCCTCCCCTTGGCAGGGCTCACAGGGGAGGTTTTGTCCTGCTCAGCCCAGTTTCTCGGCCTCCTCTCCTCTTATTGACCAGCTGACCACTGTTCTTCCTGTTTCGCTCTCTCTTCTCCCACCCATCCTCACTCAGGCCCTCCCCCCGCCCACTGTGAGCAGCTCCTGAGGCACCCCTGGGCACCAGCCTGGCTCTGCTTTGCCTGAGATGGGAGGGCCTCTGGGTCATTCATTAAAAATAAAAAAAAAAAAAGGAAAAAGATACCAGGTCAGTCAGCCCAACACTGTGCACAGAAAGGAGCATGTGGAAAGCCACAACACAGGCCACGACAGGGAGATAGAGACCAACAGAAGAGAACCTGTTGGCGCCTCACATCACAGGGAGCTTAGGATAATGACCTTTGCCCTTTGACTAAACCCCATGTTTCCCTGACCAAACTCTGCTAAGAACCTACCATGTCAGAGCCCTGTGATGGGGCAATCAGAGAGAAGAAGCACAGGCTCTGACCTGGAGAACTTCCAGTCTGATGGGGGCAACACAGACCCTGGACGAGGGAAATCCCCAGTCTGGGGGTTGGGTAGGCACCCCCTGCTTGAGAGGATCCCAGCCCACTGGGAGGGCTCTAGCACTGACCCAGACGGATACTCCGGGGGTCTTGGCTCTCTGGTAGGGGAAGGACTTGGGGTTAGTTTGGGAAGCCCTTGCAGAAGGAAGGGTTTTGGTAGGACTGTGAGGAGGGAAAGAGACACACATCTTGGCCCAGAGAAGAAGGAAAGGCACAGGAGGTACCAAAGACCCTATACTCTCAACCCCTTCACTACAGGATGAGAAAGTGCAGGCCAGAAAGGGTCGAAGATTAGCTTAAGGTGACAAAACCGGTGCTGGGACAGGACACTGCCCTGCCTCTCTCTGGGTGTGTTAGGGCAAAGGAGCAGCCTGGTGCCACTGGAGAACAAGCCAGGGAAAGGCATGACTGAGAGGAAGAGGGGCAGAACCCCAGGGCGGAGATAGAAAAGCCTGAGTCCAGTTGCAACAATACCTCACACTGATAACTGAAGCTTTCAAAGCTTTTGCACATAAACCATTGCACTTCTGGACTGCCCACCTCCCTCATTTTATAGATGGGGAAACTGAGGCCCTGAGAACACAAATGGTTAGATGCCCCATGCCCAGACCTGCACTTCTGCACCAAATCTCAGCCTGATGGGGACTACCAACCCATTGCATGGAGGAGGCCACTGAGGCTGAGGGGGCTTGGCATCAGGGTTCCTGGGGTGTGGGGAGGAAGTTCAAAGCCAGGGGAGGACTAAAAGCAGCCATTTGGGAGTGAGGTGATGAGGCCAGCCTGGGGTCATGGGACAGAGCAGACGACTAAGATCTAAGCGGTGTTTTAGAGAAAGGAGGATGGGCACTGAGGCCTGGAGAAACAAGAGGAAGTTAAGGGGAAAAGAAATGAGAGGAAAAGAGGGATGTCAAAGGCGGGGGCAGGGTAGGGAACAGGGAGCCCCCGGCTGTGTGGGGAGATAGTGGGCAAGACCTTAGATAGCCCAGATGTGCGGGGAGCTTTTGGCATCTGGGAGTCAGTAAGTGGCAATGTTAGAGACTCAGGACCAGAGGGAGTACAGGGCTGGGCTGACCTCCAGACAAGCCATTGGCCCAGGAGGCCCCAGGAGAACTTCCCTTAATTAGGGGCCAGAGCAGATCAGGAGATGGAGTAATCCTGTCCCAAATCCCCTGGGAGAAGGAGAGGGGCCACAGCCAGACAGCCCAGCCCTCACAGCAGGGGTGGGGAAGCCCCACCCCTGTCAGCAAGAAACCACAGCCAATCATAGTGGCCTGACTTTGCCCCCTATTTCCACCCACTCTGAGAGAAGGGGCTACAATCAGGACCCGGGGAGGAGACCAGGCCCTATATTTTATAGAAGAGGAAATGCAGGCTTAGAGGGGAAGTGACTTATCTACCATCCCACAGAAATGCAGGGCCTGGCCTGGAGGGAACTCTGACGGATACCCCAGCTGCCCCTGGGCAGTGGTCCCAGGAAGCAGGGAGACGAGCACTGATGGGGCACAGGCAGCCTGGTCCCCAGCTAGCCAAGGTTGCCCCAAGAGTGAAGGTTTCATCTTTCCTCCCCACTTATCCAGGCAAAGACACATCTCCTCCCCTCGGTCTGGGAGGGGCAGAAGCTGAGACCCCCTTGGGGGACCAGAAGCAAAATCCTCTAGCCACAGCAGGCCCCTCCCTAGTTTACGCATTCCACAGTCACACATTAAGTGCTGGCGGTGTGCCTGGATGAGGGGGCTACTGAGAGAACTGAGTCTGCAAGTAAAGGGCAGGGGTCACAGAGTGTCTGACCCCACCCCAGACCAAGGGGGTCCTGAGGGGGTAGAGGGAGGCTCAAGGGGCATTGCTGGTCCAGCTGCCCAGCTCCTCCAGGGAGTCAGCCCTCCAGGGATGTGGGAAAGGCAGGGGCAGGGATCAGCCCCTACAAGGGCCTGACACCCAAGCAGGGGAGAAGGTAGACTCACAGGGGAAAGGGGACTCACAGGGACTTAAACAGGGGAGAAAACGCAACTTTTCCAGTCCTGAGGCCACCAGACAGGGTCACAACCTCAAGATTCCTTGAGACAGGGACTCCAGAACCCACAGACCCACCACAGAACACACACACACACACACACACACACACACACACACAGTGTGCCCTAAGGATCCGATGTGGACAGCACAGGGAGTCAGTGGTAACCAGGGTTCGAGCCCAGCAACCTAGGACACTTTCAGCAAGTCATCAAACTGACCAGAGCCTCAGTCTCCCCATCAATCCAATGGGAACAATAACAACCACCATGCCCATAGTTGGTGAGAGAAGACAGAAGTAATGAAGGAGGATGGGTCTGCGATCCCTACCCCCGCCCCTGCTCATCTCATTTGCCTAGGCTTTGCCTGGAGACCCGCGGGAGAGGGGCTGGCTGGAACAAGGGCCTGAGCCAGGGACCTCAACCACCGCGAGGGTCTCGAAGACCCCAGCCCTGGTCCCCCGACTGGCCCGGCCCTCACCTCCTCTTCCATGACGAGTCCGCTGAGGTCCGGCCGCTCGACCGCTCGGCCGCTCACTCCCGGCGCCGCGCGGTCTCCGTTACCTCCATCCACCGCCGGCCGGGCGGCGGCTCTATGCTTTCTGTCCCGCTGGCTGCCGGGGGCCCAAGAAACTTCGGGGGGGCGGGGCCGAGGGCGGGGAGAGGCTTCCGGGGGCCGGGGGCGGGGCCCGAGGAGGGGACTAGCGGGGCCCCGAGGCCCTGGTCTGGGGCGGGAAACTAGGGCCGGGGCCGGGCTGAGGGAGGAGCCTGGGCGGGGCCGGGCGGGGGCTTGGGGACTGGATGGAGGAGCCGGAGCTGGAGGAAGACGGGGGTGGGGTGGGGAACAGAGTGGAGAGAGGTTTCCCTGACTCGCGGAAGGAGAGGGACTGGAAAGGGATAAAGGGTGCGAGGCACCGGCAGGGGGAGGGGGAGGGGGCTTCCGGCCAGAGGCAGAGGCGAGGGAAGCGGGCGGGGTCCGAGGGCGGGGCCGGGGTGGGGCAAGACCGAGAGAGCGCCCGAGGAGGTGGCGGCTTCTGCATTTCAGGTCTCCTGACCGAGTGGGCTGGGGTTCCCTGACCTGGCCAAGCCGGCCTGGGCGGCCCAGAAATGGGGGCATCCAGAGAGTCCTTCTTTCCTACCTGACGCTAGGGTAGTGGCGACTACCTGGTCCCCTTCTCCCTGGAACCTCCTGGCAGGGCGGCGCCTGGAGCTCGGATCCCGTCCGGAGAGTCGTTTAACGGGAAGACCTGGGGCTGAGAGTCTGTACTCCAGGGTCCCTTTGGGGGAGGAGGTCTGCCTCTGACTCTCGGGGGTCCCCAAATGCAGTGTTCTCCTGCCCTCGTTGGGCATTGCTCAGAGCCGTCCTCCTCTGGTTCCTATATCTGAGGGCCCCGCCCCCACCCCCATCCAGCAGTGAATCTTGCAGCCTTGACAACCTTGCCGAGGGGTGAAATGTAGGGACCAGATAATGGTGTTAGTTATACCTTGTACTCCCACTCTACACTTAGAGAATCAGAGGCCTAGGGAGAGAAAGTGACTGGCTACATCCCAGCCTCCAGCACGGTCCTGCTCCCTCCACACACACACCTCTTCCCTCTTAGCTCTCTGGGTCAACCCTGCCCAAGGCCTCTGAAGGAAGAATTAAGTGCGTGTGGAATCAATGGTGACCTCCTTTGGCTCTGGTTGCCATAGCAGCAGCTGTACCAGTTGACCCAGCTCCCCTTTCACTGCCTTCTGCTGGCCCTCAGGCTTCCAAGTCACTTCCAGTCAGCATGGAAAAGGGCAGCCTGGAGCTCCAGGGCCAAGGGGAAAGAAGATGGAGTCAGACTTTTTCTTCATACCTGGGCCTGGGTTCCTTTATCTAAAAGGATGAAGAAAACCCAGCCTGGGAAACTGAGAAAATCAGTATACATGACAACAACCTCTTGTGGCCACCACACGGTTTTATTCCCTCAACTTGCAGAGCTGTGCAGCCGTTGTTCCCTGTGCCTGAGGACTCAGAAGATCCTGTATCTGGAAACTCATGTTCCGCCTGCTGGAGACCAGAGCCCCTGGGGAATTCATGTTGTTGCACAGAAGCAACTCATGTTGGTTTGGGGGTGAGGTCAGTTTTGATATCCAGGCAGCTCTGTCCCTTGAGAGTGAGCCACTGATAACCACTTTGGTCTCAGTTTCCCCACTCAGCCCATACTGGCCCTCTGGTTGTTGCCACCACACCACACGCATTTTTTTCATCACAAATATTTCATTTGCCTTGATTATTCGTCAGACCCTACACTAATGGCTGGAAGATAATGGCAGGACCCAGGGTCCCTGTCCTTTTTCAGGAGAGAAAGGCATGTAAACAGAGAAAACTATGTGTTAAATGTGAGGATAAAGGCATAGAGGAAGGAAGGGCACTAAAACCAGGACAGAAGGAACAGGCATTCCAGGCAGAGGAGACAGTGTGAACAACATGGAGGCATGGAGGCATGAAAGAGTATTTGTGTGTGTGTGTGCGCGTGTGTGTGTGTGTGTGTATAGGGAGGCCAGGCTGGAGAAGCAGACAGAGCTCAGTGTAGAGAGGACCTTGAAGCTGTGTTGAGGAGACTACATTTCAACCTCAGGCCAATGGGAAGTCACTGAAAGTCTGGGGCTGTGGAAGGGATGGAGTCTATTTTGCATATGTATGTGCCATTTAATCAACAAAGTTTATTGAGTGCCTCTGAAGTGGGGTGTTTTCCAGTACTTCACCCTGGCATTTATCTGTTCACTCAAAAGAATTTGGGGCACCTCTGTTATCCGCTCACTGTACTAAACTCCTCACAAAAGTAGGTACCCATCCATGAAATAAATAGAATTTTTATCCTCATTTTACAGATCAAGAATCCAAGGCTTGGACCTGTTTTTTTTGTTTGTTTGTTTGTTTTTTGCGGTACGCGGGCCTCCCACCGCTGTGGCCTCTCCCGCTGCGGAGCAAGGCTCGGGACGCGCAGGCTCAGCGACCATGGCTCAGCGGCCATGGCTCAGCGGCCATGGCTCAGGGGACATGGCTCAGGGGACATGGCTCAGGGGCCCAGCTGCTCCGCGGCATGTGGGATCCTCCCGGACCGGGGCACGAACCCATGTCCCCTGCATCGGCAGGCGGACTCTCAATCACTGCGCCACCAGGGAAGCCCTATTTTTAGTTTTGTAGAGAACCTCCATACTGTTTTCCACAGTGGCTGCACCAAATTTACATTCCCACCAACAGTGTGCATTCTCCACACCCGCTCCAGCATTTGTTGTTTGTGGACTTTTTAATGATGGCCTTTCTGACCGGTGTCAGGTGATAACTCATTGCAGTTTTGATTTGCATTTCTCTGATAATTAGAGACGTTGAGCATCTTTTCATGTGCCTATTGGCCATTTGTATATGTCTTCTTTGGAGAAATGTCTATTTAGGTCTTCTGCCAATTTTTTGATTGGGTTGTTTGGTTTTTTTGTTGTTGTTATTACTGAGTTGTATGAGCTGTTTGTATATTTTGGAAATTAAGCCCTTGTCAGTCGCATTCTTTGCAAATATTTTCTCCCAGTCCATAGGTTGTCTTTTCATGTCAACTATACTACAATTCTAAAAAACAAAACAAAACATTTTGGAGGCAGAAACAACAGGTTTCGATGGTGGATTGGATGTGGTAGGTGAAGAAGGAATCAAGGATATGGTGTGGGTTTTTAACTTGAGCCAAAAATGGAGGTGGGCTTCCCTGGTGGCGCAGTGGTTGAGAGTCCGCCTGCCGATGCAGGGGACACAGGTTCATGCCCCGGTCCGGGAAGATCCCACATGCTGCGGAGCGGCTGGGCCCGTGAGCCATGGCCACTGAGCCTGCGCATCCAGAGCCTGTGCTCCGCAACGGGAGAGGCCATAACAGTGAGAGGCCCGCGTACTGCAAAAAAAAAAAAAAAAAAATGGAGGTGCCATTTACAGAGATGATGAAGACAGGAGAAAAACAGGTCTATGTGGTATTGGAGAAGGAGATTAAAAGCTCTGTTTTGGAGAGCGTGAGTTTAACATGCCATTTAGGGGCTTCCCTGGTGGCATAGTGGTTAAGAATCCGCCTGTCAATGCAGGGGACACGGGTTTGAGCCCTGGTTCAGGAAGATCCCACATGCTGCAGAGCAGCTAGGCCCGTGCGCCACAACTACTGAGCCTGTGCTCTAGAGCCCGCACACCTAGAGCCGGTGCTCTGCGACAAGAGAAGCCACCGCAATGAGAAGCCCACGCACTGCAATGAAGATTAGCCCCCGTTCACCGCAACTACAAAGAAAGACCACGCGCAGCAACGAAGACCCAACGCAGCCAAAAATAAGTAAATTAATTAATTAATTTAAAAAAATGCCATTTAGGCATCTGTATGGAGATATCGGGAGGACAAATGGCAATACAGTCTGGAGTTCAGGGGAGAAGGGCAGGCTGGGGTTATAATATTGAGAATCAGCATGTAGCTGATAATTAAGTCATGAGATTGGAAAAGATAGGAAAAAAAGAAAGTCCTCCCACATTGAGAGGTCTGGTTGAGGGAAAGGGATTAGCAAAGGAGACAGACATGAAGCAGCCAATATGTAGGCAAATCGAGGGGAGTATGTTGTGGAAGTTAAGAGAGTATTTCAACGAGGTATAATCAGCTGTACCAGAGGTTCAATAAAATGAGTGTCAGCTGCCCAAAGAAGAAGCAACACGAGGTGTGCTCTGGAAGCTGGAAGACCGCGAAACACCCTTTCAGCTCCTTTGCCAGACTGTTGTAAGTTTAGGGCTGTAAAGGCGGGGAGGGCAAAAGCACAGCGAGAAAGGGCCGCAGGGAGAGAGGAAGGAAGGGGCTGGCTGTTTCAAGTATCAAATGAGAAAACGCCGAAAGTGCAATTAGTAAACCACCTAGTCATGTGCTGATGTCGTCGTTATTATTAGTGAGCCGGGGATTGGACTGAGACCGCCAGTGGGAGAAAGCAGATAAGACGTATAGAAAGAGTTCTGGAGGAGGAAATTTCATAGTGAAGAAAACCCGTTCCTCCTGACAGCTTGCGTTAAAACCAGGCTTTGGATTAGGCGAGGAGATCGGGGAGCAGTGCTGCGCTTCACTCGGAATTGACCTCTCGGCGGCAGCAGCGAGCAGAAGACCCGCGGATGCGAAGAGGGCCCAAAGCCCAGAGGGAGGAAGTCCGGCCCCAGATGTGAGGAAGTCCAGCCCCAGATGTGAGGAAGTCCGGCCCCAGATTTGAGGAGTCCCTCTGCCTCCGCCTCCTTCCTCCATCGGCCAATCAGGATCCAGCTGACGGCTGGTGGCGCTGGGGCGGGGAGGAGGGCGGAGTCTGAGGACCGTTAATCCATCGCCAGGCGGTATCTAGCTTTCCTCCGACTCCTTTCGCTCCAAAGACTCACTGTTAACCTGGTGGACAGAAAACCACTTTGGAAAAAGCTCTTGCAGCTTCATATAAAACTGAATATAAACCCCATGACCTGGGCTTCCCTGGTGGCGCAGTGGTTGACAGTCCGCCTGCCGATGCAGGGGACACGGGTTCGTGCCCCGGTCCGGGAAGATCCCACATGCCGCGGAGTGGCTAGGCCCATGAGCCATGGCCGCTGAGCTGTGCGTCCGGAGCCTGTGTTCCGCAGCGGGAGAGGCCACAACAGTGAGAGGCCCGCGTACCGCAAAAAAAACACAAAAAAACACTCCATGACCAGCAATTTCTCACCTAGGAATTCTTTCAAGAGAAATTAAAGCATAAATCCCAGAAAGCCCAGATTTCCATCAATAGGAAAATGGGTAAACTGTAGTATATCCATACAATGCAATATTACTCAGCATTAAAAAGGAACCAACTGGGGGCCTCCCTGGTGGCGCAGTGGTTGAGAGTCCGCCTGCCGATGCAGGGGATACGGGTTCGTGCCCCGGTCCGGGAGGATCCCACATGCCGCGGAGCAGCTGGGCCCCTGAGCCATGTCCCCTGAGCCATGTCCCCTGAGCCGTGGCCGCTGAGCCTGCGCATCCGGAGCCTGTGCTCCGCAACGGGAGAGGCCACAACAGTGAGAGGCCCGCATACCGCAAAAAAAAAAAAAAAAAAAGGAACCAACTGGGACTTCCCTCGTGGCTCAGTGGTTAAGAATCCGCCTGCCAATTCAGGGGACACAGGTTTGAGCTCTGGTCCGGGAAGATCCCATATGCCACGGAGCAACTGAGCCCATGCACCACAACTACTGAGCCTGCGCTCTAGAGCCCGCGTGCCACAACTACTGAGCCCACGTGTCACAACTACTGAAGCCCACATGCCTAGAGCCCGAGCTCTGCAACAAGAGAAGCCACCGCAATGAGAAGCCCGAGCACCGCAATGAAGAGTAGCCCCCGCTCGCTGCAACTAGAGAAAGCCCACGGGCAGCAACGAAGACCCAACAACGAAGACCCAATGCAGCCAAAAATAAATAAATAAATAAATAAATAAATTTAAGGGAAAAAAAAAAAAAGATAAGTATAGGGACTTCCCTAGTGGTCCAGTGGTTAAGACTGCACTCCCAATGCAGGGGGCCAGGGTTGGACCCCTGGTCAGGGAACTACAACCCGCCTGCTGCAACTAAGACCCGGTGCAGCCAAATAAATAAATAAATTCTTTTTTTAAAAAGGTAAGCATAAACTCTAGTTAATTCTATGCATGTTGAAGTGTTTAGATGTGAAATGAACTGTTGTCTGCAACTTTGAAATGAATAACAAAAAATGGATTGACGCTAGGTGCTTTGTGACCACCTAGAGGGGTGGGATAGGGAGGGTGGGAGGGAGACGCAAGAGGGAGGAGATATGGGGATATATGTATATGTATAGCTGATCCACTTTGTTATAAAGCAGATTTAACATACATTGTAAAGCAATTATACTCCAATAAAGATGTTTAAAAAAATAGATTGATGAATGGGGAGATGGATAGATGGTTAGATGTGTTAAAACAAATACAGCAAAATATTAATTGTAGAATCTTGGTGGTAGGTATATGGTGTTCACTGTGAAAGTCTTTCTATTTTTCTGTATATGTTGGAATATTTTCAGAATAAAATGTTTGGGGTACCAGGAGCTGAGAGGAGAGAGGAATGGGGAGTTGTCTAATGGTTTTCTAACCACTGTCTAATGGATACAAAGTTTCTGTTTCGGAATAATGAAACTTTTATAGAAATAGAGGTGATGGTTATACAGCATTTGAATGTACTTAATGGCAATGAATTGTACACGTAAAAATAGTCAACATGGTAAATTTTACGTTATGTATATTTTACAATAAAAAAAAACTTGGGGGCTTCCCTGGTGGCGCAGTGGTTGAGGGTCCGCGCCCTGGTCCGGGAGGATCCCACATGCCGCAGAGCGGCTGGGCCCGTGAGCCATGGCCGCTGAGCCTGCGCGTCCGGAGCCTGTGCTCCGCAACGGGAGAGGCCACAACAGTGAGAGGCCCGCGTACCGAGAAAAAAAAAAAAAAACTTGAGGGAATTCCCTGGCGGTCCAGGGGTTAGGACTCGGGGTTTTCACTGCGGGGGGCGGGTTTCTATCCCTGGTCGGGAGCTAACATCCTGCAAGCCTAGTGGCAAGGCCAAAAAAAAAAAAAAAAAAAAAAAAATTGAAAGCCAAAAGAAAGAAAATGTTGGGGGAAAATTCATGTGGAAGCCTCCATGCTTTCTCTAGAACTGGTCTGGGGTACTACACAGAGAGAAGGGAGAAGGTAGCCGACAGTGTGAGTGTGCTAGGCCCACTTTGAGCAGAGGGTAGTGGGAAGAGAGAACACAGGCTTTGGAAATAGACAGACATGGGTTCATAATCCCAGCTTTCGCTTTCTAGCTTATGATTGTATTTGTTTCTTATTGCTATAGCTGCTGTAACAAATTATCACATATTTACTGGCTTAAAACAACACAAATTTATTATCTTACAGTTCTGGAGGCCTAAAATGTGTCTCACTAGACTAAAATCAAGAGCTGTGTTCCTTCTGGAGAATCTAGAGGGGGATACCCACTTCCTCACCTTTTCCAGCTTCTAGAAACCTCCTGTATTCTATGGCTTGTCTCATGGCCCTTTCTTCCATTTTCTAGGCCAGCAGTAACATCTTCAAATCAATCTTTCTCTCTCTGTCTGTCTCTCCCTCTTACATATACATACACACACACACACACACACACACACACACACACACACACTTCTGCTTCCTCCTCATCACATCTCCTTCTCTGACTCTCTAGCCTCCGTTATAAGAATCCTAGTTGGGCCTACCCAGACAACCCAGGGTAATCTCCCCATCTCAAGATCCTTAATTTATCACATCTGCAAAGTCCCTTTTGCCATGTAAGGTAACATATTCACAAAAGGAATCTGGGGATTAGGATGCAGACATCTTTGTGGTTTGTGGGGTGGGGTGGGGGCAGGGGGTCATTATTCTGCCTACCACAGTGACTTTAAAAATTTTCCTATGCTACTAGTACTCACATGTCAAGACAACACTTAAGAGGAAAAATATTTCTCATGATTTTTTCCTAACAGTTTTATTGAGATATAATTCACATACCGTACAATTTAAAGCAAATAATTTAATGCTTTTTAGTATAGTCACAGAGTTGTGTAATCATCACATCTTCATCTTTCTCCATTTTTAAATATGAGGAAACAAAGGCTTGAGACATTAAGGAAACTTGCTTAGAGTAACATCTGACTGGCAGGCCTGGGGCAATGCACTGGCTCTCAGGAGCTGAGATTCCAGTCCAGGGCTGGACTCCCTTCACCAAGTTAGACCAGTCACCTGGGAGCAGTGTGGTGTAGCAGTTAAACTAGCAGGCTTAGACTTGGGTTTAAGGCTTTGTTTTGCTATCTACAAGCTACGTGACATCTGGTAAAACTTCTTGGAGCCTTGGTTTCCTCATTTGAAAAATGGGGGCAATTCAATAAATGAGCAGGCTGACTCACCTGTAAGATGCCTTCTAGCTATGTCATTCCAAGATTTAATGAGGGAGGAAAAAGATAATTAAAAATGAATTCCCTAAGCATTCAGTTCAATGAGAGGGATGCGAATTCCCTGAAGACAGAGGCCCACACACTTCCCTTGTACTCCCTGAGCACCTGGCCACAGGTCTCAAGAGTTCCTCACTGATGGGTCTCAGACACGTGGGAAAGACAAATGCGTAAAATGATGGTTACAGAGACAGATAAGTGTGGAAAGAGCTGTTGGGGGCGGGGTGGGCAGCGAGAGCAGTAGGCCATGGGTGTGTGTGTGTGTGTGTGTGTGTGTGTGTGTGTGCGCGCGCGCGAGCGCGAGGGTTGGGGGGGGTCTGCCCAGAAATGGGCAGAGGTCCTGTGATGTGTAAACAGAGATGAGAGGGATCAGAGGCAGCTCTTCCGCAAGGCCAAGTTCAGCCTTAGTGCGAGGGCTAGAGAGGAGGGAGTGTGCGTTGGAGGTATGGTTCTGAAAATAAACCTTCAGAGACGCGATTGGTGACACAACACCACGCGCGGCCCCGCTGCAGTCCCCGCCCCCTCCCACCACACCCACTAGTCCGCGCGACTTGGTATGCTCCGCCACCACAATAAGCCTCCTTCCTCCGGCGTGCTATTGGTACAGCCCAAGCCCCGCGAGTTGAAACCCAAAGAAAGACGCTCCCGTTGTCACGCCCGCTGTCTCTGATTGGCCGGAAAATTTAAAGATCCGGCCGGTGATAGGGTGATTTTCTACACCCAGTATTTGAAAGTTTCTAGTGTCCTACTTTTGACTGCATGTGGACCTTGTTTAGCTTGTTCGCCCGAGTGCTGGCGCAAGTGAGTGTTCACCCGATCCTAGAGGTGGGAGGCAGAGCGCCTGCTTCTTCAAGGGGTCCCTGCCGGGAGGGTGCGTACTAGTGGGTCAGACGGAGGGTGAACGGAAACCCGGACGCCAGGTTCCCTCCGCGATTTCCCTAGCCAAATATTTTCTACCCCATCCCACCTTGGAGATGGGAAGCGCCGGGGCTTCAGAATCACACAAGCCCTGACTCCCACCAGCCGTTGTGGCCTCTCTCAGCCTGTTTTCCACTTCTGTACACAGGGGATAGTGAGACCTGCTTGGCTGCATATAAACCAGTGAACGTACCTGGAAGACAGAAGGCGCTGATTACATGTCAGTCCCCTGCTTACCTCCACACGTGAGAGTACCCTGCTTCCTGGCGAGAAGACTCAGGATTCTCGTGCTCGCCCTGGGTCTCTTGGAAGCAGGCTTCTTTTCTGCTCAGGGGATCCCTTCTTCTGTGGCCCTTGTCGCACAGCCGAGGTTCCCCAACCCTGGGTGTACTTGATGCTGCCCATCCGCCGCTCTGGAAATTATTGTGTAGGAGAGTAATTTCTAAGAGAATTTCCGGTCCGCCCCAGGACCCTTTTACCTTCTCCGTGAACTCTCTGTGTTACCAGTGACAGCCCCGGGACCCTCTGTGGCTATGACCCGGCTCCCCGTCCTGACCTCTACACCACCTGTGATGACCCCTGCGCTCCGGTCTTTTTGCAGGCCTGCAGAGTTGGTGGCGATGCTGTCGGGCACCCAGGCAGTGGCAGCGGAATGCGCGGACGCGGAGCTGCGGTGCCGTGTTGCTGTGGAGGAGCTGAGCCCGGGCGGGCAGCCGCGAAGGCGCCAGGCCCTACGCACCGCGGAGCTGAGACTGGGTCGTAACGAGCGCCGCGAGTTGATGCTGAGGCTGCAGGCGCCCGGGCCCGTGGAGCGGCCGCGGTGCTTTCCACTGCGCGCCGTGCGCCTCTTCACGCGCTTCGCCTCGTCCGGGCGCAGCACTCTGCGGCTTCCCGCCGACGGCGCTCCCCGGACCGGCGCTGTTCAGCTGCTGCTCTCCGACTGCCCCCCTGACCGCCTGCGCCGCTTCCTGCGCACTCTGCGCCTCAAGCTGGCCGCGGCCCCGGGTCCCGGGCCGGCCTCCGCCCGCACGCAGCTGCTTGGCCCGCGGCCCCGCGACTTCGTCACCATCAGCCCGGTGCAGCCCGAGGAGCTGCAGCGCGCCGCGGCCACCTGCGTCACGGACTCCACGCCGGTGAAGCAGCCCACGGAGCCCCGGTCGGGGGCCAAGCCCAGCACCGTGAGGACAGGAAGGGGGGTACGCCTTGGGGAGTGGGTGTGCCACTGAGACGGAAGAGACCGAGAAAGCCCAAGTGTGGGGGGAAGATGGTGGCGGTGTTCGAGATGGCTACTGGTTATCTCAGACGAGATGCTCATCAGACTTCTGAGAATGACAGGAATATGGGAATTGTGCATGTGTTTCTCATGGTGCAATCCCTGAGATTGAGTAACGAGACTAGGAAAAGGGGGCCAAGGTCACATTAAAAGAGAAAGCAGAGAAGGTGCTTCAGAAGAAAAGTGGGAACTTGGTCGCCCTGGAGCAGGAGAGGAGGTTTTGGAGAGAACGAAGCGGTCAGCTGTGTAGGGGCAGCCAACAGGTCCAATCAGATAGGGGGACAAAGTCTGGTGGGTCTGACAGTGTTCGGGAACTGGAACAGATGGATCACAGACCACAGAGATTTGAGACAAGCTGGTAAGAAGAAGGAGATGCGGCCAGAAGGGGCCCTGGCTAGGCAGGGTTTTGCTTGGGTGTTTTTTGAGTCAAGAGAGACACATCTGTGACAGGAAGGGTAGTGAGAAGGAAGGATGGGTAAGAGAACCAGGAGAGTTAGGGAACCCAGGGGAGAAAGCTGAAGGAGAATCTGGACCTGCACACTGGGGTCTTCAGGGCACCAGGAGTCAGTGGAGATCCAGCCTCGGTCCCTTCCTCAAGGAGAGACCTGGACCCCTGTGGTTACTGGCAAGATCTCCAGGTGAACCGAGGCTGCCCAAGGGCTCCAAGGAGAGAAGCCAGCAGAGACACAAAGGGCTACCAGGCCAAGAAGGGAGGGGGCAATGCCTAGGGAATGTGGGGAGGCCCTGAGACAGCCCTATCCCCCCAGGAAGTCCCAAGGTGGCCCCTGCCTGTGAAGAAGCTGAGCTTGCCCCCCACCAAACCAGAGCTTTCCAGGGAACAGGCTGCTGTGCTGAGGGTTGTCCTGAAAGGCCGGAGCATTTTCTTCACTGGGAGTGCAGGTAGTGGGGGGCAGAGTGGGTGTGGGGAGAACAGTGGTGTGCTAGGATGGAGGAGAAGTGGCCCTGACTTTGCCTTCTGCCCAGGGACGGGGAAGTCTTATCTGCTGAAGCGTATCCTGGGCTCACTGCCTCCCACAGGCACTGTGGCCACTGCCAGCACTGGGGTGGCAGCCTGCCACATCGGGGGTACTACCCTCCATGCCTTTGCAGGTAAGTGAGAGCCTCTGGGGCTTAAGCTGGGAGCAAGCCAGGCAGGTAGGAAGAGAGGGGAGGTCAGGGTTGAGACAGGGCTGGGATCTCAGCCCAGGCTGAATAGTGTCACTCACAGGCATTGGCTCGGGCCAGGCTCCCCTGGCCCAGTGTGTGGCCCTGGCCCAGCGGCCAGGTGTGCGGCAGGGCTGGCTGAACTGCCAGCGGCTAGTCATCGATGAGATCTCCATGGTGGAAGCGGACCTATTTGACAAGCTGGAGGCCGTGGCCAGGTCAGTATGGGCAGTGAGGACTGGGTTCTGGTGGTCTTCCCCGTGGAACTCGCTCATTCCAGCACCTAAAGCACCACGTGCTCCTCTCCAGAGCTGTGAGGCAGCAGAGCAAGCCATTTGGAGGGATCCAGCTCATCATCTGTGGGGACTTCCTGCAGCTGCCGCCTGTAACCAAGGGATCCCAGCCGCCGCAGTTCTGCTTCCAGGTAGCACTCACCCTCTGGCCCTAACCCCCATAGGGGTCTGCTCTGCTCGCTGACACCCCACCTTGCCCCTACCAGGCCAAGAGCTGGAGGAGATGCGTCCCAGTGACCCTGGAGCTGACTGAGGTGTGGAGGCAGACGGACCAGACCTTCATCTCTCTGCTGCAAGCTGTGCGGCTGGGCAGGTGGGCCCTGGTGAATAGAAAAGGGGCCATGGGATGCGGATGCAAGCGTGGGTCAGGGAGGAGCACAGGAACCCAGAGAAGGGAGAGAAATGCTTCCTGGCCCCATTGGGGATGGTCACTCTGTGAGCACTGGGGCCCAGCCTCCCCCAGGGTTGGGGCCCTATCATCCAGCACAGGGCCTGGCACAGAGTACATGTCAGGGAATTATGGGCAGATGGAGACACAGGAGTTATTCAGAGATGTTAACACTCCCATTTTACAGATGCAGAAACTGGGGTTCAAAGAGGTGAAGTGACTTGCCCAAAGTCATGGCTAGTAAGTGGCTGAGCTAGGATTTGAACTCAGGTCTGACTCTAAAACCCAAGTTCCTTCTACTCTTTGACCCTGTGTGGCCACTTGCGGGGGAGAGGAGGTTGCAGACATGATCCCACCCCAGCTAGGACAAAAGGTTGAAATGCTACAGGTACTCTAACTTGGGAGTGGAAAGGAGGCCAGGAGGGCAGAAGATATGGACCGCAGCTGGGTCTTGGGACCCAGGTCAGATTGGGATGGGATGAAGGAAGCAGGTGGTGGTGGTGAGGGGCTTTCTATGCCTGGGGACAGGGGGCAGGCAGGAAGGTGCACAGCATACACCAGCAAGTGTGGGGGACAAGAGAAAGGCTGAGTGTGGGAGCAGTGAGAGGTGTTCCCAAGTTCTTCCCCCTCCTCTCACTTGAGTTGCTGCAGCACCCAGGCTTCCCTGGAGGAAGGCTTGAAGTGGGGAAAATAGAAACACAGGCTAGATTTTTTTTTTCCCTTAAGGCAGCAGGCAAGGGGCTAGAAAATTGTAGCTTGGAGGCCAATCTGATTATAGGGTACCAGTATTACAGGGTATCAACATCAGAGCCTCACCTCGGTCTCTAAATCTCTGGCCTATGCTCACTCATCATATCTAACTTCCTCAGGAGAGCGGCTAGCTCCAACCTGGGGGCAGACACAGGGAAGGGTGCCTGCCCACGCTCACAGCCAAGCACCACCCCCGTGCTCATTCTCCATGCCTGGGGTCCAAGTGAGGAAGGAACAAGTTGGCCAGCTTGGGGAACCAGCAGATCTTGCCCTGGTGCTACATCCAGTCCCCAAGCCTGGTCCACGGCCTGCTGCATGTGCCGTATCACCCACATTGCCCCACCTTCCCTGGTATTCAGGTAGGCTCTGCCCTGATAGCCTGGCCTCCACAGGTGCTCAGATGAGGTCACCCGCCAGCTCCGGGCCACTGCTGCCCACAGGGTGGGGCGAGATGGGATTGTGGCCACGAGGCTCTGCACCCACCAGGATGATGTGGCCCTTACCAATGAGAGGCAGCTGCAGGAACTACCAGGTGAGCAGGGAGCTGGGGCTGGGCCAGACCAGCTGGGAGAGGCCATCAGGCAGGCATGGCCCCCCAGGCAGCCTGGGCCCTTGGTGTCATTTAGATATCTCGGTCCCAGCCCCTGTGACCATAAAGTCCCTTACATTTGCAGATGTAATTGTGTCTTTGAGAGAGGTAACCTTTCCTGGGTCAAAGTCATTTAGCCAGTAAACACTACAAATGAGACTTGAACCCAGGCCTCTGATTCCAAAGCCCCAGCTAGGTTTGAGCTGTGCTCACTACCTCCCTCCATGCCCTGGTCTAATAGGTGTTTTTTTGGAAATTGAGCCACAAGTCAGTGACTTGTAATCTGTTTGCCCAACTCTCTTTTCCCAGGTGAGGTACACAGCTTTGAGGCCATGGACAGTGACCCTGAGCAAGCCCGGACCCTAGATGCCCAGTGTCCCGTTAGCCAGCTCCTTCAGCTAAAGCTGGGGGCTCAGGTGAGTGGGAAGCAGGGCCTAGACCCTGGGAGCATCGGCCTCCCTGATCCTTGCCCCTCTGCACAGGCTGCTCCACAGCCAGAGGGCCCAGCTGTGACCATAGCAAACTTCTTCCCTCCTGTTCCCAGCCACTTTCCTGTCTTCCATTACCTGAAGCTCCCAGCCATTTTCCTGTCTTCCATTTTCTTCCTCCACCTGAAGCTCCAAGCAGTGTTGCTTTAGACAAATGCCTTTCCTTTGCTGAAGCTGGGTTTCCCCATCTCTAAATTCAGAGTAAAATACCTACCGCACTCAGTTGTCTTCTGCAGTGTAGCCTCTACTGTGAGCATCCTCCTTCCTTCCACAATGGTGAGGGTGGGATCCTTTTCTCAGGTTCCAAAGGGCACCTAGGGGGAAATGCAGGCACAGCGGTTGGAAGAGGGCTATCCCTCAAGATTGAGGTCCATACACATTCCCTGTAATAGACTTGGTCATTGTGCCCTGTCACCTTATTGTTTTTACCCCCTCCTTCTGAGGCAAACTGAGCAAATGTCATTCCCCTTTGACACAAGGGGAAACTGAGACCTAAGGAAATAAAGCAGTTTGTCGCAGGGGCCTCAGCAGACTCAGTGCCCCTCCATGACAGACCCCAGCCTCAGAGATCCGCCAAAGTGACCCCTGGAGCTGAGGCCAGGTGTGGGGATGCCCTGCAGTCCATGCCTCCAGTTTTCCTTCTCTCGCAGGTGATGCTGGTGAAGAACTTGGCAGTGTCTCGGGGCCTGGTAAATGGTGCCCGAGGGGTGGTAGTTGGGTTCGAAGCCGAGGGGAGAGGTAAGTGATAGGGGAGCAGTCCTACTGCTCAGGTTTGCAGCAGGGCCCTGGGGTTAATGTGCAGAGGAAAAGGCTAGCATGGAAAGGTGAGGCCTATCCTCACCTTGGAGCCCTGAAGCGGGACTGAAAGGTGGGACTTCTCCACGCCTCCCTCAGGGCTGCCCCAGGTGCGGTTCCTGTGTGGAGTCACCGAGGTCATCCGTGCTGACCGCTGGATGGTGCAGGCCACTGGGGGCCGGCTTCTCAGCCGGCAGCAGCTGCCCCTCCAGCTGGCCTGGGCCATATCCATCCACAAGAGCCAGGTGAGTGTGGGGATGGGGGCAGGATAGGCCTGGGGCATGTTGAAGGGTGCGGGGTCTTAGAGGCTTTGTGAGGGTTGAACTTGCCCTGGATGGAAAGTTCCAGACCAGCTGTAGAATAAACCTTTCTTTAGTGCATTTCCCATCCCACTTCCTCTCTTTCCTGGACACGTACACTTCCCCTCTGTCATCTCGGGCCCTGCCATTTTCTGAGCCACTATTAGATATGTTAATTTTAACATATTATGACAACTGTAGGAGTTATAGTTGTAATAATCATTCTTGTTTTACAGAAGAGGAAACCAAGGCTCAGAGAGGTTAAGTAACTTGTCCAAGGTCACACAGCTAGTGCCCTGTAGAGCCAAGATTCATTTCCATGTCTGTCTGACCCAGACCTGAGCTCTTTCCTTTCACCCTTATCCCTCTACTCTTATCTTGGATCTGTATTTCCTGGACACCCCCCTACTCAGACATCCATCATCCTGTCTCTCTGACTCAGAATCTCTGGACTGGGCAAGGAGATCAGGGGCAATAGCTGGGCTGGTGGAGGTGGGGTCAGGTTCTTGGGCACAAGTGAATTCAGGCTGAGCTGGCTCCAGCCCTGTCCCTCCATCCCCCAGGGCATGTCCCTGGATTGCGTGGAGATCTCTCTGGGCCGTGTGTTTGCCAGCGGTCAGGCCTATGTGGCCCTTTCCCGGGCCCGCAGCCTGCAGGGCCTATGTGTGTTGGACTTTGACCCCATGGTGGTTCGCTGTGACCCCCGTGTGCTGAGCTTCTATGCTACCCTGCGGCAGGACAGGGGCCTCAGCCTGGTAAGAGGGAGTCACCCAATGGTGGGCCATGGGGCCGTTGGGCAGCCTGGGAGCTAGGACAGAGGGAAGGCCAAAGGACCATGGGGAGGGGGTGGCAGAGCCTCCTCGGCTCCGTTGGCAGCAGGGGCAAGAGGAAGGAGATGCTGGCCCCCAGGCTACGACTCGGGGGTGGCACAAGCCCATGACTGGGTTTCTCTGGCTCTGATATAGGAGTCCCCAGATGACGATGAGGCAGCCTCAGACCAGGAGAACGTGGACCCGAACCTTTGATCTGCAAAGAGAAGACAAAGTGTGGTCTCCCCCTCTTCCTGCTCCCTGGTGGGCCAGGCCCCAGGGGATACCTGGGGGAGGGTAGTGAATGTCCCTTTCTCCCTTCATCAGGGGCTCTCAGCCTCCTGGCAGGGCTCAGGAGAGTGCTTCCCATCCATTTGCCAGCTGTGCCTCAGTTTTTCCCCTTGCCCTGGGTGAGCTGCTTCCAGGGTCAGGAGTTGGCAATGGGCCTGCAGTGGTAGCTGGTGTTATAGGACACAGCTCTCTGCGAGGGGCTGGCCACAGGGCCACACGGTTGTGAATGCCGCTCTGTTTTTTTGTTTTGTTTTGTTTTGTTTTGCGGTACGCGGGCCTCTCACTGTTGTGGCCTCTCCCGTTGCAGAGTACAGGCTCTGGACGCTCAGGCTCAGTGGCCAAGGCTCACAGGCCCAGCCACTCTGCGGCATGTGGGGTCATCCCAGACTGGGGCATGAACCCGTGTCCCCTGCCTTGGCAGGCGGACTCTCAACCACTGCGCCACCAGGGAAGCCCATGAATGCCGTTCTCTTTAGGCTGCAGAGAGGAGAGGTGGCAGGTCCTCCAGGAGCAGGAACAGGCTGTAGGGGTCCTGGCAGGGGACTCAGGTCCCAAGCAGAGAAGGGAACCTGAGGCGGGGGGATCTTCACAGCTAGACCTAGCCCAGCACAAGCCAGGACAAACACCCTCCTGAGCCTAACCTGAGAACATGCACTGCAAACTGTGTGTCTATATCTTACGCTGCTCTTTCGGTGAAGAAATCGTGTGTAGAAGTATTGAAACGGTTGTTCTCAGACTGTATTTATTTTGGACAAATAAACCTGTGAACTGTGTGAGGACTGTGAGTTGAGTCTTATGCTCCCTTTAAGAACCCCTACCTGGGGCACTGGCTGACCCTTTCCGGGGTGCTACCCCTACCCCACCCCGCATACCCGGTCACACAGAGGTGTCTGTTAACGCCTTGATGGCTGAGCTCAGAGCACCCTTATATGAGGTTTCGTTAGTATCACTGGTTATTTGGCAAAGCTGAGTTACCTGAGGTTGGTGACTCATAGCGAATTGCCATTACCCAACAGTCTGACAAGGACACACTAGAGAATTCACACGATGGGAAATGGGCCTGTCACAATGTCCAAATGCTGGGGACCTCGGTTGAAACTTTCTCACTTTGTGCCTTGCTGGGGCACCAGCTTGGATGTTCTGATCATGGTAGCTTCAGCTGATCAAAAAGCCTGATGGAATTTGCTCAGGGGCCCTCATAGGCTGGCAAAGACTAAGGTTCACTGCTTATGAGTGAAAAGGTTATCAGTTCTGACTGATAAATACAGGTTATAGTGGAAGCGTGCAGTGGCAGCTCTAGAGAGCAATGGTTAGTTAAATGTAAAATTGCCAATGGTGGGAGACCTCAAGAAGGCGGAAACCATGCTGGTTGCTAGGGGACGTGAAATCTCGGGTGCTTGAAGGTGTTTGTCCTTGTCTCCCAAAAGCCAGCACAGGCTCCAGCACACAAAGATTGGGTGCTCAGGGAGTGTCTGCTTAAATGGGGGCTCAGTGCCACGGTGTTTCAGAGGGGCTACAGGGCCTCAGACATTCTCGGTGGGCTTCGTGGAGGAGGCACAGCCTGTGGAGAATTTGACTGATGGGGAGAGACCTGGCTTTCCATCCTGGTTTTACCACTCACCAGCTGTGCAACTTTAGGCATGTTACACAACCTCTCAGAGAGGGTTTCCTTACCTATAAAGTGCAGGTGGTAACTGACATCCACATAGGTTTGTTGGGAGAAAGGCCAGCCACATGGCAGGAGGTCAATCAGTAGCTGTTATTAACATTTATGGGACTTCCCTGGTGGTGCAGTGGTTTAGAATCTGCCTGGCAATGCAGGGGACATGGGTTCGAGCCCTGGTCCAGGAAGATCCCACATGCCGCGGAGCAACTAAGCCCGTGAGCCACAACTACTGAGCCCGCATGCCGCAACTACTGAAGCCTGCGCGCCTAGAGCCCGTGCTCCACAAGAGAAGCCACCGCAATGAGAAGCCCGTGCACCACAACGAAGAGTAGCCCCCGCTCGCCTCAACTAGAGAAAGCCTGCACGCAACAACAAAGACCCAATGCAGCCAAAATAAATAAATAAAATTTATGATGACTAATGGTTATCATCACCGTAGTGTCCGTAGAGCATAGTCCTGCCTGTTCCTACACTGGCTCCTTTGGCAAACAAGATGTGGGGGCTTAGAGGGGTGCCACCCGGGCCCCCCGGATGACCCCTGCCTGTCTTGCACTTGCCACCACCCTTCCTGACCCTGAGGAGTCAGCTGTTTTTCTGTGGCATGAACCCTTTCCTCTGCCCCAAATACAAGACAGTCTTAGGAGAAGCCAAGCCCATCAGGGTGACCCCACACGCACAAGTGGGCAACCATGGGGGCTTTTAAATGTGGTGCCATTCAAGGATCAGGGTGTTCCCAAGTCAAGATAACTTGAGTGGGAAAGGAAGGTGGCAGAACAGAAGCCTAGCTCAAAGAACTGATATGAAGCCCAGAAACCCAGGCTTGGGAACCAGTGGGAACCAGGGAGGCTAGTCACTGAAGGTGGAGCTGGGAGCAGCTGGCCTGGAGGACCTCTGCGGCCACCCCTGGACAATGAGCACAGCCACCAGGGAAGGAGTCTTGAACTACACAGGTGGGCGTGTCTCTGGTTGAGCTTGGTCTCCTGCGCAGAGCCTGCAGCCACTGACAAGAGGCTGAATATGCTCTCAGGATGCAAGAAGGACCAGGGCTTCTGCCCAGAGATGAATCCCCCATCATCCTCCAGAGCCAGGCTCTTGAAGATGTCTTGGAGATGCAGTTATTTCTTCTGTACACTCTCCTGGGACTCTCCTCTCTGACCCCACCCCTCAACTTACACTGCTGAGGCATCCCCACCACCTCCAGCCCCTTTCCCTTCCCCAGGGACTGATTTCAGCGTTCCCTGCTCTCAGATGAACTCACCCTGCTTAAAGATGTCTTCCTCATGAGACCGTCTGGGCACCAGAAAGTCCTGTCCTGAGCAATCCTCTCTCAAGGTGAAGATGCTCTCCAGAAGGCCCCTGGAGGAGGGCAAACATGTTCATAGGAGGGGGAGCTCCAGACATCCTTGCCCCTCAGGCCAGATCATGAGAGTAGACTGCCTCATGAGGGAGGTGTGCAAGGAACCTCCCCGTTCTTTATTTTCTTGGCATCTCATTTAATCTAACTTTAACCCTGCATCCCTGGGGGTGTAGGGAAACCCCTATCTCAGTCAGGATTGGGGGCTCCCCACCCTCAGGGTCATACAGGCAGGAGTAGGCCTCATAGGAGCAGGCCTCTCAGCTCCAGGGCCTCATGGTAGCTGCTGACACCCACAGTGACCAGCATCCACAGGCCATAACTCTGCCCAGGCCCAGGGGCAGGGTGGGGGAGGGCTTTCCCAGAGCCATAACCTCTCTGGGGGCCTCACACCATGCCCTCTGGAACCCTGCATCTCCCTGTGGTACTCCCAGGGGACCCTCTGATCGCTGGCCCCTCCCCTGTCTTGGAGACCTTCCTCTCTGATTCTCCTTACCCCCAACATAATCCCCTCATGGAAGTGGACCTAAGATGCAAAAGCCAGGAAACACTGTGTCCTCAGATAGCTTCCAGATTTGAGACAAAGAAGCCTGGTGACCCCACTTAGAATTTGGGGGCAGGGGTGGAGGGATAAGGACAGACAGAACCAAGAAAACATCCTCAGTAACATCCTGTCACACTGGGATAGAGGAGACCTCCTGCCCGTCTTGTGTGTTCATGTATTCATTCATTCATTTCACAAATATTTATCCAGGTGCTGGCTAGACATTGGAGACCCCACAGTAGCAAGAGACCTGGCTTAGATGTCTTCGTGCACCAAAGCACTGAGCACAATTACTTTAGAAAGGAGACACTTCATAAAATGTTTGATATTTAAAGAATTCAGGGCCAGTGCCATCCCCTGAGAGGTGGGGATTTTTACTCCCATTTTGCAGAGGAGGTAGCTGAGGCCTGGGGAGCTAGGCAGTGGCAGAGCTGGAACTGGAACCCTGTGCACTCCACTTGGTGTTCACGGAGCTGTCCAAAGGGAGTAAGAGGTGGGGCTGAAACAGAGGGACCGGTGGAGGGCCCACCTTCACCCTACCCTCAGTCGGAGGCCAGGGGAGGGTTTAGCGAGGCATGACCTGCTCCTTTCTGAGATCCTGGCACACTTTGCTCACCCCTACAGGGCCAATGGTGGTGCTCAGACCCCTGCATCCCAGAGTAGTGGGCCTCCTGCTCCCCAAGCACCACACGCCAGGCACCACTAGGTGGCGCCAAGTGGTCAGTCGGTCTCTGCCCAGAGACCTGTCGGGTCTTTTGTCTTCCAGTCTCTGTGCCTGGGTGGGCCACCTCAGGAGCTGGGCCGGCCAGTAGGCATAGGGAAGCTTCTTTGTTGAGAAGCTAGTAGTAGGTATCTGTTGAGTGCCTCATGGTTTGAGTTCATTAGCCCCCTTGTTTTTCCACAATAACCCCAAGAGGAGAGTGGGACATTATCCCCACCTTATGGGGAAAGGAAACTAATCCCTTGTAAGGTTAGGCGACTTGGCCAAGGTCACACTGCAAGCTGGGTCTGGAACCCAAGTCCCAGGGTCCTGGGATTTTTGCAAGGTCAGCAGAGGACACTGAAGCCAGATACTGGCTCCACCACTTGCTGTGTAACCTTGGACATGCTGCCTAAAACCTCAGCCCAAATTTCATCATTAGCCATGGAGTTAGGACAGGTAAAGAGCTGGGGTGGGGACAGGCATGTGGTAAACCCTCATAGTTAGCTCCTATAGGCCTTTATTGCACTTACCTGAAGAGGCCACCCTGCAACCCTCCTCATCTCTCCCTCCCCCTGTTCCCCAGCCTCTAGGGTGGCCAGAGAATAACAAAGAGAATTAGCAGGAGACCAGAGTAAAGATTCTCTTTCAGTCTTCCCTCCTGGAGGACCCAGGCTGTGCCCAGCCTCTAAGGGGAAGGGGAGAATGAGGTCTTGTCCCCTCTCCTTCCCAAAACAAACTTGAGTCCCAGCCCTGGTCGGTGACTGTGTGTATCATAACTGCCCCTCTTCTTGCCTCTGTCCACCTTCTTATCTAAGCGTCTCTGATGACTCTACGAGGGGGATCTTTAGACCTAGTTTACAGAGGAGGCTCACAGAAGGTGGGCAGCTCAAGGTCACAGGGCTGTAAATGGCAGAGCCAGGATGGCACCCAGGTGTCTGAAGTCTCACCTTGGTGTTCAGGACCTTTGCAAAAAGGAGGAAGCAGGCGCTGCTTCCTTTCCCCTAGCTTTGTCCCTGAAACCCCACACTCAAGACTCCATTTCTTTAGGATTCCAAGAGCATCACCTGCTGAGACATAAATGGCTGGGAGGGGATGAGACGGAAGGGGAGGGGCTTGGTAGGAGACGCTGAATGGGGCAGTGAACCCAGGTGCCAGACTAGCCCTGCGGGGGGTGGGGGAGGCTGACAGTCAGCCCACCTTCCACTCCTTGGACTCCCACCACCTCCAGCTCCCTCCTGCAGCCTCGCAGCCTCCCGGCAGATGCCTGCCCCAGGGGTGCCCCCTCACTCCCCTCCCCCAGCTGGTGTTGGGTTCAGTAAGCAGAGCCCCAGCTCACCTGGGAAGGTGTCGAGTGAGGAGGGCGTCCAGTTACAAGCTGGGGCTGGGAGGGCAAGCGGGGGCAACCCAGGGGCAGGAGCCAAAGGCCTGGGACCTGGTGGTGGGGGTAGGTGTCAGGGGGAGGCCTCAAGACCTACCCCCCAACCCTGCAGGGGCTTCCTCCCTGCTGCAGGAGGCCCCAGCTCCTGGGGGCTGAAGCAGAAAGACCATGGCATCCTCCTCAGATGCCACCTGGCAACTAGCACACCTGTCAGTTCCCTAAGCTAGGCCTCAGTTTCCCCATCCTCAGAATGGGGGTAGGGTGGGAATAAGCCCTGTGTAACTGATCCGTCACAGCCCAGGACTAATCTGGGTAAACTGTGAAGGGCTGTGCACACCCTTAGGGAGGGTGTTCTCCTCTCTGTTCAACTCCAGTCCTCTCCCTCCAACACCCAGGGTGGCCTCCTCCCCCGCCCTGCACCCTGGGCCCCGGCACGGACTCCATGCCTATTTAAGGCAAATCTCCTGATCTCCTTTTAAATAACATTCACTCCTTGTTGTGGAACAGACAAGCAGGGCCTGAGCTTAGAAAACGGGGGGGAGGGAGGTAGTTGCAAATATCCCATCAGAGAGTCGGGGGAACAGGGGACACAGAGGCGAAGCAGGCATGGGAGGGTCCTTGCACTCCCTACCCCAGCCTCCCATTTGATTCCCTCACTGCACAGGCCCTGGATTGGCTCCAACCCCTTTAGAGGGACTGGGGCACTCCCAGAAGGCTTCCTGTAGCCCCAGGGACTGTGGTGGTGTGGGAGACTGAGGAATAATGCCGCTCCCAAGGCCTGGGGGGTGGTGTGCTTGGGTGAAGAAGTGGCATTTGACCAGCAAGGGGAGTGGGAGGGTCTGGGGTAAGACTGACATCTGATCTCACAGCCTGCCCAGTAAGGATGAAACAACTGCTATTCCCTTCTAGAATCAGAGGCTCAGAGAGGCCAAGAGACCAGTCCAGGGCCACACAACTAGTGAGTGGAGAGGTCTGAAATCTAGGCCTGGCCCTGCTCCAAATTTATGCTTTCTGCCCCTCCATGCCAGGTCTCCTTGTGTCTGGGGCTGTATGTAACACCAGACAGTGACTCATCAGGGACAAGGCATCATTCAAAGTCCCCCACACGGGACTTCCCTGGTGGCACAATGGTTGGGAATCCACCTACCAATGCAGGGAACATGGGTTCGAGCCCTGGTCCAGGAAGATCCCACATGCCATGGAGCAACTAAGCCCGTGCGCCACAACTACTGAGCCTGCGCTGTAGAGCCTGCGAGCCACAACTACTGAGCCCGTGTGCCACAACTACTGAAGCCCGTGCTCCACAACAAGAGAAGCCACTGCAATGAGAAGCCCGCGCACAGCAACGAAGAGTAGCCCCCACTCTCTGCAACTAGAGAAAGCCCGCGCGCAGCCAAAAATAAATAAACAAATAATAAATTTTAAAAAACGAAAACAAAAACCAAGCGCCCCCCCACACTCTTCCTGCCTGAGTAGCTCCCAGGCAGGGACCCTGGCTCCTTCGCTTCTGCCTCCCTCTTCTTTTCTCCAGGCCAACCACACCTCTCCTTCTCCTCCTCCCAGGTTCCTGGCCCAGGCATCCCCCTGCTTCTGGCCCGGCCCCCAGATTAGCTCACCTTAACTTGGTCACGTACTCAGAAACTTACAGCCAGAAAGTGTCATGTCCCACACTCCTCCGAAGGAGTGAAGCAGCGAGGCTAGACTCCTTCCCACTGCAGGACCCCCGCAGGGCCCTTCCCAGTCACTCTGTTCTTCCCCCTTGAGGCCCGGAGGCCCTCCCTCTCCTGCTTCCTTCTCTTCCTCTTTCCCCCAGGTGTCCTGGCTGCCTCCCCAGCCTCCCATCTCAGAGTGGCTAATCTCCCTGTGGTCCTCATGTGAAGGAGATGCCCTCTCTGGGGTTCAAAAGGAGAGGGTTAGGGATCCTTTACAGATCATGTTGCCTCCCCAGGCATGTGAGCCCCAAGAGGCCAGCCCCACCCGCGTGTCAGTGTCATGCTGGACTACGGGGTGGGGGACCAGAGTGAGGAAGAAGCCCTAGCCTTGTCTTCCTCTGGGCACATAGAGCAGATAGGGGCCAAAGCGGTCAGCTGGTCCAATGGCCTCATTTCACAGATGAGCAACTGTGGCCCAGGGAAGAGGAGGAGAGGCCCCGGGGGCTCACAGTGAGACAGAAGCTGAGCTGGGTCTTACTGGGACCCCTGGTAACCTCAGGTGGGGCTTGATCCCAGGGGAAGGAGGGTCAATTATAGGAGGAAACTCTGCTCAGTGTTTAATCGGGGTGGGGTGTCCTTGAACTTTTCAGGGTCTTTCTAGCTTGGCTCTACCTTTTACCTCTTGTTTGCCCTTGGACAATCCCCTTTCCCTCTTTGGGCCTCAGTCTTCTTGTGTAAAACAAGTGGGTTGGGTAGATGGTCTTTAAGATCCCTTACTGTTTACATCTTCTGCACCTCCCATCAGCACAGTCCCATCGCTCAGGCCTTTCTAGCTCTCGCCCAGGCCCAGGTCTGCCTCATAGCCCCTCAAGATTGCTCCAACAGGGAATTCCCTGGTGGTCCAGTGGTTGGGACTCGGCACTTCCACGGCAGGGGGTGCGGGTTCGATCCCTGGTCGGGGAACTAAGATCCCGCACGCTGTGCAGCACGGCCAAAAAAAAAAAAGATTGCTCCAACAGCCTCTATACTGTTTCTGGCCTCCGCTCTCGTCCCCTGCAATAAGCGGCCCCAGACATTGCCCAGGTAACTTACTGATGCTTAGGAATCTCCCATGGCCCTCCATGGCCTCCCTAAGAATAATCCAACTCATCACCTGGCATTCAGCACATCCCACCTGCAGTCTTGGACCCTGGGCTCAGTTTCTTCATGTACCAAGCACTAACGACCCCTCACTTAGGGACTGTGGTGTGGACACATAGTGGGGCGCAGGCCAGGAGCCCAGGAAAGGCGGATGGCCTGGGTGGCACTCAGGGCTTCTCTGTGCTGAAAAGGCTGCTCATCCCACCCCCACTCCTTCATCCAAATTGATGAGATGCTCCAAGGCTGATTCAAGCTCCATCCCCTCCTAGAGAGGCCAGGCCCCCTGGGTGGCCCCATCTGAGTGACCTTGCCCATGTGGAGCTCCCAGGGGCCAGATTCACTCGCCTGCCTGTATCTGCAGCTCCCGCCATCCTGTGGGGAATGTACAACTGGCTGCTCCTGGAGAACCAGCTGGCAGGCACTTGCTGAGTGAACCCTTGCGTCTGTGGGCTCCTGCCCAACCCCCTCTCCTTCCCCCAGGGGGGTGTTTTTAACATGGGATTTTCTCTGACTCTCAGAGACTTCCTCACTGCCAACTCCACAAGCTCATAGCTGGGCCTCAGGGCAGACTCTCAGCTGGAGGTTTTAGACCCTGTCTTGCCCTGATCTAGTGACTGGCCAAATGGACTCTCAGAAACCTTCCCCAAAGGCCCAGGAAGGAGTAGCTGGCAGGAAGTACCACTTATTAGAAGAGAATGCTAAGGGAAGAGAAGCCAGGACCTAGAAGCTTGGAGACCTCCCACCCTAGGGTTTGAACACTGCTTCAGCCACTTACTAGTTTCAGGGTCTTGGGAAAATTACCCAATGTCTCTGAGCCTCAGTTTCCTCACTGGGAATAATAACAACTATTTCATCCTATGATGAGAGAATTAGATCATGCACGCAAAGTGCTGAGCTCATGGCCTGACACCTGGTAAATGCTCAAAAAATGGTAGCTATAATCCTTATTGCGGACAGATGGATCAAGGCCCCCAGCTGAGGGGGTGCAGGCTGTTGGTTGTTCAGCCAGAGGTAGGCAGCTGGTTAGTAGCTAGAATACAAACACAAAGTCCCAAGCCTGGTGCTAAGCAGTCTACATACATCATCTCATTTAAACAGTCCCTTTCTCTGTCAAAAGTAGGGGTTTTGGGGCTTCCCTGGTGGCGCAGTGGTTGAGAGTCCGCCTGCCGATGCAGGGGACACGGGTTCATGCCCCGGTCCGGGAAGATCCCACATGCCACGGGGCAGCTGGGCCCGTGAGCCATGGCCGATGAGCCTGCGTGTCCAGAGCCTGTGCTCCGCAACGGGAGAGGCCACAGCAGTGAGAGGCCCGCGTACCGCAAAAAAAAAAAAAAAAAGTAGGGGTTTGGAACAGAAATTTCCTAAGGCTCAGTGAGTACTTGTAGAAGGTCTGCAGTTTACAGAGTACTATTTACTTTATAGATCCAACCTCTAATCCTGTGAGCATTCTAATAGTTGTCAACTGTCACACAACTAGATCTGGGACTAGAACCAGGGGATGGCTCCATCTTTTCCCAGAGGCTGGTGGCAGACACTCTGAGGGGTTTGGTGAGGCCTGAAATCCCCACCCAGGGCCTAGGGTGGGACAGGGGCTTTGAAGACAACAGTGTCATGGAAGCTTGGCTCTGGCTCCTGCCCAGCATCTGGTTCTGTGCTGGGCGGAGACCTGGGTCTGCAACTCATCAGCCCCACCTGTCAGCCCTCCCAGGCAGGCACGTGGGGCCTTTGGTTATCACTAAGGAGAGCGCGGCTGAGGGGGGCCTCAGTTCAGGGGCCTGGTCTCCCTTCCTTGCTGGGCACCTTCAGGCAGGGAGCTGTGTTCCCACCGGCCAAGCACCTCCAAGTTGACTGGGCTCTGTTATATGACAGGCACCCTGAAATATGCAAAGACCGCACTCTTTCAATAAATATTTATTGAACACTGACAGTGTGCCTGGCCCTGAGCTGGCTGTGGGGAACTGGACAAAAATTCCTGCCTACATTCTAGTAAAAGAAGCTGTAAAGGAAAGCATAAGTGTGATGGAAATAAAAGAGAGCAATTAGCTTTACACAGGTTAGTCTGAGAAGGCCTTTGAGCTGAGGGAGGGAAGAACAGCTAGAAAGAGCATTCTGGACAGAGAAGAGGGCCCACGCAAAGGCCCTGAGACAGGAATATTTGGAGTGTTTGGAGATGAGCAAGCCTGGTGTGAGGTGGGCACACAGCAAGCTTGCCCTCAATAAATGCCAACTGAACAAATCAACCAATGATCATAAGGATTTCTGCATCCAGCTGAGATGGAGTAACAGGGACTGGATTTACATCCCCACCTAAGACAACTAAAATACCCCGCAAAGGGCTTCCCTGGTAGCGCAGTGGTTGAGAGTCTGCCTGCCGATGCAGGGGACGCGGGTTCGTGCCCCGGTCCGGGAAGATCCAACATGCCGTGGAGCAGCTGGGCCCGTGAGCCATGGCCGCTGGGCCTGCGCGTCCGGAGCCTGTGCTCCGCAACGGCAGAGGCCACAACAGTGAGAGGCCCGCGTACTGCAAAAAAATAAAAATAAAAATAAAATAAAATAAAATAAAATACCCCGCAAAATATATGAAACGGTGGTTCTCAAGACATTGGATGCCAGACAGGGAAAAATAGTGACTTCTGGGCATAAGGAAACAAATGAGGTGAGCCCTATAAATGCCCCACCTCACTGCCTGAAGAAAGTTTCCAGACCACAGCGCAGCGAGAGGAAGGCAGGTGAAGTCTGGCAGCCTCCCCACACTGAGAAGACACTGAAAAGCTGGGAGTACTGAACACAAGGCAGAGGACCAAAAGGGCAAGAGTTGCACACAGAGAACACTAGAGCTCTACACAGGGTACCTCTGCAGTAATTCTGCTCAGTGCATGCATGTGAGGAAACCACCAGAAAGCACAGTAAGCACCACTCAAAAGGATGAGAGAGAATAATCCTTGGAGCTCACAGAGAGCTGCGAATAGTGCTGGTTCCCACAAACCAGAGTAGAAACCACACAATTAATGGGACACTGAGTAGAGCCAGCATCAGAAGAATTTTTGGCTCGAAAGTGGGAAAAAACTAAACACTGCTCTGGCCCCCTCTAACAAAAGTAAGATCTGAAAGGACCAAACTGTTTTCAAGTAACTTTTGCACCCCAGGACAAAGCTCAAGGACATTTATAAGAATACACACACACAGGGCTTCCCTGGTGGTGCAGTGGTTGGGGGTCTGCCTGCCAGCGCAGGGGGTGCAGGTTTGTGCCCCGGTCTGGGAGGATCCCACATGCCATGCAGCGGCTGGGCCCGTGGGTCATGGCCGCTGAGTCTGCGCATCTGGAGCCTGTGCTCCACGGTGGGGTGGGGGTGGGGGGCCCCAGGAGTGAGGGGCCCGTGTACCGCAAAAAAAAAAAAAAGAATACACACACACACACAAATCCAGCAATTGATAAAATAAAATTCTTAATGCCTGGCAACCAATAAAAATTAGCAGGTAAAAAAGAAACAGGAAAATATGACCCATAATGAAAAGAAAAACCAATCATTTGAAACCTACCTAGAAATTATCCAGATGATAGAGTTATTACAGACTTTTTTTTTTTTTTTTTGGCTGCACAGCATGCAGGATCTTAATTCCCCAACCAGGGATCGAACCCGTTCTCCCTACAGTGGAAGCACAGAGTCTTAACCACTGGATCGCCAGGGAAGTCCCTATCACAGACATTAAAACAGTTATTCTAACTATATTCCATATGTTCAAGAAGATAAAGAAAAGACTGACCATGTTAAGTAGAGATATAGAAGGTATTTTTTAAAAGACCCAAGTTGAAATTATGAAAACTATAATGTCTGAGATAAAAATACACTAGATAGGGCTTCCGTGGTGGCGCAGTGGTTGAGAGTCCACCTGCCGATGCAGGGGACACGGGTTCGTGCCCCGGTCTGGGAGGATCCCACGTGCCGCGGAGCGGCTGGGCCCGTGAGCCATGGCCGCTGAGCCTGCACGTCCGGAGCCTGTGCTCCGCAACGGGAGAGGCCACAACAGTGAGAGGCCCACATACAACAACAAAAAAAAAACAAAAACAAAAAATACACTAGATGGATTAATAGAACACTAGACATGGCAGATTAGTGAATTTTAATACATAGTAATAGAAACTATACAAAATAAAACACCTAGAGAAAAAAGGCTAAAAATAATAATAATAATAATAACATGGCATCAGTGAGCTGTGAGATGACTTCAAGTGACCTAATATTTCTATATATGTAACCTGAGGGAAGAAGACAGGAAAATATATTTGAAGGAAAAAATTAACTGAAACATTTCTAAATTTGATAAAAACAATAAATCCATAGACCTAAGATAACCCCAAGCACTGTAAACATAAAGAAACTATACCAAGCTCTCTGGTCTTCCCCATGCAACAGAAAGCACAAGAGAGACCAAGATTGAACCCGGGCCCTTGGCAGTGAAAGCAGAGTTCTAACCACTGGACCACCAGGGAATTCCCAAGACAGCTGCATCTTCTTGTGCAGTGCCAGCCGTGTCACTGAGACATGATGGTGAAGGCTGGAGTAAACGAATACAGGTGTATTGGGTGCCTGGTCACCAGGACTACTTTTTTTTTTTTAATAAATAAATTTATTTATTTATTTTTGGCTGCTTTGGGTCTTTGTTCCCGTGCGTGGGCTTTCTCTAATTGTGGCGAGCGGGGCCTTCTCTTGTTGCACAGCATGGGCTCCAGGCACTCAGGCTTCAGTAGTTGTGGTGCACGGGCTTAGCTGCTCCTTGGCATGTGGGATCTTCCCAGACCGGGGCACAAACCCGTGTCCCCTGCATCAGCAGGCAGACTCTCAACCACTGTGCCACCAGGGAAGCCCTACTCTTCCACCTTTGATGCTAGGGCTGGCACTGCTCTCAATGACCACTTTATCAAGCTCATTTTCTGGTACGACAATGAATCTGACTATAGCAACAGGGTGATGAACCTTATGGTCCACATGGCCTCCAAGGAGTAAGAGTCCCTGGACCATCAGCCCTACTAAGAACACAAGAGGAAGAGAGAGGTCCTCAGCTTCTGGGGAGTCCTTGCCTCAACTCAATCTCCCAAGACTCTGAGAATCTCTTGTTCTTGACAGTTTCCAAGAATAAGAAACTGTGACCCCATCACAGTTGGGGCTCTCCCAAGCCCTACTTTGGAGGACCCCTACTTTGTCATGTACCATCAATAAGTACTCTCTACTCAGCCAAGGAAAAAAAAGAAAAAGAAAAAGGAAAAAAAAAACCTATACCAAAGTATATCAAAATTGTTTTTAAAAAGTGATAAAGAGAATTCTCAACCTTTCTGTGGTTTGGGGTTGCTGTCTGCCTCATAAAGCAAAGTAGAGGGTTTGTCTTCTGGGAAGACAAAAGTCATCTTTTCCTCTGAAAAAGGCTCTTACATAGTTGGCTTTGGCATCTTCCAGGAATAGGAGGGCAGGGATTGAGGCCTCATGAGTCTGGGATTTCAGTTGGGATAGAGAGAGAAGACAGTGGTTATAACCAGAAAGTTAGAGTGGGGTGTCATTACCTCCAGAACTCATCACTATTAACTCAGCCTGGGCTTCATAAGTCATAGAAGTGGATTCCTTAATAAAATAATAGTTTCCAAAAAAAAAAAAAGTGATAAAGAGAAAGACTTAAAAGCAGCCTGAGGAAAAAAAGACACACTACATACAAACAGACAAAAATAAGGATAGCATATTTTTTTTTGTCAGAAACAATGCAAGTGTACCTGTTATACCTGGGTTAATACTTCTGGGAAAGTTGAAACTCAGTTACGTAACATTATTGAGCAAACTTGACTTAAGAAGATGACTCTTTCAATAGGGTCTTTCTTTGACTTATTTGATTCTGATTGGTTTGGGTCTTGGGGACCGTGGCTCCAAAGTACACTCCAAACACTGGGAATTCTCCTGCTTATAGTTATCATAAAAATCCCCCTGGTGCATTATATTCTCTCAAAAGCTTTGAAATGCGTGTTCACAGCTGTTAAATGTCAAGCAAATGATCTCCCTAAGACTGGGATGTCAGAAAAGGAACAAGGAGAATGACCACTTTAAGGATTAGGAAACTGGAACCATGACCTGTGAATGTCACAGGGAGTAAACAAAACATTATGATCTGTGGATACCACACCAAGCATCCATAGATACATAGCTCAGAGTGGCACTAATACCTTAAATTTTGATCACATCTCTCAGGGTGAGAGTTTGATCAAAAGGGGGGAATTGTTAAAAAGAAGTAACAAACCCAAAATGGAGTTATTTGCCCCCAGGACAGCAAACCAAGACTTAATTGTACTTTCAACCTCTCCCAGGAATGTGGCTTTTAAATAAATACCTTAAATTCCCTAACTAGCACTAATCAGTGAGACAATCTGCATAATCCCCACCCTTCCCTTCCCTGCCAAAGAAGATGACCTGGCCTGAAACAATTATTTTTTTCCTTTTTTTTTTTTTTAAATATCTATTTAATTTATTTATGTGTTTTTGGCTGCGTTGGGTCTTCGTTGCTGTGCACTGACTTTCTCTAGTTGCGGCAAGCAGGGGCTACTCTTCGCTGCGGTGCACGGGCTTCTCATTGCAGTGGCTTCTCTCGTTGCGGAGCACGGGCTCCAGTAGTTGTCGCACATGGGCTCAGTAGTTGTGGCGCGAGGGCTCTAGAGCGCAGGCTCAGCAGCTGTGGCGCACGGGCCCAGTTACTGCACGGCATGTGGGATCTTCCCAGACCAGGGCCCGAACCCGTGTCCCCTGAATTGGCAGGCGGATTCCCAACCACCGTGCCACCAGGGAAGCCCCTATTTTTTTCCTTTTGCTAGTAACATCCTTGCCCCACCGTCCTTCTGCCTCTAAAAGCCTTCCCCTCTGGACCTCCTTCTAGTTCCTAGATGGAATGCTACCTGAGTCATGAATCACATAATAAAGACAATTAGACCTTCAAAAAGATACATAGTGGCTGAATGGATAAAAAGCCAAGATCTGTTGTCTACCAGACACTCACTTTAGATTCTAGGACACACATAGGCTGAAAGTGAAGTGATGGAAAAAGATATTTCATGCAAATGTTAACCAAAACAAAGCAGAAGTGGCTATATTTAAACCACACAAAGCTGACTTTTAGCCAGAAACTGTCACTAGAGACAAAGAAGATCATTACATAATGATAAAAGGGTCATTCAATAGGAAGATATAGCAATTGTAAATATATATGCACCCAGCATCAAATCACCAAAGTATGTAAATCAAATATTGGCAGATCTGAAAGGAGAAATTGAGAGAAACACAATAATAGTAGGAGACTTTAATACAGGACTTGCAATAATGGATAAAACATTGAGGACTTCCCTGGTGGCACAGTGGTTAAGGATCCACCTGCCAATGCAGGGGATGTGGATTTGAGCCCTGGTCCAGGAAGATCCCACAGGCCACGGATCAACTAAGCCCGTGTGCCACAACTACTGAGCCTGCGCTCTAGAGCCCATGTGCCACAACTACTGAGCCTGTGCTCTAGAGCTCTGGAGCCACAACTACTGAAGTCCTCGAGCCACAACTATGGAAGCCTGTGCCTAGAGCCCGTGCTCTGCAACAAGAGAAGCCACTGCAATGAGCAGCCGGTGCACCGCAACAAAGAGTAGCCCCCGCTCGCCGCAACTAGAGAAAGCCTGCGCGCAGCAATGAAGACCCAACGCAGCCAAAAATTAATAAATAAATAAAATCTATGTTTAAAAAAACAAAAAATGAGACAGAAATCAATTTTAAAAATCTGTGGATTTGGACAACATTATAAAAAATGGATCTAAAAGATATGTACAAAACTTTTTGCCCAATAGCAGAATAATTTACATTTTTCTCAAGCAATCACAGAACTTTCTCCAGGATAGATGACATGTATGTCACAGTAGAGTCTAATGAATCGAAGAATATGGAAATCACACCAAGATTTTCTGAACAAAATGAAATGAAACTAGAAATCAACTGAATCACGAAAATAGGAGAATCCACAAATACGTGGAAACTAAGTAACACCATCTTAACCACTGAGTCAAAAAGGAAATCAAGAGAATTGGTGACTACAAAATTTGAATTTGAGAATATATATAACTAACCTCTTCTCTCCAAGTTTTTCAAGTGAAACTAGGCTCATCACAAGGCAAGTAATATCCATGATTTATGACTTATTAACTGTGACTCAAGGCAAATTGTACTCCTACATAAAGCTTAAGTATCTCTCATGTGAAACATTTACTAACCTCTTAGGAGTATTGATTTATAAAATGAGAAGGAAAGAAAAAAGAAACAATGCAAGCAAGAAGACCGTGGAGCCAAGTCTTTAAAATACAGAAAGGAAAAATAAATATCAACCTAAAATGTTTTTACCCAGGAAAAATAACTTTCAGAAATGAAAGCTAACCCACATGGGATAAAATTAGAAATTAATGACAAAAAGAAATTTAGAAAATTCACAGATATGTAGAAATTAAGCAACAACTCTGAAATCACAGCAGAAATCACACACACAATAAAAGAAAACAAAACATTACAAATCAAGAAAATAAAGAAGAAATCACAAGGGAAGTTAGAAAATACCTTGAAATAAATGAAAATGAATACACAACATACCAAAACTTATGGGATGCAGCTATACCAGTGCTTAGAGGGACATTTATAGCTGTAAATACTTATATTATAAAACAAGAAAGATCTCAAATCAATAACCTAACCTTCCACCTTAAGACACTGGAAAAAGAAGAGCAAACTAAGTCTAAAACAAGCAGTGGTAAGGAAATAATAAAAATTAGAGTGTAAATTAGTGAAATAGAGGATAGAAAACCAGAGAAAATCAATAAACCAAAAGCTGTTTTGTTTTTTTTTAAAGATCAACAAAATTGACAAACCTTTAGTTAGAACTATCAAGAAAAAAAAAAGGACTTCCTGGGTGGCGCAGTGGTTAAGAATCCACCTGCCAGTGTGGAGGACATGGGTTCAAGCCCTGGTCTGGGAAGATCCTACATGCCGCGGAACAACTGAGCCCGCGTGCCACAACTACTGAAGCCCACGCATCTGGAGCCCATGTTCCGCAGCAAGGGAAGCCACCACAATGAGAAGCCTGCACACCGCAACGAAGAGTAGCTCCCACTCGCCACAGCAAGAGAAAGCCCTGTGTGCAGCGACCAATGACCCAATGCAGCCATAAATAAATAAATAAATTTAAAAAGAAAAAAAAAGAAAAAAGACTCAATTACTAGAATTAGAAATGAAAGAGGTAACATTCTTACTGACATTACAGAAATAAAAAAGATTAAAAAGAAATACTATGAACATTATATACCAATAAATTAGATACCAATAAATGGACAAATTCCTAGAAAGAAACAAACCATTGAAACTGACTTAAGAAGAAACAGACAACCTGTAAAGACCTATAACAAGTAAAGACATCAGAATATTAACTTAAAAAATTACCCACAGGCTCAGATGTCTTCACTGATGAATTCTACCAAATATTTAAAAAAGAATTAATATCAATGTTTTCATAAACTCTTCCAGAAAGTAGAAAAGGAGGGAACACTTCTCAACTCATTCTATCAGGCAGAATTACCCTGATACCAAACCCAAAGAAATCACAAGAAAACTACAGACCCATATCTCTTAGGAATATGGACGCAAAAATCCTTAACAAAATATTAGCAAACTGAATCCAGCAACATATAAAAAGAATTACACCATGACCATGACCAAGTGGGATTTATCCCAGGAACATTGCAAGGTTGGTTAAATATCCAAATATCAATTAATGTAATACACTTTATCAGCAGAATTTTTAAGAAGCACATGATTATCTCAAAAGATGCAGAACAAAACAAAACAAAAAAAGCATTTGACACAATCTAAAACCCATTTATAATTTAAAAACAAACAAACAAATTAGAAATAGAAGGGAATTTCCTCAACCCAATCAAGGACATCTACAAAAAACCCACAGCTCACATCCTTAATATGATGTTAATACTTTCATAGTTGGTGCTTTCTCTCTAAGATCAGGATGTCTGCTCTCACTATTTCTACTCAAAATTGTACTAGAAGTTCTAGTCAGGGCAATTAGAAACAGAAATAAAAGGCATCAATATTAGAAAGGAAGAAATAAAAGTACCTGTATTTGCAGATGACATCATTTTGTATATAGAAAGTCCTAAGATATCCACACACACATACACAAAAATACTATATGAACTAATAAGCAAGTTCAGGAAGGTTTCAGGGTAAAAGATCAATATGCAAAAATCAATTGTATTTCTATATACTAATCAACAATCTGAAAATAAAATTAAGAAAACAATTCCATTTACAATAGTATCAAAAAGAATAAAATACTTAAGAATAAATTTAACAGAAGAGGGCTTCCCTGGTGGCGCAGTGGTTGAGAGTCCGCCTGCCGATGCAGGGGACACGGGTTCGTACCCCGGTCCAGGAAGATTCCACATGCCGCGGAGCGGCTGGGCCCGTGAGCCACGGCCGCTGAGCCTGCGCATCCAGAGCCTGTGCTCCGCAACGGGAGAGGCCACAACAGTGAGAGACCCGCGTACCGCAAAAAAAAAAAAAAATTAACAGAAGAAATGAGAAACATTAGAAAACAGTGTTGAAAGAAATTAAAGAAGGTCTAAATAAATGGAAAAACATCCCCATGTTCATGGATCAGGAGACTTAATATATATATTTTAAAAATATTTATTTATGTATTTGGCTGGGCCAGGTTTTAGTTGTGGCACATGAGATTTTCATTGCCAAGTGCAGGATCTTTGTTGTGGCATGTGGGATCTAGTTCCCTGACCAGGGAACAAACCTGGGCCCCCTGCATTGGGAGTATGGAGTCTTAACCACTGGACCACCAAGGAAGTTCCAGGAGACTTAATATTATTAGGATAGCAGTACTCCCCATTTGATCTACATATTCAACACAACCTGTATCAGAATCCCAGCTAACACCTTTGTAGAAATTGACAAGCTGATCCTATAATTCATATGGAATTGCAAGGGACCCAGAATAGCCAAAACAATCTTGAAAAAGAAGAACAAAGTTGGGGGACATACTTCCTCACTTCAAAACTTACTACAAAGCAGCCAACAGTAATGAAGACAGTGTGGTGGCAGCATAAGGACAGACAAATAGATCAATGGAACAGAATTGAGAGTCCATAAATAAACCCTGTGTGTCTATGGTCAATTGACTTTCAGCAAGGGTGCAAAGACCATTCTATTGTTAGAGAATAGTTTTTTCAACAAATTGTGCTGAGACAGTTGGATATTCACATGCAAAAAAACAAAGTTGAAACTCTTAGCTCATATCATATACAGAAAGTAACTCAAAATAGATCAAATGCCTTAATGTAAGAGCTAAAGTTATAAAACTCTTAGAAGAAAACACAGTAGTAAACCTTGAATTAGACAACGGATTCTTAGATATGACACCAAATGCATAAGCAGCAAAAGAACAATTAGATAAAATAGACTTTATCAAATTAAAAATTTTTGTGCTTCAAAGAACACTCTCAAGAAAGGTAAAAGATAACTCAGAGAATGAGAGAAAATGTTTGCAAATTATAAATCTGTTAAGGGACTTGTATATAGACTACATAAAGAATTCTTATGACACAAGTATTCAAATAAATAGACAATAAAAAGACAAATAAATAACTAAAAACTTGGGCCAAAGATCTGAATAGACATTACTCCAAATAAGGTATATAAATGGCCAATAAGCACATGAAAAGATGCTTGATATCATTCATAAAAACGTTTTGCCAATAAATTTGACAACTTAGGTGAAATGGACAAATTCCGTAACAGAAGATACAAAGTGTGAAAACTAACTCAGAAAGTAAGAAATAATTTAAATAGCCCTGTATCTATTAAAGAAAGTGAATTCACTGTAAACAGGAAAATCTTTTCAACAAATGATGCTTGAACAATTGGATATACTCATACACACACACAAAAATTAAATTTGATTGATACCTCATATATATACACCAAAATTAAGTCAAAATAGATGACAGACCTAAAGGTAAAACTTAAAACTATGGACACTTATTCGAATTTCTAAAATTGTAAAGACTGAAGTCAAGTGTTTGGTGAGGATGTGAAGTAACTAGACTTTTCCTACTCTACTGGTGGGAATGTAAAACAGTGTAACCACTTTGGAAAACAGTTTGGCAGTTTTTTAAGAAGTTAAACATAACATAACTTCCATATGACCACCCTTCATACGACCGAGCCATTCTACTCCTAGGTATTTCTGTATGAGAAATAAAAGCACATAGCCAGGGCTTCCCTGGTGGCACAGTGGTTGAGAGTCCGCCTGCCGATGCAGGGGACACGGGTTCGTGCCCCGGTCCGGGAAGAACCCACATGCTGTGGAGCGGCTGGGCCCGTGAGCCATGGCCGCTGAGCCTGTGCATCTGGAGCCTGTGCTCCGCAACGGGAGAGGCCACAACAGTGAGAGGCTCGCGTACCGCAAAAAAAAAAAAAGCACATAGCCATAGGGACTTCCCTGGCGGTCCAGTGGTTAAGACTCCGAGCTTCCACTGCAGGGGGAACACCTCCCAGCCCACCCCACCCCCGCATGCCAAGTGGCCAAAAAAAAAAAAAAGCACAAAGCCTTATAAAGACTTATACATGAATGTTCACAGTAGCTTTATTTGTAATAACCAAAACCTGCAAACAACCCAAATGTTCAGCAAGAGGTGAATGGTAAACAGATTGTTGCATGTCCATGAAATTGATTGCTACTCAGCACAAAAATGGATCTATTAAGCTATACAACATGGATGAATCTCAAAATAATTATGCTGACTGAAAGAAGACAAAAAAAGAGTATATATTGTATGACTCCATTTATATAATATTCTGGAAAATGCAAACTAATTTACAGTGACTGAAAGCAGTTCAGTGGTTCCCTGGGGTAAGGGTCAGGGAGGAGCTGGAGGGATTAAGAAGGGGCTGGAGGAAACCTCTGTGGGTGATGATATATTCATTATCTTGAATGTGACGATGGTTTCACAAATATATACCTATGTCAAAGCTCATCAAATTGCACACTTTACATAGGTGCAGTTTATTATACGCCAATTACACCTCAATCTGTTCAAAACCTGATTAAAAGGATGTATATGTGATATGGTATCTCTGCTAACTTGCTACGGGACCCCAGACACACTGGTAAGCTTTTCTGAGACTTAAGTTTCTTTTTCTGTAAAAGGTTAGAAAGTACCAGAGGGCTTCCCTGGTGGCGCAGTGGTTAAGAATCCACCTGCTAATGCAGGGGACACAGGTTCGATCCCTGGTCCAGGAAGATCCCACGTGCCATGGAGCAACTAAGCCTGTGTACCACAACTACTGAGCCTGTGAGCCACATCTACTGAGCCCGCATGCCACAACTACTGAAGCCCGCTTGCCTAGAGCACGTGCTCCGCAACAAGAGGAACCACCACAATGAGAAGCCTGCGCACCTCAATGAAGAGTAGCCCCCACTCACTGCAAGAGAAAGCTTTCATGCAGCAACGAAGACCCAACCCAGCCAAAAAATAAATTAATTAAATAAATAAATTTAAAAAAAAAGAAAGTACCAGAACCTGTAAGTGCTAGTTTAAGCCAAAAAGGGACTTCATTGGAAGGAAGTTTCAGAAAGTGACGGAGCTCTGCAGGGTCCCAGAAAGCCTTCTCTGTTCACCCCTCGTCTTTGCTTCCCTGATCACAGCTTTCCCTGTTTCCCCATCTACATGGTCGTATAGGAAAGCTACCAGCTTCTGAGTTTTGCATGGTACAGGTTTAATTACTCAGAGAGATGCTGAATTGTCTCCCTGTCAATCCTAAGCCCATGTGTAAATCCTTAGGGAAAGACCTTACTGGTGCACTTGGGTTAAGGACTCCACCACACACCAAGGTGTGTGGTCAGAGGGCAGGGCCACATAGTATGAACTTGGCTGGTCTTGCATCCTACAGATGGAGGACAGGACAAGTGCTAGGAAAGTGCTTGGTGGACAGACAACAAGAGGGCTGTCAGGAGATACTACCAAGATACTAGCCAGATTCAGGAGATCTGCCCTCTCCTGTGCTCATACTTGTGCCTTTAGATGGGGGCAGCACTTCCAACTGGGCAATCTGGGAAGGCTTTGTGGAAGAGGTGCCACTGGTATCAGGCCTGTGAGAAAAGTTATGCCTTGCATTCGTGTGGCCTTTGAAGCTTACTAAGTGCTTTCATATCCTGTTTTTAGAGTCTAGACCCATCCTCTCAACTTCTTCTCTAGGGTTAACATTATTATACACCCCTTTGCACATAGGAAACTGCCTACTGGGGACGTTGAGTGACTTGCTCAAGTTCACACAGCTTGGCAGGGCAAGCTCCGGGGTTTTGACCCCAGAGCCCTGACTTGTTCCCTACCCAAGGATGATGACAACGAGGCAGGGGAGGAGCAGTCGGTCTGTGAGTGTTCAGCAGGGACTGAAGAACGAGAGAAGCTCAGGTAGCATCTTCAAGCTCCTGTGCCTGCTGTCCTCCAGAAGATGCCCCACCCCCACCCTGGCTCCGGATACCCAGAGACCACCTTTGTTTGTGCTGCAGACTCTCAGATCAGAGTTTCCACTCCAGACCTCTCAAGAGAGGTCTCTAGTCCTGTAGCTCTAACAGGACTCAAAATGGGAATTCATTAGAGTCCTGCAGAATGTTAAAGAAACCTCAGGACCCATCTCAACCACCTGTCAAGAACACCACCAATAATAAAATTCACATAAATGGCTGCTACCATCTACACACACAGGCCTTAAGCTGAGTGCGTTACACATGGTAGTGTGTTTCAACTTCACATATACTATAACCATCCTCATTTTACAACTTGGGGAAACTGAGGTTCAGACAGTTTATTCCTTGTCCCAGGTCCCATAGCTGATAAGTGGTGATCCAAGTCTATCTGGTGACAAATGAACTGTCATCATCCTGCAAAATTGTTTCCTCTTCTCAGCCTGCCCCTTTCTACCAGCAGTACCACCAAACCCCCAGGTCTGGTGAGACTCTGCCATTTCCTCTACCTTCTGTGTCTCAGGACAACCAGCAACCCTGAGAGAGCTGGAGGCTCAGGCAGCAAGCTGGCAGGTGGTCCACACTGACACGGTGGGAGGGAGAGGGGAGCTTGCCTGCTTCATCTGCTAACCACAGATTTAATGTTGCTACAAATTTTTAAATTTCAACTTTTTAAGAGTTAAATTTAATTGCCACGTTGTAAGCCCTGGAGGTTAAGAGCAAGGAATCTGAGGTGAGAGACACTTGGCTCCAGCCCAGTCCTGGCTTCCCTACTTTCTTGCTCTGTGATCTTGGGACAACTTCTGAACCTATCTGAACCGTAGCTTCCCTATCTGGAAAAGACATAGTCATTCCACCCTCGTGGGTTAAAATGTTTTAAGGGGAGCTGGTTCTGGTAGAGATGGACAAGGCTCAGGGCACACCTGCTAACCACACTGACTCCATCCAGACCTCGAGCTGAAGCTAGTTTACTTCAAAACGTTAATAAACAAAGAAGCAAACTAATAAATACTTTGACAGATGATTAAATCTTTTTGCCCCCTGCTTAAGTTTATTTGTCTGAAATGTTCTTCCAGGAAGTCCATGTGTGATCCCGCCCGAGCCCCCAGACCCACAGCAACCTCACAGTAAGTAGAATGGAGCTAAACCACTCTCTTCTCCCCAATCCCACTTCTTCCTGAGCCTTTCACATGCTAATGCACTTTGTGAACCTGCCAGAGACTGTTGGGGGTGGAAGGAGAGCGACGGAGCCTCCCAGACTTAACTTCTGAAAGCACTTACCAACACCTCTCCTTTGAGAAGGTGGCCACTGCCTGCCTTTAACCTTGGGCAGTCTTTTCCCTAATCTCTCCCTAGCTCCAGCCTTCCATTTCCAATCGCCTGAGAGACAAGTATCCTACCAAATCCAACTTTCTTTTTTTTTTTCTTAATAAATTTTTTTATTTTTATTTTTATTTATTTTTGGCTGCATTGGGTGTTTGTTGCTGTGCGCGGGCTTTCTCTAGTTGCGGTGAGCGGGAGCTACTCTTCGTTGCGGTGCACAGGCTTCATTGTGGTGGCTTCTCTTGTTGCGGAGCACGGGCTCTAGGTACACAGGGTTCAGTAGTTGTGGCACGTGGGCTCAGTAGCTGTGGTTCACGGGCTCTAGAGCGCAGGCTCAGTAGTTGTGGTGCACGGTCTTAGTTGCTCCGCGGCATGTGGGATCTTCCCGGACCAGGGCTCGAACCCGTGTCCCCTGCATTGGCAGGCGGATTCTTAACCACTGTGCCACCAGGGAAGCTCCAAATCCAACTCTCTTCTGTGTCCTGCCACCAGCGCCCTCCGCCCACGTGTCCCCCTTCCAGTGTCATTGTCCCCCAACATTCCCCTCTCACAAAGCTTGGGGAGGCCCAGTGCTTGCCCCTTTCTCCACCCCTAAGGCCCTGCAGTTGTCACCTCCTGATGATCCTTGGTCTAGCTCCCACCAGGCAGGGCCCGAACCACCTGTGGACCCAATTCTCCTTCTTGCTTTGCTCCTGAGAGAGCTCCTCTCTATTCACCTGACACTCCAGCCAAAGTAGGCCCTGCATACCCTGAGTTTTCCCACACCCATGTCCTTCCCTCTGCCGGGAATGCCCCTAACTATCCATCTTCAGGGTCTGGCTCCAGTGCAGGGCCTCCCAGGGACCTTCCCAGCCGACCTGGCTGAAGGCTGCAAGTGGCCTCTCATTTCTCTTGGGCATAGTTCTTTGTACTTGAGGCTATTTCATCACTGGTGGGGTCCAATGTACTCTTTTTTTTTTTTTTTTTTAGGTTTAGTTGATGTATAATATTATATAAGTTTCAGGTGTACAACATAATGGCTCACAATTTTACAATGTAGTCTTTGGTATGCAGTAGGTGCCCATAAATGTCTGTAGTTGGAAAGAATTAGTCTAATACAACTCCTTCATTTTACAGTAGAGGCATAGAGCTGTGCTTGACCAACCATCGCTGCCAGGAGACAGGACTAAGGGGGTCTCCTGCAGGGCTCCGCCCCAAGCTAGGCTTTTTCTGCCATTGAGTTGGGAAGGAACTCCTCCAGCAACCAAGTGGGCACATTTTGGCGTGGAAGACAACCATCTAGAGCTCACACTACAGATTCTAGCAGAGAGGCTGGGTGGCCTCTTGTCAGCCAACCCCTCAACTACCGTCCCAGACTGTAGTATCCATCCCAGAAGTCCCTGGTTCCCCCTCTACCTCTCAGACCCACCTGCTGCCCCGGCATTCCCCGACCTGGTCACTGAGGCAGAAGAGGCCTTGGGGATTATCCATCCAGGAGGCCCACAAAGGCCTCAGAAGGTCCTTAACGCCTCCCCCACCACAACTGTGTGCACAACTCTGTATCTGAGTATGTGTAGATTTCTGAAGCAAACATCCAGAGACACCATCTGACACTTAAAGGGGGTCTAAGACCCAAATGAGATACAGAACAATGATCTGTTGAGCCTCTCATTATAAATGTGTTAATACACTTAAGGCTCTTACAACTGTATCTGGCAGTTTTTAAGTGCTCTCTAAGGCATGGGTTGGCCCAAAGCCTGCTTTTGTAAATAAAGCTTTATTGGAACACAGCCAACCCATGTTTTTGCATTGTCTATGGTTGCTTCCCTACTACAGCTACCAGGGCAGAATTGAGTTGCTGCCACACAGATGTTAACTATATGGCCTACAAAGCTCTCTAAGGGTTGGCTACCATTATGATGATGATTATACTTATGAAAAACAGCAGATCCCAAGCCATACAATTAGTAATCTGGGGTCTGAATCTATGTCTCTGTTCAAGGATTCTGTAACACACCTTTCTGCCCCTCTTCTTCACTCACTTTAACACACAGTGCTCATTCATTCATTCATTCAGCAAGGTTCAGGGAGCCCCTGCTGTGTTCTTCAGGCTGAGCTACTGGGGGCACAGGAGCAGGAGAGAAGCTGACCTTATGGCATTGCAGAATGACCTCACTCTGCCTCCAGGGCCCTAAGTGATTAGCCCTGGGTACCTTTGCCACCTCGTTTGCTCCAGTCCATTGGCCTTCTTCTTGTCTGTCAAATATACAAATTTTCTTCCTACCTCAGGACCTTTGCATATGCTGGTTTCCCTGGCTCTTCCCTGTCATTTAGGTCCCAGCTCAGATATCACCACCCAGTTAAGACTCCTGGACCCAAGTCACTGTTTATCCTTACAGGGCACTTACTACCATGTGAAATACTTTTCTCTGGGCCTCAGTTGTCTCCTGTGTAAAACTATGTAAGGTAGAATGTGAGAGTTGGATGAGAAGCCCCTAACCTTTTGGTGTGAACATTCTGTGATTTGAAAGCACTTGCCAGGAGTCTGACATTGGTAGGTTTGGTGGGGAATAGGTTATATTTGACTGTGAGCCTCAATCCCAGCCCAGGCTCTGGGGATTGATGGGGAAGTCTCTACTGAGGGATGAGAGGAGGAAGAGGTGGGGCAGTAGGAGGAGGGGAGACCCAGAATCAGGCAAGCAGGCATGGCATTGAGAACTGCAGGCCAGGGCCAGGGAGGAAGTGCCCCCAAAAGGGAGGCAAAGAAGGAAAACTCCACCAGAGGAGTGGGATTGGGGTTGTGGGGAGGGTTTCTTTCACTTTTTAACCAATAAGCTTCAGAGTTGTTTGAAATTCATGTAACAAGTATGCATTATTTTTGCAACTGGAAAAATTAAAATGTACATGCCCTTTGACCTAGCAATTCCACCTGTAGGAATTTCTCCACAGATAGAGGCATGTGTGAAATGACCCATGTACAAGATGACTCACAGCAGCCTTGTATTTTTTTTTCATTTTATGATTTTGTTTTTAATTTTTATCAGAGTATAGTTGTTTTACAATATTGTGTTAGTTTCTACGGTACAGCAAAGTGAATCAGCTATACGTATACATACATCCCCTCTTTTTTGGATTTCCTTCCCGTTTAGGTCACCACAGAGCATTGAGTAGAGTTCCCTGAGCTATACAGTAGATTCTCCAATGGTTCATTTCAGTTTTTAGGTTTGCCTGATCAGAGGATGTCCCTCTGCTGGCTTGATTTTTCTTCCCAGCAGCACCAAACTTTCAATATTCCATCCCTTCGAAGCAGGTATTTGTCCTGGTCTGTGCCTTTAGTACTTACAACAGACTTAAGTGGTGCATGATATGCACAAGGTTTAGATTCCCTCATCCTGCCAGCAACTCAAAACCAGGACAAAACTAAGCTATTTACATCCTTTAGTTTGCCTTCTAGTCCACCAGTATCATACTTTGAGTTGGCACTTTCATTCTCTGTACCATCTGGGGCACCGTTTTTCAACTAAATATATCGTGTTAATCCCTTGACCTAGGCCTCTCATGTGACCTTTTATTGGAAGTGGGGGTGGGCAAGGAATGCTTAATAAACCAGAATGTCTGAGTTCTCATCATAGTGCAAAAAGAAAGGCCTTTCTTGTCAGTTTAACCTGAGGTTGCTGGGGGATTTACAAAACATATTAGGTCCATCAGGCAGATTGGTAGTTTCCTCTCCAGCCTCACAGTCCCAAAGCCTCCATTTTGGCCCATTAATCCAGCAGGAATCCTATTCATCAGTCATTGCTCTCGCATGCATATCTAAAAAAGGCCGGACCAAAGCGCTCCTGGCCCTCTTTTCAGCGCACTTTTTCAGGACACCTGACCCCTCAGGCCTATTTCTAAGTGGGATAAGGCTACAGCAGACTTCCAATGAGCCTTTCACGAGACACACACAGGGAGCAGCCTTGTTTGAAAGAGCGAAAGACTGGAAACAATCTAAATGTCCATCAAAAGGGGACAGGCTTGACAAATCAGGGTACATCCACAACATGGAAGAGTATAGAGACATTAAAAAGAACATAGCAGGACTTCCCTGGTGGTCCAGTAGTTAAGAATCCACCTTCCAATGCAGGGGACTCCGGTTTGATCCCTGGTCAAGGAAATAAGATCCCACATGCCACGGGGCAACTAAGCCCCCGCACCTCAACTACTGAGCCCCCATGCTCTGGAGCCCGAGCGCCACAACTAGGGAGAAGCCGGAGCACTGCAACAAAGACCCCATGCTGCAACGAAAGATCCTGCATGCTGCAACGAAGATCACGCATGTTGCAACTAAGATCCAATGCGGCCAAATAAATAAATAAATAGACTCAATCAAGGAAAGAATAAAAAGAACACAGCAAGTCTGCTAAGTGCAGATGTTGAATAATCTCCAAGATCTCTGCCAAGTGAAGGAAACAAGGTACAGGACAATATATACAGGATGCTACCATTTATATGAAAAATTATACACACAAATGTTGATAAATGCTCAGAATATCTTCTGGAACTAGTACCAATTGCTAAGGGATGGGGTTGGGGTTAATATCCAATATTCTTTTTATAAAATTGAGGTAAAATTCACATAACATGAATCATTTTAACCATTTAAAAGTATACCATTCAGGACTTCTGTGGTGGCGCAGTGGTTAAGAATCCACCTGCCAATAGGGGACACAGGTTCGAGCCCTGGTCTGGGAAGATCCCACATGCCGCGGAGCAACTAAGCCTGTGTGCCACAACTACTGAGCCTGCGCTCTAGAGCCCGCGAGTCACAACTACTGAGCCCGCATGCCACAACTACTGAAGCCCACGTGCCTAGAGCCCATGCTCTACAACAAGAGAAGTCACCACAATGAGCAGCCCGCACACTGCAACGACGAGTAGCCCCCATTCGCCGCAACTAGAGAAAGCCCGCGCGCAGCAACTAAGACCCAACACAGCCAAAAATAAATAAATAAATAAATAAATAAATAAATAAATTTATTTTAAAAAAGTATACCATTCAGTACATTAGCAGTGTTGTTCAGTCATCACCTGGATCTAGTTTCACAACATTTTCATCGCCCCAGAAAGAAACCCTGTACCCATTAGCAGTCACTTCCCATCTCCCCACCCCTAGCCCCTGGCAACCACTAATCTGCTTTCTATCTCCAAGGATTTGCCAATTCTGGGTATTTCATAAAGATGGAATCAAATAATATGTGAGCTTCTGTGTCTGGCTTTTTTCACTTAGCATGTTTTTGCGGTTTATCAATGTCCATACTTTCTATGGATTTTTAAAAAATATTTATTTATTTGGCCACGCTGGGTCTTAGTTGTGGCACGTGGGATCTTCGTTGCGGCATGCAGGATCTTTAGTTGCAGCATGCGGACTCTTAGTTGTGGCATGTGGGATCTAGTTTCCTGACCAGGGATCGAACCCAGGCCCCCTGCACTGGGAACACGGAGTCTTAGCCACTGGACCACCAGGGAAGTTCCTCTATGGATTTTTATATTCCATTGTATGGATGTAGCACATTTTGTTTATCCATTCATCAGCTGATGGACATTTGGGTTGTCTCCACTTTTTCGCTCTTGTGAATAGTGCTGCTATGAACACTCATGTACAGGTTTTTGTTTGAATACTTGTTTTCAGTTCTTTTTGGGTACATATCCAGGAGTGGAATTGCTGAGTCATATGGTAGTTCCATGCTTAACTTTTTTAAGAATTGCAAACTGTTTCCAACATGCTTTTTTACCTGGGACTTCCATGGGTGGTCCAGTGGGTAAGACCGTGCTCCCAATGCAGTGGGTCTGGGTTCAATCCCTGGTCAGGGAACTAGATCCCGCATGCCGCAACTAAGATCCGGCACAACCAAAAAAAAAAAAAAAGGTCCTTTGCACCTTGTGAATTTTAAACTATGAACACCATGTGCAAATATTAGCTCTTCCCAAGAAAAAGAAAAAGAAAAATTGAAGGTGGACATTCATGGAAAAAAAATAAAGCATACAGTAAATGCAAGGGATTACGGTTAGATAAGAAATTAGCAAATATAGGGACTTCCTTGGGGGTGCAGTGGTTAAGAATCCACCTGCCAATGGGGGACACAGGTTCGAGCCCTGGTCCGGGAAGATCCCTCATGCCGCGGAGCAACTAAGCCCGTGAGCCACAACTACTGAGCCTGCGTTCTAGAGCCCGTGAGCCACAGCTACTGAGCCCATGTGCCACAACTACTGAAGCCAACGTGCCTAAAGCCTGTGCTCCGCAACAAGAGAAGCCACTGCAATGAGAAGCCCGTGCACCGCAACAAAGAGTAGCCCCCGCTCGCTGCAACTAGTGAAAGCCTGGGCAGCAACAAAGACCCAAAGCAGCCAAAAAATAAACATAATTAATTAATTAATTAATTTTAAAAAATTAGTAAATATCTAACTAGATGATTCCTGGAAGAAAACTGTATTTTGGACTTGGACCTCAATTCAGATTCAACTCCTTTGTTTCATTCTAGTTCTAGGAGTTGAATATAGGGAGAGCTGGGTTCAAATCCCAGTCCTGTCTGTTACAGCAGTGCATTATTGTACAGGTTACTTAACCTCTCTGCACCTCAAATGTAAAATAAGGAAAAATCATCTCCTTAGCCAGTTATGAAAGGTAAATGAGCTCAGGGACGTGTTATGCTCAGCCCGTGCCTGGCACACTGGCACATGGTTGGCAGCCTAGGTTAGCAGCTTTACACTAGCAGGTTGGGGGAGCCACCCTCTTCTCTGCTGGGATCACTGTTCTCTGCAGCCCTTTTCACATAAGCTGCTCTGTTTCCCCACATGCTCAAGGAACTCCTGGACATCTGGACCTGCTGAGCAAAGTCCCCCTCCTATAATATTTTACCACCCCTAGTGCCAATCAGTCCAGAAGAGGGGCCAGCCAGGGTGTGAGGGTACAGGAACCAGGATCAGATGCTGGGAAAGGGGCCTGCTGTCTGTAAGGACTGCCCTAGGGCAGGAAGCACTGCTTGCTCTATGGAGCTATGGAACCCAGGGCCAAATGCAGGGAGGATTTGGGTGGAGGCACAGGGAGACAGATTTGGGTTTAAATGGAAGAACAACTTAAACTTTTAACTGACAGGACACAATGCCAAGCACTGTGTTAAGCACTGTTGTGTGATTCCACACAAGCTATCCCCATTTCACAGATGAGGAAATTGAAGCTCAGAGTCCTTAGTCACTTTACCCAAAGTCACAAAAATAAAGTGCAGCAAGGTTTGAATCCAGGCCTGTCTCAGTCTAGAATATGGCAGCTTAGCCTCTGTGCTAAGAGGTCAATGGCCAAGTATTGGACAAATGTTAATTATCACTAGTCATTATCTGATAACGATATTGCTGTAAGTAGAGCTATAGCTAGCTGTAGCAGTAGAATGAACAGTTTGGGGGTGGGGGTGGAGTTGCTTCTCCCCAAATTCGGGGAGAGGCTGGATTAGCTTTTGGTGGAGATTCAAGTGTTTGATGCAGGGGGTTGGATTCTGGTACTGGGGTTCTAGCTGCTGGGGTACAAGGAGATTCCCAAGGTCTGCCTTCAGAGATATGGATGTAGTTGTTTTCAGATGGGCCCCAGGAATCTGTCTTTTTCAAAAGATAATCCTGGGCTTCCCTGTTGGCACAGTGGTTGGGAGTCCACCTGCCGACGCAGGGGACGTGGGTTCGTGCCCCGGCCCGGGGAAGATCCCACATGCCGCAGAGCGGCTGGGCCCGTCAGCCATGGCTGCTGAGCCTGCGTGTCTGGAGCCTGTGCTCCGCAATGGGAGAGGCCACAGCAGTGAGAGGCCCAAGTACCTCCAAAAAAAAAAAAAAAAAAAAGATAATTCTGGTCTGTAGCCAAGTGTGAGGTCCACTGGCTTGGATTAACCTCTAGGGCCCCTTCTAACACAGATTCTGTGATCTGCATGCCCTAACGCCCACCTTGGGGGAAGCACACCTTGGGGGAAGCACTCCTTCGGGTTAGGCGTCGCCCTTTCCCCCCAGCTGCCTCCTTAAATCCCTAAGGCCTTAGAGAGAGTGACTGCACCTGCACCCCTCCTCTTTTGAACAATAAGCTTTTTGGAAGGCAAAGAAGACTGTTAAGATGGAGGCCACAGGAGCCTCACTGCCACCTTCAGTGGTGAGGGTAGAGCCAGCTCATCTTCCCCCCTCACCCTGCTCCACCCCACTCCATTTAGAGCCCCAGTCCCCAAAAGACTGTCACTTGCCCCACTGGACCCCAGTCAAGTGCAACCATTCCTGCTTTCAGCCCCTTGGTCTTTCTCCGAAACTCTGCCCTGTGGGACCAACTTCCCGGCCATGCCAGGCAATTCTGCAGTTTGTCTGGCCTGGAGAGCCCTCTCCCAGGCTCTGGGAGACCAGCAACTCAGGCAGGGAAACAGGCCAGAGAGCCATTCTCAATGACCTTTGGCTCCCTGGGACGGACTCAAAACCAGTAAAAGTTTAGCAAGTGCCATTTAATCGTTGCCAGAACTTAAAACTCTTTTTTTCTTCTTTTTTTTAAACACATAGACTTTCTGGGGAATAAAAGATCATTTGAGGACTCCATATGAAAAGATCTTTGATTAGCTTTGTTTTTTCTTAGAAAGAAAATTTCCAAGCCACTTGCTTGTAAAATCCCATAGAAAGTATGAAATGAACTCAGTACCTTGTGTGCGACCTCAGGTGAGTTGATTTCAGCTGCTGAACTTCAGTTTCCCCATCTGCAAAGGCCACTGGCCCAGTGGTTGGGTAGGAACTGGCAGTGGGGCAGGGTCTTCGGCTGCTGAGAGGGAGGTGTAAGTTGGGAGCCTAGAGTCCAGACCAGAAACCTCTGGCCTTCCCAGACACCCCTCATGGGTTTCTGACCATTGTCAGAAACAATCTTCTGCTTCCCTTTCAGGTTCCTGGTATCCTATGCTCTCTCCCATGTTGGGAGAGGGGAAATGCAGTCATTGACGTGTTAGTATAAAAATACTTCTCTCAGAGCTCTTTCCATGGAAACCCAAGCCTTTCATTCATTCAATATTATTTACTGAACCCCCTCTACCAGGACGTGGGCCAGGCACAAGAAGATTCAAAGATGAAAAAAGACACCATCCCTGACCTGAGGGTCCTCCCCTAGTTTTCAGCCATGTGGGGACAGAAGAAATAACATCTTTGGGGAGGGGGCATCGAGGGGGACACACTGCCTCTTGGGAAGATTGGAATTGAAGTTCTTGGTTCTATTCCTTTGCTGATTTTATAATCACCCCTCCAGTTACCCTAGAGCTTTGAGGCCATCTGAGAACTCTGAGTGCCAGGATCTCACTCAACACTTGCAAAAACCTAGGTAACTTGTGAAAGCCTGAAAGGCATCTCTAGTTTTACTATGAGAAAACAAAGCCTTAGAGAGATTAAACTACCTGCCCATGGTTATACAGGTTGCCAGGGTCACCTGGACTCAAACCCAGATATTCTGGCACAGCTATTTTAGAAACACTGTTTGCCTTGGATTTGAACCTGTGAAGTTGGTAACTATGTGGCCCAGAGTAAGGAAGGCAAGAGGAGAGGAGAGAGCTCAGGAACTCTGGACTGAAATGACCCAGTCTCTGATCTTGACCTACAACCACTCTGACCTTGACCTTCAAACTAGAAGTAGGGCCACAGGCAATAATCACAACCATCAAGAGCTTACCATGAACTCTTATATAACACACCCCTGAAGTTGTGTGCTAGTATTCCCATTTTGGAGATGAACTGATAATCTCACAACAGGGCTGTTCCATGCTTTCCCCACCACCCATGCCATCCACCAGTAGCTAGGCGAGTTCCCCTAGTTCTTCTGAGCCTGTTTTCTAATCTATAACTAGGGGTAGCAAGAACAATGGATTATAGGAGAAGGCATATTACCTGCCTGGGGCAGGAAGGAGTAGGTACTTTATAAATGCCAGCATCCTGCCCCCTTCCCTTCCTGAAACCTCTTGCACTCAAGTGCAGCTTAAACCTTATGTGCCAAGAAAATACAACTCAGGTACACACCAGCCTTTGGGCCTCAAGGTCACCCTATCTACCTGCCTTTTTGTTGCCCAGACTTTCCTGATGGTGGGGGACCTGGGTTAGAATGGGGGCCCTGCTCTGAAGTAGCCAGGCACACCCTCAGGATGCTGGGTCCCAGGGTAGCATTTCTTAGGAGTGAAACCATCTGACTCTTTTCCTTACCCAAGAATGAAACATCAAGGGATAATTTATCAATATGTACAGGAAATCAAAGAGAAAGGGCCACAGGCACCAGATAACCCAGAGGCCCCAGGAATGGTTCACTGAACACCTGCAAATGCCCACCACTCATCAAGCTCTTTGCTGGAGGCTAGGGGGCTACAGAGATTGAGGGGTGAGGCTGTATTCACTAGCAGGGTTTGTGGACATGTCTCAGAGTCAGAGATTTTCCTATTTGGTAGCTGAGACTTCAAGACAAGGTATTTCCAGGCTCAAGAGAACATAGAGAAGGCACTCAGAGCATTCTGGAAAGGGAGTGGGTGTCTGGGAAGGGGGCGGTTCCCGGCAAAGGGAACAGATATGTCAGAAGCTCAGAGGTGACATGGAGCCTGGCTCTGGGGGTAGGGGGTGACACTGAAGAGGCTGCTAGAGGCTGGGTTACTAGGTCACGGTCGGGCAGTCCAGTGGTTAGGATTCTGCACTTTCACTGGCGGTCCAGTGGTTAGGATTCTGCGCTTTCACTGCCGAGGGCACGGGTTCAATCCCTGGTTGGGGAACTAAGATCCCACAAGCCACGTGGTGCAGCCAGGAAGAAGAAAAGAAAAAAAATAAAAGTACAGGAAGGAATAAGACAGTTGCTGCCTTCAAAGTGCTTAGGGCTGGTCACATACAGGAAGCTGTCCGAGGCATTAAGCATCCTTATATAAGGTGTTTCTTATGAAGGCAAAAAAGAAAAAATAATGCAAATGCCTAACAATAAGAGATAAGTTGAATTACGGCACATCTAATGGGGGTTAGGCAATCATTAAAATTTATGACTCGAGAACTTAAAAAGAAATGTTCATGATAGATTTAAGAAAAAAAAAGGACTATTTAAATTGTTTGGCAATTTTGTTTTTTAAAATATGCACAGACAAAAAGACTAGGAGGAAATATTAATAACCTTGCTCTCTACATGGTAGATTATTTCCTAAACTATTTTATAATCTTCCAAATATTCAACAATAAGCATGAATTGCTATATCATCAGAATAGCAATAAATATCAGCTTCATGTACGGAAAAATACAGTGATGGGAGTCAACTGTGGACCCTGCATTATTTGTCACCACTTTTTTTTTTAAAGCACTTAATTTATTTATTTATCTGCATGAGGTCTCATTACGACATGTGGGATCTTTTTTTTTTTTTTAAGTTGCGGCATATGAACTCTTAGTTGTGGCATGTGGGATCTAGTTCCCTGACCAGGGATCAAACGCAGGCCACCTGCACTGGGAGTGTGGAGTCTTAGCCACTGGACCAGCAGGGAAGTCCCTATTTGTCACCTCTTTGGGCCTCAGCTTCTTCATCTATAAAATGTAGACCTGAAGGACAAGATGAGAAATCCTTCCTCTTTGAAAAATTCAAACTAACTTCTAGAGAATACTGGAGTTTTGAAAATGGGCCAGGCTACTCCTCCTGGAACAAGTAGGACTGAAGCAGAATCTTGAGGGAAGGGAGTATTTGGATTGATATGGGGGGGAGGGTCAGGAGGAGGAGGTAAAGGAGGAAGAACATTGCTCCGCCAAAGTTGGAGACACACCTAATAGGAATATCTATACTAGGGGCAGGGAGAAGGGGTGGGGAAAAGAGCCAGACTGGACAGAGGCCTGTGCAGGATGGTCAGGATATCTGGCGGTTCACAGGTTGGCTCTATCTGGAGGTGCCAGAGGCGAGAAGTACCTAGAAAGCTCTGGGTAAAGTGAAGCACCATCATTCATGGCAATGCCCGATTCCTATAGGAAGCAGTTTCCCTCATATTAGGGCCTGAACAGAGTGTTGGCAGTGGAGGTAGTGGGAAGCCAGGGTGTTCCTGGCCTTGCCACAGCACACAGTGGTTGCTCAACAATTATTTACTAGATGAATGTTATTGGAAAAGATATTGCTTACCTATAGACCTCAATTTACTCATCTGTGAAATAGCAGGTTAGGAAAGATTATAATTGGGGAGACTTAGTCACAGGAACAGTGTATACTTCCATACTCCATACTCCTGTAGGGTAGTGCCGGCTCCATTTAGAGGTAGGCACACTGGGGCTCTGAAGGGTTGAGTCACTTGTCCAAGGTCTGGAGTCCTAACTGGTTCTTGACTGCAAACCTAGCTTATCTCACTCCACCGACGCTGTGCGTCGCTTCCAACCTTAAAATCCAGGTACCACTACCAGGTTTGGCAGGGAAAGTCAGAACAGGAACCAGGCGCAAGGTGACAGATCACACCCAGAGACGCCTGGTTCTGGGCGGGGTCCCGCAGGACTCCCCTCACCTCTCGGCAGTGTCTTTCCCAGTCCCGACAGAGCCTCTGGCCAGGATGCCCCAGGGCTCGAGGGCGCGGACCGGGGCGCTGGGGAGGAGCCCAGTCCTCGAGCAGCTCCGCGGGGCTCAGAGCTGCTGCGCTTTAAGTACGACCAGACGTGGGCGCGGGCTTTTACAAGGTGGCGTCAGGGGTCGGTCCCAGTTGGCGCGGGTTTTCAAAAGTCTGAGGAAAACCCAACACGGGACCACGCCCTTGAGACCCGCGGAGGGGAGTCACCACAGCCCCGCCCAAGCCTCGGGCTCTGAAGAGGAGGAGGGGAAAAGGGGTGTGTGTGTGTGTGTGTGTGTGTGTGTGTGTCTTTAAGCCGAGGGAGGAGAGGACCCCAGAAGCTGGGGGTGGAGGGCACGAATGAAACCTTCTCGGTCATTCGAGGTGCACACCCTCCCCCCACGCCTCCAGGGACTAATAACCATTTGGATCCTCAACACTCGTGTCCCCGCCCAGGGGAATTTGAGATCTAAGTCCCACCCTCTGGGCTGAAAGCCTGAGGCCAGAGAGTGGAAGTGATTTCCTCAAGGTCACGCAGCAAACGGCGCCCCGCCGAGGCCGAAGCCCAGGTGTCCGGCTCGCCTCGGCCATCAACCCCAGAACCGAGCCCCCAACAGCCCTACGCTGGGAGGGAGGAAGCAGAGGGTGGACGGGGACTGGATGGCTGGATTTGGGGGTGAAATTGCGCCGGACACCCTATAACCCCAGATCAAAGTACAAGGGGGAGACTCCTTCCTGAAGCCGACCACCCAGGAGTCCCGCTTCGGGCGCCCCCTCGCGTGGGGCCGCCGGGGTGGGGATGATGAGGGACAAGAGAGCGCGGGTGCTCGGCACCCAGTCCTACCTCTGGCGGGCTGGGACGGCGCGGTGTACGCGGCCCCTTTAAGAAAGTTCGCTGGGTGAGTTCATCAAAGTTTAAAAACTCTCCGTGGAGAAGGGAAAGGGGAAAGAGAGAGGGAGAGAAAGGACGAGGGAGAGAAGGGAAAAGCCCCACCGGAGACTGGCGCGCCGCGGCCCGGGCCGGGGCGAGCCCGCAGCGGGCGGCGGGGATTGGCTGCGCGTTCCCCCGGAGACCGCGGAGAGGGAGGGGGAGGGGGCTGGCCGGGCCCCAGCTGAGGCCGGTTCCGGCCCCCGCCCCCCGCCCCCCGCCGCCGCCCGGCGCCCGCCCCCTCCCCCGGCGCCCGCCCCCCGCCGCCGCCGCCGCCGCCGCCGCCGCCACGGGCGCACTCGCGGGTCGCAGTGAAAAGGCGGAGGCGGCGGCCGCTCCGGCTCGGCTCCGGTTCCCAGTGCCTCCCCCGCCGCACCCCCTCCCCGCCTCCTGCACCCGCCAAACTTGATGTGACCCCAGCCCGACGCTGCGGCTGCCCCTCTCACCGCCCCGCGCGCTCCCCACCGCCACCCAGCCCCTCACCCCCGGAGCGCACCGCTCACCTCGCCCCTTCCCACCTCCTCGCCGGGGCCGGGCGCCGCGCTAGCCCTCCGCGTTCCCTTCCCCTAGCCATCCCCACCCCACCCCCCGCACCATGAGCAACCTGAAGCCGGACGGCGAGCACGGCACCAGCACGGGCACCGGCACCGGCACGGGCTCGGGCTCCAGCGGCACCCTGGAGGAGGAGGTGGGTCTGCGCCCCCGGGACTTTTTGGGTGAAGTACACGCGGAGGTGGGCGGGGGACGGGGCGCGCGGGACGCCGCGCGCGATCTGGCAGTCGCTCCCGGCGCCTTTCCGCCGTTGCCCTTCGGCCGGGGAGGAGCAGCCCGTGTCCGGCGGGCGGGGGCGTGCGGCCTGGACTACCCCGCCGGGCGGGCATTGTCTCCCCGCCCTCCCAGGCTCGGGGCCGGCCGTGCGCCGGCGGCCGTCAGTGCGTCCCGCGGTGGGCGAGCTGCGCCGTGTCCGCCCCACGCCCGCTGCCCGCGCGTCCTTCGTTCTCCACTCCGCCCCGCTCGCTGCCCTCTTCCGAGGCGCTCCTCCCGCGTGGCCAGGACTCCCGCCTCGGCTGGGAGGAACTGAGCGGGATTAGCACGGCGGGCGGACGGCACCCACACTCCCTTGTACTTTCCGCCCTGACCCCTCCCCGTGACCTTGGAGGCCTGGGCCGGCCGCGCGGCACCTTGGTTCGCTAGAGTTGTAGTCATGGGGGTAGACGGCTTTCTTCACGGCCCCAGAGCTTGGGCTTTGGCAAAGATGTCAGCTGACTGAGTTGGGAAGGAGATGCCTAAAGACACTCAGTTCCCAGTTCTCGTCTCTCGGGTTTTGCCGTGGCAGACAAGCCAGGACCCCAAAGCTGGCCCTAGTGGGATTCTGCTAGGAATGTCCACCGGCCATGTGCTAAGAGGAGGGAGTCTGGGGCGGCTTCGTGCAATCACCAACAGCTGGGTGGTTAATTGGATGTGGCAAAATCCGGGAGGGTGTGTGTGTGTGGGGGGTGGATATAGCCTTAAGCTTATCAGTGAATGGAGACCAGAAGCTCGGCCCGAAGAGACAAAAACTGGTGTGGAAAGGGGGCAGCCTTCGCAGCTCTCTCTCTGAAGGGGCCTCTGCTGTGTCACTCTAGGGCCAAGAGACCCTAGACCCTTCCTGCCGCGCCCTGGCATGCTCTTGCCCAGGAAACCAAGGGCCAGTTATCCACCCTGAGCTCCCTTCCCCTTGGTCTGGGGGAGAAACCGCAGAGCCCCTGATGGGGGCTGGCGTTGCTGCCTCCCTCCTATCCAGTGGCGGGTGCCCGCCCGCTGTGCCATAGGTTTGGTGCAGAATGGCGGCACTGGCCCACGGGCTGGGCTGGGCTCCTCACTGTGGGAGGGATGGTGGGAGGGTCACACTGCCAGTTCCCATTCAGCAATTCAGAGGCCTGCTGCCAGCCCCAGTCCACCAATGGCATGACAGCTTGAGAATCTAGGTCTAGATCCCGCTTTCTGTGGGGAAGGAAAGGAGGAATCTACAACCCTTCACTCTGAAGAGTGGCGAAGGAAGACCTGACATATGTCCACGAGTGTGGTGTGGGCTCTAGTGGGCTGGGGTTCTTTTGGCTCCTAAAGTCCTTGTCCTTCTTGGACCTTGATGCTGACAGGCCCTTGGCTTTGGGGACCCCATCCTGACTCTACCTGGTTGTTCAGAATCTCCCCTGAGAGTTGGGGGAGGCTGACAGGGTTGCTAGTCTGTGTGTGGTTTCTGCTGAAATTGAGGGAGGGAAGCCCTCTCCTGTGAAGCTGGGCAAGGACCCGGAACCACTTCTGCTAGAGGGTTGACTTCAGCAGGGACTTACCTCGCCGAAGAGACCCTCAGACCCACCCGTTTGAAATGGGAAGGGTGAACCATGTGGCCAGTCTAAAGTCTTGGAGGAATCGTTTGAGGTATTGGTCACTTTTTTCTAACTAGCTTTTTGAGAGAGAGGGCAGAATCATCAAGAAGTGGAATCCCTGCTCTCCCTCCTTGTGGGCAGAGGTGGGCTACAGCCCTGTAGTGCTTCAGGGAGTTCAGTGCAACTGGTGCTGGGGAGGGTGGGGAGCATGGACTCCTGTTTAACAGAGGTCTAAGACTAAGGGCCCCAGTGATTTCTTGGAGCCCAGCGTCTGCTCTGGTCAGGTAAGCACAAGAATCGGCCCCTTCTCCTCATTAGCTTTCTGAACAGTGGGCCAAGACCTCTTCAGCCAGGGTTCCATCTTGGATTGGTGGTTTGAGCAGGAACTAGACTTATTCTCTTTAGCTTAGATGCCCCCTAGGTAGGCAGTTCTGCAACCCCCAAGAGCCACCATTGGGGAAATCCGCATTAGCAGTGGTGGTTTACTCTCATGGTTTACCCAGGCTGGCTCTTGGAGATTAGCTAAAGCAAACCTAGGAAGCCAAGGAAGAAGTTAGAGGTCAGCCCTCCCTGAGATGCGGCTGAGTAGGAGGTGGTTAGACCAGTAGGGATGGAAAAGGCATTCCAAGAAGAGGGAATAGCATGTATAAAAGTGGGGGGTGGATTGTGGAGCCACATGGCTTGTTTGGGTGACTACCAGGAATTTGCTATGTTGCAGTAATATTGGAGGCCACGTTATGAACAGCCTGAGATCATGCAGGCTTGGGACGAAATTGGCATTTTTCTGCTACTTGAGAAGAAGATGTGTTTGAAAACTTCTAACCCTTTAACCCTTTGAAAGCTAAGGAGGGCAGCGAGGAGTTAAGGGGAACAGCTACGTGTCCCTTTCAATCTAGAGGCCATACCCCCCACCCCGAGGTGTGTCTTGGCTGGTGCCTGAGCTCCAGAAGGTGAGGCAGTACAGCACCCGAGCCCTGCTCAGGGCAGGCTTGCCTCTGCTGTTGCCCAATCCCAGATTCAAGCATCTCCTGTCTTAGTGATTCTTGAGAGATGGCTGGAGAGTTACAGTGTTTCTGGGGAAGGGTATATGTGGTTTGAAAGAATATTTTATTTTGAAAATGGAGACATATTTTAATACAAGGCAGTGTTAAGTTACAGTAATGACTCGTTGGGGGCCCCCTGAGAGGAGGGTGATGTTTGGAACCTTGGGGTGGGGAGTGGGGTTCAAGTTTCTAAGAGTTAAAGAAGTTTTATGCCAACCTAATGGTAAGCTCTAGAAAGGCAGGGATTAACGGTAGCTAAGGGAGCTACAGCTTGACCTGAGCATCTTGGCCCCTCACTGCCCTCCGTCCCCATCTTTGCCTGTCCATGGCATCCACCAAAGCTGGACCAAGATCGCTTCTTGCACGTCTGGTACCCCAGGGTCCATCATGTGTCCTCTAGGGGTCTCAGGATCTAGCTAGGTCCCTGGCCCCTGGCAGGATGGCCAAGGTTAGCACTCAAATGAGTGAAGGAATTTCAGGGTCCAGTGTGTGACTTGGGCACTGCCCCTTTTCTCTGCCATCAGAAATATTTGACAGAATCTGGGACATCTTGGTGCTCTGTCTGCAGACTTTTTTTTGGTATAAGGGGAGGGAGGCATCTATGCTTCCGGGCTTTTACCTGGAAACAGGACCCAAGTAGGTAGATCCAGACAGATTCTGATAGATCAGACTCCCCTCCTCCCTGGGGGTTGTTGTGGATGTGTCTTCTCTGCTCAAATAACCTAATGGTAAGGCTGTACTATGCGTAGTAAACCCATACATAGTCTTTGTACCAGGCATTGTTTTGAGCACTTTACCGTTTTAACTCATTTAACTTCCACAACAGCACTGTGAAGTACTTATTACTACTTTATAAGTGAGGAAACTGAGACACAGAGAGGTTAAATAACTTTCATGTAGCTAATAATTGGGTAGGTTGGGGTTTGGACCCAGAGTTTGCTCTTAACAACATACTATACCCACTGTTCTGTTTTATATTGGGGGTTTGGATGAGACTTGGGAGTGGGGAGGGGAGAGGATCTGCAACTCAAGTTTTTTAGGGCTGAGCTTTAGGTGATGACAGGGTCCCAAGTCGAAGCTCAGTGACTGGCTCCAGGCTAGTTCTCTTTGGGTTGGTGGCATCCCAAGACTGGATGGTGGGAGCTGTCAGCCCCTGCAGGAGGAGCATTTTATCACAGATAATGTTTAGAATTGTTATTGCATGGTGATAAAAACCAGAACAAGTGAATTCTCTACAGACAGTACATCCCCCTTGTAGCCTGGGCTGGGGCTGACTGCCTTCACACCCCACCCCCACCCTTGATTCCCTGTTGCTTTGGGCATCTTAACTAAAAAAATGGTACTTACTCTAAAGTGACTGCCTGTCGTTTTGGGGGGCCATTCTCTTGGGTCTCCTTATCTCCTCCTTCCTTGTAAGTGGGCAGCCTGGCTAGTTTGCCCCAGTAAGAACCAACTTTTAAATATCATTCAGTGTTTGGACATTCTGATTTCTCATCTCCATCTCTGGGGTGGGGCTGGGGGAGGAGTCTGGCGAGTACTGTAACTAGAGGCAACACATGAACTGCGGGATGCTTTGCTCTGCTTTCATGCTCTCCACCCATTTATCCCACTGGTTCTCCAGACAGTCCTGAGAGGTAGAGGAGAGGAGTCCTCCCACCTGCCCTGAGTGCTAAGCTCCTGGTCCAAGGCCACCCACCTCTGGTTACCCAGACCTGAGCTAGAGTGCTAGGTTCTGGCAGCACCTGAGCAGCCTCTGCTCAGCCATTGATTTTGGGTAGCAGCAACATTTTTTTTGCAGTACGCGGACCTCTCACTGCGGTGGCCTCTCCTGTTGCGGAGCACAGGCTCCGGACGCGCAGGCTCAGCGGCCATGGCTCACGGGCCCAGCCGCTCCGTGGCATGTGGGATCTTCCCGGACCGGGGCACGAACCCGTGTGCCCTGCATTGGCAGGCGGACTCTCAACCACTGCGCCACCAGGGAAGCCCAGCAGAAACATATGATGCCTTGTCAGTTCCTCTGCCGTCCCCTGACCATGGCTGCCTCAGAGGGGTCCTCACACCCCAGGCAAAGCTGTGAGGCCGTGGGGCAGAGCCCATCTCCCATACTTCAGAAACCATGCTGCTGTGAGGTGGGAACTGCAGACAACCCACGAAGCTTCCTTTGCCGAACCCCATCTACTGCCTGCCCAGGGACCAGCACGGCCTCCTTGCTTTCTGCTTTTTTCTCTATTCCGTCCTTGGATGGAAAGAATAAGATTACCTGAGGCTAGACAGATGGCAAGATCGTTGGGTCCTCCATTCCTGAAGAGTCCACTGGTGGATCCATCCATGCCAGGCGCCTCCAGAATATAGTAGGAGCTGGGTGTAGTGGGAGGGTCTGCCTTGGCCCATCTGTCATGGCCTTCAGTCATTTACAGCCTACTGAGGAAAGGCTCTTGGCTGTCACAAGTCATCAAGGCCACCCGTATAGTTCTGAACAGGCCTAGGACCCTTAGGGAGAAAGGGCAGGGTCTGACCTGGACGACCCCATGGTATGAGTGTCAGGGGTCCCTACCTCCGTGTTTTTTGTTGTTTTTTGTTTTTTGGGTTTTTTTTGCGGTATGCGGGCCTCTCACTGTTGTGGCCTCTCCCATTGCGGAGCACAGGCTCCGGACGCGCAGGCTCAGCGTCCATGGCTCACGGGCCCAGCCGCTCCGCAGCATGTGGGATCCTCCCGGACCGGGGCACGAACCCGTGTCCCCTGCATTGGCAGGCGGACTCTCAACCACTGTGCCACCAGGGAAGCCCCCACCTCCTTTTTGTGGTTAGCCAACCTACCCCTTCCCAAGTGAGTTTTGGGCTTTAACTGAGAGAGGTCAGAAGAAATTATTGGAATAGGACCTGAGACCAGTTTGGGGAACCTTTGTTGTGATCAAGGCTGTGAAGAGCTTCCACCCAGACTGGTACCTGTTCTTATGTGTAATTGTAGCCATATGCGGGCACAACTTGGGATGGAGGGGTTCTTCTGTGTTGGTGACAGAGGAGCTCTAAACCGGAATCTAGGTCCTAGAAGTAGTTTCCATCCCTGAACAGAGACCCTCTCCCAACAGGAGTGTCCCTTTGGGAAGCATCTCTCGTCAGACTTCATCTGCCTCAGTCAGGTGGTGCACAGGTGTGGCGTGCTCTGCACTTTGTGTTCACGTGCACGGTGCCGTGTGTTCATGTGCATGGTGCCGTGTGTTCACACTGGATTAACATCACATGGTTTAAGGGTTGGAGGTATTGATTTTGGAGCTAGGGGAAGTGCGTGGGATTCCCCTAGGACAACGCCTTGAATCTATGGGGTAGCATATAGCAGTGGTGACAACTGCAACCTTTGCCAGCCACAGGGTCAGGCAATAGATTGACATTGGCTGACCACACAGCAGTAGGAGGGACAGGGGGGGCTAATGGCTCAGGAAGGAAGGGAGCCTTGCCCAGAAGCTTCATGCTGGAGACCCTGTGAGCCTGTCTTTCTTTCTTTCTTTTTTTAACATCTTTATTGGAGTATAATTGCTTCACAATGGTGTGTTAGTTTCTGCTGTGTAACAAAGTGGATCAGCTATACATTTACATATATCCCCATATCCCCACCCTCTTGCATCTCCCTCCCACCCTCCCTATCCCACGCCTCTGGGTGGTCACAAAGCACCATGCTGATCTCCCTGTGCGATGCGGCTGCTTCCCACTAGCTATCTGTTTTACATTTGGTAATGTATGTATGTCCATGCCACTCTCTCACTTTGTCCCAGCTTGAGCCTGTCTTTCTGAGTTGCCTCTGAAAGCCTTGTCCCTGGCTCTGTCTGGAACCAAGTGGAAAGCAGGCCGCCCACCCCACCCCCACCCTGCCTCCAGGCAGCCTAGTCGCAAGGAGTCTGCATAGCACAGTTCACGCTATTTGGTTGGGTTCCCTAATGAGGTGGAGCGCAGGGCTCGCAGCAGGCTTTGACCAGGTGTGTTCCCAAGATGTGAAGCCTTCCCTTCCTGGGGGTAGAAGTAGCTTGCAGTATAAGGTCCGAAGCCTTATTTAATCCAGCTTAGTTCCTCCCGCCCCTACACACACACAGGTGGAGCTCTAGGGCACATTGCAGGCCCTAAAGGAAGAGCCCCAACTTCCTAGGCAACTTGGACTTGACCCCCAGCTCTGCCAGTGGCTGGCCAGGCACCTAACTCCTGAGCTGGTTTCCTCAACTGTAAAATGGGCCTGTACCACTCTGCCTGTTACCTCAGAGGCCTGCCAGGCTCACACGCCCGATGGTAGGTGTGAAAGAAGTGGAAACTACAAAGTGCTGCCCAGCGTGGGGCCTTAGAGCCAAGCCCTGATAATGTGATTTGGGGCTGGAATTAGCAGGGGCAGGGGCAGGCAAAACACTGCGGAACAGCCCCTAAACCTGGACTTCTCCCCACCAGGTCAGACCGTGATGACGATGGCGGTGTCCTAGGGGGGCACTGCTTGGAGGGAGACTGGGCGCTGTCCTAGCCTGGGAGCTGAGCAGCCCAGAGCTCCTTGGGGGAAACAGGAGGTGCTGGCGTTCTGGGAGCATGTGTGTTTGTATCTGCTTGCTGTACTGTCTGGCTGTATCTGCTTGCTCTTTTTCCCTGTGTCCTTGTTCAGCCCTTATAAGTCCTGGGTCTGCGGGCCATGTCACCACATTCCATCCACCTCTCGTCAAGTGGCCCCACTGAGAGGGACTTCTTTCCCCGGGGAGGCGTAAGAGCGACCTGCCAGTGCCAAGCCTAAGCACAGGACCCAGGCAGAACCCAGCGCTCACCCCGCCCCCTACATATGTATACAGAAGAAAAAGGCCAGGCCGCTGAGATCTCTGCAGAGGTACAGTGACTTGCTCTGAGGTTTCTGTTTGGCAGCTCCGGTATTGCCCCAGCAGAGAGACCCCTCTCAAACCCCAGGGGTCTGGCTTCTGACATCCTGCTTTCTCACCCTCTCAACCTCTGCCCCTTCTTTACTGCTTTCTTTGCTGTCTTGTGGGCAAAACGAAAGCACTGGAGCTCTGAGCCCATGGAGGACAGTACCCGAGCATGACTCTGAGACTCCATCCGGTTCTCCCACTTCCCTGGTTTCTTGGAAGGTCAGAGTGTGAAGGGCCCTGAGGCGAGTCCACCCCTCCTCTTTATTGCTGAGGCAGTGGTGAAGGCCACGAAGCCACTTGCCTGGCTGGTGGCAGGACTGGGACTTCCATCGGGTTCCTCGACAATTGCTTTGAGGCTCTTTTTCTTTTGTTTCTGTGGCTGGTCTGTTGTCTGAGCAGGAGGCTGAGCCTGAGTCCTGTGTCTTGGTTCTCAATGACCCTTTTCCCCTTGCAGAAGCCAGAGCCGAACTGGGCGTGATGATGGCTCGTACAAGTTTAAAAAGGACCTTCAGTATCTTTACAGCAGGAAAGCTGCAAGCTTTATATAACGCAGGCTGCAGCTCATAAACTCCCATGATCTGGCTGGTGGGGCGGTAGTGGGACACTGAGATGGGGTGGCTTGGGCTTCTGTTTGCACTCGGGGCTTCCTGGGGCTGTGAGGGGCCCTGCTCTCCCCCCACCCCTTCCCCGCTGCACAAGGCTGCTCTGGGAGTTGGCAGTCTTGTCAGTCTTCCCTTTGACTTCCCTATACCTAACTGTTTAGGACTAGCCATGGGATCATCCAGTGGAACCCCGTGCACCCCCGGTCAACCTTCTGCTAAGGACTGTTGCTGCCCTCTTAGCTCAGAAGCTGAAGGTCACTTGTTCTGGGCACCGAAGGCTGACCCCCACTGAGTGGGTTGGTGGTGTGAGATCAAGGTCTGCAAAAGAGCATTGACTTGTGAGCCAGGCACCTGGGGACACTGGGGCTGCTTCTGATACGCTCCGTGACTTCGAGCAACTCACTGGACCTCAGCTAAAAATAAGGTTTCTTCCAGCTCAGATGTTCTGCATTTCGGTTCCTGGAGAGGGCTGGGAATTGGGGAAGGATGTGGGAGGGGCTTATGAGAGGCTTGTTTTTCCCTGTTTGGATTTCCCTCCTCCCCCACCCACTTTTGTAAGGGGTGTTTTCCATCCAGGTGACACCAGCAGGGCTCCCCATGCTAAGCAGCGAAGAAGAGGCAGGGTTCAAAGCAAGCGAGTTCCTTGAACATTTTGATGAAGTGGTTGGTTGAAACAGTTCCCTTTCCAGATTGAATTCTAACTTCAGAGATGTTGGATTGCCACGAAGAATCAATTTTCAAATCATTTTTATCTCTTTGGTACGATGTTTCTATTGCCCAGAGTCAGTTTCTTAGCCTTGTGAGGCAGAGATTCACCTAGAAGGCAGGAGTTGTCTTCTAGTGGGGAGTGTTTCTGGTGGACCGCTGGAATTTATTTGGGGGTGGGGGAAGGGTGGGGATGGCCCTGATGTTTTCCTACCTCAGCATCCTTTGCGCCCCGGACGGGAGGTCCCTGGAGTCCAAGTCCAGGGTGCTGTCTTGGAGAGTACAGGGCTGGGGTTTGGAAGGAGGCTGTGGTTGTCCTTTGGAGTTAAAGCGTAGGGGGTTTAATATCCATGGACATACGACTGTTTTTGACAGCAGTGTTTACCCCTTCCCTCTCTAATAAAAACTGGTATTTACGGTGCTCATCCTCTGAGCCACAATATCCTGCTGCCACCGTTGCCTGAGAAGTTGAGTGTTCAATTCTCGGTATGAAGGTGGAGAGTGGCCAGGCCCCAGCCTGGGCTGATTGAGTGTGGCGTCCCCCCACTAGGGAGGGAGGGCCTCGTGGTGTGGCCCCTCGGTCCCCACACCCCAGTCCTGTCCCACACGGAGGCTTTCCTCTGGGGGGAACACCCCCTGCCCCGCCTCCCCCCCACAGCTCCCTTCCCTTGACTTCTGCAGGGCCCCCATGTGCTGGGCCCTGTGTGTGCCCAGAGGAGGACAGAGACCTCTAAGCAGCCACTGTTGAGGGAGCTGGCCTTGGCCTGGGGGCACTGGAATGACAGGTGTGCCTGTGCGGGTGTCCAGGCTGAGAGAGATGTCCACCTGGGCTGATGGAAAGAGGTCGAGTCCTGCCTGCCTCGAAGCCTTTTAGGCAGAAGCCTGAATTTCTGCTATTAGGCTGATGCCTTGGCTATCACTGTCACCTTGCTCCTGGAGGCTTCTGTTTACTTTCATTTTTTCTGAAGATCTGTAAACAACTGTTGGTTTGTTTGTCTGAAGGAAGATCATTACTGACACACAAACAGGAATGAGTTTGTCAGAGCACCTTCTCCCTACTTCTCTCTAAAAAGTTGTCTTCCCTCTGGGCTGGGGAGGGCTGTAGTTTTCACTGAGGGAAAGGGCTGCACCCCCCGGGGGCTCGGGTCCTCTGTCCTGCTGGGATTACAGAAGGTGCTGGAGAGGCTCCTTGAAGGGGGCGTTACCTCCCCAGGGGCCTCAAGAATAAGGCTGAGGATGGGGCCCACCACTTCCTGTGCCCTTCTCTGCCCCTCCCCGGAGCACTGGGAATGAGATGGGTGGCCTCCCGTGGAGGAGGGAGGAGCAGGGCAAGAGGTCGTTGGGAGCCCCAGGCACTCGAGGCCCAGCAGTAGCTGGAGGGAAAGGGCCCACGATCACACAGCAAATACCTAGCCAACCCCAGGAAGCCTGCCCACCAGTGATAGCCTGTGGTGTGGACTTCCTAGAAGGGGCTGGACTCTCCCACCCTCTTGTTCCCAGCACCCCCAGGGAAGGATAGGCAGCAGGGCTTGCTTGAGGGACAAGCAGCCTCAGGAGTCCCCAAGCTTTGCTGTCCAGGGACACCGTTGTGCTGAAGGCCAGTTTGTTGCCCTAGGCAGGCCTGGCACTGGCTGGGGCCTCCAACGAGGCCAAGTCTGCTCCTGACCATCATGAAAGCTACACACCATGTCTGCGATGTCCTGTATGGGGGACACATCTCTGGCCAAGTTCCTTGTCCATGTTGAATTCGGTGCTTCCAGTGGGTTCCTCAACATGTGTCTTCTTTTACTGGCCTCTAAGGATTCCCCATCCTTTTTTTTTTTTTTTTGCTGCGTAGCTTGTGGGATCTTTGTTCCCCGACCAAGGATTGACCCCAGGACCATGGCAGTGAAAGTGCCAAGTCCTAACTACTGGACTGCCAGGGAATTCCAGAGGATTCCCTATCTTTTTTCCACCTCTCCCCAGTACCTTCTCCAGCCTGTTCCAAACTTGCCTTCCATCTGTGCCAGGGACATGGCTGTGGTCCAGCACAGTCTGCTGGTACTTGCCATGAAGATGACCATTTTAACAGGACCGTGGTTGCTTTCAATGTTTCAGGGCAGGAGGGAGATATTCTCTTGGGTTGTGTGGATGCTTTTGGAGAAAGAGTGAGTGTATGGAAGAAGGGCCTAGGTAAACAAGTTTGGTTCCTTCTAGCAGCCTGGGATTGTGTGAGCCACCCCTTATGCTTCCTCCAAGTACCTTAAAATAGTTTCATGTTGAATTCTTGTAGTAAACTTGTGGAATAGGCGGTGGGATCTTTGGCTGATCTTTCCATCTTGACATCAGTGGTGGTTGATCCCTGAATACTTGTCTGCGCCCAACCTCTCTGCTGAATGTTGCACCCTATTGCTGTGAGGCTGGCACCAGCAAGGGTCATGGGAGGAGTGGTTGCCAGTGCTGGCCTGGGACACAGGACTCATTGGCCAGGCCTTGCAGAAGTAACCACATGTCTCTGTCCCTGCCATCCCTAAGGATCCCGACTGTGCAATTAGACTGCTTTGTCACCTTCCTATTCTGAGCCTCAGTTCCCTCATCAGTATGTATGTATGTATGTATGTATGTATGTATGTATGTATGTATGTATGTATGTATTTATGGCTGTGTTGGTTCTTTGTTGCTGCGTGCGGGCTTTCTCTAGTTGCGGCGAGCAGGGGCTACTCTTGGTTGCGGTGTGTGGGCTTCTCATCTTCTCTTGCTGTGGAGCATGGGTTCTAGGCATGCAGGCTCCAGTAGTTGTGGCTCATGGGCTCAGTAGTTGTGGCTCATGGGCTCTAGAGCGCAGGCTCAGTAGTTGTGGCGCACGGGCTTAGTTGCTCTGTGGCATGTGGGATCTTCCCGGACCAGGGCTCGAAACCTGTGTCCCTTGCACTGGCAGGCGGATCCCTAACCACTGTGCCACCAGGGAAGCCCCCGTCATCTGTAAAATGAGGGTGTTTAACTAGTTGATCTCCACGGTGCCTTCCACCTCACTCATGGCCTCCCTGGGGAAGAGGAACACTAAAGAATCCAGCGACCGCGTAAGGTTGTCTCACCTGTGTTCCCAGCTCCAGGCTGATCTGGACCTGACCCAGCCTCACTAGGCAACCTTATAACTAAATGGCTTGTGGTACCTGATAGGTGAGGTTTTTGTGCAGGTTAGTGTTGAGATTACGGGACCCTGAAGTGAACAAGCATATGGTTGAGCCTCTCCTGTGTGCTGGGCATAAAGTGTGCTCTTCATCCTGGAGGTAGAGGGTACCCGTGTTGTACAGATAAAGAAGTTGACATTCAGAGAGATGAAGCAGCTTCGCCAAGCCATGAATAAAGCTGGGATGCAAACTCCGGTCTAACTAACCAAAGCCTTTCCCATTTATGGCATCACTCTTCCACCCTGGACCACATCCGTTTCTGGCTGTGAGTCCCTTCTTTGGAGGGACTGAGGTGTGTAGAGACGGGGGAGGTCTCAGATGTTGAGCTTGGCTCTAGGCACCTTGGAGGACAGGAAAGTTTTGAGACTTGCCTCCTATCTCTGGGTTTTAGAGTCCAGGTGAGCTCAGATGGTGGGACCAGTGAAAGACAAGGCGTCCTAAGGGCCCCGGAAGACTTCAGAGGAAGGAAAGAGGGGTGAGGAAATAGAGGGACCTGAGGGATGGATGCCCTTCAGTTAAGGAATGAGAAAGGGGTGGTCTGAGGGGCAGTGTGAGCAGCTGCCATGCCCTGTGTGGGTGCTTCTCGGGGACCTGGAGTCTGTGGGCCGGGGCAGGACCTGATGGAGTTGGAAGTAGTGTGGTGGGTAGGTGGGCTCTGGAAACTCTTGTTCTCTCTACATGTGTCCGGCCAGCCTGCTAAGCTCATACTTCCTGTCACTCCAGCTTTGCCATCATTCTAAACAGGCACCCAGAGAAGGGACTGGCTACTGAACGGATGTGTGGCAGCACTTTACCCATCCATGGGGCTAACGAGGCTGCCCAGGTGTGGCTGCCTCTGTCCCCACAGCCAGAAGAATGGCACAGATGGCTGAATCAGTGTTCCTGGGTCTTACCCAGCTTTGCTCCTTGCTGAGCCAGGCTTGCCTGAGCCCTTTCTGGGCTTCAGTTTCCATGTCTGCACAGGGTGATAGGCAGAGGGCATGTCATCTGCCAGGGTGTCCAGGGTCAAGTAAGAACCAAGGAGAGCATTCAGGTCAGGCTTCCTGTGACTTAGCCTCCCAGCAAAGGGTCTGTGAACTGGCAGACGGGGACCCACCGCCTAACCCATAACTGCCTTGATGTCAGCTTGTTTCCTAAGGAATGACCAGGCACAGGATGCAACCTGTATTGTAGCCTTTAGAATCTAAAAGATGGGAAGCCAGGGAAAAGAGTCATCTGGCCCAGAGAAGGCTGGGAACCAGAATCTGAGCTGGGAATGAGGGAAAGTTCCCCTATACTCACTCCCCTCCCCTCCGCTAAGCAGGAAGCTTTGTGCTGAGAACTTTCTATTTAAGGGGGCCTCTGGGGAGGTCTGGCCAGAAAGGAGCCATTTGAGGAAGGGTTTAAAATTAGCCGGGGTGAAATGGGTGGCCCCTGGGGAGAACTGAGGCAGAGGTTTCTGTGGGCGGCTCTGGCTTTGCATCTTTGACCCAAAGCACGTCCCCTCATCCCAGGGAGGAGGGAGTAGCACTGGTCCAGGCCGATCCAGCAGGGCCCTGGCTGGCTTGTACTCTTTCAGTCCATCTTCTGTGGTGGGCTGGGCGCCCAAGTCCTGGCACCAAAAAGCAAGCATCATCTCTACCAGCCTGGGTGAGTAGTTGGGAGGGAGACCTGGGTTTTAAGTCCCAGGTCTGCTGCCTTTAAAAAACAAGCTGCATGACCTGAGCGAGGCACTTCTATTTGGGGGTTTACATGTAAATGAAAGGCCTTCCATCAAAGGGCAGAGGGGTGTAGAGGATGGCTGCCCTCTGGAGTCCAGGAACTCAATTCAGCCCACTCTGGAGCCTGGGCTATCCAGTTCCTCCTATATACTTCTGGGACAGGGCAGTGCTTGAGAGCTGCGTGTATAGGGACACAGCTGCCAAGGGCTGTGAGATGTACAGAACCTTTACCCCAGGCCCAGGAGCAGAAGTGTGTGTGGCGAGGAAAGGCATCACCAGAGGGGGTGGAGGTGTCCTAACTGGCACGGAATTCTCCTGGGTTTGCTTGGTGAAAACTCATGTGAGAGAAGAAGCTGTCCTTACCTATTTTATCAGCCATGGGCTTGGAGTTACTCCTGTGTGGCTAGGGGTGGCGACACTTGTTACGGGCAGCTATGGGGGCTGGTTTCCTTTGCCGCTCCTGGCTCTGTTGTTGACATGTGTGTTCATTGGAGAGAGAGAGAGAGAGAGAGAGAGAGAGAGAGAGAGAGAGAGTGTGTGTGTGTGTGTGTGTGTGTGTGTAGCTTTGCCTGACTGCCCTGGGTTCCTGATTCAAGCCATTGTCTCCAAGAAGGCTGTTGCCTCAGTTCCTTCAGCAGGCCATCACTAGAGCATGGAAGAAGTTCTTTGGTGCCTCTGGGGGGGGGTGTGGCCCACTAAATGTTTTCAAGAATAGCCACGTGTTGGGTGGGCTGAGGCATGTGAACTTGTTCTTAAGTCGGCAGTGACAAGTTGAGAAGACTTACGTTTGGCTTAGTGGTATGACATGTGACTTGAAACAGGAGTCAAGGGAATTCCCTGGCGGTTCAGTGGTTAGGACTCTGCGCTTTCACTGCTGAGGGCAAGGGTTCCATCCGTGGTCTGGGAACTAAGATCCTCAAAGCCAGCCAACCAAAAAAAAAAAAAAAATAGGAGTCAAGTGTGTGGGGAGGCTCTGCTCTTTTGGATTTTTCGTTACTCAGAAAGCACAGTTTCAAGATGTATTTTTAATGGATCTACACTATGGAAAATCGTCCTTCTCCCATTATAGTTATTGGCTGATCTGGCCTCGCTAGTTGAGCATTGGAGGCCAGCAGCATTTAACCAGCAGTGGTGAATTAGGGAAGTGTTCCCGCCAGCCCTCTCCTGGACCTCACCCACTGTTTGGGAGGTCGGGTTTGGCAGGAGTCACAGGATGGACGCCTGGTGTCTAGACCTGGCTTCAGTGCCAACTTGTAACTTTGTTGAGGGCAAGGCTCATAACTTACACCATCCTCTGCCTCACTTGAAGTTGGCAAGATCCTACACATTCTTCAAAACCCAGCACCATTGTTCCATCTCTGACTCCTTCCCCAAGTCCCTTATTCAGTAAACATTTAGTACCAGCACCATGCCAAGAGCTGGGCCGAGAAGCAAGAATATAATACATTGCCGGCCACTGAAGAGCCTACATCTAGCGTGGGAAGCAGGAGGAGATGGATGTGAAAGTGCTGGGCCCTCTGATGAAATCGCTCCAAGGCACAGAGTTTACATCTTTGCCTCCTCGCTAGACCAGACGGAGCCTTTCTACCAGGAGTCCATGGGAATATTCTGAAATATACATACGTTTCTACTTGTGCATTTTTTGGAGGTAAGACACCATAGCTTTCTTCAAGTCTCAAAGGGGTCCTTCATCTGTCTTGTTAAACAGGACTCTCTCCTTGAGGCTGTTCGGCAACAGACAGTCTGTGCAGAAGTGCTCAGCTAGTGCTTGATGTGACACCTGCAGGGTGAACCCAGAGAAGGGAAAGGGTCCAGAAAGGGTTGTTTTTTTTTTGCGTTACGCGGGCCTCTCACTGTTGTGGCCTCTCCCGTTGCGGAGCACAGGCTCCGGACACGCAGGCTCAGCGGCCATGGCTCACGGGCCCAGCCGCTCCGCGGCACGTGGGATCTTCCCGGACCGGGGCATGAATCCATGTCCCCTGCATCGGCAGGCGGACTCTCAACCACTGCGCCAGCAGGGAAGCCCCCGGAAAGGGTTTTGAAAAGTTAAATGCTGTGAAACTGGGTGCTCATTTGCCTCAGACTCCAAATGAGCCTCAGGCTCAGGCAATCCTGAATTCTTCCTTCAGCCCTGGAAGGATTCCAGTTCCTTCCTGAAGGAAGAGCTATCATCCTTGTTCTTCTGTCGGCCTGGCCCTGACCACTGTGGTCTCTTCCCCAGGTCCGGACACTGTTCGTCAGTGGGCTCCCTGTGGATATTAAACCCAGAGAACTCTACCTGCTCTTCAGGCCGTTCAAGGTGAGTCTGGACCCAGCCACCCATGGGCAGAGCCTAGGATGGAGGAGAAGCATCAGGAATGAATAGCAAACCTGGATTGGGCAGCAGGAAAACTAGAAACTGTGATGGCAGACCTGGTTCTCTGTCCCGGTTCTGCTAACTCATATGTTGCTCTCTGTCAATTGCTTAGCCTTTCTGATCCTCTGATTTCTCACCTGTAAAGTGGAGACAGTAGAATCTCAGTAGACTTTGCCGTATAAGGAATCTTTGAGATTCAGCATAGCGTTTTCAATTTGCAGATAAGAAAACTTAAAAAGGTGAGGTCTGTGCTTCCAGATGACAGGCTAGGGGAGCAAAGGGGAGTTTCCACATGAAATGATGAATGCTACCGCACGATGGCCATCCCATGTGCTAGGCCGTGTGATACGGGACACAAAGCCTGAGGGCACTCAGCGGTGGTGGAGATCAGAGTGGGTCACCTTTGGGAGGAGAAGAGTGTGAGCTGGGGAAAGGCAGGGCTGGGGGGTGGCCAGGGTAGCACAACAGAGGCTTCCGACCTTCCTGTTAATGACCACGTCTCTCTGCAGGGGTATGAAGGGTCCCTGATCAAGCTCACATCGAGACAGGTAATTTCTCTCCAAGGTTTTTCTTTTTTCTTTTTTTGCGGTACGCAGGCCTCTCACTGTTGGGGCCTCTCCTGTTGCGGAGCACAGGCTCCGGACGCAGAGGCTCAGTGGCCATGGCTTAGGGGCCCAGCCGCTCCGCGGCGTGTGAGATCTTCCCAGACCAGGGCACAAACCTGTGTCCCCTGCATCAACAGGCGGACTCTCAACCACTGCGCCACCAGGGAAGCCCTCCAAGGTTTTTCTTCCTCCCAGCCCAGACCGACTGCTGAAATTGGAACTGAGCCTGTTCTCTTTTTCTCAGTCTTGAGGCATCTGGCACCTGAGACCTGCCCCCTGTCACCCCTATCCTGTCCTGGGATGACAAAAGAGTAGCCTCCATAGGTCCCCTCTTCTTACCAGTCAGCTCCTGGTCCTCCCTCTCTGGCCCTTGAGAAGCCACAGTGGGACCCGGAGGCTGAGGACCATAGAGGTTGTGGCTGTGCTCTGGTTCCTGATGCCAGGAGTCCCAGGCTCAGAGCCTTCAGGAGCCATTTGGGGACTGGACTGAGCCTTGGCAAAATGAAGTTGGAGAAGTTTTAAACCTGTTGTTCCCAACCCGCCCCCCACTTTAAATCAATCAATCAATCAATCAATCAATCAATCAATCTATTGGCTGCATTGGGTCTTCGTTGCTGTGCCTGGGCTTTCTCTAGTTGCGGCGAGCAGGGGCTACTCTTCGTTGCAGTGCACAGGCTTCTCATTGCGGTGGCTTCTCTTGTTGTGGAGCACGGGCTCTAGGCATGCGGGCTCAGTAGTTGTGGCACACGGGCTCAGTAGTTGTGGCACACGGGCTCAGTAGTTGTGGCTTGTGGGCTCTAGAGCACAGGCTCAGTAGTTGTGGTGCATGGGCTTAGTTGCTCCACGGCATGTGGGATCTTCCTGGACCAGGGCTCGAACCTGTGTCCCCTGCATTGGCAGGCGGATTCTTCACCACTGCACCACCAGGGAAGCCCGGGGCAACAAGTTTATGGGACTTCCCTGGTGGCGCAGTAGTTAAGAATCCTCTTGCCAACGCTGGGGACACGGGTTCGAGCCCTGGTCCGGGAAGATCCCACATGCCGCGGAACAACTAATCCCGTGGGCCAAAACTACTGAGCCTGCACTCTAGAGCCCGTGTGACACAACTACTGAACCCCGTGTGCCTAGAGCCCGTGCTCCACAACAAGAGAAGCCACCGCAGTGAGAAGCCCGTGCGCAGCAACGAAGACCCAACGCAGCCAAAAATAAATAAATAAAATAAATAAATTTATATATATATATTAAAAAAAAACCTGTTGCCCCTTGATTGAACCTGAAGCCTTTCCATGCCCTTGATACATTAGTGTCCCCTTTCGTGCTGGGGAAAACACTAGAACTTACTCTTAATTACCTGCATACATTAAAAAAAAAAAAAGACTTCTACTGAAAGGGTGATGTTTAATGCAGTGGGATAAAGCTGTATTGGCATCGTTTCCCAGAATGTGGTACCTGGATGAGAGAGTTTTAGTGCCCCAAACCAAAAATATATAATTCTTGTCCATATATAATTATATAAATATATAATTCTTGTCCATATCCTCCCTGTGTTCTAGCTGAACATAGGGAGGATATGGACAAGAATTATATATTTTTTTGTTCTTTGTTGTTTTGTTTTGTATGCTTGAAGGGGAGATGGAGTGTTGGGAGAGATGCAAGGGTATTCTCTCTTTTTCCTACTAGCCTGTTGGTTTTGTGATCTTTGACAGCCGGGCAGGAGCAGAAGCGGCCAAGAATGCATTGAACGTGAGTAGACAGAGAACAGGCCTTTCTCTGACCCACAGACTTCTAGGCAATGGGTATTCCTGTTCCGTCTTCTGCAAACCTTCCCCCACTCCGCGCCCAAGGAAAGGGCCCACAGATGTACCTTCCCCAGCATCCTGGGGCAGAGTCTCTGGCTGCACTGTCTGTGCCACATGTCACTACTCACAAGACCCGAGCAGTGTGTCCTCTGTCTTGGCCTCTGTGTGGGCAAGTCTTTCAGGCTGGATCATTTCTGGGGCCCTTCCGTCCCCACTGCAGTGGACAGGCTGGGTCCTACAGTGTAACACCTTTCCCTTCCTTTCCTTCTCACGTAGGGTATTCGCTTTGATCCTGAGAACCCTCAGACCCTGAGGCTAGAGTTCGCCAAAGCCAACACCAAGATGGCCAAGAACAAGCTAATGGCTACACCAAATCCCACCAACGCTCACCCCGCCCTAGGAGCACACTTCATCGCACGAGACCCCTGTGAGTGGCACTCAGAGTGGCCATCTGCTGCCCTTTACCTGGCAGAGCTGGGGGGCCCTCGTGGATGGAGTTGCGTGCAGAGGGCATCACTGAGGGCATCAGTCCTGCCTGCCCGCCCCTTTTCCAGGAGCTTCTTGCATCCACCATTACCCATCCCTGTGGGTCCCATGCTTCCTCCCTCCCCTGCAGCCTTTGCTGGACCTCAGACTGAGCTCCTGAGCTGTCGGTGTCGCCCAGCTTCCCTGAAGCCCCCTCTTGGTTGGGATGAGCAGAGACCCATCTGAGGGCTTCTTGAAGCAGACAGGATGCTCACCAAGCCTGGCCAAGTTACCATGGCTTCTTTCCCAGTCTTGGGATCCTTCAGGGGAGCCTGAGAAGGGAGCTTATGCTCAGTGATAGTGCTGGGTCCCCTTCTCTGTTTGGAATGGGGTGGCGCAAAGGGGGACCCGCATTCTGACAAGGGGGGCTATTGTCTCCCGTCGCAGATGACCTGATGGGGGCCGCTCTGATCCCCGCATCCCCAGAGGCCTGGGCCCCCTACCCTCTGTACACCACAGAGCTGACCCCAGCCATCTCACATGCTGCGTTTACCTACCCAGCCGCCACTGCTGCTGCCGCTGCCGCCCTACATGCTCAGGTAAGCCTGTCGGGGGGAGAAGTACGAAAGGGGAGAACAAAGGCTCTGAGTTGGCCAGGCTTCATTCCTACCCGGCCACGGGCCACCCAGGTCCCCAGAGCTGCTGCAGAACTGCTGTCCTGTAACAACAGTACCTTTGGGGTTTGGGGTCCCACAGAGGGGAAGGAGAGGATAAGCTGTGAGGCCGCAGCGAGGATACACTGCAAATGCGAAGTGTGAGAGACCCACCGTGGGTCCGCTGCCCCCTGGACTCGCGCGGGCAGGCTGTGCCGATTCTGCCTGTGGTGACAGACCTGAGTGTGGTCACCGGAGCCAGGCCGCCTGCCTCTGCTTCCTCCTGTCTTTGTGAACTTCAGAAAGCTCTGAAAGGTTTCTGTGTCTGGGTTGTTCTTTTTCACTCATCTGGAAAGATAAGAATAGTAGTATCTGCCTCAGGTTGTTGTGAGAATTAAATGTTAAGCCGTGTGAGGGGCTAGAATTGTACCTGGAACATCCGGGGTGCCCAGTGAGTGTTTGCTCTTTTGTTCAGGGAACATGGGCACCCTGCATTGTGACCTGGGCTGGGGCGGGAAAGATGCAGCCAGCGCTTCTAGGGGAGAGGTGGAGAGGGCACGGCTGGGCTGGGAGGGCTCTGTGCTTGCCGAATGCCACGCCAGGTGCCCGAGAGGGGCACAAGCACCTCGCAGATTACAGCCAGGCCTCTGCGCGGCAGTGACAGGGCACCGCCGGGGCAGCGCGGGAGGGCTGCAGTGAGCGGCGAGCCCACCTGGGCCTCTCGTCAGTGAAGTGACCGAGAGCTGAGGCTCGTGAAGAGCGACCTGGCTGCTGAGAGGGAGAGAACGGAGGTCTCCTGGCTGGGGCAGTAGAAGGGGATGAGGAGTTAAAGGGTGTGAGAAGCCAGGAGGGAGAGTTCCCAGAAACTAGAAGCTGAGGCAGGAGGAGTGGGCAGCTCTGCCAGTGGGAGGGTCAAGTGCGTGTCCATCCCTCTGAAGGGCTTAGTGACCTGGGTTCGCCCAGTTCCAAGGTGGAAGGTTCAGATTCTCTGACTGCCACCCTCGCAAGGCGTTCCCCCGGCCACGGCAACTTGGCTTGTACCGAGGGCAGCCGCGTGGTTCTGCTTGGCACTCACCCGGCGGCACACCACAGACAGCTGGAAAATTGATCGGCGTAGGGAGGCGGCGAGGCTCTTCCTCTCTAGGGCAGCATTTGGGGGACTTAACTGCAGACCAGTTCTGTGGTGAGTGAAGGCAGTCCTCTGTGACCCAGCGGAGTGTGGAAGGCAGCTGGTGCTCCCCGCCAAGAGGGGAGTTTAACTGCAGGGGCCCTGTGAGTCCTCTGATCCCATCTGTGCCACCTGACCTTCAGCACGTGACTTCACCTCTGGGCCTCCGTGTTGTCCCCATCTGTAAAACGAGAGGGCAGGACCAGATCGGATGGAGAGGTTCTACCCCGTCTGCTCTGAGACTCTAGGCCGTGACAGTGTGAGGCGGAGGTTGGGAGCCAGGGACAGTTAGGATGTCAGATTATTCAGGAGCGATGTCTCTGCCCTTTTTGGGGCGGCCCCCCAGCTGGCTGGGAGGGGTGTGCTGCTGTGGGTCCCTAAGCTTCGTACACAGGACTGTGTGCCCTCCTCTTGTCTTCCTTTCCAGCTTCCTCCCTCCCTCCCCACGCCCTGTGGCTGTCCAGCTCCAGTCCAGCTACCTTGGTCCAAGTCCTGGCTCTCTTTCAACCCCTGTGTGACCTTGGACAAGTTCCTTGATCTCTCTGTGTCTCGATTTCCTTGTGGTATGATGATCGTCGTAGCTACTTTAGAGGGTGGTTGGTAGCTTATTAGCATAGAGGGAGCCCTACATGCTTATTATTTAATGTCATTATTGTCTAGTTCCCTCCAGGTCCTCTCTGAGGCTGGAGGCCTCACTGTGCCTGAGTTCCTGTCTTCTGGTCTCCCTGGGAAGGGAATGCAGGCCCCCTCAAAGGATAGTGACCCTTTTCGGGAGGCAGCCTGATGACAAGCGATTGGATCAGGTGGTGACTAGTTCTGTCCTGCTACTTGAGTTCTCTGGATAGTCGTTTCCTCGATAGTAAAACACACTGTTAGGACCAAATGTAGTAATAGGCATGAAAGCATTTTCGAAGTAGTATCACTTTCTCTTTTCCTTCCAAGAGCCCCCTCCATGCCCCCAATAGTACTGCCCCAGGTGGAGGCTGAAAATGCCTAAATGAAGGAGGTGGACGCTGGTGATCCTCAGGAAGTTATTCTTTTTTTTTTTTTTTTTTTTTTTTGCGGTACGCAGGCCTCTCACTGTTGTGGCCTCTCCCGTTGCGGAGCGCAGGCTCTGGACGCGCAGGCTCAGCGGCCATGGCTCACGGGCCCAGCTGCTCCGCGGCATGTGGGATCCTTCCAGACTGGGGCACGAACCCGTGTCCCCTGCATCGGCAGGCGGACTCTCAACCACTGCGCCACCAGGGAAGCCCAGGAGATTATTCTGAACCCAGAGGACCAGTAGCTGCGTTTTTCTGCGCCTGGGGGCAAGGAGGTGACTTGGAGAGAAGGCAGCAGCTGATAGACAAAAGGGGATGAAAACCGGTCCTTCCTTTCTGTACCCCACCGTATACATCCTGACCTCATACCCTTTGCCAGTAGCTCGGCCTGAGCGAGGCATCCTCATGTGGCTGCAGGGATGAGACCTGCAGGAAGAAAGGGGCTTGGAGATGGTTCAGTCCTGCTCTATCTCGGCACAAGACTGTCTTGCTGGACCTTCTGATCCTCTTGATAGAATCTTCTCCTTTCAGAGGGTAAGGGTGGCAGGGGCACACTGGGGTCTGGTACATGAAGATGGTGGCCTAAAAGCAGGGATTCTGCATGTCCCCTTGCACCCCAGGGTCCTCCCAGTTTGGACTTCTTTTTCCATTTTGACCTGAGGGTATGGGGGTCTTTCAGTGCAGCCCTTTGCCCCCGCTTACACTGGCTCAGCCACTTACTGATGACCTTAAAGTTACATGCATTCCCCTGCCTTTATTTTCTTATCTGTTTAATGGAAATGATAATAACATCAACTTTATAGGGCTTTTCTGAGGATTAAATGAACTTAGTGTATGAAAACTTCTTAGACCAGCATCTGGCACATGCCAGGTGCTTCATAAACATTAGCTATTAGAGGTCTGCATTCATGGGAAGAAAAAGACAGGGTTTTTTCTCTTTTTTGCCTTTGCTTATCATCCTGCTCCCCAAAATATCACTACGTTTAGTCCTTAGACTTGGTAGGTAGTTAGACACAGGTGTATAAGTAAATCCATGGGTATGAACCTTTTACAAAAATTACACATTTAATCTTTTTAAAACTTAAATATTAGGACATGCTTCCATGTCAGTAAGTATAGGTCTACATTCTGGATGCCTGGCTAGCCTACCAATGTATAAGTTTGTCTACCTCCCTGTAGATGGCAGTGAGGTTGTTTACACAATTTTCTTTTGCTCTGTTAGGCTGTGCTGCCATGGATGCCCTTGTTCACACCTCTCTGGGCACCTGTCATGCTTGCTTTCCTTATCATAAATTCCTAGAACTATTGCAAGGTCAGAGTGTAGACTTGCCAGTGTGAGTTAATTGTATTGTTTTGACTTTGTGATGAGTGAGGCTCCCTTATTTGTTGGCTGTTTCTATTTCTTCTTGTGTGGGTTCATCCCTTTGCCCACTTTTTGGTGTATCTTCTCAGTCAGTCTGAGGGTCTGAGAGAGGACCGTGTGCCCCCCACTCCTTTGTTTGGGTGCTGCCCCTCTTGGAGCTGTAGCCATTCTAGATGCCCATGGGCTGTCCCTGTGGGGTAGCCTCTTAGGACCCCCAACCCCCCTGTGAACAAGTGGAGGCCCTGACAGGGGACTGGCCACTTGCTCCCTGCTGTGCTGGCCGTGATCCCTGGGCCTGGGGTCTTGTTCTGAGCTAGGGCAGGAAGAGACCATGCTTATTTAGAGAACCTGGACCACTGGCCTGTCCCAGGCATCTGAGGAGAGTGGAAATGTAGCCCTCCAAGTACGTTCTGTCTAGTTGGGTTGCATGACCATCCCGAGCTCAGAAATTAGGGCTTTCCCCTACTTCCTCCCCAAGAAGGCAGTGGCTCATCTCAGGCTGGAGGGAAAGCTGCTGCTCTGGAGCCCAAGCCGCAGCACCTAGTGGAGAGGGTGGGGCTGGATGGAGCAGGCTTGTTGTGGGGGCCCCTAAGCAGCCGGTGTTGGAGGAGGGCAGGTCGGAGGCCTCCAGGGTCCCTCCCACTCTCGTCCGACGCTCTCCCCTTGTCCAGCCCTGCAGGGCACCCAGCCTGTCAGGTGCTTCCTTGCCGTGGGGCTGCTCCATCTGGAGGCTGGGTGAAGTGCGGTGGTCAGGGTCCACTAAGGCTTCCCTGAGCTGGACCGGCCGCAGCCTTGTCCGGTGGCAGCGGTGCTGGTTTCCTCATTGTCCCTCTCTTAGGGAATGAGCTCTGGTGTCCAGCCGGGCTTGCAGCTGAGAGGGCAGCCCACGGCTCGGCAAAGGGGAGGAGAGGCTTCCTCCCACTCAGCTGTCAGCCAGGAAGGGAGGGAACTGCTTCCAGATGTTTAGAAGACATGAGAGAAAATAAGGTGGCCTCTGAGGCTGGATGGCTCAAAGAGGCTCTTGACCCTTTCTGTGTGGTGTGGGGCTTAATCAAGGTGGTCCTGGCAGCCCGGGGTCAACTGTGTGCCGATGACAGCAGTGCCACATCCTTGGAGCCCAGGGGCCAACCCGACATTGGTCAGGTGGCCTAGGCCCTGGTCCTGCTATGTGCCAAGTGTCCTGGCATCTCAGAGTAACCAGCTGCCGACTTCCTGCTGAACACGGGGTGGTCAGAGTCCTGCGCTGTACAAAACAGCACCTAGAATTTGGAGGGGGCACAGGAGCAAGTTCTCAGGAAGCTTTCATCAGCCACCAGATAGCCTGGCGTTGCTCGATATCTTCGCTACTTACAGAGGCAGGGATTTCTGGCAGCCAAGTGGGTAACTGGGTCTCACTGCTGGAGCGTCAAGAGGGTTGTCTGTATGCCCAGCTGCTACTTGGTTTCCTCATCGGCTCTCCTGTGCCATCCCTTTCTTTCCTAAGAGAACACCGGCTCCCATCTCTGAGTTCTCTTCCCATCCCCTCACTCGGGGCCCTGTGATGCCCTGCCGCCACCCCTCCCAGGTGGCCACGGGTCAGGCCCGGGTGGACGTGCTGTCTGTAACCAGGGCAGGCGGCCTGGCTTGGCACCCAGCATGGCTCACCGTCCGGACGACTGGCCCATGGGGAATGGAGTGCATGTCATTTCCTGGCCTGTCTCTGGGAATCCTGCTTTGGGGCCATTGCTCTGTGGGGCCTTCTAGCAAGTACCAGGGTTGAGGTAGCTGCCAGGCTCCCACTAGAGGGCTCAGCTGGTAGGTTACAGATCTCTCAAGTTAGGAGGCTTGTAATGAAGGGAACGGGGGTGGGGGTAGTGGAGAAGCTGAAACGGGGCAGCGGCGGGGGCAGCGGCGGGGGCAGCGGCGGGGGCGGGGAGCATCAGCTGGGTCTTGTCTGTGACTTCCTTGGATCCTGCAAGGACAGGACCAACTTCTGGGAGTCCTGCCCCTTGGAGACCACACTGACTTTGGTTTCTAATGTGTTTTTACATTCTGTCTTATCTGATCCTCGTGGATACCCTGTGACTTTTAATCATCTCTATCCTGTAGCTGTTGAGGACGCTGAGACTCAAAGAAGTTGAGCAAAAATGTGTTAGGTGCATTCTCCTGATGTTAGGAATTCCGCACTCTCCCGGTTAAGGGGGAAGGGCAGACTGCTGGGCCGGTGCCCGCGGCTGCCAGCACTCCACCCGGTACAGTCGGGCTCAGTGGAGCGTGAACGCCTTCGTAACCCTTCTCTCATTTGAACCTCTGTCCTGCAGAGGAGGCAGGTCAGGTGGCGCTCTCCCATTTTCAGGATGAAGAAACTGACGCCCAGAGGTGAGTAACTGGCCCTACCTCCGCCGTCAGTGACAGAACCAGGACTCCGACAGGGGCACTGAAGGCCGTGTTTCCCAGGCTCCCCCATCAGGTGAAGGGACTGCACAGCTAGCTCCTGACGTTGGCTTCTCTTGCAGGTGCGCTGGTACCCTTCCTCTGATACCACCCAGCAAGGATGGAAATATCGTCAGTTCTGTTAGTTCTTCAGTAAGTGCTGGCTCAGAGGCCTGGGATGGAAAGTGTCTTAGAGCCTGGCTCCCTGCAGGGCTGTGGTTCCTCTGCCTGAGTCCAGGAGCTCGCTGGTGCTACCCCAACTTGAGCTTGCGCCTGGGGCACTCTGGCTGGTTTTCCCCTCTCCTCCCACCCTGCCCCCCACCCCCTATCTTGCAGCCTCCTCGCAAGGGGAGGCCCTGGGTTCAGCTCCAGTCCCATGCATCTGCTCATGGCCACCTCTTTCCCCTCCCTCCAGGTCTGGTCACCACAGCTCGAAGCCCCCGCCCGCCTCACTGGGGAGGGAGCCACCCTGAGCTTCCACTGCCCCCAGGTGGCCCGTGCAGAGCTGCTGTTTCCCTCCAAAGACTGTGAATTTTAAGCCTGACTCAGTGGACTCTGTTTCCTTTCTCTCCTTTTCCTCAGCCCTGTCCTGCCCCAAAGCCCTGCTCCAAGGCCTCACGGCAGGATTCAGGGGCCTTCTCACTGGGACACCCAGACCCAGCTCGGAGGTCTCACTGGGACTGAGCAAGGCCTGACCTCCAGTCCAAATTTGCTTCCGTAGCCCCACCTCAAAGAAATGAGGCGTTTAATTTTGCATGTTTTCCTGGCATGAATTAAGACACATAAACTTGTATGTATGTGAGTGTACAGTTTGTTCTCACATTGTGTCACCATAGCAACAAGTCCTGGCCACTAATGGTGCATCATTCCCCGTCCCTCTCCCCACACCCGCCTCCCCTGCACCCACCCTGCTTCAGTGAGGACCAAGCCCTGCAGCCAGTTCCGCCCTGCGGCTGGCGGCCTCCACCACCCCACATACTTCCAGGCTGAACAGGAAGGACCACCCAGCCAAAACCGAGCGTTTTCTTGGTCATTTCAAGTTGGGGTCCTCTGCTTCCTCCCCCTCAGAGGAGCCAACAGCCATTAAGAAAACCTTTTCTCTGCCCAGTTTCGCTTACCTCTCTGCGGCGCACCCCACCCCTGCCATGGTTCCTCATGGTTTCCAAACTTCAAAACCAACCAAAAAGTGAAAGTATTTTTGTACCCTGTGTAACAAAATATTTATGCAACATGAAGGATTTTTCGTGTGTGTGTGCAATTAATTATTGAAGAGACCTTGTCCGCCCTGTCAGATAAGTTTAACATTTTAGTTTGAGGCATGAAGAAGAAAAGGGTTTCCGTTCTCCAGCAGTGAGCCTTAGCGTCAGCCGTTAGTTTAAGAAAAATGAAGGAAAAATTGTGCAATTTTTTGTTTTGTGTGCACATCAGTGCATTGCCTTTGGCCGCAGCTGTGGCTGTCTTGCCGTTTTCAGACTTGGGAGACGAGGAGGCTGTTGTAATTGCTGATCCTGTGAGAATGTGAAACTGGATAATATATGAAATGCAAAATAAAAAATCATCCAAAGTAACTGCTCTCCGACCTTTGCTTCCTTGGGCTGTAGGTTGCCGTCGGGAGGGCACAGCTAGAGGACAGGTGTTGGGAGTTAAAGGGGGAAGGAGGCGAAGTGGGCCCGGGCCTCAGAGCTCACGTGGCCTCTCCCTCCTGCCCTCTTTTGTGTGACTTGAGGCTGGAGAGGAAGTGACCTGCCAAGGGCCGTGCAGCGGAGCCGCCTGGGTTTAACTCATTCTTTGTTTTCTGTTCTGAGGATAGGGGCGGAGATTCCCTGCACCCAGAGTAAGCACCTAAATGGGACCTCCATTTTCTCTGGATGGTGTCATCTGGCTGCCCTTACCCTGTGGCCTTTTCAGGCCCTTGAGTAGAGAAGGACTGTGGTTTGGGAGGTTGGGTTCCTGCCTGTAGTATCCTCGGTGTGTGTCATGTGAGGCTGTGCTAGGGGGAAGCAGAGGACCCAGCAGTTTGGCCTGGAAAGGGTTAAGACCACCCACCCTGTAGGCTCCCAGCTGCAGCTCTGATTCCTGAGATGGGTTTTGCTGGGAGCCAGAGCAAATGAGTATGAAGGTCAGGGAAACGGTATGCTGCTAAGACCCTGGGCTGCCCTGGACCCAGTCAGGATGCCAGCAGCTGACCCTGACTCTTCCCTTTTGTGATTTGGGGCCTCAGTTTCCTCATCTGTGAAATGGTGGTTTGAAGTTCTTTCCAGCTCCTTCTGGAGGGTTGCAGCACTGACCTGATGGCTTTGCTATTTATCTTTAACATCTATGCCCCCACCCCCAGCCCCCATGCCCTTCCAAGCCTGACTCAAAGCCAGCCTAGAAAGGGAGGGCAGGAGAGGCCCTAGAGCCTCCCTCCTGCCAGCTTTCCTCCCAGCCTTGCTCTGAGCAAAGCTGAAGTGGCAGTGGCTAACCCTGGTCACTTCCTCGCCTGCACCTTGGGGACCCTGGTGTCCCTCTCCACTCCCTGCCTCACTCCCCGCCCCCCCCCCCGCCTTGAATCCCATGCCTGCACTGGGCAACTTATATCTAAGGTGTTCTGCTGATGACTGTGTTGGCTGTTAAAGGCTCATGGTGACATTTGCAGCCCCAGCTGGTACCTGCGTGTGAAGAGAGAACTGTGCTTTGAGGGCGGAGAAGCCTGGCCAGGCGGTGGCCCTGGAGGTAACTGGGTGGCAGGTTGGTGGGTTATCTGGGATCCAGGGGGAGGCTTTGGGAGGAGGGGGCTTGATGCTTTTCCTGCCTTGAACCCCTCGCCTCACTGCAGTATTTGGACCAGCTAAGCACTTGCCAAGCAAGCAAGGCCTTCCCAGCCTGCCGCCCCTCCTAGCGCTGGTGGGGAAGCGGCTCTGAGACCCACCGCCCCACCCAGGGCCAAGCCGATGCCTGACCTACTTCAGCTGTGGCAGGAACCACTGGGTCTTCCTGAGGTGGTGAATTATTTAGCTGGGGCACCTGGGCCTTTCTGAGAGGGGCTAAGAAAGCTGCTCCATAATTCAAAGGCCCCCGCTCCTCCGGCTTCCCTGGGGGGCCTCCTTCACGCTTTACCGAGCAGGGCCCGCATCCGAGAGCAGGAGCTGGGAAGGGGAGGGAGGCCCTGAAGCTATCCCAGAGGGGGCTCTCCAGCTGAATGGGGGCCTTTTTCAGGGTGAGGCCTTTGCACAGAGGCCTTATTGGACAGTCATGTTTGGACTGAGTGTGGAGGTGACAAGCTTGGAGTAGTTAAAGGGTTTCCTGGCAAGGACACACCACAGTAAGCTGGGGTCAGAAGCTGCCAGGTCCTGACTCCCCATTCAGAAAGCACCTTATTCCTTTCCAGGTGTTTAATCCTGATCTGATTACGGGTGAAAGGCTTCTTTCCTTTCTGAAAGGATTTTAGGCCTTGGAATAACCAGGGTTCTTCTGCTCAAGGGTCCCTTCCTAGTAGCACTGAAATCTCCCCCAGGGCAGAGGAGGCCATCTTCATCAGTGCCTCCCACCCCGCTTCACACATAGATGAGGCTGGTGGTAAGCGGATGCTTGTTGAGGCTCTGGGGAGCCCGGGCTGCACCCTGCACCTTGGCCTGCAGCCAGCTCTGTACTTACTGGGATGGGGATGATGCTTGTCACCCAGACTGGGCCATTCTTGGGCACTGCTGCCTGGCCAGCATTTTTAGGAATGTGACTTAGCTTGGGGCCTTCACAGGTGAGCATTTTCCCAAGCCCTGACATTGAGCTTCCATGGGACTCAGTGCTGGTAAATGCTCAGGCTCCGAGGGGCCCAGAGGTCTCAGAAGGGATCAGGCTCTTGCCCCTCATCCTTTGCACTCTGTCCTGCCTGTCATGCCCTGCATCGCCTCATTTGCTGAGGTCTGGAATGAAGCCTTTCTGATCTCCAGGAGCTTTCTGACAGAATACAGATATTTCTGAGAAACAGGGCAAAGCCCCTCAGGATAGGATTAGGGAAAGTGCCAGAAGGGGACCCTGGAAGGGAGAAGTACCAGTGGAGTGAGAAAGACTTTCTTGCAAAGGATCAGGAGGAGGGAACAAAAACCTCTCCACCCGGCTGCAGCCTACCCTGCCTCTGTCCATCCATCAGGGCCTGCACCGGGCGGGCGGGCCGTCTCCGGGAGAGCAGGCCCTGGTCCCAGATGTGCTCCCTCGGGAACAGAGGTGGGGCTGTAGGAGTTGAGGGCCCACCCTTGTGAGGAGAGAGGTTGGGCACTGCCCCAGCAGTGTTCCTGGGCCGACAGGAAAGGGGCCTGAGCTCCTGTTCTCCCCGGACCTCCTTGCTTGTCACCCAGCTCACCCACACGCTCTGGTCAGTGTGGACAACATCCGTGGGCTCCCTCGCCCTCTGGCTTCTGGTTGGGCTGGGTGAGTGGGAGCGCCAGCAGCGGTCTGAAGGGAGGTCGGTGAGCGGGGTCAGGTGCCCCGGACCATTGTCTTCATGACCTTAGAGCAAACCATCAGAAGGGCTTCTGTGCATTGGGGTCAGAATGTCGTCACGGAGGCTCTAGTCCAGTCCCCTCTCCCGTTTTACAGATGAGGAAGGTGAAGCACAGAGAGGTGAAGCGTTTTGCTCTAAGGTCATGAAGACAGTGGCCCAGGTGTGCTCCACGTGTGTCTCCTGACTCCCAGTCCATCACCTTCCATCGCCCCACACGGCCGTTCCAGAATCACACACACCCCCTCCAGCGCAGGGGCAGAGAGGCAGCAGATGCAGGATGGCTGCAGGCTTGGAGGCCTCTTCCTGCAGTTCCAGAACCAGGACTAGAACTCGGGTCTCCTCCCTGCCACACTCTGGCCTGATCTCTTCCAGGGCACCTGGGTGCCGCTCCCTGATTAAGGGACAAAGAGAAGCCCTCAGTGACTAATCTAGCTTCAGCCCAGCCCTGTGCAGTCTCTCTGGGCTTTTAACCTGGGGGTAGAGTCATTGGGCCTGCAGGACCCATCTGTGCATGCAGGGACCAAGACTGTTTATTGCCATTTCTGCCCATGGTAGAGAAAATGCAACTCAATTTAGTAGGCGGAGTCTAAGATAAAGAATGACTACATAGTTCCATGAAAGCCCATCTTTCCCCCTCTCAAGGTGTATCTATTTCTTTGCAAATCTGTGCCCTTTTCTCACATGGCTATTGTGAGGGTTAATGAAAACGCAGGAACGTGCCTCATGCAGGGGGGATACTCAATAAATATTTGCTGTAGATATCTTAAGAAGAGCACAGTTTCCTCTTTCATCCTTAACAAGAGTGAAATTGAGTTGATTCTAATTTATACTCTCCTCGGTTATTTTTCTAGTGGTGCATTAGTCCTCGAAAGGTGTTTAACCCTTCCCCTACTGGGAGAAGAGGTGGAGGAAGGAGAGGGCAGGGGCCCAGAAATTATGGAGACCGTCTACAAGCGCCCAGAGCTAGCTGTTGGCACTTAGGCACCTTTGGATCTAACTCTAGCTTTTTGATCAAACTATTTAGGATTTCAGAGTTGTTGACAATAGTAGCAGTAGCAGCAGTAGTAATAGTAAATACATTCATATACTGCTGTGTAGTTTACAAAACATGTTCTCATATGCCATCTCTGATCCTCAAAAGCCCTATGAGATAAGCGAGAAAGGCACTATTACCTATTTTTTGCAGTTACGGAAACCGAAGTTAAGAAGGTCCCACAGCAAGCACAAGGCTTAAGACCCTGGTTTTCTGGTATTGCCATCCAGAGTTAATTCTCTGGACTCTGGGCCACAGGGTCCCATGAAGGCCAGGGCTCTGGTGGGTGGGGGGGAACTCTGGGAGGGCCTCACGTGGAACAGAAAAGCCCCACTTGGGCAGGTAGAAGGGCCAGCAGTTACCCAAACCTCTCTAGTAACCTGGCTAAGAAATAGACTAACAAGCAAAAAACAAAGACTACAACCATTAAAGTATGTGGGAGGGAAAAAGTCACCTGGACAAGGGTGAGCAGAGCTCAGAAATTTACAGTGGACTTGTTTCCTAATATGGCCGGAGCAGGATTATACAGGTAGTTGCCAATATTTGATTATCTCATTAGGGTCCATGAGCGACTGTATCTTCACAGTGCTGCCTGAATGAGTAGCTGTTAAGTACTCAGGATGAATTACTTGAGTTTGTTGTTTTCAGTACTGTACCATCATGGGGATGAGGGGACCGAAGTCCACAGGCTTAGCCACGAGTCCTCCCATCTCTGATCCTCACAGTTGCCCTGGGACGTGGTCTGGGGAACGGCCATCTCCATTTTGAGGACAGGAAGTTCAAGTGTGGAGAGGTGTTAAAGTCACGTTTGGCCGTAAGGAGTCAAGGCAAGGCACTGAGCTCTGGGTTCTTGTCACCCCTGGGGGAGCACCACACCACCTACCCATTCATTCTCTCTTCAGCTATTCATTCTTTCTTTTGGCAAACACTTGCTGAGCGTCTGCTCTCTGGAGCCTGTGTTTGGTGCTGAGGTGGAGGATATAAGGTGTAGTCACTGTTCTCAGAGCCCAGCCTGGGGTCTGAGGGTCTGAGCTGTGGAGGTACTTAACTGGGCAGGGGAAGATTTAGAAGTCAGTGGTTGCAAATGGCTGTTGCCCTTTTTCTCCCGGATGCTGTCCTATTGCCTTCCCCTGCATGAGTCCAGACCCTACTGTGGGCCTGTGTTGTGGTTCTGTGCTTGGCTTCTCAGAACAGCTATGTGGGCGGCTTAAGAGGTGAGCATGGAGGGAGATGCCCCATTTCTCACCCCCAGGGCACTCCTCAGCTTCCAGAGCAGGACATTCAGATGCAGGCCCCTGGAGAAGACAGGCTCTCACAACAGAGGCTTCTCAGCTGTGCCTGCTTCTCCAGACCCAGGTTCTTATTACTGGAACCAACAAGAGTGTGTCCTGGAAACTAGCTCAGAAGAGATGCAGGGAGAAGCACCATAGAAGGGGAACAAGGAGCAACAGCCCCCAGAACAATGATTTCCACTAAGATTTTCCCCGAAGACCATACTCCCAAATATTTCTTTGCTGATACTTTCCATGGACATATATTTAAATCTCTCTTGTCTACAGCTGCCAGATGAATCGTGCCAAAACACACTTCCACGGTTTCAAAGAGCTTTCTTTCATGGTTCTCTAGAGCGTATGGGCTGATGGCCAGAGTCAGGCATTCAGGACCCACCCCAGTCTGGCTTCTGGCCCCTTCTTCCCTGTGCATTCAAGTCAGGACATGTGCTGACCACTGCACAGGCTCTGAGATACTCACAGGGAGAGGTTTTTCCCTATGACATTGAGCACTGCATGCATCCTCAAGCGGGGGGGCCTCGTTGTGACCTCACCCCAGGTCTAGACATTCTCTATGACCCCAGCAAGTCCCTTTTTCTCTCTTTGGCCCCTCGCTGGTCCTGCCTCCTCTGCATCCTCCATTGCTCCTTTGTCCTATATCCTCCTGTTTTTACATCTCAGGCTTCTCATCTTGGCCCAGTGGTACCCAAGGTGAGGCTTCTGCTCACTGAAGACAACCCTATACAGTTGGCCCCTGATGGGGCCTCTCTCTTCCCAGGTGCGATGTGGGTGGAGTGGGGCTCCGGCGCCCTCTTGTGGTCAAAAATGCTCACAAGCATCGCACAGATCTTTTCCCCTTTTGGTCTTCCAGGGGGAACTGCCTGGCAGAGTTCTCTAGGGTCCATTTGCTCTGGGCTGTCTGGGGGCCTCTGTTCTGACCAGTGCTCTCAGAGGCAGAGTCAGCAGTCAGTCACAGACATGTATGGAGCACCTACTCCATTCGTACCTAGTTTATATTCTAGATAGCCAGTCCCTGCACTGGCACTGGGGATAGAAAGTGAGTATGAGGTCCGAAGAAATTGGATTCACCCCCCACTTAGTTCACGGATGGAGAAACCTCAGCACTCAGAAGCAAAGAGATGTGCCCAAGTTCATTCAGTTATGCAGACCTGACATAAATTCAGGTGTCCTGACTCAGTTTCATAGACGATACAGTCAAGTTACCTGCATCCCTTTCCATCTCGCTGATTAAAATCCCAATATGTCCATAGTAATAAGCCAGGAATGGCACAGAGTTTAATAACCACAGTTGATATTTTTAGAGCTTATATATCTGAGCCACTTTTTACCCACTGGAATGGCAGGGCTAGACCTCCCTGGGAGTTCTGATTTGGATGGTTTCCTTTCAGTGCACTCTTCCCAGATGTTGCTCTATCAGCACTGCCAGGCGTTGATCTCATCTGTGTGGACCTTGCTGGTCCTTACCCAGATGGGGTGTTTCTGTAGGGCCTAGGTCATGCCGCCCTCACTCACCAGCATAGTCTAGGGCACCTGGCAGTACCTAACACAAGCCTGCTAACTGGCTCCTTCACTTTTGGGACACATAGCAGGCAAGTCTCTTCTCCTCTCTGGACATGTGTCGTCATGGGAATGCAGCCTCGACAAAGGTTCCCACCCTGTGAAAGCAGTCAGAGCTCTCTGAAGGTGCTGTGCGCTGCCATATATAACAGGTGATGACTTTCTTGTCTCCGAAGGTCTTTAGGCATGTGCTTGGTGGGGATGTTCCGGAGGCGAGTCAAGCACTGGATGGCTGGTTGGCCCCTGTCCTGATATTTTTTGACCTTGTTCTCCATCGTGACGTGCCCACCTTAGGAGCTGTAAGCTCCCAGCAGGGGGCGATGGGACTGAGGGAGGCAGCCTGGATGACTGGGTGGCTGGAGAGCTCACGCCCCACTGAAGGGGGCCAGGGCTTCTCCTCAGCTCCAGTCAGCTTCTGGTCAGCGGGATGGGGACCCCATTTGGCTTGATGTTTTGATTTTTCAAGAGAAACTGGACGTTAAGACTTTAATATGAAAATTCATGATTCTGGATGTTGACAACTAACCAAAATTTAAAACTGTTGCATAGGCTAAACCATGGTCCATGTGCTGTCCGGTTGCAAGTCAAAGACTGCTTCTATTCAATTGTTTTCACTTTGCGAAGTGAGTCTAGGGACAAAAACTGCCCCCAGGTTCGCGGTTACCCATGTGTTTGGCCCCCTCCTCTCCCTCTCTCATTATCTTCTTTTACTACAGAAGCAACTTTGGGCATCTTTCCCTGTACAACATCAATCCGGAATCTCCCTGTGGGGAACTAGAATTCAGCTTTGTTGTGACACTGTATCGGCAGTGCCTCCAGAGGCCACCAGGGGGCAGGGACAGGGTGCAGAAAATGATTTGTTTTGGCGGGTGAGTGAGGATTGTGATCACATTCTGCCAAGGTTGCTGGTCTGTCTTGAATCCAGGTTTGGGTGTTCAGGAAGGCATCTGGGGTCGTTCCCCGGGGATGCAGGGTAGCTCGCCATTCCCTGCCTCACCTCCCAGTGGGTGCTATAGCCTCACCTGTGTATCATCGGAGAAATGTTCTATCTGGACCTCCTGCCCTTAGCTCCCTGCCCAAGCTGCTTCCCATGTACCACAATCCCTCAACAATCACTGATGTCAGATTGATGTGCCTAAACCCACTTTGCACAGGCTTTCTCAAGAGCCCTCAATGGCTCATCATCATATACAGCTTTTCAGATGTGCAGTGTCAAGATGTGGATCCTTGTTCAGTAAAGGAGAGTGGAAGGAGCTTTCCTGTCATCTTAATTGTAATCATAAGGGCAAGCCTTGGAACTCCAGTTTCACAGATGAGGAGATTGAAGCACACAGAGAAAGTGACCAATTCAGCCATCAAGCAGAACTCATTTTCTGACCATCCTTGCTAGGTAGTATAAGGGATATAAAAACTTGAAGATATGGTCCCCATCTTCAAAGAGACTACAGCTTGTTAGGAAAACATGATACGCATGTACAAAAGGTAACTAATTCTCAGAAGCTTCCAAATGGGTAGTAGAGTCGATAATAACAGCAAGAGCTCAGAGAGAGGTCCCTGCACCTAAAAGGTGGGAAGGCTTTGCAAAGGCAGCAGTGATCTTCACGCTTGGGCATGTGTACACCTAGAGATACAAAAAGGCTTTTCTAAGGGTAGGTGGCGGGATTGTGTTGAAGGGAATCCATTTCCAGAAACACATCGTCAAGAAGTACTGTTCCACACCTGAGAATGCCTCTCCCCGTTTCCTTTTCCCGATGTCTTGCCTCCCATTTCACAGAAGAAAGGTGTGATCATTGTGCTGTTCACCCACTTTCCCTGTTTTCCTCCTTCCAGGTCCTTTCCCACCTTTTAGAAGTTAGTTGTGGCCACGTGACTTGCTTCGCCCAGTGAAATAGCAAAAATGAGTCTCTTCTGGGTGGAAGCATTTAAGAGGCAGTGTGTGATTCTTCTTCTTACCTTCTCTCTGCCATGGTGACCGATGACATTTCAGATGGTGGAGTCTGGATCCCTGAGTGATGATGGTATAGATCAGAACCTCCAGCTGGCCTGCAATGGACATGTATCGTGAGTTGGGGGTTGGGGTGGAGGAGAAGGGAGCCTTTATTGGTTTAAGGAACTGAGATTTTGAGGTTGCTTAGCATAACTTCGCCTATACTATGTAAAGGACTTATCTCCTGCCCATCCTAAATCTTATTTTGGTATGTTGCCTCAGTGCGTAAAATTCTCTGAGGCTCCAAACAAAGCTCCAAAATTTAAAATAGTGATTTCAGGACTTCCCTGGTGGTCCAGTGGTTAAGACTCTGTGCTTGCATTGCAGGGGCGTGGGTTTGATCCCTGGTCGGGGAAGTTCCACATGCCACACAGTTCAGGCAAAAAAATAAATAAAATTTAAAAATAAATAAATAAATAAATAAGTGATTTCAATATTGAGAAGGTAAATGACTCAAAATGACTGGGCAAGAAATCCTTCTGCAAATCAAAGATTTTGCAATATTTTGCTTTTAACAGTTGAAGGAGGTGAAACAAATTCAGTTGTCACCTGCTGGATGATTAGGTGCTACTGAGTGGCTCGGCTGGAACTTCTCCTACTCCCACGTACTTATTTATGTGAACAAGATTTCTCAGCATTTACATCTATAAAAATGAAATGTGGAAATAAAATTGGTGCTGATCACTGTCTCATCCCAGCATGTATACATCTATCTCAATATGAGTTGTATTTCCTATAAAATTCTACTTCAAATGTTTAATAATTCCCCATCAACATTTGCAATATATATTTGTGTTTTTTTTTGTTTTTTTTTTTGCGGTAAGTGGGCCTCTCACTGTTGTGGCCTCTCCCGTTGCAGAGCACAGGCTCCGGACGCGCAGGCTCAGCAGCCATGGCTCACGGGCCCAGCCGCTCTGCGGCATGTGGGATCTTCCCGGACCGGGGCACGAACCCGTGTCCCCTGCATTGGCAGGCGGACTCTCAACCACCGCGCCACCAGGGAAGCCCTATTTGTTGTTTTGACAGTGAACTAAGATCATTGTAATGATAAGTCAATCCAGAAGGAAACTTAAAAATCTAGAGCCTTATGGTCACAAAAAATAAGGAAAGGATACAAATTTAATTTTTTAAGCTCTTAAAACATAATTTATTGAGGTAAAATTCACATAACTAAAAGTAACCATTTTAAAGTGAACAATTCAGTGGCATTTAGTATATTCACAATGTTGTGCAATCACTGCTTCTATCTAGTTCCAAAGCATTTCCATCACTACAAAGAAAAACCTCATACCCATTAAACAGTCACCCCCATTCCTTCTTCTGCACAACTCCTGGCAACCAATAATCTGTACTCTGTCTCTCTGGATTTACCTCTTCTGAACATTTCCTATAGATGGAGTCATACAATAATGTGACCTTTTGTGCCTGGATTCTTACACTTAACATAATGTTTTTGAGATTCATCCAGTCAGTATAATGTTTATAGCATGTATCTGTACTTCACTCTTTTTTTATGGCTGAAAAATATACCATTGGATGTATATACCACAGTTTATTCATTCATTAGTTTTAATTTATATTATATATATATATTTTTTTATGGTAGCAAAGTGTGGTTTGATGATCAATAAGAGATTTTCAAACATAAACTATATATTACATTAGGATAGCATTATGTGGGGTGGGGAATGGAAAGAAAGTATGAATTCAAGGAGAAAAAGCAATGATGTAAATTTTCCTTTGTTAAAGAAGAGCTTGCTTATGTATTTTGCAAATGCTTGATGATGGGTATCAAACCACTGTGATTCCACTGGATACATTTAATACAAGTTTTATTTTTAAATGTTAATATTTCCAATATACCAGAAATCACATCCTTTGCAACTATTTAAACCCGGTTGGAAAAAAACATTTTTTTCTTATTTAAAAATTTCAAGAGAATACATAGTTTTTTTAAAAAACCAGCTTTATTGTGGGGTACATCATTTAAAATTTTGTTTAGAGTGTACGTGAGCTAAATTATTGAAAGACTACTGTCTTGAAGGATTGGCTGGATTTGGCTTCGTAGAGCAGGAGGAGGAGGAAGAGAAAGGCATTGTGGGTAGGAAAAAGAGAGAAAAGGTACGCAAGCAGAAAGAGGGTGCATGTTCAGGGAACTGTGACTGGAGGAGAGTAATCTGAGATAAACTGGAAGGTAAACTGAGGTCAGACTAACAGTTACTAGGCTAAGGCATTTCTATTTCTTTTTTTTTTTTTTTTTTTTGCGGTATGTGGGCCTCTCACTGTTGCGGCCTCTCCCATTGCGGAGCACAGGCTCCAGACGTGCAGGCTCAGCGGCCATGGCTCACGGGCCCAGCCGCTCCGTGGCATGTGGGATCTTCCTGGACCGGGGCACGAACCCGTGTCCCCTGCATCGGCAGGCGGACTCTCAACCACTGCGGCACCAGGGAAGCCCCATTTCTATTTCTTGTTCATTTTAATTATGCAAGTTGTGTATGACTATAATCTCCTTATACAAAAGTAAAACTTTATGGTCAGACCTGGGGCCATTTCTTCCATTTCTGGTCCCCTCCCTACCTCCCCAGAGGTGACCTTGGCTTTCAGTTTGGTGTTGGCTTTCTCAGCTGTGTTTCTTTCCATGGATTTGCACTCACACGCGGCAAGTCTCTTCATGAGACAACACCTAGACTGAGGAGTTTCCTTCAGCTTCGTCATGGGAGAGCAGCAACTGCTGTCTCGGGAGAATATGGCTTCAGTTTTCTTTTTCAAAAGGCCAGAAATGGAGGTTTTTTGGTGAAATCTCTCAATATTGGCTCAAAACCTTCTTAAGCACTGTGCTTACCAAACAAGGCATGTGTCTGCAGGATGCACTTGGCTTGTAGGCTGCTAGTTTGTGATCTCTGCTTTACGGCGTCTTGCTGGAAGGCGGAGCACTGGCCTGTCATATAATCTCTTAGCATGCCGCTTGGCGCTAAGATCCAAGTGGTCATGAAGGGTTCTGGGCTTCTTAGGGGGATGCTGTGGGAATGGTTGACCTCACTCTCCATGTCCAGTTCCCACCCCCTTTCCAACATCCAGCTAGTAACAGAGCCCTGCCAGGAAGCTGGGAGCTTAGCAGAAGGTTCCAGAAGCATCCTTGTAAATCCAGGGAGTCAGCCAATCTAGACTCACTAGAAGCCAAGACTCCTCCAGGGAGTTGGACCTAAGGCCTCCAGTGTCCTTCTCTCAGGCGCTGGGGCAGGTTCTTACACCTCTCCCAAGACACAGCCCAGTGGGAATGTAGACTGGTGACTGTTTCTCAAAGGGCTTTGTCCTGTGACTAAAGCCAAGCAAGGCAGTCAGACAAAAATGAAAACACACACACACACACGCGCTCACACACACTGTCCCCAGCACTTCCAAGACCTTTTCCCACGCAGCTCCAGGGCAGCCGGAAGGGCAGCTGGTCATGGGAATGGACCCACGGTCCCCTCCCCCAGTGGAAGCTCCATCCTGCTCCATTCACTCCCGCCATGCAAGCCCTGGCCCCCTCCACCCGCTTACTACTTCCTGGGAAGGAAATAGCTGAACAATGCGGCAGATCAGAGAATGGGCACCGGGCCCAGTGCCCAGGACTGGTCCTTGGCAGGCTGTGGACTCCCACCCCTGGCTGCCCTTCTCCACCTCACACCCTGCCCCCTCAGCTGGCTTCCCTGAAGGCTGGCCTTCCTCAGACCTTCCTCCCCACCTTCTCCCCATCCCCATGGAACTTCAGGTGGCTGACAACTCTTTCTCTCTTTCCCGACTGTATGGTAGCCACTGGTTGTCACCCTCCCACTTGGGTATAATCCCTAGTATGAGGGGCTGAAGCCAAGCTTTGAGAGAGATTTTGGCCAGCGGGGCTGGGTGGGAAGAAAAGGTCATTTTTTTCTAAAGTTTTTCTCTAGACGTGGAAGCAAGTCCTGCAAATGGAGACTGTACTGGAACCACGCGCCCCGAGGTCTCATTCTCCCCTGCAGACAGAGCCATCTCTGCTGGGCGGGAGAGGGTGGAAGCGTTCGCAGGCCTGTGGATCGCTAGTGATTTCCAGTTTCCAGGGGCTGGGAAGTTGGTGGGAACCATGACTTTTTCTTTCCTGTTGGTCTAAAATAATGCTCTGCCTGGGCCCCAAACCCCACGCCCCACGCAGCCCTGCTCCTTGCTGCCTGGCTCCCGTCCTAGTGCTTTCAACTGCCTCGCCTTCCGCCAGGCATTTCCTGGCCTGGGAGCCAAGGGGAAGGGTTCCTCACAAATCTTTTGCTGCGTCTGAAAGCCAGTCTCCCCTCTCTTCCCTGGATCCTGACTCCGGGAGTGGGATGGAAGCAGCTACTGGGTAGGTGACAATAGGCTGATCTCCTGCCACACCTAGTGTGGTTCCAGAACATGGTGAGATGAGCCCTGAATCCCAGTGGCTTTCCCTTGACAGTTGGTTTCACCCTGTAAAGTGATTTCTGCCCCTGTGTAGCTTACCCAGCTACACGTGGTCGCTTGGAAACCTAAAATGTCTTGAGAGCAGGAGAGAGCCCTCAAGAGCCCACTCCCATCCTTGAATGTCAGGTGAGAAATGGAGCCACAAAGAGCACGGGTGCCCTGCCCAAGGTCAACAACCAGCTAAAGGTGGGGATTGGGGTCCTCAGGTTTTCTGACTCTTAGGCAAAGTCTCTCTGCAATCTTCTACGACTTTCTAAGGCAGTTTTGGTATAACCCTGGGAGGGGACGGAAGAGAAATGCCAGTCTCTTGGTATCCTGATCGTCTTGCTTGGGCCTTTCCGACCCTTTCATTTGATTGCATTTTTCAGTGCCTCAGGCTCTATTTCCACCTTGAAAAAGTGGTATGTGAATTGACTTTGTTCTTAGCAGAGAACCTGATGTGAATTCTTCTGCACTCCTGCACTCACAAGCTGGGCAACTCACTTTTTTTTTTTTTCTTTTTTTTTGCGGTACGCGGGCCTCTCACTGTTGTGGCCTCTCCCGTTGCGGAGCACAGGCTCCGGACGCGCAGGCTCAGCGGCCATGGCTCACGGGCCCAGCCGCTCCGCGGCATGTGGGATCTTCCCGGACCGGGGCACAAACCTGTGTCCCCTGCATCTGTGGGCGGACTCTCAACCACTGCGCCACCAGGGAAGCCCTCACTTTTGCATTGATTATGCTGTCTGCTTTTGCTTCCTAATTGTTTCATACTTATAAACCGTGTCTCTCCAATCAGACTGTAAGCTTTGGTGCTTCACAAAAGATTCATGGAATTCTACCATGATAAAAGAAATTCATTGAGTGCTTACTATGGCCCAGGCTCTTTGCTTCTCACCCTTATGGAGTTTTCAGTTGAAAGGACACAAGACCCTTTGTACAAGGGAACAACTGACTGAATGATTACAGATGTGATGGTTGCTGTGAAGGAAATGCCCAGGGTACAGTGATGCTCCCAAGGGCTCTCTGAGGAGGTTGTGTTTCAGGTGCGGTCTCAAGGATGGGGAGCCAGCCTGGTTGAGATGTGGGGGGAGTGTGGTCCAGGCCAAAGGAGTAGTAGGAATAAATGGCCTGAGCCAAAAAGCAGTGTGCCATGTTTAAGACCTTGAAAAAGAGCCAGAGTCACTCCAGGAGGGAGAGGGCATGGGATGCAGTTGGAGGGTAGGAGGGCTCAGATCCTGAACGGTCTCCTGTGTAGGAGAGGTGAGGAATTTGGATTTTATTACAAGTGAGATAGGAAGCCATTGGAGGGTTTAAAGTACAGTAATGACAATCTATATTTTTAATTTATTTTTTAATTTTAAAAACGATTATTTATTTATTTAATTTATTTTTGGCTGCATCGGGTTTTAGTTGCAGCACGTGGGAACTTTGCTGAGGCATGCGGGATCTTTCATTATGGCACATGGGCTCTTCGTTGTGGTGAGCAGGCTTTTCTCTAGTTGTGACATGTGGGTTTTCTCTTCTCTAGTTGTTGTGCATGGGTTCCAGAGCGCGTGGACTCTGTAGTTTGCAACACGTGGGCTCTAGTTGAGGTGCGCGAGCTCAGTAGTTGTGGCATGCGGGCTTAGTTGCCTTGCGGCGTGTGGGATCTTAGTTCCCTGACCAGGGATCAAACCCACGTCCCCTGTATTGTAAGGTGGATTCTCTACCACTGGACCACCAGGGAAGTCCCTATAATTTTTAAAGACTTAAAATATTAATTACACTGGCTGTTTTGAGGGGAATGGATTGGAAGATGGCAAGAAAGGAGACAAAGAGACTTTTAGGAGGCTGCAGTAATCTGAGCAAAAGATGGTGGTGAATTGGCTCAGGGTTGGAGAGACGGAGGATACGTGTACTCCTTTTGGAGACAGAAATGACAGGACTTGTTTTTTAAATGTTTTATTTATTTATTTTTGGCTGTGTTGGGTCTTCGTTGCTGCGCACGAGCTTTCTTCTAGTTGCGGCGAGCAGGGGCCACTCTTTGAAGTGTGTGGGCTTCTCATCGCAGTGGCTTCTCTTGTTGCGGAGCACAGACTCTAGGTGTGCAGGCTTCAGTAGTTGTGGCATGTGGGCTCAGTAGTTGTGGCTCGCAGGCTCAGTAGTTGTGGCGCATGGGCTTAGTTGCTCCCACGGGCATGTGGGATCTTCCTGGACGAGGGCTCGAACCAGTGTCCCTGGTAGTGGCAGGTGGATTCTTAACCACTGTGCCACCAGGGAAGCCTGACAGGACTTGTTATGATGAGTTGGATGACAAGAGGGGGCCAGTGAGGAAAGAGAGGAATTGTAACAACACCTTGCTACCTGCCTGAGCAATTGGATGGTAGTGGGGTCATTTAAGGAGATGGAAATGAGACTTCCCTGGTGGTCTGGTGGTTAAGACTCCACGCTTCCACTGCAGGGGGTGCAGGTTCAATCCCTGGTCAGGGAACTATGATCCCACATGCCGTGCTGTGTGGCCAAAAAAAAAAAAGTAGATGGAAAAGATGGGGAAGCCCTGGGAAGGACCAGGTTTGAGGTGGCAGGTGGAATTAAGGGTTTGGGCATGTAAGATTAAAGCCATTTAAAAGAGATGTCAGGCTAGTCTTGTCATGTCATGTCATATGACCTATATGTCTGTAACTTAAAGGAGGATTGTAGGCTAGAGACACGGATTTGGGAGCCAGCAGACTAGGATGATATTGAAATCCATAGGAATGAATGAGATTACCTAGGGATATAGGGAAGAGGGTCCAGGACTGGATCCTGGGGAAATTCAACCTTTAGAGGGCAGGTAGAGTTGGTGAAACTGAAAAGGACATTTAGACGAATTGGCCAGAGAGCCACTTGGGAGAGTGTCATGGAAGAGAGGAGAGTGAGTGTCCCAGGAGGGAAGAAGAAGTTGACTCTTAAGCATTCCTGAAGTCCACAGGACAGAAAGCCAACTCTGGATTTGGCCTCTTAGAGATCAGAGGGGACCTACACATGAGCAGTCTTTGTGGAGTGGTGGGGTGGATGTCAGATTGGTGTGGTTTGAGATTTATTGTTGTTGTTATAATTATTATTATTTGTTTTATTTTTTAATTTTTTCTCAATTTTTTTTTTTTGTTGTACACGGGCCTCTCACTGTTGTGGCCTCTCCCGCTGCGGAGCACAGGCTCCGGATGCGCAGGCTCAGCGACCATGGCTCACGGGCCCAGCCACTCTGCGGCATGTGGGATCCTCCCGGACGGGGGCATGAACCCGTGTCCCCTGCATCGGCAGGCGAACTCTCAACCACTGCGCCACCAGGGAGGCCCTCAATTTTTTATTTATTTATTTTTTGGCTGCACCATGCGGCGATCTTAGTTCCCCAGCCAGCGATTGAACCCGGGCCCTGGCAGTGAAAGCTCGGAGTCCTAACCACTGGACTGCCAGGGTATTCCCCCCCGTTTTGCTTTTAAAATAAAAAAAAATTTATTATGGAAAATGTCAAACATTCACGTTAAAAGCATGATTCCTCAGTTATCAAGTCATAGCTATTGGTTTCATCCATACCCTCTCCCCTCATATTCTTTTGAAGCTAATCTCAGGCATATCATTTCATCCATAAATATATCAGTGTATTTCACTAAAAGACACGGATTCTTTTAAAAACAATACAATTGGGACTTCCCTGGTGGTCCAGTGGTTAAAACTCTGTGCTTCTACTGCAGGGGGCGTGGGTTTGATTCCTTGTCGGGGAACTAAGATCCCACATGCCGCACAGCACAGCCAAAAATTTTTTTTTTAAAAAAGAAAGAAAAAAGAAAAAAAATGATTATCAGATCTAAAAAATATCTAATAATTATATTTTTAATTGAGACATAATTGACATAAAATATTGTATTAGTTTTAGGTGTACAACATAATGATTTGATATATGTATATACTGGGAAATGATTACCAGAATAAGTTAACATCTATCACCACACATAGTTAAATTTTTTTTTCTTGTGATGAGAACTCTCTTAGCAACTTTCAAATATACAATACAGTATGGTTAACTGTAGTCACCGTTGCTGCTGACTGAAGAAAAAATACAACCTAAAAGTTGTGAGTTATGTTTTATTTGGGGACCTACTAAGGACTATAGCCTGGGAGCCAGCCTCTGAGATGGCTCTGAAAAACTGTTCCAAAGGGGTGAGGGAGGAGCCAGGATATATAGGAGTTTTGCTGGCGGGGGCTGGGGGGGGACAAAAAAACAAAAACCCATGTAGGGACTTCCCTGGTGGCGCAGTGGTTAAGAATCCTCCTGCCAGTGCAGGGGACATGGGTTCAAGCCCTGGTCCGGGAAGATCCCACATGCCGTGGAGCAACTAAGCCCACGAGCTACAACTACTGAAGCCCGTGTGCCTAGAGCCTGTGCTCTGCAACAAGAGAAGCCACCACAACGAGAAGCCCGTGCACTGCAACTAAGAGTGAAGAGTAGCCCCCGTTTGCCACAACTAGAGAAAGCCCGTGCGCAGCAACGAAGACCCAACGCAGCCAAAAATAAATAAATTAATTAATTTAAAAAAAACCCCGAACCATGTTGTTGAATGTCAAAGGATTACTGCTAATCATAAAAAAAAAAAGGGTGTCTCAAGTTAATTATTTTAGTATTTTTCTGTATATGGGAAGATGCATGAGTCTGGGCTCATTGAAATTATTCTTTAGATAACGCATCTCAACTATCTAGGGCCAGTATCCTGTTTTTCTCATTCCTGAATTCCCTGCAGGGTGCACTGTCAGGGGTGTGTGTGTGTATGTATGTATATTTTGTTTTATTTTCACTATTTTATATATTCTTTTTTTTAACCTATATTTAAAAAATTTTTATTTATTATTTTTGGCTGCATTGGGTCTTCATTTTTGAGCGTAGGCTTTCTCTAGTTGCAGGGAGCGGGGGCTACTCTTCATTGCAGTGCATGGGCTTCTCATTGTGGTGGCTTGTCTCGTTGCAGAGCAGGGGCTCTAGGTGCATGGGCTCAGTAGTTGTGGCTCGCGGGCTCTAGAGCGCAGGCTCAGTAGTGGTGCGTGGGCTTAGTTGCTCCGCAGCATGTGGGATCTTCCCAGACCAGGATCAAACCCGTGTCCCCTGCATTGGCAGGCGGATTCTTAACCACTGTACCACCAGGGAAGTCCCTGTATGTATATTCTAAGCAGTTGGTTTGTTTGAATCACTATCTAAAAAGGGCCACTGGTTACATTTGGTGGTAAGTCTCTTCAATCTATTTTAATCTACACGTTTCTCCTCTTTATTTTTTGGTGAAGAAATAGAGATTTCTGTCCTTTAGAAATTTCCAGCATTTGGGATTTTGCTGATTGCATTGAACATTCTTGTGATGCCATCCTTTGTCTCCTTTTACAGAACTGTAAACTGTAGTTAGATATAAAGTCCTGCTCTGATTCAGGTTCAAGTTCTTTTTCAAAAATACTTCATAGGGGCTTCCCTGGTGGCGCGGTGGTTGAGTCCGCCTGCCGATGCAGGGGACATGGGTTCGTGCCCTGGTCCGGGAGGATCCCACATGCCGTGGCAGCTGGGCCTGTGGGCCATGGCCGCTGGGCCTGTGCGTCCGGAGCCTGTGCTCCGCAACGGGAGAGGCCACAGCAGTGAGAGGCCCGTGTACCGCCAAAAAAAAAAAAAAAAAAAAAACTTCATAGATCTGATGTATCCTTTCATCAGGAGGCACATAACCTTCATGTGTTTCTCTCCTTTGTCATATTCACAGCTGTTGGTGATCATGATCTCATTAAGGGTTTGCAAAATGGTGATGTTCTATTATTCCTTCTTCATTTATTACCTAATTGGTTGTCTTGAGGCACGTTTGTAAAGAAAATCAGATTGAATGCTTGTTTCTTACTCTTGCCAGTTTTCAGAGTCATCTCCCATCAATAATTTTGTTAACCTGAAATATAGTTCAGATAAGAAAGGCAAGTTAAATGCTTGACTTGAATTCTCTCCCTTTATTTACCAGTTTTCAGAAAATGAGTTGGTTCCTTTGAATTCTCTAAAGGTGGTCGATGATGGGTTTTCTTCCTTTAACTTCTCCTTTTTCTCTCTTTCTCTTTCCTTTTGAGCATCAATAAGCACTCATGAATTTTATCATTATAAATTAGTTTTTTACTAGATCTTTTCTGGAGAGTTTTTAAAAAATATTTATTTATTTGGTTGTGCTGGGTCTTATTTCTGGCAGGCGGGATCCTTAGTTGCGGCTCGTGGGCTCCTTAGTTGTGGCATGTGAACTCTTAGTTGCGGCATGCATGTGGGATCTAGTTCCCTGGCCAGGGATCGAACCTGGGCCCCCTGCATTGGGAGCACAGAGTCTTAACCACTGCGCCACCAGGGAATTCCCTCTGGAGAGATGTTTATACAGAGGGAGGTGGGACTGAATTTACACTTATGGAACATCTTCTACACGCTGGGCTAGGTATTTCCACATACACTATTTTATTTAATCCCATGGTAATCTTGGAGGGCAAGTGCCATGGCCCTGTTTTTCACTGAGGAGGAGATGGGCCCTTAGTAGCCATGTGACTTGTCCAAAGTCATATTGCCAGGCAGTGAGTGGCCAAGCTCAGATTTGTCTGAGCCACATGGCATATAGCTTTCTTTCTTTCTTTCTTTAAAATTTTATTGGAGTATAATTGATTTACAATGTTGTATTAATTTCTGCTGTACAGAAAAGTGATTCTTTTCCATATTTTCCATTATGGTTTATCACAGGATATCAAATATAGTTCTCTGTGCTATACAATAGGACCTTGTTGTTTATCCTATACATAATAGTTTGCATCTGCTAATCCCAAACTCCTATACTTCCCTCCCCCCACCCCTCCTTCCCCTTGGCAACCACAAGTCTCTTCTCTGTATCTGTGAGTCTGTTTCTGTTTCGTAGATATGTTCATTTGTGTCATATTTTTAGATTCCACATATAAGTGATATCAACCATATAGCTTTCTTGAATGAGATCCTATAGACACTAAGGTCCACTGATTACCCCTCTCGCCTCCTTCTTACCTCTTATCCTATATTCGCCTTACTTACCTGTTTTTGTTCCCTTGAGTTTGTCACTCTCATACTTGCAAGAGCAGTTCCTAGGGACTAGAATACTCTGTCCCATAACCTAGTTCATAGCTTTTGTTGTTCTTGTTAAATACGTTCTTGTTATATTTACATATATGATTTTACCTGAGTGCAAACTTACCACATTATATATATATATATATATTTTAAAATTTGATCAGATAATTGTAGTCACATGCAGTTGTAAGAAATAATATACACTGATACACTTTGTCCAGTTTGTCCCAATGGCAATATTTCGCAAAACTAACTATAGTGTTAGTTTTGTCATAATCAGGATATCGACATTCATGCAATCCACCTATCTCATTCAGGTTATCCCAGTTTTTCTTGTACTCATTTGCATGTGCCTGTGTGTGTTTAGTTCTATACAATTTTAGCACCTGAGTAGGTTCATGTTTCCACCACCACTGTCAGATACTGAACAGTTCCATCACCACCAGGATCCCCCAGTGTTGCCCTTGTGTAATCACACCCACTCCCTCCCCGCCTTCCTCCACCCCATCCCAAACCCCTGGCAACCACTAATCTGTCTTCTATTGCTAAAATTTTTGTCATTTCAAAATGTTATATAAATGGAATAGTACAGTATGTGACCTTTTTAAAAATCAGCCTAATTCCCAGGAGAGTCATCCTGGTTGTTGCATGTATCAATCAATAGTTCAGTCCTTTTTATTGCTCAATTATATTCCACAGTTTGGATGTACCAGTTTGTTTAACTATTCACCTGCTGAAGGACATATGGGCTGATTCCAGTTTTGGGCTATTATGAATAAAGCTGCTAGGAACATACATGTACAAGTTTTTATGTGAACATAAGTTTTCATGTCTCCAGAATAAATGCCCAGGAGTGCAATTCCTGGGTCATCTGATGGCTAGTTTTCTAAGAAACTGCCAAACTGTTTTCCAGAATGGCTGTGTTGTTATTTTTTAAGGATTGGAGAGCATGTTTGTGTGCTGAAGGCTGAGATTAGATTGCTTGAGCCAGGTCTTTGAAAAGGGGAGGGCTTCCCTTGTGGTGCAGTGGTTAAGAATCCACCTGCCAATGCAGGAGACATGGGTTCGAGCCCTGGTCCGGGAAGACCCCACATGCTGCAGAGCAACTAAGCCCCTGTGCCACAACTACTGAGCCTGCACTCTAGAGCCCACGAGCCACAACTACTGAAGCCTGCACGCCTAGAGCTTGTGCTCCGCAACAAGAGAAGCCACAGCAATGAGAAGGCCGCGCACCGCAACGAAGAGTAGTCCCCGCTCGCCGCAACTAGAGAAAGCCGGTGCGCAGCAACGAAGACCAAACGCAGCCAAAAATAAAATAAATAAATGAATGAATAAATAGATAAATTTATTTTTTTAAAAAGGGGGAGAGAGGGTGGGCCCCATGTCTCCTGTGGAGGGGTTGTCTGGTCTTTTGTAAGGGAGGGGACACTTCTCAGAGTACCAGAAGGGGATACAGGTGGGTGGAGAGGCAGGTTGTTTTGCAGGTTGTATGAGGAATGAGAGGGAGTTCCTCTTTGCTTCTATTTCCTCAGTAACATGAGAGGTTAAGGGGACTTCCCTGGTGGTCCAGTGGTAAAGAATCTGCCTTCCAAAGCAGGGGAGGTGGGTTTGATCCCTGGTCGGGGAACTAAGATCCCACATGTCTCCAGGCAACTAAGCTCGCACGCCACAACTACTGAGCTTGCATGCTTCAACTGGAGGGCCACGTGCCGCAAACTACGTAGCCCACGTGCTCAGGAACCCACGTGCCACAACTAGAGAAGAGAAAACCTGCACGCTACAACTAGAGAGAAGCCCGTGTGCCACTGCGAAGAGCCTACATGCCTCAAGGAAAGATCCTGCATGCCTCAATGAAGATCCTGCATGCTGCAACTAAAACCCAACGCAGACAAAAAAATAAAAATAAAAATATTAAAAAATAAAGAGAGTAAGGAGATGTGTATGTGTATGTATGTATATATATATGTATATGTATGTATATATATATATATATATAAAAAATACACATGTATGGTGTTATTTATTTATTTATTTATTTTTGGCCATGGTGTGTGGCATGTGGAATCCTAGTTCCCCAACCAGGGATCGAACCCAAGCCTCCTGCATTGGAAGCACGGAGTCTTAACCACTGGACCATCAGGGAAGTCTCTGTGTATGTAATTTACACATATTCAATCACCATGTTGTACATCTAAAACTAATATAATGTTATATGTCCATTATAGCTCAACAAAACTGGGGAAAAAAACTTAAGAGGCTAGTCATCAGCTAAGATGAGAGGGGTAGAGGTTTTGTAGAGAGAGAATAGGTATAAAATTCATCTTAGAGAATGGAAAAATTGGGGAAATATAGTAGGAAGTCCCAGGCAGTGTTGAGAACCCATTTGAGGTTAGGATTTGTGAAGAGAAGATAATCTGCCTCGCAGTGTGATTCTGCTCCAGCAAAAGCACTGAGAAGGCAAATGGTGGATTGATCCAGAGAAGGGGTTTTGCCGGCAAGCACCAAAGGAGGAGGCAGGGCAAGAGAGTGGTTATCATGATGATGGAAACAGAGCTAGAAAAGAAGGAATGTGGAAACTGGGGCTCATAAATAGTGAGAAGTTAGTGAGGTCAAGGGATCAGAGCTCATGAATTGTTGAGGAAGGCTTAAGGAAAATGTGGTCAGAGGGTCTATATATTGCAAGTGGTATGATTTTTGGTGAAAAAGTTGAGGGTGTGACTGCAGGAGTTGGCAGCTGCTGTGGAGTGTGGGAAATAGTGCTGGAGATGAGGAGGTCAGGATGTTGGAGGGGCATCACATGGATGTTGACCTCACCAAATATAACAAAACTGAGGGGGGAGAGAGGCAGCAAGCTAAGAGCTAAATGAGGGGCATCGACCAGAGGTTGATTGATGACATCAACCAAAATGGTATGTCCAGATGGTGAAGCTTCCAAGGAACAGGGGTTTTGTAGGAGGGAGGGGTTTAGAAATGGCATTGGGGGTGGAAGAGGAATAGACTTACTTCCTGACACTGAGGTACACAAGACTGAGAAGAAGACAGCATTCATCTAAGAGGGCTGCTAAAGAAGCAGTGTTTTCAGAGGAGAGCCAGGTTTCAGGTAAGGCAAGGAGGTGAAGGCAGCATCCTGAGAAAAGCTGATGTGGAAGAATTGCTGATCACAGGTTGCAGAAGGCACGGGGGAAAGGTATGGCTGGGGGCAGGAAGCTGGGTGCCAGTGTGAGGACAAGGATAGAGGTGATAATGGATGAGAGGGAGCTAGAACCTGTGGTGATGACTGCGGTAAATAGAGATAGGGGAATGATGGGATACAGCGCTCTCTGGAACTTTCTGTGTGGATGGAAAACCTGCACTGTGCAGTACTGTAAGCACTAGCCATATGTGGCTGTGAAGCACATGAAATGTGGCTAATGGGACTGAGGAACTGAGTTTTTAACTTTATGTCTTTTTTTTTTTTTTTGGCTGCATCTGGGTCTTCGTTGCTGTGCACGGGCTTTCTCTCGTTGTGGCGAGCGGGGGCTACTCTTTGTTGTGGTGCATGGGCTTCTCATTGCAGTGGCTTCCCTTGTTGCGGAACATGGGCTCTAGGCACGCGGGCTTCAGTAGTTGCAGCATGCCGGCTCAGTAGTTGCGGCACATGGGCCCTAGAGCGTACAGGCTTCAGTAGTTATGGTGTGTGGGCTCAGTAGTTGTGGCTCGCCAGCTCTAGAGCGTGGGCTCAGTAGTTGTGGCACACGGGCTTAGTTGCTCCGTGGCATGTGGGATCTTCCCGGACCAGGGATCGAACCCGTGTCCCCTGCATTGTCAGGTGGCTTCTTAACCACTGTGCCACCAGAGAAGTCCCTAACTTTATTTCATTTTAATTTAAGTTTAAATAGCCACTAGTGGCTAGTGGCTGACATATCAGACAGTACAGATTAGAGGAAGGTGGCTCCCCGTTTTTGTGAATTTTTCACTTGCTGGTCAGGCAGCCATCAGGGTGGTCACTCCTTCAAGATGCAAATTGTGCGAGACCCCTCCTCACTCCTCCACCATGTGAATACAGACAAAGCACAGGATCAGGCAACTCTGGGCCCAAATTCTAACGCTACCACTTACTAGCTTCGGATTAGAGCAAATAAATTAACTTGCCTGGTTTATATGGGCCCTCAAAAATATTAGCTGGCAAAAGCTCCCTGAGGTTCAATTCATTTCATCTGTAAAACAGGAGTGGAGAGCTGTTGTAAAAATTAGCACTTTAGCATGATGCTCAATAAATGGTGGCTATTATTGACATAGTGAGTTAATATCTGCTGGTTGTTCAAAAACTATCCTTTAGGCCAAGGGGTTACTTATCCAGGGGTTGATTGTCTGGCAGAAATGAACCACCCCAGCTCCCTTTGGGGATCAGGAGGATTGCCCAGGTCTCTGGGACTATGACATGGTGTAGATCAGGGGTGGGTTTAATTGTTCAATTCTGCTATGCACTAAGGTCAGAACATACCTGGCTTGAACTTGGAAAAGCAGGTAGGCATAGTCATGGAGACAAGGTAGAGATCTAAAGTGAGCCAGAGTATGGGACCAGTCGTGCTTAATATCTTATGATAATGTGGGCAGTTCTGGTATCGTTCACCACTTCAACTTCTGCTGAAAAAGCCTTAGTTTGGTAGCTCCAAACTTTCTTCTATCCCTGAATTCCCATCATCTAAAAACCATAAGCATGTTTGTGGAGTTATAGTGTCCTGGATGGCTTTAATGTGGGACATTTGTGACTTGGGGCTATTATCAACTGGGGGTCATAGTGACCTTTGATCTGGAGTGATTGTGATCATCCTTTCTGTGAAGCCATCTCTAATTCCCTAGTTACTTTCTCTGTGGCCTCCCTCAGATTGAGCACTTACCTCGTATTATGATGGCCTGTCTGTGTCCCTCCCTCTGATCAGATTGTGACATCCAAGGCAGGAACTTTGCCTAGTTGATCCTTGAGTATTCCTGGACTTTTGCACATGCCTGGAGCGTGGAGTAAGTAGCTGCTCAATAATTATTTGTTGAATAAATGAATGAATGGGATTTGAGGTGACAGCTACCCACTGTGCTCTGAGATAACGTGACTCCTCTTCTTTGCAGTCTGGGTTGACCACGAACAGGGTCAGAGCTCTGATGATTGTGTTGAAGTGCCTGTCATCTGAGGGGTCTGTGCATCAGTGACTGTGACCTGTTGACACTGATCTGTGATAAGGACCAGCAGGGATAGTGACTGTTAACTAGTAACCTTGCATGATTGTGATCTGAAGCGCTTGTAAACGAGTCAGCATTGATGCCTTCCACTACTGCTGTCAGGTGACTGTGATCCTCGCTCACAGCCATTTGGCTTCAGATGACCCCAGCCAGTAGCAGGCCTTGACCGTTGCCCTGAATATGTCTGTAAGGTGCAGAGATTGTTGATCTCAGCTAATAGCTGAGGTTATTGATCTGCATATTAGCTAAGGTAACAGATCTGTTGGCCCGGGCTTAGTCTCGAATGGCGCTAATATAATATGTGTAGTACTTTTTTTTTTTTTTTAATATGTGTAGTACTTCTAGATTTCCGAACTTGTTTAATGAAACATCCTCCCAGGGCCTACAAATGACACAGCCCTACTCGGCCCCATGCAAACAAGGGCTAGAGACCAGGACTGTCAGGTCAATGCTCAGTAAGCGATACCTGAAATTTAACGCATCGTTCGGGCCGCTAGGCTGCCGCCACGGTCACAACACTGCCAGGGCCACGATCATGACCACTCCCACAAGCCGCTTTTCATCTGGACCCCCGCCCGGCCCCCTCCCCTCCCGCCCCTCGCCCCTCGCCCCTCGCCCCTCCCGCCCCTACCGCCACTGGCCCCTACCGCCCCTGGTGCGCCTGCGCGGCGGCGGGGCGGTGCTTTGCCCTTTGTTGTGGGCCCCAGTTTCCCAGGACACCGCGCGGCTCTGGGGTGGGGCTATGCAGATAAGGCACTCGGGGGCGGGGCGGTTGCGGCGGCGTCGGCGGCGGCCGGGGAGGGTCAGTTGGAGGCAGGCGCTCGCTGAGGCAGGAGGAGGGCTCTGGGCCCGCTGCCTGACAGGGACTTAGCCCGCAGAGCTCGGCCCCGCGCGCGCGCGCGACCCCACACCCGCCCACTCATCCACCTACCCACTCCCTGCGCCGCCTCTTCCCACCCTGAGCAGAGCCGCCGAGGATGATAAACACCCAGGACAGGTAACGGCCCGGTTTAGGCTCCCCGCCCCCATCCTCCCTCCTCTGCTCCAGAGGGCCTCCTCCCCATCCCCCAGCCGGTTCTCGCCCCTCCTACGGGGCCCCATCCGGCCCTCACTGGGTCCCTTCCCTACTTCAGCCACCCCAGTCCGAGCCGCAGCCCCGCAACTGGGCCTCCCTCCGTCCTTTAGCGCCCCTTCCTCCAGCCTGGCCCATCCCCCTCGTCCGAGCGTGCAGCCCGGTGAAGCCCCCAAAGACCGGGACCCAGTCTTCCAATCCAGTCCCCAGTTCCTTTCAGCCCCGTCGAACGGTGGCCCCTTCCAGAAACTGTTTCGCTCTCATCCAGATTCCCCAAATTGTTTCCCGTCTTCCCCGAATCTTTCTTCCTGCTCGTTTAAGTCACTTAAAATTCTTCCCTTTGAATCCCTTCCCTAATTTAAACTGCACCTTCCAACCAGACGTTTCTTTTATCACTGCCTCCCCCCCGCCGCCCCAGGTCAGACTCCGTCCTTCAGTTCTCAACTGGACCCATTACCCCCACCTGTCACCCTCGCCCCCCCTCCCCAGTCAGGCTTAATAGTCTTTACCGTGACGCTCAGTGCTCCCCTTGGTCCCTCACTCCAGCTTCATCTTTTCCCTCCCGTCCCCCCCGGCACCCCTTTCCCAATTAGGCCCCATTTTCCCGGTCTGCCAACATCATCCTTTTTATTTCTCACTTTGGGCTTGATTCCTGTCCTCCGTGATGTTCCCCCCAGCGCTCTTCTAAACATTCCTATCCCTTTAAACACTTTCTCTTATCTATACTCCACTCCTCCCATCTTAACTGGACCCCATCTCTAGACTATTAGATCACAGAGTTCAGCCCACTCTGCTGCTGTTGAAGACCTACCCTCTTTCCCTGCACCTCCAGTGCTTTCAAATTAGTCCCCATACTCGGCTTACCGGGCCTTTGCAAGTGTCCTTCCTCAAAACCTGACCCCAGCTTTCCCCCGTTAATTGGAGAGAAAAGCTGCACATCTTTCTGAAACTGAGCACCAGTAGCTTTCTAAACTTGCTTCATATATACTTCCCTGCTGCCCAAACTAGGCAGAATTCATTATTCAATTTTCCTCTCTCCACCTCTCCTCTTTTTCTCTGAGGCAGTCCTTGTCATGCATCCTTCCCTCCAACATATCCCATATTTCTGCCCCAAACTCTTCTGTGAAACTGTTTCCTAATTTCCCCACAATTTTTAACCCCAGCTGCTGCTTATATATCAGAATGGCCTTTATTTACAATTTGGGTTCTAATTCTCTTCCTCGTTGTTTCCCAAGACCTGTTGCTGCTCCCTCCAAAATGAGTCTGAAGCTCATTAGTTCCCCACACCAGACCCTTTGTCTCCAGATTTGGCCTTATGGCCTCTGCCTCTCACTTGGGCCACATTGTTTTGCAAGCAGATCCATTCCCTGAAAATCCTCCTTAAATTGTGCCGTGGCCTATCCAAAACTGGGTTTTGGTTCCTCTTACAAACATAGCCTTCCTCATTGCTTTTCTTCACACAGAGCTCTAAGTACCACTCAAGGTTCCTCTCAAACTTGGGCTCCCTTCTCACAAAAATGGTTTCTAACTTGCCATTTCCCATTCCTTTAACAGCACCATTCTTAAATATTCCAGCTGGGTTTTCAGCTTTTCTTGTATCTCAGCTTTTTTTGTTTCTCAACCCTAGGTACACATGTGAAAAATCAATCACCTGGGCTCCCCCCTCAAAGATCTGGTGTAATTAGCCTAGGGTAGGGCCGGTTATTAGTATACATTTTCGAAGCTCTCTCTAATGGGCAACCAGGGTTGAGAAACACTGCCTCCCCTCCCTTCCTGCCAGAAGACCCTTCCCATCATATTCCTTTAGTGGGTATCAGCCCTTTTTCTGCGGAAAAGGGTGTTGTCTTAGTCTTTCTCTCCCAGGAACGATCCAGAAATACCCAAAATACCTGCAACAGCCTCTTCAGTTCTCCTACCTCAAGTAACTCTGTTCTCAGCCATTAACCATTTTCTTCCCTATTTCTTAGACTCTTATCTAGCTCCCACACCTGTTTCTTCCTTACATGCAGAAAGAAAATTCACTCCTCATTTCCTGGTTTGTTATAGTCCTGTTTGACCTGTTAACCCTACCTCCCAAGCCCTCTTTACCTGCAGTTGTATTCTGCTGCTCTTTTCCTTTTCCAAGACTCTCCATGTCCATCCCCCTTTGCAGTCCCCTCTTATTTCATCTTCTCTAAACCAGTCCCTCTGGAGCTGAGGAGGTGGAGGTGGCTAGATACTTGGATGGTACTGGATGCAAAAGGTGTTACTTGTGGTAAAGAAGGCTGTGTGTGCTGAGGATAGAGTGCAGGTGTGAGGGGGCATGATGAAGTGCAGGGGTGGAGGGAAGCAGGGGAACCTACAGGAAATCCCAGGGCATTGTGAGAAGGATTTTACTTTTCTAGTCTTATGTTTTTGTCTCTGCAGTGGGGTTTGGAAAGTGGTGTGGTCTCAGCAGGCCTTCTCTGGAGTCCTCCAGACTGAACTGGTCTAGGTGCCAAGTCCTTTTCAGGCCGAGCCCTGAGAGTTGAGCACTTAGGACCAACACGTAAGGGTCTTTTCACCGACTGTGAGTGTGAGAGACCTGAATTCTAGTTCTGGCCTTGCCAGTGTGCTTACATGTGAAAAAGAGAGAGTTGGGTTCACTTAACTATGAAGATTCCTTCCAGATTCCTAAGTGGCAAAACAGGCTTGCTTGTCTCCAGAGCCCTTGCTTTTTTTTTTTTTTTTTTCTTTCTGCTTAGTGTGTTGGTAATTTGAGGGGCTTGGCTGTATGAAAGGCAGGTGAAGGGAGGAGCCAGCTGACCTGCCAGGGCCTGGGCAGGAGCAAGGCCTGGGATCAGGCTCCTCCACTTTGGCCTGGGGGTGGGGTGGGGTGTGCAGGGTGTCTGGTTTCTTTGAGTTATGGCAATCTTGTTTCCATAGCATGTTTCCGAGCCTCCTCTGGCCTGCACCTAACTTTCTAAAAGGAATCCTGGTAGGGCCCTAACTAAGGATTTCGATTAAGAGCCGGATGTTCTTCCCAGTCAGTGTTCTTGATGTTTTGTATCCACGGAGGGGTGAGCTGGCTGGGAGTTTAGGGCCCATTCGGTGGGGGATGGGCTTTCCAGCTTCCCTGGCTCCAGTGAAATACTCAAGAGGTGGAAGCTTGGTTTCCTGGAAGAAATAGTTGCAGAGGAGCCTGCAGTATGTTTTGAAAACAAGGGTCTTCCTTTCCAGTTTTGTTCTGATTGGTACTTGCAAAATGTCAAAATTACTAATGGTGGGGGAGGGAAGAAGACACAGTACCAGAACTTTTATTATGGTTTTTGAACAACAGGTTTAAATCCAGGTAAATCAAGCTTCATGACTTTCCTCTTCTTGGATTTGTAGGGTCAGGAAGATAGTCTCTGTCTAGGGCTTGCTTAGTACCTTGTGACAGTACAGTATGTGGAGAAGAGCTTGCTCTGGCTTGATATCCTTAATTATATAATTAGTCTGTGTCTGATGGGCTTTGAGGAGAAGCATTTGGTTCCACAGGTGGTTTTCCTGGGCGGGGGGCAGCCAGGGTACAATGGCACATCATAGCTACTCTGAGCATCTTCACTGAATGGTTCCCTGGGTAATGGAATTTCTGTCTCTCCCCCTAAGAATTTGGTTTTGGTTATTCCTTATTTACTGGCACTATGGCTTGTGGTTGTGGAGTGGTAGGGAGAACAGATTTTCCTTTGATGTGCCTTCAAGGTCATACCATAGAGAGAGACACTCCTAGCATAGTCAGGAATCCCCCCAAATTGGAGGTATGCTTCATAAAGCTGTGTGGACTAATAATAGTTATTCCTCACTGGCAGGAAATCCAAATTTAGCCCCAGAGCAGCTCAGAAATATAAAAAAAGGGGACTGAGGAGTGGGGTAGAGGGATGTTATGTATGTATATTTCTAGAAAAAAAAAGAGTAATTCATCCCTTTTTTGAATGGGATACACAACAATACACAGTGTTGATTCAAGTTGGTGCCATGATTCGGAAGGCTGTGAAGTCTAATTGAAATCTATAGACCAGAAACGGCCAAGTAGGTGAGCAAGAATTTTGTTACTTGAAGTGAACAAAACAAGGTAGTTTCTGGTTAGCAGCAGCATAGTAAAATGCTTTGTATAAGATAAGCCTTAAGAAAATTTTCTAGGTCTTTGATATTGTATAAACAATGAAGTAATTCTGTCCTGGGAAGAGAGGCTGGAACTGGGTGATGAGCTTACTATACAGACTAGATTGAGGTACTCGAAATGAAAAATTAAGGTCCTATTTATTTTATTTTATTTTTTAATTTATTTATTTATGTCTGTGTTGGGTCCTTGTCGCTGCATGCGGGCTCTCTCCAGTTGCAGCGAGCGAGGGCCACTCCTCACCGCGGTGCATGGGCCTCTCATTGCGGTGGCCTCTCCCGTTGCGGAGTGCAGACTCCAGGCATGTGGGCCTCAGCGGTTGTGGCTCGTGGGCTCCAGAGCGCAGGCTCAGTAGTTGTGACACACGGGCTTAGCTGCTCTGCGGCATGTGGGATCCTCCCAGACCAGGGATTGAACCCATGTCCCCTGCATTGGCAGGCAGACTTTCAACCACTGCGCCACCAGGGAAGTCCCAAGGTCCTATTTTAAAGCATGATCACCTAGGTATCTACCCATCTCTGATAGCATATGTGATTGTGCCTACCTTTGGCTGAAGATCTACCAATATCAGCTGTGTAACAAGATAAGCAAATCTCAGAGGCACAGATATTCTACCTAGCTGCCACCATAGTGTGTTTCTTGTGGAAAATCAACCAAGACCCGATTTTGCTTTCAGTCTGTGATTCAGAGTGGTGATGTCATTTTATAATTTTATAATCATAATTTTATAATCGTGCTTAGCAAGTAGACACCCTTTGGCACACCAAACAGCCCTAGTGAAATGACTTATGCCTGGCATCTGACCAAGGCCCCCTTCTCATATGGAAGGGGAATTGGCAGCTGGAGATCAGCCTGTATGCTCACACTAGACTGAAGGTGGCCATTCACCTCCCACCTTTCTTCCTATTTCTTTTTAGCTAATTGCAGTGGCAGCCCTGGATTGGTCCCTCTTTGCTGCGTAGGGATTAGTCATCAGAGACCTTCCTAGTCTCAGAGTAAAAGCAGCCCGTGTGAGGGAAGTCAGGGCACCCTAGAGAGTGTTCTGTGAGGGAGGGCTGAGACAGGAATGGGTCAGAAGAGGTTGAAAGAGGGGAATGAATATAGAATGCTTGGGAATGTGGTTTTTACGTCTTTTCACTTGATACCACAAGGTAGGTAATACTAAGGCCGTCTGATCCTCCTCTAACAGGTAATGGAAACCAGAGAGAAAGGGTGTAGACTTGAACAATAAGCTCAGGCCACTTATTCAAGTGAAACATGATCAAAAGTATATCAAGGAGAATATGAATTCAAGTATTTGCTGAATGTAGCTGATTGGAAGTTAGCCACAGAATTACTTTTATATTAAATCTCTGTTCTGTGTAGCAGGCTGTACTCTGCTTTGAGCAAACTAAATATAAAAATCAAAACTGACATAAAGTCAACTGGAAGTGATTCTTTAACAGGAGATCTTTTATTTTCTCAAGAGATTTTAGGTTACCTCCTTTAAATAGTAAGCACCTAGAGATTTAAAAATGGGATTTGAATTATAAAAATATGATTTACCAGCAACGTTCCCCAGGAATACATCTGTGGCCTACGCTGCCTGTCTGTAGCCAGCATATGAAATTATAACCTGCTAAGGACATTTCAGACATCAGTTTCACAGAACACTTTAAATTAGAGGCAGCAGGATGTGATAAGTTGGTAGCATTCATATGTATCCTGAGGAGTGTTTCCAAGGGCATGTCTGATAGCAACTGAGGAAATAAAAGGCACTGACACATCGGCTCTAATCTCCCATCTATCTTCCGAATTGACTTGGATACCTGACACTCTCATTTCCAGCATGGTACTTTTTTTCTTCTTCTCCAGAAGCAAAGACCAGCCCAGCTGGATGTTTGAGTTCAGTCTGATACATTTGATTCTCCTTAATCAGCCTGATCTTTTCAGCCTCCAGACTGAGCTTCTTAAATCATCCTTTGGTGGTAGAGATTAAACCATGCCTGCCCCCCAGTGGAGTGAACAGGATATGAGGGAGGAATGGAAGGCGCTGTGCACTGGAGCCAGTAGAAACATGACTGAACTGAATATGAAACCTAACCTGACTTGGATCTTGTGACAGGGAGACTTGTGTTTAAAAGCCACTTCCTCTTGTGCTTAAGTTCCTCCAGGATTCACTATTCCTATTGAGGTTGGTGGCATATTTTGCCACAATACCATTTCGAACACTAAAGCTGATACGAGAAGGCCGTTGCTGGGCAATTTTATGCCCCTGAATTACTTTCACCACCACATATGTACCCATATCCCTTCCCTTTTCATGTCAGAAATGACAGCCAGGTTTTTTTGAAAGAGAGCAGTTTGCCATTCGCACAGCAAGTAACTAAAAACAGATTTATTATGGTGGATGATTAAAGTAACTATTGATTGTGATCTACTGTCTACTAAGCTTATCCCAAACACCAGCTGTTTCTCTTGGGGAACTGGAACTGGATGCCAGGTTGGGGACCTGAAACACCCTTCCACCCCCCGCTCTCTCACACACATGCACACATACACACACTTGCTTTCTGTGCAGACTTTGTGGGGGAGGAAAGAGTTTCCAGGATCCTTGTGTGAGTGGGGAAGTAAATAATTTGTTACCGTGGGATAGACTGCTTGCATTTTTATTTGAAGGAGGAGTGAGATCATGACATCAGAAATATCACGATCTCGATCTCATAGATTAGTGCTGGATGCAGGGCAGGCCCTAGGGATTATTTCTAGGAAGACAAAGGGGATTCTGGATCAAAAAAAAAAACCACCCCACCTCATTCTGATCTTTTCAGTGGGTTGGCCCCATTGCTTCTGCTATTTGCAAGTGAAAATTAGTTCAGAATCAAGATGGTGGTTGGAATGCAGGTCAGGATTTGAATGTAGCTCTCTCATTTAGAGACCATTGAGGAGTAATTTCTTTGGAAGTGAGTTAGCACCAGAATTTTAGAACTGCTAAGGCCTTGATGATCTGGTTGTTTTGTGAACCCCTGCAATTCTCCTGTTATACAAGGCTACATCTCATCTATCTACCCCAGAGGTTTGCCCAGTCCTTGGGTAGCTCCACTGACTGACCAATACAAGCAAGGCAGCTTTCTCCATCAGCCCAGCCTTCCTGGTGCTCCTGCAGCAACCTCAACAGAGGCCTGAAGGTGGTCACTAGGGAATGGGAAGGGAACCGTCCCATGTGGGGTGTGTGTGGGTGCCTTTACTTGGGGAAACTCCCACTTTCGTTTTCCTTTTTTCTGGCCTGGACAGTCTTATTATTCTGTCCCTTAGCACACTGGAAGGGGGGATTTTTTTAAACTTTTTAATTTTTATTTTTGGCTGTTGGGTCTTCTTTGCTGCACGTGGGCTTTCTCTAGTTGCGGTGAGCAGGGGCTACTCTTCATTGCGGTGCGCGGGCTTCTCATTGCGGTGGCTTCTCTTGTTGCGGAGCATGGGCTGTAGGCGCGCAGGCTTCAGTGGTTGTGGCTCACGGGCTCTAGAGCGCAGGCTCAGTAGTTGTGGTGCACAGGCTTAGATGCTCCATGGCATGTGGGATCTTCCCGGACCAGGGCTCGAACCCATGTCCCCTGCATTGGCAGGCGGATTCTTATCCACTGCGCCACCAGGAAAGCCCTTCTTCTTCTTCTTCTTCTTCTTTTTTTTTTTTTAATTTTTATTGGAGTATGGTTGCTTTACAATGTTGTGTTAACCTCCAGTGCACAACAAAATGAATCAGCCATACACATATCCCCTCCCTTTTGGGCTTCCCTCCCATTTAGGTTACCAGAGTGCATTAGGTAGAGTTCCCTGTGCTACACAGTATGTTCCCATCAGTTGTCTATTATATACATAGTATCAATAATGTGTATGTGTCAATCCCAGTCTCCCAGTTCCTCCCACCCCACCCCTTGGAAGGGGTTAACAGCTCATTGTCCCCAGCAGAAATTAAGTCCTGTTCTTAAGAACAATCTGTAGTACAGTCCTCTCTCATGCTCCTTCTGCTCTAGCTGTTGGTGAGGCCGAGTAGGGGAGATGGGATGCCCTGAGGCTTTCCAGAGGAGGCCCAAGGCAGGGCACATGGTTAATCCCCAGGTGCTGGTGCTTCTCCGGGCCCACTGACACTGCCTGGAAATTCCATCTCCCAGTGAAATTTCCAAGTGTGATTTCAGGCCCCTGGTTGAAGTCCTTCAGAGAACGGAGGAGCTGAGCTATAGCAGTGATGAGTTTGGACTTCCTGTCTCAGGTGGAATGCTCGTGTAGGTCTCTTAGTATGGAGGGTCTCAGTGGGCTGCGCCTCTGGTTACTGTACCATTGCTATGTTAGGTGTGAGTTTAGTTCTGTTGCTCTGAGCCTAAGCGAAGAATCCAAATCTGGCACGCCATGCCATGTAAAGCAAAGGACAGTGTGCAGAATGGTGCCTCTCAACATTTTACAAAGGGTTTTCAGGGAAAAAAGGTCTTGATTTATAGCATTCGCTGTTTTCTGTGGTTTAAATATTCCCCCTATGGCTGATTCAAGCTAACCAACATGCCATCACTAAACGCAACTATAGCTGGGAAGAGATGTGCACAGTTGGGTGAGCTGGCCCCAGCACCCCACTGCAGCGCCCTCCCATATATGTTACCCACTGCGTTCCAGCTGCCCTGAGGCTGGTGTGCTGGGGCCAGGCCTTGCTGCTGAGTCATGGTGTTAAATGCACAGTTTTCCTCTTTCCTTGCTTCACTTGCTTTTCGCCTGTGGAGTGAGCTACATCTCAGCCTAAAGAGCCAGTAAATTGGATTCAAAGAAGGAGTGGAGTAGATTTGGAGCCCTGTTCGGTCCACCTGAAAATCCCGGTGGCTAGTAAAGGGACACACCTGAAGGTGACAGGGAGCTCCTTTAGGAGCCTTTCACCCTCTGTGATCCATCTGATAATTGGCTTCGTTACTCAGGTCCTGGCATGTATACCTCCTCCTACCAACCACCAGGCCAGCAATATATACGTGTTGAGTGTCCATTCTAATCACATCAGTATTACCTGAACTCCCATGCCCAGGTCAGATTCCAGCAAAGAAGGGCAACCCTGTGTTTGGTGGCACACCAGGGACTAACTCAGATGCCATCATAATACTCTGTACTATAGTGCACCTCCTCTCCAGGAGCCAAATCCCTGGATTTGATTCAGTTCTTGACCCTAGAGGGATTTGGGTAAGTGATTTCTTGTTTAGTTCCATTGTTCAGATCCAGGAGGCCATCATTGGAAAAGTGGCCTTGGGAGTTCCTCAGGGACTCGTATCCAGCCCACGTGTGACTTCCTGAGGCCCATATGCCTCTCCAGCCTGAAGTGATTGTGTAGGCTTTGTGATCCTGCCACAGAGGTTGTTGAGACATTGTTAGCGTAAGGAAAGGGGCTGGTGGGGGGCTGGGCCTCTAGGCCTGCTAGGCAGGCCAGCATCTGGTTCTTTCCAAGGTCTGCCGGTACCACAGAGATTTGTTTGATGTTTGACAGGGGCTCCTTTGGTCAGACATATCCCCTTGACCCTGAGCCCTTCTGGGACTCTCTGTGCCTCTGTAGGATGGGGGGTTCCTGCCCTTTAAGAGAGGAGTCATTCTGAGAGCTGTAGCTGGAAGGCCTGGGGCAGTTGTTGAGGGAGAGCCAGGGCAGGGGTGGGGCAGGATGCTGAGTTACATCTTCAAGACTTTGTGTTTACGTCTCTCTTTATCTCTTGCAGTAGTATTTTGCCTTTGAGTAACTGTCCCCAGCTCCAGTGCTGCAGGCACATTGTTCCGGGGCCTCTGTGGTGCTCCTGATGCCCCTCACCCACTGTCGAAGATCCCCGGTGGGCGAGGGGGCGGCAGGGATCCTTCTCTCTCAGCTCTAATATATAAGGTAAGGACTGTGGGGTGGAAGGTTTGGAGCAGCGCCTTCTCAGACACTGCTGAGCATCTGCTTAAGGGCGGCGATCACTCTCCTTAGTCTTCTGAGTCTTAGGCCAGGCCAGTAGGGGGACTGGGGAGGACTTTTTCAACTGAGGCTGCTATGAGGCTTTTGGGGAGTACCAGGAGGATATCAGCACCAAGCAAACACCCTGCCATCTTCTCAGCTTAGGTCAGCACTTTAGTGCTGGTTCTGGGCCCTGAGTGGGAGGTGGAAGAAAAGGGGGGGAGGGGGAACAATGAGTGGGAGAATGCAAGAGCTCTTGCCTGGTGCTGCTCCTCAGTTTTTTCTTGAGGAATACCAAGGGCCAGGAGGAGTTTTCCCATTGTCCTCGACTCTCGGGCATTCTGACTTCTGTCCCTTACCAGTCTGGGGGGTATGGGGCAGGGCAGTGGCAGGGGCGGGTGGTAAGGAGAGGGCGCCTTGCATCTCAGTCATCCATCACCCTGGCAGTATAGGGCACAGCTCAGGAGCTATAGAGAACCCTGGGAGTCTGTCCTGAGAGTGATCTGGGCTGGGGCAGCTAGCCCTTTGCTGCCTTTTAATCTCCTGTGAGGCCAGAAGTGGTTTAGCTTCTCTCTAAGACTGGCATTCAAGGGTGGCAGGGCAGCTGAGTCCTGGTCTCTTGAGACTGTGGCAGGGGAGACAACATAGACTCTGCAGCCACCTGGAAGCCAGCTTGGGTTGACCTGTGCTCCAGCTGAGCCCTCATGAACATCCTCATTTGTTTCTAATGTTTCTCTTTCAGAGAAGGAAGGGAAAGAACATGGTGTTGGGGATCCCCCAGTATCTAAAAGCATGGGCTTTTAGTCAGGGAGACCTGATTTGAATCTCAACTCTGCCATTTACTCACTGTGGCGCCTTGGGTCAGTTGCTTAATTGTTCTGGGCCCCCAGTATCTTACGTTTAAAGTGGGGATACTGATGCCTACCTCAGGTGCTTGTTGTGGTGATTGAAAAATGGGAAAGTACTTTGTACAAGACTTGGCATCTGGTGGATTCTTGGTAAATATTCCCTTCCCAACATGCTGGCTTTTAGCCGACACCAACTGGTCTCAGTGCCCGATGGCTCCATTTAGCCAGCACGATGCTCTACATTTTCAGTGTGCCCTCTATTCCATGCTACCCTGAGGTTGGCCCAAGAGGACTCCTTACACCACTTAGGTTAGGGAGCCTCTGATGTGGCCAGAAGCAGTAGTGACCTGGTCCTCTGACCTGATCTCCCCCCAGGACGAGAAGCTCACTGTGACACAGGACCTCCCTGTGAACGATGGAAAACCTCACATCGTCCACTTCCGGTATGAGGTCACCGAGGTGAAGGTCTCTTCCTGGGATGCAGTCCTGTCCAGCCAGAGCCTGTTTGTAGAAATCCCAGATGGATTATTAGCTGATGGGAGCAAAGAAGGGTAAGGAGCAAGTGCTGGGGAAGGGTAGGAAGCCTGCTCCAGAGAAGGGCGTATGCTTACTAGAGACAACAGAGGGCCAGCCTTCTCCCCTAGCTCTCGGCTGCCCAAGCAGATACCATTTTGTAACAGGTTAGTTTCAGCCAGTAAAACAGGCCTGTTATAATGAAAGCAGATCATTATCGCATTAACCAAATTCCTGTCATTTAATCACCCCAGTGGACATCAAATTCCCCTTGAGCCATCGCATAATGGTGCAGTTCAAAGGCCAGGAGCTCAGAGATACAGTGGGATTTCACTGGACTGGGCACGGCCCTCCAAGCACCCAGCTGTGGAAGAAACAGTCCTGAGAATGGAGTTCTCTTGAGTGGCTCCAGCCTCTTGAGCAAATCCTTTTAGGAAGTGTTAGGGCCCAAAGTCCCTCTCAGCAGCAGGTGGTCACCATTAAACTTGGCAACTTTGGAGGACCTCTGAGAAAACTGGATTCTCTTCCTAGGTCCCATACTTTCTTGTGAACTGCATTAGTTAAGTTGGTTAGTGTTAATTTCAGATGAAGAAACTTTATTCCAGGAAGAGAGAATTCAGTGACATTTTTTTTAGGGATTGTGGTTTATTTTTTTCTGAACTCAGGGCTCCTGAGGTCTTGAAATAGGAACCTTCTTCCTGAAGCTTCCCTATTTACAGTGCTGGCTGTAAGCCTCAGGAAAGCCGTGGGTGGGGTGTAGAGGGGTGAGGCCGAGGTCTAGAGGGGGCACTGGGCCTGAGTTGTTTTCCTTGCTTCTTGCAGATTGTTAGCACTGCTAGAGTTTGCTGAAGAGAAGATGAAAGTGAACTACGTCTTCATCTGCTTCAGGAAGGGCCGGGAAGACAGAGGTGAGGGGGCAGAGCAGCTGGAGACCTACTGCCCGGCTGGAGAGGGGGAAGGGGGGCTCTTAGTGAGGTGGGGCTCCTGAGTGTGACGTACAAACCCTGGGAGATCTTGGGATTGGGAGTGTCCAAGTTTAGGAAAGGCCTAGTGTTTATTTATTCCATCTTTGTTCTGGGTTTTCCCTTGCTTTGAGCCTACCCTTGTTGTTTCTTACCAGAATCCTTTTTTACACTCTTCTTTTCTGCAGCTCCACTCCTGAAGACCTTCAGCTTCTTGGGCTTTGAGATTGTGCGTCCAGGCCATCCCTGTGTCCCCTCTCGACCAGATGTGATGTTCATGGTTTACCCCCTGGACCAGAACTTGTCCGATGAGGACTAATGGTCATAGAGGATGCTTTGCCCAAGAGCCACAGTGGGGGAAGAGGGGAAGTTAGGCAGCCCTGGGACAGAGGCGGGGGCTTCTTGCTGTGTAGGGAAGGACGCTGAGGGGCTCAGGGTGAGGGCTGCCTGTTGTGTTCTCAGAGTTGACTCATTGAAATTGTTTTCCATAAAGAACAGTATAAACATATTATTCACATGTAATCACCAATAGTAAATGAAGATGTTTATGAACTGGCATTAGAAGCTCTTTAAACTGCGCTGTGTGATGTGCTCTATCTAGCCTAGGGGAGGACATTGCCTAGAGGGGGAGGGACTGTCTGGGTCCAGGGGCAAGGCCTGGAGAGCTGGTGGACAGCACTGTCAGGCTGAGGTTCCCCTGCTGTTGGGCTTTCTTTTTTGGTTTTTAAGACTTGTGTATTTTCTTTCCTTGCTTCCTGTCACCCTGGGGACTACGGAGTATAGGCTTTTCAGCCCCTGGGCAGTGTCCTTCAGTTGTTTTTTGACACTCCACCTGGGCTTCTGTGTATTTGTGTCTGGCCTGGAGAAAGCAGGTCTGACCCCTCCTTTACAGCTTTGTGTTATTCTGGCATTTAGTTAAGCTGGCTTAATCTGTTTCATGTTATCAGTGCATTTAAAATAGGGGCATTGAAGTTCACTCCCACCACCAGGGCTTTTTTTGGGGTGCCTGGGCCTTAAAAAACACTAGCCAAATTCCAATTCTCAGATTACGGCCAGGAGTTCTCGCTCTTGGCCGCAGGCCCAAGGTATGTCCTTCCTAGGGTCACAGACAGCAGAGGGGAAGAGGAAGAGCAGCTCAGGGCCTGGGGGCTGTGGGAGAATCTGCTCCGAGGGACTGGAGGCCTCTGCCTGGCTAAGTCTAGTGCTAACTGCACCCCTCTCTGACAGGTTCTGAGCAGTACCTGAGACCCTGCTCCCCAGGGCTTGGCAGTGGCACTAAGGGTGTAGAAGCGGCCTCTGCCCTTTTCTGTTTTCACTGAACAGCTTGCTCTAAGCGGGGAGGAAGGGGGAGAGGTCTAGACTGGGCGAGGGGGTGGGGGTGTCAGGGAGGCAAGTGTGTTGTGTTACTGTGTCAATAAACTGATTTAAAGTTGTGGTTGGTCTGTCCTTTATTCCTGTACCAGGGCCAGCTTCCTCTACTGCTGTCTTTTGAGTCTAGAGCCCAACCCAGCAGGGGTGTGATACGTGCTTCTCAGGAAAAAAGCCAGCAGTGCATCAGGACAGATGAACGGCTGAGGTCTCTGGGGCCACGTTACAACACAAAACTCGGGGTTGCTAGGAGTCTGGGACAGAACGCTGGAGCCCCCCTAGAGACAGGTATGTACACAGAGCTTTGTCCAGAATAGAGGCTATACATACCAGGATCCAAGCCCTTCTTAGTTTTTGTGTAGAAGGCTGGGTCCTGAAACTGGGTTTTGGCTTTCACATGGAGCTGCCTGACATTCCCATCCTGGGGGTGTCTGAAGGAAGCAGAACACACCTTCCCTAGGAAGATAGTTTTCTCCTTTGGGAGCCCAGTGCCCTAAGGCATGGCTGCCTTTACCCTGTACCACCAGCCTGATGGATAAGCTCTCAGTGGCATTGGAGGGGGCTAGAATCCTCTTCACCTATGTTTTCTTTAAATTTCTCGCCAGTATTTTTTTTCCTTTTGCTTTTTTGTTTTCCCAAATGAAGTGCTGGGCATGTTTTTCCACCTCCTACAGCTTTAGAACTGTTTACTTACTTTTGAGCTGTGGCTGTCTTTACATCCTCTGAGTCTTTGGCCCATTTTCACATTGTTCTGTGTGGAGCTTACCTGTGTTTTCATCCTGGACAAGTCATTAACCTTGGACTCTACCTAATACTCATGAAAAGGAGTTAAGCACCTCTGCCCGACACAGTATTAGTAGAAAGTCTGGGCCTAGAGACTTCCCTGGCGGTCTAGTGGTTAGGAATCCATGCTTCCACTGCAGGGGGCACAGGTTCGATCCCTGGTCGGGAATCTGATCCCACATGCCATGCATTGCAGCCAAAAAAAAAAAAAAAAAGTCTGGGCCTAGAGTTGATTCAACTGAAATATGAAGGGCTTTGAAGATGTCTTCCACTGAGCACATAATCCTTAGAGGTATCATAAAGCCTGTGACTGAAAAGTGGTCATTACAGTGAGATATTTACAACAGAGATCCACATGAATGCTGACAATGGCCAAGTTAATGTAGGCAGTTTAGGATTCAGATGTTAAATTCAAACCCAAGGAATCTATAAGGCAGGGAGGGATAAGGAACCAAGAAAAACAGTTCTCATCTGCAAAGCTAGCGAGTGGACAGCAAACATGCCTGAGACTTTGCTGCCATCTGCTGGTGGCTCCTCTTTAACACAGCCAGAGTTAGGCTGAATTGGAAACCCAGGCACTCAGCTAAGATTTCTCTTTCAAAAAGAAAAAACTTCTGCTAGGTTAAGACCACTGTCAGGAAAGAAATGTGGTACCCAAAATCTGCAATTAAAAAAGCAACTTAGAAGGGGAAATATTTTGGGAGTGGGAGGGTGGAGTAGGATAGGGGAGATATGTGAAAGGCAAACTAAGTCTAAATTTAAGAACAGGGACATTAAAAACTTTATTCAATAAATACAGCAAATAACTTAAAAATATACTTCAAGTCCAAAGCCAATTAAGAAAAGGAAGTAGAGAGAAAGGGGAAAAAAAGGGGGGAGGAGGAAGTCAGAGGAAAAGGAGAACGTTCAAGAGGTGGAACAATGGTTTGGTTGGGCTGTGTTTCCGAATGTACCACCCTTTGAAATTCTGATCAAATGCTCTTGACCCATAAGCCCTTAGCCCTTGTTCTGATGGGGTAGCCACAGGAGTTCAGCAGCCAGGAATGATTCTCTGGGCTCTGGATCAGAGCAACTCTGGAGGCTGGCATCCGGGGGAGTGTCAGAGGCTAGTTTCCTACTCATTCCTAAAAACCATCTGACCTAACGCCCAGGCAGGTTTAAGAAGTAGTGCAAACCCTTAGGCAGAGAGCTCCCAGCTGCATAGTTTCACAGGTGAGTGTCCAAAGCCAGGGCCTCTGGGAGACAGGTCCCAGAGTACCCAGGGATCCAAAGCCACTTTGGTGAATGGGATCTATGGGAGAAGACAGGAGAGGCCAGGGCACAGGATAAAGCTCCTGGGTAAGCCCGCGGCCAAGCTGGAAAATACTGCTGGGCAGGAAAGGGCTGCAGGGCAGGTAGTCTGGACACTGATTCAACAGCTTGCCATCAGCCAGGGAAGGTGGAGCTGAGGATGCATATGGAGCAGGACCAGGAAGATCAGGAAAGCTGAGGGAGAAAAGTGAGGAGGAAAGAGGAGGCAGCTCAGCAGCAAACTCCAGGAGAAATAACCAGCAGCCCTCACAGATTTGTGATTGTCTCTTAAAAAGATTTATTTTCTCTTCTTGCCTGAATGTACAAAGGCAAAAAGAGTACAGTTTGTATGTATATATATATATATTTATATATATATATATAAAAAAACAAGGAACTTGGTAATGTACACTTTACAGAAGGGAAGAAACAGGAAGACTGAAATTAAATCCAACAGAGCAATGCCAGTGGAACAAAAGCTATGAACAGCAACACTGCCCCTCCAGCCCGGGCCTCCAGCTCGCCCCAACCTGCTCCCAATGGGGGGCTGAGCACCAAGGCAAGCGGGTGGGCTGGGGCAGGAGGGGCTGGGGACGGGGCCTGGGAGGGGCTTGATCCCAGGAGGGGCCCATGGCAGAGGATCATCGGAAAGCTTCCTGGGATGCCCTAATAATAAAACAAATAACAAAGGCCCAGAATTATGGGGCCAACTAGCTGCCCAGTTGAATCTTGGGGGCATCAGAGTAGACACTGAGATGGTGGTAGGGTACATGGGATAATAAGTGGCGTGGGTGACCTCAAAGCCCGTATACAGTAACACTCTAGCCCTTCTGTAGTCTTACCCTCCCACTCCCGAGACCAAGCCCTTCCACCCCCACCTTGGAGCCCAGAGAGGAGAGGTTCAAGAAGCATCATTTCATTTCATGGGGTGCCCTCTTAACCCTTCTGCATGTGGTCCTTTGACCTTGAGATGTGTGGAGAGGGTGAGGTAAGAGAAGGAAATACACATGTATACATACATGTACAGGCAGGGAAAGGGGATGAAGGGAACTGGCACAGCTTAAATGAGGAAGAAGCAGATGTGAATCCTAAAGAGCAGCTCTCCAAGCCGTGGCTGTCCTACCTGGGGACAAGGCTTCTTCCCTCCAGCTTCTTTGTGGGGCCTGGAGGAGCAATGTCTGTCAAAAGAACTGAGCAGGGGTAGCTGAGAGAGAGCCTTGGCCTGGTGGTCTTGGCCGTTAGCAGCAAACACTTCCAGCCTTTGCTGGGGTAAGGTGGGTGGGAATCCTTGAGTGTCTCATTCCTATGACCAGGTCATGGGTGCCACAGGTTCCCCCTCTGTGTTCTTTCTCCCCATGGAGAGAGGTTAGGGGTGGACAGCAAACCCTTCACTCAGTACTCGTTAAGGATCTCTCTTTCATCCATCAGTGCTGCTGTTCTGTGTTACTTCAGGGAGGGAAGACTGGACCTGGCAAGGATCGGGGACCAGGAGGATCAGGGATCAGGAAAAGGCAGTGCCATTCTGCCACTGCTCCTTTTACCTGCTCTTCTGGGCAGCTCAGCTCCTGCCTTTCAAGGGAGACTTGGATATAAGGATCAAAGAGCCAAATGTTTTCTAAGGGGAAAAAAAAGAAAAAACTGTTCCCTTCTGCAGAACCCAAGGATGCCCTGCTAGTACAGAAGCTCTTCTTTTCTGGTACAGAACAAAGTGGAAAGGGGCCATGCCTGCCCAACAGGAAAGAAAATGACTCCGAACGGTTTCTTCACAATATGTACAGAGCGCGCTGTAAAAGCCAGCGCCAGATACAAAACACACAACAATATTTAAAAACAAACAGGAACAGAGATGGGGCCTTGGCTCCACCCGACAGAGTCTGGGAGGGCAAAATCAGGCTGAAATTCAGGTGGGATGAAGGTGTCCACACCAACGACTTCCATGGGTAAAAGGGAAGTCACTGCTCAGAGCACTGCCCGCTGGGGCGTCAGGAGGCAGAAGGACTGAATGGGGAAGGGAGGCTGCCTAGGGCCTATTAAGAGGTCTAAATCAGGGGGGTTTGGGGGAGGGCTCAGAACCCAACTTGAACAAAAACAAGGACATGGAAACCTAGAGGAAAGGTCTATAGGTCAGAGGGGCTCCTCTTGGGCAAAAGACCCTAAGCCTCTCTAGAACAGGGCTCTGGGGCTCTTGGAAAGCAGCTTCCACTGGGCATTGTGCTTACTGTCTTCCATCTCCATGCCCCAAACTGTCAGAGCCAAGTCCCTGCTCTTAAATGGTCATTTTTGGCACTCTGGTCACAAACACCCATCTCTAACCTAGGTTGGTGTCTGTCAGTCTTCATCTCTCTCTCAATCCACAAGGTCAACGAAAGACAGGAGAGGAGGAAGACAAAGGGATGATACCTCAAAAACTAAGAGCTAAAGCTCCCCACACCTTGGGGAAGAAGTGACTCCAATAAAGCTACCAAATCACTGTCACTTTCCCAGTGACACAGCATAAAGCCTGGACTGGGACTGCATTTCTAAGGAGAGCAGAGAAATGTCTCTGCCTCAAAGCACAGCTCCACTGACTATACTCTGTGGCTCCAAGGAGTAATGGCTTGCATGTGTTATTCCAGGGTCTAAGGAACAGATAATCTCCCATGGTCAGTAGCCCCTAAAACAAAAAAGCGTGTTACAAAAAAACACGGCTTGGGCCTCCCTGGTGGCACAGTGGTTGAGAGTCCGCCTGCCGATGCAGGGGACATGGGTTCGTGCCCCGGTCCGGGAGGATCCCACATGCCGCGGAGCGGCTGGGCCCGTGAGCCGTGGCCGCTGAGCCTGCGCGTCCGGAGCCCGTGCTCCGCAGCAGGAGGGGCCACAGCAGGGAGAGGCCCGCGTACCGCAAAAAAAAAAAACACACCACGGCTTATATTGGCACACATGGGGTTACAGGTTGAGCTACATAAAGTCATGTAGTTGTGTACAGAGAAATTGGGCTGTACAGACTTGTGGCCCTAGATGAGGAGGATACTCAGATGGCTGCTTGGACAGGGCATCCCCTAGAAGGGCTGGGTGCTCCCAGGTCCTGCCTCCTGGCTTGCACTCAGGTGACCTGGCAGACTCCAAAGCTCCCCATGCTGGGGGATACTATTTTACCTGCCTGAGCCTTAAGAGCCAAGCAGTGGAAAAGAAGAGGAGAGATCAGTGTGGGGATCCCCCTGGGAAAGGCACCAAGGGGTCGGGAAGGAGGTGAGAAAAGGACAAGGAGTGGGGGCTAAGCAGCAGCAGGGCTTAGGGGGTTGCAGCTTCTAGTTCACAGACTCCAATTCGTGCTCCAGCACAAGCTCTCGCCCGGAATCCCCGGGGAGCTCTGTGCTGGTGTTGGGACCCCTGGCCCTCTGCCTGACAGGCAGCCCAAGGCCATGGTGGGGCAAATGCCTTGGTCTCCCTTTCCAGGCTGGGCTCTGAGCGTTTACATGTGCTCATGTGAGAGGGGAGAAGTCTTCATGTTTGAAGACCTTGTTTTCACAACTGCAGAGAAAACAGCCCCCAATTTCTTTCCTGAGATTCTAATCCCTCCATGTGCTGCCAGTTCCCAGGGCCCAAACCACTGGGGAGATGCAGGGTCTGGTGATGGTGGTAATGATGGTGAGAGGGGTATGGCTGCTGTGCTGTCTTCAGACCTTACCCAGTGCTCGGGGGTCCCTCCCTGGGGGGCTTGGTACTGCTCCGGCAGCTGACCAGGGGCTTGGGGAACAGACCAGTGACTTCTCTGGGCTGAGGCCATGTTCCCCTGGTTGCTCCCCGTGCCTTCACCTCCACAGAGGCCACAACAGTCACTACTGTGGCCAAGAGAATAAATATTTTTGCTAAGTACTGGCTCTCCAGCTCCTGAGGAAGAGGGAGGGTCAGGGAGTCCAGGGGTCTGGTGGAGGCGAGATAACCAAGGGTCTGCCTTCAGTCATGGTGGGAACGGCAAACAGGATGATCAATACCATTTAACTGATGTCTAAATGGCACCTCCAGCACCTCCTTGGGTGAGCCAGTCCGGGCCCGTGAAGCTGACTTTATCCGGGCACTTGGTGTTCTTTCTGCAAGGGAAACATGGACAGATAACCAGGCATTCAGCCGGCTAGTAAAAACAACCACAGGGTGGTGCTCCAAGAAAATGAACTGCAGAGGAGGCCGGTCCTGTTCGCTAGGGAAGCCGTGTTCCACAGCTCCTCTCGGAGGCAGATGGCTTCATGGGAGACTTACACAAGAGGCTTGCCCAGGGTTCCACCATTTCCAGACCACAGCCCACAGAGCTATCATCCTTCACCGTGGCTCTGCAGGGATTCTGTGATCCAGGTATCACCTATCCCTGCTCTCTAGGTGTTGCCCCAAATTAAAAAGTTACTTACCATTCTCACCTCCGGGGGGGTGGGTAGAGTGAAGGAGTCGAGCCTTGCTGGCTGGCAACAATGGCTGTAGAAGAAAGCCCTGAGTGAGAAGGAGGATGTGTTAGTGTGGCACTCCCAGGCCCTCCCCTTAAGCACTCTCCCTTTTTGCCAGCTGAGTGGGTATTGGGAAGAGCTTCTCCTTAAATTCCTAGCTCCACTGAGTTCTGGGGTGCTGACAGAAGAAAATCTGATGCTTGGATAGATACAGCGGCTCGGGATAGACAGTCAGGCTCTGTTTTTCAGTTGCTTGTTACTCTTTGGCTGTGAGAACACCTGCTCCTTATTCTTCTGAATACCAAAGTCAATTTTCTGGAGGAGTTTGAGAATCCCCAAGCTCCAAGGGATGAAACAAATGTCATGATTTTATTGATTGTCTGCAAGAGGCTAGGATTATGGACAGATGAGACGCTCAAGGGAAAAAAAGGGGGGGCGGTTCTTGCCAGGGGCCCCCTGCTGTGGGCAGTGCTACTGGGATGGAGTAGAAAGGATAGGAAGTGGGGAAGTGAGGCTTACCTGCTGCATAGGGTAAGTTGTACTGTGCTGGGAGCAATGAGTACCCCAAGTGGTGGTGGTGGTGGTGTGTGGACATCAGGCGCTGAGAAGGGGAGGTTCGGGGCCGGTCAACACTCCTTTCACCCCCGCCTGCTCCCCCGACGCTGCTACAGCTGCCACCACCCCCAACCGCCCCACAGCCTCCCCGATCTCTCTCCTGAGAAGTCTTATCACTTATCTGGAAAGGAAAGCAGACACAAAAGCTCTACTGTGAGACACATACATGAAAGCAAGATGCCCAGAGCCCACATTACGACTCCTTAAAGATGCAGGACACCTAAGAATCAAGGAGGTGCCTGGCAGAGCTGCTGTCAAGTCAGCCAAACCACACCGTGGTTATAGGACTTGAACTAGTCCATCTCCTCCCAGACCCTGGATCTGGCCTTAGTGGTCTCTGACAACAGTCAGTGTCACTGCACTTCCCTCACCGTGGGAGACTTGCTCTTGTAATGACTGGCATGCTGCTGCAAGAGGTCCAGGGCTTTGGACTCTGAGCTGGATTTACAACTGACACTGGGGCTGGCTCGTGCCTTGTCAGCATCTTCACCCCCTGAGACCTTGCTGCCATACGGGGAGAAAGAGTAGCTGGAAGGCAGGTAGGAACCTGGGGAAGAGAAATAAAGCAGTCAAAGCAATGGGAGAGGGAGAAGAAACTCTGCTTCAGTGAGCCTGGTGAGGCTCAGGCTGAGATATTTTCTACCACAGTGTCTTCGGGCTGAGACTCAGTGTGTACTTCCTTTACTGAGCTCTAGAGGCAAACAGCTAAGGGATATTAGGAACATGGCCCTCAGTTTCTGGGGAACCAACTTCCTTAGAGCCCCAATCTCAGATTCATCTTGGAGAGGTGACACAGTCATAGGATTTGAAAGGTATTGGATCTGGAGATGTCCTTGGGCTCAAATCCTTCCTCTACTTACCAGTTAGGTAACTCTGAACAAAATTAACAAATTAATTAGCTCAAATTAACCTTCTGAACTTCAGTTTCTTGACCATCAAAATGAAGATACCAATACTTATTTCACAGGATGCCAGAGAAGATTAAATAAGATAATGTACATAAATCACCTAGTCCAGTGCCTGGCACAGAGCAAGTACTCAACAAATGGAACAACTTTTTATATAGAAGGACTGGGGTAACAGGAGAAAGGAATACTACAGGATGAGACAATTTCTTATCTCAGTTTGAAAAGCCAACCTGTCCTATTTAGTATTGCCTTATAATGTCAATATCAAGACTATTTCAGCTGCTCTCCTATAGGGAGGTGGGAGCTCCAAGAAGTGAAAGAAGGAGTCTTCCACCCCACAAGCATCCCACATGGCTCTTCAGGCAACAGAGATCAGTGAGTAAAGTGAGCCTTTTCTTCTAACAAGTTAAAAAACACTTTAACTCCTACCTTGTGCCCCCCTCCCCAAGAACTCATGGATGGCAGTAAAGAGTTTATCTTTCCCAGACTGAATCTTTCTAGCTGGACTTACCCCAAGTCTGACTTCAAACTGCTCTTCCCCTCACCGACTGCCTCCTGACCGACCTTACAGCTAAACACAATCTTGCAAATGAATACATGCACTCTCCTGGGTTGAATTTTATTTGTTCCACATTTCTCTCCTGCTACAATTAAGTTGTAAGCTCCTTGAGGGGATTGAGCTAGTCTTCCCTATTTCTTTTGTATTCCCCACAGTGCCTAGCACATTGCAAAATGTAGAAAGTATGTGTTTTTGTTTGTTTGTTTTTCTGGCCACGCCCCAAGGCATGTGGGATCTTAGTTCCCTGACCAAGGATTGAACCTGTACCCGCTGGGAACCCCAGGGAAGTCCCTAGAGTATGTGTTCAGAAAATCCCAGCTGAGGGAAGATAGCTCTGGTAGAGAGGGGGTTTTGCCTTTAGTTATCCATAAAAATTGACTGTAGAGTCAACCCTCTAGCTGGTGCAAGGGAGGGAGGAGTGGTCCCCCAGACTGTAAGTAGGGGTCATTCAAGGAGCTCAGGATTAGTGACCACTTCACAGAAGGCCACATTCAAATCAGAGCTGTCATCTACCTGAGCCTCAGTAAGCCTTAGAGCTGAGCAAGAAAACTCTGGATTCGAAATCTGTGCCTCATTTACCTTCCCATTGAATGGAACAGCAGCTGGAATTTGGTGCCGTACCTGGGTAGTTCTGCATCATCACGGCAGGCATGCCCCGGTAGCTGGGGTGGTTGGGGTCATAGGACTGGCTGTAGGAGTAGCCGTGCATGTAGGGGATGTAGGACTGGTGCTGGGTGAGGGGAGAGGACACAGGCACGTGGACACTTGGTCGGGGCTCCTTGCTCCCGAGGCGGGATTCCTCAGATGTGGGCAGCTTGCAGTCACTACTTGTGCTTTCCTTCCCGTCCTCCTTGGGAACAGAGTCCTTACTCCGACTCCTTTCCTCCTTCAGTTTGCGGTCCCGCTCCTCCTTCCACCGCTCGTCCTCTGACTTGATGTCTGAGTACTTGGCAGGATAAACATATGTCCACATCCGGGGCTCTGCTTCCTACAACAATCACAGAATGAGCTCTGAGTGTTTTACAGAGATAGAGATTTCAAGCCCAATGTCCCCATAGAAACACCAGAGCAGATAATACTAGACATCTGGGGCACAGAGGGATCTTGGCCTCTACTGACCTTTGTTTAAAATCACCTCTGGTCCCTCCTGCTTAAATGCCTCTCTCCTCCCCCCATAAAAGGAAATAAGATGTGGTGAAAGAAAGGGAAAATCCACCAGTGGGTCTTCTCTAGGAGAGAACAAGCATTCTGGGGAAAGGACTCCTTGACTAGAAGAAGCTGTTCCCTTTCCAAGGATATTTAGGTGGTTTCCCTTCTTTAGAGCAAACTCAGGGGCAGAGAGCTACAGGTGCTGCCCCGCTCAGAGGAGGGTGGTCTAACTGTGGCACAAAGAGGGAAGGGGAGACTTTCTAAGTCTGAGGAACAGAGCAAAATGTAAGACCAAGTTTTTAGTTCTAACTCTGCCTAGAAAATCTTTTTGAGAGTAACTCGGTCTGCGTTGCATACTTCTGGCCTACTTTAAAAAATGGAGAGACCACCATTAACTCATTCCATAGGAACCACACAGTGGAAGAAACACTGGACTAGGAATCACTAGATACCTGAGTTCCAGTTCTGGCTCTGCCAGTTAAGTCTCATGTAATTCCAGACAAATCAAGCTAACTTACCTGGGCCTCTCTTGTCAAATGGGAAAAACATCTTTTACTGGTGTAAAAAGTGCTTTTAAAAAAAAAATGTTAGGGCTTCCCTGGTGGCGCAGTGGTTAAGAATCCGCCTGCCAACACAGAGGACACAGGTTTGAGCCCTGGTCCGGGAAGATCCCACATGCCATGGAGCAATTAAGCCCATGCACCACAACTACTGAGCCTGCGTTCTAGAGCCCACGTGCCACAACTACTGAAGCCCGCGCACCTAGAGCCCGTGCTCCGCAACAAGAGAAGCCACCGCAATGAGAAGCCCGCGCACTGCAACAAAGAGTAGACCCCGCTCGATGCAAGTAGAGAAAGCCCGCGTGCAGCAACGAAGACCCAACGCAGCCAAAGATAAATAAGAAACAAACAAAAAAAGTTAAAATGATTTACCAAAGTAAAGAATCCGTAAAATCATAAGATTTCTTCTGCTAATCTGTATTCTGTTGATTCCCTACAAAAGGACAGCCCTGATTTGTGAGGGAGACAGAAAAACTATCAAACGGTATTTCTATTTCCTTCTGGAACAGTTACCTGTCGGTACCAGAGTATTGGATCCACCTCTGCCTGTCGGCCACACTCGGCACCTGTCTTCGCCTCAGAGGCCTCCTTGCCTAGGTGGCTGGCCTCACTCAGCTTTACTTTAAGTCCTTCCGGGGCCTGGCTGGGGAGCTTGGAAGAGTCATCCAACTTGGGAATAATGACTGATTTGGCAGGGTCAGCCCCTTGCTCCTTGGCCTTCCCGGGTCCTGACTTCACCAGGTCTGTCAGGCTGGGGGCCTTGGTGAGACTTGGTGGAACTGACGGCTTTTGCTTCCATTCTTCCTTGAGTGCTGCCTCCCGCTCCTTCAGGCCCATCTCTGCCTTCTTATCCAGTCCCCGCTGCTGCTGCTCCAAGCTCTGCCGTTTCTGCTGTTCTTCATACTGCTGCCGGTAAGCTGTGTTAGTGCTCAGGAGGTGGGTGTGGTAGCTCTGGTCGCTGTAGCCATAGGGGGGCATATAGGCATACTGGTTGTAGTACAGGGACTGCATATACATGTTGGGACGTTGCTGGATGACGGAGGGCTGCTGACTGGAACTGCTCAGCTCTGGTTTCTTTTCCTCACAGGCATCGTTCTTCACTTTTCCCTCTATGCTCTCAGGCTCCTCATCCTTTTTTGTCTTCAGGGCCTGGCTCTCCACCCCTGCCTGGCTGCTGGGGTTCAGAGCCCCTGGGCTGGATTGTGTGTAACTTGGAGAGTAGTAACTCTCAAAGCCTTGGTAATATGGTGAGTCTTTGCTCTGTGGCTGAGGGGGGAAAAGGGTTTTCTTGGCCCCATCCTTAACCAACTGTTCAGGGTCCTTTGATTTGACGCTTTCCACTTTGCCCTCCCCATCCTCCCCCGCATCAGAGATGTCGGAGTATGCAGGGCTGTTGGTTTTGACTGAGCTGGCTTCAGCCCCATTCTGGGTCACTACATGTAAGGGGGTCATGGGCTGGGTAGGGGTAGTGCTATCTAAGCGGCTACAGCCTCCAATTGAAGGGCTGGGAGCATTGTCCGTGAAGCTGTAGATCTTGTCAGCTTCCGCCTTGATGCTAGCCAGTCGGCTCTGGTGGGGGTCTGAGGAGCCATTTAGGAGCACCTCCATCTTCATCCCATCTCCTGATGATTCCCTGAATGGGCTTCTGCCTTCTTCTGCTCGACACACCTTCCCAGGGGTCAGAGGACTTTCAAGTTCCTTTGAAGATTCCTTCTTTTTTTTGTCTTTCTTTTTCTTGTCCTTGGCTGGAGTCAAGGCAGGGTTGACTGTGAAAGGTTCTCCCATCACAGTGGGCTTGGGCTGAATGGGCTTCAGCTGGGGGCTGTTGGGCATGGCCTGGACCACTGTGGTGGTCAAGCCTGAGGAGGAGCCTGGGCTTGCTGCTGTGAAGGTGGCTGTCTGGAAGGTGTAAATCTGCTGTGGGGGGATGGCAGGGGCAATGGGCCGGGCTGACTTTAAACTTTTGGAAGGAATCTTTTCAGGTTTCAAACTAGAGGGCTTTTTACATTTTTCTTTTTCCATACACTTCCTTTCCAAAGAATCAAAGGCGTCATTGCTTGTTTCATCCATTACTGAGGGTCCATCATCAGAGCCATCATTGGATAAGGCCCCGAGATCTGTGTCCCCTTCCCCACTCAACTTTTTCTTACAGAGGCCTTTTGTGCTGAATTTGCTTGAAGGAGAAGGGCTATGGGGCTCTATGAGCCGAACTTTGGGGGTAGCAGAGCGGGCAGGGGACAAGGAACCTTTTTGTGAGACAGATGCGCCATTGCAGCTCCCGAGGTCTGCATGTAGGGTGGGCTCCTCTCCGTACTCACTGTCTCCATCTGCTTCTGGCTTGCTGTCGTCATCTGTATGGGCATGAGCTTGGTGGTACTTAAGTCCATTGATGTGCTTGTACTTTTTGTTGCAGTTTGGGTGGGGACAGTCAATCAGTACTGGGGAAGGACAATTTCTGTCTAGAACAGTGGGTTCCACTTTGGTCCCAGGAAGGGGGCCAGTGGCTGAGCCCATGGAATTAGTACGGACACGCTTGCTCCCTTTGGAGTCCTCTGAGCTAGAATTCAGCTCCATGTCTGAAAGGGGTTTGTTTTTCCGCTTAGTAGCTGAGGAAGGGCTGGCCTTGACATCCTCAGAGGTGCTGCTGGCAGCTGGGCGATGTTCTGAAGAATTCTGGCTGCCCCGACGGCCTTTGCTATTGGCTCCAGCTCGGGTTTTGCTGCTACTGCTGGTCCCTTTGCTGTCAGAGGCTGTGGCTGTCTCATTGACAGGTGTGTTACTGTTGGGACGCATACGTTTGCCTCTACCCCGACCGTTGCGCATTTCCAAGTCACTGGTGGGAGAGTCACAGAACCTTGGCAAATGACAAACACAACAGGATATTATTAAGAAAAAAAGCTATCTTCAAACCAGTTTAGCTGCAGCCTCCAGAAGAACTGTCCATATGGTAACTATCATTTTTAGTGAATATGATTTGTTAAAGGAACTTCTGAAAGCATGGTAACTGCATTAACTGGTGAGCTCCTAGAATGTTATCTGCATACTAACTATAAATTATTCCCCAAGATTTGGGTTCCCCTAACCCTGACAAACTGGAAATTAATATTAGGAACAAGCTGTAAAGTGCTATTCACTGAAATATCAGTCTTACGGCCAACTGCAACTTGAAAAGGTCCTTGTGAAACCCAGAATGTCTAGTGGAGTTTATGAAACTGAAAATGTTTTTGAGTTTAAACTTCTGAGAGACAGCTACTATCAAAAAACATCATCAATGAATGCTTGTTCACCTGTAGTCAGATTCTGCCTTGGTCTCAAGGTGACTGTAGGTAGAAGCCAGAATTCAGTCATTCCAGATAAAGGCTTAAATAGGATCTTCTCACCATTCCTACCCATTGATTTATTCTTCTTGAATGCCAGATGAATATAATGCCTTCCCTTGTTTCTATAACATAACTGTCCTTTAAAAGCTGGGTGTCTTTTAAAAGCTGTCCAACTCTAACAGGATAAAGGTATAAGGGATCACTGATGAGGGTGGTTCAGATTAACATAAACTAAAAAGCTGTAGAGTGCTTACCTGGGGGGTGCCCAGTCATGTCGTGTGCAGTCAAGAAGTGTACCTACGTAAGTCTTGTTCCTCCATGTTACATTCACTACCAACATCCCTGGAAGACAAGAAGACTCAGATATAGACAAGAGAAATGCTGTTGACCACTGAGAAGAGTATTTTCCATTTGAGTAGCATTCTGGCTCCTGTAGGAGGGTTTAGGGGGTGCTCTAGGTCCCAGTGGGCCTAACAGCATTAGGCTGGAATAGTTCCACGGGAACTGCCTACAACACTACCAGGGCCCCTTAGGATGGGCAACGGTTGCAAAGATTCCACGGTCCAGTTAAGGCACATTTTCCTAACTTTTAAAAAATGACGCAGTGTTTCAAATACACTAAAAAAATACAAAGGATAACTAAACAAAAACTCATGTACCCACCACCCAGCTCAATGGATTTACAAAATTTTGTGCTACACTTGCAACAGATTTATTTTTTAAAGAATAAAACACCATAGTTGAAAACCATTGTTTACTATATTTTCAAACTTGCCATTGATGGGATCATGCTGGGTATATAACTTACCTTTCTCACTTAACATTACAAATTTGAGATTTATCAATATTGACATGACGAGCTTAACCCATTTATTTTAATGGTGCTCAAGTATGTCATTGCATGATTTGACCACAATTTATACATACTGTTGATGGAAATTTAGATGTTTCTTGCACATTTTCACTCTTAAATGACATCACAATCAACATTCCTGACATGTTCATTTTATTTAAAAATGGTTTTGAATAGATACCATAGTCACACTCCAAAATTTAAAAGGTAGCAAAAGAAAAATGCAAACAAACCCCAATATAAAATGAAGTGTCCCTCCTGTCACTGTTCTTCAGCTTTTCAGGTCCCATACTCAGAAACATCCATGGATATCCATATACTCCTCCAGAGGTATTTTATATATTTATAAGCAAATATGTCTATACATTCTTCCTCAAATGGTAGCAATGTACACCAATGTTCTGCACATTTTCCACGTAACCATATATTTTGGATCATTCCATATGAGTAAACATAGAACTACTTCATTCTTTTCAATGGCTGCATATGAATGAGCTCAAATCGTACCATCATTTATTTATCCAGTCCCCTGTTGATGAACATTTATGTTGCTTCATTCTTCTGCTGTTACAAATAATGCTGAATAAATAACCTAGTACAAATGTCTTATCTTACATATCACAGAATATGTCTGTAAGATAAATTCCTATAAGTAAAACTGCTAATCACAGAGCATTTGTATTTGGATTTTTCATAAATACTGCCAATTTGCCCTCAGAGAGGATGTACTAATTTATAAACTAATTTATAAATCCTTTCCCTGTGGCAACATAGTGTTCTCAAACTTTCTGGTTTTGCCAATCTGATTGGAGAAAAATGGTGTTTTATGTAGTTTTAATGTCATGTTTCTTATTATGAGTTTGTATAGCATTTCATTACAAGATACCATTATGAGACATTTGTATTTACCTTCTAATGAACTGTCTGTTCATATCCTTTGCTCATTTTTCTACTGAATTATAGTCTTTTTCTTATTTGTGACTGTTTATATACCACAGTAAGCCTTTTGACTGTACTACAAATCAGATATTCCCCCCAGTTTGTCATTTGCCAACGGTGGTTAATGCTATGCAGAAATTACTTACTTTTAGGTTGTTACATTTATCAGTCTTTTATGGCTTCAGAATTTCTGTCATATTTCAAAAGGCTTCCCCCATTCCATCACTTTATCAATAGTTTTTTTCTTATGGTTTCTTCTAGTATTTTTATGGTTTGATTTTTTATATTTAAATCTTTGATCCACCTGGAATTTAACATGGTATAAAATGTCTGACATGGACTTCTTTTTTTTTTTTGGCTGCGCCTCACAGCTTGTGGAATCTTAATTCCCCGACTAGGGATTGAATCTGGCCCTAGGCAGTGAGAGCACGGAGTCCTAACCACTGGAACTCCAGGGAATTCCCTGACATGGACTTTTTAATATTGTTTTTTTTTTTGTCTTAATTCTAAATTATTTTTGGTTAGTTTTACATTGAATGAAGTCAAATATACTAAGCTTTTCCTTTATTTTATTTTATTTATTTTATTTTTTTGGCGGTACACGGGCCTCTCACTGTTGTGGCCTCTCCCGTTGCGGAGCACAGGCTCCGGACGCGCAGGTTCTGGACGCGCAGGCTCAGTGGCCGTGGCTCACAGGCCCAGCCGCTACACGGCATGTGGGATCTTCCCGGACCAGGGCACGAACCCGTGTCCCCTGCATCGGCAGGCGGACTCTCAACCACTGCGCCACCAAGGAAGCCCAGCTTTTCCTTTATTGTTTGTGCTTTTTATGTCTAATCACAAGGTCATAAACATTCTACCATGAAATATTTTAAAGGTATCTTTAACAAGCTAAGAATGTTTTTTATATTTTTAGTGGTAGAAAAAAATGAAAAGGAGAATAATATTTTGTCATGTGAAATTATATGAAATTCAAATACTGCTCAGAAATAAGGTTTTATTGGAATATAGCCACATTTATTCATTTGCCCATTGCCTATGCCCGATTTCACACCTCAAGGCAGACAGAGTTGAGTATGTGTAATAGAGGCTATATGGCCCTCAAAGTCTAAAATATTTACTATTTGGCCCTTTACAGAAAAGGTTCACCAACCCCTGTTTTAGATCTTTTTTCTAATATGAGCATTTAAGGTCTAAATTTCCCTCATAGCCCACTTTAGTTGCAGTCCACAAGTTTTGATATGTTTTCATTATCATTCAGGTCAAAACATTTAGTTTCCCTGGTTTTTTTTTTTTTTTTTTTTTTTTGGATTCTGGATTTATTTAGAAGAGTGTTGTCAAATTTTCAAATACCTGGGAATTTTCCAACTTACCTTTTTGTTTCTGATTTCTAATATAATTCTACTGTGATTAGAAAACATACTATATATGATTTCAATTCTTTTAAATTTATTGAGAATTAATTTATGGTATAAAATATGCTCTATCTTGAAGAACATCCCATGTGCACCTGAAAAGAATATTTCAAAATGTATACTCTGCAGTTGTTGGGTAGCCTATAAATGATAGATCAAGTTGATTGATAATGTTTTTCAAATCTTCTATATCCTTATTAATTTTCTGTCTTCTTATCAATTATACTTGCCATTTGTTCTTGCTTATTGGAACTCCTATTTGGACCTTTTAGACTAATCCTCTTATCTTTCTAGCCTATTTCCCATTTCTTTGTCTTCTGGTTGTATATTATAAGGGATTTCCTTCATCTTCTAGGCTACATACTGAAATTTTCATTTTTACCATTTTTAATTTAAAAAAAGTATCCTTGTTTCATGGGATACAGTATTTTATCTCTCTGAAGATATTTCATTATATATTCTTCTCTCTCAATAGTCTTTTGCTCTCTCAGTAGTTTTTTCCCTCTAACTCCTTTTTTTCTGTTTGTTTTGTCCTACATTCTCGTTTCTCAGGTTTTCCTCAAAAAGTCTGGTGATCTTCGGATCTTGTTCATATTTAAATGAAAGGTAATAAAAATTGGACTGGAAGCACTATGTGTGGGCCTTTCCATTAAGCCATGAATACTGGTAGAGATTTTTCCTCCTTTCCAGGACTTGTCAGATTCCCCCAGAGAAGAACTCTTTAATTTCTTACCTGCCTGCCAGTTTCTCTATGTTATATGGATTTTCACTTGGTCCTTGGTACAGCACCCTGCCTTCCTCTATGCCCAGTGTCCTGCTCTGGTTGAAACTCTCCGAAGAGTGAACATCAGTTTTCTGTAATGGCAGAGGGGCTGTGTAGGATGGGGATAATAATGTACAGCCTTTGCTTCTTCTCTAGACCTTCAGCCAGTCTTCTGTTTTCAGCTTCACCCCATATTCCCTGTGTTCAAAGGTACTCTGATATTTCCAATTTCTGAATATTTCTAGAAATCTGTGGTGCAAACTCCTTATTCTTGGCTCTCCTTCCTCCCAACCTCAGGTAAACAAAGAAACAAACAAGCTTCTGTTTTTTCAGGTCTCTTAAATCAGCATTGTGCATCTGCTTTCTAGTGTCCCAAGTTTTACTGATTTATACCTGGTCTGTCTTCTTTACCTTGTGAGTTTATATCTTAAAAACAAAATCCCTTTACTGACATTTGAATGGGTTTTAGGGGGGAAGGTAGGAGGTAAATGTGTACTTTCAATCTACCATATTTAACCAGAATACTGAATTTTTTTTTTTAATAAATAAATTAATTTATTTATTTTTGGCTGTGTTGGGTCTTCGTTGCTGCATGAGGGCTTTCTCTAGTTGTGATGAGCGGGGGCTGCTCTTTGTTGCAGGCTTCTCATTGCAGTGGCTTCTCTTGTTGCGGAGCACGGGCTCTAGGCGTGCGGGCTTCAGTAGTTGTGGCGCACGGGCTTAGTTGCTCCGCAGCATGTGGGATCTTCCTGGACCAGAGATGGAACCCGTGTCCCCTGCATTGCCAAGCAGATTCTTAACCACTGTGCCACCAGGGAAGTCTCCTTGAATTTACTTTTATTTATCTGTTTGGTATACAGTACTTGGAGTGTACAACCTACCTAGTTAAGTTTCTAATAAGAATTTCTCTAATTCAGGAAAGTCATTACCTATTATATATTAATTTACTGTCTTTCTGCCATTCTTTCATTTTTTTTTCTAGGACTCACGTTGATCTCTCATATATTTTTTCTTTGTGCTTGATTCTTCCAATTTATAATCTTTTCTTTGACTACATGTAGCCTAGAATTTATCCAATGTATTGAGGTTTTTAAAAAATTTCAATGACTATAATATATAATTATATTTAAATGACTTTTTCTCATTTCCAAAATTTTAAACTGGTTAATTTTTCATATCTACATGACATTATTTAATTACTGTTTGGTTCATAGTTTTATTTTTTATTTTTATCAGTTTTATTTTTAATAGAGTTTATTATTGTTTCTCTTTAAGAATTCTAAACATACTTATTACAATCTTTGTACCATATGTTAATTTCATTAGGTGTGCATTCAATTCCTGACAGTTAAATTTTGAAACTAATTTAAAATTTTTGAGATAATTATAGATTCACATACAGTTGTAAGAAATAATAAAAAGATCTCACATGCCCTTTAATGGTAACATTTTGCAACAAAACTATAGTATAATATCTCAACCGAGATTCTGCCATTGATATAATGAAGATACAAAATATTTCCATCAACACATACCTCATGTTGTCCTTTTCTAGCTACACTCATTTCCCTCCCATCCCCACCCCTCCTCAATTCCTGGCAACTAGTAATCTGTTTCTCATTTCTATAATTTTGTCATTTCAAAAAAAATTATATAGGGGCTTCCCTGGTGGCGCAGTGGTTGAGAGTCCGCCTGCCGATGCAGGGGACACGGGTTCGTGCCTCTATCCCGGAAGATCCCACATGCCGTGGAGCGGCTGGGCCCGCGAGCCATGGCCGCGGAGCCTGTGTGTCCGGAGCCTGTGCTCCGCAACGGGAGAGGCCACAGCAGTGAGAGGCCCGCGTACAGCAAAAAAAAAAAAAAAAAAAAAAAAAAAAAAAAATTATATAAATGGAATCATACAGTATATAACCTTCTGGGACTGTTTTTTTTTTTTTTCTACCAGCATATAGTTCTCTGGAGATTTATCCAGGTGGCTGTATGCATCAATAGTTTAGTCCCGGGCTTCCCTGGTGGCGCGGTGGTTGAGAGGCTGCCTGCCGATGTAGGGGACACGGGTTCGTGTGTCCCCTACATCGGAGCCTGTGCTCCGCAACGGGAGAGGCCACAGCAGTGAGAGGCCACGTACCGCAAAACAAACAAACAAACAAACAAACAACAGTTTAGTCTTTTTATTGGTGGTTTGGTATGGAGATACCATAGTTTGTCCTACCACTCACCTGCTGAAGGACATCTGGGTTGTTTCCAGTTTTTGGCTATTATGAATAAGCTGCTATACACATTTGTGTACAGGTTTTTGTGTGAACTTAAGTTTTTTGGTTTTTTAAAAGTAAGATTTGTTTATTTATTTATTGGTTTTGTTTTGGCTGTGCTGCACAGCATGGCATGTGGGATCTTAGTTCCCTGATCAGGGATCAAACCTCCACCCCCTGCAGTGGAAGAGTGAAGTCTTCACCAGTGGACCACCAAGGAGGTCCCCTGAACTTAAGTTTTCATCTCTCCCAAATACCCAAGAATGCAATTACTGGGTCATATTGTAGTTGCATTTAGTTTTGGTTTTTTTTTAACTTTTAAAAAAATATTTATTTGTTTATTTATTTTTGGCTGTGCTGGGTCTTTGTTGCTGCACACGGGCTTTCTCTAGTTGTAGCGAGTGGGGGCTAGTCTTCGTTGCGGTGAGCGGGCTTCTCATTTTGTGGCTTCTCTTGTTGTGGAGCACGGACTCTAGGTGTGTGGGCTCAATAGTTGTGGCTCATGGGCTTAGCTGCTCCATCGCAATATGGAATCTTCTCAGACCACGGATCGAACCTGTGTCCCCTGAATTGGCAGGCAGATTCTTAACCACTGCACCACCAGGGAAGTCCTCTCTCTCTCTTTTTAATCTTAGCCATTCTAATAGTTGTATAGTAATATCTCATATTGTGATTTTTAATTTGCATTTCCCTAATGCTAATGATGTTAAACATCTTTTTCATGTGCTTATCTGCCATCTGTATATCCTCTTTGGTGAAATATCTGTTCATATTTTAGCTCATTTTCTGACTGGATTGTTTTCTACTGTTGAGTTTTGAGAGCTCTTTATGTATTCTAGATACTAGTCCTCTGTTGGATATTTCCATATATGATATATATATATATATATATATATATATAATGTAAAGGTTTTTTAGTTGTATTTAGTGGGAGAAATCAGGAAAGGTATGTCTACTCCATCTTCCTGAAAATGGAAGTCCTGGTTAATTTTTAGTGGTTATTTTTCTTAGCATTATATTTCTATTATATATAATTTTGGTTTGCAGTCTCTTTTTTTTTTTTTTTTTTGCGGTACGCGGGCCTGTCACTGCTGTGGCCTCTCCCGCCGCAGAGCACAGGCTCCGGACGCGCAGGCCCAGCAGCCATGGCCCACGGGCCCAGCTGCTCTGCGGCATGTGGGATTCTCCCGGACCCGGGCATGAACCCGCGTCCCCTGCATCGGCAGGCGGTCTCTCAACCACTGCGCCACCAGGGAAGCCCTGCAGTCTCTTTTTTATTTTTTTATTATTTATTTATTTATTTATTTATTTTTTTGCGGTACGCGGGCCCCTCACTGTTGTGGCCTCTCCCGTTGTGGAGCACAGGCGCCGGACACACAGGCTTAGCGGCCATGGCTCACAGGCCTAGCTGCTCCGCGGCATGTGGGATCTTCCCGGACCGGGGCATGAACCCGCGTCCCCTGCATTGGCAGGCAGACTCTCAACCACTGTGCCACCAGGGAAGCCCTGCAGTCTCTTTTTTAAATGAGATGTTTTTGTTACTAATTTCCCCCCTTCTCTGTTTAGCAATTTCTTCCATCTAGCTCCCTAAGGACCTAGTCTGAAGAGGTCTTCTACTGGCCTGAGCCATTAGAAGATATTTAAGATATCACAGTTCTAATCATTGAACCAGCAGGCAGCTTCTTCACAACTCCTTAGGCTTCCCTCCTCCCCCACTCAATTAACTTTTTTTCTTTTTTAAGTAACAAATTCTTTATCAAGGGCAATTTTTTTTAAAGCTCCAACAACAGGTAGGTTCTATTATAATCAAACCTAATACAGTAGATTGATTTCATTAGTTGCTCCAATTCTTCACCTTTGTCTGAATCTACACAATTTGCCATGCAACTAACTTGCCACTTGTCACTCTGGTGTGAAGCCCTATACCTATATAACGTTTAAAAAAATCTGCTTTATAGTTATAATTTATATACAATAACATCCATTCATTTTAAAATATATAATTTGATGAGTGTGATTAATATTTACAGTTGTATAATTACTACCACAGTCAATTTATAGAACATTTCCATTAGTCAAAAAGTACTCAGCCCTTGTGCAATCAGTCTCATTTCACCATCCCCAGCCCCAGACAATGACTAATCTGGTTTATATTCCTATAGCTTTGCCTTTTCCAGAATTTCATATACAATGAATCAGACAGCATGTAGTCTTCTACATCTGGCTTCTTTCACTTAACAAAACGCTTTTGAGATTCACCATGTTGTTGCACGTATCAGTAAGTAGTTCATTTCTTTTTGTTGCTAAGTCCAATTAACTTTTTAAAAGTCTCCTTCCATGAGACTGGTTGGGGGGTTGGCATCCTACTCCCCTGGTCTCAAGTTCTCTCTATTTATGAACTATCTCTATAGACATTTTCAGTACCAGGAACTCATCCCTCAGGCACCGTTCTCTGGTCCCATACCTGGAGGCCAGCAGGCCCACAGTTTCAGCCTCACTCAGTGACTTGCATCTCTTCTGTTTTTGGTCCATGGATAAGATTATTGTGTTTGTGAGCCCAAACATGTTCTTTGATTTTCACTTTATATATTTTACTTCTTGCTATGTGTTCAGAACAAAAGAGATGTGTTGAAAGTTTGAATACAGTAATTCAATGTGCCCAAAGGCACATTTTCTATGTAATGTATCCAGAGAATAAGACTCTAGAATTCAGACTTCCCTGGTGGCGCCGTGGTTAAGAATCTGCCTGCCAATGCAGGGGACACGGGTTTGAGCCCTGGTCTGGGTGGGTCCCACATGCCACAGAGCAACTAGGCCCGTGAGCCACAACTGCTGAGCCTGCGCTCTAGAGCCCGCGAGCCGAAACTACTGAAGCCTGCGCACCTACAGCCCATGCTCCGCAACAAGAGAAGCCACTGCAATGAGAAACCCATGCACCACAATGAAGAGTGGCCCCTTCTCGCCACAACTGGAGAAAGCCTGTGTGCAGCAACGAAGACCCAACACAGCCAAAAAAAAAAAGAACTGAGCAGAAAAGAAAAAAAACAAATTAAAAGAATCCAGAATTAGTCTTTTGTTCGTCTTTGGTCATAGACTAATAAAATACTATTTGATTAAGCACTCCCAGGGCCTATCTGTAATAACTCAACTATATTCTTCTTTGATGTAGAATGCTGTCTAAAGATCACTGAACTTGCAGTCAGAAAACCTTAGTCCAAATCCTTGCTCTGGGACTTCCCTGGTGGTCCAGTGGTTAAGACTCAGTGCTCGCAATGCAGGGGGTCCAGGTTCGATCCCTGGTCAGGGAACTGGATCCCGCGTGCCACAAACTAAGAGCCTGCATGCCACAACTAAAACCCAACACAGCCAAAAATAAATAAATAAATACATTTAAAAAAAAAAAAGCTACTTTGTAAATAAGGAAATGGAAGCCCAGAAAGGTTAAGTAATTCACTCATTACTCATTATTGATGAGTGGTCAGATCTTCAAGGCATTACACAGCTATCTCTTAATGGGTTCTGATTCTTTTTACACAACTTCCTTAATATGTCCCTTTATCTTCATCTTAGATAAAAGATACATAAAGGACTGTAGGGAGGCATGGGGGGAAGAGGACAGGATTCCTATCCCTTTCTAGGGCCCTGGCATCTTAAGGGAAATGACAAACCTCCTAAGAAAGCAATTGGGCTAAATTCTCTCTGGTTGTTAGCAAAGTGAATTCATATGGATGTCTCCTCCCAGTGATGGGCTGCTCTGATTACTGTATAACCAATTTGAATAGGAACAGGGTACATTTATTTCTAGAAAACGTAAGACTTAGAAGTAGGCACCTCATTTACAAGGGCAGATGAGCATAGCTGTATATAGACAGCAGGTATACAATTAACTCTTGAAACAGCTGGGTAGGAACACGTGTTTATAAATCTGTCTCCCTCCTCTGGTATAATCTGCAAACGTTAACAATAATGAATGAGCTGAAAAGATGACAGGTCAGAGTGCTGGAAATGGGAGAGGGGAAGAGGAAAAATTCTAATATGGAAAAACAAAATGGAGGCTTGTTTAAATGTCAAAGCAAACAGTTTGCTGAAGTATAACTCTCTTCCTACAAGGTTCTGAGTTGAGACAGCTGGGAGATTAAGAAGACAGGAAGGAAAAAGCAGAAAATAACACTTAACAGACCTAGTTTCTCTATTAAGGGCTAGCTTTAAGGCAGCAAGTAGGCTGAAGAGAAAGAGAAAAGTTAGTTTTCATTTTAGAAAGCTTTCTATTTTGAATAAGTGTTCACAAAATAAGGAAAGGGTTGGCATGTTTGAAGATAATAAAAATAATAATATGCTAAAAGTAGTAGTAAAAGTAGTGCTTTGTGTTTCTCTAGGTGGTTATTTTCATATTTACCAAGGGTGTCACAGACATAATCTCATTAAACATTACTAAGTTTTAGAGTGCTAAGTTAAGTATTCTCCCTTCTTAAAGACGATCAACACCAGAACACGGTAAAGGGGAAATGACTTAGGTATGAGGCAGCAATCAGGTTCCCCCCCCCCCGTCACAGGAGGAGTGCAGTGTTAAGACAAAACGCAATCCCAAAGCAGCACTACTTTGTTTTGAGGACAATTCAAAACAGTTGTGCAGGAACTTCCCGGGTGGTCCAGTGGTAAGAATCTGCCTTCCAATGCAGGGGACGCGGGTTTGACCCCTGGATGGGGAACTAAGATCCCACGTGCGGCGGGGCACCTAAGCCCACGCACCACAACTACTGAGCCCACATGCTCTAGAGCCTGTGTGCCACAACTAAGAGAGCCCGCGTGCCACAACTATTGAGCCCATGCACTCTGCTGCCACAGTGAGAAGCCCGCGTGCTGCAACGAAGAACCTGTGTGTCCATATATGTGGAACCTAGAAAATGGTACAGATGAACCGGTTTGCAGAGGAGATATTGAGACACAGAAGTAGAGAACAAACGTATGGACACCAAGGCGGGAAAGCAGCTGGGGGTGGTGGTGGGGGTGGTGGTGTGATGAATTGGGCAATTGGGATTGACATGTATACACTGATGTGTATAAAATGGATGACTAATAAGAAAATAAATAAATAAGTAAACATAAAAAAAAAAAAGAACCTGCGTGCCGTGACTAAGACCCGACGCAGACAAATAAATAAATATTGAAAAAAAAAAAAACCGTCATGCAGTCAAGACTGATACAAGCACAATAGTGGAAAGAGTAAATTTTACCTCCAGAGCCCTCATTTTTACCATTTCCACTTAGTACATGCTTTCTCTCAGGGATCTAATAAACTAATGCTCAGTTGACCACTTTCCTTCTTGTATGCCATGTGCTTCCTTGCTTCCTAGCTTCTACTTTCCTTCTTGAAAACACTTCCTTCATTTGGCTTCCAGGACAAGGACAACACACAGGCCTGATTTTCTTCTTGTTGTTCTGCTCGCTCCTTCTCATCACCTTTTGCTTTTACTTCTTCATATCTAACTAATGACTCAAACTGCTATCTCCAGCACCTACCTTTTCCCTGAACTCCAGATTCATATATCTAATGGCAAATTTGACATTTCCATTTGATGTCTCAAAAGAGATTTCAAACTTAACATGACCCAAACTGAGCTCCTGATACCCACCTGTCCCTTGACCACTCCCTTGCCCCCTGCTCCCAATAACAACTTGGCTCTGAGTTTTCCCTATTTCAGGTAATGGCATTTCCATCCTCTCAGGTGTTCAGGACAAAAACCTTGGGAGTTCTCTTTGACTCCTCTCTTACTCTCACACCACCCCACATCCGACAGTCAGCAAATCTTGTTGGCTCAACCTTCAAAATATATCCAGATTTTGATCATATCTCACTATCTCCATTTCTCTGGCTCCAAGTACTCCTCTAATTATTGCAACAGCCATCCTATCCCTCTCTGACCCATTCTCAACACAGGAGCCAGAGAGATCCTGTTAAAATCCAAGTCATATCCTATCATTCCTCTACTCAAAACCTTCCGAAGGCTTCTTTCCATTTCACCCAGATTAAAGGGCAAAATTCTTATTGTGATCTTAAAGGATTCATGTGATCTCGGCCCTCATTACCTCTCTGATCAACATGATATCATCTTCTACTACTCTGCCCCTCACACTCTGTTCTGGCACGTGAGCTACTTGTTCCTTGAACACAAGAGGCATGTTCTCATCTTAGGGCCTTGAACTTGCCATTCCATCTATCAGTAACATAGCTTCCCCCCATCCCTCATATTTTCAAAGCTACTTCCCCTTCATTACTTTCAAATATTTTCTCAAAAGTCATCTCAGCGAGGCCATCCCTCACTCCCACTCCCCACTTATATACTTTCTAGTTCCCTTTCCTACCTTCCTCCCCATAATATTTATCAGTATGTAACATAGCAGAAGTTTTATTTATTCATCTTGCTTATTGTCTTTTCAGTCCTATTAGAATGTAAGCTCTATGAAGAGCAAGATTTTTGTCAGTCTTTTTGGACTGCTGTATCTATAAGAACTAGAAACATTTTTGGCATATAGTAGATGCTCAATAAATATATGTTGAATGAATGAATGCTCCTTGTTTCTCTCCAGAAACTCCGTTCAAGTAAGGTATAAAAAACTGATAAACAGAAACCTCAATTAAATAGTGTTGAGGGACCAACAGCTCCAACAGGAGCTCTCATGCCCTGTGATGATAGCAGAGCCCAACAGGAGGAAGAAAGACTCCTCTTCTTTCCTGGCAAGGATTCAGCCAATGAAAAGCTATGGACTCTGTTTACTATAGTGTTCCCAATTTCCCTGTCCCCTCTATAAAAGTGTTCTTCGCTTGCTGTGCAGGAACTTGCATGTGGCTTACCATGGTTGCAGACGCTGAATTGCAATTCTCTGATGATCTCAAATAAGCCCATCTTTGCTGGAGAAATGTCTGGCCATCTATTTGATTTAGGTCAACATTTTGGTGGCCCATACGGGGACCAGAGGAGACCCCTGAAGACTCCAGGACTGGTGAGCAAACAGGTGAGGTACCCATAATTAAGCCCACTGAGCTCACTGCTTTTCTTGCTGACCCTGGAATTTGGAGGGTCTTTCTCCTGGATCCAAGCTCATGCCCTCTTTGTGTATGAAGAAATGGCTGGTGTTAGCTTGCAGGCTGTTTGAACTGAGCTGTTCGAACTGTAAGTTATTCAAGCTGTTTGAAAATTGTTCTTTTACTCTAGAGGAAAACCTCTGAGAAATGGGATCCCAGTTATCTGTGGGCCCCCACACCCTGGGACTCTGGCCAATTTTATGTTTAAAAACTGTGGTCCGGGCTTCCCTGGTGGCGCAGTGGTTGAGAGTCCACCTGCCGATTCAGGGGATGCAGGTTCGTGCCCCGGTCCGGGAAGATCCCACATGCTGCGGAGCGGCTGGGCCCGTGAGCCATGGCCGCTGGGCCTGCGCGTCCGGAGCCTGTGCTCCGCAACGGGAGAGGCCACAGCAGTGAGAGGCCCGCGAACCGCAAAAAAAAAAACTGTGGTCCTTCCTCATGCGCATTTCTAACTAAATGGACCAACCTGTTCAAAAGCAATTTAGAATATCAATGGCCATTTTGGGGAACTTTTAAAATCCCAAAACTTAATTCTCTTAAAACTGAACTGGACTACAATAGCTCAGAAATAGAGCTGAATGGTATGCCTATTTCAACTGGCATTTTAAGGCTTCCAAACATTATCAGGAACCTAAAACTGCTTCTCTGCAAAATAAGATTTTAAGATTAACTGAGGCAAATAAATGATTAAAGAAAGATAAAATGGCTCCTGAAGTCTCAGGCTCTTCTTCTTGGCTTCTTTGTCTCAGGCTCCACCTCTGGCACCACCTTTCTCTCCCTTGGCTTCTTGTGGCCAGACTCTGCCTCCAGTACCAGTTCAATCCTTCCTTCTATACTGCCTATGCCTCCTCTTTACCCTCAATTCCCTCATACAAATCCTCTCCCGGAACTTACCCCCTCTCTGAAACTCTCCCAGCTCCCTTTTCCTCTCAACTTGTTAGAGCCTGTCCCTTAAAAATTAAGCCTTCTGGGCTTCCCTAGTGGCACAGTGGTTAAGAATCCGCTGGCTAATGCAGGGGACATGGGTTCGAGCCCTGGTCTGGGAAGATCCCACATGCCACGGAGCAACTAAGCCAGTGTGCCACAACTACTGAGCCTGTGCTCTAGAGCCCGCGAGCCACAACTACTGAGCCCGTGAGCCACAACTACTGAGCCCGTGAGCCACAATTACTGAAGCACATGCACCTAGAGCCCATGCTCCACAAGAGAAGACACTGCAATGAGAAGCCTGTGCACCGCAACCAAGGGCAGCCCCCGCTCGCCAGAACTAGAGAAAGCCTGCGTGCAACAACGAAGACCCAATGCAGCCAAAAATTTTTAAAAAATCCTAAAAAAAAAATATTAAGCCTTCTGAGGATCCAGAGGTTAAACCCTTAATTTCTTATATTCCCATATATTGAACTGTGAGCCACTGTCAAATATTTTCCCAAAGTAACTGAAGATCCTCACAGATTTTCTGAGGAGTTTGTTAAACTTTTATTGATTAATTGATTGATTGATTGATTGACTTTTACTTGGTTGCACTGGGTCTCGGTTGTGGCTCGTGGGCTCTTTTTTTTAATATCTTTATTGGAGTATAATTGCTTTACAATGTTGTGTTAGTTTCTGTTGTACAACAAAGTGAATCAGCTATAAGTATACATATATCCCCATATCCCCTCCCTCTTGAGCCTCCCTCCCACCCTCCCTATCCCACCCTCATGGGCTCCTTAGTTGCTACATGTGAAATCTTAGTCACAGCATGTGTGTGGGATCTAGTTCCCTGACCAGGGATCGAACCCAGGCCCCCTGCATTGGGAGCACGAAGTCTTAACCACTGCACCACCAGGGAAGTCCCTGAGGAATTTAATATAGTCATTCAAATTTACCAATTTGTTTTCCCTGACTTATATCAGCTAGTTCATATACTTGTTGGTGAAGGCCAGGCACAGCATTTGATGAAAACTGCTAATTGGGAAAATCCTGAAATGTCTCTAGAATTACAACTGGGAGACCAGCCCACTAACTTACTACATGATCAGGTTCGAGATATGGCTAAGCGACTTCATCGAGCAATTTTCCAAAGCCTGTTGATTGGAACAAACTTCAGGCTTGCATACAAAAATCTGAAGAAACTGTTCATAACTATTATAACTGACTTCAGATTAAAAAAAAAATTCTGGTCTTCCTTCATATGTTGATTCCATCTGGTAGTTTTAAACTTTATTTTTATTAATGGGCTGAACTGGGATCTTTCCCATCTAGTAAAAAAGACCAGGATGGAATGGGAAACTATGTCCATCCCAGATTTAATTAATCTGACAAACCAGCCCTCTTGCACTCTAGATGATCACCTAAATGGGAGACCACCAAAATTCTTAATCTTCAAATCTAGCAAATGAAGGCTCCTAAACAAACCCAAAACCCTCCTAGTTTCTGCTATTATTGCAAAGAGCTAGGACATTGGAAAAGAGACTGCTACAAATTTAAGTACTTTATAGGCATCTTCAGCTCTTAACCAGCCTTTCCAGCATCCTCCCAACTCTCAATTATGGGGCTCTGAGGAACTACCAGGGATTTCCCCAATTCTCCCTCTTAATCGACTTGGAGAAACATTTCTCCAGATTGGGAATGGATCTCTTCCAGTCCTAAATGATGCTGGAGCCAAACTCTCGGTGCTCAACCCAACTAATATAAAGCAGCCCCTGCCTGGGAATATTAAAACATTTCAGGACTTCCCTGGCAGTCCAGTGGTTAAGACTCCGCGCTTCCAATGCAGGGGGCTCGGGTTCAAGCCCTGGTCGGGGAAATAAGATCCCACATGCCATGAGACGTGGCCAAAAAACCCGCCAGAAAACCCCCCTAAAACCCCAGTTCACATAGTGGGGATCTCTAATGAACCTCAAAAGGTTCCTATCTCTGACCAATTCCCTTTTGTTTAGGCCCTTTCAGATACATACACCCTTTTCTCCTTAGTTTCTCTGTCCCTACCCATTTATTAGGCCGAGACTTCTTAGAGAAGTATCATGCCAAAATTTCTTTCTCCCAAAAGGAGGAGTTAATTCTAGAATTTGACAGTAGTCATCAAAGTAACCAGCCAGGTGAATTAAATGATCCTTTGACATCTTTTTTTGTGTTCTAGAGCTGATTCTGGAAACACTGATCATTTGCCCCTATTGAATCAGCTACCACCTTCCTCATGGGCAAAATCTCCAACTGATATTGGCAAAATTAATAATGCATCTCCCATCAAGTTTCACACAGATTCCTCAAAACCTCTTCCCGGAATTAATCAATATCATATAAAGTAAAGCAGCCCTTCAAGGCACAAAGCCCATAATAGAAGATTACAAGGCTTGAGGCCTCTTCACCCCTTGTACTAGCCCCTGTAACACTTCCATTTTCCCAGTGAGAAAACCTAAGGGCCAAGGGTGGAGGCCCAGGACCTCTGAGCAAAAAAAAAACACTGTTGGGAGTTCCCTGGTGGTCCAGTGGTTAGGATTTGGCACTTTCACTGTTGTGGCCCAAGTTCAATCCCTGGCTGGGGAAATAAGATCCCGTAAGCTGTGTGGCACGGCCAAAAACAAACAAAACAAACAAAAAAAACATTGTTATCCCTCAATACCTTGTTGTTCCTAACCCTCATACGTTACTAACATCTATTCCTATCAGAAGTAAATTCTTTACTGTAACTGATTAATGAGTTCACTCTTTAGTATTCCAGTTGATGAAGCTAGCCAACACCTGTTTGCCTTCATTTGGGAAGAAAAACAATTCACCAGGACAGTAATGTCTCAAGGGCTTTATTGAGAGCCCTTCATTTCTCACCAACCCTGAAGGCTGTTCTGGATGATATAAAGTTCAGGGATTCTACTTTGTTGCAGTATGTAGCTGATTTGCTTCTTTGCTCTCCTTTTCTCTTCACAGGAAGACAGCAACCACTTGCTAAAACTTTCAGGTTTAAAACTATTATATACATAGGATGGATAAACAACAAGGTCCTACTGTATAGCACAGGGAACTATATTCAATATCCTGTGAAAAACCACAATGGAAAAGAATATATATATGCATAACTGAGTCACTTTGTTGTACAACAGAAATTAAAGACAACACTGTAAATCAACTATACTTCAATAAAATTAACAAACAAACAAACAAACTTTTAGGCTTAAAGGGACACAAGGTCACCAAAGAAAAACTGCAGTTTGCCCAAACCTAGTTTCAATATTTAGAGCATCTGATCTCAAAATAAGGGCTACCATCAGATCCAGATAGACTTCATGTTGTCCTAAGTTTCCCCAAACCCAAAACTAGGTGCCAACTGAGAGGTATTCTTGAGCTACTGGTTATTGCTTAAACTGGATTCTAAATTTCTCTCTATGGCCAAACCTCTGTATGTCTTACTCAACAGTAACAATCCTGACCCAATTTTATGGGAAGAACTGGACAACACGGCCTTTAAGGCCTTAAAGGGGAGTTTTATGAATCCACCTGCTCTTGGGCATCACAATTATCAAACTCCCCTTTTCCTTTTTTGTTTATGAAAAGGAAGGGAATGCCCTTGGGGTACTTACCCAAAAACAAAGGACCACCAACAACCCATAGGATATTATAGCCAGTAACTGAACTCTGTGGCATGGGAACACCTCCCGCCCTTGCCTTAGAGCCATTACAGCCACTGCCCTTTTAGTTAAAGCAACCAAGAAAATCACTATGGGATGCCCTTTAGCCATTTTTATACCTCATGTAGTAGAAGTTCTCCTGAATTCTCATCACACTCAACATTTCTCAGCAGCCAAACAAAAGCAGCCAGATCTCTGTCATGGCTCAAAGGGATATTTCCCCAAATGATGACTTAGAGAAGCTGGCTTAGAGAAGCCCAACAATTGGCCTCGGAAAAGGAAAAGCAAGGTTGGAAATTCAACCATTTTTGGTTTGATAAAAAGAGAAAGCTCTGGTTTGGACCAAATAACAACCCAGTCTTACAGAGGACTCTAAAATTCCCACTCCCCACCACTGTCCATGCATTAAACTACTGGTGTACTGACAAAATGATAGCATTCATGAATTAATATGAGTGGGGAAACATTAAGAAAGCTACAAAAAGTGACTATCTCACTTGTCCCACTTGTCCAAAGTACAACCCAGGGAAGCCTGTTTGTACTGCTCCTGGACATTTTAAACTGCTTAATTCGGGACTTCCCTGATGGTCCGGTGGTAGAGAATCTGCCTTCCAATGCAGGGGACACGGGTTCGATCCCTGGTCGGGGAACTAAGATCCCACATGCCGCGGGGCAACAAAGCCCGCATGCCACAACTACTGAGCCTGCGTACCACAACTACAGAGCCCATGTGCTACAACTACAGAGCCCAAGCGCTCTGGAGCCCATGCCACAACTAGAGAAGAGAAAACCTGCATACCACAACTAGATCCCGCGTGCTGCAACAAGGACCCGATGCAGCCAAATAAATAAATAAAAAAAAATTTAAAAATGCTACTAAACTGATTAATTTGAGGTTTGGCAAATGGATGTCATACAACTCCCTCCATCTCATGGATGTGAATATATTTTAGTCATGGTCTGTATGTTTTCACAATGAACTGAAGCCTTCTCTTGCAGACAGGCTACTGCCTCTTCTGTGGCTAAGGTCTTTTTGGAAAAGATTATCCCTACCTGGGGAACTCCTCTCAAACTTTACAGTGATCGAGGAACCCATTTTACTGGCCAGGTACTTCAACGAGCCTGTGCTGTTTATCCGGTTTTACAAATTTCACTGTGCTTACCATCCTCAATCCTCTGGTTTCATCGTCAAACTCACCAACCGCATTTTTAAGACTGAATTGGCAAAACTGGTAGAGGCCCTCCAAATACCTTGGCCAAAAGCATTGCTGTTGGTCCTTCCAAATTTTAGATCCACCCCTTTTAGAACTCATAAACTCTCCCCTTTGAGATAGTCATAAGATATCCAATGCACTTGGCTTCTGCTTCTTTTGACCCTCAAGTGATAAAAGGAGAGATACTCTAATACTGCAAAGGCCTAACTGCTTCTATTAAAAATAACCATGCTTTCAGCCACTATGGAGAACAGTATGGAAGTTCCTTGAAAAACTAAAAACAGAACTACCATATGACCCAGCAATCCCACTACTGGGCATATACCCCGAGAAAACCATAATTCAAGAAGAGTCATGTACCACAATGTTCACTGCAGCGCTATTTACAATAGCCAGGACATGGAAGCAACCTAAGTGTCCATCAACAGATGAATGGATAAAGAAGATGTGGCACATATATACAATGGAATATTACTCAGTCATAAAAAGAAATGAAATTGAGTTGTTTGTAGTGAGGCGGATGGACCTACAGTCTGTCATACAGAGTGAAGTAAGTCAGAAAGAGAAAAACAAATACCGTATGCTAACACATATATATGGAATCTAAAAAAAAAAAAAAAGGTTCTTATGAACCTAGGGCCAGGACAGGAATAAAGACACAGACGTAGAGAATGGACTTGAGGACACGGGGAGGGGGAAGGGTAAGCTGGGACGAAGTGAGAGAGTGGCATGGACATATATACACTACCAAATGTAAAACAGATAGCTAGTGGGAAGCAGCTGCATAGCACAGGGAGATCAGCTCAGTGCTTTGCGACCACCTAGAGGGGTGGGATAGGGAGGGTGGGAGGGAGACGCAGAGGGAGGGGATATGGGGATATACGTATGCATGTAGCTGATTCACTTTGTTATACAGCAGAAGCTAACAACACTGTAAAGCAGTTATACTCCAATAAAGATGTTAAAAAAAATAAAATAACCATGCTTTGGTAAAGCAGTCTTTTCACAGTGTACCCCTGGGAGACGAAGACCTTAAGCATCACACCTTGTAACCTGGAGATTTCATCTACTGGGAAAGAATTATCTTATACCTCACTGGAAAGGCCCCTATCGGGTACTGCTAACCAAGACTTGTACCACCAAACTCCAAGAAACAGATTCTTGGCGAGTCACGTGATACAAGTAAAGAAAGCACCAAACCCTGACTGGACCTGCACATTATCTGGGTTACCTGAAAGTGAAGATTTCCCAGAAGAGAAGCGGCAACATCTGATGAGACAGCTTTCCCAACATATCTGGACCAGCCCTGTTGGAAGTTTGTTGCCAAACCTCTGATGATGATATAACACTTCAGATGATCTCAAATGTTTATGATCTTGATAACATACGGACTTCAGATAAAAAGTGCTTGAGAATTCTGCCTTCTACCCTCCCTTTTCACTCGAACCTCAATACGTTTCCAATCTGTGCACTTTTCCTCTGCCTTGAGACATTACACCTAGGAAAGGTCCTTCCTGGCATTGAGGGACAAAAAGCTGCTGAAACTAGAAAAACTGACTTTTGGTCAGTGACGTTTTCAGAGAAAGATCTTGATTAAAAGGGGGAAATGTAAAAAATTAATAAACAGAAACCTCAATTAAATAGAGCTGGGAGACCAGAAGAAGGAGCTCTTATGCCCTGCGATAGCAGCAGAGCCCAACAGGAAGAAGAATGACTCCTCTTCTTCCCTGGCAAGGACTCAATCGTGGTTTCTTTGTTTACTTTAGCACTCCCAGCTCCCCTTTCCCATCTATAAAAGTGTTTTCCTTCCCTTGCCATGTAAGGACTTGCATGTGGCTTACCATGGTTGCAGACCCCAAATTGCAATTCTCTGCCTATCCTGAATAAACCCATCTTTGCTAGAGAAATATTTGGCAGTTTTATTTAAGTCAATAAAAAAATTTCCAAGTAGTTCCATTCTTATACATAATGGGGCTTATACATAATGGGAGTCTTACTAGTGTTTGAATACAGTAATAGTTTATTTTGTGAGTTGAATAAGCATCTACTTTACCCAACTGAGTCAGTAACCTGCTGTATGATTCTGGGCAAGCTACTTTATCCTCCTTTGTTGGACTAGACCTCTAGAATTCTGTGATTCTATGAAAGGCCATGAAACTCAAGCACTTAAAAGTATAAATGACTAATAAAATGCTATTTCCCATGGAGTTTTAACAATGATCAAAGACTGAAGCTAAACAAAATACAAGGCATGAAATATAAGGCATGTCATTTCAGATATTGTTTACCTGGTAGAAAAAATTTTTATCTGAGTGGGTGTATAAATTGGTAAAAGCACTCTGGAAAACTATTTTGTTCCTACCAAACTCATGTATTTCTAAGCAGATCTTCTAAAGCTAAACATACATCTACCCTATAACCCAGCAACTTTCAGAAACAAGAACTTACATCCAACAAAAGACATGTAAAAGAATGTTTATAGCAGCTTCACTCATAATAGTCCCAAACCAGAAACAACTCAAATGTCTGTAAAAAGTAGAATGGATAGGGCTTCCCTGGTGGCACAGTGGTTGAGAGTCCGCCTGCCGAAGCAGGGGATATGGTTTCGTGCCCCGGTCCGGGAAGATCCCACATGCCGCGGAGCGGCTGGGCCCATGAGCCATGGCCGCTGAGCCTGCGCGTCCGGAGCCTGTGCTCCGCAACAGGAGAGGCCACAACAGTGAGAGGCCCGCGTACCGCAAAAAAAAAAAAAAAAAAAAAAAAGTAGAATGGATAAATTGTGGTATATTCATAATGTAATACTATAATGCTCTGAAGAATGAACTATTGCTATACATTACAAAATGGATGAATCTCACAGACATAATGTTAAGTGAAAGAAGCCAAACAAGAGTACATACCATGTGATCACATTTCAAGGTAGGAAAACTCATCTACAATGATACAAATCAGAATGGTGGTTACCTTTTGGGGTGGTATTGACTGCAGAGGGCATGAGAGAATCTTCTAGGGGTACTGGTAATGTTCTAATTCTGGATGTAGGTAGTAGTCACACAGCTATATACATATATAAAAATTCATCAAACCATGTACTTAATATTTGTGCATTTTATTTATGTTATACTTCAATAAAACATTAAAGCAGGGACTTCCCTGGTGGCACAGTGGTTGAGAATCCACCTGCCAATGCAGGGGACACGGGTTCGATCCCTGGTCTGGGAAGATCCCACATGCCGTGGAGCAACTAAGCCTGTGTGCCACAACTACTGAGCCTGTGCTCTAGAGCCCACGAGCCACAACTACTGAGCCCATGCGCCACAACTGCTGAAGCCTGTTCACCTAGAGCCTGCACTCCACAACAAGAGAAGCCACCGCAATGAGAAGCCCGAGCACCGCAACGAAGAGTAGCCCCTGCTGGCCACAACTAGAGAAAGCCCGCATGTAGCCAACGAAGACCCAACACAGCCAAAAATAAATGAATAAATAAATAAATTTTAAAAAATAATAAAACACTACAGCAATCTACAGCAGGCAGTAGGTTCTCTCTCAGTAGCATTCTACTCTATCAAAGAGTTAAAAAACTATCTGGAATATAGTGACCAACTCAGTAAACTTCCACAAAGTCTATCTCCCCTGAGGTTAACCAACAAACAATTTTTTAACACCAGAAACTAACACAACATTGCAAATCAACTATACTTCAGTTAAAAAAACCCAAAAACAAACAAACAAAAATGAACAACTTTTTGGTATCAACATGTATCAGGGGATTGTGTCGGGCATAAAGTGTAAAATACATATAATAATTCTTTATTTACTGGCAACACTTCTAAATGTTTCTACTGCTACTATGCCTAGAGAGGGCACAGGAAATTCATATATTGCTGGTGGGTGTATAAAGCTGGTCCAACCTCTGGTGGCAATCGGGCATTATCTTTCAAAAAGCATATTCTCTTTGACCCAACAAATCCACTTGAAGGTATTTATCCACAAATATTCTCAGTGTACAAAATGAACAAGGTACCTACTGCAGCAGTGTTTATTATAGAAAAAGATGGGAAACTAACTAAATGTCCTTCAATGAAGAAGCAATTAAATACATTTCTGCATATCCACAAAATGGAATACTATGCAGCTGTTAAAAAACAACTATAAATAAACTGATACGGAACAAATTCTGAGATATACAGGCAAATGGGAAAAAAAAGCAAGGTACAGAACAGTAATTACAGTATGCTACCATTTGTGTAAAGATAACCATATAAGTATCTATTTATAAGTGCATAGAAGGTCTCTGAAAGGATAAATAAACTAGTATTAGTGGTCTTCCCTAGGGAGGGAAACTGGGTGGCTGTAATTCAGTGGAAGGAAACTTGTTTTTCATTGTATATTCATTTTACAGTTGAATTTTTACACCATATACATGTGTTACCTATTCAAAAAAAAGGTAAAAATTGTAATTAATTTTGGTAGGACAAAATGCTAATTTTTTTTCCTTTCAGGAAAGGAAAATATTATAATTGAAGAGGGCAAATAAGTGGCAGGATGAATACCATCTCTGAAACCCTGTCTCACTTCTTGTAAATGGGTAATTTCTCTTTATTCAGTTCAGAGTGTCAAAGTGATTGTGGCAGTTTTAAAATATGTCCACAAATTCTTTGATATTCTTCCCTCAAAAAGGAGAGGCCTGGGCTTCCCTGGTGGCGCAGTGGTTGAGAGTCCGTCTGCCGATGCAGGGGACATGGGTTCGTGCCCCGGTCCGGGAAGATCCCATGTGCCACGGAGCGGCTGGGCCCGTGAGCCATGGCCGCTGGGCCTGCGCGTCCGGAGCCTGTGCTCCGCAGCGGGAGAGGCCACGGCAGTGAGAGGCCCGCGTACAGCAAAAAAAAAAAAAAAAAAAAAAAAAAAGGAGAGGCCTAATTCCCCTCACCCTGACTGTGGGTTACAATTAGCAACTTGGTTCTAATAAACAGAATGTGGTGAAAGTAGCCTTCTCAGACTAGGTGATAAAAGGCAACATGGGTTCCTCCTAGTTTTTCCTCTTGGATTACTTCTCTTGGGGAAGTTAGCTGCTGTGTTATGAGGACACTGACGTAGCCTACCCTATGGAGAGGTGCATGAGGCCAGAGACTGAGGCCTCCTGCTAACAGACACGTAAGTGAGCCAACTTGGAAGTGATCCTCAAATAAGCTTTCAGATGATAGCAGCCCAGTTGACATTTTGACTGCAACTTCATGAGCAGTCTTGAGACAGAATCAGCTACTTAAGCCACTCTTGAATTGCTGACCCCCAGAAATTATAAGTTTTAGAATGCTGTATTTTGGGAATAATTTGTTATACAACAACAGATAACCTAGAATAGCGTTTTATCCTAAGCAGACAAAGAATTCATTCAACTTATTCCTTCCTGGAGCAAATATGTACTGAGCCTCTATTATTTGCCAGGCATTATTGTAAGTATTGAAGTTATAAAAAACAACTAAGAAGATACCAAGGTCCATTTCTGGGCTGGGAGCAAATATTTATTAAGAGCCTACACTGGACTAGGTACTGGAGAACAAAGATAAACAAGGCCAGCTGCTTGCTCTCAACATAAGGGACTGAAAAACAGGTTAGGGGGAAGAGGTCACATGTGACTGAATATACACCAGTAGCTTTCAGTTTTCAAATGGAAACATCAGTATTTACCTATATGCTGCTTTTAAATCTTGTTTCAATCCCAATTGCCAATCCTGGTTGATGTTGACAACTACCCCCTGAATAAAGGGCAGGTTAGCATGCAAGTCTCCCTTTCCCTCTTTCCCTCCCTCCCTCCCTCCTACCTTTCTCCCTCCCTCCCTTCAACAAATGAATACCTACTTTGGCTCAGAGTATCTGGGATATAGGCAATGCACAAAACTGACAGCTCTTGCTCTTATACAACTTACACTCAAGTGTTGGGAGACAGACAACAAGTAAATATATGTTAGACAGTGGTAAGCCCTATGGAGATAAACGACGCAGGAGCAAATGAATAAAGAATGTGAGGGATGGGATGTTGCTATTTTATAAAGGGCAGTCAAGAGAAGCCTTATTGAGCAGGTGACATTTAAGCAGAGAAACCTGTGTGTGCCATGAAGAAATTAGAAGGAAGAACATTTGAGGCAGAGGAAAAACCAGGTACAAAGGCGCTGTAGTGGGAATGTGCTTGGCATGTTCTCAGGAAGTGCAAAGCGGAGTGAGACTATAGTGGAGTAAGTGAGAGAAAGAGTAGGAAGAGATGAGGTCAGAGATGAGGGCAGTCCAGATCATGTAGACCAGGGGTTTACAGACTTTTAATGTAAGGAACCCATTGTAAATATTTTAGCCTTTGCAGGCCACACAATCTCTGTGGTAACTTCTCAACCCTTTTAGCACAAAGAGTCACAGACAATACATAAATGAATGGGTTATGGCTGTGTTCCAATGAAATTATAAAAACAGGCAGTGGACTGGATTTGGCACTTTGACTGTAATTTGCAGGCCCCTGATATCGACAGTTGTAGCACCTTATAGGGCAAATAATGGAGGCCAGAGGGGAACAGTATATGTATGCCCAGGCTTTGGCCTCAGAATGTATCCTTCACTGAAACAAAGCTATAAATGAGAGTTAACTGAAACACTTCTATTGACATTAAGCACTCAAAGGTTATTTGTTGAACAGATAAACTGAAAAAGCAGATTGTCTGCAACCCAAAATAACAATTATTTATCTGTTTCTATAAATAAATGTGTTTTTTAAAAATTTATTTTATTTATTTTTGGCTGTGTTGGGTCTTCGTTGCTGCGCACGGGCTTTCTCTAGTTGTGGCAAGCAGGGGCTACTCTTCCTTGTGGTGCGCGGGCTTCTCATTGCGGTGGCTTCTCTTGTCCCGGAGCACAGGCTCTAGGCGCTTGGGCTTCAGTAGTTGTGGCTCACGGGCTCTAGGCACTAGGGCTCAGTAGTTGTGGCGCACGGCCTTAGTTGCTCCACGGAATGTGGGATCTTCCCGGACCAGGGCTTGAACCCATGTTCCCTGCATTGGCAGGTGGATTCTTAACCACTGTGCCACCAGGGAAGCCCAATAAATGTTTTGAAAATAAAATTAACTTTGGAACACAAGCCATTCATAAATTGAGGACTCAGCTCAATATACAGAGGATATTTTAATCTTTTTCTTCATGACTCAGGGACATTATTCTAGATATGATTATCCGGTGGTGTGGTAAACGAATGTCCTTTTAAAGGTTACTGAGGGCTTAAGGGTTAATGACTCTATTAACTGTGATCAGACTTCTCTGTTGAGTTTTTGTGTTTTGCTTTTCAGTCTCCTACCTGGTTGTCAGCAGTCACTTTTTGTCATTAACATGTCTACCTTTTACAGTAGTAGTCATTTCCATATTCCCAACCTCTGTATCACATCCAACTTGCTTCTTATAATCTACTTTAGATGAGGAAATCAGGGAGTCAATACTAACGTAGGTCTATCATCAGGCCCTATAGGTCCTCTTATCTGACTTCACGGCCATATACATTCCACATGCATTAATTCCATGATTCTCTTAAGAGTCTATTATATTTGGAATGCAAAGTCCATGGGGAAAAATTCTATAGGTATTAGCCAAAGGAATCAGTTAGTCAGACAAAACCATTTTTGGTAACTCCCTACAACTAATTTGTCAGTGAGCTTTGAATGCAGTGTGGGGTGTATGTGGTCAATGTCCAATAAACAAATTTTTAAATATTGAAGACTTGTTTTTATTCCCCTTTTAAGTGTGTTACTTCTACCAGCGGGTAATGAGGGTCTCAGTATAGGTGCCAAGAATGCTTAGACATGGCAATAAAATGAAACATACATCTTTAAGACTCTCTTAGACAGAGAAACTAAAAAACATTGCTTAAGGCAGTGGTTCTCAAAGTATGGTTCAGGGATGTCTGGCAGTCCCAAAGACAGTTTCAAGGGGTTTTGCAAAGTCAAAACTATTTTCATAATAATATTAAGACAAATTTGGCTTTTTATTTTCATTCTCTCATGAGTGTACATAAGAGTTTTCCAGAGGAGGCATGACGTGATATTTTGACAAATTGGATATAGAAGTACACATGAGAATCCAGAGTGTCTCCTATTAAGCCGAACACTAAAAAGATTTGTAAAAATGTAAAATAGGGCTCCCCTGGTGGCACAGTGGTTGAGAGTCCGCCTGCTGATGCAAGGGACACGGGTTCGTGCCCTGGTCCGGGAAGATCCCACATGCCACGGAGCGGCTGGGCCCGTGAGCCATGGCCGCTGAGCCTGCGCGTCCGGAGCCTGTGCTCCGCAACGGGAGAGGCCACAACAGTGAGAGGCCCGCGTAGAGCCAAAAAAAAAAAAAAAAAAAAAGTAAAATAATGCTACTCTTCTTACTAAATATTTTTGTTTTAGAAACTGTAGTTATTTTCATAAATATGGTACCATGTAAAAGGTTTATTATTGTTATTTTTAAATAGATTAATAAATATATGTATTTTTTAAACATCTTTATTGGAGTATAATTGCTTTACAATGTTGTTAGTTTCTGCTGTATAAGAAAGCAAATCAGGGGCTTCCCTGGTGGCGCAGTGGTTAAGAGTCTGCCTGCCGATGCAGGGGACACGGGTTCGTGCCCCGGTCTGGGAAGATCCCACATGCCGCGGAGCAACTGGGCCCGTGAGCCAAAATTACTGAGCCTGCGCGTCTGGAGCCTGTGCTCCGCAACAAGAGAGGCCGCGATAGTGAGAGGCCCGTGCACCGCGATGAAGAGTGGCCCCCGCTCGCCACAACTAGAGAAAGCCCTCGCACAGAAACGAAGACCCAACACAGCCTAAAATAAATAAATAAATAAATAAAGCAAACTGTCAACAAGTAAAAATAAACACTATTATAAAAAAAAAAAGAAAGCAAATCAGCTATACGTATACATATATCCCCATATCCCCTCCCTCTTGCGTCTCCCTCCCACCCTCCCTACCCCACCCCTCTACGTGGTCACAAAGCACCAGCTGATCTCCCTGTGCTATGCAGCTGCTTCCCACTAGCTATCTACTTTACGTCTGGTGGTGTATATAAGTCCATGCCACTCTCTCACTTCGTCCCAGCTTACCCTTCCCCCTCTCCATGTCCTCAAGTCCATTCTATTTTTAATAGATTCTCCGTTTTAATTTCTGTTATGGCAAATATCAATAACTATAATATCAATAGATATAAACAAAAGCTCTTAGAGGTCCTTAATAATTTTTAAGGATGGAAAGGAGTCCTGAGTCTAATAAGTTTTAAAACTGCTGACTTAAGGGATACAACCCAAGCATTATTTTACTTCTGCCTTTTTATAAAGATGTTAACTAAGCTGCTGCTATCTTCATGCTGGAAGACAGAAAGTTGGGGACCAGCCAGTTCTACCACTGCTGTCAGTTTTGCCTTGTGGGGATCCACTTGCCCAGTTGGAATTCTCCTAAGTTATGAGAATTTGGGACCCTGAAGAGAGGTAACTGATGATCTCTAAAGGAAGCAGGGAATTTGGAGCATAACGAAAAGGGATCATGGGCTGAAAAAGGAGGAAGCAGAGCTGGCTTTCTGTGGCATCTGGATATAAACCAGTCCCCATGGCCTGTACATTCTGCCTTTGAACTCTCTCTGAATAATATCTTCTTCCCCACCCCCAACCACAACCATCAGAATCCAGGTCCTCATTAACTCACCTCTAGATCATTCTAACAGACTTTGAATTACGCTCTTAACTCCAATCTTTAATTCTTTCTGTCAATCCAGCCAGTAAACTACTGTCAGATTAATCTACCTCAAACAGTGCTTTCATGCACTGAGCCAGCAAATATATATCACTTATTATACTCCATCACTGTGCCAAGTGCTAGTAGAGATTCAAAACTTTCACTTAACTGAAAATCTTATTCTATTTGGGGGGAGGGAAATGAATCTGTATCAAATCATTATTTAAAAAAATATGCTACACATACTGTGGTACAGACATGCAGTGTGACAGATCCGAGAAAGAATAGGTAGGATTTTGGTAACTCTTAAGAGGATCTGGGATGAGCTTGGTACACATAAGGAAGAGTGAAACCATGTGATAATGAGCTGAGGCTACGTGTTAGAGAGCAGGAGGAAGATCTGAAGAAGACAGTCTAATACTTCATGCTAAAAAAAGTACTTGTTAATTACTGATTGGTACACTAATGCATTAAAATAAATTATAGGGCTTCCCTGGTGGCACAGTGGTTAAGAATCCGCCTGCCAATGCAGGGGACACGGGTTCAAGCCCTGGTCTGGGAAGATCCCACATCCCGCGGAGCAACTAAGCCCGTGAGCCACAAATACTGAGCCTGCGCTCTAGAACCTGAGAGCCACAACTACTGAGCCTGCGTGCTGCAACTACTGACGCTCACGTGCCTAGAGCCTGTGCTCCTCAATAAGAGAAGCCACTGCAATGAGAAGCCTGTGCACTGCAGTGAAGAGTAGCCCCTGCTTGCTGCAACTAGAGAAAGCCTGTGCGCAGCAACGAAGACCCAGTGCAGCCCGCACAAAAAATAAAAATAAATAAATAAATTATAGATAGAAAATAAGATAAAAACTTTTGATTGGTGTGCTGGGTGGCTTAATTTGCCCTCCCCCAATAGCTGCTGCTCAGCACTCTGTTTTCTAAATATGGTATGAATGAAGGTTATGGTTTTCAGTTTGTTTGTTTGTTTGTTTATGGCTGTGTTGGGTCTTGGTTGCTGTGCACAGGCTTTCCCTAGTTGCGGCGAGCGGGGGCTACTCTTTGTTGCGGTGTGTGGGTTTCTCATTGCGGTGGCTTCTCTTGTTGAGGAGCATGGGCTCTAGGTGCGCGGGCTTCAGTAGTTGTGGCATGTGGGCTCAGTAGTTGTGGCACACGGGCTTAGTTGCTCCGCGGCATGTGGGATCTTCCCGGACCAGGGCTCGAACCTGTGGCCCCTTCATTCGCAGGCAGATTCTTAACCACTGTGCCACCAGGGAAGTCCTCTTTTTGTTATTACTTGACTCGTTTTACACAATTCTCATGCCCATCCCCCCACAGTCATTTTTATGTTTAATGTAAATAAACAATACAAACATTTTTGTTTGTAGTATATTATTGTTTTGATTTCATGTATTTTAATAAACATATATAGTATTATGTCACAGATCTCATTCTGGGTTTTTTCTTTTTTCAACTTGGCACTATGTTGTTAAGAGTCATCTATATTTTGCTATATTGTATCTAACCCATAAGGTTATTTGTAATATCCATACCTATCATTTAATAATCAATATTTAATGAGTTCTTATCAGTAGTTAGGAGCTATGGAAATATACAGAAATAAAAGCCATGGTCCCTAGCCTATCTTACAATCCAGCTGGAACAGATAAACACACAAAAAGGTAACAGGCAGCAGCTGATAAAGACAGAATAAAGTTTGGTTGAATGGCCAAATGAACTATATCTTACTATATATTTAGTGAAAATATGACATATTTAGTGAAAAAGGAGAGATAGGAAGGATGTAGTATTTGGATTTAAATGAACTGATATGGTGCAGTTGTAAAATGCTGTTTATCATTTTTACGCTTTCCTCTAGATGGTGCTAGAACAACCACATTGTCTTTTTTTTTTTTTTTTTTTTCTTTTTCAGTACGCGGGCCTCTCACTGTCGTGGCCTCTCCCGTTGCGGAGCACAGGCTCCGGATGCGCAGGCTCAGCGGCCATGGCTCACGGGCCCAGCCGCTCCGTGGCCCGTGGGATCTTCCTGGACCAGGGCACGAACCCGTGTCCCCTGCATCGGCAGGCGGACTCTCAACCACTGCGCCACCAGGGAAGCCCCACATTGTCTTTTATAACTCAAGTTTCCTTTAACATTATAAAGAGTAAGAGGTAATTTATGACTCATTAACAACTTGATGGCTCCTCTACCAATTTTATTGCCTTTTGGCTTGCATCTTGGATAGTGGGAAATCCTGGACACTGCTAAGAAATTTAAATCACAGACAACTTAAACCCCAATGGTTTCTCATCCAATCTACAAAGAACTATTAATTCAAAGCAATGTACTATTTGTGTGTGTTTGGGGTGGAGAAGTGGGGTTGAATAATTTTCAGTCTCTGCTTCCAGGAAACTTATAATTTAGAATGAAGGGACAGAATTCCTAATATAAAGCAGAAGACATTAGCACCAGCAAATGTTTACCTCTACTAATCTAAAAGATCACAGAAGTAACAAGGGTAGGTAATGAATATTCTAACTTGCCTAAGGAAATAATGGGTTCTTTAAAGATTAGTAATAAGTTTTTAAAAATTGGCTTCAAATAAAGTTATTGTTGGATATACATATCATAGCTCCCCAAAACTGTTACATCAGGCACCTGATATATCCAGATGGAAGCCCTGTCTAGGAACAGCCATAGTGTGCATTCCGTACAGACTTTCAGTATCTCATGTAATATGGGGTATAATGATAGAGAGATGTGAACTGAGCTCTAAGATTTCATGTTATAAGGATTTTTTGTTTGTTTTAAAAAAAATTTTGAATAACCGAACTTCTAGTATACAGAGAGCTTGGGATGGTGGTGATGGCAGTGGTTAATCAGAGAGTAAGGTGAGAAAGCTAATATGTAACATGTGAATAGAAGCGGAACACTTTCTACTTCCTCCCTGTGAGGGCAGCATCTGTAGAAAACTACAGTGTTGGTGTCTGGAGAACACTTGTGACAAACTTCTAACCAGGCCCTCTCTCTCAGTTATCACTGCCAAAGCAGCTCACAAACCTTTAGGTCATCCTACGTCCTTGATGTGTCAATGATGCTTTCTCCTCATACAGTCCAAGATTAAAAGCTCATGTTACATTCTTTCCCCTCCAATATTAGTGATTAACTGGCTGGGCACCCCCTCCCCCAAACTGAAAAGAAGCTGAGCAATGGCTCACTGCTCCTAACTAATCCTTCATAATAACAGGCACCTATTGTAGCTACCTGGTCTCCTGGTTAAAAATAACTGGGCTGAAGAAGAGCTGCTGTGGTCTGCGGAACTCTTAGTACATGCTATTTGGTGGGCTAGTTATTTGCATATTATTTATTTAAAGATACTTCAGCTACAAGATTTCCTGAAAACAAGCTCCCATATACAAAGCAAATGTGAAAAAACAACTCCACAAATTTAAGAACCAAAGCTGTCTTTTTGGCATTATATGGCAAAAATGTGTCAAGGTATAAATTTCTTTTCATTCTGGCCCATTGAAAGTAAACAGGACTAGCGTTAGGCCAAGTTGTTTAAGATGTTCTTTGACTTAGTGAAGGTTTACATTTCTGAAGTAACCAAATCCATCAATCTTCTTTGTGATTTCTTCCATTACTTTCATGCTAAGCCTTTTTATCTAAAAATTTGGATATTTACTTATGTATTATTTTAACTGAGTGGCTTTACAAAAATTAAAAAAAAAACACATACCTAAGAATCCTCAATATATGTGTGTGTGTATTTATAAACACATACATGTACACACATAAAAACTTATTTTTTCTACTTTGGAAATTATTTCTTTCCTTTTTTTTTTTTTTTTTTTTTTTTTTTGTGGTACGTGGGCCTCTCACTGTTGCGGCCTCTCCCGCTGCGGAGCACAGGCTCTGGACGCGCAGGCTCAGCGGCCATGGCTCACGGGCCCAGCCGCTCTGTGGCATGTGGGATCCTCCCGGACCGGGGCACGAACCCGCGTGGCCTGCATCGGCAGGCGGACTCTCAACTACTGTGCCACCAGGGAAGCCCAGAAATTATTTCTTTGTTTTTATTTTTCAAATTCTTTTTTTAATTAACATATAATTGACAAATAAAATTGTCAGATATTTAAAGTTTACAGCGTGATGATTCAAGATATGTATAGTTTTATATAAATTTATGTTAGGTAGTGTAAGATGGGTCTGTAAATCAACTTTTTTCCCTCACATAGGGTTTCGCCAATAGCTATTACTAAAAAATCCTTTTCATTTCCCTTAGTTTGATTATAAATTAGGGCCTGTTTCTGGACTGTCAAACTGGTTCTACTGAGCCACTGTATATGCATGTAAAAAATGAAAAGTAACCCATGTTCCCCCCCAAAACCCCAATGACGTTGTATTAGAAGAGGTAACATCTACATCTTTTCCCTACATAAATACTTAGCAGGTACTCGGCAACTACTGAACGGAATAAATAACCCCAGTACTGGCTCAACCCATCAAGGCAGGGTTTGGATAGGCATCAGATCTCACCTCTGGTTGATGAGATGACAGCAGAACAGGAACTGACTTAAAAATTTCACGTCCTGATTATCTACCCAGCGTGGTTCACCAAATTTCCAGCAGCATATGGGTACGTGTGCATGCACATGCAGGTTAGGGTTCAGGGAAGGAGTGTTGGTAAGCCTAAGTGACACCATCCTATATAGCAATAACGAATTTATGGTATTAAAAGGTAGTGTAAAGATTTAGATTTTGTTTGAACAACAAATACAACAAAAGGGGGTCTTATATTTCTGATGCTTCATTTCAAGTTAAAATTCTACTTTTTCAAAATCATCTAAGGGTTAAAAAACACTGACTGTAAAAATCCGACACGTTTTATTACATTGGGCTCATATTTAAAAGCAAGTATCTGAATTTGCCCAACCAAAGCTGCAGTCCGTTCAAACTCTTGCCTCTTATGTCCTGCTGTCAGACAAAATTTGTTGTATCCATCTTCCCCTTCCATCTGTGAGATGAACCATCAGTAGCATCCTAGACCTTAACCATCATGACACACTGAATATGCCCACTCAGTTAAGATTTAGACTCCAGTATAATCTCACTAAAGTTGTTGAAGAGGTTTCCCAAATCCTAATGATACAAAAAGATGCTTAGTCCCACACACAATGGGTTAAATCCTTTGTTGCTTTCTCTGATATATTTTTCTTTTGGTGGGGGGAGTGGGGTGTACATTATTTCGGTGAAGGCTTGATGGCTTTTAAGATAATAGTTTCCATTTACTGTGTTTAAGAGTCTTCCATACATTATTTCATATTTAATCCTCTGAACAACCCCCAAAGTATTATCATTCCCATTGTACAGAAGAAGAAATGGAAACTTAGAGCAATTTGTTCCAATGTTACATAGCTAAATAAGATGCAAAGCCAGGATCTGAATCTAAATCAGTCTGGCTCTAAACTAAAGCCTGTATTTTTAACTATGCTGTCTCGCAAGATGAGGATACACTTTCTTGGTTCTCAGCAGCTCACATTTTCAGGTGCAAAACACTAAATAGTCCATGTACTGTACTTGAGAATAAAATTGTGGACTAGAGTGAAAGACATCAACACCTGTAGGTTTATTTTTGGCTGAGAAGCAGGTTATTGATTTTATGTTTGACCTCTCTCTACCAGAGAAGAAATAGAAGCAGCAATAAAACTGCATGCTGGTGGCAAAGGGGAAAATATATGGAGCAGAAGAGGTAAGAAGCAAAAAGAAAATGCCAAAGTAAGCAAAAGGCACCAAGAGGATAGAAACAGAAAAAGAGTAGGGGACAGAAACTCAAAAGTCCAAAGCTTCAAGGCTATTATGAAACACATACAGTCATCCCTCAGTATCTTCAGGGGACTGGTTCTAAAACACATCCCCCCCCCCGCCCGCCTGCCCAATACTAAAATCCGAGGATGCTCAAGTCCCTTTTATAAGATGGCATAGTATTTGCATATAACCTATGTACATCCTTCCACATACCTTAAATCACCCCTAGATTACTTATAATACCTAATACAATGTAAAAGCTATATAAATAGTTGTAAATAAAATGTTCACAGTTGCCAGTGAGTGGTAAATTCAAGTTTTGCTTTTTGGAATTTTCCGGTATTTTTTTTCCTGAATATTTTTGTTCCATGCTTGGTTGAATCTGTGGATTCAGAACCCGTGGATATGGAGGGCCATCTGTAATGTGTTTCCTTTGTCAGTATTTTGTTGATGATATGAGAAGCAAAGCTTGGTTCTTAAAGAGCTGCAAAATTTCATAAGTACCTTTTTATAAGCCATTAAAAAAAAAGAATGTAACAACCTAAATCAATCATGATACATCCTTAACATGGAATAATGTGTAGTTATTTAAAATGTTATAGGAGACCATTTAATGTCATGGGAGAATGCTCATGGTATTTTCCTCTATAAACAAAGAAGATTACAAATATACAGAGACGGGTACCAATTTGTTAAAAAAAAGAAACAGTGTATGTATAAAATAATGAAATCACAATAGGAGCTTTATCTCTGGGTGATTTATGATTTTCTTCTTTGTGATTTAGGATTTCTCCTTTTTCTTCTATTCCCAAATTTCCAACAATAAAAAGCTGTTACTTTTTTGGGGGAACCATCACTACTGTTTCCAAAACTTTTTCATCACCTGAAACAGAAACTCTCTAACTATTCCCTCTGCCCCATAGCACCTAGTAACTCTATTCTCTCCTTTCAGTTTCTATAAATTTGTCTATTCTAGATAACTTGATATAAATGAAATCATACAATATTTGTTCTTTTGTGTCTGGCTTATTTCACTTAGCAAAATATTTTCAAGGTTTATCTACATTGTAGCTTGTATCAGAATTTCATTCCTTTCTATTGCTATTCCATTTTAAGTATATACCACATTTTGTTTATGCATTCATCTGTTGATGGACACTGGGTTGTTTCCATCTTTTGGCTATTGTGAATAATGCTGCTATGAATATTCGTGTACAAGTTTTGTTTAAACACCTGTTTTCAACTCTTTTGGGTACATACCTAGGAGCAGAATTGCTAGATCGTTTGTTAATTCTATGTTTAACTTTTTGAGGAGCCACCAAACTGTTTTCCACAATGGTTGCAACATTTTATGTTCCCACCTGCAGTTCACAAAGGTTCCAATTTCTCCATACCTTCTCCAACACTTATTTCTCCATTTTTAAAATAAGGTCACCCTAGTGGGGTGTGAAGTGGTATCTCATCGTGGGTTTTTTTTTAACATCTTTATTGGCATATAATTGCTTTACAACGTTGTGTTAGTTTCTGCTGTATAACAAAGTGAATCAGCTATACATATACATATATTCCCATATCCCCTCCCTCTTGTGTCTCTCTCCCACCCTCCCTATCCCACCCCTCTAGGTGGTCACAAAGCACAGAGCTGATCTCCCTGTGCTATGTGGCTGTTTCCCACTAGCCATCTATTTTACATTTGGTAGTGTATATATGTCAATGTTGCTCTCTCACTTCGTCCCATCTTACACTTCCCCCTGCCCATGTCCTCAAGTCCATTCTCTACATCTATGTCTTTATTCCTGTCCTGCTCCTATGTTCACCAGAACCATTTTTTTTTTTTTTAGATTCCATATATATGTGTTAGCATACGATATTTGTTTTTCTCTTTCTGACTTACTTAACTCTGTATGACAGACTCTAGGTCCATCCACCTCACTACAAATAACTCAATTTCATTTCTTTTTATGGCTGAGTAATTGTATATATGTGCCACGTCTTCTTCTCATTGCGTTTTTTTTTTTTTTTTTTTTTTTTTTTTTTTTTTTGTGGTACACGGGCCTCTCACTGCTGTGGCCTCTCCCGCTGCGGAGCACAGGCTCCGGACGTGCAGGCCCAGCGGCCATGGCTCATGGGCCCAGCCGCTCCGCGGCATGTGGGATCCCCCCGGACCGCGGCACGAACCCGTGTCCCCTGCATCGGCAGGCGGACTCCCAACCACTGCGCCACCAGGGAAGCCCCTCGTTGTGGTTTTGATTTGCATTTCTCTTATGATTAATGATGCTGAGCATCTTTTCATGTGCTTATTGGTCATCTGTATATCTTCTCTGGCAAAACATCTATTCAAGTCCTTTGCTCAGTTTTGAATTGGGTCGTTCTGGTTTTTTGTTGTTGGGAGGTAGGAGTTCTTTATATATTCTAGATATTAATTCATTATCGGATATATGATTTGCAAATATTTTTTCCCATTCTGTGAGTTGTCTTTTTCATTCTCTTGATAGTGTCTTTTTGATGAACAAAATGTTGTAATTTTAATGGAATCCAATTTATCTATTTTTTCTTTTGTTGCCTGTGCTTTTGGTGTCACATCCAAGGAACCAAGCATTACATTTTACATCAGTTTTAAAAAAATGTAATTTTTAAAAAACATCAGGGGAAAAAGTAGTTGCTAGTAGTGGGGTAGAAAATGTAGGAGGAGGTATAGTTTATTGCCTCTCATTCTGAATACAAAGCACATTATAATACAGCTTCAAACAAAGATTGTTTTAAGTGTCCAAATTCTTCCTCTTACTAGAATATGACCTGGTAGAGGAGCTCTTGGTCCTAAGGTACGTATAAAAGTTTCTCTACATCATAAATCAACTATACCTCAATAAATAAAAATAATTCAAATCAACATTAAAATATGTTCTGGGGAATACTATGAAAATCACCATAAGAAGGATTACTTATGATTTTGTAAAAAAGATTACTAAAAACAGATTAAGATCATGAAGAATATAATTAATCTGTTTAATGAAAAGTTGTAGAAACAAGAATAAATCTACATGCTGTTTCTAAAAAAAAAAAGCTTCTTTACTTCAAACTTTCAACTTACCAACTTTCATAATGAAAACAAAGCTACCCACTGGATAAAGAGCTCATCAATTTGGCTCACCAACTACAGATGGCATGTCAGTGTACAGTGTCTACTTTGGACTTAAAAACTAGTACACTTGGCAACAGCCCTTTGGTATTAAATAGTTTTATACATTTTATGCAGTTTACAATTGACCCCCAAGACTCACATCTTAAGATAAGCTCTGGTAAAGAGACTTGTTCCTGGGTGTGTAAACACCAGTTCTACCATCTGTTATTTTAAAAAGATCCCTGTTTCCATTCTTTGTTATTCTCTCTTTTTAAAAAAAAACTGTATTTATTTATTTATTTTTGGATGTGTTGGGTCTTCGTTGCTGCACACGGGCTTTCTCTAGTTGCAGCGAGCACAGGCTACTCTTTGTTGCAGTGCATGGGCTTCTCATTGCAGTGGCTTCTCTTGTTGTGGAGCACGGGCTCTAGGCGCGTGGGCTTCAGCAGTTGTGGCACGTGGGCTCTAGAGCGCAGGCTCAGTAGTTGTGGCACATGAGCTTAGCTGCTCCACGGCATGTGGGATCTTCCCGGACCAGGACTCGAACCTATGTCCCCTGCATTGGCAGGCAGATTCTTAACCACTGCGCCACCAGGGAAGCCCTCTCTTCTTTTTTAAAAAGCTTGTTACCTTAGAAAAAGAGCTAAGCCTAATGTCCAGTGCTAATGGGAGTGGTTAAGAATAAACACTAATGGTTGTTGCTGACACTTTTTACACTGGTACCTAATTGTTGTTCAATCTAGTCCTGTTCTATATAAGCTGAATATACCTTCAGCCGTGCTCTTTTCTTTGCTTTCCTGGTAGAGTCCTCTTTACTCTTCCCAAGCCTCTTTACAGGCCAAAGGACCTTTCAGCCACTACTAAATGATCAAGAGCCTGATAGTGGGCTCTGTGTAGTTCCAAATTCTTTCTAAAGGAGAAAGACAGACATGCTTGTTTACTGACGTTAGGGGTGAGGGCAAGAAGGAGGAGGATGTATCTGCAATGAATCTCAGCTCCCAGTCGATACTAGTTTCAGGTTTTCTAGTCCTTTCTAGAGATAGGGGTAGAGGAAGAGATCATAAGAAAATAAATAAGTCACAGTTTCTGGAAACCTGTAAGCATAGCTGCAGCTTGGCCTGCAGCAATATAGTACAGGAAACTGGCTAGGACTGAGAGAGGAGGGAGTTATAAGAGGGTGTCTGTGAGGAAAGGTGGTTTGGAACTGTGGGTACTAGTACCTCTGTGGAAGCCCCAACTAGGGGAATGCAGGAATTGCTCACTTCCCATAGCTGATCTCTGGTTTATTATTGTCTAATATTTAATCTTGCCAAGTGATTAGAGATTATGCAAATTTCTGAGCACTGTTTCTTCCAGGATAAAAGTTCAAATCACAGATACAGCGAGAGGGTGAACATAATCAGAAATTCACAAGAGTGAGTAGCATTCAGAGATTTTGAAAAGACTAGGGAAAATTAGGACCATCTGTGGTTCATCTACCAACTAAGATTTTTTTTCTAAATGGGATGTTATCTGAAAACTAATTTTTTATGGGTTTGCCATGTAGTAATATCAGGAACTTTGGTAAAGAGCACCATATTTCAAGGAAAACTCTAGTCCCAAATCTGCCTACTTCAGTGAAAATTATTAGAGAGAATGTTTTGCTATGCTATAAATTCTTATGTCTTAACAAACTTCATGCAGGCAGAACATAACATCAGCTTAACAGCAACATTTCCAGGTTTTTATCTCACTTACCCTGGCAATCCATTCATCTACAAGTCATGGATTTGACTGTAGGGAAGGATCAAATCATGCATGGACCTTTCAAAACCAGAAACCCAAAGGCAGAAATGTGATTATTACTCCTTTAGAGAGAATACTTCCAAAGAGAATCTTAGTAACGGGTTCCTGGTAAAGGGCTTCCCAGGAGCCCTTTACTAACATTCTAAGTAGAAATCTGTGAGGTTATCCAATAAAACAATTTGGGATAAAGTCTTCTCCAGAAATGTTTGAAACCTATGGAGCAGTGGTTCCCAACTTGCTGCACACTGGATGCACCTGGAGATCTTTAAAAACTACTGACACCTGGCTCCCACCTACACCCACTGTGATTTCGTTTAGCTACGTGAGACCTGAGCATCATGGCTTTTTAAATCCCTGCCCCACATTCTAATGTGCAGCAAAAAACGTTCTGGGAATGACAGGAAACAAAAATTCCAAACCCTTAGTTCTGGGATCTTTTGGGGCAGAATGAGCCAAAGAAAGCACAAAGGTAACACCCATCATCCTGGAACCATTTTCACATGACTATTGTATTCTCTCTCCACAGATATTCAGGTACAAATATAATAGATGCCAGCTGAAACCATTATTAGGCAAGTACCAATCTGGGGAGTAGGTTAGGTAGATTTGATGCTGCTAAAACTCTAAGCAGGAAAGGAAAACTATATCCTAGTACAGGTTAGAGATGTAAGGCCAAAGTGGAACATCCACCAAATGTAAACCACTCCACCCCCAGACTGTGGGGACCAGGAGGCTGGGGAGGAAAGCTAAAGGTCTGATATAGCTCCTCCTCCTACCTACAAGTTCTCACACCATGGAAACTGTGTAAGTGTAACAAAGTCTGGTTTACCACACCCTGAAATCTCACATCCTCCCTTTCCTCTTGGTAAGGTAACCACACAGTGTACACCCATAGTGAGAGGTGGCTCAGCAGAGGCCATCATGCCTTCACCTGTCCAGCTACAGTCCTTGTCTGAAAATCACTGGGAGTAAGAAGGAAGGTATCATCTCAACGGGCAGCTCTGAGGAAATACTTGCCTGGGACTGAGATGGAATCACACTTGTCCACAGTTTTACTGCTTTATGACCTAGCAGGAAGAATCAGGATAAGAATATAGCTAGGGGCTAGCCTACAAGAGGTACTTTCCCTTTCAGCCTTCTTCAGCTAGAAGCTGAGAGATGTAGGTAAATGCTGAAGCTTCTTTTCTTTCTGGTAATCTCCACTTGGCATTTTCAAGGTTTGTTAACAGAGTAGAACTGAACCACACTGAGGCTCTCAGTGCCAAGGAGATGGGAAATAGTAATGTAGGAGAGGAACAGCTGGGATCAGAGGGTGGATCCTCTTCTGCCCAGACGGGCTTGGGAAGCAATGTTTCTCTTTGTGCAGTTCTTGATTTCCTTCCTTTCTCTAACTTGTGACAATAAGTATTCTAAAATTTTTGATGGCCTCTGTTATGGGTTGAATTGTGTCCCTCCCAAAAAAGATATATTGAAGTCCAAACTCCCAGTACTTCAGAATGGGATCTTATTTTGAAATAGGGTCCTTACAGAGACAATCAAGTTAAAATGAGGTCATTTAAGTGGGCTCTAATCCAATATGACTGGTGTCCTAATAAAAAGGATAAATTTGAACATAGTGACAGACTCACTCAGAGAGAAGGAAATGTGAAGGCACACAGGAAAAAGAAAGTCATGTGACTGGAGTGATGGCACCTACAAGCCAAGGGACACCAAGGACTGCTGGCAAATACCAGATGCTAGAAGAGGCAAGGAAGAATTCTTCCCTCAAGCCATCAGAGAGAACACAGCTCTGCCAACACCTTGATTTCTGACTTCTAGCCTCCAGAGCCATGAGACAATAAATTTGTTGTTTTAAGCCATCCAATTTTTGGTACTTTGTTATGGCGACCCACTAATACAGCCTCAAAAGCAGACTGGTAATCATTAAACAAGTCAGATTTTACTTCAGCCTCAGTGAATTACTGCCACTAGCCAAGGAGATTACAGTCTAGGTCAGTGGTTCACCAGTAGGGTGGGTGGAGAACAGTGGTGATGGCAGCAAATCATAAATCTTGGGGAGCTATTTCACAATAAACATGCCCAAGCTCCATCCTGAACCTGATGATTCAGAATATGAGTGTGGGATAGCTAACATGTATTTTAAACAAGCTCCTCAAGTGATATCACTGACTTGCTCTGATTTTTTACCACCCCCCAAATGAGTAATCCTAAGCTTAAATAAAAGGATAAAACTTCAGGTCTTTCCCAAATTGATCTGTAGACTCAAAATCTCAGCAGGTTTCTTTTTTCCCCAAGTAAAAACCTACAAGCTGATCCTAAAATCTATATGGAAATGCAAAAGGTCAAGAATAGTCAAGGCAATCTTGAAGAAGTATGATAAAGTTGGAGGACTTACACTATGAGATATGAAGACGTATAAAGCTATAGTTATTAAGACAGTATAGCATTGACACAAGACTAGATGGATGGATGACTGGAACAGAAGAGAGGGTCCAGAAATAAACCCATTCATATGTCACTTGATTTATGACTTATGTGACACTGAACTGCAGTGGGGGAAAGGATGGTCTTTTCAATAAAGTGCTGGGTCAATTATGTATCCATATGAAAAAAATAGACTATTGACTCTAAATTCACATCCTAAAAAAAATCAAATTCAGATACACTACAGATCTAAATATGAAATGAAAAACAATAAAGTTCTCAGAAAAAAAATACAGGAGAATATCTTCATTATTTCGGGAAAGGCAAAGTTTTCTTAAACAGGACACAAAAAAGCACTAACTATAAAAGAAAAAAATGATAAACCAGACTTTATAAAAACAAAGAACTTCCATTCATGAAAAAGTAGGAAACAGGAGAAGATATTTATGATACATATATCTGACAAAGGACTCTTAACCATATTATACAGAGAACTCCTAACAAATCACTAAGAAGAAAACATATAACCCAATCCAAAAATAGGTAAAAGATTTGAACATGTACTTATAAAATGAGATTTCCAAATGTCCAATAAGTACATGAAAAGATGCTTAATTTCATGACTTATCATGGAAATGCAAACTAACACCACAATGAGATACCACTACACACCAACCAGAATGGCTAAAATGAAAAAGACATAAGGTCAAGTGTTGGCAAGGATGCAGAGCAACCAAGATTCTAATTGGAAGTAGGAGTATAAATTGGTTCAGATACTTTGGGAAACTGGCAACATCTATTAAAGCTGATCATATGCCTACCTTATGATCTAGGAATTCCATTCCTAAGTGTACACAGAATACAATATATTTATATTTCTTTTTTTTTTTTTTTTTTGCAGTACGCAGGCCTCTCACTGTTGTGGCCTCTCCCGTTGCGGAGCACAGGCTCCGGACGCGTAGGCTCAGCGGCCATGGCTCATGGGCCTAGCCGCTCCGCGGCATGTGGGATCTTCCCAGACCAGGACACAAACCCGTGTCCCCTGCATCGGCAGGCGGACTCTCAACCACTGCGCCACCAGGGAAGCCCCAAATATATTTATATTTCTATAATAGAAATATGCAGAATAGAATATATTTCCCCAAAAGACATGTACAAAAATTTTCACGGTGGGATTTCCCTGGTGGTGCAGTGGTTAAGAATCTGCCTGCCAATGCAGGGGACATGGGTTCGAGCCCTGGTCCAGGAAGATCCCATGTGCCGCAGAGCAACTAAGCCCGTGTGCCACAACTACTGAGCCTGCGCTCTAGAGCCTGTGAGCCACAACTACTGAAGCCCGCAAGCCTAAAGCCTGTGCTCCGCAACAAGAGAAGCCACCGCAATGAGAAGCCCATGCACCGCAATGAAGAGTAGCCCCTGCTCCCTGCAACTAGAGAAAGCCCATGTGCAGCAATGAAGACCCAATGCAGCCAAAAATAATAAATAAATAAAAATAATAAAAATTTTTTTCCACAGTGACATTTTTCACAACAGCCCCAAACTAAAAACAACCCAAATGTCCATCAACAACTGAAAGTAAGTAGTGTTATATTCACATTATATTCATGAAATACTGTAAAATAATGAGAATAAACAAAGTACAACTACATGCAACAACATGGATGAATTTCACTGGCCTAATGCTGAACAGCTACAAGGGTATACAAACACGTAAGAAAGTACATACTCTATTTATGTTCAAAATGTGTAACACTACTCTTGAAAATTCAAGGACCTGTATGCCTATGATTTGTGCACATACTTATATTTATATTATTGTTAAATAAGACCTATTAATGAAAAACAAAAAGAAAAACTTTGGGTTTGTGACTCCTGTAGATCAGTGCCAGGAGCAGCTGAAATGCAGACTAGTTCTATACTTCAGGCAGTCTGTGCAACCTCCAGGGTGGCAGACCAGTCTAATATCTAATGCAACAGCATCTGGGGGTGGCGGGGGGGCGTTCCTACTTTCTTCATCCATTCTTTCTCCATACTGATACTCGATTCTGGGAGATTTTTAAGATATAACAATTCTAAGGAGCAGGGTAAAAACTAAAAAGCAGAGGGGAGCTTGTTTAATGGGAAGATGCACTGTATTTCAAGTGTATTGAATGATATGGGAAAAGTTTCAAAAGACGGGAATAAGCGGAGTCAAATAAGAAGGCGGCAGGTTGTTCATGAAATTAGTTAAGGGCTAAAAGTTTCATTTGATTATGAGATCAATGGGGGTAGAAAATTATTTGATAGCAGTCTTTCAGGCTTTTTTTTAGACATCCTAAAAAGAAAACAGAGTACAATTTGTGGGAGGGGAGCTACTCAATTTCTCCCCGCAGCCTTTTTATCATAGACCTTGTTGCTATGGAGAAGGCCATGAAGGCAGCAACTAAGGGAAATAAAGGCTCTGGCAGGAGTAAGCATAGGGATAGCGGTTTAAACAAAAATTCCTTATGTAATTAGCAAGTAACAGGGCCTATAAATCACCCACTTTCCAGTTTTTCCTAACCCTTAACCCTCAAAAAGTACATGGGCCTGGTTTGCCACTATAATTTAACTCAAATACAGAGAAGCCTAAATGGGCCTAACAAAGCCTAAGGCTGGCAGACAAAACACATGGCCATTTAGCAGTGCTGCCTCATGCCAGGGGAATCAGCTACCTACCCATCCTATCCTGGGGAAATTATCTCCAGCTGCCTAAATTATAAAGTTGATGCCCTATGATTTCTTTGTTCTGTAAAGCCTAAGGGAGATGGGATAATGAAGTAGCAGAAGAGGTAGAGAACAGCCTCTCGTTTCACAGAACAGAGACACAGTGGGGGTGTGGAGAGAGAGAAAGAGAGAAACAGAGAGAGAGAGAGAGAGAGAGAGGGAGAGGGAGAGAGAGAGAGAGGGAGAGAGAGAGAGAGGGAGAGAAGGAGAGAGAGAGGGAGAGAGAAAATCTCACTGGTATCAAGAAGCAGCAGCGGCGACCTGCAAGCAAAGCTCTGCCTGAACTGGTCTGAAACTCCTGCTGTGGGAGAAAAAGGCTAGTTGCCAAGTTTGTTAACAGCTTCTGCCCATCATTGTTATAGCAGCTTTATCCATCAGGGCAGGGCCAGGACCTGTTTTCTTTTTTTTAATAAGTAAATGTATTTATTTATTTATGGCTGCATTGGGTCTTGGTTGCTGCGCACGGGCTTTCTCTAGTTGTGGCGAGCGGAGGCTACTCTTCTTTGCAGTGCGCAGGCTTCTCATTGCGGTGGCTTCTCTTGTGGAGCACGGGCTCTAGGTGCGCGAGCTTCAGCAGTTGTGGCACGCGGGCTCAGCAGTTGTGGCACACGGGCTTAGTTGCTCCGCCGCATGGGGGATCTTCCCGGACCAGGGCTCGAACCCGTGTCCCCTGCATTGGCGGGCGGATTCTTAACCACTGTGCCACCAGGGAAGCCCCAGGACCTGTTCTTAGCAGTGTAAGCACTGAAATGGGAGGGTACAACATCTTCCAGCAGATCTCGCCACAACCAATGATTAACAAAGACAGTTCCCTCTTCTGTCCCACACAAATGATCACAGAATCACAAATATCAGAGCTGGAAGGACCACAGAGATATGCAGTCCAATCTCCTCATTTTACAAATGAGCAAACTAAATATCAGACCAGTTAAATAACCTTATCGACAGGGCAAGAAAACTCGAAGGTCTCTAATGGAGCCTTTTCCCCTTGGAATCATGTGCCAAAGCTCAATCAGCCGGGGCTAGTGATTAGACCTAGTTTATACCAGAACTATATTTATTGCCTAGGTATCACTTCCGGGGTTCATATGTAAGTATCAGGAACTAAATTATTTGTTAGAGGATGGCATTAGTAACAACATAGGTCTGTCTTTGAGCCCATCTGAGAGGGTTTTGTTACTGAAATACCAAAAGAATCTCATTTGAAACAACCCTTACCTATCTGGCAAGCCTGCAGGCTGGCCAACTTAACTGCCGGACAGTCCTTTGCTGGCAGGCAGGGAGGAGGTGGGTAAGAGTGCACAAAAGAATCTCTTTCCTTTGGAGATTAGTTTATTTTGCAATTGGCAAAATGAAACTCAAAAAAGGCTGTAACAAATTTTTCTTTAGGGCTTCGGGATTTAAATCTATGACGTGGACAGGTAACATAATCCACAGGGGTGTTCAAACACGTAACTGCCCTAAAGCACCCCCTGGGAGTAAACTGCTAGGTGGAAAGAATGTGTTGGCTGTTGTTCTGTGTAGAGGAGGGGCTAGGAGAAAGTAAGTGTTGATTTCCCCAATGTTTCCTTTGTGTGGCTGCCGTTGCCATGTGGTGGGTCTGTTGCTATGAGATTTGTGGTGCCAGACAATGGCTGCTGGCTCTTTATGACTGTGCTATTTGGTAGAGCTGTTTCTGCAGGAGTCAGGCTAGTAAGCAATTGGCTACGCAGTGGAGAAACCCTGGTCACTGTACACCATCCCTCTCCAGGTAAGTGCTGCCTGAGGCAAGACTGAAGGTGAAGGAGTGTTAATTATAGCCAAAGAAAAAGAAAAATCAGTAGCTGAGAACCATCTTAACTTTCCAGTACAAATACCTAAAATTAGATATTTCATAGTTCACACAAGTACTTTCCTACATCAGAATCACACAGAATAAACCAAGGGTAACTATCAAGGTTACCATTTCCATGAAAGATTAATGGATAGCCTCTTCCTGTTAGGGAGAAGGACAAAGACACCCACAGTCGGGATCTGTAATCAGATGACGATGAAGAACCGCTGAGGCAGGTTCTCGTGGAGCTACCACAGGCTAACTAACTTCCTGCTAAGCAAAACCACTGCCTATTACTCTGATAATGAGAAAACTTTGTCCCACAGACCAAAGTACAGGGCTCAACCACAGAGTTTGAAGCAGGGCCAACTGTTCTGCTAGGTAACAGGAGCCAGAGTACACAGAAGTCACCCTGGCTCTGTGTAGCTGTCAGCTATTTACTCACCCTCATCCTTCTCCCATAGATTACTTTTTCCATCTCAGAGCAAATATACACTTTTAGAGTATATGTAATTTCAATACCACCTAGCCCCTATGATATTCAATATGGTAAACCACTAGCTATATATGAATATTTAAATTTAATAAAATTTATAATTCAGTCCCTCAGTTCCACGTGCCACATTTCAGGTGCTCAATATCATGTGTCCCAAGACTATCATTTTGGAGAGCATATTTCCACCACAAAAAGTTTTACTGGGGCTTCCCTGGTGGCGCAGTGGTTGAGAATCTGCCTGCCAATGCAGGGGACACGGGTTCAAGCCCTGGTCTGGGAAGATCCCACATGCCGCGGAGCGACTGGGCCCGTGAGCCACAATTGCTGAGCCTGCGCGTCTGGAGCCTGTGCTCCGCAACAAGAGAGGCCGCGATAGTGAGAGGCCCGCGCACCACGATGAAGAGTGGCCCCCGCTTGCCACAACTAGAGAAAGCCCTCGCACAGAAACGAAGACCCAACACAGCCATAAATAAATAAATTAAAAAAAAAAAAAAAAAGTTCTACTGGACAGGACAGATCTAACCCAAGCCCCGATAAATTAGAAATCTAAGGCCAGGAGAAGTTCAGAGACTTATCCAAGATCACATGGGTAGCTAAATGCACAATCTGTTCTGGAATTCAGCTCTCCAGACTCTAGTTCAGAGATATTTGTTCTGTACTACTATGGCTTTAGGGCACTATTATTCCTTAAAACAATTCATCTCAAACAGCTGCAGACACTCCTAGTTGTTGGACCAAAAATGTATACCTTGATGTGGAGATGGGGACGCATAGCCTTTCCATGTTTTATTGTGCACATATATGACAAACCCTTTACCAAGTGCAAAAACTGAAAACTTTCTCCTCCTCACCAAAATCATTAAGCTAGAATTCAGCTGTGGAGGATAAGGCCAAGCTTATCACAGAGCTTTTCATACCCTCTGGAATACAATGGAGTTGCACTCACTTCAGCTTCAAAAATGGGGTCTTATAGCACTACAACTTCTGTCTTTCTAATATTTTGGTAAAGAAGACCAGAGAAAAAGAATTTTAGAGATGTTGTAAGAGGGATTTCTACATGGAGTGGGATGGTGAACCTAGATAAATGATTATCAAAGCTTTTTTTTTTTTAACAGCAGAATCCTCTTCAAATATAGTCTTATAAAGGAGCTTAACATATAAATCACCCAAAAGTAGAACCGCTCTAGGTTGCATCTGGTTGGGTAGCAGAGATGGGGGCTTCAGTAGCTGTGGCACATGGGCTCAGCAGTTGTGGCTCGCGGGCTCTAGAGCTCAGGCTCAGTAGTTGTGGTGCACGGGCTTAGTTTCTCCACGGCATGTGGAATCTTCCTGGACCAGGGCTCGAACCCGTGTCCCCTGCACTGGCAGGCGGATTCTTAACCACTGTGCCACCAGGGAAGCTCTGAAACGATTCATTTTCAAGATGCCATAGTCAACTAGTATTGGATCCATGCTGATGCCAAGGTTTAAGCCACAGATTCTAATAACTTAAAAGCTGGATATGTCCTTATTGGTCATCTAGTTCAACTATACTTAAGAGATGAGGTAACTACAGTCCAAAGAAGTTAAGGAAATTGCCCAAGGTCACACAACAATAGTGGCAGAGACATAGAGGTCTCCTGATTTTCACTCTAGGGCTCTTTCCACTATACCACAAATTCTGTCTAGAAAGCACATTTGCTGAAGTAAAATATATCACTAGTGATGGCCTTCGACTTAGTGCTGTAGTCTAGAAAGGAGAACCTGTAGCATTTCCTGGAATTCTTGTCTAATAAGTCAGCTTTGCCTTTCTTTAAAATGCCGTAGAAGCCAGTAAGCAATTTTGCCTCAACAAAAGTATATGTTTCCAGGACCATGGGTTAAGGTAAGATCTGTGAACCAGAAACAGACTTGGAACCTGTTATTTTGATTTGAAGTAAGGTGGGACAAAGTGAAATCGGGGGAATCAGACCTCTGCATAAATGCTAAGAATGTGTCTTAAAAAAGCCAAGGATGACACTCCAGGTTATACTTGGGTCTTCTTAATAGTCCTAAGGTTGAGCCTAGTTAAGGAGGATCTTTGGAGTGCTGGCTGAATCACAAATAGCCTAAAAAGGAGATGGGATCTGCAGGACTTTCAAAATGCCTCCAAGGCAAGGTTTACAGTGAGAGATAGCAAAGAAAGCAACAATGCAGGACAGGTAAGCAAAGAAATCAGGAAGAATTGAGGTCATGACCCCTACACCTGTTCTCAGCAAGGTGGCTCAGTTCTATAGGAACCGCAGGATCCTCCATTCCCCTCAGAGGCCAAGCATTCATAGCTTCTCTCTAAGCCGTAAGGGTTTTTCAGTTTGAAGACAGTAGTTTGCCAGGCAAAGAGACAGAAGGTATAAAAAGTTGGGGTAGCAGACAAAAAAACCTAGAAGGCTGGAAGGATTTTTTTTTTTTTTTTTTTTTTTTTTTTTTCTTTTTGCGGTATGCGGGCCTCTCACTGTTGTGGCCTCTCCCGTTGCGGAGCACAGGCTCCGGATGCGCGGGCCCAGCGGCCATGGCTCACGGGCCCAGCCACTCCGCGGCATATGGGATCCTCCCAGACCGGGGCACGAACCCGTATCCCCTGCATCGGCAGGCGGACTCTCAACCACTGCGCCACCAGGGAGGCCCTGGAAGGATTTTTAAAAAAAAGTATCTGTATATAGTTCTTATCATTAACTTGAAAACTGACTCAGTACACTAGATCTTATAGATCTGCAGAGAATGATCTTTGCAGGAAACCTCTGTTTAAAGATGAAAGGAATGTGAACCAGTTCTGATCCTAATTCAGACCTTTGCCCACAGACAGTTCAGGTGAAGGCTCTGGGACGGCCAGAAAGCAAAGTAGAGTATATCATTGCAGAACAGTTCTCTTTCCCTTGGGATGAAAGAAAAAGAAAAGAGAGGTAATAAGCCCTGAAATACAACATGATAAGTGGGAGAAAATATGGTATTAAACGTAGAGGACTAACATCTTACAGGTTTAAATAAGTTACAGTGATCTTAAACTTGGTGAAAGTAATATTTATTCTGAGTTTCAGAGAAGGTATAGAATTCTGGAAAGTATCTGATTTTATAATATCTATTAGATATATATTAACACAGATTCAGAAATGACAATGAGATGGTGTAAGCATCCATTCATTCAAATAAATATTTGTGAAGGCCTACTATAGATGCCAGCCATTAAGTACTGGGGATATAATGGTGAGCAAAACACAGTCTCTGAGCTCATAGAACTTTTGGAACAGTGGAAGAGACAGACATTAACAGAAAAATACAATTATATACAAAATTGCAAATTGTGATAAGTGCTGTGAAATAAAGTACAGGGTGCATTGAAAGTGTGTAACAGGGGAACTTGGTGATAGGCCACCAGTGACAACCAGAGAGTCTTTCAGAGCAAACAATTAAAAAAAAAAAAAAATCTGTGCTAACATCCCCCTGGCAGGGAGGGAGAACAGGAATCCTCAGATAAAAAGGTAACCATTGTTCTCAGGAGAGTGAAAGGGTTATTAGCCTCACTCTCAGAGTTTTTATCGGGTTCACATACATAAAAAGCATACTGCCCTTGGAGAAAGTCACTACCATAAAGACGGGAAGAATACAGTAAATTGGCAGAAAATTGATGTTTTCTATCTTCAATATATTGAAGCAAGAGGCCCTGAAGTTTGCTTGGTGGCACAGAGCTGTGATCTGGATATGTCTATCATTCCAACAGACTCTGGCTGTTTAGATATTTGGCCATAGGCAGATGACATTTTTAAAATCAGAGATAGCCACTTGTGATTTCCAGATTGTATATTGTATACATACATACAGTCAACCTCTAGGTCAACCTGTCTCTTTACTGTCTCTACATCAGTTTCTAACACAATAGGATTATTTTCTTTTTCTTTTTGCATTATGGTCTCAGGCACACAATAAAACCTTATCAGCAATGTTATTCTGAAGGCTGAAACTTTACTATATTGCTAACAACGAGAGAGCCAAGAACACAGAATTCTTAACCTGTATCACATCAGCACCTACTGCATGGAAAACCTTAAATAAATACTGGATCACAGCAAAATATTCAGAGAGGCAGATTGGTTTTTATTGAAATACTAGAATGAAATGCCTGAATTTCCACAGGCAGACTGATAAGATTGCTTATGATCATCAGAGATAATTAGCTGTGCTCCTCTGGGCCTCTAAACTCCTCAGAATGGGGATGCTTTGAAAGCCTGGTTACTAATGCAGAGACATAATGGGACTCTGAGGACCAGCCTCTCTAACCACACATTCTTTCACAAGGACTTGGATTCTTTATAAAAAGAAGGTATACTGAAATCAAATCGCCGCAGATGGTACCAAGGGATCTGAAATACCTGGTTAAGTCCCTTTGCACTCCTAATTTTTCAGGTTTACAAACTTTCAAAGCAGAAGAGATTCTGTTCTCAGGGGCAAGTAGAACATACAAGAAGTCTGGATGGTAGCCTTGGGCAGCAGCACCCTACAGTGAGCCAACTGCTTAGTGGATGCCTGAAAACAAGATCATGTAAACAGTTCCCTGTTGCCTAGGCCTATAAAATGTGTACTAAGTGACAGATGCGTAAAGTGGCGTGGGTGGCTGGGCAATGAGGCAACCAGTGGGAAGGAGCTGGCTGCACCTCCAGGTGCTAAAAAAGGCAAGAGTTGCATATCCAATGAGCCAACACTAAGTCAACTTAGGGGTGACTGTTTTCCATTTCCTTGACTCCCACGGCTGCCCTTTTATTACTTTTTCTCTTCAAGCCTGACCCAAAAGTTTTTTTATATTCATATTCTCCCATATAAAATGATAGGGAAATGGAGAGTATAGACACAGTTTGAATTACTCCATGGCTAGCACCTATCAAATGACTGCTTAAGTACCAGGGCCAACACCATTGAATAGCTATGAAGGGGAGATAATTAATTTAAAAAACTGGCAATCTCTAGAAGCTAGGCAATTTTACAGACAAGTTTGCTATAGTCCTCTGGGTAGGTATCACCAGCAAACTATGGTCATTTGAGACTCCTAATAAATACTCGGTATTATTTATAACAATAAGCCCCCTGTTGACAGAAGCAGGTTGAGAAGGGATGGGAAAGCCACACATAGCACTTACCATCTTCTGTTTCCTGCCACACGATGCCCTCAAGGTTGACGCTTGTCCCAGGTTCGCAGGGGCCCAGGCACTCGGGCTCTGTGGCCAGAGCCACATCACATGTGTTGACCCCAACTGATCGGGTACGAACCATGATCTGCTCACAGGGGGATGCGATGTCATTATTGACCACTGGCACCAAAAGGTGCAGTGGTAGCACTGCTGGTGTGGAGACAGGGGACTCCATCTGTGGGGGAAGAGAAAGTAGTAGCTGAGTTACAAGGAGGATATTTATAGGAAATAACTTCTCTGTATTTAATCTAGTCCTACATCCTTTCCTGCCAGAGTGCAGGAATATAAGGGCTTTAAATATAAGACTTTGGTCCTCACTTTCAAGTTCTAGCTCATGACACCATTACAAATCTAAGTGGTTTAGATGAGTGCACCCTGGACTAGGAGCAGTTCTATTTCTTATTAACAATCCTCCTCATAAACTGCGCTTGGCTAAAAGTGTATTAAAAAACTTGTCTCATTTAAAAATCTCTAGTGAAAGAGAATCAGGGCCAGACTTCAATAGCAAGGGAGCACACAGATTGATGAGAAGGAAAAGGCTCAGCTTCTGAGGCATGTTCTACTGCTACCACTTTGCTTCCCTCCAATCTATCATTCAACAAATAACACATTAATCAGGTATAAAATCCAAGAATACAGGTAGGATTAAAGAAAGGGAGAAATATCCAGATCCTAGGAATGCCACTTCAGGAAGACTAGAGCTTTAATTCATCTTTGGGTAGAAGGGAATCTACTTAAAAGTTACAGGAGGGCTGGGAGCAACCTGTCGGGGGTTTCTAACCCACAGAGATTATAACAGCGATTGGTTAATGAGAATGGCCTTTTGGAGTGTGAATCTAACATCAAGTGTACATGTAAGAAACAGGAGGTACTATTACTATCCAGAAACCAATCTATAGCAGTCTATAGTCAAACACAAAAACCAGCAATCTACCTCAAAAACTAGACCCTCTCACAAGAATGCAATTACTTAGACTCCAAGAAGAAAGCAACACATCTAGAGTTAAAAGAAAAATTGTAATAAAAAGCAATAATCCCTTAATTCTTTAAACCCTAGCATTTATCAGGTTGACAAAGTACCAACTCTGGGTCAATATTGCCTACACCTTAACTAAACAGTGTCTGGAATATGCAAAGGCACTCAATACACACACTGACTGATCTTCCCTAAAGATTAAGTATGATACCAATCAGAAGACCTAGAAAATAAGAGTCAAGGATTGGGACCCTCTTTCCCTTGTGAAAGACCAGATTGAATGTAATCCTTCAACAGACCCACATTGAAAGCAAGGGACACACGCACCCATAATCCAAGCTGCTGGACAGCCCTGCAACAGAACTCTGGTTCTGAAACAGTTTACTGCATGACCACCACTCTATCTATAATCCATCTCCCTCCTGTTAAACACATACATGCGTGTGCACGCGCGCACACACACACACACCCCTACACCTTCCTGGCCTCGAACACTACCCTGGAAGCTGAGATCTGGGTACTGCATCCATTCTCTACAGGTAGCTCTCTGACTTCTTGGCTTACAAGTCAAGTGATGGTATTTGCAGACCGTCACTATCAGAGTTCACAGAATGCTAGAACACTGATTCTGATCAATTCTGGTCCCTGAAAAGCTGCCCAAACCTTATCCTTATCTATTTGTTGTTACATACATCCACCCTGTACTTCCCTAACTCCACCCTTTTCATAAAATGGGAGTGGAAGCCTGTCTAATGAATCTTCTGCATAATGGTAAATACCAAAAGGCATTTTTGGTCTTTTGTACTCTTGAAAATCAGGCATTTATAATCCAATTTGGCAAACTTCTTGGGATGTGGTAGATGCCTGAAAAACCCTTTAAAATTTCTAAGCACAGATTTGAAGGTGAAAACAACAGAAAAAATAAACTGGATTTCCTACTACTCCTGTGTAGTGCTGGACTCTGGCTCTAATCATTAAGCCCTCTCAGGAATGCTATAAGAAGGTGGTTCATTAACTCTCTGGAAAGAAAGTTTCCTGGAGATTTTACCCGTGAGAGTTACTAGAAAGGGGAAATCAGAGACAGAGTATACAGACCATCTTTACTCTTAGCCTCACCTCTGTTTCTTGGTTCTTTCTCTTGGGGAAGAACTAAGACAGAAGCAACTTCACAGTTAGTATGTGCATTTCCTTTGCTTAAGAGTTTGTTTCCTTTTCTATACCTTTCTTCTACTAGCAAGAGAAATTCCTGCAAAGTCCTCTTTCTTGGACAAAGAAATTGGCCTGAACCTTTTAGGTCACTCCTGTGAACTTTCTGACTGCCTCGCTTGAGCAAGTCCTATTGCCAACCCGGCCCATCGTTGAGGCAGCAATCCTAATCAGAGAAGGCGGTTAAGTCCCCAGGGAGTCACCTACACACGCTGCCATCAAGGACAGCTCTTCTCTGTAAGTGGTTTCATTTCCTGTTAGGTTATTCAGTGCTGCTGGGAGGCCAGGGAAAAGATAAGCTACTAACATCTAGACAAAGCTAAGCTCCCAATTCTATACTAACAGACCCAGAAAACAACATTTAAGATATAAGTACAAAACACCACTGTTGCATTCAAGCAGCTTGCCAAATTAAACCCCGCGGTAGAACATCTGAAGAGAAGAAACTTAGCTGAACTGATCACTAAGAATAACAGAACTAATACACACCAGGAGCTGATTAATGTGTGTATGCATCAAACCACCCTTACTGATCAGAGTTAAGTTACTAAGTAGAGTTCAGGATCTCTGTGTGAGGATGACTTTATTTAACTATCTGATTAGTTAAACGAGATTTCTGAGGGTGAGAAGAAGTGAGGAAATCCACCTATGGATGTGGAGCTACTGTTCAGTTTCCTTCTACTTTGCAAAGGAAATCTAAGGAGCAGCACAATAATGTTGAATTACAGCTCTAGCTCTGCTAATTACTGTTTGGTCACATCTATAATCTACATTAAGCCATAGTGCATAATAAGCAGTTCTGTGATATTCATCTAATAACCTAGGTGGCTTTGTGGGATTTCAAATTCTACTATTCATCGGAACAAACATAGCTTCATTTAACACTCTCAGGAGAGGATAAAAATTAAAAAAGGACTCATTTTGCCATTTTTCCTGTATGCCTAGGATATAAGAGCAGGGATTGTCAAGAGACTGATGCCAGCAGGGAAACTAAGGAATAGAAATATGAAAAGTTAAGGTCATTAAGTACCTTAACAACTATGACAATGATAAAAGCTGGGCCAATTCTCAGATTCTGAAATGCTAAGAAGTGCCACCATGGCTCCTGGGGCTCACTGAAATGGGAAGGTAAACAACAAAACAAAACAAAACCTGAAAAGAGACAGAGAATTTAAAGATGGAGATCTCTGAAGTTTCCCAATATTTCATGTCCTTTATTTTTTAATGATACTTCTTTTCAATTCACCTTTAGATATTAGTCTAATAGCACCTACTAGGGATCTGAGTGTTGATAGGCAGGTGACACAAAAATGAGGGCTGGAGAGAATAAAGACAAGCCAGAGCCATTAATCTCCCCACAATAAGCAATTATACACTGACTTCAGCTGCCTCCCACACTTGAGAGGCACTAATGGAGGAAAATAATTTCAAGGCTGCAACATAATTTTAGGCGTAGAAAATGTAGTAAAGAAATATTTGGGACAGACTCTCCCCTTCACAAATATGAGTCTGATATCTTTACCTTCACAGTCAAAAGGCAGAAAAGGAGCTGGTTTGACTGATAACTGCGATAGCTCTAAGAAACTCCCTTTTATTCAAGAGTGAAAGATTACTGGGGATCATGGTTAGATGAAGGTTCACATTTATCAGGAAAGACTGTGTAGAAAGTAGAATGTCATCAAATATACTAAATACTATATTAATAAGAAGTTCTCTTTCTTCACTAATTCCAAAGATCCTTCAAGATTTTATAGTGACTCAGCATCAGCAACACTAACAGTAATACACGATCTTGATTCATGGACAAAATATAAGTACTTACCCTGATGTATTATAGTAAACTTAATTTGCTCACAAAGTTTTTTATTGTGGGTTATTAAAAAAAGGTAATTAAAAAATCCCATTTATCAGTTTATTGTGTTATTTATATTTCTCTCAAATTAAAACACGGGATAAAACCCTCAATTGTTTGAACTGCCTTCTGTTGATTGACAATTTGAGACAAAATAAGTTCACTGTATTCTTTTTTAATAATTTAGGATTACTTTTGCTTATTCTGAAAGATCCTTATTATGAGAGGCTGGAGGGTGGAAATCATGGAATAACTGAAGATGGAGGCAGCAATCTGAATTCTTCCTCTCCACGAAGCTCTTGTCAGAAAGCAACAGAATATTCCGAGTAAATCCCCAAACAGCTTAACATTTAACTACTAGTGAAGGAGGAAATCAGTCCCTTTTCAAACACTAAGTACCTTTCCAAGTGCCTCTCCAAGGAAAAAGGAAGGAAGGGAGGAAAGAAGGGAGGGAGGGAGGGAGGGAGGAAGGAAAGGAGAGGAGTGAGGAGGGGAGAGGGGGAAAACGAGGCTTGCAGGTTTCCTGAGCTTCCAGATTTCACTTGGGCTGCTTTGAAGAAGAATTTGGTTGTAACTCTGGTTAATTTCCCAGACATTTTGTAGTAGAAGACAAGGAGGTAAAAGAGAAAAAGAAAAATGTGGTAGCTGGCACCATAGCCAAACATCAAACAGTTCTTAAAAGCTACATATTCTATTATTCAAAGAAGACTAACTTTAGCATTCAATTTTAACCAATCATCACCTGGTCAAGGTCAGCAGTGAAGGCTGTTCCAGTGTGTACTAGAAAATGCAAGTGCAGTAAACACATAATTTAAAGACTACAGATTAGCCACAGGGAGTTCTCCGAGATGATCCCTATAGAGTCTCAGGCTCAGACCCTAAAGACTCTTCTGGTAAAGAGAAGGAGATGGCAGATCAAATGATCCTAATATTCAAGCCTGTCTAAAATTCCCAATGTGTGGGACTGAGTAAATTATGCTGGAAATTGAACAAAGGAAAAAATCTCATAAGCAAAATCAATGCATAACATAAATCACATGGCAGTGTCCAATACTGTGCAAAGGTTTTTGCTGAATGAAGCATCTCTTTTGCTCTTCCAAGTCTTCTCACTCTACAGTCTCCTGCCTGCTTGAAATGCACCACATTTTCCTTCAGCAAAACTATTAACTTTGTAGCTGATGAGTAACCATAGGGACCTAAGTACTACCTCCCTCTGAAACTGACTACATTTTTTTTCCATACAAGGTTGATGATCCCTCCTCCCATTCCTACATTCTTCCAAAGGAAGCACTAGAATTAGCTCTCAAGAATAAAGAATTGGAGAAAAAATCATTCTTTGGCTGCAACTACTTCCTCTCCTGAACACGCTTCTTACCTCCTTTTACATACTCATTTCCTAAAAACATCACGGCTGGAACGTGTCTTCTCTACTCCATCCTCTTTCCCCTTAAGGAAAGTAAGCACAACCAAAAGCTAAAGCCTTTCTCTGAATCATTCAGAATCACAGATGTCAAAAGAAAAGTCTCAACGTATCCTCCAACATGGATGACGAACTGTGCTTAAGAACCTAATCATCATTTGTATTGATGGTCCTATGAGAAAACACGAGCATTTTAATTGAGACATCACAAACCACATCTTGCTCTGCAGCAGTTTGGGAAGGAGAAATGGGAATGATTCTCCCTGCTTTAAGCCAGCTGTTCTTCACCTTCCAGGTCTTGGGAAACCTTTACTGATTTAAAAATTGAGAACCTTACACAGCTTTTATTTATGTAGGCTATATCTGTTGATATTTACTGTGTTAGAATTAAAACTGAAAGATTTTGGTATGTACTAATTAATTTAAAACAACTAACAACAATTTTGAAGTGACAAAATTAGAGACACAGAGAACAGACTAGCAGTGGCCAGGGATAAGGGTTGGTGGGAGGAGGAAGGAAGATGGGTGTAGTGAGGAAAGGGCAACACAGGGATCCCTGCAGTGATTGAACTGTATCTTGACTATGTGGTAGATACCCAGACTAGACATGTGATAACATTGATAACGAAGACCCAACACAGCCAAAAAATAAATAAATAAATAAATTTTTTTAAAAACAGAAAAAATAAGAAAACTGGTCTCACACAGATATGTATGTCCTTTTCAGATAATTGTGGATATTCTCCTTTGATGTGACCCCAAAACGCAAAAAGTAATAGTTCTTTTTATTTTTTAATATTTAATTTACTTGGCTGCATGGGGTCTTAGTTGCAGCACACGGGATCTTCGTTGTGGCATGTGGGATCTTTTAGTTGTGGCACACAGGATCTTTTAGTTGCAGGACACAGGATCTTTTAGTTGCGGGATGTGGGATCTAGTTCCCTGACCAGGTCGAACCCAGGCCCCCTGCATTGGGAAGCAGGAGTCTTAGCCACTGGACCACCACGGAAGTCCCAATGAGTGATAGTTCTTAAAGCTTATTGACAATGTGGAATCTGAAACTTTTTGTACTCTGTTAGATTACAATCCATTGGTCTAGCTTGCACTTGTAATGTTTAAGTGCATGATTTTTTTTTTTTTAACATCATGCATTAGTCATTTGGAAAATACTGGTTCACTGAGTTAGACAGCTCTTTCAAATGTTGACATATTCCATTAATATTGAAAAGTGTTATTAATATTGTCTCTGAGCTTATCAGCAAAGTCTTTAAAATACTGGTAAGGAGTCAAACTCATAGTGGGGGTAGATACAAATTTTCCAAAATTGTAATGTTAGCTTGAAAGCTCAAATTTTATCATTAACAACAAATAACTGTCAGTTGTTGTCCTTGAAATAATAGGCTTGTTACCAACCAGGGTTCTTGGCCTTCTCTAATCAGTAGAAATTGATAAGATGCAAGACAAGGAATTCAGGCAAGGCTTCACTGGGGCTCCTGCTGCAGCACGAGAGAGCAAAAACAAGTAGCAAGTTCCCTGGCTTGCTCACTGAGGCAGGGTGAGCTGGTTCTTTATATGGCGTAATGGTAGGGGTGGGTCCAGGGGTTGGGCCAGAGGGGTAGTTTAGGTGGTTTGTCCACCACTTTGGTGGTGGTGTGTGCAGGGGGCATGCACAATATCTTGCTTTTGCTCCTGGTACCCTGTTTTTTTGCTCTTGGCTCTTCAGAAGTGGCAGTTGAGTTTTTGGTCTTTTTGTATCTTGTTGTCCATAATTTGCCCCAACTGGGCATGCAGGAAGCTATTTTTAGTCCCATAGAGTTTCTTGGTATTTTGTTGCTGGAGGAGACAGGTGCAAGCACTGCAGCAAAGGGTCCCTGGTCCCAGCCTGTCTCAGGCTTATTTCATTCATTTTCAAGAAAATGTGTGCTAAATACCCAAGTCTGAATAACTATAATTTGTTAGTTCTTCTCTCAAGTAAAAATAGCATTTCATGAAAAAACTGGCTAGTTCAGCTTGCAACTCAATTGCACAAGCACTGCTCCTAGAGACAAACAGGATGCAGAAGAAGTGCTTTATGTGTACTTCCCATTTTGCTACATAGAATATAAAATGACATGTACTCAAAGGTCAAGATTTAATAAGCTAATAATTGTTGCTGCTTTATTAAAGATATTTTAAAGTGAAACTAGCTATATAAAAATGTTTACCTTTTACTGTGAGGGCACAGCAGTTAAGAATGTTATGGCTACTAGTACAATTTGGTGCCACTGATTTGACTCCTGCCAAGATGTCAGCCATTTTAACTACCATTGCTTTTGCACCATCAGTGCAAATGTCAACAGAGTGAAAAAGGCAAGTAATGTCTTAGTATTATTATGAAAATAGTTTTGACCTGGCAGGACCTCTGAAAAGGCCTCAGAGATACTTAGGGGTCTGAGTGCTATATTTTGAGAATTAATCAAGTTTCATGTTCTGGGATTGGGTAAGTGATCAGCTTCTCCAGAAGCATATGCCATCTGATTCCTATACAAAACTGGGATTCTGGTAGCAAGGAAGTTGAGGGAGGCTGCCTGTTCAGTAGGCAAACAACAGTGTCTGCCACAACAGGGCAGTTTGGAAAGACCAGTGAAGGAAAAAGAGACACAAAGGCAGGGAAAATTATTAGCAAGAGTGGAGTAGGAAAGACAGCTCCTAAGATCCAGACTAAGGATTTTTTAAGTAAGGGATGTTCACAAGTTAGGTATTAATAAATTTCAGCAATCGAGTAATGAGTATTTTAAAAATATGGGAGAATAAAGTGCTCAGTTAATTGTTTCTAAAACAGACAAAAGAATGATGGTCATGAACTACTAATAAAATCGATCCTTACCCTTGTGGGTGGAGGGGGAATCACTCTCTCTAGTGCCTATTTGTTCTCAAATTGCTAAGCATAAGACTTCTCTGAAATTGTAATTTAGTAGTTCAGAAATTAAACATGGCTTATCTTAAAGAAATTTTAAAATGGGCCCCTTAATTAACCAGAAGCCATCATTTCCTACAGAAGTCTTCCTTGTCTTTGCTACTTAAGCTAAAGGTACAGAGATAAAACTTCAAAGTGGTATGAAGGGTGTTGTACAGTTTGAGTTAACTCCTGATTATGGGCACCTTAGCACTACTGAACCAAGCGGGAAATGGTCATCTGCTTAGATATGCTTCAATGCCCAAGTGTCTCCTAGGTGACTTTGTGTTCTATAATATAAGGTCACAGAATATCAACTGATTCTGTATAACTTCCACATAAGACCTACAGATTTGACAGGAAACAATGGGTGATTCCAATGAGAGGTCATTCTGTCTAAACAAAGCACCTTAAGCAGCAAAGCTATTTGAGTTCCTAGAGAGCATGTGCAAGACAAAATTATAAAATCGCATCATAGTGTGGAAAAGCCTTCAAGATCATCTAACTAACCTAACCACTCAAGGGTGAAATCTTTTCTATAATAGGTAGTCATAAAACCCCTATTTGGGGACTTTCCTGGTGGCTCAGTGGTTAAGACTCTGTGCTCCCAATGCAGGGGGCCAGGGTTCGATCCCTGGTTAGGGAACTAGATCCCACATGCATGCTGCAACTAAGAGTTCACATGCCACAACTAAGGAGCCCGCCTGCTGCAACTAAGACCCAGCGCAACCAAATAAACAAATAAATAAATATTTTAAAAATAAATAAAAAATAAAAATAGGGCTTCCCTGGTGGCACAGTGGTTAAGAATCTGCCTGCTAGTGCAGGAGACATGGGTTCGAGCCCTGGTCCAGGAGGATCCCACATGCCGCGGAGCAACTAAGCCCGCGTGCCACAACTACTGAAGCCCGTGCACCTGGAGGCCATGCTCTGCAACGAGAAGTCACGCTCTGCAACAAGAGAAGCCACCGCAATGAGAAGCCTGTGCACCACAATGAAGCGTAGCCCCGGCTCGCCACAAGCAGAGAAAAGCTTGTGCAAGCAACGAAGACCCAATGCAGCCAAAAATAAATATATAAATACATAAGTTTTAAAAAAAAATAAAATAAAAATAAAACCCCTATCTGAACTTTATCCACCCCACCCCAACCCTGTGGTGAGAAAATAACCCTTACTTTTCTGGGTGGATTAAAAGATTAAATTCTTTAACGTATGTCAAGGGCCTAGCAATATGTCTACAGTATTCTGGCAATCTCAAATGGTAGCCATTATTAGTTATTCTAAGAGTCAAGTCACTCTTGAAAGCTCATACTGAATTTCATAGCCATTAAAACTCCCTAAATCTTTTCTGCTCAAACTTTGAAAACATTCTCTTCCACCTCTGACCCCCACCCACCACCACCAGTTTCCTCTCCCAGAAGCAATCAACCCAATGCATATGTATTTGCTTGTTTATATGTACCTTCCCTTCATTCTTTTTACACAAATGACAGTGTACTACATACACTATTCTGTACCTTATTTCTTCATGTAATAAAAATGGAGATAACTGTTTTAAACTTTAAATGCTCATCATCCTAAAAGACAGACTGGATGAAATCTCAGCTCTGTAAAAACATCAGGGGTACCTATATTTCATACGGTCACTGTAGCAATTAACTGAATATGAAGTGCTTAGTGTATAGTGCCCAAGACACAGTAAAAGTTCAATAAATATTAGCCAATAACAATAATGATGATAATAATAGTAATAACAACAATATCTTACAATTTAATTCTATCTTTCAGTCTTTTATGACATTGTCAATCTCTATTCAGACATTCAGTACTTGAACTGTCCATCTGCAGTGGTTCATTCTAGTATAGTTTTGACTTCATTATGTCTTCCCTTCTTCTGGTAGAGGAATTTCTCTTTCCTGTGGGAAATCCATTCCTGCAACTTCATTCCACTATAGGAGTGGGCCCAACTCTACTCAAGACTACATGGAATAGGTTCTCCACAGGCTACAGAGATTCTTTCTTCCCCTGGTCCCTTAAGATGGAAGGACTAATTAAACCTGGAACTGCTAGTGGCCATTTTCCCTAACACTTGAGAAGGCTTGTCTAAGAATAAAGCCAATTCAGGGGAAAGTAGAATAGAAATGAGCAAAGATAGAATCCCAAAGATATTATTTGAGCCCCCGCCAGAAACTAATAAACTCCACTGGTGAGAACCTACAAATTCCTTGTTTGCTTAAACTAGCTTGAGCCAGGTTTCCATCACAACTGAAAAAGTCCTGACCACTATATATCACCCACAAATTTATATGCAAACTTTCTATTTAGTCACAAGTTATAATGAAAATGTTGAACAGGACTGGATCAATGGCAGAGTCTTGTGGTATACTAACCTAGCGAACATCTAGTGATCAATACTCTTTAAATATAGCTCTTCAGCCAACTATAAAGTCACCCAACTGTATCAACATCCAGTCCACATTTCACTGACATTTCATCAAGAATATCATAAAAGGCTTTTTCAAATATCTTGAAGAAATCAAGGCACTCCAATCTAGCCACCCAAAAACTCTATTGGGAAAAGAGAGAAAGTTTATAGAGTGTCATGTTTTAGAACTTAATTTGGTTTCTAATCAGCATTATTTTTCCAGATTTCTTTCTTCATTCATAAACATTAAATACTTACTATAATCTAAGCACTATATTATGGCAAGTGATGAATCTTAATATGATCTCTGCCCCTAGGTCTGGGCAGGTAAACAAATGTGAACAAGTAATTAAAGAAATATCATAAAGGATGTAAAAGAAGTACAAAGGTGGCAAAATCACTTGTGTATACCTGGGAGAGAGGCAGCTGACGTTTCAGCTGAGTCTTAGAAATAAGTTCAACAGGAAGATAAGGAAAATTAGGTTATTTTAGTCAGATGTAATACCAAATACATGGCCTGAGAGGGAACCACAATAGTTTGGCATGGAGGGAATGGTCAAGTGGTGGGAGATTACATGTCATGCTAAAGAAGGTCACTGTGGAGTTTTAAGCAGGAAAGTGATATGATCCAATAAGGATTTTTTTTTTTTTTTTTGCGGTTCGCGGGCCTCTCACTTTTGTGGCCTCTCCCGTTGTGGAGCACTGGCTCCAGACACGCAGGCTCAGTGGGCATGGCTCACGGGCCCAGCCGCTCTGCGGCATGTGGGATCTTCCCAGACCAGGGCACGAACCCGTGTCCCCTGCGTTGGCAGGCAGACTCTCAACCACTGCGCCACCAGGGAAGTCCCAATAAGGTCTATAAATGATAGAAGCAAACTTCAATTACTGCTTACTGTGTGTGTGTGTCAAGCACTTTTCAAAGCATTTTATATGTATTCCTCAAAATGACCCTCTGAGGTAATTAACATTGTATCTCCTTTTAAAGATGAATATACTAAAGCTATATGGGCTAGGTAAGTTGGCCAAGGTCATATAGCTACCAAGTGATAAAACTGGGATTCAAACTCAGGCAATTTGGCTCTAGAACCCATGCAATAATAAAGAAGTGAGAACCCAAACTGAATGGTGTCACAAGAAGTCAAGGGAAAATGAAGTTTCAAGAAGAAAATGGGCTGCTGTATGCAAGCTGAAATTGCAGGAAAGGGTAAGGCACAGAAGCTGAATTGCACTGGGTAAGGGAAAGCATCAAGAGGTGAAGGAAAGATAATCAGAAGTTATTGTGTGTCTACTGTGCACCAGAGTTATCTCAGTAAATCTCCTACACTCCTATGAAGCAGATGATGCTTTGTTTGATAGAAAATAAGCAAAGCCCCATGAAGGTTAATTGATTTGTCCATAATGACCAGTTACTAAGTGGCAGGGCCAGGATTTGAACCAAGGTATGCCTAACTCTAAAGCTTGTGTTCTTTTCCATTATACATGCTACTCCAAAAAACCTTTGGCATGACCAGGAAGAAGAGTGCAAGTACTTCACAAACTATTTGTTTAACATTTTGTTCTAGGACTTCGCTAAAGTTCAATGATATGCTTAATGGTCTACAGTTTTGAAAATTTGGACATTTGCCTGTCTGCAGTCTTATGGTTCTCTCCCATCTACCAGGATTCCCTAGACAAAAGGATCTCTGACTACATGTGAAAACTCTTTCAATATTTTCCAATGTGATTAATTTGGATTTAGACACTTGAACTCTGTCAAAAATTGAGGTGCTTTGTCAAAGAGGAAAGGAGGTGGTTGCTATTTAGAATTTGGTAAAGCAAACTCATCTTTTATAAAAAGAACAAAGGTTGTTCAAGAGTTTTTAATCTGTTTTTTAGATCTGAATTTGCACATTTGTTTTGGTAAATCCTTGGTTTCATACAATGATTTTTTTGCTTCAAGTGGCATCATAATATGGTTCTGATTTTCCAGTACAAATATCCTTTGAAGTGGAACTGAAACACCTATCATAATGCAGTTAAGCCTTGCTAAACTATGTTTCACTTTTCAACAATTCCTTAGCTTAGCTCTTCTAATATAGACCAACAAAAGTGAAAATACCAAATAACAACACTATATGAAATTTAGAATTTTGTACAACATACTTAACATACAGGGCTCACAAAATCTTATAGAAATTGAGAAGGGCACTTCATCTTTCAAGGGCCAATAAAGTTAAGCTTCCTAAATAGAGTAACGTAGAAAGGCATCAGAGCATTCAATATTGGAAAAAACTCTGGCTTTAAAAATCTCTCACCAAGGTAGAGCATTAGGCAAACCCAACAATGTAAATAAGAGTTGCTATATTCTAGGTAACAGATTTTTACAGCCTTCATTACTAAACATGGTCCTTATTGTAATACAAATCCATTCAACAGTGTAATAAAATGAAGAACTCTATAAGGCTCAGAAAAAACAGATATCCTGTATTTGTAGAGTCAACACAAAGTTTATATCCTAGCTTGCAAAACTTCATTTTATATTAGGAGACAACTGTTAAACAAATAATCATAACAGAGGTGAACAGAGGGCTGCAAGTACCCTGCCCAGGGAGTGACTGCCAAGAGGCAACAGGGAAGACTTCATAGTGGAGTGGACCTAAAGGAGTTTCCCAAGAAAAGAATAGAAAGCATACTCCACTTGGACAGCAAAGGAAACCATACACAAAAGGAAAAGACAATCTACAGACTGGGGGAAAATATTTGCAAATGATGTAATGACAATGGCTTAACTTCCAAAATACATGAATAGCTCATACAATTCAAAAACAAAAAAACCAAACAACCCAATCAAAATATGGGCAGAAGACCTAAACAAACATTTCTCCAAAGAAGACGTACAGATGGCCAATAGGCTCATGAAAAGTTGCTCAAAATCGTTAATTATTAGAGAAATGCAAATCAAAACTACAAGGTACCACCCACACTGGTCAGAATGGCCATCATTAAAAAGTTTACAAATAACAAATGCTGGACAGGGTGTGGAGAAAAGGGAACCCTCCTACACTGTTGGTAGGAATGTAAATTTGTGCAACCACTATGGAGAACAGTATGGAGGTTCCTCAAAAAACTAAAAATAGAGTTGCCATATGATCCAGCAATCCCACTACTGGGCATATACCCAGACAAAACTATAATTCAAAAAAATACATGCACCCCTATGTTCATAGAAGCACTACTTACAATAGCCAAGACTTGGAAACAACCTAAATGTCCATCAACAGATGAATGGATGAAGAAGATATGGTACATATATACAATGAAATATTACTCGCCCATAAAAAAATGAAATAATGCCATTTGCAGTGTCATGGATGGACGTAGAGATTATCATACCAAGTGAAATAAGTCAGAAAGAGAAAGACAAATACCATATGATATCACTTATATGTGGAATCTAAAATATGACACAAATGAACTTATGTATGAAACAGAAACAGACTCACAGACATAGAGAACAGACTTGTGGTTGTCAAGGGGTTGGGGGGGTGGGAGAGAGTTGAATTGGGGGGTTAGGACTAGCAGATGCAAGCTATTATACATAGAATGGATAAACAGCAAGATCTTATTACAGCAACAGACAACTATATTCAATATCCTGTAATAAACCGTAATAGAAAAGAATATGAAAAAGAATATATATATATCTGAATCACTTTGCCGCATACCAGAAACCAACACAACACTGTAAATCAACTATACTTCAATTTAAAAAAATGAAAAGAAAAAAGAAAGCATACTCCAAGCAGAAGGAACAGCCTGTTCAAAGGTGCACAGGCACGAACAAACACAATTAGTATATTCAAAGAACCGCAGGTCGTTTGGTTTGGTTGGAGGAGAGAGTAGTACAGGGAGAGTAAAATTTGTACTTAACTTTGCATGTATTAAGAAACTTCTGAGGAATTAAAGCAAAGGAGTGATATCAGGTTTGTATATTTAAAAGTAAAATTAATGGAAGGGGGTAGACTAAAAGAGATTGAAAAGGAGGGCACCTAGCTAGATGCCTGTTGCAACAAGCCCAGTAAGTAAGAAGTAGGAGAAGGCCTCAAGAGACATTCAGGACATACAAGCAGTTTGACTTCACGACATATGAGACATGTAGGTAATCAGTAGAGGAGTCAGGTATGACTAGAATTTCTAATTCAGATGGTTGGGAGATGATTCATTCCACAAATATTTAATAAGCACCTAATATATGCTGGGCACTATTCTAAGTGCAGAGGATATGCAATGAACAAAACAGATCAAAATCCCAGTCTCTGGAGCTTAAATTCAAGTGGAATGGTATTCTATTACTGAAAGAAAAAGAAAGAAAAAAGAGGAGGAACAGGTTTCAGTTTTGATTTGGGAAGACTGGAGAAAGATGAGTGAGATTAGTTTTATATTGCTTTTACTTTGCTTAATTGCCAGCATTCCAGGAAAAGAAGGCTGCAAGTGTGTTACAAGGAAGAGGTGGGTCATCAGTGCACAATCTGGAGGGGTCTTCTGAGTATTTTTTAAGGACTTCAGAATAATACATAAATACAAATGAAAACACAATATAATTTTTCACCTATCTGACTAGTAAAGATGAAACAGTTGAACGATATCCTATCTGGCAAGAATATGGAAAAAAAACCAGACACTGTTACGCAGTATTAGTTGGTGGGAATATGAATAGGTAGAAACTCTGGAGAGGGCGATTTGGCAATAGGTATTAAGATGTAAAATGTACATGCTCTTTTGTCCAAAAATTCCACTTTTAGAATTTATATTAAGAAGATAAAAGGACAAGTGCACAAAAATGTATCACGTACAGTTTGCTTCAGTGTTAGTTTTTAATAGTCAAACAAACAAAAACCCAGAAACAATCTGAATGTCCATTATAGCACAGATCTATAACTACCATCAAGTACAGATATCCACAGCATAGTTTTGAGTGAAAAAAAGTTTACAATACAGTATGTATTAAATTAGCCCATTAATGTTAAACTGATCTTTTTTTTTTTTTTTGCGGTAGGCGGGCCTCTCACTGTTGTGGCCTCTCCCCTTGCAGAGCACAGGCTCCGGACGCGCAGGCTCAGCAGCCATGGCTCACGGGCCTAGCCGCTCTGCGGCATGTGGGATCTTCCCAGACCGGGGCACGAACCCGTGTCCCCTGCATCGGCAGGCGGACTCTCAACCACTGCGCCACCAGGGAAGCCCTAAACTGATCTTTATGTAACTATATACGATTTTTTTTTTTTTTTTTTGGCCGTACTGAGTGGCGCGCGGGATGGAAGCTCAGAGTCTTAACCACTAGACCGCCAGGGAAGTCCCTATGTACAATTCTCATACACTATGCAGATCAGAAGTGAGAAATAGAAGTTGAGATTTAGAAGGATGTTCTTGCAATCATCTTTGGGTAGTGAGACTCTGGATGATATTTAGTTTCTCTTTTATATTTTTCAGTATTTGATTTTCTCATTATATTGAGAACTTTTTTAAAATTTAGTTTTTAAAAAAGCTACTTTTAATGGAAAAGGGAGCGATATTTACATATGTGAAGGTTTACGTTTATTGTAAGAAAAGGGACCTAGGTTAATGAGGAAATAGGCAGGCAGGTGAAAAGAGTTAAGAATACTGTGGCACATAAGTAGAAGGGGGGGAGGCAGAAAGGTAATGACATTAAGTCAGTACTTCATTGCATAGGTCACTGGGACAACGGGCCATAGGACTGGCTCCAAACAGCTGGGTGGTACCTAAGAGCTGGGGATATGGGCAGTACTACACGAACATTTCTGTGATCTTCATAAACCAGCCACTGCCCACATTCATTTGATTCTAATTGCCAAGAACTGAGTGGCATCTTCCATGCATGTGCAAATATGCAAACTCTTTGTTGAGAAATAAACAACAATCCCAAACCCCTCTCTGTGGCGACCAGAATCCTACCTGGAACAGGGCCAGAAAAAGCCATGTCTCCAGCGCTTCTGAGAAAACTGTGGCTGCTGCTTATCAAATTAAAATGCAAAGCAGCTCATTCCAGTGTCACTGGGAAGTGTCAGGAAAGGATTACGGTGCCCACCCCAAGGATGCAGGTCAGCTAAACAATACCCATCTTCTTGTGCTGAGAAGGAGGGAGGAGGAGGAGAAAGATTAGGCCTGTTTCCAAATAGCAGTCTGGCCTGCTTGTTACTGTGGTAACCTCCCTTCCCTGAGCTGCTCTCATTTGTCTTTCTCTGTCTGACCTTTATGTTGTTCTGACAGTAACTGAGGAGGAAAAGGTGCCCGCCTGCCAGCTAAGCACTCAAGTTGAGGGCACCGAACAAGAAAAAGAGGCACTCAAAGTCCTCCTCATTCTAGACTCTAAACAGTGACCTTAGAGCAATTAGAGTCCTGAAAGAGATTTCTCGTGGCCCTCATCATTCCATCCTTCCTCCCATGCTCTCAGGGCCACCTCACTTCTCTGATATTCCCTTTCAGTGTGAGGAATCTGAGTCAGAGTCAAGTGGGTAGGTGAGAAGTCACAGAGAAGAGAAAAAATAAGGCACGAGAAGCTGAAGAACAGAGGCAATAAGATATTAACTCAAAAATGCCTGAGACAATTATCAGTACAGTGGTTAAGTACAGCTTTTAGTTTCCTCTCTATTCAGGATTCGTGCCATATGATCAGTCAGTGGAGGTATGAGGGCAATTAAGGTACTTGGGACAGGGCTAGGGAAGGGCCCAAATACTTGGTGCTTTTTATTGTTTTTCTTTAAGCCCTGAATACCTTTAAAATTCAATCACTTAACAAATAAGTATTGAGTACCCCTATGTGTAGGTCTTGTCCTAGACACTGGGTATGCAGTGGGAAATGAAAGAGACTGGTAAACAACTATAATAGAAACCTACTAAGGCGCAAATAGGGCAAGTGGTAAGAGGTTCTTGGACAACGTGAGCTATCTCTGGTATAGCTGGGGATGGCCTCTCTGAAGAGGACGGATTTAAGCTGATACCTAAAAGATGAGAAGACATGAAGAACCTAGGAATGAGCAATGCAGGCAGAGGGAACAGCATATGTAAATCCCTAAGGCAGGAAAGAGCTTGGTATGTATTTGAGGTCCATATTTCATTTCGTATTACTATGCAAGCCCATGGAAAAATGTTTGAGTCTGCTTATTCTAGAAGCTTAAGGAGGCCCAGGAAATGGGCAACATGAGAACAGTCAGCCGAATATTATCCACTAAGTTCACAGATGAATGAGTCATTAAGTTATCAGTCATGAAATGCTATGGTGTCCAGGCAGAACTCTTATCTAATAGTTTGAAAAAGTAAGAGCTACAATACTGGAGTCAGTTCTCTGCCAATAGCAGTCACTGTCATTCCAAAAGACACACTACACTGTGTAGGGCTAATTTAGTTTTCTCTTAAATGGCGTCCTCAAACCCATCCAAGACTTCGCCCCAAACCCACGTAAACTGATTTATGTTGGACTAATGAGCTTACAAAGGAGGCAGCAGGGCCAGGGTTTAGCCTCAGTTTCCCACCACTTGGCTGTGTAACCTCAGACAAGTCATTTCACTTCTCCAAGCTTTGACCTTATGAAATGAAGTAGTTGGACTTCATGATCTCTAAGGAGACTGTATTAGGACGTTTTCAGTTATAACTGACAGAAGAGTACACCAGACTGGCTTAAACAAAAAGTCCAAATTAGGCATGGTCTGATACAGAGGCTCACATGATGTCATAGAGGCCTAGTTTCTATCCCTTCCTCCCTTGGTGGTGTCTTTTCGGTTCTGCTTCATTTTCAGACAGGCTCTCCTCCTGGGTGGCAAGGTAGCTGCAGCAGTTCAAGCTTTACAAGCTCTTAATTCCAGGCTCAGTGGTCAGACAGGTTCTTTTCTAGCCACCTAACAAAAATCCTGAAAGTTCCTTCTGATTGGACCAGCTTCCGGAATTTAAGAGTGGATGTCCCTTACAATACTTATAATCTTTATATTTTGTAAATATTTAAGCATATTCCCTCCAAGTCTTTACCTTTTCAAGTTTTAATTTTTTTTTTTTTTTTTTTTTTTTTTTTTTTTTGCGGTACATGGGCCTCTCACTGTTGTGGCCTCTCCCGGTGTGTAGCACAGGCTCCGGACGCGCAGGCTCAGCGGCCATGGCTCACGGGCCCAGCTGCCCCGCGGCATGTGGGATCTTCCCGGACCGGGGCACGAACCCGTGTCCCCTGCATCGGCAGGCGGACTCTCAACCACTGCACCACCAGGGAAGCCCTCAAGTTTTAATTTTTAAAACCATAGTGTATATGTAGTTTTTGTCTGCCAGCATCCAGCTTTCATAGAAAACTGTCCCTTCCCCAGTCCTTGTGCTCTAGTAAGACAGGCAATCAATCACAGTGTCTCTCCAGTCGCCTGTCTCTGGAGTGGGTTCGGCATCAATCTATTTATTTCTTCTAAAATAATCTGTTGATGGAATATTTATTCCATTTTTTTTTAGAAGGTGGAGTCATGCTTCATCCTTAATATGCCTGTTTAAGATATAAAACCCTTCAAATCTCTCCTGCTCTTAAAAGCATTGAATTTCTGCAACTGCCTCAAACAAAACACTTGAATGACAGTCGAGGCATTTCATCACAAAAGTATTAATATGGCCAGACGGCAAACATCAATCCTTCTTATCTACTCAATTATACTACAGAAATGAGTTATAGTTGGATTATCAGAACATTCTGAATTATTATTAAATATGGGAACTTTCTTGAAGACCAAATGGAATTTTCAGACAGCAAAAAACCATTTTATCAGAATTTCACTGTACCACAAACATTTTTGTGTCGATTAATTTAAAACATAATTTTATTGATTGATTGATTGATTGTACGCGGGCGTCTCACTGCTGTGGCCTCTCCCGTTGCGGAGCACAGGCTCCGGACGCGCAGGCTCAGAGGCCACGGCTCACGGGCCCAGCCGCCCCGCGGCATGTGGGATCTTCCCGGACTGGGGCACGAACCCGCGTCCCCTGCATTGGCAGGCGGACTCCCAACCACTGCACCACCAGGGAAGCCCTAAAACATAATTTTAAATGTTTGAATAGAATCCTTTTGAGCAAATAAACCATAATTTATTTGACCAATTTACTACAGGTGGATATTTAGGTTGTCCCAATTTTCACTTGTATAAACAAGGCTGAGAGGAGTATCTTAATGGCTACATATCTTGTACCCGTTTTACGGTTTTCACAGGCTAACATCCTATATATGAGATTAGTGAATAAAAGGGTATGTATATTTTACAGTTTTTTGATACACACTATTCCATCAACTTTCAGGCTCTCTAGAGCTTAAAAAAAAAGAAAAGTCTATAGTACTGCTTACATTTCCAGGGTAATTTATTTACCCTTCTCAGGACCTTCCTTAGGTATTACCAAGACTATACAAAGTATTCTACTTTTAAACTTATTTGTTGTTATTCCCAAAGGATTATAACATCTTCTGTTTGTTTTTAATGTCTTCCTGACTATAACCCTGTAAACTGACATTTATAGCCACTGCTCTTGCCTTCACTCAAGGAGGTCTACACTAATTCTTGATTCCTTTCCTGGGTTACAAATGACTACCCAAAATCCAGATGTATTTAATATATAACACAAAACATACAACATACAATATGCACTATATATATATATATATATATATATATATATATATATATATACCTCCATTTATCTCATGCCCCCTCCTATATACATGACATTATATTTATTCATAGGTAATACTCAAACAGTTCAGGCCCAAGAGCTTGAACACTGGGCAGAGTCTGAGTCCCTCTTAAGCCAGGACAATAAAAGGCTAGATTTCGTAGAGTACAGGATGGGGGCTGAGATTTCTAAGCGGCAAGTAGCTGGCAGACAGGAAAGACTTAAGTTCATAAATGAAATGGGGGCCATGCGTAGCACGTGTTTCTTCTTGCTCTCTCCAACTTCTTCTGGCAGCTCTTCAACTTTCTAGTAAACTAGGATAATGTTTTAGCTTTTACCATAACCAGTAGGATCAACCATACCATCTAATATTTTACCAGCATCTATCAGTCTCAGTTTTCTGTCACTTATCTGTGAATACAACTGAGAGCTTTTTAAAAGGATAGAGTTTTTCTTGACAAATCTCCATAATAAACAAATCTCTTAAGTTTCTCGGTCTGTTTCCAACATGTAAAATTTCTTAACCACTTTATTTATTCGGTTGGCTAAAAGATTCGTTCAGTTTTTTCCGTAAGACAGCTCTAGTAGTGCTTAGCTGTCTTTAACTTCATTTGAAACAATTTTGTTAGATTGTATTGTGACAGCTTTCATATTAGCATGCATTTAAATAAACCTTATCAAAATTGGTGAATTTTTGTGTAGCCATTTTAATACTGAAGATGGAAGAAAAAAAGCAACATTTTTTGGCATATGATGCTTTGTTATTTCAAGAAAGGTAAAAATGTGACTGAAATGCAAAAAAAGATTTTTGCAGTGTATGGAGAAGGTGTTGTGACTGATCGAATGTGTCAAAAGTGGTTTGCAGACTTCCCTGGTGGCGCAGTGGTTAAGAATCCGCCTGCCAATGAATGGGAGATGGGTTCAAGCCCTTGTCCAGGAAGATCCCACATGCCGTGGAGCAACTAAGCCCATGCACCACAACTACTGAACCTGCTCTCTAGAGCCCGCCAGCCACAACTACTGAAGCCTGCGTGCCTAGAGCTCGTGCTCCGCGACAAGAGAAGCCACCACAATGAGAAGCCCGCGCACCGCAACTACAGAAAGCCCACGCGCAGTGGCAAAGACCCAACGCAGCCTAAACAAACAAACAAACAAACAAACAAATAAATAAAAAGTGGTTTGCGAAGTTTCGTGCTGGAGATTTCTCCCTGAATAATGTTCCACAGGCGGGTAGACCAGTTGAACCTGATAGCGATCAAATCGAGACATTGAGAACAATCAACGTTATACCACGCGTGAGATAGCCAGCATACTCAAAAGATCCAAAGCAAGAGATGAAAATCATTTGCACCAGCTTGGTTATGTTAGTCGGTTTGATGTTTGGGTTCCACATAAATTAAGTGGAAAAAAACCTTCTTGACCATATTTCCAAATGCTATTCTCTAATTAAGCGTAACGAAAACGTTCTGTTTTTGAAACAAATTGTGATGGGTGATGAAAAGTGGATACTGTACAATAATGTGGAACAGAAGAGATTGTGGGGCAAGTGAAATGAACCACTAGCAACCACACCAAAGGTCAGTCTTCATCCAAAGAAGGTGATATTGTGTATATGGTGGGATTGGAAGGGAGTCCTCTATTATGAGCTCCTTCCGGAAACCCAAACGATTAATTCTAACAAGTACTGCTCCCAATTAGACCAACTGAAAGCAGCACTCGATGAAAAGCGTCTGGAATTAGTCAACAGAAAATGCATAATCTTCCATCAGGATAACGCAAGACCACGTTCCTTTGACGACCAGGCAAAAACTGTTAGAGCCTGGCTGGGAAGTTCTGATTCATCTGGCGTATTCACCAGACATTGCACCTTCGGATTTCCATTTATTTCGGTCTTTACAAAATTCTCTTAATGGAAAAAATTTCAATTCCCTGGAAGACTGTAAAAGACACCTGGAATAGTTCTTTGCTCAAAAAGATAAAAAGTTTTGGGAAGATGGAATTATGAAGCTACCTGAAAAATGGTAGAACGTAGTGGAACAAAACGGTGAATACGTTGTTCAATAGAGTTCTTGGTGAAAACGAAAAATGTGTCTTTTATTTTTACTTAAAAACCGAAGGAACTTTTTGGCCAAACTAATATCATCTGTACCTTGTAGAATATTCTAAAAGAATATCCCTGAAAAATTACATAGATATGGCCTATTTTAGAAAGTAGTAGAGGAGGATTCTAGTTTAAGAATGAATGTGATAAGGGTTTGAAAGACTTCTTCAAACAGGAGAAAAATGTGAAGATAAGTAAAAAGAGATGATTAAGAGAAATGGACTTTGAAGACAGTCAACTTGGGTTCAAACAGATCCTCCACTTGGCTGTGCAATGTTAGGCAAGTCATCTAACCTTTTTCAGCCAGTTTTCCCATTAATAAAATGGAAATCATAATAATACATGTCTCACAGAACTACAGTGAGAGTTAAATGAAATATCATATAAAAAGCATTCAGCCTTGTTGCCTGGCACATACTCTGATAAATGCTGCTCCTGCAGTTTCTGTTATTATTAAATGTGTCCTAGCGATCCTCCAAAGGGGCATCATCCACTGACCTTTACTACAGAATAAAGGTTAGAAGGCTCACAAGTCAAATAGCAGCATTCTCTTTTCAGGCTAAAAGCAGGTCAGGAGCTGGCTACTAAATCAGCAATTTAAAAAATCAAATGAGTTTTTCTTTTTTTTAGCTTTTCAAGCTCATTCTTATTTCAGGTTGGAAGATGTGTACATAAGGTGAGTACCCCTTCCATAATTCTTGTACTACTCTACACTGGGCTCCATCAGAAGAGTTAAAATGGAACTCACTAGTGTCCATCTGAGCAACCCAGGAACAAACCCAGGAGAGAAAGTCCCAAAAGGACATTCTGATGTGTAGTTAAATGATTTGCCTTATATGGGTAGCTGAAACATTGTCCTTGTTGTACCACGAAGACTGAGAAAGAGGTTGCCATAATCTCCAGTAGTCTGTACATCTGTCTCCTTCTTGTAGAAGAAACTGTATAACCTACCAGCACACAGGCTCCCCAAGCAGATAAAACTGGTCAGCAGGTGACAAATGGTAATAATCTTCTAATTCTCTAAGGAGTTAGAGAGAAAGCACTTAATCTTCACTTCAATGAGGCATTTGGCGAATCACTTGCTGGAGAAGGAACCTTTGGAAAAACAAATGAGTAGGCCATCTTCTAATACGGGAAAAATGCCTACAGCACAAATGCTTTAGCTGTCTTTACACAGGTCAGAGAGGCCCTCCCTCATCTGCTCCTCCACGTCCTTTATAACAAGCAGGCCTTAATTTTGCAAAGGAAGCTTTCCTGGCTTCTAGCACTGTTTTCTAGCACCCTCAAGATTTCTACAACCTAAATGTCCAATGTCAGATGAATGGATAAAGAAGATGTGGTACATATATACAATGGAATATTACTCAGCCATAAAAAGGAACGAAATTGGTCATTTGTAGAGATGTGGATGGACCTAGAGTCTGTCATACAGAGTGAAGCCAGAAGGAGAAAAACAAATATCGTATACTAGCGTATATATGTGGAATCTAGAAAAATGGTACAGATGAAACTATTTGCAGGGCAGGAATAGAGATGCAGACGTAGAGAACGGACATGTGGACACAGCGGGTGAAGGGAAGGGGGGACGAATTGGGAGATTAGGATTGACATGTATACACTACCATGCGTAAAATAGACAGCTAGCAGGAACATGCTATAGAGCACAGGAAGCTCAGCTCCTCAGCTCGGTGCTCTGTGATGACTTAGATGGGTGGGATGTGGGATGGGTGGGAGGGAGGTCCAAGAGGGAAGGGATATAGGTATACATATAGCGGATTCACTTCATTGTACAGCAGAAACTAACACAACACTGTAAAGCAGTAATACTCCAATTAAAAAAAAGAAGATTTCTAGGTAATAGCTGTGGTCATTTAAGCTTGCTTGGCCTCAGTTTCCTTATAAGATTTAAAAAAAAAAAAAAGCTAGGATTTTATTCTCCTAAATCCTAATCTTGCTTAAATTCCAAACTGGTGTAACTGTCAGGTGGAGCTATCCTTAATACCACTGCTATTAACTTCAGCTTTCTTACAAGGGTATTCATCAAACTGAAGACCTCTACATTCAGACACACATTTTCAGTACAAAAATAAAACGCTGCCAACCAGGAACCTCTTCAAAATGCTATAAATGAGATAAAGGCAGCACCTAAACCACAGTGGCTTTGGACTAACATCAGGCTTAGGGTCCAAGCATGACAGGTGTTGGAAGAAACACAATTTTAGAGCTCCATAGAGATATGTGTATTTCAAATATAGTAAACGATGAAAAAGTTGAGATGCATTTATCTCTCAGGCAATATTTTCTTTCAATCTATAAAATATTAAAATGGCCTACTTTGGTATGGTTTTCACATCTCTAGTATTCTAGAGTCTAGTTCTAAACATATTTTACTTTTTTTCCTCTATAGGTTTTGCTTGGGTTGCTAGAAGAGATTCTATGGATTTCTAGCCTCAAAGCTGGGCTGATCTGATCAAGTAAAAGACTAGAGTGAGCGAGCAGGCACACACACACAAGAATTATCAAGAAATGAAATAAACCCAAGTCACAACTGCCAGAAGGGAGGAAGGGACCAGTACAGAAGAGATATATTGCATTTATATTTCTAACAAATGCATGTGGCAGAAACACATTTTTTTTTTTTTTTTTTTATGGCTGTGTTGGGTCTTCGTTTCTGTGCGAGGGCTTTCTCTAGGTGCAGCAAGCGGGGGCCTCTCACCATCGCGGCCTCTCTTGCTGCGGAGCGCAGGCTCCAGACGCGCAGGCTCAGTAATTGTGGCTCACGGGGCCAGCTGCTCCGTGGCATGTGGGATCTTCCCAGACCAGGGCTCGAACCCGTGTGTCCTGCATTGGCAGGTGGACTCTCAACCACTGCGCCACCAGGGAAGCCCAGAATCACACGCTTTTTAACTTCATTGTTGTTTACCTCATGTCCTTAATCAGCATCCAATTAATTCCACTGGTCTAAAGAGAAACTCCTAGTAAAATTTCACAATGGGCACCATCCTGTGCCTTAGTAAGATCACACCAACAGACCCAAGGCAGGTCTTTCTGTTCTCCCTCACACTAAGGTTTTGCCTAATAGTATACCAAAAAACTTCTAATCTCCTGGAGAAACAGGAAAAATAAAAATAAAAATAAAGTCACATTCCAAGAAGCTCTCATTTCATATACAGCATATTCCAAGCCATGTGGCAAAGTACCAAGTTATTTCATTACCAACCTAGTAAGAGTAGGATGAGGAAGACAAGTAAGAATTCCATTCAGAGGGAAAGTCTATAGACACATATATTTAGAAGGATGTTATCTTAGTACATTGGCCTTGTTTCACAGCACTCAGAGGAAGCAAGACTTTTTCCCTATAAATCTAAGGGTATGCCCTGAGAATTTTAAAATTTCTACCGCTGTATCCCTCTTCGGGTTTGTTTCTTTCAAAGAATGAGATTAAGGGAAAGAAAAGACAGACTTTAGTACACAACATACTGATGGATGCTCACATTGTCCTTAATCACTTACTGGCCATATTTAAAACAGTATTAGGCACCCACCGTTCTGGCAAAAAAAAAAAAATTTTTTTTTTAATTTATTTTTGGCTGTGCTGGGTCTTCATTGCTGTGCGTGGTCTTCTCATTGAGGTGGCTTCTCTTGTTGCGGAGCACGGACTCTAGGCACGTGGCTCAAGGGATCTAGAGCACAGGCTCAGTAGCTGTGGGGCATGGACTTAGTTGCTCCGCAGCATGTGGGATCTTCCCGGACCAGGGCTCGAACCCATGTCCCCTGCATTGGCAGGGGGATTCTTAACCACTGTGCCACCAGAGAAGCCCTGGCAAAAGTTTTTAAAGTTGACAGTACCAAGTACTGATCAAGCAAAACTGGTGGAGGCATAAACTACTGGTACAACCACTTTCATAAACTGGCCTTACCTAGTGAGGTAGAACATGTGCACATCCAACTACCTAGCAACTCCACCCTTAGGCGTGTACACTAGAGAAACCTTGGCACTCGTGCTCCAGAGACATAACAATGTTCAAAGCAGCAATGTTGGTAACAGCAAAAATACTGGAAAGAGCCTAAATGCCCATCAACAGATGGATGATATATTTTCATATACTCATACGGTGGCACACTAAAAGCAGTAAAAATAAACTAACGACACTACATATATCAACACAGACAAGGAAAAAGCAAGTCACAGAAAAAGGCGTGACACTGTGATTCTACTTAAATCAAGAAAAGAATCAGGGACTTCCCTGGTGGCGCAGTGGTTAAGAATCCGCCTGCCAATGCAGGGGACACAGGTTCGAGCCCTGGTCCAGGAAGATCTCACATGCCGCAGAGGAACTAAGTCAGTGTGCCACAACTACTGAGCCTGCACTCTAGAGCCCGCGAGCCACAACTACTGAAGCCCGTGCGCCTAGAGCCCATGCTCTGCAACAAGAGAAGCCACCGCAATGAGAAGCCCGTGCACCGCAACGAAGAGTAGCCCCCACTCGACGCCACTAGAGAAAGGCCGCACGCAGCAACAAAGACCCAACACAGCCAAACATCAATCAATCAATTAATTAAAAAGAATCTGGTAAAACTAAGAAAGATAGCTTAGTGATACAGACAAATGGAAAAACATAAAAGATAAGCAGGTGACTAACATAAAATGCTACACAGAGGGAAGTAAAGAGGAAGGAGAGGGTACAATGAGAAAAGGGTCACACAGGAGGTTCTAAACCTAAAGCGTTGTCATGCTTTACTTCCTAAGATGGGTAACATGTACATGTGTTCTTTTTATTGTTATTCTTTGAAACTTACAGGATATATTACACAGTTTAAAACCAACAAAAGAAAACAAATTATACTAAGCTATTCCTTATTATCTAGTGTCTACACATTGTTACAATGAAGAAATATGCCAAGCCTTCTGAAGGATGACCTTTTTAGGTACTAAAGAGATTGGACTAACCACGTTAGTTTTCAGAAGAATTAAGCTAGAGAGTCCACTTCCATAGTATCTCAGAGGTATGTTTCCTTTGTAGCACAGTTATCGCATGCAAAATCACTTTTTATAATCTCTCCCTTCCACAATAAACTGGAAATTCCATGAAGGAAGGCCTTCCCTCCTTCAAGACTCTATCCAGAGTCTAGCACTGTGCATGATCATGGGAAGTACTCAATAAAAATTTCTGAAAGAATGAATAAACAAATGATCTTGAGAATCTAATTAGGCTGGGATAATTTACTAGTCTCTCCACAAATGTAGGAAAACACACCACAGTTTTTCAGAAACTTGATGTTTCATCCCTGTCATTCAGCTCTCTGAACCACTGTCCCAGAATTTATTAGTTATTTCAGCATTTACACAACAAAATTTACTAAGGTCCTACTGTAAGTGGGCACTGTGCTAGGTGCTAAAAATATGGCACTGACAGGATGGAATAGTCTCATTTATCTATATAACAGCCACTCCACGGCATAAAGAAGATGGCAGGATAGGAATTTTCCTCTCTGACCTCTTAGGACACTGAAATGTATACAAAGGCAAGCCTGAGTTTTCAACAAATGGTGTGTGGCAAGATCCACTTTGGAAAACAATGGGCTGCTATTTCCTTCAGCTGCCCTGAACAAAGAACGAATTCCTTTAGTCTCTGCCATCCTTGTTGAGTTAAATTATATCATTCTTTGTTCTGCAGAGTAGCCTCTCCTAAAGTATTGAATAAACAGCAAAGGACCAGCCTTCTGGAACCTCTTCTAGAAAGCAACAGGCAGAGACATCACTCATAGGAAGAAAAGCTATAAAGGAAAGAAATTATTATCTTGAAGACAAACATCTCTATTCTGGAGATAAAAGAGAAGAGCCATAGGTTGCCACATTACAGCTGCCCCTCTGCCTGCAATTTATAGGAAAGGTTAAAATTAGAGACAACTAATGAAAAACCATCAAATGGTGGTTGTAATAAGCTTGAGAACTACTTTGTTTCACTAAACTCAAAACTTTGCTGCCTTTCATTCTGTTTCAATACAGTCATCATTCTACTCAGCATTCCTTTAAAGGCCACAGGAGAAAATGTTGCTGACACCTATTATCATCAGGTCAAGTTATTCCTGACTCCCTTCTCCTTCCTTCTTCTTCCTTAAGCCAACCTAAAAGTTAAGAAATGAAAGTTGGTGAGGAGTAGTGTAATTAAGTAGGACATGAGGGGATAACCAGAAGTACCCCTCAAAACGGACTGTGTTTCTATTTTCTTTTTAGGCAATTAACTTCTTCCTGAAAATTTAACAAAGTCATCGCTAATTTGACTTTGCAAGGCATATTTCCCCCACCCCACCCCCCCTTTTTTTTTTTTTGCAGTACGCGGGCCTCTTACCGTTGTGGCCTCTCCCGTTGCGGAGCACAGGCTCCGGACGCGCAGGCTCAGTGGCCATGGCTCATGGGCCCAGCCGCTCCGCGGCATATGGGATCTTCCGAGACCGGGGCACGAACCCGTGTCCCCTGCATCCGCAGGCGGATTCTCAACCACTGCGCCACCAGGGAAGCCCGGCATATTTCCTTTTGTACATTATCTCAATTAAAAGTATGCATTTCAAAATATCTTACATTCAGTTTTCATCTCTGTGAGTCACTGTTTATGGAACAAAAATTTAGCACTCAGAATGCTGAAGTAATTCATTCATGCCTGAATCTACTGAGAATGGTTGGCACATGGGTCAATGAGGCCAAAGGCAAATGAGCATTAACTAAGGATACTAAACACCCAATTAGATGCTAGGTAGCTACACTGGAAACTAGTCAAGAAAATTTACAAATTGGGACTTCCTGGCAGTCCAGTGGTTAAAATTCTGAGCTTCCACTGTAGGGGGCATGGGTTCGATCCCTGGTTGGGGAACTAAGATCCCACATGCCACGCTGCGTAGCCAAAAAAAAAAAAAAAAAAGAAAAAGAAAATTTAGAAATAAAATTTATTTATTACTATATTCAAAGGGAATACATAGGGATATTTACCAAAAAACTGGGTAACTTGCTGTAGAACTGAAAAAATAAAGCAGAACTGTATGTCAGATTCCCTAAAGACAAGAGCAACAAATAAAACACCCAGGGCTACCAACAGCATAAGACCTTTGTGAATTAGAGAGAAGCTGCCTTCAAGATATTGACCAGGTTCAAGATACTGTGAGCCAAGTTCAGGCTGGATTCCAATTCTTTATTCAACCCCTCTCAGGAGGGGACCCTCCTGAAGGGCACACCCTGTACAACTGAGGGTGAATGCCCTATATATGTGTTTTTCTTCTTTCTCTTCCAAAACCTAATTAAAATGAAAACATGTCAACAGAAGAAGAGGCACAAATCTCTGAGGACTACGAGAGCAAGAGAGAAGAGAAGAGCAGGCATGAGATATCAAAAACATTTAAGAAACTAGAAAACAGATGGACAAATGTTAACCTAGCAGACCAAAGGAAGCTGAAACGTAAACCTGTGAGAGACCTCAGCCTGTAAAGTGGAAGTGAAGGAACTCTACTAGCAAACATTCAAAACCCAGGAAAAGCTCAGTGGCCTCAGGTACTTCTGAAAAGAGGACAGGGCTAAAAGCAGGAAGATCAGTTCCAAATCTTTAAAAGATACATCAGAACTCTAGACCATCTTCATCAACAATGCAGCTTTCCCATCTCCCCAGCCCCTACCCCTCACAATTCTGGTAGAAGTCTGAAGGTTTATTCTCTGGATATGTTGAACAGACAGGCTCCATACTCACCCACGCCAAGCACAACTGAGAACAGAGATAAAGTACAACATTGACAGCAACAGTGAAACACAAAACTCCTTTCCCTTCGCTGGGATCTGTGAAAGCAGGCAAAAGATTGGTTGATTCCTCTGAGGGAAAAATGACTTGCCTAAGTCAAAAGACCAGATGCTGGCAACTGGGTGACCCTCACCTAAATAGTCAATCACTCCTAGAGTAAAGCCCACCAATTGACAAGCTCCACCAATGAAAACACAGCTTCTAAAAAAGGACTGTACTGTTTTGCTTTTAAATACAAGTGGATAATCTAGAATGGCAAGACATTTGATTAAAAACACTCCAATATGAGTCTAAACTAAACAATGAATGAACTTGTAGCAAGTAGAGATAATGTAGGGAGCAGAAATAAACCAAATGAAAAAATTATCATATCATACATAAGACATTGCCATCCTTGGAACAAGAACAAGAGATTATGAAAAAGCATTCAGAGTATAAGAAGGATATTGTAGAAACTTAAAAAATATATATATATTTATAAAGTAGCAAGTTGGAGGATAAAGTTGAAGAAATCTCCTAGAAAAAACACAAAGAGATAAAAAATTGTGAAAAAATAAAAAATTGAGAAGAGCAGTATAGTAGGGCTGAAATTCAATTAGTAGAGTTGTAGAAAGCATAAGGAAGGGAAAGAAAATTTATTTAAAAGAAAAAAAGAAAAGAAACCAAAAAATGTCCAGACATAAATTTCTAGATTGAAATGGCTATCTAGAACTTAGCTACTAGTAGTAGAGATGAAATGAAACCCACACCAAAGCACATCACGTAAAATTATTAGGTCAAATACATCAAACTACCATTTTTGTATGCAAAAAATTATTAACTAACAGCAGTTTCTCATAGTTCAACCTAATATTTCCAATCTTGAATTTAATACTTAGACAAACTTTTTGGGCTTGTAAGGTCTTAAAATATTTACCTCCCATACTCCTTTTCTCAGAAAGCTACTCCTGAAGGATATGCTCCAGCATCATAAGGAAATAAACTAAGAAAGAGGAAGATATGGCATCCAGAAAGGCAAGGATCCAACACAGAAGGAAATTCCAAGGACAAAAGCTATTGAGCTGGCCTAGAAAGCCACCAGTTCACAGTTAGAGAAAGAGCACTGAAGGAGTAATGTCTCTAAGGGGGAAAAAAAAAAAAAAAAAAAAAAAATCAAATATGTTTATAACATATCAAGAAGATTTTCAGTTCTATTGAAGAGTTTGGAGATGACTTTTTTTTTTTTTTTTTTTTAATTTTTTGGCTGCACTGTGTGGCATGTGGGATCTTAGTTTCCTAACCAGGCACTGAACCCAGACCCCCTGTATTGGAAGTACGGAGTCTTAACCACTGGACTGCCAGGGAAGTCCCTGGACATGAATTACTGATGGATACATAAAACTATAAGCAAACAAGCAAAAAACAAATCCAAGGAAAACAAAAGGCTGTGCAAGAAAGGAAGCATAGGAGAGGTAGTGTGCACGCAGTGAGGTGGGAGGGGTAAGAGAATTAAATTTCATCCTTCATCATAGTAAGTTAATAGATAATTTAATAAATTTGAAATATTAAGACAAATAGCAGAATAAGCACATTTTTTGAACTACAGAAGTTAATACCAGAAGAAACAACTAAAAGACTTGAAAGTGTTGCCTCTGGGGAGCAAGAACCTAGAGTGTGGAGATTTTTTTTTTTGCGGTACACGGGCCTCTCACTGTTGTGGCCTCTCCCGTTGCGGAGCACAGGCTCCGGACGCACAGGCTCAGTGGCCACGGCTCAGGGGCCCAGCCGCTCCGCGGCATGTGGGATCTTCCCGGACCAGGGCACGAACCCGTGTAACCTGCATCAGCAGGCGGACTCTTAACCACTGTGCCACCAGGGAAGCCCTGCACTTTTAACTTTTAAAACTATATACAGGGCTTCCCTGGTGGGGTGGTGGTTAAGAATCCGCCTGCCATTGCAGGGGACACAGGTTCAAGCCCTGGTCCAGGAAGATCCCACATGCCGCGGAGCAACTAAGCCTGTGTGCCACAACTACTGAGCCTGTGCTCTAGAGCCTGCGAGCCACAACTACTGAGCCCGCGTGCCACAACTACTCAAGCCCACGTGCCTAGAGCCCGTGCTCTGCAATGAGAGAAGCCACCTCAATGAGAAGCCTGCACACCACAACAAAGAGTAGCCCCTGCTCACCGCAACTAGAGAAAGCCCGTGCATAGCAACGAAGACCCAATGCAGCCAAAAATAAATAAATAAAACAAATAAATTAAAAAAGAAAAGATAAAAAAACCTATATACAGATACTACTTTAATAACTAGATAGCTCAAGGCAGTATGCCAAATTAAATGTTATCTCATTAAATAACCTGAATATAAAGCCCTTAGTTACAATAAACTAATCCTTTTAGAAAGTCATCTAAATTAATCAATTCAAAATTACACATCAAGAGATTCCATACAAAACACCAAATTAATTTGCATGACCTACAGAAATATACATAAGAGTATGGATGTCAAAAATTTGATTGATGGGGTTTTTCCTTAGATGAATTTGATATTCCTAGCTGATGAGTCCATGACAAAATGCACTTTGCTGAGCCAATTTCTGGAACTATACTATTTTATTCCCAATTCTGGGGTGTTGGGTTTTTTTTGTTTGTTTTTTGTTTTTGAGGTGGGGGTAGACAAAGACAAAAACTAAATACCACTAGAGAATACAAAATTAAATACCTTAGCTGAATCTTTTCTTGGGAAATAGTCCCACCTAAGAATCAACTATAAAGTTGATCACCATTCAAATTAGAAAGGATTTTACATTCTGAAAACAATATGCTTATAGGTATGCAAGGTCTTTGATAAGACTCTCTTCCTAAAAATCAACCACTTCTTCTGGCATAGGGCAGTTTCATGAAGCTGTAGAGTTTCTTTCTGTCCAAGAATGAAAGAAATCTCCCTTCCCACAAGGTACCTTATAGATTCTTCCAAACCATATTAGAGCCAGTATTTATTTTTAAATTTTTACTTAAAAATTTAAGGTTATATTTGCATAATAAATCCTGTTTGTGGCAAAAAATATTTTGAAATACAGGAAGGTATAAAGAAAGTAAAAGCTTCATTTCCAAAGAAAATCATTAGAAATATTTTAATACTTATCTTTAAAAAAAAAAAAAGCCGGACATACCCAGTATACTTATTTTTAAGCATTTTTTTTTCACTTTCACAGGAATATTTGCCTATGTCATTGAGAATTTAGTTTTTGATGGCTGCATAAAGTCATATATATATATATGTTGAAATTTTTCTTAACTTGCTTTCTATAATCAGAACTTTGGGTTGCTTGAATTTGTGTTTTAAGCATACTTGTCCATAAGTTACTGCAAAATGTTTCCAGTTACTTCTTATAAGCGTAAACTGGTTACAAGTGAAATTGTAGGGTTTTCAACACTTATTCTTAAACTATCTTTTAGTAAATTTACATCAGTGAAATTTCCTAGTAACAAGACATGAGATGCTTCACATTCTGATTACAATGGGAGTCTAGATAGTTAGTTTACCAACTTTGTTGAAGTATAACTGGCAAACAATAAACCATACAAATTTAAAGTATATAATTTAATAAGTTTTGACATGTATAGCACCAAGTAGACAGTTACTAGAAGATCTATAATAGATAGATTTATAATAAGAACCGAAGTCAGGTAGTGTAAGTGCATTTCCATATGAATTTTAAAATCTGTTTGTCAATTTCTATTAAAAAGACTGCTGAGAATTAGGATTCACTGAATCTATCAATCAATCTGAGGACAACTGACACTGTAATACTGTTGAGTCTTTCAATCCATGAACACGGTAAATCTCTCCATTTATTTAAGTCTTGTTAAATTCCTTTCAGCAATGTTTTGTAGTTTTCAGTGTATAGATTTTACACATCTTTTGTCAGGTTTATCCCTCACTATTTTATATTTTAATGCTATTATAAATTATGTTTTTAAAATTTCAATGTGATTGCCAGAATATAGAAATTCAATTGATTGTCATACAATGAACTTCTGTCCTGCACTATTGCTAAACTCACATATTACTATCATTCTAATAGCTTTTTTGTATCTTCCTTAGCAGTTTCTTTTTTTATGATTCTAATAAATATTTCTTTATTAAAGTCTCATGTTATCTGTTTTTTTTCTTAGCATTTTCCACATAGATGATCATAACATCTATAAAAAAAAAGACAGTTTTATTTCTTCCTTTCCAATTTGGATGCTTTTTATTTCTTTTCCTGGCCTTACTGGACTAGCTAGAACCTCCAGGGTAATGATGGATAGAAGCAGTAAGAGAGGACATCCTTACCTTGGTCTTTATCCTAAGGCAAGAGCATTCAGTTTTTCAACATTAACTATGATATTAGCTGTAGGTTTATGGTAGATACCCTCTATCAGGAAGAGATTCGCTTCTATTCCTTTTTCTTGAACAGGGTGAGGCAAATGAGGCACGGGAAGTATCAACTGCAGGTGCAAAATTTAAGGGGGCACCAAAAACCTCAGTAATAAAGATAAATGATATTTTAATGCAGTATTTTTAAAAAGTCAAATGTAATGCAAAAATCCACAATGAACAAAATACTGAAATTTAAATAAAGATTAGATTGATCTCATTGATTTTTCCTTTTGCTTCTGGCTTCAATATGGCTCTGCATAGCACTGTTACTGAAGCCATGAGAATAACAGAAGGGTGGGCACTGTAGACAGAAGATACAACATGCATAAAGGCCATAAGGTAGGGATGTGCCTGGAGCATTTGAGGAATATTAAGGAAAAGAGTGAGACAGGGAGAGAAGAGAGTAAAGGAGGTCAAAATGAAAATAGGGGCTAGATGATCTAAGTGACTATAAGAACTTTGAGTCTTTTAGAATGATATGGGAAGCCACTACATGGTTTTAAGTGGAGGAGTAAAATAATCTGACATGCTTAAAAAGGATCACTCTGCTATGTTGAGAAAAAATTATAAGGCACTAAAGATAGGGAGACTAATTAAAGGTTATTACAATAATCCAGAAGAGGTTAAACAGTGGTTTTGACCAGCTGGTAGCAGTGAAAGTGGTAAGAAGAGTTGGATTCTAAATATACTGAAGATAAAGCCAGTATAATTTGTTGGTGGATTGAGAAGAATGACTCCTTGGCCCAAGCAATTAGAGAAATGGAATTGCTATTTACTGAGATGATGAAGACTAAGGAAGGATCAGGTTTTGGAGAAAAAATTCAAAAGTCTGGTTTTGGACATTTTAAATTTGAAATGTCTATCAGATATCTAAGTCAAAATGTCAGGTAGGGGCTTCCCTGGTGGTGCAGTGGATAAGAATCTGCCTGCCAGTGCAGGGGACACAGGTTCAATCCCTGGTCTGGGAAGATCCCACATGACGCAGAGCAACTAAGCCCATGTGACACAACTACTGAGGCTGTGCTCTAGAGCCTGTGAGCCAGAACTACAGAGCCCGCGTGCTGCAACTACTGAAGCCCGCGCACCTAGAGCCCATGCTCTGCAGCAAGAGAAGCCACCGCAATGAGAAGCCCGTGCACCTCAACAAAGAGTAGCCCCCGCTCTCCACAACTAAAGCCCGTGCACAGCAATGAAGACCCAGCACAGCCAAAAATAAATTAAAAAAAAAATTGTCAGGTAGGCAGATGAATATGAGACTGATAGTAAATGCGAAGTTGTCAGCATATAGATGAGAGCAGAAGAGATAACAAGGAGTGGTGTGACAGAATAAGCAGTCTGAGGACTGAGCCCGGGGGCACTTCAATGTTTAGAGGTTGGAGAGATTAAAAATAAGCAGCAAAGGAGACAGGTGAAGAATACAATAAGGTGAGAAAAAAAATTGGGAGAATGTGGTATTCTGGAAATCAAGTAAAGAAAGTATATGAAGGAGAAAGTAATCAAATCTGCTGAAAGATAAGGATTGAGAAGTGAGAACTATCAGGAAAGTGAAAAGACAACCCATTAGGGAATGGGAGAAAATATCTGCAAATCACATATCTGATAAGGGACTTGTATCCAGAATACAAACACACACACACAGTCTTATGATTCAACAATAAAAAGACAACCAACCCAATTAAAAATGGGAAAAGGATCTGAATAGACATTTTTCAAAAAAATATATATATACATACACATACACATATACTTACAAATGACCAATAAGCAAATGAAAAGACTCTCAGAACCACTAATCGTTAGGAAAATGCAAATTAAAATCACAATGTGATCCCACTTCACACCCACCAAGATGGCTCAAATAAAACAGACAACAAGACAATTACAAGTGTTGATGAGGATGTGGAGAACTTATAACCTTCTTACATTGCTGGTGGGACTGCACCCACTTTGGAAAAGTTTGGCAGTTCCTCAAAATGTTAAACAGAGTTATCATACGACTTAGCAATTCCACTCCTAGGTATAAAACCAAGTGAACTGAACACATATGTCTACACAAAATGTGCACATGAATGTTCACAGCAACATTATTCATAGTATCCAGAAAGGGGAATCAACTCAAATTTGTCCATCAACTGATGAATGGATAAACAAAATGTGGTATATATATATATCCATACAATGGAATATGTGGCTATAAAAAAGAACAAAGTATGGGGCTTCCCTGGTGGCCCAGTGGATAAGAATCTGCCTGCCAATGCAGGGGACACAGGTTCAATCCCTGGTCTGGGAAGATCCCACATGCCGCGGAGCAACTAAGCTTGTGCACCACAACTACTGAGCCTGCACTCTGGAGCCCATGAGCCACAACTACTGAGCCCACGTGCCACAACTACTGAAGCCCGCGTGCCTAGAACCATGCTCCACAACAAGAGAAGCCACTGCAATAAGAAGCCCGCGCACTGCAACAAAGAGTAGTTCCCGCTCGCCGCAACTAGAGAAAGCCTGCGTGCATCAACGAAGACCCAACTCAGCCAAAAATAAATAAATAAAAATTAAAAAAAAACCCAAAGTATGGATACATGCTATATAACATGGATGATCCTTAAAAACATTATTCCAAGTGAAAGAAGCCAGACACAAAGGGCCATATATTGTATGATTCCACTGATATGAATGTCCAGAATAGGCAAATTCATAGAGTCTGAAGCAGAGTAATGGTTTCCAAGGGCTACAGGAAGGCCGGAATGTATAGTGACTACTAATGGGCACAGGGCTTCTTTCTGGGGTGATGTAAATGATCTAAAATTAGATAATAGTGATAGCTGCACAACTATGAATATACTAAAATCCCCTAAATTTCATACTTTCAAAATGTGAATTTTATGGCATGTGAATTGTGTCTCAAGAAAACTCCTACTTAAAAAAATACTGAGAATTGATCATTGGATTTACCAATGTACAGGTCACTGGTGACTTTGACAAGGGCAGTTTTTGTAGAATGGCAGAGGAAAAAGCCAAACTAAAGTTGGTTTAGGAGAGAAAGGAGAAGAATGGAGATGACTGTGAAGACTATAATTTGAGTCTATACTGTAACTGGAGTACAGACTGCTCTTTGAGAAGTTTTGCTAAAGGGAGCAGAGAAATAGGGCACTTTCTGGATGAGGACGTGGGATCAAGAGAGGTTGTTTTTAAAAGATTAGAAAAATTTAGTGCATGCATGTGTGCTGCTGATGGGAATAATCTATATACAGGAAAAAAAAGTAATTCTTCAATAGAGAAAAAGGCGATATGTTGGAGTGAAGTCCTTGAGAGACAGGAGGAAGAGATCTTGTGTATGAGAGGAGCGATTAGCTCTAGATAGGTTCACAAGCAGCCCATGAGCAAACACGCAGATAAATGGGTATATGCGAGTAAAAAAGTCAATGGGAAGATGTGTGAAGAATGGGTAGAAGCTCTTGCTTCTATTTTTTCAGTGAAACAGTAAGCAAGGTGAGACTGAAGATGAGAGAGGGATGCAGGAAGTTTGAAGAGAAAAGAAGGTAGGAAAGAGTGAATAGATAGGGAAATGTAGTAGGATTGCTGTGAAGTATTAAAGGCTTACATAAGGGTAATAACCATGAACTTAATATGAGAACAGGCAGAATAGTTGCATAATTTTCTCTAGCTACATTTAGATGCAAAGGTGTAGGCATGGAGTAAGCCAAAAGATGGTTTTAACCATGGTTGGGGTTTTATCAATGAGCAAGTTAACAGTGTATAGAAGGAAGTAATCATAATGTAAGGAGGTAAGGGTAAGGAGGGAAGTAAATATGTGAAAAAAGTGAGACATACAGTACAAAAGGTGGTGAGGTCAAAGGATTGATGGATTCTAGAGGAAGGGAACTGCAAAAATAAACAAATTTTAAGAAGTTTTTAAAAACGAGGGGCTGGATGAAGAACAGGATGCTTGAAATTGGGATAATAGAGGAGATGCAGCTCTAAATGACTAGGTCTAGGACAGAAGCCTTGCAAACTTTTCCTGCAAAGGGTCAGACAGTAAATATTTTAGGTTTTGAGAGCCACTGGTCTCTGCTGCAATACTCAATTCTGCTGCTATAGTGTGAAAGAAACAGTATTCAACACATAAATGAAGGAGCAAGGCTGTATTTAAATAAACTTTATTTACAAAAATACATAGTTTGGCAGAGGCACCGCCAGGGGCACTGGTTTAGGATATGACCACAGGATTAGTAGCTGAGACAGGATGGAGAATAAAATCACTGGGAGAGATGTGGCCAAGAACTAAGAAGCAAAGGCATTAGTAAGATCATTAGTATGAACAATGAGTTTAAGAATTAAGCCAGGAGTAGTATTGGACAGAGTGACTGTGAGCCAGGAACTAAAACCTTTAAAGAATGAGGGGACACATCAGCAAAAATGGTGGAGATCTCTGAAAATTCTCTCCTCCATAAAAAAAGTAGGAAAACTAAAAAAAAATCGTCAGGGGGCTTCCCTGGTGCACTGGTTGAGAGTCCGCCTGCCGATGCAGGGGACACGGGTTCGTGCCCCGGTCCGGGAAGATCCCACATGCAGCGGAGCGGCTGGGCCTGTGAGCCATGGCCGCTGAGCTTGTGCGTCCGGAGCCTGTGCTCCGCAACGGGAGAGGCCGCAGCAGTGAGAGGCCCGCATACCACAAAAAAAAAAAAAAAAAAAAAAAAAAATCGTCAGAATTAAGTTTTTCAGAATTCTGGAAATTAGTCAAAGGCTTGCAGCAATCAGGGAAGCCTTTACTCAAGAAATAAGCTGAATCTCAATAAGAACAGTGAGCTCTGTGGCGTCTGAACTTACCCTATTCCCATCCCGGGCTCTGAAAATCAACTGCCTACAATCACAGTGAAAAGCAGCAGCCTGACAACTACTGGAAAGGGCAGAACAAGCTTTGTTCCTAAAGAATTGTCATTATTTGACCTTTCTAGTGGCTTCTTGGAAAACCCCACTTGCAAGGTTGTCTATATTTGACCAGATTTAGAGCTTGCCCAGTGTAAAAAGCCTTCTCCCTGGGGATGGAAACATGGCCAAAAATATTCACAGCCAAGTGTTTAACTTTGTGGCTGCCTAAGACAGTAGGTAACAGTTGGGGCAAATAATAGGCTAACCAAAAAGCTTAAAAGGAAAGCTAGGGAAGCAGCTGTCCACAGAGGCTTTGAAAAGTTCTGATGTGTTCCTGGGAATCTAGAAGGCACCCACATGCCCAGGACTGACCACATGCTCAGGAAAGGCCTGAGGAGGCTCTAAGCTCTCATCTCTGGTTGACCTTGAGGCTCTGCCAAGCAGAAAGTGAAGAGTTGTCAACTGCCTGGGTGAGCGTTCAATTCTACATCTACCAAGACTATTCTTAAAAAACTAGGAGAAATTAAGATATTCCCAGGTAAACAAAAATTGAGAGAATTCATTGTTAGCAGACCTGCACTATAAGAAATATTTTAAAAGGAATCCTTCAGGTTGAAATGAAAGAATACTAAGAGCAGTCACTTGAATTCACATGAAGAAACAAAGAACACCAGTAAAGGTAGCCCCATGATTATATTAATTTTCTACTACTGCTGCAACATATTACCACAAATTTACAGCCGTAAAACAACACAAATTTATTATAGTTCTGGAAGTTGCAAGTCTGAAATAGGTCTCACTGGGCTAAAATCAAGATGTTGGTAGGGCTACATTTCCTTGTAGAGGCTCTAGGGGAAACTTCGTTCTCTTGCCTTTTCCAGCTTTTAGAAGCTGCCTGCATTCCTCGGCTCATGGCCCCTTCCTCCATCTTCAAAGCCAGCAGTATAACATCCTTAAATCTCTGACTCCTACTTTTCTGCCTCCCACTTTCCCTTATAAAGACCCTTGTGATTACACTGGGCCCACCTGGATAATCCAGGCTACTCTCTCCATCTCAAAATCCTTACTCACATCTAGAAAATCCCTTCTGCTATGAAAGGTAACACTCATAGGTTCCAGGGGTTATAGGATTTTTTTAGGGGGTTATTATTCTGCCTATCACATACACAGTTTTTGCATACTACTGAAATTAAATTAGCATTAACCCAAACTAGATTATTATAAATTAAGATGTTAATTGTAATCCCTGGGGCAACCACTAAGAAAATAACTCTAAACATTATATTAAAAGAAACAATCAGGGAATTTAAGTGGTATACTAGAATATCTCCACTTAACACAAAAGAAGACTTTGTGGAGGAATAGAGGAACAGAAAAGACATAAAACATATAGAAAATAGGGGCTTCCCTGGTGGCACAGTGGTAAAGAATCTGCCTGCTAATACAGGGGACACAGGTTTGAGCCCTAGTCCAGGGAGATCCCACATGCCATGGAGCAACTAAGCCCGTGAGCCACAACTACTGAGCTTGAGCTCTAGAGCCTGTGAGCCACAACTACTGAGCCCACATGCCACAACTACTGAAGCCCATGTGCCTAGAGCCCGTGCTCCACAACAAGCCACCCGCACAATGAGAAGCCCATGCACCGCAATGAAGAGTAGGTCCCGCTCACTGCAACTAGAGAAAGCCCGCGTGCAGCAATGAAGACCCAACGTAACCAAAAATAAATAAATTTATATTAAAAGCATATAGAAAATAAACAGCAAATGGCAGACATAAATCTCATCAGTAATTATGTTAAATGTAATCAAATTAAACATTCCAATTAAAGAATGAGGGGAAGTAACCCAGTGTCTATAAAATTACTAAAACAGACAAATGACAAGACTTACAAACCTAGGAGGTTTTAGAGGAAAAGGAGAGATAATGATCTGCAAGTGGCAAGAAAGAAAAAATAGGATATACCCACTTTTAAATCCACTGATATATGGAACATGAGAGAGAGGACAGATACTGCTCCAGAGGACTGCACTGTAGCAGGATCCTGTGGAGATGTTTATGATCTTTTTTGATATAAAGAAATTTGAAGTTTTAAGTAAAAATTTATCAATCTTTTCCTTTATGTTTCTTCCCTTAGCATTCATGCTTAAAAAGTCCGTCATATCCTGAGAACAGATAACAAATATTCATCTGTGTTTTCTCTTTTATATACAAGATTCCTAAATTAGAGCCTCCGTTCATTTTAACCTTACCGTAGACTCTGCTGTATAAAACTCTCTTATTTTTCTTTCCTAGAATCAGAAGGAAAGGAGTGTAAAGGAGACAATGTATTCTAGAAAAATCACTAAATTAAAAGGCAGTAGTACTGACACTTAATCCAAGCTCCACTACAAAGCCACTGGGTGGCAGCTTGATCTCTATATCTGCCGCCCTCTTCCCCCACTGCCACAGTTTAACAACACATCATCTCTGGTCTATGGCTATAGGTTATTGTAATATCTCCCAATTGGCCAAATTGACAACAGTCTCTCCTTCTTCCAATCCATCCACCACAAAGGCTAGAATTACTGTCTTAAAAAAGCCTTAAAATGAAGGATTCATATCTATAGTTCATATAAATCGTTCCTACAAATCATTAGGAAAAACAAACAATTCAACAGAAAAATGAGTAAAGGATATGAACAAGCAATACACAGAAGAAATACAAATGACCAGTATATATATTTAAAAAATTACATTCAACCACACTAATAATTAGGAAGGCACAGATTAAAATGACAAAGCATCTCCCCCATCAAATTAGCATTAATTATAAAGAATCATAAACACCCAGTTTGGTTAAAGATATGGAGAAGCAGAAACTTTTGTATTAAAATCTTATTTACATTAAGAAGTTTCATACTTAATAATAAGGAAATCCAAACTCCATAATATGACTTAAGGCCTTTCACAGTATGGCCCTGGCTCATCTCTCTTTTCTCTTCTCTATCCTCTACTCACCCTGGGTTTTACCTGCATGTCACCCAAAAAAGGCATGAAACGTATCAGATTTTTCATCCCTCAACAATTAGGGACATGTTCTTCCTACTGCCTGAAATGATCCTTTCCTTTCACCTCCTCAATGCAAATGCCATATTTCCTTTCAAGATATAATTCAAACACCCTCTTCCATGATGTCCCCAAATTTAGCTGACTTCCCCTTTGTGTTCTTATAGCACTTTAAAGCTCAAGGGCCCTTATCACGCTTCCACTTCAAGTTATCTGTTGATAATTTTTTGTCTTTCTAACAGAATGAGGAGAGAGGCCTTTGAGATTCTAGTCTTATTTATTTTTGTTTTTACAGCACAGAGCACATAGTTGGTGCTCCATAAAAACTGACTTAGTAACATTTCACCTACCACCTAAAGCTAACAATAGGTTTTTTTCATTTCTCAAAGTCTACAAAGACCAGTATTTAATATTAACTTAAAATTACAATTCTCTAACACACCACAGTCCAAAACACCACAACCAAACTACCTTATATCGGTAATCTAGGTTTTATTATTGATCATTTACAAGTGAAATGTTGCTTTTGTCAATATGTGGTCTCAGTAGATTAATTAGAAATTTAAACAATCCTCTTAGAAGCAGTGGTGTGCAAGGCAGTTGACTCCACACTGATAGATTAAAATAGGCCAGGGTTTTATTTACGCTATGAAAATTGGTAACCACTACAAAAAGCCCTGTCCCCTTCTCCCAGCTGGTTAACATTTACCAGCACATCACTGGACAAAAGTAGGACAGCGCTGCGACTAGCTGATGAGTAAACAGTAGTTTAAGTCTTCTCTCTTCTTCAAGAAGCTTCCTGGTCTAGTTACTAAACTATTTTCATGTACTTTCCCCTAACTTAGAACTCCTAAAGCACATCTATGTCAAAAAGTTTTACTTACATTCACCTAATTCATTCAATAAATATGGACCTATGACACTATCCATATTGATGATCAATTGTTTTATCCACTCATTTTTTACCTTTAACTAAACAGTAAAGCTTCTTGGAAGAGGAGGAGGTTTCTCAAAAAGTACTTAACAGGTAATGACTGGGGTAGCAGATGTGGTTGGCTTCCAACATCCATTTCACCTGAGAACATCAAAGACAATGATTGAAATCCCATTCCCCTTGTCAGCAACTAGTTTAAAAGAGGGCTTATGACCCAGTTATGGTCAGAGATGTGAGAATAAAAGTCTGCTGGGAGCTTCTGGGAAAGGCTTCCTTGCTCCTAAGAAATAGAAGGAAATTTCCCTTCTTAACCTCATGTTGTGGTATTTGAATGAAATCCTTACAAAGCTGGAGTCATCACATTATCCAAAGCAAACAAACAAAAAACCCAAACCTGACCTACTTCTGAAATTCTGAGTGATAAGAAATTTCCTAATGCCATTTAAAAACAGGGTTTGCGGGACTTCCCTGGTGGCACAGTGGTTAAGAATCTGCCTGCCAATGCAGGGGACACGGGTTCGAGCCCTGGTCCGGGAAGATCCCACATGCCGCGGAGCAACTAAGCCCGTGAGCCACAACTACTGAGCCCAAGTGCCACAACTACTGCAGCCCACGCACTTAGAGCCCGTGCTCTGCAACAGAAGAAGCCACCACAATGAGAAGCCCACGCACTGCAACAAAGAGTAGCCCCCGCTCACTGCAAATAGAGAAAGCCCGCACTAAGCAATGAAGACCCAACGCAGCCAAAATAAATTAAAAAAACAAAACACACATTTAAAAAATAAAAACAGGGTTAGCAAAAGCATATTAACTGATAAATCAGAAATGTGGACAAAGATCTATGTACTGAACTAGGATTCTCACCACAGTAAAATTTATTGTTTAGAGTGTAACTAATTGTGTTTTAAATCGGTCTTTTTCCTTTAACATTTTCCTCCTAGGCACACAACTATTTTTTTAATTGAGTGAAAGATTCTTTAAATTCTATAGTGCTTTACAATTTTCAAGTTTCACACACGTGATTTCATATAATAACACCCTTCCCCCCACCTCTGTCATGCTCCTCCCCCTTTCCCTTTCCCCACTGGTAACCACTGCTTTGTTCTCTATATCCATGAGTCTTTTTTGTTTTATTCACTAGTTTGTTGTATTTTTTAGATTTCACATATAAATGATATCATAATGTATTTGTCTTTCTCTGACTTATTTCACTTAGCATAATGCTCTCCTAGTCCTTCGATATTGCTGCAAATGGCATAATTCATTCCTTTTTATAGCTGAGTACTATTCCACTGCATGTATACACAACATCTTCTTTATCCATTCCTCTCTTGATGTACACTTAGGTTGCTTCCATATCTTGGCAACTGTAAATAATGCTGCTATGAACATTGGGGTGCATGTTTCTTTTCGAATTAATGTTTGTGTTTTTTTGGTTAGATACCCAGTAGTGGGGCTTCCCTGGTGGCGCAGTGGTTGAGAGTCCGCCTGCCGATGCAGGAGACACGGGTTCGTGCCCCGGTCTGGGAGGATCCCACGTGCCGCGGAGCGGCTGGGCCCGTGAGCCATGGCCGTTGGGCCTGCGCGTCCGGAGCCTGTGCTCCGCAACGGGACAGGCCACAACAGTGAGGGGCCCACATACTGCAAAAAAAAAAAAAAAAAAGTCGGGAGCAGATACCCAGTAGTGGAATTGCTGGATCACATGATAGTTCTATTTTTAGGTTTTTGAGAAACTTCCATACTGTTTTCCACAGTGGCTGCACCAATTTACATTCCCAGCAATAGTGTACTAGGGTTTCCTTTTCTCCACATCCTCACCAACATTTGTTATTTGTGTTCTTTTTGATGATGGCCATTCTTGACAGGTGTGAGGTGTTATCTCCTGGTTTTGATTTGCATTTCCTGATGATTAGCTATACACAACTATTTTTTTAAAAGACTTTTTGATGTGGACCATTTTTAAAGTCTTTATTGAATTTTTTACAATATTGCTTCTCTTTTGTTTTGGTTTTTTTTGGCCCCGAGGCATGTGGGATCTTAGTTCCCCGACCAGGGATTGAACCCGCACCCCCTGCATTGGAAGGTGAGGTCTTAACCACTGGACCGCCAGGGAAGTCCCCACAACTATTTTTCAAAGATTAAACATACACATTGTTTAAAGAATAAGAGTTTCACAAAGTTTGTTTTAAAAAAACAAAAGTTGCCCTCACCCCCATTGCTGTCCCACTTCTACTCCCTAGAGGCAAACCACTTGCACATCTTTTAAATAATTATTTTGGAATTAATCTTATGTTTCTAAATGACATGGTTGTGTTGCTACCTCTTGATTCTTCAGTTTTGGGAATTATCCATTGATTTCCCACTTGGAAGATGAGCTCTTTTCTTCCTTCTGTACCCCGAATACACACACATGCATCCTTTCTATCTCCCAAACTACCCTTTATAAGGATACTATAATTCTGATTAGTTCAATATTCAGTGTACATTGTAATGATTACATAAGCCTATTCACATTTGAGCCATACAGTAAACTGTGATTCCTTTTCCTTTCCTGCACAATTTTTTGTTTTTCCTATTTATCTTTTTAATTCATTTGCTTAGATTTCTATGTATTTATAAACACTTTGCCCCAGAAAATCTTTGCCAATTGTCTAAATTTCCTCTCAAGACACTGACATCCATAAAGTATTCTATTTCATCTTCCTAAAGAAGTCTGTTTTGGAGACTTCGAACCTTCTCCAATCTGGACTGGCTGACCTCTCAGCGCTGGTAAACTGTTTATCTGAAATTTCCATTCACTAATCTGAGGAATCCCCTAGCTTGTCTTCTTTATTGGATCTCCTGTTTCCTCAATCAAGTCTCCCTCTTTCCTGGTTTATTACCTTATTTTGTGGAGAACATTTTCCAGTAGCTTCCTAGAATGGTGCACGGGAAGGAAGTACATTTTTTGAGACATTGCAAGTTTATTCTAGCTTTTCAGACAAGATTGATAGTTTGCTAAATTAAAAAAAAAAACTAGGCCCTGCTCTTGGATACAGTTTCGACAATGATGTGTGCTGACTTTCTTTTTAATTTTCAGAACAAAAATTTGATAATTCTGAATTGACACAGGAACTCAGAAACACATGACTACAGAAATCTGTATCAGAATTTATAATACACTTAAGCTAGCCTAGACTCAGTGTTAATGTTTAAAGAAAGCCTAATGAAAATGGCAGCAAGAAGACAGTGAATAAATGGTAGTTGTTATTAATAACAAAAACCATATTTACATCTGCAGGTTCTGATATAAATGAAGTCGATAAATTCGACCCAAAAGAGAAGCCAAACCAGGGTTTTGGTTTCTCAAGATGCTTAATCCTGATTACTCTCCAACTTTATTAATTTCTCAGATATATCAAGTAATTCTTTTTGTATTTATATATATATATTTTTTTAACATTTTTATTGGAGTATAATTGCTTTACAATGGTGTGTTAGTTTCTGCTTTAAAACAAAGTGAATCAGTTATACATATATATATATATCCCCATATCTCTTCCCTCTTGCGTCTCCCTCCCACCCTCCCACTGGTCACAAAGCACTGAGCTGATCTCCCTGTGCTATGCGACTGCTTCCCACTAGCTATCTATTTTACATTGTATTTATATTTAATACAAACCAGCTTGGGTAAGAACAGCTTCCTTGGTTGAAATGCAGATTAAACTCCAAATATTGGCAAAGTTCAATTGGCTATATCATTAAGTTCACCTTGCTAAAATTTCAAAACCTTCTTTTTGTAAACACACAGTCCTACACACAGCCATACCGCCCAGGATCTCAGCAATTTACATAATTTAATAGTACACAAACTGCTGCATAAGAAAAGGGAATTTAGTAACAAGAAAACAAAAATGTCAACCCCTCAGAGGAAACAAAAGAAATTCCTCAAAGATTGCTAATTCCCATCCTGTCTCCAAAAGATTCACATTGCCAGAAATTTCATAAGCGCAAAATGCTATACATATACTGAGGAGTCAAATCCCCTCTGTGATTGTTACAGGCAATTTCTGCTTCTCCCCTCTTCTTTCTTCCCATCCCCAGACCCCAACCTCTAGGTGTCAATGTTCAAAACACTGGTGGTGAAAGAAGCTCTCTCCTTTTCTCCCTTCATGAAAAACTGAAATGAATTTATATAAATTTTCATTTAATGAAAAATTAAAGTTGGAGACATTCTAGCCTTCCCTTGGTTTCCAGAAGTCTTCTCACTCATCAATGTCTACAATCAAACCAGCATTCTCAAACACATTAGTCAAGGCTCAGTATTAGGAAAATCTCTCAGACTAAAGGAGAGATTTAAACTAAGGGTTGGGAGAAATGTGATTAACTTCATACAATTACATAGGGTATGTAAGATATTAATAAGCATTTGGAGGATCAATGTAGATTATGTACAGTGTAGTCTCACCCTCTGTTAGAACTATACTTATTTAAATTTAACAGCAACAACCCATTTTGTGAGCTGTGACTCTACAGTAGAAGTGGCGGTGGGTGGCAGTGGTTGTAGTAGTGAGGTTGGGAGGTGGCAATAGTGTAAATCATAATCAGAGAGTTCAAGAGCATCAGTGTGGACATTCAACCACTAGAGTGAAATGGAAAAACTTGATCGCTCTAAAATTGGCCGTCAAACAAGAGAAAGGGAAACCTCTCCCAGCAGCCTCAGAAGCAGCGGATTAAAGCTCCACAATCAACTTGATGTACCCTGCATCTGTGGAATACATGAATAGACAGCAAATCATCCCAAATTGAGGAGCCAGGAGTCAGTGCTGTGCCTCTGAGGTGGGAGAGCCAACTTCAGGACACTGGTCCACAAGAGACCTCCCAGCTCCACATAATATCAAACGGCGAAAATCTTCCAGAGATCTCCATCTCAACACCAGCACCCAGCTTCACTCAACGACCAGCAAGCTACAGTGCTGGACACCCTATGCCAAACAACTAGCAAGACAGGAAAACAACGCCACCCATTAGCAGAGAGGTGGCCTAAAATCATAAAAAGTCCGCAGACACCCTAAAACACACCACCAGACGTGGACCTGCCCAACAGAAAGACAAGATCCAGCCTCACCCACCAGAACACAGGCACTAGTCCCCTCCACCAGGAAGCCTACACAACCCACTAAACCAACCTTAGCCACTGGGGACAGACACCAAAAACAACGGGAACTACGAACCTGCAGCCTGCAAAAAGGAGACCCCAAACACAGTAACATAAGCAAAATGAGAAGACAGAAAAACACACAGCAGGAGAAGGAGCAAGACAAAAACCCATCAGACCTAACAAATGAAGAGGTAATAGGCAGTCTACCTGAAAAAGAATTCAGAATAATGATGGTAAAGATGATCCAAGATTCTATTTCCCAGATCCAAAATCTTGCAAATAGAATAGACAAAATGCAAGAAACAGTTAACAAGGATCTAGAAGAACTAAAGATGAATCAAGCATCGATTAAAAACACAATACATGAAACAAAAAATACTCTAGATGGGATCAATAGCAGAATAACTGAGGCAGAAGAACGGATAAGTGAGGTGGAAGATAAAATAGTGGAAATAACTGCTGCAGAGCAAAATAAAGAAAAAAGAATGAAAAGAACAGAGGACAGTCTCAGAGACATCTGGGACAACAATAAACGCACCAACATTCGAATTATAGGGGTTCCAGAAGAAGAAGAGAAAAAGAAAGGGACTGAGAAAATATTTGAAGAGATTATAGTTGAAAACTTCCCTAATATAGAAAAGGAAATAGTTAATCAAGTCCAGGAGGCACAGAGAGTCCCATACAGAATAAATCCAAGGAGAAATACGCCAAGACACATATTAATCAAACTGTCAAAAATTAAACACAAAGAAATCATATTAAAAGCAGCAAGGCAAAAACAACAAATAACACACAAGGGAATCCCCATCAGGATAACAGCTGATCTCTCAGCAGAAACTCTACAAGCCAGAAGGGAGTGGCAGGACATAATTAAAGTGATGAAAGAGAAAAACCTGCAACCAAGATTACTCTACCCAGCAAGGATCTCATTCAGATTTGATGGAGAAATTAAAACGTTTACAGACAAGCAAAAGCTGAGAGAGTTCAGCACCACCAAACCAGCTTTACAACAAATGCTAAAGGAACTTCTCTAGGCAAGAAACACAACGAAGGTAAAGACCTACAATAACGAACCCAAAACAATTAAGAAAATGGGAATAGGAACATATATATCGATAATTACCTTAAATGTAAATGGACTAAATGCTCCCACCAAAAGACACAGATTGGCTGAATGGATACAAAAACAAGACCCATATATATGCTGTCTACAAGAGACCCACTTCAGACCTAGAGACACATACAGACTGAAAGTTAGGGGATGGAAAAAGATATTCCATGCAAATGGAAACCAAAAGAAAGCTGGAGTAGCAATTCTCATATCAGACAAAATAGACTTTAAAATAAAGACTACTAGAAGAGACAAAGAAGGACACTACATAATGATCAAGGGAACGATCCAAGAAGAAGATATAACAATTGTAAATATTTATGCACCCAACATAGGAGCACCTCAATACATAAGGCAAATACTAACAGCCATAAAAGGAGAAATCGACAGTAACACAATCATAGTAGGGGACTTTAACACCCCACTTTCACCAATGGACAGATCTTCCAAAATGAAAATAAATAAGGAAACTCAAGCTTTAAATGATACATTAAACAAGATGGACTTAGTTGATATTTATAGGACATTCCATCCAAAAACAACAGAATACACATTTTTCTCAAGTGCTCATGGAACATTCTCCAGGATAGATCATATCTTGGGTCACAAATCAAGCCTTGGTAAATTTAAGAAAATTGAAATTGTATCAAGTATCTTTTCTGACCACAATGCTATGAGACTAGATATCAATTACAGGAAAAGAGCTGCAAAAAATACAAACACATGGAGGCTAAACAATACACTACTTAATAACGAAGTGATCACTGAAGAAATCAAAGAGGAAATTTAAAAATACCTAGAAACAAATGACAATGGAGACACGACGACCCAAAACCTATGGGATGCAGCAAAAGCAGTTTTAAGAGGGAGGTTTATAGCAATACAATCCCACCTTAAGAAACAGGAAACATCTCGAATAAACAACCTAACCTTGCACCTAAAGCAATTAGAGAAAGAAGAACAAAAACATCCCAAAGTTAGCAGAAGGAAAGAAATCATAAAAATCAGATCAGAAATAAATGAAAAAGAAATGAAGGAAACGATAGCAAAGATCAATAAAACTAAAAGCTGGTTCTTTGAGAAGATAAACAAAATTGATAAACCATTAGCCAGACTCATCAAGAAAAGAAGGGAGGGCCTCCCTGGTGGCGCAGTGGTTGAGAGTCCGCCTGCCGATGCAGGGGATACGGGTTCGTGCCCCGGTCTGGGAGGATCCCATATGCCGCGGAGCGGCTGGGCCCGTGAGCCATGGCCGCTGGGCCTGCGCGTCCGGAGCCTGTGCTCCGCAACGGGAGAGGCCACAACAGTGAGAGGCCCGCATACCGCAAAAAGAAAAAAAAAAAAAAAAAAAAAAAAAAAAAAAAAAAGAAAAGGGAGAAGACTCAAATCAATAGAATTAGAAATGAAAAAGGAGAAGTAACAACTGACACTGCAGAAATACAAAAGATCATGAGAGATTACTATAAGCAACTCTATGCCCATAACATGGACAACCTGGAAGAGATGGACAAATTCTTAGAAATGCACAACCTGCCAAGACTGACTCAGGAAGAAATAGAAAATATGAATAGACCTATCACAAGCACTGAAATTGAAACTGTGATTAAAAATCTTCCATCAAACAAAAGCCCAGGACCAGATGGCTTCACAGGCGAATTCTATCAAACATTTAGAGAAGAGCTAACACCCATCCTTCTCAAACTCTTCCAAACAATATCAGAGGAAGGAACACTCCCAAACTCATTCTACGAGGCCACCATCACCTTGATACCAAAAGCAGACAAGGATGTCACAAAGAAAGAAAACTACAGGCCAATATCACTGATGAACATAGATGCAAAAATCCTCAACAAAATACTAGCAAACAGAATCCAACAGCACATTAAAAGGATCATACACCATGATCAAGTGGGGTTTATTCCAGGAATGCAAGGATTCTTCAATATACGCAAATCAATCAATGTGATACACCATATTAACAAGTTGAAGGAGAAAAACCATATGACCATCTCAATAGATGCAGAGAAAGCTTTCGACAAAATTCAACACCCATTTATGATAAAAACCCTGCAGAAAGTAGGCATAGAGGGAACTTTCCTCAACATAATAAAGGCCATATATGACAAACCCACAGCCAACATTGTCCTCAATGGTGAAAAACTGAAACCATTTCCACTAAGATCAGGAACAAGACAAGGCTGCCCACTCTCACCACTCTTATTCAACATAGTTTTGGAAGTTTTAGCCACAGCAATCAGAGAAGAAAAGGAAATAAAGGGAATCCAAATTGGAAAAGAAGAAGTAAAGCTGTCACTGTTTGCAGATGACATGATACTATACATAGAGAATCCTAAAGATGCTACCGAAAAACTACTAGAGCTAATCAATGAATTTGGTAAAGTAGCAGGATACAAAATTAATGTACAGAAATCTCTGGCATTCCTGTACACTAAAGATGAAAAATCTGAAAATGAAATCAAGAAAACACTCCCATTTACCATTGCAACAAAAAGAATAAAATATCTAGGAATAAACCTACCTAACGAGACAAAAGACCTGTATGCAGAAAATTATAAGACACTGATGAAAGAAATTAAAGATGATACAAATAGATGGAGAGAGATACCATGCTCCTGGATTGGAAGAATCAATATTGTGAAAATGACTCTACTACCCAAAGCAATCTACAGATTCAATGCAATCCCTATCAAACTACCACTGGCATTTTTCACAGAACTAGAACAAAAAATTTCAAAATCTGTTTGGAAAAACAAAAGACCCCGACTAGCCAAAGCAATCTTGAGAACGAAAAATGGAGCTGGAGGAATCAGGCTCCCTGACTTCAGACTATACTACAAAGCTACAGTAATCAAGACAGTGTGGTACTGGCATAAAAACAGAAAGATAGATCAGTGGATCAGGATAGAAAGCCCAGAGATAAACCCACGCACATATGGCCAACTTATCTTTGATAAAGGAGGCAGGAATGTACAGTGGAGAAAGGACAGCCTCTTCAATAAGTGGTGCTGGGAAAACTGGACAGGGACATGTAAAAGTTTGAGATTAGATCATTCCCTAACACCATACACAAAAATAAGCTCAAAATGGATTAAAGACTTAAATGTAAGGCCAGAAACTATCAAACTCTTAGAGGAAAACATAGGTAGAACACTCTATGACATAAATCACAGCAAGATCCTTTTGGACCCACCTCCTAGAGAAATGGAAATAAAAAGAAAGATAAACACATGGGACCTAATGAAACTTCAAAGCTTTTGCACAGCAAAGGAAACCATAAACAAGACCAAAAGACAACCCTCAGAATGGGAGAAAATATTTGCAAATGAAGCAACTGACAAAGGATTAATCTCCAAAATTTATAAGCAGCTCATGAAGCTCAACAGCAAAAAAACAAACAACCCAATCCAAAAATGGGCAGAAGACTTAAATAGGCATTTCTCCAAAGAAGATATACAGACTGCCAACAAACACATGAAAGAATGCTCAACATCATTAATCATTAGAGAAATGCAAATCAAAACTACAATGAGATATCATCTCACACCAGTCAGAATGGCCATCATCAAAAAATCTACAAACAATAAATGCTGGAGAGGGTGTGGAGAAAAGGGAACACTCTTGCACTGCTGGTGGGAATGTGAATTGGTACAGCCACTATGGAGAACGGTATGGAGGTTCCTTAAAAAACTACAAATAGAACTACCATATGACCCAGCAATCCCACTACTAGGCATATACCCTGAGAAAACCATAATTCCAAAAGAGACATGTACCAAAATGTTCATCGCAGCTCTATTCACAATAGCCCGGAGCTGGAAACAACCTAAGTGTCCATCATCGGATGAATGGATAAAGAAGATGTGGCACATATATACAATGGAATATTACTCAGCCATAAAAAGAAACGAAACTGAGCTATTTGTAATGAGATGGATAGACCTAGAGTCTGTCATACAGAGTGAAGTAAGTCAGAAAGAGAAAGACAAATACCGTATGCTAACACATATATACGGAATTAAAAAAAAAAATGTCATGAAGAACCTAGGGGTAAAACGGGAATAAAGACACAGACCTACTTGAGAATGGACTTGTGGATATGGGGAGGGGGAAGGGTAAGCTGTGACAAAGCGAAAGAGAGGCATGGACATATATACACTACCAAACGTAAGGTAGATAGATAGTGGGAAGCAGCCGCAGAGCACAGGGAGATCAGCTCGGTGCTTTGTGACCGCCTGGAGGGGTGGGATGGGGAGGGTGGGAGGGAGGGAGATGCATGAGGGAAGGGATGTGGGAACAGATTTATATGTATGACTGATTCACTTTGTTATAAAGCAGAAACTAATAAAAAAAAATAAAAAAAAATAAAAAAAAATAAAATTGGCCATTAGAATTCATTATAGTTTTACCTCAATCCTAAAAATAATAATAATAAAATAGATAAATTTAACAGCAACAACAAATTTATTTACTAATACTATTAAAAATATAAAACAATGGGAATAATATGTTTGTTTAAAAAATAATGGCCCGGGGGGCTTCCCTGGTGGCGCGGTGGTTGAGAGTCCGCCTGCTGATGCAGGGAACACGGGTTCGTGCCCCGGTCCGGGAGGATCCCACATGCCGCGGAGCGGCTGGGCCCATGAGCCATGGCCGCTCAGCCTGCGCGTCCAGAGCCTGTGCTCCGCAACGGGAGAGGTCACAACAGTGAGAGACCCGCGTACTGCAAAAAAAAAAAAAGGGCCCGGGACTTCCCTGGTGGCGCAGTGGTTAAGAATCCGCCTGCCAACGCAGGGGACACGGATTCAAGCCCTGGTCCGGGAAGATTCCACATGCCGCGGAGCAACTAAGCCCGTGTGCCACGACTACTGAGCCCGCACTCTAGAGCCCGCAAGCCACAACTACTGAGCCCGTGCTCCAAAACGAGAGGCCACCGAAATGAGAGGCCCACGCACGGCAACGAAGAGTAGCCCCCGCTTGCCACAACTAGAGGAAGACTGCGTGCAGCAACAAAGACCCAACGCAACTAAAAATAAATAAGTAAATTTATAAAAATAAATAATGGCCCCACTTCAGTAGCAAGGGGCATAACTATAGTGCCTAGATCTTATTTTCTAGTACCATTCTCTAATAAAAGGGATCAGAGCTTCTTGGAGCAATGGCTCATTCTAGGGCTGGAGTATGAAATATACAAGATGAGTCTACCACATCTTATAGCACCAGAAAGCAAGGAAGTGCACCAACAATAACAGTGCACACAAGCGAGTATGCACAGGGACATACACACACATTAAGGATGTTATGCAAAGGAATGTGGAAACCAACTGAAAGGGCTCCCAATGGCCGAAGCTGGAACTATTTGAGAACCAAAATTAAGTGATATTGGAATACAACCCAAAATATAAAACAAATATCCATGAATCCTTTCTGATATAAATAAATAACTGGATAAACAAGTAAATGAGGAAGAAGAATCAAAAGTTTCCATGGAGAAGATTTGAAATAATTTATGTAGATACTCTGCCCTCAAGGAGCGGGAGTGTAACTCCCCGCTCCTCAGGCTGTAGACAATGTCTAGTGACTTTCCTCCAGAGAGTACAAATGGAAAGAGGAGAAGAAAAGAGAGTAACTTCACAGTGAAGAACCTGACGAGCCACAGCCAGGTGACCAAGGCCAACATCGACAGTCATAAATCATGTTAACAGTATGTGTGCTTGATAGGATGTGATGAAAATGGCCCTTTACCTCTGTGGTTATCCTACCAATAACCCATAACCTTCGTTTTATCATGAGAAAAACCTAAGACAAATTCCTACAGTGGGACCTCCTACAAAATACCTGACCAGTACTCCTCAAAACTGCCAAAGTCATCAAAAACAAGTAAAAGTCTGAGAAACTGCTACCACCAAGAAGAGCCTAAAGAGACATGACAACTAAAAGTAACGTGGTATCCTAGATTAGACTTGAACAGAAAAAGGAAAAGTTAATCTAAATAAGATCCAGACTTAATAATAACAAATCAATACTGGTTCATTATTGTAAGGCGTAGATCATCTAATAATACAGGATGTTAACAACAAGGAAAACTGGGTGTAGGGGTATATGGGAATTGTCTAAACTAACTTTTCAACTTTTCTGCAACTCTATAACTGTTCTAAAACAGTAAAGGAATTTAATAAATTAGAGTACACAAGGAAACATACATTGCATACTTCCCTTACCTTAGGAAAAAATATGGAACCTGTCATCCAGGCGCATAATATCAGATCAGATGTCTAATCGTAAACACATATAAGACATTTAAGTTGCAAAGTAACTATATCTTTGCATAACAGAATCAAGCACCCTAACGGATATATAGCCAGCAACGAACATGGATGATCTGACAAGAGATCTGTGTAGGAGGGTTGCTGAAAGTAAAAATCTCAGGTAATTTCAACTGACTAACATTTGAAGGTAAAAGCAGATAAAAATCTTTGGAATCTATCACATCCTAAAATAGAACTACTAGAAAAATCAAATCAAATCAGCAAATACTGAGTCTTATTTATGTGTAAAGCATTATCCCTAGGCCAGTATTACTCTAAGTGTGGTCTCCAGATTGGGAGCATCGGCATTTCCTGGGAACTTATTAAAAATGCCAAATGGCCTCACCCTAGATTTACTCAATCAGAATCTCTGGTGGATTCAACCTAGAAATCTGTGTTTTAACATGCTCTCCAGGTGATTCTCATGCATGCTGAAGTTTGAGTAGGCAGTGTGATCCCTCGGCGAATGTGGCAAATGCATACAGTGGTCTGGGGTGCAGGTAAGCAGATGGAGAATTCATGTCTCACAGCAATCCACCTGCCACATGATTACCAAGCAGCACTGGTAAAGAGTAGTCAGCCCTCCTCTACCAGAAACTGAGTAGAAACACAATGGTTAGGTCCTCTGAGTGTCTCCTGGCAATTCTGAAGACAAGCAAAAAAGGAACAGAAGTCAGAAGCAGGCTGAAAATGCTGGCCAGTAGGGAGACACACATAATAGCAGGTGTAGTGTATATTCCACCCAGTGACCCAAAACAGATTAAGTGTTGCAATCCAGCCCTCTTAACATCTCCAGGTTCTTGCTTTTCATAGAAACCTGGGGATTATAGATTTTGACTCAGAATTCTGAACTTTGAGATTGCTGTTTCCATCTTGCTCTCACCTATTTAAAAATGAAAAGCACTTTCTATATCACCAACAAAAGCAATTCAGCAAAATTCATTTCCATATATTGTGCTGCCAAATATAAGCTCCATTAATGAACAGCACAAGGGACTAGCGCTTGGTTTGGTAAAAGAATTAGAGTGTCAGGAGAAATCTAGCTCTGCAAGCTGCTGCGTTTAGAAAAATGCATTTAACTGCAGCCACAGGTCCCTCCCTCCTCTTGCTTCAACATCAGATGTTCACCCACCCCTAGCAACAAGATGAAGACCTTAGAGAGAGGGCCCTGACAGCAAACCACAGAGACTGCAGACACATCTCATTTTAATTGCATCAGCAACTGCTACGCAATTAATGAAAGAGAGGGAAGAAGCAACAGGGCAAAGAGAAGAGACCTGAGCAACCATGTGGAAATACTTCATCCTCACCCCAATGAGAGTAGGTTATTTATGGCAGCTGCACAGAGCATCAAATCCTTGCATCTCATCTCTCAGGCCACTTCCCAGGCAGCAATAAAGCTACACAGTCTAGATTTCCTCTTGCTTACAGTTTCATGTCTCCCATATTCCTCCCTGTAGCCACCAACAGAGATGAGGGAGGGAGAAACCAACAGATCGAGTAGGCTATTCAGCTATTAAGTCCCTTGGGCAGATTCTCTGCTTTGCACAATACTGGGATATGAGGATCAGTAAATACTAAACACTAACAGCGGTGATTCATCAGAAGCATGCACGTACTAGGCCTAGGGCATGGTGGGGCAGGAACTCCATCAATAAACCCCTGCAGTTTCATTTTTTCTTTTTTCCCCAAGCTGTAACCTTATCCTATCACAGAAAAGAAATGAAATAAGATAAAAACTGCCAACAAAAACCTCTCAGAGAGAAAGTGAATTCTCAAATGTGGCCTTGGATGCCAAAAAAACATCAGCACAAAAGAGAAACAAAAGCTCAAACAAACAGTCATTTAATGCCAAGATCCCAGCTGTCATCTCCTCAGTGAATTGGCAACCCTAAATTACATCAGTGAAGGTTGGTGTTTTTGGGGGAGTGAGGGTGGGAGCTGATAAAAAATTAGAGGTTCTTGACTAATTCATACAAGAAGTTCCTAAAGAGAATAATATCCAGATGCTCTCCTCTCTCTGCTCAGTCACTATTCAAACACAAGGACCAGATGTCCTGGGTTTTCTGCAACAGCCCTCATTGAAAAATTCTACCGTACTGTGTCTGGATTTGAGGTTGCAAGAAAAATGATCATTTTATATATAGCTTATCCCAATGCCCACACAGATCTTGATAGAACATGATAAACCAACATATGCAGGCAAAATGCAATGCCAAATCAATAAGGATAAAGTAGGCAGGAGACAGATTCCTAAAGCCAAGGTGCAAAAGTATTGAAAGTTGGACTTCAACTAACTTGGCCTATGCCTTTCTGTACTACAGAATTATTTGCACTGCTTACTAAAAATACAGAAGATTATGATTCATTGAAAAGTAGTTCTGGACTTCCCTGGTGGCTTAAGAATCCGCCTGCCAATGCAGGGGACATGGGTTCGATCCCTGGCCTTGGAAGATCCCACATGCCGCGGAGCAACTAAGCCCGTGCGCCACAACTACTGAGCCTGCGCTCTAGAGCCTGCGAGCTACAACTACTGAGCCTGTGCGCCACAACTACTGAAGCCCGCGCGCCTAGAGCTCGTGCTCCACAACAAGAGAAGCCACTGCAATGAGAAGCCCGCACACCGCAACTAAGAGTAGCCCCCGCTCACCGCAACAAGGGAAAGCCTGCACGCAGCAACGAAGACCCAACAACGCAGCCAAGAAAAAAAAAAAGTAGTTCTGGGCTTCCCTGGTGGCGCAGTGGTTGAGAGTCTGCCTGCTGATGCAGGGGACACGGGTCCGTGCCCCAGTCCGGGAGGATCCCACATGCCACGGAGCGGCTGGGCCCGTGAGCCATGCCCGCCGAGCCTGCGCGTCCAGAGCCTGTGCTCAGCAACGGGAGAGGCCACAACAGTGAGAGGCCCGCGTACCACAAAAAAAAAAAAAAAGTAGTTCTTAGCTGACTGCTATTAGGGAAGAAAAAAAAAAAAAAAATCAAACTCCTTACAAGTCCCTACCAGATCTGGTTTCTGCCTACCTGCTCATCTCATAACCACTCACCCGCTTCATTCTAAACTATGCTGTCATTCTATGAATATTTATTCAGTGCCTCCTACATGCTGGCACTGCTGGAGGTACTATGGATACATGTAGGACTCTCATGTAATGCTTGCTCAATTATGTCTTACACGAGGGCTCCTGGCTGATCATGTTATGCTAGCTAAGCTGCTTGTCCTGGTGTGGGGCTGCAACCTCTTAGAAAGGAGGCTTTTTTTCCTAATTTGCTGAAAGAAGCCCCATGGCCTAAGAGAGGCCCTAGGTATAATGCCAAAACAAATCAGACAAAAATCCCCGCCCTCATGGACCTTATATCCCACTGTTGGGGAAGATGGACAAAACCAAAATAAATTATACAGTATGTGAGACAGTGAGAAGGGTTAGGGAGAAAATAAAACAGAGAGGAGGGGATAGAAAGTTGTGTAGGCATGTAATTTTAGAGTATTCACTAAGAAGGTGAATATAGGCCTTTGCACTTGCCTTACTATCTGCATAGAAGGCCTCCTGGTGCACCCCTACCCTTATTTTTGAATGGCTAGCTTTTTATCTTTCAATTTCAGCCTAAATGTCACCTCCTCAAAGGGGCCTTCCCTGGCTGCTCTAAGTAAAACAGCTATCCAAACTTAACTACATAGGCTAGAGTTTAAATTCTATTCTATTTCTTGGTTTAACGCCTGATTTAGCTTCCCCATCCGCAAAATGGATAAAAATAGTACCTGCCTTACAGGGATGCTAGGAAGACTAATTACAACCACCACCACCACAATAACATGACAATAAAAATGACAATACCAATGACTATTTATATAGCTCTTACCATGTACCAGGCATTATTCTGTGTGTTCTACTTTTATTAACCCACTTAATCCATTCGATTAATACATTTAAAATGCCTAGCATGGTATTCAGCACACAGGAAAGAAACGCTGGCTGTCATTCTCCTTACCACCATCACCAGTGGCAGCATTATGAGCTATTCTACTGAAGTATCTTAAGCACTCTGCCGGACTTTCTCCTCCACTAAAGGATCTATGCTCCAAAGTTCCTTCTTTCCCTTTTAGGATTAACAGTCTAAAGAAGGAATTTATGTATCAACCTCAACACTCACTCTGTGCAAAGTAATTTCTCATTCCTGGCAATGTCATTTCTCATTCCTGGCAACGTCATGGACTTAAAAAAGGGAAAAGACATAAGCCCGTCCTTATGCATCATATGCTTTAAACTTTTTTTTTCAAATTTATTTATTTTTGGCTGCTTTGAGTCTTTATTGCTGTGTGCGGGCTTTCTCTAGTTGCACTGAGTGGGAGCTACTCTTTGTTGTGATGTGTGGGCTTCTCACTGTGGTGTCTTCTCTTGTTGCGGAGCATGGGCGCTAGGTGCATAGGCTTCAGTAGTTGTGGCACATGGGCTCTAGAGCGCAGGCTCAGTAGTTGTGGCACAGGGGCTTAGTTACTCCGCGGCATGTGGGATCTTCCTGCACCAGAGCTCGAACCCGTGTCCCCCGTACTGGAAGGTGGATTCTTAACCACTGAGCCACCAGGGAAGCCTGCATCATATGCTTTAAAAGTCTCTAGAGGGCAAGTAGCAAGGTAGTGTGGAACTGGACGCCAAAATCTCTGGATTCATTGATTCACAGAATGCTAGAGGCTATCCAGATTAATCTTGCATTTTACACACGAATGAAATGAGGTTCAGAGAAAGGAAGTTATTTGCCAACTTGCCTTGTTACTTATAGGTAGTTCAATATGAACCTGGAAACAGAATCTAAATCTCTTACTCCCAGTCCAGCACCTTTTCCATTACTCCATAGAACCACTAGCTCAAAATGGCCATCTGGAGAACAAGGGAACTGAATTTGTTCATCATACAGGTCTCTCCTCAATCTGTTCTAATACTGTGATTCTAATAGGAATGAAACCAAGAAAGAGATAAATACAAACTTTCAATTTGGGGATATCTTAGGCTTTTAACACTAGATTAAAGTTTAGAAGGCAAAAGGATTGAATCCAGAGGAGTTAAGTATTTGAGTGTATAGGTGTGATATTTAAAAGTGGTAATGAAGACTTCCCTGGTGGCGCAGTGGTTAAGAATATGCCTGCCAATGCAGGGGACATGGGTTCGAGCCCTGGTCCAGGAAGATCCCACATGCTGCGGAGCAACTAAGCCCGTGTGCCACAACTACTGAGCCTGCGCTCTAGGGCCCACGAGCCACAACTACTGAGCCTGCATGCTGCAACTACCGAAGCCCACGTGCCTAGAGCCCATGCTCCACAACAAGAGAAGCCACCGCAACAAGAAGTCCGCGCACCGCAACAAAGAGTGGCCCCTGCTCACCGCAATTAGAGAAAGCCCACACACAGCAACGAAGACCAGACGCAGCCAAAAATAAATAAATACATTTATAAAAAAATAAAATAAAATAAAAGCTGTAATGAAATAATCTCCCCATTTGGTGGGAAACACCCTTCAGTGCAAAATTCCCAGATTTAAACATAAATTCTAAGACTGTGTTAAAGTAAACTAGGTTCTGCCCATAGTGGAAAGGATAAACTGGGATAGAATTCTAGATCTGCTATTATTTTTATCACTTCAAGCAAATTACTTTTCTTCTTTATAACTCAGTTGCTATACACAGAAAATGAGAGGGTTAGGCTAATTATTTTTAAGGTGCCTTCAACATTAACAATATAGGATTTGAAGCCAAATACAGAACAGAACATTACATCCTTTTAGATTAGCAATCTGATTTTCCTTCTAAACAAGCTCTAGTAAGGTCAGCTTGCTATCAGTCTGAAAAAAGGGAAAAGAGAGGGAAATGAACAGCTTGGATAGTTAATTACTAAGGCTTAATTATGATTTACAACACATAAGTACAATAATGAACTTATGAGTGGATGTCTTTTTCAGGAACTACTTAATCATAAAAATGATAGCCAGCACAGTGCTTGGCACATAGCAAATTCTCAAAAATTCACTGAATGAATGAATATGTAAATAAATGAAGTAATTAGCCAATTAGATATGAGTTTATTTTTTCAGGCAGATCAAGCTGATCAAAGAGAACTTTTGATGGCATGGAAGTGAACTTCTTAGACTTTGGCTCTATAAAGAATAAATACACCAGATACACCATATACAAAAGTGCTAATTAATATAGAAGGTGGATGTACTAGTTTCCTGTGGCTGCTGTAACAAATTGCCACAAACTCAGTGGCTTAAAACAACATAACAGGGCTTTCCTGGTGGCGCAGTGGTTGGGAGTCTGCCTGCCGATGCGGGGGACACGGGTTCGTGCCCCGGTCCGGGAGGATCCCACATGCTGCGGAGCAGCTGGGCCTGTGAGCCATGGCCGCTGAGCCTGCACGTCCGGAGCCTGTGATCCGCGGTGGGAGAGGCTGTGGCAGTGAGAGGCCCGCGTACCGCAAAAAAAAAAAAAAAAAAAAAATCTCATATTTATGAAGGCCAGAGTCCAAAATCAGTTTCAGTGGGCTGAAATCAAGCGTCAGCAGGGCCACACTCCCTCTGGAAGCTCTATGAGGGGAATCTGTTCCTTGACCTTTCCCGCTTCTGGTGGCTGCCAGCATTCCTTGGCTTGTTGCTGCATTACTCCAATTCTCAAGGCCAGCATTTTCAAATCTCTCTCGGCTCCATCTTCACATCGCCTTCTCTTCTGTGTGTTCAAATCTCCCTCTGCCTCTCTCTTGTAAGGATACATGTGATTGCCTTCAGAGCCCACCTAGATAATAAAGGATAATCTTCCTGACTCAAGATCCTTAATCACATTCACAAAGGCACTTTCTCCATATAAAGTAAAGGGATTTTACAGGTTCCAGGGATTAGGATGTGGATCTCTTTTGGGGGGAACTTTCTTCCAGCCTCCCACAGTAGAGTATGAAAAATGGTGACAGAGTGGTAGCCAGAGTCTAAAGAGATAGATCTTAAAGTAGAGTTTGGGAGGGAAGAAATACGGTTTGGAAGAAAAGAAGGGGAAAGGAGATTGAGGAAGAAGGGTTAGTGTGAGAGGGAAAGAATGGTGTATATCAGAGGTAAAAATGGGTGAGCTGCATAAAGAAAGGCAAGTATTTATTTATTTTTTTAATTTTGGGGGGACTGAAGTAGAAAGTTTCAGCAGGGGAGAGCTTCAAGATAAAACTAGGTATACAGGAGCTTTTTTTAAATAAAGAGCTGTGTTTACCAATTGTGTGTTGAGGTGCCCTGGGGCAGTATAACAAACTTAAAAAGGCACTGCTGAATATTTTAAAAATTTGAGGGCAACACAGTAGTGCTCAATATCTATGGGACACCACACAAACTATACCAAACTTACCACACAAACTGCAAGGTAGTTCATAGTTTCAACACTAGATCACTCTATGTTCATTTTGCTGATGTTGTATCTTTACAAAACTGGATTTTCAACTGTTGTGATAAAAAGCAAGTCCGTGAAAAATCAGTGTGGGATGGGAAACGAGGGTGGTGGTGTCCATCCAATATGACTCCAAAAGTTTAGAAGGGTATGGGTCCCAACAGGCACACACATCTCATTAGTGAAGTAACTGTGGTTAATTAAGAATGAAATAAAATTATTTTTACTTTATTGCTATTATTGGCTTTTAATTTATGACTACTGTGTTGTTAGACTGTAAATCCTTATTAAGTTTTTAGACCTAACACTTAATATATAGGACAATTACATGTGCCTTTTTCTTTTCTTTCTTTTTTTTTTTTTTTTTTTTTGCGGGCCTCTCACTGCTGTGGCCTCTCCCGTTGTGGAGCACAGGCTCTGGACGCGCAGGCTCAGAGGCCACGGCTCACGGGCCCAGCCGCTCCGCAGCATGTGGGATCTTCCCGGACTGGGGCACGAACCCATGTCCCCTGCATTGGCAGGCAGACCCTCAACCACTGCGCCACCAGGGAAGCCCCACATGTGTCTTTTGACCTAGGTGTGCTGTGAAAAAATTGAGACATTAAGAACACTGACAACCAAGAAAGTTTAGGAACATCTGACATAGGGCAGTATGAGTAAATATGAGCTTCTGAAGTATAGTGAAACACACAGTATGTAGGACAGTGACAGGCTCTGATAACTGTGGAAATTAAGTGACAAATTACTTTACATCAGGATCAGGAAATTTAATTTGATACTGAAGGGGAACTAGATATTAGCACAAGGATCATTTCTTCTTAATGTTTACCTTCTCCAGTAAGCAGGCATCTTTTATTTGGACTGTCCTACTTAAAAATAAATACCTATTTTCCCTTGAATACAGTTACATTTTTAAAAAATTGAGTACCTGTGAAAACACAAAGTTGCAGGATGATACACAGAAAGCAGCCATTGTCAGAGAGTGTCACATAAGACTGGCTTTCCTCAGGTTAAACTAAACTTAGTAACAAAGTTTGATGATTTTAAACAAATCTGGGCTAATTTTACTTGTCCCATAAAATGTAACATGAAAATAACAGGAGTTAATTCATTTTTAATAACATCAGTATCTCAAAAGTTTTTAGGATTAACTACAAATGCTCCTTTTGGATCCCTCGCTAAAGAGCCTAGAATCCATGCAATTAACACCAAAGATATCAAAAAATATTCAGAAGGCTTAAAGAAAGTGGAAGTCCAAAGACTTGGTTCCACTTTCAGACTCATCCGCTAACACACATTAACAAACGTAGATGCTACTGTTCTTTAAGAATCTTGACGTAGTGAAAGCAATCTTGAGAACAGAGCTGGAGGAATCAGGCTCCCTGACTTCTGACTATATTACAAAGCTACAGTAATCAAAACAGTAGGGTAAGGCTTCCCTGGTGGCGCAGTGGTTGAGAGTCCGCCTGCCAGTGCAGGGGACGCGGGTTCGTGCCCCAGTCCGGGAGGATCCCATGTGCCGCGGAGCGTCTGGGCCCGTGGGCCGTGGCCGCGGCGCCTGTGCGTCCGGAGCCTGTGCTCCATGGCGGGAGAGGCCACAGCAGTGAGAGGCCCGTGTACCGCAAAAACAAAAAACAAACAAACAAAAAAACAGTAGGGTAGGGCTTCCCTGGTGGTGCAGTGGTTGAGAGTCTGCCTGCCGATGCTGGGGACATGGGTTCGTGCCCCGGTCCGGGAGGATCCCACATGCCATGAGCGGCTAGACCCGTGAGCCATGGCCGCTGAGCCTGCGCATCCCAAGCCTGTGCTCCGCAACAGGAGAAGCCACAACAGTGAGAGGCCCGCATACCACAAAAAGAAAACAAACAAAAAAAACCCCAGTAAGGTACTGGCACAAAAACAGAAATATAGATCAATGGAACAGGATAGGAAGTCCAGAGATAAATCCACACACCTATGGCCACCTAATCTATGACAAAGGAGGCAAGAATATATATAATGGAGAAAAGACAGTCTCTTCACTAAGTGGTGCTGGGAAAATTGGACAGCTACATGAAAAAGAATGAAATTAGAACACTCCCTAATGCCATACACAAAAATAAACTCAAAATGGATTAAAGACCTAAATGTAAGGCTGGATACTATAAAATTTTTAGAGGAAAATATAGGCAGAACACTCTTTGACATAAATCACAGCAAGATCTTTTTCGATCCACTGCCTAGAGTAATGAAAATAAAAACAAAAATAAACAAATGGGACCTACTTTTGCATGGCAAAGGAAACCATAAACAAAATGAAAAGACAGCCCTCAGAATGGGAGAAAATATTTGCAAATGAAGCAACTCACAAGGGATTGATCTCCAAAATATACAGCTTATGTACCTCAATATCAAAAAAACAAACAACCCAATCCAAAAATGGGCAGAAGACCTAAATAGACATTTCTCTAAAGAAGATATACCGATTGCCAACAAACACATGAAAAGATGTTCAACATCACTAATTATTAGAGAAATGCAAATCAAAACTACAATGAGGTATCACCTCACACCTGTCAGAATGGCCATCATCAAAAATATACCACGACCTCCCCAGTGGCGCAGTGGTTAAGAATCCACCTGCCAATGCAGGGGATTGTGTGTTCGATCCCTGGTCTGGGAAGATCCCACATACCGCGGAGCAACTAAGCCCGTGTGCCACAACTACTAAAGCCTGTGTGCTCTCTAGGGCCCTCATGCCACAACTACTGAGCCCGCGTGCTGCAACTACTGAAGCCTGCGTGCCTAGAGCCCATGCTCTGCAACAAGAGAAGCCACCGCAATGAGAAGCCGGCGTACCGCAACAAAGTAGCCCCCACTAGCCACAACTAGAGAAAGCCCCCACATAGCAACAAAGACCCAATGCAGCCAGAAGGAAAAAAAAACCTACAAACAATAAATGCTGGAGAGGGTGTGGAGAAAAGGTAACCCTCCTACACTGTTGGTGGGAATGTAAATTGGTACAGTCACTAAGAACAGTATGGAGGTTCCTTACAAAACTAAAAATAGAGCTACCACATGACCCAGCAATCCCACTCCTAGGCATATATCAGAGAAGACCATAATTTGAAAGGATGCATGCACTCTGATGTTCAATGCAGCACTATGTACAGTAGCCACGACATGGAAGCAACCTAAACGTCCATCGACAAGAACGGATGAAGAAGATGTGGTACATATATATACAATGGAATATTACTTAGCTATAAAAAGGAATGAAATAGTGCCATTTGCAGAGACATGGATATACCTAGAGACCGTCAGAGTGAAATAAGTCAGAAAGAGAAAGACAAATATCGTATAATATCGCTTATATGTGGAATCTAGAAAAATGTTACAGATGAACTTACTTGCAAAGCAGAAATAGAGTTACAGGTGTAGAGAACAAACTTATGGTTACCAAGGGGAAGGTGGGGTGGGACGAATTAGGAGATTGGGATTGACATATATACACTACTATGTATAAAGTACATATAAAGTACTATGTATAAAGTATATAACCTACTATGTATAAAGTGAGAACCTACTGTATGTCACAGGGAACTCTACTCAGTGATCTGCGGTGACCTAAATGGGAAGGAAATCTAAAAAAGAGGGGATATACGTATACATATAACTGATTCACTTTGCTGTATAGCAGAAACTAATGCAACACTGTAAAGCAATTATACTCCAATAAAAAATAAATAAAGAGAATGGGAAAAGAAAAAGGAAGCAAGGAAGGAAGGGAGGAAGGGAAGAAGGGAAGAGGGAAAGAAAATAAAGAATTGGCAACTCAGTTCATATGTAATGTGAATAATCAACCTGGTAAGAGAATTTGAGAAAAAGATTTCTGAAAGAAGTAAATAAAAATTGACCCTTAACAGGAGAAAAAAAAAATGTTGATGGAATAGAACAAGATTTCTGAGCAAGGTCCCTGGGAACTGTTTTCCTGGTATCTGTTGCTTTGAGACATAAATTCACCATGAGCCATCTCAAATGCATTTTACAGAAATCTGTAAATGATAAAGACAAGTTGTGAAAAGGATATAATGGGAGGTAGTGTAGTTTAAATCGTGGAATATAAACTCAAGCTACCTGGATTTTAATCCTGATTCCACAAATCTCCAACTAGGGCAAGTTTCTTCAACTTCCTAAGATTCATGAATAAAATAAGAATAAGAAATAGTGCCTACCTCATAGAGATATTGCGATATGGGTTCTAATCATTCAGTGCCTGGCATGTAATACAAGACCATAAATTAAGGCTTAAAAAAACTACACCAGGAAGAAAGAGAAAAGTCAAGAACATTCTGTATGCATTTAACACACTTGCTTTTTAGATTGTAAAAGACAACAAAGAAAGTTAACTAGCTGACCAATGCTGCCTCCTTCTTGACTCTTAGTGATACACAAGGAAAGACTGACTTGTCAACACATTCCGTTTCTCTAGCATTACCCAAAGGCTAAACAACAAATTCCTGTTCAGAGGGAGAAGTATTAAGATTAGCACAATTACTCTTGATGCCTTTTCGCAAGGAGACTCACGGTGAGTGCAAGAAGGAACCCTAAAACCCCAGTCTGGGGAGGGGGCTACTGAAACGACAGAGCCAACAAACTCTGTTACACATTCAGCACAAACTCCCAAGCTGCTTAGATTTTCTAAACTTTCAGCATAAGAAAAGATGCTCCTTGGGGAATGGACACGTGAGGATTGATAGGAGATTATCCCGAGGAGCTTTTCACAAGTTATCTCAAATGTGAGGTAGGATTACTGTCACTACTTTACTTATTCATTTATTCTACAAATATTTATTACGCATCCTCTTTATCTCAGGTATTTTCCTATAGTTACTGGGAATACAGGGAAAAAAAAGATGAGGTCGCAGCTCTCATGGTGTCCTTACATTACAGAAGAGGGAAAGAGTCCATAACAAACAAAACAAGAAAATTTCAAGAAGGGTAAGTGCCAAATGAAAATTAAACATGATTATACGATATGGACTATCTGGGAGGTTACTTTAGATCAGGTGATCAGGGGAAGCCTCACTAAGGAGATGACATTTCAACTGAAACCCAGGACTTCCCTGGTGGCACAGTGGTTAAGAATCTGCCTGCCAGTGCAGGGGACACGGGTTTGAGCCATGGTCCGGGAAGATCCCACATGCCGTGGAGCAACTAAGCCCGTGCACCACAACTACTGAGCCTGCGCTCTAGAGCCTGTGAGCCACAACTACTGAAGCCCGCGTGCCTAGAGCCCGTGCTCTGCAACAAGAGAAGCCACCGCAATGAGAAGCCTGCACACCGCAACGAAGAGTAGCCCCCGCTTGCTGCAACTAGAGAAAGCCCGCACGCAGCAACGAAGACCGTACACAGCCATAAATAAATAAATAAATAAATAAATAAATAAATAAATAAATAAGATTAAAAAACAAACAAACAAAAAAATAAATTGAAACCTAAATGACTATTAAGGGCCAAACTGTGTTACAGGCTGTGGGGTGGGCGTGGGGGAGCAAGTAAAAAGGTCCTAGAGCAGGAATGAGCTTCATGTGTTTGAGGAACCGAAAGAAGGCCAGTGTGGCTGGAGCATAGAGAGAGGTGGTAGAAGTGGTAGAGTTATCCTTTGAAAGAAAAGCTAGGTCATATTAAAGTCTCACTGATGTTCAGGACTTAACTACTAAGTTACACAACTTGTTCCCCAGTAAAGCTAGAGCTGAACTCCACAGAAGTATGACCCTCAAGTCCAATATCTTTCTAGGACATCACAGTTAACATATCTTATTCTTAGCTCAGTGCTTTAAATACTGTAGATGTTTAGTAAATGTTTATTGAAAGAAAAAGAAAAAACCTAAAGACCTTCACATACCACTCTTCTTTTCTTTACTGGTTAGAAAAATGTTAACTGTCCATCCAAACACTTCTGAACAGTCTCACTGAAAATTAGTAGGATCTACATAGTTGTGATTCTCAAACTTGGCCATGCACTGGAAATTACCTGGGAAACTAACAAATACTGATGCCTGAGTCCCCTAGCCCCAGAAATTAGGACACACGTGGTCTGGGATGAAGGGGGATTCGAATTTTTAAAAGCTACCCAAGTTATTCTAATGTGCATCCCAAGTCGAGAACCACTGCCCTAGACATTCTCAAATTTAAAACCATATGAACATGCAAACAAGTTCATCAGTTGCTGCTGGGCATCAGGTCCATGGCAAAGACATAAGGAAAAATACGGCCCTGGGGCGCGTAGGGTTATTTGAGCAAGGAGAAATATACTTAAGTAAGGGGTTAAATAAAATATCTTGCTACACATGGATAACAGATGATATTAAGGAATTATTGTGTAGTATAAAAATGGTATTTTGGTCACATAAGCAAATGCCCTCATTTTTTGGAAATGCGTGTTGAAGTATTTAGGAGAGAAACATTATAATGCCTCAAACTTATAAACTGTTCAGCAAAACAAATAAATGAAATACATATACATGAACAAAGCGAATATGGCAAACCTTGAACAATTATTGAATCCAGGTGGTAGGTGATCACTTTACTTCTCTGAACTCTTCTGTATATTTAAAACTGTTCATAATAAAAGGCTGGGGGAGGGAAAATCTCCTGCCACCATATTATTATGTTTGAAAAGCTATCTTGGTAATTTTTTTAGATAGAATGCCAGTTTGCACTATCTCAATTGAAAGTATAAAATAAAAACCTGCTTTTAAAATATTTAGTCTGTTTATAAATATTTCCTCTCAATTCTACTGAGCCAGATCCTTTTTAGCCCATTATTTCCTTTTAACTGCATAACAGGGGAAACTTACACACTCTTCAGAGTTTATGATGTTTACTCTTTCTGGGAATCAAGATTTCCCAAAGCTTACCACTGAAGACTTCTGTGCTATCAGCAGCTTCAGGCTGCCTGCCATGAAATAGTCCTCACCTCTGAATGACTCTCAGTGATACCATCCATGACCTGGAAGAGGATGGTGGCCTCCAGCAGAACCGAATCACATACTACAAGGCTGTAATAGTCTCTTTCTACTAGCTCTCAAAAGCAGCTCAGAACTGGTAAACTGTAACTTGGGTCACCCAAGGTAAAACAGGAAAGTAGGCCACACTGTCTCTACCACTTCCCTCACTGACAGCTTAGGACCCTCCAATTCTAAACCTTTCCCCATCTCTTCTGTACCTGTTCCTTTACTCAGGTTTAATTTTAAACTGTGAGTCAACTAAATAAATTAATCCTAATTAAATATGTTTCGCTAACTGGCCTTTTAAGAAATGGCTAGAGTTTTTGGCTCTTAGAGTCTCTGCAAATCATATCATGGCCACCTATCCTGATATCTATTACATATACACATAATCTCAAGTATCCACCTATGCAGTCTTGTTTGAAGTTCCTATAAAACCAGCTCCACTTTTCAGACAATTCTAACGTCAGCCATTGACTGGTCATGCTTACTTCTCTCTCCATGACTACCCCAGGAGACTCATTTAAAATACAACAACAGGGGCTTCCCTGGTGGCGCAGTGGTTAAGAATCTGCCTGCCAATGTAGGGGACACGGGTTCAAGCCCTGGCCCAGGAAGATCCTACATGCCGCAGAGCAACTAAGCCCGTGCGCCACAACTACTGAGCCTGCGCTCTAGAGTCTGTGAGCCACAATTACTGAAGCCTGTGCACACCTAGAGCCCGTGCTCCGCAACAAGAGAAGCCACCACAATGAGAAGTCCGCACACTGCAATGAAGAGGAGCCCCTGCTCCCTGCAACTAGAGAAAAGCCCATGCGCAGCAACGAAGACTCAACGCAGCCAAAAGTAGATAAATAAATAAATAAATTTATTTTAAAAATACAATAGAAAGGTACTTAAATGAATATATAGGTCAGTTTCAAGTGGATACTTACTGCCCTCCTTACTTTAACCAAAATTTGTGGTGAATTTTAAGGCACACAAAAAAGAAACATCTTAATATTAAGGATGCTTATTCTAGTATCCTTCCTAACTTGGTTCTCTTAAGAGATGATCAGAATCACCACAGTGATAACTTCAAATGCCTTTTTGCCAAATCTTAATTTCGTGGTTTTCCTTCTTGCATTCAGTGCTGCTAAAATTAAAGACATTAAATTCATTTACTTAAATGCTTATGTAACTTACTGGGCATTCTTAGTAGCCTAAGCAGACATTAATGGTAAATATGGCACAGTCTTATAAATTATCAACAAAGAACTTACTTTATCGTACTAAAGAAACAAGGACTTAAAAAAGCAAGGACTATTAGTGGATAAAAGGATATGTTTAGGTAGCAATACGCGTAGCAGCGGATCAGTGACAATGCTGTCATTCACTGTAATCTAAGTGGGTTGAAGGGAAGTAGCCGAGTTTGACATGCTCTTATATACGGCCAGTTTAATTAAACTTAGATCACAGATTGAAGCCATACTGAAATGGGTACTCTTCTTTTCACTTGCTCTACAACAAAACATACCTCTGGTATGACAAAATACCATGGAGAATAAATTCTAACTACAGGATGGATATCATTATGCCTGAAAACAAATCAAAATGCATTTTATTTCAAGTTCTGTAAAAGTAAAAATAAACCTTCACTGTTTGCTCTCAACTTCTAAATGTTAACCTCTCCCTTATACCACACCCCCTAAGACCAGAGAAGCTACAACACTCAGTATGCTTACATCTCCTCTCATGTGGTTATCTTGCACTATACTGGGTTTCATAACAAGCAACTTCCCTGATCACAACAGCTTTCTCTTCTCTGAGCCACCGGGGCGATTATTGTGGCTATCACTCATCTGGCTCATCTATTGTTTGGTATATACTTAGTTATCGTCTTAATCCTTTTTATAAGTATAGGTCTCCCCCCACCTCACCAATTACACTTCAGACTTCTTACTTGGCATAGTAACTACTCTCTCCTTCCTTACAGGCATGCACGCATGCGCGCGTGCACATACTTGGAAGCACACACAAAGCTACCGCTAATACTAAGATTAAATTTTTGCTGGCTTCTGCTTCTGAACCATAAACTCAGGTTATTGTTTAATTATAACAATTATGATATTATTGCAAATAAAGCCTACTTCCTATCTGTCTAGCACCATTAGTTAAATCTAAGAAATTTAATAGAATTCAATAGAGTTATCTCAACCAGGAACTCTAAGAACGTGTGTGGCTGTGATACAGACGGATTATTAGTAACATATGAACCCAGGGTGGATGTTGTATTAGTGCCTCCCTCAAATAAAACGATATAGGCAGCCAAGCATTGTGGCAAGATGACCAGCTTTAAACTTACACACAGACCTAGGTGATAAATCAACTTCTGCTCCTTTCTAGTTGTGTGACCTTGGGGAAGTAAATGTTTCTAAGCCAAAGTGCCTTCAAATGTAAAACGAGAATAGTAACCTCCTACTTGTCAAGGCTGTTGTGAGATTATCAAGATAAATTATTGCCTAGCACGGTCTACTTTGAAGGCACTCAAAATAAATGATAGCCATTATTACTAATTACAATGACTTTCAGTGAACAGACTTTTTACATTTATTTGGCAACCAACATTCATCAATATCCTTGGTATTATGCCAAACTGATAGGCTTGTACTTAAAAGAATGAAAAGTGGACCTTGGAGAATGAAAAGATTGAAGTGAAATTATTAGGTTTTATACCAGGATCTGGGATTTATTCTCAGGAGTTTGCAAGAAGTTTGGTGATCTGTAAAATTCAAAAGGATAATTCAGATGCCAGATGCTACATTATTAAACATAATATCAAACTTTTCACAGGCAGCAGTAGGTGCATCCTTATCTCACTTAAATTTGAGCACGAACTCCAGTTCTTAAGGTAGGTTAACAAATGGCACGCATTAAGCCATCTGAAAAATACTAACTGAATGACTTTCATCCTCATAATACCCCAACACAACACTGTTTAGTTCCTAGTCCTCAGAGGAGAGGAAACATAATGTTAACAGTTGATCTGTTGCCTAGCATTGGTTTTTGGCCATAAGACCTTAGTTGGTACAAGTTTCTCTCTAGAGATCAGCTCTGAAAGACATGAAAACTATTACAAGAAAATCCGTTTTGCATTATAAAAAGGAAGTTAGAATACACAAACCTTAAGTCTTAAGCAATCAAATCTCAATAAATAGTATTATTATTTTTTGAAATTAAGATCTATTCCATTTTGGTTTGTTATGTTAAGACTGATATAGTATAAAGGTTGGGCAATGGGACTCCAGCAATCAGTGAAGAGCAGACAAGGACCAATTCCCGCAAAGATTACTCTAGAATAGAAAGACTGACAAACAAGAAAATAAAGTGGTAAGCGTTATTACAAAAATAAAAGAAGGTAACGGGTTAGATTAAGAATAACTGGGGAAGGAAGTGGTTCTGGAAGAACTGATGGCTGAATGGTGAGTAAATCAGCTATTACAGAGGAGCAACCGGGTTGAGAGACCAGCAGGGGCAAAAACTCTGAGGCAAGACCAGAAACAAATCTTGTGTGACTGGTATATGAATGGGCAACAGTGATTAAGATCACATAAATAGGCAGTCATAGTCAGATATGCGGGACTTTTTGGCTTTGGTAAAATAATTTGGATTTTACCCTAATTTGATGAGTCAGAGGATTTCTAAGCAGAGAAAATTAGGGACATTGAGACTGACTGAAATCTAAAGATGCTGTTTTCCCATTAAAGTTCACAGGTTCATATAAAGCCTTTCAGTGTTCATGAGAAATGTATGGAGGAAGTTTAGCACTTAAATTAAAATACAAATTCTATGGATTTCAGCCATTTTTGACCTGTTTCTATTCCTTGCTTCCCTAATCCAGTCAGTTAAGCCTTGCCAATATCTCCTTCAAAATCATCATTTATTTATTCCTTTTGCCAAGCATCACACTTTAAAGTCTTTTCCATCTCTGTTCTTTTCCCCCTTTTCCCAATCATGTGCTCATGTGCATGAATGCACAGAAAACGTACGAGGTAATTTTATAGGGAGGTCCCTCAGTTTTCTTTGTTAGAATCTAAATGAGTATGAACGAGTATTTCATTTCCAGGAAGAGGAAATAAGGGATTCACCGGGTAAGAGAGGAATATGAACAAGGAATGTATAAACTCTATCTAGATGAAACAGCACCTGATGGGTTGTAGAAAGCCAAAAGATCCTTCGTTGATAAAGATGAAACAAAAAACTAGGGATACACCAGGAAGAGCAAATGAAATTGAAAGTATGTGGTTACTCTAGATCCAGGACAGATATATAGCAACCCATCTGGTGTAAGATATGGCTACACAAGCTCCTATTTTCCTCTACTCTGTTTATCAAAACCTTATTCTCCTTAAAGACATGGTAAAAAGACTGTGTCCTTAGAGAGGCTTTCTGTGACCCTACCAAGCCAGAATTAATTTTTTCTCCTTTACAGTCTCATATTTGAAGTTCTATTTAACTCAAAATTATTCTGTCTTATGCTACACTACTATTCTTATGGATACTATTATCCATCTTGCTTATACCACAAAGGGGGTGAACAGGAGAGAAAGGTGGAATACTAAATGAGATATCTGTAAATTGGGAAAGATTAAACAAATTAATTTATTCAGTTAATATTTATTGAGCAGCTACTATGTGCCAGAAGTAAAATCTGAGATCAGAAAAATGAATATGAGCCAGACAATAACAGTAATAATTATATAGTGATTTTTAAGTGCCAAGTGCTGTATATATTCCATATATTTACCCATTGATTCTCTCAACTACCTCATGAAGCAGCAGTTTATATCCTTGGAAGTGGTGGGGAATGTTAGCAGTTATTAATATAATTAATTCATTATATGTCCATCTTTCCTATCAGATTCTGAAATTCTCTAGGAGACCATGTCATTTTTTAATTCCCCCAAACAATGACCACTACAGCAGATGATAAATAAATGTCAGAACTGGGAATACTTCACACAAAAGCTTTTCTAGTGCTCAGCCGCAGGGCCCCTTCTAAGAGGTCCTCACCTGGCTACCAGTGGTCAGTTTCCCTCTTACATCAGACCCCAGAGCCTCAGTGGTTGTTGTCACTCAGCCACTTTAATCTTTGAGGTTTCCTCCACCCCATCCCTGGCTGACTAACCAAGAAAGTCAGGTCAGCTTTTGGCTCTCCACTTTTTATCTCCAGGAATCGAATCTCCCCATCATCACTTTTTTATTCCATCTTTAAGCTGAGGTATCGTTTCTTTCCAAACAGACACTGCAATTAAGGCAGAGTAACAAGCACCTCCACAGTCTAAAATGAAAAATGTATATCTTTGAGGCTCCACATTAAATAGTTCACGAGGTTAGGGCCCAGCCTGGGAATTATCCTTTCTGGGCATTTCTTCATATTCCAGCCAAGGCTAAAGGGGTGAATTTAACTGCAAATGCATGAATTCCTACAGATACTAAAAAGGTCACTTAGTATAATAGCTCAATTTCAAACTGGGGGATGGAAATAGGGTAAAATTGAAAAACCTTTACTTCTTGGGTCAAGGTCCAAATGAAAGATTTGCTGACTAAAAGAAAAAGGGGTGGAAAGAAAGAAAGAGAGAAAAAGAGAGAGTGGGGGAGGGAGGGAGAGAGAGGAAGGAATGAAGGAAGGAAGGAAGGAAGGAAGGAATGTTTTAGACTTTCAAAGCTATACAAATGAATCTATAAAACTCTTTGAAATAAACCTCAATAGTTTAGTTTAAATACCAAAATTTCCCCACACTGTAATCGGTTTTAATTTTCTATTTGAACTGTATGTGTGTGCTAGACAACAAATTTTTATTGAGCAGTTACTATGTGCCAGTCAAGGAGGATATGATGATGTGATGGTGGCAGAAAAAGAATGTGTGGCAGTCAAACAGCTAGGCAATGATGATATAACATGGCGAGGGAAGTACAGGAACCTAAGGGAACACAAAGGAGTATCTAACCCAGTTTTAGGGTCAGGAAAGACTTCCCAGAAGTAAAATCTAAGCCGAGATCAGAAAAATGAATACGAGCCAGACAACAATAACAGTAATAATTATACAGTGCTTTTTAAGCGCCAAGTACTATATATATTCCATATATTTACCCATTGGTTCTCTCAACTACCTCCTGAAGTAGGAACTATTTTTATTATCTACTTTGTACAGATGAAGAAACTGAGGCTTTGAGAGATTAAGTAATTTGCCAAGGTCACACTGCTAAGTAGGGGCAGAAACCAGGATTAGAACCAGTGTACCCTAGAGGCTCTATCTCTACATCAAGATAGGAGGTGATGGGGAGAGTTGGAAAGAGATGTTAAGGAAAGGGAAAATGAAAGTGTGACAGACAGAGGAATGTATGCGTTAAAACTTGGAGAGGAGAAAAGATACAGCAAGAATTGAAGGAAGCTCAGTATGGTGGGCTGTTGGGAAAGGTTAAGAATGGAAATGTAAGAGAAACCAGATTAAGCTGGGGTTCCTTACACCTTGGATTAAGGCAGTCAGTATCAAACCCAAGAATCATTAGTGTGTATACTACAGCAATGAGCTTATTAAGTTATTTCTTGGTGTCTCTTCCTTTGGGACAATCTTCCTTAGACCACCCTCAGAATTCAGCTTCCTGAAACATCATTTTCATGATATCACTACCCTGCTCAAAATGTCTTTAGTAGCACTCCACTGACTATAGTATTCATTCCAAGTTATTGAGCCTTTGTAAAACAGCCTCCATCACTCTTCTAAACTTTGTTTTCCACCGATCTCAATCACAAATTTCAGCCCCAGATATAATCATTTTTTTGCTCTTGGAACAAACACTCTTTGCTGAATAAAAATTTGGAAGAAATATTTCAATTTCACACTTTGTATCATACTTAAACCTACAAACAATATATTTATCACACTTGCACAGTTTCATAATTTTGAACGGGTGCACAGAGGAAGGAAAAGAATTTGTGCAACAGTACCTTAATATTTCTCAATGCTCCTTAAAATCATTACATGCATAAAAAAATCTTTTACCTCCAGCTAATGGAAAGTATGTAAAAAACTACATTTCAGGTTTGTTCAGTGGCAGATATTTTAGCATTCAGAGTAGCATCTGACATACAGAACACCATAATTTTAAGTGAATAAATTTGGGCTATCCTCAAGAGCCAGAATTTCATTCTTACCAGAAATGTCAGGAAAAAGAATGAAATTTAATACCAAATGAGCCTAGATTTTGGGGTATAATTATCCTGTTTCCTCTTTAAGGTTTTGGATCTTTAATGTTTAAAAGTCCTATTGCATGTCTCATTTATTGTAAGTTATTTAAATCCTTTTGCAAAGCAGGTAGAATATAAATAAAAATTTAAAAATCCTTGGAAGTGGTGAATAACTTTAAATATACACTAAATCTTAGTCATGAAAAAAATCTCAAAAGACCTAGCTAATGTTACAACTGTTAAAACACAATGTATATGATAACAATTGAGTACTTGTGAATATGATATCATGAGGTTTAATCTAGTCAGATTAAACACATTGGTACAATGCCAAAGACTAGCAGTGTTATTAGTGGCTAGGAGAGAAGGACAAAGATTTCTGTGTTAAATTTTTACTTAGGAAACTGATCACTTATTTAACTTGTCCATAAAACAATATCTGATCATCATGAGGGCTAAACAAGTTAATGTATACGAAGCATTTTGAATAATACCTGGCAATTAATAAGTGCTGTGCTTATTACTGACAGCAGATTAGTGGTTGTAACAAAGGGCTCATACAAATAGTTAAAACAAACTGAGATCCACAAAGTCCCAAAGATCAAATAAACAAAAAAGAAAAAAATTTAAAAATCAAAACAGAATTTACAAAAAATATATAGAAATAGGTATCAAACATTTGAAAAATTATTCAACCCTATTATTTTACTTCTAAGAATTTACCCAAGAAAAAAGATGCAAATGAAAATGTATGCATGAAAATGTCCACTGTAGGAGTATTAATATCTAAGAATCTATCTACAAAATAAATGTAGATTAAACTGTCTAGTAAAAGAACCTGAAATTGTATTTATAAGTAAAAAGCTGAAAAAGCTCTAAAAGTTTAACATTAGGGAGTTAAGGAAATTGTTCCGTAATTTATGATATACCTTGACTCTGGAGTATTTAGCAACAACTAAAAATGTTTACAGAAAATTTTAAATGAAATAAAGAAGTTGAAAAAGCAGTAGGAGTTCAGTGGTACAAAGCAAAACGTATATAATAAGAGAAATGTAGGCACTGTTACAAGTGGTTATTGTTACATGTTAGGAAAACAGAGAATCTTTGGTTTCCTCTATGCAAAGAACTGGAAACACAATTAGAATCCCTACTAAATAATTCCTACCAAAGCTATTATTGCAAAGTTGTGTAAAAAAAAAAAAGAAAAAGACAGATTGTACCAAAGTCAATTAGGACCTACAACTGTAGGGCTGGCAGTATGTAGAAGTGACAGTTTTTACTTGTTTTGCAAATCACATGCAGCACACCTCAGATAAAAACATCTTTTTAAGAAGAACAAGCAGGTAACAAGGATGAGATGACAGTGGAGAGAAAACAAATACTTCATCCTGAGTTCAGATTTCATCAAAAGTCAGTAGTAAGTAAAGAGATCTTTTCTTGTTTTAGACATGTACTAAACATACTTGGGTTAGCCCCAACAGTCTAGAGCCTCACCAAATAAAGAAAAAAATGACCAAGGTATAAAATGAAATTTTCACAATGACTTTCATCCCCACAAACATTGCTACCCTATGGATTTCACCATCACTCTGAACTGCCTCACCTCTAGGATATTAAATGACAAATGCCCTCTGATCTTAATTCTAATCCCTTCTCTCTAGGCCCCTGGTCCTACAGGTCTCTACGATCGGTTACTGTGAGCCACTGGAGAACTCCAGTACTTCGATTTCTCGGTCATGTTCCAGGTTTACCCTGATCCTCACCAACACTTCCCTTGCACTTGGCTTGACTTCAAGACCATTTAAATTAGGATCTTACTATGGTGGATTTCATAAACCACAACTAACTACGAAAAAAAAAATTACGAGACTAATATACGATTGATAACTTTGTATTTAGTTGAAAAAGGATACCAAAATAAACTCCCAAACACCATCATCTACCATCATAATTTCATAAAAGGGCATTTAAATACCAAAAGTAGGAGAGGCAATTTCAAAATAAAGGACAGTGCCTTCCCAGGAAGAAAAGAAAAAAGACAAAAAGAATTAAATTTTTTCAGCTGTAAAATATTTCTAATTTTCAAATTTTTAAAATTTCCTTTATAATATTTTTTTCTGTGTAATCATTTTCTTTACATAAGGATGTCTAGTGCCACCAGAACTGAAGCGTGGATGTCACTTCTGAATTTTCAAAACAGAACAGAAGGCAGTTAAGGGACATCAGTGTCTGCCCTTCAGCAGTACTTGGACTTTTCCCTGAAGGGCTGGGGATAGCAGACTAGGTCTGGAAAAGGCTGCAGGGCCACCTTCCATCACTCAACATGAAGATGACAAAATATATATGGCAAGAGAATTTAAAGACCGCTAAAAAATACGCATGGCTACTTTTGTTTTAGAATACATCTTTTGGAAGTTCTTCTTAGAAGATATTTTCTCCACTTCAGTATTGATTCTTCCTTTCCCCTCTCCTTTATGAAATCTGCCCCTATCCACACCAACCTCTTCCAGGGACACTTCTAATAAATGAATGGACTGTGTGGGAGTAGGAGGATACGAGGTATTGAAGATCTAACTCAGAGGAGAACCACTAAAAGATCAGAGTTAAATGTTTGAAAATTTAAAACAAGAGATGGAGAGTGAGTTAGATCAATGGCTTGCAACCTCTCTGACTGTAACATATAGTGAAAATTACATTTTATTTAATCATCTCTCTCAGACTGTTATACATTTCTCTCCCAAATGGTCTCCTTGCTTCTACCCTTGACAACCCTCAGTCTATTCTCAGGACAGGCTAGAGGGATCCCATTAAGAACTAAGTGGTGAGACTTTCACTTCCAATGAATAACAGAGATCAGATTTATCCTCCTGCCAAAAAACAAGGAAAAAAAAACAATAAAAATATATGAAACACTTTTCAAGACCCTGGACATCAGGAAATGAAAATAGTGATTCCTGAGAGATTAGAAACAAATGAGGTAAGCTCTCCAAATGCCCCAGCTCTGCCTGAGAGAATTTCTAAGCAGCTGTATAGGAAGGAGGAACCCAATCATAACCCAGCAGTCATCCAGAGATGACAGAGCTGGAAGTTTGGAGAGGTCAAAGCAGCTCAAGTTTGCAGGGCAAAGTACAACAAAGGAAAGTGCTGCCCCAATTGTGGAGATCTTCAGAAGGTCCCTTCAGGTTGTCAGCTGAGTGCCAGTGAGCACATGTCTGTGAGGCAACTACCCAAGGCTAGGAAGAGAACCACCCAAAAGAATTAGAAGGGAAGAATACCTGTAGCTCACATAGGACAGGGAAGAGTGCCTGTTCCTACCACCAGGGAGGAAAACCTCATAATTCACAGGGCATCAGATAGGATCCACATTAGGGTTCAGCTTTAGTAGTGGAGAAAATCAGCCCTACTTTAGCACTGCTTTGGTCCTACTAAGGAAGTTTAAAAGGATAAACTATTTCTGAGAAATCTAACCACAACTCAGAATAAAGCTCAAGAATATTTAAAGTAATAAAAAAATATCCAGCACAATGTCTGGCATTGAACTCCCAGGCATGCAAAGAAGCAGGAAAATATGACCTATAATGAGAAGAAAAATTAATCTATCAAAATCAACCCAGAAATGACACAGATGATAGAACAGACAGAACATTAAAACAATCATTTTAATATTCCATATATTCAAGAAGCTTGAGAAAAGATTTAAAATGTTAAGTGGAGGGACTTCCCTGGTGGTCCAGTGGTAAAGAAACCACCTTGCAATGCAAGGGAGGTGGGTTCGATTCCTGGTCAGGGAACTAAGATCCCACACGCCATGGGGCAACTAAGCCTGCGCTCCACAACTACTGAGCTCACGTGCCTCAACTAGAGCCTGCGTGCCACAAACTACAGAGCCCACGTGCTCTGGAACCCATGCGCCACAACTACAGAGCCCACGCGCCCTTGAGCCTGCGCACCACAACTAGAGAAAGAAAACTCTCACACCACAACTAGAGAGAAGCCTCTGCACCGCAATGAAGAGCCCGCACGCCCCAACGAAAGATCCCGCATGCCTCAACGAAGATCCCACATGACGCGACTAAGACCTGAGGCAGACAAAAATAAATAAAAAATAAATCTTTAAAAAAATGTTAAGTGGAGGGCCTCCCTGGTGGCGCAGTGGTTGAGAGTCCGCCTGCCGATGCAGGGGATATGGGTTCGTGCCCCGGTCTGGGAGGATCCCATGTGCCGCAGAGCGGCTGGGCCCGTGAGCCATGGCCGCTGAGCCTGCGCGTCCGGAGCCTGTGCTCCGCAATGGGAGAGGCCACAACAGTGAGAGGCCCGCGTACCGCAAAAAAAAAAAAAAAAAAAAAATGTTAAGTGGAGTTTTGTAAATACAACAGATCTATATAAAACTTCCAGAGATGAAACTATAATGTCTGAGATGAAACAGACACTGTTGGAGATTAATGGCAGATTAGACAATTCAAAAGATAGGTTGGTGAACTTGAAAACACAGCAACAGAAATGATCCAAAATAAAATACAGTGAAAAAAAGTCTGAATAAAAGAGACAACTTCAAGTAGAATAATAAGCATGTAATTCAGGTCTGCAAAGAGGGGAAGAAAAACATTTGAATAATAGCTGAAAAATTTCCAAAGTTGATGAAAACCATAAGTTCACAGCAACAAGAATCACAACAAACCCCAAGCACAAGAAGCATGAAGAAAATTAAATCAAGGCACATCAAAATCAACCTCATTAAAATTAGTGATAGAAAAAATTTTAAAGCATCCAAGCCTAAAATTTTTTAATCACTAAATTTACTTAAATTTTATTTAAAATTTAAAAGCAGACTCACATACAGAAACAAATATAAGAGTGACCACAGATTTGACAGAAACAATGCAAGCCTTGAAAGACACAAACTACCAAATCTCACTCAATAAGAAAGATAATCTGAATAGTCCTCCCTCTGTTAAAGAAATATGATAAATTCTACTAAATATTAAAGGAAGAAATAATACCAGTTCTGCACAAACTCTTCCATGAAATTCAAGAGGTGGGAATACTTGTGACACATTCTACGAGGCCAGAATTACTCTAGTACCCAAACCAAAGACATTATATGAAAGTTTTAGATCAATATACTAATGATTATGGATGTAAAAATTCTTTTAAAATTAGCAAATCGAATCCAAGAATATATAAAAAGGTTACCACATCATGATGGAGTTTTATCCCAGGGATATATTGTTTGAACCTCTGAGACTCAATCAATGTAATTCACCACTAAAAGAGTAAACAGTAACAGACTAAAAATGTTTTTCAAGTATGTAAGCATAAGGACTTCCCTGGTGGCGCAGTGGATAAGAGTCACCTGCCAACGCAGGGGACACGGGTTCAATCCCTGGTCTGGGAAGATCCCACATGCCACGGAACAACTAACCCCATGCACCACAAGTACTGAAGCCCCCTAGAGCCCATGTTCCGCGACAAGAGAAGCCACCGCAAGGAGAAGCCCGTGCACCACAGCAAAGAGTAGCCCCTGCTCGCCACAACTAGAGAAAGCCCATGCATAGCAACGATGGCCCAACGCAGGCAAAAATAAATAAAATTAAATCTTAAAAAAAAAAAAAGTATGTGATCATCTCAGTAAATGCAGAAAGAGTACCTGGCAAAATCTAACAACTATTCCTGATAAAATGCTCAGCAAACCTGGAATTGAAGGGAACTTTCTCAATCTGACAAAGGGCATCTATGAGGAACCTACAGATAACATCGTTTTTAGTGGTAAAAGCAGAATGCCTTCCCCCTAAGGTCAGGAACGGAAGGATGCCTACTCTCACCACTTCTATTGAGCATTATATTAGAGGTTATAGTTAGTGCAATAAAGGCAAGAAAAAGAAATAAAAGGTATTCAAAATGGAAAGGAGTAAGTAAAACTCTCTTAATTTGAAGAAGACATGTTCGTCTAGCTAGAAAATTCTACTGAACTACAAAAAAGCTACTAAGAACTGATATATGAGTTCAGCAAGGTCACAGAAAATAAGATCAGTTTACAAAAATAAATTTTATTTCTATTATATATCAATGAACACTCAGAAACTGAATTTCAGAAATATAGTTTACAATAGCAACAAAATATGAAATAAGAATAAAACTGACAAAAAATGTGCAAAATCTATACACTGAAAACAAAAGACTGCTAAGAGAAATTACAGAAGACCTAAAATAAATGAGAGATATACTGTGTTCATGGATCGGAAGACAGTATTGTTAAGATGTCAGATGTCCCCTAATTTATCAATAGCTTCAATGTAATCCCAATTAAAACCACAAAAGACTTTTTTTTTTAAAGAAATGAACAAACTGATTCTAAAATGTATAAGAAAATCAAAGGATCTGGAACAGCCAAACAACTCTAAAAAAGAAGAACAAAGTTGGAGGATTTACACCACCTGACTTCAAGATTTATTATAAAGTAACAGCAATTAAGACAATGTAATGTTGACATTAAGATATACAAATTGAATCAAACAGAATCAAGTAATAGAACCACACATGTATGATAAATTATTAATTGATTTTTAACAAAGTGGAAATATAGTTCAGTGGAAAAAAAGAATAGTCTTTTTAACAAATGGTGCTAGAGCACTGGATTCTCAAAAACAAAAACAAATACTTAAAAAAAATTTTTAACATCTTTATTGGAGTATAATTGTTTTACAATGGTGTGTTAGTTTCTGCCTTATAACAAAGTGAATCAGCTATACATATACATATATCCCCATATCTCCTCCCTCTAGCGTCTCCCTCCCACCCTCCCTATCCTACCTCTCTAGGTGGTCACAAAGCACCGAACTGATGTCCCTGTGCTATGCGGCTGCTTCCCACTAGCTATCTATTTTACATTTGGTAGTATATGTAAGTCCATGCACTCTCTCACTTTGTCCCAGCTTAAAAACAAATACTGTGATCCATACTTCGCACCATATACAAAAGTTAACTCACAATGGATGAAAGATCTAAATATAAAACCTGAACTATAAAACTTCTGGAAGAAAAAAATAGGAGAATATCTTTGTAATCTTGGTTTAGGCAAAGATTTTAGATATGACACCAAAAGCATGACCCATTAAAGAAAGTATTGATGAATTGAACTTCACCAAACTTACGAACTTCTGTTCTCTTATCACTGATCAGAGAATGAACAGATAAACCAGACTGGGAGACAATATTTCCAAACCACATATCTAATAGAGATATATCCAGAATATATCAAGAACTCTCAAAATTCAATAATAAGAAAACAACCTAATTTACAAATAAGCAATAGAGGGCTTCCCTGGTGGCACAGTGGTTAAGCATCTCCCTGCCAACGCAGGGGACACAGGTTCAAGCCCTGGTCCGGGAAGATTCCACATGCCGCAGAGCAGCTAAGCCCATGAGCCACAACTACCGAGCCTGTGCTCTAGATCCTGCAAGCCACAGCTACTGAGCTCATGTGCCACAACTACTGAAGCCTGCATGCCTACAGCCCGTGGTCCACAACAAGAGAAGCCACTGCAATGAGAAGCCTGTGCACCACCACGAAGAGTAGCCCCCGCTCGCTGCAACTAAAGAAAGCCCGCAAAAAAAAAAAAAAAGCCCGCACACAGCAACAAAGACCCAACACAGCCAAAAGTAAATAAATAACTAAATATATAAATAAATAAAATTTAAAAAAAATAAGCAATAGATTTTTGAGAGACTTTTCACTGGAGAAGCTATATAGACAGTAAATAAATTCATGAAAAGAGACCATCATTAGTCAAAAGGGAAATACAAATCAAAACCACAAAGAAATACAATTACATGTAGAATGTCTTTAAAAAAAAAAGAGAGAAACCACTGTCTGAAAAATAAATAAATAAGTAACCAAAAAACAAAGCAAACAAACAAAAAAACCCCAGACCATATGATGTGTTAGCAAAGTTATGGAGCAACTGGAACTCTCATAAATTGCTGGTAGGAATGTAATATGGTCTAACCACCTTGCAAACCAATTTGGTAGTTACTTAGAAACTTAAACATATACTACCAAATAACCCAGCCATTCCAATCCTAACAACTTAAGAGAAATAGAAGCATCTATCCATACAAAGGTTTGTACTTGTTCAGGGTCGCTTAATTGGTAATAGCCAAAAACTGGAAATATTTCAAATGTCCAGTAACAAGCTAGATAAACAGATCGCAGCAGACATTTCATACAACGCTATATTATTCTGGAATAAAAAGGAATAAACTATATATACATGCAATCTCAAATTATTAATGCTGAAAGAAGCTAGACGAAAAAAAAGAATACATTCCATTTACATAAAATACTAGAAATGTAAATTAATGTATAGTAATAAAAGATCCACGGTTACCTGGAGACTGAGATGAAGAGCAGAAAGGGGTGGGAGGAAGAGATTACAAAAGGGCACAGGGAAGTTTTTCTGGGTGATGATAACGTTCATTATCTTGACTGTGGTGACTTTCACAGGTGTGTGTGTATATATATTTGTATATCAAAGAACATCACTGTACACATTAAATATGTACAATATATTATGTCAACTGTACAGTAACAAAGCTGTTAAAATATCTTTAATTTTTTTAAAATTCCATAAAAATGGCTTCCAATCTCAGATCAGAAACCTAAATACTTATAATGTACTCCATCCCAACCATTACTTCCTTGACTTTACCTCCCACTACTTACCTCCTCAACTCTCTTAGCTCTAAGTCACAATGACTCCTTTGTTGTTCCCTGAATAAGCAGGTACCCTCTCACCTCAGTACCTTTGCACTTGCTGTTTTTAAAATCCCCCTAGGACATTTTCCCTCCAGATGTCCTCTTAAGCTTGCTTCCTTACCTCTTTTAGGTCATTTATCAAATGTCATCTTCTCTGCCCTTCTCCCTCACAAATCCCCCACACTTTCTCCTTTGCTTTATTTTTCTCCACAGCACTCATCACCATCTAACACACCACAGATTTATTTTGTTTATTGTCTGTCTCTGTCCCCCAGATTATAAATGCCATAAAGGCAGACATTTTTCCTCTAGAATCTTTACCACTTACTTAAAAGCACTATATCATGTTTCAACATCTGGACAACCTCTAGGTCTAGTTATGTTTGCACTGCTTGTCTTGCCTTTTATGTATCTCTTAATTTTTTATTGAACTAGATACTGTGCCTAAAAGAACAGTAGACGAAAACAATATTTTACTTTGAAATAAGCACACCTGTTTCTGCCAGGCCATTAGGGTGGTGGTTTGAATCAATCTAGTGATTAGGTGAGCTGGGTTCGGGTTTTATTGTTGCTTAATTAGCTTCAGTGCATCATAGGCTTCAAATTCTTCCAGTGGTGAACTGACAATTTATCTTGTTTTAGTACTAGGAGTAGAGTGCTAGAGAATTTTTCTCAGAATTTTTGCTCCATCAGTTTTCAGCAGAACTTGTACACCTGTGCCACAGAGGAGGTGTCTCTCTATGTCCTTGCCCCTGTCCCAGTGGTAGACTGCTAGTACTTGTTACTTGGTATAAGGCTAGTAGTGGGAACAGGATTCTCTTCCTCCAGTTTCAGTCTTAGGCAGGCCCTGTGCACCTGAACCTTAGGGGTGGAGATTACCCCAGTGGCAGACAACCTCTGTTTACTACTCAGTGCAAGATGAATATAACATATAGCTCAGGCAGGTATCCTGAAATCCTTCTAATTCCTATTCCTTGCACTGACCCCCTTCCCTCCCCATGGGGCGACTGAACTCTGCCTTCTATTCTAAAAGGTTCTTGGGTAGGAAGGAGCATAGGGCAAGGAGTGGGGGTTATCTACTAATGTATCCCTGTGTGGCACAGAGTAGCTACTCACTAAGTGGGATGAATTAATTTTACGTTGCAATAAGTATGCATTCAAACACACATACAACTTAACCTTACTAACTGTACTGAATTTCTCTTTTAAAAAATGATGATTGCAACCAACATGATTTCACAACCCACTAATCAGTCAAATCTGCAATTCATGAGAAGGGTGGGGACTCAGGCAAAGTAAGTTCTATGTCAGTCATGTAGGGCCATGTGCAGAGTAGGCCAGTCAAGAAAAAGGAGAGGGCCTCCCTGGTGGCGCAGTGGTTGGGAGTCCGCCTGCCAATGCAGGGGATACGGGTTCGTGCCCTGGTCTGGGAGGATCCCACATGCCGCGGAGCGGCTGGGCCCGTGAGCCATGGCCGCTGAGCCTGCGCGTCCGGAGCCTGTGCTCCGCAACGGGAGAGGCCACAACAGTGAGAGGCCCGCATACCGCAAAAAAAAAAAAAAAAAGAAAAAGGAGAGAAGAGATGCAGAGATAAATGTACTCAAGAGGTATCTAGCTGTACTTTTGCCTTTCATTGCCCTTATCATTATCTCCTGAAGCCTTACAATAACTCCCCCATTGACCTTTGTTAGAGAGGACTTCTGTTGCAACCCAATTATTCCTAATAACCTTAACCCAATCCCTATCATTCAATTTTTTGCTTTTATTTTGTTTTCATTCCTTTATTTTTCTCCTGGGCTGTATACAGTGCAATGCTAGTAAATCCACATAACTGTGGTATCTCGCCCAACAACAAATTCCTGATAACCATCCTTTGGTAGTCCTTTAATGCTACTCAGAAATCAATTTCTTTCTTTCTACATGACTCCTTATCCTGAATCTGTCAACCAACCAACCTGGAACTCCCCAAACCAAGCTGGAACTCCCCATACTATCCTAGTAATCCCACCTCATCCTCAGCAAATGACTTTGCCACTAAAATGAGACTAAGATTTATATGACCTGGACTTCTTTAAATTTCTATTATTTTCCGTTCAAAGTTCCTTTCTATTTTCTCTGCCCCCTCCTATGTTAAAGGAAGACCTAATCCTCCCCCTGATATGACTAAACTTTCTAGGCTTTATTCTTTTGTTTGTTTTGGATTATTTTTAATATAAAATATTTCAAATAGATAAGAATAAAGAACATAAGTACCCTTGTACCCATCAATGAGTTTTGTTGAATCTTAAAATTAGGTCATATTATTTCAGATATCCCCTTTTCAAAAAAATTAAAACACAGAGGTACACTTCCCTCATCCTGTTCCCCTCCATCTGCCCACACCCCAAGTAAAACCACTATCATGAATTCAGGGGTTATCACCGCCAAGCATAGATTTTAAGCACATATTATATATTTATGCATCTATAAACATTATATATTATTGTTATCCAAGATGTTTACCTTTTTTCTTAATACTGTCTTGAACTCTCCATTTTTTTCCCAATGAGTATGTTTTTTTAAAAAAATACTCTCTCCTTAAAAAACAGCAACCCTTTTCTTTTCCTCCCCCTTCTAACTACTAAAATTTCTAGGTGAGTAATCTATACTTGCTACTGCCACTTTTTTACCACCCACTTTTCCTAAATCTTTTATGCCAACTCTTTAAATTGAGGGGTAAGTACTCCCGGAGGTAAAAACAATGGGCCAGAAATTAAGCCACAGAATAAAGGTTGGATTTTTACTTTATACCATATATAAAAATTAACTCAAAATGATCAAAGACCTAAACATAAGAGCTAAAACTATAAAGCTCTTTGATGAAAACATAGGGGATACTGGATTTCGCAATGATTTCTTGGCTAGGACACCAAAAGCACCGGCAACAAAAGATAAAATAAATTGGACTTCATCAAAATTTTAAAAACTTTCATGTATCGGGACTTCCCTGGTGGCTCAGTGGTTAAGAATCTGCCCACCAGTGCGGGGGACACGTGTTCCATCCCTAGTCCGGGAAGATCCCACATGCCGCGGAGCAACTAAGCCCGTGTGCCACAACTACTGAGCCTGTGCTCTAGACCCCGCAAGCCACAACTACTGAACCCGTGTGCCACACTACTGAAGCCCGCTCGCCTAGAGCCTGTGCTCCGCAACAAGGGAAGCCACCACAAAGAGAAGCATGTACACCGCGACGAAGAGTAGCCCCTGCTTGCTGCAATGAGAGAAAGTCCGTGCGCAGTAATGAAGACCCAACATAGGCTTCCCTGGTGGCGCAGTGGTTGAGTGTCCGCCTGCCGATGCAGGGGACACGGGTTCGTGCCCCGGTCTGGGAAGATCCCACATGCTGCGGAGCGGCCGGGCCCGTGAGCCACGGCCGCTGAGACTGCGCGTCCGGAGCCTGTGCTCCGCAACGGGAGAGGCCACAACAGTGAGAGGCCCGCGTACGGCAAAAAAAAAAAAAAAGACCCCAATAAATAAATTAAATAAATTTAAAAATCATGTATCAAGAGGTGAATGGGAGAAAATATTTGTAGACCACAGATCTAAAAATGGATTAATATCTAAAATATAAAGAACTCCTACAACTCAACAACAAAAATCCCAACCCAATTCAAAAATGGGCAAAAGATTTGAATAGATAACTTCTCCAAAGAAGATATATGAATAGACAATAAGCACATGAAAAGATGCTCAACATCACGAGTCATTAGGGAAACACAAATCAAAACCACAATGAGATACTATTTTACGCATTAGGATAGCTATTATCAAACAAAACAAAACAAGAAACAATAATGAATGTTGGTGAGGATGTGGAGAAATTGGAACCCTTGTGCATTGTTAGTATGAATATAAAAAATGCTATAGCCAACATGGAAAACAATACAGCAATTCTTCAAAAAATTAAACACAGAATTACAATATGAGTCAGTAATTTCACTTCTGGGTATATACCCAAAAGAAGTTAAAGCAGGGACTCAAGCTAATATCTGCACATATATGATCATAGCAGCACTACCCACAACAGCCAAAAGGTGAAAGCAACCCAAGTGTCCATCAAAAGATGAATGTATAAACAAAATGTGGTATATACATACAATGAAATATTATTCAGCCTTAAAAAGGAAGTAGGGCTTCCCTGGTGGCGCAGTGGTTGAGAGTCCGCCTGCCGATGCAGGGGACGCGGGTTCGTGCCCCGGTCCGGGAGGATCCCACGTGCCGCGGAGCGGCTGGGCCCGTGAGCCATGGCCGATGGGCCTGCGCGTCCGGAGCCTGTGCTTCGCAACGGGAGAGGCCACAACAGTAAGAGGCCCGCGTACCACAAAAAACAAAAACAAAAACAAAAACAAAAAAAAAAAAAAAAAAAAAAAAGGAAGTAAATTCTGACACATGCTATAACACAGATGCACCTTGAGGACATTATGCTACATAAACTAAGTCAGTTACAAAAAAAACAAATACTGTGTGATTTCACTTATATGAGGTAGTCAAATTCATAAGAGACAAAGTAGAATGGTAGTTGCCATGGGCAGCGGAAGAGAAGAATTTGGAGCTATTTACTGGATATAGTTTCAGTTCTGCAAGGTGAAAAGAGTTCTGGAGACTGGGTGCACAACAAAGTGCACTTAACACGACTGATGTGTACATTAAAAAATGGCTAAATTTTATTTTAGGTATGTTTTACCACAATGGTTTTTTTTTAATTAAAAAAAATTTAAAAAGAGTATAGACTCTGGAAACAGATTACCTGGCTTTGAATCTTCCCTCTGCCACTTCCTAGCTAAGTGACCTTGGGCAAATTACCTAACAGCTCTGTGCCTCATTTTCTCAGCTATAGAGGGTATGACATTAATAGTACTTACATCATTAACCTGTTGTGGTGATTAAATGAGTAAATATATGTGAACTTCTCGCAACAGTCCTAGCACACAGTGAGTACTATTTTTAAATGTTTGTTATTGCTTCTAGATTCACCATTTTGAAAACATAATTTAATATGGAAGTCAGGTCTACAGGCAAAATTGAGCTTCCCCTATGCAAAACTGGATAAAACAATCTGTGTCCTTGTATTCAGGGTTTTCAGGTGAATTCTTGATATAAAGCAGACTACCATTTACACAAACTGCAGAAATATACCCATAATACCTTATTTTTTCAAAGGTTTCATTTATAATTTTGAATATTTCATTTCAAGTAGTTTGTTTCAGTAGATATGCAGAGAACAATGTTCTAGGAATTTCTCTTTAGGGGCTCTAACCAGTACTACTAACTGGGCATGCTTACTAATGTCTATTGATTCATCAATCTATAATGAAAAGCAAGGTTTAATAGCCGTCTGGTATAGTTTTGTTTCTATGGCATCTGATGTTTTACAATGTCCACAAGTAGAATTACTCAAAAGTGGCACCTTTTCTATTTCCTTTTCTTCACTGATCTCAAACATAATATTGACCATTTCTAAGCAAGATGGTAAAATGAACAATTCTGCAACTGTGTAAGGCTATGACCTTTGTTTCCTATTCTGTGTTTGTAGGCACTGAAAAAATTCTTATCTTTTTCTGTGAAAATGGATGTTTTGTGGTGAGGGATTAGTGTAGTTTGCTTGGAACCGTTTCTTCGGAAAACTCCTCCTTGAAAATAAGACAATTAGGTTGGAGAAGAAAACTATTGGGGAATACGTATCTAAACTTGAGATAATCCCCATCAAAGGATCATCATGGACTGAATAATTAATTTTAAATTAACCTTTTTTCCTGCTACTTGGTTTTTGGGGTGAATCTGACTACTTTCCAGTTTTAATGAAGTAGTCTATAAGGGTCTTAAAAACAATATACTTCCCATATCCCTCCAATCCCCTTTCTCTACCTCATTTTTCTCCAAAGCCCTGTTGACTCTAAACAGACCAACAGACAGATTTTAATGCTTAATATTTTATTGTATATTTCTCCAACAAGAATGTAGTCAAAACAGGGATTTTTTTTTTTTTTTTTTTTTTTTTACTGTTTTGTTCTCTAGTGTATCCCAAGTACCAGAATAGTTCCTGGTACTAGGTGGGCACTCACTCACTAAATATTTGTCCAATGAGTGAACTGGTAAACAGCTTTACACATGGCCAGAGGTAATGCCAATTATCTTTCAACGTAACCTGGTTTTAGGAAGTACTTCTTTGGGGCCACAGCTAAATTTTATTGTTCTTTAGAATACAGGGGCTTCCTTCTAAATTTTCAAAAGCCCAAAGGGCAAAAGAGCCTTCTTTACCATCTGCCATGCCAATTCTATATATAATTATTACTGCAACTGTATTTATCCACTCATATTCATGGTTCACACTTCAACTGTGTCATCCTAACATGCATGCAAAGGCCTATAAAGATAAGGCTTTCAAATATCCAGAAAACTAAACAAGCCAAAATCCAGATTATGTGGATCCTATCCTTGCTGACTAAAGTTGAATAAGGTAAGTGTAATATCAACACCGTGGTGGTCTGTGTAGAAAAATCACAGGAAATCTAAAAACAAAACAAAGACAAAAGAAAAAACTGCTAGAAGAACGAAGTGACTTTGATATTAGGTTGTATACAAAAATCAACTGCATTTCTATATACTAGCAACAAGTAAACGAAAATGAAATTTTAAAAATACCATTTAGGGACTTCCCTGGTGGTCCAGTGGTTAAGAATGGGCTCGCAATGCTGGGGGCCCAGGTTTGATCCCTGGTTGGGGAACTAAGATCCCACATACCATAAGTAAGCCAGCATGCCACAGCGAAGAGCCCGCACACCGCCACAAAGACCCAGCACAGCCAAACAAACAAACAAACAAAAAATATATATATAATATATATACACCAATTAGAACAGCAACAAAAATTAAAATCACAATGAAATACTACTTCATACCCACTAGAATGCTATAATGAAAAAGAGAGGTATCAAGTTTTGGCAAAGAGTTGCAGCAACCAGTACTCTCATACATTGTTGGCCACAATATAAAATGGTGCAATCACTCAGGAAAATCATTTGCCAGTTTCTTATAAAGTTAAATATACACTTATCAGGGGCTTCCCTGGTGGTACAGTGGTTAAGAATCCACCTGCCAATGCAGGGGACACGGGTTTGAGCCCTGGTCTGGGAAGATCCCACATGCCGCGGAGCAACTAAGCCCGTGCGCCACAACTACTGAGCCTGCACTCTAGAGCTCGTGAGCCACAACTACTGAGCCCGTGTGCCACAACTACTGAAGCCCGCATGCCTAGAGCTTGTGCTCTGCAACAAGAGAAGCCACTGCAATGAGAAGCCCGCACACCACAACGAAGAGTAGCCCCCGCTCACCGCAACTAGAGAAAGCCTGCAAGCAGCAACAAAGACCCAACACAGCCAAAAATAAATAAATAAATAAATTTAAATAAATAAATAAATAATATACACTTATGACCCAGTTAATTCCACTCTTAGGTATTTATCCAAGAAAAATGAAACCCACAGAAAGCAATTCACAGCTTTATATAATTATAAAAGCCCAACACTAGAAATAACTCAAATTTCTTCAATCAGTGAGAAAACAAATTGCGGTATATCCATACAATGAAATAGTATTCAACAATAAAAAGAAAGAAACTGCTAATACATGCCAACCACAAGGACAATTTTCAAAGACTATATACTGAGAGAAAGAAGCAGAACTCACAAGAATAGGTACTGTATGGTTCCTTACAGGCAAAACTAATCTATAGTGCTAGAAATCAGATCAGCAGTTGGTTGCAACAGGGCTGGGGGGAGGAGGCTGATTACAAAGGGAAACAAAGGAACTTTCTGAAGAAATTAAAATGCTCTACACCTTGGTTTGGGTGGTGGTTAAAGAGATGTATCCTCAAGGATCATTAATCTGTATCCTTAAAATGTATGATTTTTATTGTATGAATATTATACTTCAACAAACTGATTTTTTAAAGTCCTGATTATCTGGATCCTCTTCTCACTATACCAACCCTTTCTCCTTCCCCCTTTTATCAAGCAGATCTGATTGCAAAAGAAAGGGCTGAAAGTACCTCCAGGAATGACACAAAGGCTTCAAGAAAGAAGTGGATTTCTAGTCTCACATAATCCTGAAAACAGCCAGTCAATCTCTTTTACCTGCTAATCAGAGCAGCAGAAACCACAGGTACAGAGGTCTCTCATAATAGGGAAATCGCAGCTTTCTGCAAGTGTTCAACATTTAGGGGCCAGCCTGAAACACCCAGCACAATGCCTACAACTTGATGGGCCAACAGCAGAGGAGAAAGCACTGACTGGCAATCTGGAGACTGAAAAACAACTGCCCTTAAAACAGCCATGTACCTGCTCTGTATTCCTAGCTCATGGCTTTCGTGCTAGACTGGTAAGAAGGGGTTTGTTTGCTGACAGCTTAGAGGATTTATGAGAAGGGATTAGTCCCGGCATTGCTGTTGAGAAAACTCTGAGCAAAGTATGACTGTGACCCACGGCCTTGTAAAGGGGTTTCAGATGAGGCTGTAGAAGAAACCAGGCCTTCATTTTAACCAAAAAAGAATGCTGCCTGCTGTTTCAACACAAAGGAATGAAAGTGAGCCTGAAAAGAGAACTTTCAACCTCGGCATCATTTGTCTAGTTGACAAAATTTACCTTTAATCACATTCTGCATGAATCTGGATACCAAAAATCAGTAAACATACAGAGCACATCAAATTATATTTGAACAGGCCCCAAAGTACTTTCAAATACTTTGATTTTGTTGGACTTTGGGTCTAATTAATATTACTCAAAATAAATGGGTTCAGAGCTCAAGTTGAAAACCTGTCTGCTCCATTGAAATTTTTTTCTTTTTAACATGAATGAGATTCAGTCAATGTGCATTTATGGAGCAGCTACTTGGAACCAGGTGCTGTGTTAAGTAATATGGAGCCTAAGATAAAGATAACACAACACTTGCCCTCAAAAAATATCTTACAGTCTAGGTGGAAAAGAGAGGATTCGATCTTACCGTATGGTGTGATAAATGCTATGACACAAATACATATGAGGTCTTGGAAAAAAAAAAAAACCCAGAGTAAAAGTTTGACTGATTCGTGAAGCAGAATTAGAAGTTATCTGATCAAAAATGGCAGAGAAAAGTATTCTAGGTAGAGAAAAAAAGTATATACAAAGGCACAATGATATGAAACAATAGGCAGTATGAAACCCCATGGCATGTCTAGAGAACTGCAAGTAGTTTTATGGCTGAAATAAACAAGGAGTGGTAGAAGAGGAAGCTAGGAAAAAGCAGACTGGGATGGGATTCTGAAGGCCTGTGTGTCTTAGAGGAAAAAAGAGGATATTTTTAAGAGGAATCATTCACAGGACTTCTGACCTCTGGATAAATGAAAAGGAGAGAGTCTAGGACAATTCTCTTTTGAGATATGGAATATTACTAGACAATCAAGTTTAAGTAGAAAGATAACTATTTTAGATATGTTGATTAAAACGTGAGTACTGGACTACAGTGCACAGAACCTTGAAAGGTGACAATATTTAAATCCTATTTCAGTATTACAGGGATGAAGTTCCATTTGATGATGTGAAAAAATAACAAAGAGAAATCTTAAGTCAGGAATAAAATTACAGAAAAAATGTATTGCATCTCATAGTTGTACCTGAAAGGGGTTATCATTTCTTTTTCCATTTCTCACAATAACTACTTGTAAAACAATCCTAATAATATTCAGGCAAAATTATATTTTAAATTTTGCCCAAGAGGCCTACAAATATTGTAAGGCAAGTTCAAAGTTTGAGGAAGAATGGTTTTAGACCATTTTTAAGCTTCCCTACTCTCATACAGCATAGAAAATATACATTGGGGACTAAGTTCTGGGTTCACCTTTCTCAGAAGAGAAACTTAAACTGAAGAAAAGAAACAAACTGAAGAGAAGAAAAGTCTCAGTTCACTAAATAGCAGGACCCAAAAGGCAAGGGCAAAGAGAAGAGATCCCATCTGGATAACAATTCCTTTCCATGAAATCAGTTATTGTCCCAGTGTAATTCATTTATAATGTTCCATTCTGCCAAGTGTTCTCCTTTTAAAGAAATGCAACTCTTTTCTGCTTTTCCATATATCCTATTTGGTAAAGAAGAGGAAGGGGACTAAAATGGATTTTGTTTTGCTGCTAGACTTGAGGTTTTTTAATCTACATTTAACAAACATATCTGTTTTCATAAAGATTAATGGCCTATTCTAGATTACTAAACACAAAACCATCAACAATTGACAAAAAGAAGAGGTAGTTAGCATTAGTGTTCTGTTGCTTTAAATTAGAATCTTTTTTTAACCATTTTTAAAAATTGAAGTATAGTTAATTTACGTGTTAATTTCAGTTGTACAGCAAAGTGATTCAGCTATACACACACACAAACACATCTGTTCTTTTCAGATTCTTTTCCATTATAGGTTATTATATTATTATAAGATATTGAATATAGTTAGTTCCCCATGCTATATAGTAAGTCCTTGTTGTTCATCTATTTTGACATATAGTAGTGTATACCTGTTAATCCTAAACTCCTACGTTATTCCCCCCTGCCTTTCCCCTTTGATAACCATAAGTTTGTTTTCTATGTCTGTGAGTCTATTTCTGTTTTGTAAATAAGTTCATTTGTATCATTTTTTTAGATTCCACATATAAGTAATATCATATATTTGCCTTTGTCTGACTTACTTCACTCAATATGATAATCTCTAGGTCCATCCATGTTGCTGCAAATGGCATTATTTCGTTCTTTTTTATGGCTGAGTAATATTCCATTGTACATTTGTACTACATCTTCTTTATCCATTCATCTGTTGATGGACATTTAGGTTGCTTCCATGTCTTGGCTATTGTAAACAGTGCTGCTATGAACATTGGGGTGCATGTATCTTTGCAAATTAGAGTTTTGTCTGGATATATGCCCAGCAGTGTGACTGCAGAATCACATGGCAACTCTATTTTCAATTTTTTGAAGAACCTCCATACTGTTCTCCATAGCAGCTGTTCCAATTTACAATGTAAATTGTGAATAGAATCTCTTCTTTTGACCAGCCCTTCCTCTCTCCAGCCTTCAAATTCTCACAAAGCCCTGCCTATTCCTACCTCTCCAAGAACATACACTCTAGGGAAGAAGAGAAGATGAGGATGAGGGAAGGTAAAATAATCTTTTCTCTAATGAACTATAAGGCATAGGAGAAATGCAGAGAGCTAGCATCACAAACCAGCTGGTAATAAGAAAAATCTCTCTTTACAGATAAAATTTTAAATAATTAAACTCTCTGGCCTCTTCCTAGAGCCAAATTTACTAATAAACACTGATAATCTAATAAACCAATCTATGAACTAAAGCAAAAGCCTCAAATATTTTGATGAGGAGTCATCAAAATTCCCCCAAATTTAAAAATGCCAATACGGTAATATCTTGTGTTCTACGCTGACAGTCATTTCTCTTAGCTTTGAGATCTAACAGTAGGTCACAACATACTGCTTAAATACCTCAACACCAGAAATATTTCTGAGGGAAATATAACCCATCTGAAAAAAATTTTCACCTCCTAATGTAACAAAGGAAGATTAACCTAACCAGAACACTACTCTAGAGTAGTCACTCTCAATTAGGGTGATATCGTCCCTGAGGGGACAAAAAAAAAAATCGTAAGATATTACAATGGTTTGTAATACATCAGTACACAAAGAGATATACAGTATACCTCTGGTATTAAAATTTCATGGAGAGGAAGGCAAGTAGGGAAAAAATGTCTAAAAAGACTCCTTAGGAAACAATCATGAAGAAAAAGTTTGAGAAACAGGGGTCAGCAAACCTATTCTCCAAAGGGCCGAACAGTAAATATTCTAGGCTCTGCTGAAGGCTGTCACTATTCAACTCTCCCACTGTAGCATGAAAATAGCCACAGATGATACATAAAAGGAGTTAAGTGTGGTTGTGTGTCAACAAAACATTATTTATGGACAATAGATTTGAATTTCCTATCATTTTCACATCATAAAATATTCTTGATTTTTTTCAACCATTCAGAAATGTAAAAATCAACCCAAATGTCCATCAATTGACAAACAGATAAATGTGATACATCCATATGATGGAATATTATTTAGCAACAGAAGGAATAAAGTACTGAGACTATAACATGAATGACCCTTGAAAACATTATGCTAAGTGGAAGAAGCTAGTCCCAGAAGACCACATATTTATGGTATAATTTCATTTACAGGAAGTGTCCAGAAGAGGTAAATTTACAGAGACAGACAATAGAATAGTGGTTACCTTGGGCTAGGGTGGTGGGGTCGAGGTGAGGGTGGGGAAGAAAGGGTCTGACTGCTAAAGCGTACTGTGTTTCTTTGTGGGGGTGATAACATATTCTAAAATTAGATACTGGTGAACGATTGAACTCTGTGAATTTATTAAAAACCAATGGTTTGAATGTTTTACATGGATGAAGTTCATGATATATGAACTATATCTCAGTAAAGCTGCTGTTTAAAAAAGGTTAAAACCATTCTTAGCTCAGACTGTACAAAAACAGGAGGTGGCTCTGATGTGGCCTGTAGTCTGTGGTTTGCCAACCCCTGTTGTAGATACAGCAATTCAGCAAATATGATCTTAGGGGAAGAGAATATAAACTAACATCTCAGAAATAAGACACTCTGATTAAAAGAGGAAAGATTTTTCATGGCCCTGTAGGAAAAGCAAATGCTACTCACAGCCAATATGCCCTAAGAACTGCTCTCCAGGTTACCATTCACACTCAATAAACCAGACCAGATACTCAAACTTTAGAGGGTATCAGAATCATTAAGGGGTAAGGGGCTTGTTAAGACAGATGGGTTGCTGGGCCTCACTGCTAGAGCTTCCAAGATGGCAGGTCTGGGATGAAAATGGAAACCTGAATTCCTCACAGGCTTCCACATGATGGTGATGCTGCTGATCTGGGGCCCACACTCTGAGAACCACTGATCTAAACGAACAGACTATACCAGTGAAATATTTACTGTAGTCATATTTGAGCCATATACCAGATATAAACATTTAAGGAAAAGTGAAGATATATCTTCAAGACCCACTCCAGTGGGTCCTGATCTTTGGTTCCTAAAGCACTATAACAAACATTGCCTTTCAATATACAATGTGGTTGTATGTAGTCATAAAATCTCCTCTTCCTTCCTTAAAACTGAAGCTGACTCTTCAGAAACCATTAGAACCCTAGGTATATTTTTTTGGACACAGGTATACGGACAAAGCTCTCAGTGTTTTCCAGACACTTACTAATATTATTTTCAAAGAAAGTCTATGCAGCAAAAGGAGATGAAACAGGGACTTCCCTGGTGGTGCAGTGGTTAAGAATCCGCCTGCCAGTGCAGGGGACACGGGTTTGATCCCTGGTCCAGGACGATCCCACATGCCACAGAGCAACTAAGCCCGTGTGCCACAACTACTGAGGCTGCGCTCTAGAGCCCTCGAGCCACAACTACTGAGCCAAGTTCTGCAACTACTGAAGCCTGGGCACCTTAAAGCCCGTGCTCCGCAACAAGAGAAGCCACCGCAAAGAGAAGCCCATGCACCGCAACAAAGAGTAGCCCCCGCTCACCACAACTAGAGAAGGCCCACATGCAGCAATGAAGACCCAACACAGCCAAAATAAATAAATTTATTTTTAAAAAAAAGGAGGTGAAACAAAAACCATCTAAACCAAAGAATCATGACTTTCTACAGAAACAAGAACCTAGAGACAAGACCCTTGGAGCTAGGGAGTTCTGTTAATACCTTGCACCTTTTTACCTTCCTCCACCATCATAAATCAGTTACTAAAAAGCGTAACAGAATAACCCATGCTGAAAAATTCCAAATAATTTATGTAGCTACTCTGTCTTCAGGGAGGGAGAGCACTTGACTCTTGACTCAAGTGTGCACTGCACAGGGTGACTTCCCTCCATAGACTACAGAAATGGGGCAGGGGTAGTAACTTTACAGTGGAAAAACCTGACAAACACTATCTCAGCTAGGGGAAAAAGGTCAACATCAACAGTGATAAATCATGTAAACAGTATTACCTTTGAAGTAATGGTATGAAAATGTTACTTTACCTCTCTGTCCTTCTTCTCCAAACCCGTTAACTCCAGGCTAATCTTGAGAAAAAACATCAGATAAATACCAGCTGAGGGGCATTCCACAAAAATCTGACCACTATGCCTCAAAACTGTCAAGGTCATAAAAAATTAGGAAAATCTGAGAAACTTTCACAGCCAGAGGAATTAGAGGAGACATGAAAACTATATGCAATGTGGTCTCCTGGATGGGATCCTGGAACAGAAAAAGGATATCTGGCAAAAACTAATGAAATCGGAATGAAGTATGAAAGTTAGTTGATAATAACATATTAATACTGGTTCAGTAACAGTAATAAATGTATCATACAAATTAGTAAGATGGTAATAGTAGGGGAATCGGGATGTGGGATATATAGGAACTGTGTACTATCATCTTAATTTTTCTGTAAATCTAAAAATGTTCTAAAAGTCTATTAAAAAAAAAGAATTGTTGAAATTGCTAGACCCCAAAACAAATAACATTTGACCAAGGTATCTTAAATCTTTCAAACAAACAAAACAAACAAACATACCAGAACAGTTACACAATGTTAATGCCCATGATAACTTTGAGTTAAAGAAAATCTTAATTCTTCTCATAACTCCTACCAAAGAGCACTTAAAGGAAATAATCTATTATATCTTTAAAAAAATTTATAGAGCCCAGTTAGAAGCCAGACACTGGAGATACAGAGATAGATAAGAGTCCTGGTCCTTATCAAATAGCCCATAGATAGGGAGGGGGGAGGATGGGGAGGGGAGGGATTCATACAAAAACAAAAATTACAATAGAATAATACAAATCAGTGCTACAATAAAGGGTGCAAAATAATCATGGGAGCAAAGAAAAAAGGATACTCATTTGCAATCTATTTGCTGGAGAAGAACAGGCCTCAATTAAGTTTTACTTTCACCTGCACAAAGTCAATTATAAAATATATTTACTTAATCTCCAAAGTATACAAACAGCTCATGCAGTTCTATGTCAAAAAAACAAACAACCCAATCAAAAAATGGGCAGATCAAAATAGACATTTCTCTAAAAAAGACATACAGATGGCCAAAAAGCAAAATCCTCAACATCACTAATTATCAGAGAAATGCAAATCAAAACTACAGTGAGGTATCACCTCACACCGGTCAGAATGGCCATCATCAAAAAGTCTACAAACAATAAATGCTGGAAAGGGTGTGGAGAAAAGGGAGCCCTCTTGCACTGTTGGTGGGAATGTAAATTGGTACAACCACTATGCAGAACAGTAGGAAGATTCCTTAAAAAACTAAAAATAGAACTACCATATGATCCAGCAATCCCACTCCTGGGATTTGAAAAGATACGTGCACCCCAATGTTCACTGCAGCACTATTTATAATAGCCAATACATGGAAGCAACCTAAATGTCCATCGACAGATGACTGGATAAAGAAGATGTGGTATGTACATACAATGGAATATTCCTCAGCCATAAAAAAGAACAAAATAATGCCATTTGCAGCAACATGGATGGACCTAGAGATTATCATATTGAGAAGTCAGACAGAGAAAGACAAATATCATATGATATCACTCATATGTGGAATCTAACTTTAAGAAATGATATAAATGAACTTATTTACAAAACAGAAACAGACTCACAGATTTCGAAAACAAACCTATGGTTACCAAAGGGGAAACATGGGGGGGAGGGACAAATTAGGAGCTTGGGACTAATATACACACACTACTATATATAAAATAGATTAACTAACAAGGACCTACTGTATAGCACAGGGAACTCTACTCAATATTCTGTAATAACCTATATGGGAAAAGAATCTGAAAAAGAATAAATATATGTATTTGCATAACTGAATCACTAAAGCTAACACAACGTTGTAAATCAACTATAATCCAATAAAATTTAAATTTATTTATTTATTTATTTATTTAATTTACCAAATGAAGAAAGAGAAAGCTCCAATATACTCGCTGAGGCTTAGGATACCTGATGAACAAATGGATTACTGGTTATCAAGAGATTTTAGGGAGTATGAACTCCAAAAGTAAATCACATATCAAACAGTTTTTTTTTAAGTTTAAGAGAAAGAGAGAGAGAAACAGCGAAATCTCCTTGCCCTTAAAAAAAAATTATTAATAGCCTTCAGGGAACTTGAAAACAAGAAATTCTGCAAAAATAAATGTCTACGTATTCTTCCATGGGCAGACTTGTAGCACTCCCAGTGAAACATGGGAGTGAGAAGCACTCCCATGAGAAGTGGGAGTCATGAGAAGTACTAACACTGAAAGCACACACTTATCTAGCTTAGTTAATGTATAATCCTAAGATTCCCCCCTTTCTTATTCCTAACATCTCCTTTCCTGTTTTCACCCAGTTTGAAGCAGAGGTATCTAAATACTATCAAAAGTTCTCAGTGACAATAATTAACAATACAGGTATAAGACTTGTACCTCTCTAAACATTTATTCTTTCTATCCAAATTCTACCCACTATTTGAGTCCCACTTTCTCTATAAACCTGTTTCATAATACTCCTCCACTGATTTTTCCTTTCTTTATATCACTTATAATCTGTGTTATATAAGCTACCATATTTCTATGTAATATAGATCTACCATCTCATGAGTTTTGTCTCTCAATAAGAGGTACACTTCTTTGATATATACTGTGGTTTCTATTCTCAAAATTCAACTACTTACTATATCTCTCATGGTTCATGGTTGCTTACAGAAACTAACTGTGGCTGATTAGAATAAAAGATGGAAGTGGGTGACTTGTAGAACTCCCACGAAGTCTGAAGAACTAGGCTCAGAAAACAAGCAGGCACAGGAAGAGGCTATACAACCAGAACCACTTACAAATCATGCCACACTATCAGTCTGGAAAGGACATTGCTACCTCCACCACTGAACCAGTGATGCCATTGGAGATTGGATGGTGCTGTGACCACCACTATAAACAATTTTCCATTGTTCCTTGGCATCAGGGACTGATTGAAAATACCAGGGATGACATATTCAGCTGGTGAGGCTTGGGTCAGGTCTCAAAACCTTGTTGCTAACAGAGCTGGGAGAGTAAGCATCTGGTGTTTTCTGATTTTACAGTAGACAGTGGACTTATAAGGTGAGGAAATCCCCCAAAGGCCAGAGGCTCAGATAATTGGTAGCATTAAAAAAAGACAAACGGTCATTATATGTACTGAATTATTCCATCTTCCAAAGTATTAAAGGCATATTTATGTAAAATACTACATTCTAAATAAAAGCATAGTATATCAGGAGAAAATAAAAATTATATTAATCAAAATAACATAAGTATTACAAAAAGAATAGCAATTATTTTTATATATGGATGGTGATATTGGACCTTTCTCAGTAACCTAAATCTAAATACTGTCAACCAGTCAAAGTAGCAGCATTTACACCCGAACAAAAGCATAGGGATAAACAATTCTGTACTAAAATGGAAAAGACAGATCTGGTAAAGGAAAAAAGTCTAGCAGCTCTCTCACAATTTCATCCATCATTTTAAAAAACTTGCATCTCAGATTCTGAAGATACAGAATGAAGCTTAGAGACTAATAACAGAAAACAGACATGAAAACAACTGAACGTAATAAAATGTTGTGTATGCTAAATACTGTCATGAGGTGTTTGTGAAGAAAGATGCCAGGGTGGGGGTGTGGTGGAATGACACAAGGCTTTGTTGAAGAGGTGTTCTTAAGCATCTTGAATGATGAGGTGGATAGCACAGAAAAAAAAGCAGGGGGAGAAGAAAAAATAAAATTAAAATACCACTCTCACATAAGAATGCCCTAGTTCCACTTATCACTCCAAACACTGTTTTAAAACAGAGGTGAAAATAAAAGTTTATATAAATGCATATCAAAAACGAAAGAGAGGGCTTCCCTGGTGGCGCAGTGGTTGAGAGTCCGCCTGCCGATGGAGGGAACACGGGTTCATGCCCCAGGCCGGGGAGATCCCACATGCCGCGGAGCGGCTAGGCCTGTGAGCCATGGCCGCTGAGCCTGCGCATCTGGAGCCTGTGCTCCGCAACGGGAGAGGCCACAACAGTGAGAGGCCCGCGTACCGAAAAAAAAAAAACTGACAGAGAAGCTGTCAGTCAAGTTGCAACACTGGGAATTATTTTCCTAAAAGCAAATGAAAAATATGGATATGGTAGATTGTAAAAAAAAAAAAAAAAAAAAAAAGTAAAAAATTATTTCCTGGGCTTCCCTGGTGGCTCAGTGGTTGAGAATCCGCCTGCCAATGCAGGGGACATGGGTTCAAGCCTGGTCTGGGAAGATCCCACATGCCGTGGAGAAACTAAGCCCATGGCTCCTCAACAAAGACAAGCCACCCCAACGAGAAGCCTGCATACTGCAATGAAGAGTAGCCCCTGCTAGCCACAACTAGAGAAAGCCTGCACGCCGCAACGAAGACCCAACACAGCCCAAAATAAAACAAATGAATAAATATATAAAAAGATAAAAAAAGTGTATGACTCCCCATGTATATAAAAATACACTGTTGGTGGGAATGTAAATTGGTGCAGCCACTGTGGAAAACAATACAGAGACTTCTCAAAAAACTATAACTAGAACTACCTTATCAACCAGCAATTCCACTCCTGGGTACACATCTGAAAAAAATGAACATACTAACTCAATACATACACCCCAATGTTCATAGCAGCATTATTTACAATAGCCAAGATATGGAAGCAACCTAAGTGTCCATGAGCAGATGAATGGGTAAAGATGAGGTCTATATACGTATATATACACAATGGAATACAACTAAGAAGAACGAAATTTTGCTATTTGCAACAACATATATGGACTTGGAGAGTATTATGCTAAGTGAAATAAGCCAGACAAAGACAAATACTGTATGATATCACTTATATGTGGAATCTAAAAAATAAAATAAACTAGGGAATATAACAAAAAAGGAATAGATTCAGGGACTTCTCTGATGGTCCAGTGGGTAAGGCTCTTAGCTCCCCATGCAGGGGGCCGGGGGCTCGATCCCTGGTCAGGGAACTAGATCCCACATGCATGTCGCAAATAAGACCCAGGGCAGCATAAATAAATAAATAAATATTATTTAGAAAAAGAAACAAACTGATTCACAGACATAGAGAACAACTAGTGGTTATAGTGGGAAGGGGGAGGGGGGAGAAGGCAAGATACAGGCAGGGGATTAAGAGGTACAAACTATTATGTATAAAATAAATAAGCTACAATGATATATTGTACAACACAGGGAATATAGCCAATACTTTATAATAACTATAAATGGAGTATAACCTTTAAAAACTTTCAGTCTCTATGTGGTACAACTGAAATTTATATAATATTGTACATCACATATACCTCAATTTAAAAAAAATCAAAAATAGGCAAAATTTATATATCCTATTAGAAGTCAGAATAGTGGTTAGCCTTAGGGGGCTCATAACTAGAAGGCAGCACAAGGGAAGTTTCCAGGGGAGAGCAATATTCTGTTTCTCGATCTCCAGGCTAGTTACATGAGTGTGTTCAAACTGTGAAAATTCATTGAGTTGTAAGCTTATAACTAGTGCACTTTTTGTACGTATAATAAAATGGTTTTTTTTGGCTGTGTTGGGTCTTCATTGCTGTGCGCAGGTTTTATCTAGTTGCGGCAAGCGGGGGCTTCTCATTGCAGTGGCTTCTCTTGTTGCGGAGCGTGGGCTTTAGGCGCACACGCGGGCTTCAGTAGTTGCAGCACGCGGGCCCTAGAGTGTGTGGGCTTCAGCAGTTGTGGTGTGTGGGCTCAGTAGTTGTGCAGGCTCTAGAGCACAGGCTCAGTAGTTGTGGCGCACGGGCTTAGTTGCTCCGCGGCATGTGGGGTCTTCCTGGACCAAGGATCAAACCTGTGTCCCCTGCATTGGCAGGTGGATTCTTAAGCACTGCGCCAGCAGGGAAGTCCCTAAAATGTTTTTTTAAAGCATATTTTATTCTATATAATTGATAATTATTACCTTTATTTACTTACATATATTGTTGTATTCCCAAATGTTATTAAAAACTTCAAACATACACAAATATAGAAAGAACAGTATATATTGGTGAATTATGATTGGCATCTCTACTGATCTGTCCTTCAACTCAAAACTTCTTATCAAAATATACAGCTATTTTGTTGTTTACCCTAATCCACCACTTCCTAGTGTAAATATAACCACCTATCAAACCTAAAGAATTCTGGAAGAAAAATCAGAAAAACAGGAACAAGCATGGTTTAAGTACATGTGTATATGACATCTCCTGTAGCCCTCATTGGAATTAAAGAGTCTTGCTCTACTTGCTATTTTCTTGAAGCAGTTAACTGATACATGCAGGCTGGGAATTTGGTTTCAGGCATCTCATTTACACACAATCAAAAGTAGTTTCTCCTCTAAAAATGAATAATCTAAAATATAAAGAATCTAGCTAAAATTCATTGGCAGATGATATGAAAGATTGAGGAAAGAAGACAGGGGTTGAGTATATAGGCATTCTCTCCTAAAGCAGGGATCTTGGGGGGCTGGTGGGGGAGGCTCTCCCTTAGGAAAATTCCAATGGTCAAATTCAAAGGAATCAATTGTATTTATATATTTCACTTCCATATATTCACTCAATATTCACATATACACACACACACACACACACATATATTTTTTCACATATAGTCTGAGTTTTAGTATCATTCCAAAGGTTATCATTCCTTGAGTTTTTCTTCTTTATTCACTCAAACACTCATGCACTTTAGGGTAAAGAAATGTGAGACAACACTGAGAAGATGTGTTTAAACCACCAACATAGGTACAAACACCTACGTAGACCTCATGATGTAGTCTATGGCATCACATTTCTCTCGTGTTGCTATTCTACGGAAAAAGGAAGCCAATAATGTCACACTTGTGAAGTTTACATAGGTCCTAGTATTTCTCTTTTTGTGTTTTAGATTGGATGAGAACAAAAAACACTCTCTCCATCTATTTAGCCAGAACTGACACAAGACTCTAGACTTGAGTAAATGAAGAGATTATGTCATGTTCTTAGGTGGTAAACAAATATTATATAATAATAATGCAGTACTTTATTACATTACTATAAAGACCATTTCTCCCTCAAACTAAATCTATAAAATCAATGTAATTCCAGTCAATAGCTGAATTGGATTTGGGGGAGAATAAAAAACATTTTGAAAGCTAACCTGGAAAGAAGGAATACGAGCACAACTTTGCAGTCTAACTCTTACATGGCCCTCTGTTACACAGCATTAAAAGAGCTTTACATATATTAATGCTTTTAATCTTCACAATAACCCTCTAATGTATGTAATACTATAATCCTCACCTTACAGATGATACTGAGGTCTAGAGAATTTAAAGAACTCGCACTAAGTCATTTAGTTAGTAAAGGGGGAAATACCATTCAACTAGGCAAGTCTAACCTCCGAGTTAAGCTCTTAACTATCATGCTATGCCTTCTCCTAGACGCTGCATTGTCTCTTAGGCCTAGAGCAGATCATTAAACTGTGATATGATGATGTAATAGATGACTGGACTGACAAGAAAGCCCAGAAACAGACCAAATACATAGATTAGATTATGATAAAGGTGGCATCTCAAATCAATGAAAAACTATGAATAATAATCAGTAAATGATGAGGACAACTAACTCTCCAATTGAGTTTTTGTTTTTTAATTTTTAATTTAATTTTATTTATTTATTTTGAGCTGTGTTGGGTCTCCGTTGCTGCGCGCAGTCTTTCTCTAGTTGTGGCAAGCGGGGGCTACTCTGTTGCGGTGCGCAGGCTTCTCATTGCGATGGCTTCTCTTGTTGCAGAGCACGAGCTCTAGGCGCATGGGCTTCAGTAGTTGTGGCTCGCGGGCTCTAGAGCGCAAGCTCAGTAGTTGTGGCGCACCGGCTTAGTTGCTCTGTGGCATGTGGGATCTTCCCGGGCCAGGGCTTTAACCCATGTCCCGTGCATTGGCAGGCGGATTCTTAACCACTGTGCCACCGGGGAAGCCCAACCAATTGGGTTTTAGAAAACAGAATATTAGATTCCTATAGAATACCAAAATAAATATCAGATGGCTTAACAAAGAGTAAAGAAAAAAATACAGGTTAATATTGTTATAAGCTTGGGTGAGGAAGTTGTTTTAAAATTAGACGTGAAATTCAGGAGTCATTAAAAAAAACCCCTCAGATTTCATTAACTATAAACTTCTATTAGATCAAAAACGCATAAGTAAACAAAAAAATTGACAGATGTCAATTCTCCCTTTAGTGCAGTTCCTATCAAAATACTAGGAAGGTTTTGTGTAGATACAGATAAACTAAAGGACTTGGCCTTTCCATATAAATAACTAAAACAACCTTGACAAAGAAAAATAAAATGGGAGGAATCACTCACCCTAATTTAAGGCTTATACAGTAATCAAGAAAATGTGATACTACTGGCAGAGGGGTAAACACATAAATAAATGGAACAGTGCAGAGAACCCAGAAATAGACATACACAAGTATGCTCAAATGATTTTTGCAAAAGGTGCAAAAGCAATCCAATGAAGGAAGGAGAACCTTTTCGAAAATGGTGGTGGGGCAGCTGGACATCCTAAGCACACACACAAAATATGAACAGCAACCTAAACCTCACACCTTCTATAAAAATTAACTCAAAATGGATCACAGTTTAAGTGTAAAACATAAAACTATAAAAATTTTAGAAGAAATATTGGAGAAAATATTCAGGATCTAGGGCTAGGTAGAGTTCTTAGGACTTGACACCAAATACATAATCTATAAAGGGAAAAATTGATAATTAGACCTCATCAAAACTAAAAACTTTTGCTCTGTGAAAGCTCATGTAAAGAGAATAAAAAGATAAGCTACAGGCTGGGCAAAAATATTTCACAAAAGACTGGATCTAGGGGCCTCCCTGGTGGCGCAGTGGTTGAGAGTCCGCCTGCCGATGCAGGGGATACGTGTTCGTGCCCCGGTCTGGGAGGATCCCATGTGCCGCGGAGCGGCTGGGCCCGTGAGCCATGGCCGATGGGCCTGCGCGTCCGGAGCCTGTGCTCCGCAACGGGAGAGGCCACAACAGTGAGAGGCCCGCATACCGCAAAAAAAAAAAAAAAAAAAAAAAAAAAAAAAAAAAAAAAGACTGGATCTAGAATATATAAAGAACACTAAAAACAACAGTAAACAAACAATTAGAAAATGGGCAAAAGACATTCAGAGACATTTCACAGAAGAGGATATGCTGATGACAGACAAGTATACATGAAAGAACTTCAACAATGTTAGTCATTAGGGAAATGCAAATTAAAACTACAATGAGGGCTTCCCTGGTGGCGCAGTGGTTGAGAATCTGCCTGCCAGTGCAGGGGACACGGGTTCAAGCCCTGGTCTGGGAAGATCCCACATGCTACAGAGCAACAGGGCCCGTGAGCCACAGCTACTGAGCCTGCGCTCTGCAACAAGAGAGGCCGCGACAGTGAGAGGCCCGCACACCGCGATGAAGAGTGGCACCCGCTCGCCACAACTAGAGAAAGTCCTCGTACAGAAATGAAGACCCAACACAGCCAAATAAATAAATAAATAATAAGAAAACGACAATGAAATATTACCACACACTTATCAGAATGACTGAAGTAAAAATAGTGATAATGCTGAGAAGGATACAAAAAAAAAAAAGATCTCATATGCATTACTAGTGAGAATGTGAAATGGCACAGACACTCTGGAAAAAATAATTTGTCAATTTCTTCAAACACAAAACACTAAACACACAATTACCATTTATCCCAGAGAAACGAAACCTTATGTTGGCACAAAAACCTGTATATGAATGTTCACAGCAATTTTTTTCGTTAAAGCCCCAAACTGGAAACAGTGCAAATGTCCTTCAACAGGTGACTGGTTAAACTGTGGCACATACACACCCATACCATACAAACTCAGCAATAAAAAACAGTAAACTACTACACACAACAACCTTGATGAATCTCCAGAGAATTATGCTGATTGTAGTGGTGGACTGGGTCAGAATCTTGATAGTGGTGGATAAACAAACCTACACATGTGATAAAACTGCATAGAAACAAGCAACAAGCAAAACCAAGGAAATCTGAATAAGATTGGTGGATTGTATCAAGGTCCTTATCTTGGTTGATTTTATACTATAGTTTTGCAAAATGTTACTATTGGGGGAAAATGGGTAAAGTGTACAAGGGAACCTTTGTATTATTTCTATTTTTTTTTTAATTTTTATTTATTTATTTACTTTTGTCTGTGTTGGGTCTTCGTTTCTGTGCGTGGGCTTTCTCTAGTTGCGGCGAGCGGGGGCCACTCTTCATCGCGGTGAGCGGGCCTCTCACTGTCGCGGCCTCTCTTGTTGCGGAGCCCAAGCTTCAGACACGCAGGCTCAGTAGTTGTGGCTCACGGGCCTAGTTGGTCCGTGGCATGTGGGATCTTCCCAGACCAGGGCTCGAACCCGTGTCCCCTGCATTGGCAGACAGATTCTCAACCACTGCGCTACCAGGGAAGCCCTGTATTATTTCTTTAAACTGCATGTGACTCTAAATAACTATCTCAGTTAAAATGTCAATTAAAAACAAAAGACAAATGACAGAGAAGAAAATAGCTACAATAAATATAGTAGACAAAAACACACCAAAACTACACTGAAGGATTTTCTAAAAGACAAACCCACAGGAAGGGAAGAAGAAACAACGGTTAACATTTTGGAATCTAGAAAGGAAATGAAAGTATTGTAACAGGCTAAGTCAACATAAGAATGCTGAATACTAATCCTGCAATGGAGAAAACTTTCAACTGTAACAATCAACACCACAGATTCTTCTCCGCAAGAGCTCAGGAACTGCTGGCGCCAGATAACTCAAGCTGGGGGTGGGTGGGTGATAGCCTGGCGATTTAGTTTGAATAAGAGTGACTGAAAATTGTTTCAGAAGCAATTATATCCTCAATCTCTTTTCTCATTCAGATACCATCCCCAAATCAGAAGACTAGAGGTTTATTCTCTGGAACGGGTCAAACAGAGGATCTCTGGACTAAAGTGCTCCAGGCATAGGGGAGGACCTGAGGAACATCTAAAATAAGGGGATTAGGGACTTCCCTGGTGGTCCAGTGGTTGAGAATCTGCCTTGCAATGCAGGGGACGTGGGTTCGGGGAACTAAGATCCCACATGCCGTGGGGCAACTAAGCCCACACACCACAACTAGAGAGTCCGCGTGCTGCAACTACAGAGCCCACGTGCTCTGGAGCCTGTGCACCAAAACTATAGCTCATGTGCTCTGGAGCCCATATGCCACAGCTAGAGAGGAGCCCACACACCACAACACAGATCCCGTGCGCTGCCATGAAAGATCCCGCGTGCCTCAACTAAGCCCTATGCAGCCAAAAAAAAAAAAAGGAATCTGCCTTCCAATGCAGGGGATGCGGGTTTGATCCCTGATCAGGGAACTAACATCCCACATGCCATGGGGCTACTAAACCTGCGCGCTCTAGAGCCCGCGCGCCACAACCAGAGAGCCCACATGCTGCAACTAAGACCCGATGCAGCCAAATAAATATTAAAAAAACAATAATTAAAAAATAAAATAAGGGGATTAAATGTGGACTTAAGCATAATGAATGCTGAAGGCCAAGGCCCCAGTCCTCTTCTATTCACCTGGCCAAAGAGAGCTGGCAGCAAAATCTTACCTTCCATGAGGATTAAAAGAGGCCTTTTTAAGGAATCTGGTAAACCCATGAAGAAAGACCTAAAGATATTGAAATCTAGGGTTTGCCAACTTAACCATCTCACTGTGAAGACCATAGTATGCTCTGCTGATGCACTCAGCTTCCACTCAATCATTCAGTGCCCCATCTTAAAGATGTTTAAAACATGAGCAGACAACCAAGGACTATCAGATATCTGAGGAAAGCCTCTTACATAAAGATAGAGATCAAAACCAGCATTTCATAAATGAGTCAATTGAGGCTTATATCAGCTAAAAATGAGATTAGTACTCACCACACTGCACAGCCCATCATATGTTTAACAAATATTTAATGGGTCAGGTACTCTTAAAGTTGCTTGGGAAACATGGGTGAATGGGGCTTATATTCTAGCAGATAGAGTCAGACAATAAACAATAAACATAATAAGTAAGTACACATTTAGTAAATTAGAAGGAGATACGTGCTTTGAGAGAAAATAATGGGCAGAGTAAAGAAGTAGGGGAGAAGCAGTGCAGAGGCAGCTGCAAATTCAAAACAGGGTGACAGGGCTTCCCTGGTGGCACACTGGTTGAGAGTCCGTCTGCCGATGTAGGGGACACGGGTTCATGCCCCGGTCCAGGAAGATCCCACATGCCGTGGAGCGGCTGGGCCCGTGAGCCATGGCCGCTGAGCCTTCGCATCCGGAGCCTGTGCTCCGCAATGGGAGAAGCCACAACAGTGAGAGGCCTGCGTACCCACCCCCCAAAAAAACCAAAACAAAAACAGGGTGACATTTGAGTAAAAACTTGAAGGAGATGAGGGAGTTGGCAATGCTGCTGTCTATGAATTCTAGAAGCCGAAACTTTCAGTGTGAGAGTCCTAAGGCAAGAGGAGCACACCTGAGATGTTCAAGGAACAGCTGGAGAGGAGTTGAGAGAGGGGGAACATAGGAGGTAAGGCCATAGAGCCATGACAGGGAGAAGCACAGATCATGTAAGGCCGTACAGGCCATCAGCTTTTTCTCTGAATGAAATGAAGGGCCAATGGAGGGTTCTGAGGAAAGACATGATAATGACGGACAAGTTTTAAAAGAATAACTACAGCTGATGTGTTAAGACTGCATGGAAGCAAGGGATACCAGTTAGAAGGCAAGAAAGAATGGCGTCTCCCGAATTTTAGAACTGGCAGGAACCTTGGAAATACCTTTTTCCAAGTTTTTCATTTTAGAGATAAGGAAACTGAGGCCTAGGAAGTTAAATGAGTTTTCCAAAGTCATGTACTGTATTAAAGTCTGGAATAATACACTTTGCATTTGTGCAGCCTTTTCAGTGCTTTCAGGTTTATCATCTGATCTTGTGCTCAACAATCCTCAGGGCAGTTTATCGGGTAGGTGATAACTGACATCCATTTACAAAACAGCTGGCCAAATTTAGGGGCTATGTCTAGAATATTCTCTCTCAATACTCAACATAAAGCTATTAACTGTCTTTACAGGGAATGAATCTGAAATCATGCTAATAACATCACAAAGTGATAACTAGTTCAGACCTTCAAATAACAGAAATGACTTACTTTTACATGGTCTAATCCTATGGTTCTACAGCAGAGCCAAGGCTACCAAATGTTGCCCCTGCATGTTAGGTGGTATGATGTTCATTACAAATTACAAAAGAGAGTCAGTAACTCTCAGGTAAATGGGAAACAGCGATTTTGTTTCCCATGATACTGTGGGCTCAGGTCTCTTCCCCTCCCCTTTCTTCTCCACCAGTCTCATCCTGCAAGATCTTTCACAGATTAGAAAGCAGCTGATATACCACCAAACCAGCTTTACAACAAACGCTAAAGGAACTTCTCTAGGCAAGAAACACAAGAGAAGGAAAAGGCCTACAATAACAAACCCAAAACAATTAAGAAAATGTGAATAGGAATATATGTATCAATAATGGATTAAATGGATTAAATGCTCCCACCAAAAGACACAGACTGGCTGAATGGATACAAAAACAAGACCCATCTATATGCTGTCTACAGGAGACCCACTTCAGACCTAGGGACACATACAGACTGAAAGTGAGGGGATGGAAAAAGATATTCCATTCAAATGGAAATCAGAAGAAAGCTGGAGTAGCAATTCTCATATCAGACAAAATAGACTTTAAAGACTATTACAAGAGAAAAAGAAGGACACTACATACTGATCAAAGGGTCGATCCAAGAAGAAGATATAACAATTGTAAATATTTATGCACCCAACATAGGAGCACCTCAATACATAAGGCAAATACTAACAGCCATAAAAGGGGAGATCGACAGTAACACATTCATAGTAGGGGACTTTAACACCCCACTTTCACCAATGGACAGATCACCCAAAATGAAAATAAATAAGGACACACAAGCTTTAAATGATACATTAAACAAGATGGACTTAATTGATATTTATAGGACATGGCATCCAAAAACAACAGAATACACATTTTTCTCAAGTGCTCATGGAACATTCTCCAGGATAGATCATATCTTGGGTCACAAATCTAGCCTTGGTAAATTTAGGAAAATTGAAATCGTATCAAATATCTTTTCCGATCACAACGCTATGAGACTAGATATCAATTACAGGAAAAGACCTGTAAAAAATACAAACACATGGAGGCTAAACAATACAGTACTTAATAACGAAGTGATCACTGAAGAAATCAGAGAGGAAATCAAAAATACCTAGAAACAAATGACAATGGAGACATGATGACCCAAAACCTATGGGATGCAGCAAAAGCAGTTCTAAGAGGGAAGTTTACAGCAATATGATCCTACCTTAAGAAATACGAAACATCTCAAATAAACAACCTAACCTTGCACCTAAAGCAATTAGAGAAAGAAGAACAAAACCCCCCAAAGTTAGCAGAAGGAAAGAAATCATAAAGATCAGATCAGAAATAAATGAAAAAGAAATGAAGGAAACGATACCAAAGATCAATAAAACTAAAAGCTGGTTCTTTGAGAAGATAAACAAAATTGATAAACCATTATCCAGACTCATCAAGAAAAATGGGAGAAGACTCAAATCAATAGAATTAGAAATGAAAAAGGAGAAGTAACAACTGACACTGCAGAAATAAAAGGATCATGAGAGATTACTACAAGCAACTCTATGCCAATAAAATGGACAACCTGGAAGAAATGGACAAATTCTTAGAAATGCACAACATGCCAAGACTGAATCAGGAAGAAATAGAAAATATGAACAGACCAATCACAAACACTGAAATTGAAATTGTGATTAAAAATCTTCCAACAAACAAAAGCCCAGGACCAGATGGCTTCACAGGCAAATTCTATCAAACATTCAGAGAAGAGCTAACACCTGCTTCTCAAACTCTTCCAAAATATAGCAGAGGGAGGAACACTCCCAAACTCATTCTACGAGGCCACCATCACCCTGATACCAAAACCAGACAAGGATGTCACAAAGAAAGAAAACTACAGGCCAATATCACTGATGAAAAGAGATACAAAAATCCTCAACAAAATACTAGCAAACAGAATCCAACAGCACATTAAAAGGATCATACACCATGATCAAGTGGGGTTTATTCCAGGAATGCAAGGATTCTTCAATATATGCAAATCAATCAACGTGATACACCATATTAACAAATTGAAGGAGAAAAAACATATGATCATCTCAATAGATGCAGAGAAATCTTTCAACAAAATTCAACACCCATTTATGATAAAACCCCTGAAGAAAGTAGGCATAGAGGGAACTTTCCTCAACATAATAAAGGCCATATATGACAAACCCACAGCCAACATCGTCCTCAATGGTGAAAAACTGAAACCATTCCCACTAAGATCAGGAACAAGACAAGGCTGCCCACTCTCACCACTCTTTTTTTTTTTTTTTTTTTTTTTTTTTGCAGTACGCAGGCCTCTCACCGCTGTGGCCTCTCCCGCTGCGGAGCACAGGCTCTGGACGCGCAGGCCCAGCAGCCATGGCTCACAGGCCCAGTCGCTCCACAGCATGTAGGATCCTCCCGGACTGGGGCACGAACCTGTGTCCCCTGCATCGGCAGGTGGACTCTCAACCACTGCGCCACCAGGGAAGCCCTCACCACTCTTATTCAACATAGTTTTGGAAGTTTTAGCCACAGCAATCAGAGAAGAAAAAGAAATAAAAGGAATCCAAATCGGAAAAGAAGAAGTAAAGCTGTCACTGTTTGCAAACGACATGATACTATACATAGAGAATCCTAAAGATACTACCAGAAAACTACTTTACTTTGGTAAAGTAGCAGGATACAAAATTAATGCACAGAAATCTCTGGCATTCTTATACACTAGTGATGAAAAATCTGAAAGTGAAATTAAGAAAACACTCCCATTTACCATTGCAACAAAAAGAGTAAAATATCTAGGAATAAACCTACCTAAGGAGACAAAAGACCTGTATGCAGAAAATTATAAGACACTGATGAAAGAAATTAAAGATGATACAAATAGATGGAGAGATGATACCACGTTCTTGGATTGGAAGAGTCAACATTGTGAAAATGACTATACTACCCAAAGCAATCTACAGATTCAATGCAATCCCTATTAAACTACCACTGGCATTTTTCACAGAACTAGAACAAAAAATTTCACAATTTGTATGGAAATACAAAAGACCCCGAAGAGCCAAAGCAATGTTGAGAATTAAAAATGGTACTGGAGGAATCAGGCTCCCTGACTTCAGACTATACTACAAAGCTACAGTAATCAAGACAGTATGGTACTGGCACAAAAACAGAAAGATAGATCAATGGAACAGGATAGAAAGCCCAGAGAGACACCCACGCACATATGGTCACCTTATCTTTGATAAAGGAGGCAAGAATATACAGTGGAGAAAAGACAGCCTCTTCAATAAGTGGTGCTGGGAAAACTGGACAGGTACATGTAAAAGTATGAAATTAGAACACTCTCTAACACCATACACAAAAATAAACTCAAAATGGATTAAAGACCTAAATGTAAGGCCAGACACTATCAAACTCTTAGAGGAAAACATAGGTAGAACACTCTATGACATAAATCACAGCAAGATCCTTTTTGACCCACCTCCTAGAGAAATGGAAATAAAAACAAAAATAAACACATGGGACCTAATGAAACGTCAAAGCTTTTGCACAGCAAAGGAAACCATAAACAAGATGAAAAGACAACCCTCAGAATGGGAGAAAATATTTGCAAATGAAGCAACTGACAAAGCATTAATCTCCAAAATTTACAAGCAGTTCACGCAGCTCAATAACAACAAAAAAAAACAACCCAATCAAAAAATGGGCAGAAGACCTAAATAGACATTTCTCCAAGGAAGATATACAGATTGCCAGCAAACACATGAAAGAATGCTCAACATCATTAATCATTAGAGAAATGCAAATCAAAACTACAATGAGATATCATCTCACACCAGTCAGAATGGCCATCATCAAAAAATCTACAAACAGGGCTTCCCTGGTGGCGCAGTGGTTGAGAGTCCGCCTGCCGATGCAGGGGACACGGGTTCGTGCCCCGGTCCGGGAAGATCCCACATGCTGCGGAGCGGCTGGGCGTGTGAGCCATGGCCGCTGAGCCTGCGCGTCCGGAGCCTGTGCTCCGCAACGGGAGAGGCCACAACAGTGAGAGGCCCGCGTACCGCAAAAAAAAAAAAAAAAAAAAATCTACAAACAATAAATGCTGGAGAGGGTGTGGAGAAAAGGGAACCCTCTTGCACTGTTGGTGGGAATGTAAATTGATACAGCCACTATGGAGAACAGTATGGAGGTTCCTTAAAAAACTAAAAATAGAACTACCATACGACCCAGCAATCCCACTACTGGGCATATACCCTGAGAAAACCATAATTCAAAAAGAGTCATGTACCAAAATGTTCATTGCAGTTCTATTTACAATAGCCAGGACATGGAAGCAACCTAAGTGTACATCAACAGATGAATGGATAAAGAGGATGTGGCACATATATACAATGGAATATTACTCAGCCATAAAAAGAAACGAAATTGAGTTATTTGTAGTGAGGTGGATGGACCTAGAGTCTGTCATACAGAGTGAAGTTAAGTCAGAAAAAGAAAAACAAATACTGTATGCTAACATATATATATGGAATCTAAGAAAAAAAAAAAGGTCATGAAGAACCTAGGGGTAAGACAGGAATAAAGACACAGACCTACTAGAGCATGGACTTGAGGATATGGGGAGGGGGAAGGGTAAGCTGTGACAAAGTGAGAGAGTGGCATGGACATATATACACTACCAAACGTAAAATAGATAGCTAGTGGGAAGTAGCCACATAGCACAGGGAGATCAGCTATGTGGATTGTGACCACCTAGAGGGGTGGGATAGGGAGGGTGGGAGGGAGGGAGATGCAAGAGGGAAGAGATATGGGAACATATGTATAACTGATTCACTTTGTTATAAAGCAGAAACTAACACACCATTGTAAAGCAATTATACTCCAATAAAGATGTTAAAAAAAAAAGCAGCTGATAAACAACTAATTCCCACAGGACAGTTCTTGATAAATAGCACAAGGTTTTATCTCTCTCCAGGGGTATGTATACTTTAATAGGAAACTCAAAACCTTTAAATCCCAAAGGAAGTGCAGTCAAGTTGGCAGGGAATGGTATTTTATAAAACCTCCTAACATTTCGTCAAATCACAGTAAATAAATTCAAATTCAGCAACTGTCTATTGATGATCTACCATACTGTCTTCATAAAGATAAGGCATGGTTCTTGCACAGTGGAAGAAAACAACACAGAAAATACTACTTTTATTTTTTTTAAATAAATTTATTTATTTAATTTATTTATTGGCCATGTTGGGTCTTCATTGTTGCGCGCGGGCTTTCTCTAGTTGCGGCGAGCAGGGGCTGATCTTTGTTGCGGGCTTCTCATTGCAGTGGGCTCTCTTGTTGCAGAGCACAGGCTTCAGTAGTTGTGGCTCGCAGGCTGTAGAGCACAGGCTCAGGACCTGTGGTGCATGGGCTTTGTTGCTCCGCGCGATGTGGGATTCTCCTAGACCAGGGATTGAACCCATGTCCCCTGCACTGGCAGGCGGATTCTTAACCACTGCGCCATGAGGGAAGTCCCTACCTTTTTTTTAACTGAATGTCTGCTATACAATAGGCACTAAGCTAGATGCTTTTAATAAGCAATTTGTATAGAGTATTATATTTAGCTCAATGTTTAGCAAATAACAAATGTTTAATATATTGTGGCCATGATTACTAAAATCATTAATTACCTCTATAACTGCATTTAATCTTTTTGTTTTTGATACCTATTTGAGATTTTTTTTTAGTTGGAGTATAGTTGCTTTACAATGTTGTATTAGTTTCTGCTGGACAGCAAAGTGAATCAGATATACATATACATATATCCCCTCCCTTTTGGATTTCCTTCCCATTTAGGTCACCACAGAGCACTGAGTGGAGTTCCCTGTGCAGTAGGTTCTCATTAGTTATCTATACTGCATTTAATCCTCACTTCTGCTCTATGAAGTAGTTATTAGCTTTACTTTAAGATAGGAAACAGGCTTAGAGAAGCTGAGTAATATGCTCAAGGTCATACAGTTATTAATAACCAGGATTCAAACTCAAGTCTGTGTGATTTTACAACATATGTTATTAATACCTATACAATATTTAAATATTCCATAACATTAATAGAAAGATGTTTAATTTCACCTTGAAGTCTGAAGACTTGGCTAACAAGAATATGCCATAAAGAAGAAGTGACGTTTAAACTGGGTCCTGAATGACAATTTACCAAGTGGGAATGAAAGAGGGTGAGAGTAGAGTCTGGTCCAGGTAAAACATGATAAGGGTCTGAACAAAAGAAGTGGCAACAAGTACAGAGAAGAGGGGACATAAAAAGAGATATACAGCAGATAGTCTCTCAAAGGGCCTTTGTGATGCACTAGATCTGAGCAGAGAGGAAAAGGTAAGGATGACTCAGAAGTTTCTAGTTTGGCTAAAAGGAAGGAAATATTCCCACTACTGAAACTGCGAAAGCATGAGGTGGGCTTTAGGGACAATTCTGTTTTGGACACTGTGAGTTTGAAGTACACTTGGGACGACCAAGCCAGGAAATTTTAGGCAGCTGGAAACCATGGCCAAACTTTAGAAAGAGGTCAGGGCAGAGGACAAGGATTTTGGGGTCCTTGCTGTGACTACAGAAGTTTGAAAAAATGAAAGCATAAGAGATTGACACGTAAGTAGCAATAATGCTATCTACATATAAGGCCAGTCTTAACACCAAAACCATACTGAACTCTGAAAATAAGCAGGGCCTTAACACATGCCCACAAATCAACATATACCCAACACCTCCATCTTCATATAAAAAAAAAAGACGTTCAATAAATACCTGATAGGGCTTCCCTGGTGGTGCAGTGGTGTAGAATCCACCTGCCAATGCAGAGGACATGGGTTCAGCCCTGCCAGGAAGATCCCACGTGCCACGGAGCAACTAAGCCCGTGTGTCACAACTACTGAGCCCGTGAGCCTCAACTACTGAAGCCCGCGTGCCTAGAGCCCATGCTTCACAAGAGAAGCCACCGCAATGAGAAGCCTGCGTATCGCAACGAAGAGTAGCCCCCGCTCACCACAACTGGAGAAAGTCTGCGTGCAGCAACGAAGACCCAACGCAGTCAAAAATAAAATAAATAAATTTATCTAAAAATAAATAAATAAATAAATAAATAAATAAATAAATAAATAAATATCTGACGAACGGAAAGCATGAATGAAGCAAGCACAGAGAATAAAACAGAATGTCCTAAGTTACACAATTTAAATGGTAGAATGGACACTAGGATCCAGGTACTCTCAATCTTTTATACTTCACATTACACAGGTTTCTCCAACCCCACCCTCACACACACGCCCCTACCTCAAGGACTATTTGTTATGAAAAATAAAAATAAAGCTCCCTGGTGGTCTAATGGTTAGGATTCCGGGCTTTCACTGCCATGACCTGGGTTCAATCCCTGGTCAGGGAACTGAGATCCTGCAAGCGCAGAGTGGCCAAAAATTTTTAAAAATTAAAAAATAAAAATACTCTTAAATCTCAAACAAGAGTATAAATGTTCCCTTCAAAACTCCATTTTAATAAAGGGTACGTCTGAAAAAACCCACAGTTAACATCATACTTAATAGTAAAATACTAAATGTTTTCCCCTAAAATCAGGAACAAGCCAAGGACATCTGTTCTTGCCATTTCTATCCAACATTGTACTGAAGGTTATAGCCAGGGCAATTAGGCAAGGAAAAAGAAAAAAAGACAACCATATTAGAAAGGAAGTAAAAGTATCTCTATCTGCAGATGACATGATCTTATACAGAGAAAATCCTTAAGAATGCATGAAAAAACTATTAGAGCTAGTAAATGAGTTCAGCAAGGAAGATACAAGATCAATAAATACAAATCAACTGTATTTCTATACACAGCAATAAGTAACTCGAGTATGAAAGTGAGAAAGCAACTCCACTTACAACAGCATCTAGAAAAGATGCTCAACATCACTAACTATTAGAAAAATGCAATTCAAAACTACAATGAGATACCACCTCACAGCAATCAGAATGATCATCATCAAAGAATCTACAGGGCTTCCCTGGTGGCGCAGTGGTTAAGAATCCACCTGGCAATGCAGGGGACAAGGGTTCGAGCCCTGGTCCAGGAAGATCCCACACACCGTGGAAAAACTAAGCCCGTGTGCCACAACTACTGAGCCTGTGCTCTAGAGCCTGCGTGCCACAACTACTGAAGCCCATCCGCCTAGAGCCCGTGTTCTGCAACAAGAGAAGCCGCCACAATGAGAAGCCCTCGCACTGCAACAAAGAGTAGCCCTCACTCGATGCAACTAAAGAAAGACCACACGCAGCGAACCCATCGCAGCCAAAAATAAATAAATAAATTTATATATATATTAAAAAAAGAATCTATAAACAATAAATGCTGGCGAGGGTGTGGAGAAAAGGGAAACCTTCTACACTGTTGGTGGGAATGTAAATTGGTACAGTCGCTATGGAGAACAGTATGGAGGTTCCTTAAGAAACTAAAAATAGAGCTACCATACGATCCAGTAATCCCACTCCTGGGCATATATCTGAAGAAAAACATGGTTCGAAAGGACACATGCACCCCAGTGTTCACTGCAGCGCTGTTTCCAATAGCCAAGACATGGAAGCAACCTCAGTGTCGATCGACAGATAAATGGATAAAGAAGGTATGGTACATATATACAATGGAATACTACTCAGCCATTAAAAACAATGAAATAATGCCATTTGCAGTAACATGGATGGACCTGGAGATTATCATACTAAGTGAAGTAAATCTGACAGAGAAAGACAAATATCATGACATTGCTTATATGTCTAAAAAGAAAAAAGATACAAATGAACTTATTTACAAAACAGAAGCAGACTCCAAACTTAGAGAATGAACTTATGGTTACCAGTGGGGGAGGGTTGCAGGGAGGGACAGATTGGGAGTTTGGGATTGATGTGCACACACTGGTATATTTAAAATAGATAACCAACAAGTACCTACTGTATAGCACAGGGAACTCTGTCCAATATTCTGCAATAACCTAAATGGGAAAAGAATTCGAAAAAGAAAAACAAAACAACAACAAAAAATAGTATCTAAAAGAATAAAGCACTTAGGAATAAATTTAACAAAAATCCAAGCCTTGTACTCTGAAAACCACAAAACATCACTAAAAGAAACTAAAGACCTAAGTAAATGGAAAGAGATCCCATGTTCATGAATTGGAAAACTGTTAAGACTGCAGTACTCTGTAAATTATGTGACAGATTCAATTCACTATCAAAGTCCTAGCTACCTTTTTTTTTTTTGCAGAAATTACCTAAATTACCTAAAATTCCTATGGTAAGGCAAGGGACTCAGAATCCAAAAACTCTTGAGAAGAAGAACAAAGTCAGAAAACTCACAATTCTTGGTTTCAAAACTTACTACAAAGCGATAGTAATCAAGATGATAATACTGGCATAAGGATAGACATGTAGATTAGTGGAACAGAACAGAGAGCCCAGATAAAAACCCATACATTTATGGTTAATTTTCTACAAGGGTGTCAAGACAATCCAATGGGGAAAGAACATCCCTTTCAATAAGTGGCAATGGGAAAAACTGGATAACCACATGTAAAACAATGAAGTTGGACCCTTACCTCACACCATGTACAAAAATTAACTCAAAATGGATCAAAGATCTAACTGTAAAAACTAAAACCAGGGACTTCCCTGGTGGCGCAGTGGTTAAGAATCCACCTACCAATGCAGGGGACACGTCTTTGAGCCTTGGTCCGGGAAGATCCCACAAGCCACGGAGCAACTAAGCCCATGTGCCACAACTGCTGAGCCTGCGCTCTAGAGCCCACGAGCCACAGCTACTGAGCCCGTGTGCCACAACTACTGAAGCCCGTGCACCTAGAGCCCATGCTCCACAACAAGAGAAGCCGCTGCAATGAGAAGCCCATGGACCGCAACAAAGAGTAGCCCCAGCTCGCTGCAACTAGAGAAAGCCCGCATGCAGCAAAGAGGACCAAACGCAGCCAACAATAAAAAGAAATAAATAAATTTATTTTAAAAAACCCAACTAAAACCATAAAACTCATAGAATAAAGCATAGATGTCAATCTTCATGACAATGGTTTAAAATATGACACCTTGGGAGTTCCCTGGTGGTCCAGGGTTAGGAGTTGATGCTTTCACTGCTGGTGCCCAGGTTCAGTCCCTGGTCAGGGAACTAAGATCCCGCAAGCCCCAAAGCATGGCAATAAACAAATAAATTAATTAATTTTAAAAAAAAGACACCATAAGCAACTAAAGGACAAAAAGATGAAACAAACTTCCTCAAAACTTAAAACTTCTGTGCTTCAGAGAACACTACCAAGAAAGTGAAAAGACAGTCCACAGAAATGGCAGAAAATTTTGCCAATCATATATTTGTTAAGAGACTAGACTAGTATCCAGAATAAAGACTCTTACAACTCAACAATAAAAAGACAAACAACTCAATTGAAAATATGGGCAAAACAAAAACAAAACAAAACAAATTTTTAAAGAAAAAAACATATGGGCAAATAATTTGAATAGACATATCTCCAAAGAAGATATATAAATGGCCAATAAGCACATGAAATGATGCTCATTAGTCATTAGGGAAATGCCAATCAAAACCATGAGATACCACTCCACACTCACTAGGATAGTTATTATCAAAGAATGGACAATCACAAGTGTTGGTGAGGATGTGGAGACAAGGGAATCTTCATACACTGCTGGTGGAAATGGAAAATGGTGCAACTGATTTAGGAAAAAGTTTGGCAGTTTCTCTAAAAGTTAAATATAAAGCTATCATATGACCCAGCAATTCTGCTCATAGGTATATTCCCAAGAGAAAAGAATACATGTCTACACAAAAACTTATACAAAAATGCACAGCAACATTATTCATAATAGCCCCAAAGTGGAAACAACCCAAATGTCTATCAATGATGGATGGATAAACAAATGTGATATATCCATATAATGGAACATTATTCAGCTATAAAAAGAAATGAAGTACTGATACATGCTACAACACAGATGAACCTTGAAAACATTATGCTAAGTGAAAGGAGTCAGACACAAAAAGGTCACATACTGTGTGATTCCATTTACATGAAATGTCCGGAATAGGCAAATCCATAGAGACAGAAAGTAGACTAGTTGTTGGCAGGGGGTGGGAGAAAGGGAGAATGGCTGTGTGTGTGTGTGTGTGTGCACGCACGCACGCACGCATGCGTGTGTGTGTGTGGGGGGAGAGAGACTACTAATGGGGTGATGAAAATATTCTGGAATTAAGTATTGGTGATGGTTGCAGTATATAAAACCACAGAGTTATACACACTTAAAAAAGGAAATTTGACTATCTTAAATTTTTTAATTGTGTATGAAGGGAAAAAAATCCCCATCCATAACCTGTTTAGCTCACCTCTTGCACCCAAATTCTCCAACTATCTATTAGTCATTAATGGATTCTAGAAATAGGTTAATTTCTACCTTTTGACAATAAATAAGGAAAGGCAGGAACATTAAAGCCATCTGATAAACATGGAAAAAACAGAAATTCTACCCACAGCTTGGGCTACATCATTTCTCAACCTTCTATTCATATAAAATTTAAGTTAATAACACGGAAGATTTTCCTAGATTTCCTTAAATTCTTAAATCAATCTCATGGTCAAAACCTACAATTAGGTATCAATCCTGATTTGATTTTTTTTAACATCTTTATTGGAGTATAATTGCTTTAGTGTTGTGTTAGCTTCTGCTGTAAAGCAGTGAATCAGCTATATGCATACGTATATCCCCGTATCCCCTCCCTCTTGCGTCTTCTTCCTACCCTCCTTAACCCACCCCTCTAGGTGATTGCAAAGCACCTAGCTGATCTCCCTCTGCTATGCAGCTGCTTCCCACTAGCTATCTATTTTACATTTTTTTTTTTTTTTTTTTGTGGTACGCGGGCCTCTCACTGTTGTGGCCTCTCCCGCCGCGGAGCACAGGCTCCGGACGCGCAGGCTCAGTGGCCATGGCTCACGGGCCCAGCCGCTCCGCGGCATGTGGGATCTTCCCGGACCGGGGCACGAACCCGTATCCCCTGCATCGGCAGGCGGATTCTCAACCACTGCGCCACCAGGGAAGCCCCTATTTTACATTTAATAGTGTATATATGTTAATGTTGCTCTCTCACTTCATCCCAGCTTACCCTTCCCCCTCCCCTTGTCCTCAAGTGCATTCTCTATGTCTGTGTCTTTATTCCTGTCTTGCCCCTAGGTTCATCAGAAGCTTTTTTTTTTTTAAAGATTCCATATATATGTGTTAGCGTACAGTATGTTTTTCTCTTTATGACTTACTTCACTCTGTATGACAGACTCTAGGTCCATCCACCTCACTACAAATAACTCAATTTCATTTCTTTTTATGGCTGAGTAATATTCCATTGTACATATGTGCCACATCTTCTTTATCCATTCATCTGTTGATGGACACTTAGGTTGCTTCCATGTCCTGGCTATTGTAAATAGAGCTGCAATGAACACTGTGGTACATGACTCTTTCTGAATTATGGTTTTCTCAGGGTATATGCCTAGTACTGGTATTGCTGGGTCATATGGTAATTCTATTTTTAGTTTTTTAAGGAACCTCCATACTGTTCTCCATAGTGGCTGTATCAATTTACATTCCCACCAACAGTGCAAGAGGGTTCCCTTTTCTCCACACCCTCTCCAGCATTTATTGTTTGTAGATTTTTTGATGATGGCCATTCTGACTGGTGTGAGGTGATACCTCATTGTAGTTTTGATGTGCATTTCTCTAATGAATAATGATGTTGAGCATCTTTTCATGTGTTTGTTGGCAATCTGTATGTCTTCTTTGGAGAAATGTCTATTTAGGCCCTCTGCCCATTTTTGGTTTGGGTTGTTTGTGTTTTTGATATTGAGCTGCATGAGCTGCTTATAAATTTTGGAGATTAATCCTTTGTCAGTTGCTTCGTTTGCAAATATTTTCTCCCATTCTGAGGGTTGTCTTTTCATCTTGTTTATGGTTTCCTTTGCTGTGCAAAAGCTTTGACGTTTCATTAGGTCCCATGTGTTTATTTTTGTTTTTATTTCCATTTCTCTAGGAGGTGGGTAAAAAGGATCTTGCTGTGATCTATGTCATAGAGTGTTCTTCCTATGTTTTCCTCTAAGAGTTTGATAGTGTCTGGCCTTACACTTAGGTCTTTAATCCATTTTGAGTTAATTTTTGTGTATGGTGTTAGGGAGTGTTCTAATTTCATTCTTTTACATGTAGCTGCCCAGTTTTCCCAGCACCACTTACTGAAGAGCCTGTCTTTTCTCCATTGTATATTCTTGCCTCCTTTATCAAAGATAAGGTGACCATAGGTGTGTGGGTTTCTCTCTGGGCTTTCTATCCTGTTCCATTGATCTACATTTCTGTCTGATTTGATTTCTTCAAACCAAAATTTGAAAGACTGGAAAAAGATAGTTCCAAAGATTAGTCTCAGAGCTGCTAGAGTGATTATTTTCACTGGAAGCTCTCTCTCCCCTATTATATGGAGAGATTCCATGTTAAATGAAAAGAAAATCTACAATAGTAACCTATCAGTATAGAATGCACACTTTCAGAGAATATAAATAAAAACAGGCCCAACTGGCATCTCTCCCCATTTCTGTCCCGTCAAAAGATCTTTAGGGTATATTAACGAAGGTCTCTTTTGGGAATGGCTATACCTGATACTGCAAATGTCAAAGAGTACTTTTAGACACCAGTGTCTTGAAGTTCCTGTCTCATTTTAACGTTAATAAGGAATAATAAATAAGACCAAAATAATTTCCCTACTAAGCCAAGATTTCCATCTTCTTTACCACAAACCTTTAAGAGTTAAACAAAAATCTATAATATCTATGTAAATATCTAATAAGCAGAAGCTCCAGACTGGTCAACATAAATCCAGATAGAAAATTATATAGAGGAAAAGGGTGGATTTGTTTCTGTGCTGTTGCCTTAACTAAAATGTTGCTCTAGGGGAAAAGAAAAAGTTCCTGTAGCTCAGTTTGTCTCAAGATTCCATGAAAAACAGCCCTTTTCTTTTATACAAGAAACCTCAAAAGACAAAACTGACAATGCTCATCAATGAAAGCAAATTATTATGTTAACTGACACCACAGACACCTCTTTCCAAAAAAGGGTTTGAGAAAGCAGGTCAATATTTAGCCTTTAAAAATAACAAAATCATTTCCCCCTACACATTCATTCACCATCAGTAATTTAAAAGAGGAACACCCAGACTTCTAAAGACAATCACAGATGAAGATAAAAACTTGGCTTAAGACAAGTTATAAAAACTTAAATATAGGGGCTTCCCTGGTGGCGCACCGGGCAAGAGTCCGCCTGCCGATGCAGGGAACACGGGTTCGTGCCCCGGTCCAGGAGGATCCCACATGCCGCAGAGCGGCTGGGCCCGTGAGCCATGGCCGCTGAGCCTGCGCATCCGGAGCCTGTGTTCTGCAGTGGGGGAGGCCGCGGCAGTGAGAGGCGGGCGTACCGAGAAAAACAAACAACAAACAAAACAAAAACCTTAAATATAGAAGATAGTTTCATACTCCAGGGTGAGATTTCATCAAATGTAATAAAATCTAGCCAAGCACAGCCTGACCAGGTCAGTTCTCAAATGGTAAAATAAAAGATGCTTAAACTTCAGGGAACAGGATTGAGCTTTATGAGGTATATAGGTCATGTACAAGCCAGCCCTGAACGAATAATCTCAGCCAGTTACACATTAAAAAAATTTTTCCATTAAGAAAATGAATATGGTAGAATTAAACATGATTTTTCTCTTGTTCCTTTTACCTTTCTGCGTTTTCCAAATTCTTTAAAATAAAGCACTTATTACTTTTGTATTTAAAACTTTTTTTAAAAAAAGCATTAATAGTGGATTTCAATGCCTGAATGCTGAAACTTCAGGAGTAGAAAATAATCTCAAAGAAACCTAAAACCACGTGGACAGGTTGCTGTAATTCACAAGGTCAAGACTCTCTCATTTGCCAAGTAGACAGTTTGCCCTGAGGGCATCAGAGATAACAATGCTTGTACTTTGCCCCAGTCTTCTCACTGACAAAATAGGCTTTTGTCTAGAGTCACCAGATGCCTCAGCAAGTGCCTTAGCCAAGTGTCAGAGGCTCAGAGCCTAGATAACACAGCTGAGGTTTGGTACTCCTTACAGGGATTAAGAAACAATCCCCAGCCCACAACTCTATTGAGCAAGCTTTGGCAGCTGCCAGGGCCAGTAAAGAATAATGAGGGGACAGGGGTCCAGAGACATAGTTACGTGTCTTTCCCATACCAAAGCTCTCCTTTTTTCCTCAGACGGCTCATGTTGCTGCCAACTTCTGGTCTTATGGTCTCCTTGGTTTAGCCACCATGGCTGTCTTTTTTTTTTTTTTGGCTGCGTTGGGTCTTTCATTGCTGCCCACGGGCTTTCTCTAGTTGCTTCGAGCGGGGGCTACTCTTTGTTGCAGGGCTCGGGCTTCTCATTGCGGTGGCTTCTCTTGTTGCGGAGCACCAGCTCTAGGCGCACGGGCTCAGTAGTTGTGGCACGCTGGCTCTAGAGCGCAGGCTCAGTAGTTGTGGCGCACTGGGTTAGCTGTCCGCAGCATGTGGGATCTTCCCAGACCAGGGATCAAACCTGTGTCCCCTGCATTGGCAGGCGGATTCTTAACCACTGCGCCCCCAGGGAAGTCCCCATGGCTGTCTATCCTTTTTAAAAAACCATGCTGGCAATGATGGGATTTCAGTAAAACTTAAACACTTCCAAATAAACCGAGGGTACCTTGCTCGGGGCACTTTCATAAAAGTTATGAGCCTTGATTCTACCTAGTTAAATCCCTTCCGGCTTTCGTCTTGGCAGACCAATATTAATAGGCTGTGTTAGAAGAGTTGTAAAACACTCAATATCCAACCATTTCCTGTACCTTGAAATGTTAAGTACTAAAGGGGGTTGGGGAGGAGAGGGAAAAAACCATCAACAACAAGAAATGCAAGGGGGAAAAAAACCTTCTTCTCAGGGCAATGCCTAGACTCCAGAGACCAGGTCCAAGCTCCCTCCCTGCTGTTTCCAGCCACACGACAGCCAAAGCCAAGAACAATCCTTCCACTTACAGAGCCTTCCACACACTTCCCTCCTCAGCCAACTGTGGAGACGGGATGAGAAATTCCGTGGGCACATGCCAGTTCTCATTTATGAGCCCCGTTACTACCTCAAAGGCTGCTTGGCCCAAGGCCTGCCCTCTCTTTGCAGGATCTTTCAAACTTCAAAATGGGATATTTTCTTGGACTCCTCCTAAGACACTGAGGTGGTTTACTGGACCTCCTGCTTCCAGCCTAGGTCCTATCCAATGACTTCTCTGGGGACAGTATTCTCAGGAGGCAGGCAACATCATCCAATATGGAAGGACAATTTACCCACCCATACACAGTGGAGAAAAACTGTAAGATTTTATATTAAAGATAAAAGCAAACACTTTCAGAAGTAACTTCAATGGGCCATCAAGAAAGACGTCATAAGAGTTGAAATGACCCCAAATCGGGTGACCCTCTCCTTTGCTGTCACAATACAGAAGAGAGAGTGGGAAAGAAGATACCTGTTTTGCTAATAATTCAACTCTGTCCTGCACCCAGAGCTTATTTCTGAAATCTTGTAATAGAAATTTTCCTACATTGAAATTCCACACCCTATTGACTAGGAGTTGAAAAAAGACATTTGGAAGCCAAATTTTTTTTTTTTTTTTTTGCGGTACGCGGGCCTCTCGCTGTTGTGGCCTCTCCCATTGCGGAGCACAGGCTCCGGACGCGCAGGCTCAGCGGCCATGGCTCATGAGCCCAGCCGCTCCGTGGCATGTGGGATCTTCCCGGACCGGGGCACGAACCCGTGTCCCCTGCATCGGCAGGCGGACTCTCAACCACTGCACCACCAGGGAAGCCCAGGAAGCCAAATTTTTAGACTATTTTTTGCCTTTCCATCCTACCATAGACCCCTTTCCCCCCATAATTCCATCCCACCTTTTAGGGATTAAGAGAGAGTGAAAACCTAGACATAGTTAGACATAGTTATTGGTTAGAGCCTGGTTCTCTATTGCCTTTGGTAAAAAAAAGATTAAAGATTTGTGTGTGTGTGTATGTGGAAACATAACATTAACAACAGAAAACTGCATATATTATGCAACTCACTGCATTTTCATAAGCATAAAATTACATAAACACAGCCATGTAACACCCACATCAAGAAAACAGTATTTTAGCAAATAGTTCTCAAATGGGATTTTGCCCTCTAGGGGACATTTGGCAATGTCTGGAGACATTTTTGGTTGTCTCAGCTTGGGGGGAATGCTATTGGCACCTAGTGGGTAAAGGCAAAGATACTGCTAAACATCCTACAATACACTGGGCTGCCCTCAGCCCCAAATGCCAATGATGCTGTTGTTGAAACTTCTGGATTACCCTCCAGAAACCCTCCTTCTACTTTCTCTCCAGTAAGGGCTTTTACCACTGAAATGCAAAACTCCGTTGCTCTAGCAGAAAAGCTGCTGTTACCCTGATCACAGATGAAAAAACTCACCTGCCTGGGAAAAACAGGAGAGGCTGCAAGGAAGAAAAAATAAAACAGAACAAACATTTGTTGCTGGCTTACAACTACTAGACTACCACATACTATGCACTTACAGTGTGCTTTTAATCCATAACAATTTAAGGAAAATGAGATTCAGAGAGGCAGTGTGCAAGATTCCACATATATTCAGTGGCAGTGCTGGGGTTCAAACACAGGTCTAATTACGAAGTCTATGCTTTCATTTTAATTCCACTGTGGAAGATCAGAATGATTTGGAAGAGGCTGTGAAAGGCAGAAAAAATAGGGAAATTGGTTAACGTAAAAAGCAAAGATCGGGCTTCCCTGGTGGCGCAGTGGTTGAGAGTCCACCTGCTCATGCAGGGAACACGGGTTCGTGCCCCGGTCCGGGAAGATCCCACATGCCGCTGAGCGGCTGGGCCCGTGAGCCATGGCCGGTGGGTCTGCGCGTCCGGAGCCTGCGCGTCCGGAGCCTGTGCTCCGCAACGGGAGAGGCCACAGCAGTGAGAGGCCCGCGTACCGCAAAAAAAAAAAAAAAAAAAAAAAAAAGAAAAAGCAAAGATCACTTTCATTATTCACAAGTAGCATGGGAAAGGAACTTTTCCTTAAAGCATGACTCAATCCAGTAAACCAAATCTCACTACAGAACTAATCAAGTTCTTTTTTTTTTTTAAAGAAACTTATTTATTTTATTTTATTTTTTTGCGGTACGCGGGCCTCTCACTGTTGTGGCCTCTCCGGTTGCGGAGCACAGGCTCCGGACTCACAGGCTCAGCGGCCATGGCTCACGGGCCCAGCCGCTCCGTGGCACGTGGGATCTTCCCGGACCGGGGCACAAACCCGTGTCTCCTGCATCGGCAGGCGGACTCTCAACCACTGCGCCACCAGGGAAGCCCTATTTATTTTATTTTTGGCTGCACTGGGTCTTCGTTGCTGCTCACGGGCTTTCTCTAGTTGTGGCGAGCGGGGGCTACTCTTTGTTGCGGTGCGCAGGTTTCTCATTGCGGTGGCTTCTCTTGTTGCAGAGCACAGGCTCTAGGCACATGGGCTTTAGTCTTTGTGGCATGCGGGCTCAGTGGTGTGGCTCACAGGCTCTAGAGCGCAGGCTCAGTAGTTGTGGCACACGGGCTTAGTTGCTCCATGGCATGTGGGATCTTCCCAGACCAGGGCTCGAACCCATGTCCCCTACATTGGCAGGCGGATTCTTAACCACTGCGCCACCAGGGAAGCCCCTAAGCAAGTTCTATAATCCCTTTCAGAGAATTTAAAAATGATTTTGTAGACATGTGTTCCCTGTTGCAGGTTTGTACACTCTCCTTTACACAGGGAAGCACTGCCCAGTATGCCATCTAAGTTAGCTACATTCTTGGTGCTCCTCAGGGATCTATCCTGGGCCCCTTCCTTTTTGTCTCATTCAAGGGTCACATTCCCCCTAGGTAAGCTCACCCAGCTTTATGGCATCAATTACCATTTATTTGTTCACATTAGTAATTCCCATATCTTTAGATTTCCAGTTCTCTCTCATAAACTGCAGACCTTAAGGGACATTTCCACTTGGTTTTTCATTCATTTAACTCCCTTCTCCAAATTAACTACTACTCATTCTTCAGATATTTATTCAAACTTCTTCATGGATATTTTCTCTGACACTGACCCTGATATGCATGTGATTATTTGATTCCATTCTGTCTCTCCTACTAGATTTACTATTCATTAGCCTGCAAGTTGAACTTGGGAAATGTTTCTGAAAGATGTAGAAGAATATAAGCAGGATAAATACAGTTAAAAGGAACCATTTCCTAAGATAAGATCAATACGAGAACATTTAAGAAAAGATAATTTTTACTAAGTGAGCACCACATTAAAATCTAAGTTTCTGGGAGTTCCCTGGTGGTCTAGTGATTAGGATTCTGTGCTTTCACTTCCGTGGCCTGGGTTCAATCCCTGGTTGGGGAACTCACGCAAGCCCCATGGCTTGGCCAAAAAGAAAATAATAAATAAATAAACAAATAAATAAATAAATAAAATCTAAGTTTCCTTTAAAAGTTTGTTTCTTGGGAGGTATTATTTAGGCCAAAGATATCATCTCTTGCTATCAAGTCCTAAACTACGCTGATCTCAAATTCCTACCCAAAACCATCCCTAAAGGGTGATAAACCAGCCATTTGCTGTTTTTCTTGCCAGTAGCAAGTAAACAGGTGATAGCGAAAGTACTAATATTTATTTGTTGTTGTTAAAAATAAAACTAAACCATCAAAGTTTATATCTAGGCACTCATTCTGAACCCCACCATCACAAAGCCCAACTCCACTACTTCCTCACTGCCACAATCATCCAAACATACGTCTCAGGCTGCTCCCAGTTCATTTCAACAAGCTTTCACCAGCATCAAAGCTCTGTGTGGGCAAGGGAATGGGAAGGATTAAAGTGGGATTTTTTTTTTTTTTTTTTGCTGTATGCGGGCCTCTCACTGTTGTGGCCTCTCCCGTTGCGGAGCACAGGCTCCGGACGCGCAGGCCCAACGGCCATGGCTCACGGGCCCAACCGCTCCGCGGCATGTGGGATCCTCCCAGACCGGGGCACGAACCCGTGTCCCCTGCATCGGCAGGCGGACTCTCAACCACTGCGCCACCAGGGAAGCCCTAAAGTGGGATTTGTCTGCCTCTTTGCTCCTGCTTTTGGTTATTAGATATGAAATGGAAGATGAAATGTGACTAGGGAATAAAAACAAATGAGAAATCTGAAAATATTAGTCAAATATGAAAATGTCATTGGAGTATTATTTTCCAACTACCTTTCCAGACTTTTCTCTGCATTGAATGCCACTTCAGGTCACTAATCCAGAAGAAGCCAGAGACAGCCCTACCTAACTTGGTTTCTAAACAACAGTCAATTTTTCCTCTTTGTGGGATATCTAAGGACACCTACCTGCTTAGTTCTAAAAGGGCTGATTGGAGAGTTGGAAAGTGACATTATTTTGAGCCTTTAAGTCTGCTCCATCCCATCCCTTACCCTACTTTGAAAAGAAGCTCCACTTCACAAAGGCTAAGGGACAAAACCCCAAAGCTTCCTAAATCAATAAGTTTAGAATTCCATTTCCGGTAACTTTGCCCTAGCCAAACTGCTTCCCAGGGAGTGGCAAACTGTACTTTTCTTCTTCCTCAGCGATGCATTGGCCTACAACCAGAAACATTTCACTTAGCTCTTCAACATGAAAACTTCTGTCTCTCCAGTCCTACAGGCCAACTGCAATGTTCTGGCCAAGAGCTGCCACCAGCACACAGCTAGAAGCATAGCACTGGCACCAAGCCTTCAAATAAGGTATCCTATTCACAGCAGGTAAAAACCTGTAGTCAGTAGTAGTGGTTTTCTTGATACAACCAATGCTGTGTCCAGACTGTAATGAATACCCATGGTAGAACATATAAAAATGACTACTTTTTCCTGGTTAATTACTTTCAATTGGAGAGGAGAAGAAAAGCCCCCCTCTAAATCTCCATAATGAAATATAATCCCATCTGGCTAGGACTGGACCAATAACAAATGTAAAAGTGAGTATCATAAATAACAAAAAATAATTAAAACAACTACAGGATATTAAAGAAGCATGATACAAATTCTAAGTGTAAGTCAGAAAAGGACAGAAAATGAAGAGTAGCTGAAGGAGGTTACAAAAGGCACTGGGCCTAAGAAAGAGAGATTAGGCTCAAGGATATTTATGTTTGGTAGGACGAGAACAGCTCTGTTCTTCAGTTTGCCTACAGGATGGTTTTTGTTTAACTCAAGGATAAGATATGAGGTTAGCATACACAAATGGCTTTATTTCTTCAGTGATCAAGGGAACCTAAAGAGAAGGAATTCGTGGTATTGTGAGGAACAAGAAAGTCAGAACTGGGACTTCCCTGGTGGCACAGTGCTTAAGAATCCACCTGCCAATGCAGGGGACACGGGTTCGAGCCCTGGTCCGGGAAGATCCCACATGCCGCGGAGCAACTAACCCCGTGTGCCACAACTACTGAGCCTGAGCTCTAGAGCCCGTGAACCACAACTACTGAGCCTGAGCCCTAGAGCCCATGAGCCACACTACTGAGCCCGCCAGTCACAACTACTGAAGCCCGCGTGCCTAGAGCCTGTGCTCTGCAACAAGAGAAGCCACTGCAATGAGAAGTCTGCGCACCATGAGGAAGAGTAGCCCCCACTCGCCGCAACTAGAGGAAGCCTGCACACAGCAATGGAGACCCAATGCAGCCATAAATAAATAAATTTATAAAAAGAAAAGAAAAGAAAAGAAAGTCAGAACTGAAAAGTAAATGCTACAGAAGAATAATCATTATATTGCGCTGGATTCAATCCATGGACCCGTAAATTTCCACTATAGAGAGACTCTGGGCCCCAAGATTTCTTCTGTCATAAAATACTTCTGTACACTAAATAGATAACATAACCAAATCAACTTTATGTGACTGGCAAAAAAAAAAAAAAAAAAGAAAAAGAAAAAACAAAGAACAATGTGAATGGTTTGGGCCTAGCAGTTATTCCACCCATTGAGTATACACTCTGGAGGGAGCCAGAGATGGGAGACTTGAACTGGCTGTTCACTTATCTGGTTTCCACTGCAGTGTGTCTCCTCATAGTGTAAGCATTTTGCCAGGGCTAGGGTAATTCTAGTACTTACAAATACATATTTTTCATCAATACAGTCCTCAAACACAAGCCAGCTTTTACACGAGACTGCAACTGAAGAAATAATGGTTTGTTTCAATGCTAAAGAAAAAATTGTTCATGTTGAATTTATGAAGCCAGTATGGCAATCTCCAACATATGTATAAGCAAAATGAAAAATGCCTTATGGCATATTTTATCTGTAACAGACACTCTACCAGATGTTTAGGAATCTGCATACTGATAGAATTAAGATCTACTCTAATATGGTGTATATAAATGTGTAGTCACTTTGTATGATGACTTCTTCCCCACATTTGCCAATTTTTTCTCCTCCTTTGCAATGGTATACGCATACTCAAAAACCTAAAAAGATCCATTTAAGTATAGATGACTGTAAATTTTGACAGCATAGATAATACAATTATCAGTACTAAAAACCATGTTTTAAATTTTATTATATGGGGACTTCACTGGCGGTCCAGTGGTTAAGACTCCGTGCTTCCACTGCAGGGGGCTCGGGTTCGATCTCTGGTCGGGGAACTAAGATCCCACATGCCGTGCAGTGCAGCCAAATTAAAAAAAAAAATTATTATATGAAAAATTTAGGTTATGTGATTATAATTTTGCCCCAAACATGACATTCCATAATGATTTTAACTATAAGTTTGCAGCATATTCAAGTATGTGTTCATCTCTGATAACAATTAGCATTCTAACTATAATGAGACTTAAAATCCCAGCAGGGAAATACTTTATACTCAAAAACATTTAATTTTCTTCCTGACTTCAAAGAAATAGTATGTGTTTACAAAAAGAAAGCAAAGAAAGACAGTGAACCTCTACTACTTTTGTCTCTTCTTAAAACAGCATGTTTAATTTGAATATGTCCAGAAGAAGGCTCAGGAACAAGGTCTTTATTGGATAGCTGCATTATTTCATATTGGAATGTCATGGATTTCTGGAAAATTAAGACCACCTATTGTCCAACATAAGCACAGAAATACATTCACAAATCAAAGAGAAAAGAAGCTGCTTTTGGATTAGCAATAAATTTAGATTATCTAAACCTGTTTTCTGCTCCCCTCCAATTTAAACAGAAAAAAATCACATTGCCTATATATGGCAAAACATATCTAGTCATAGGAATTTTGTTCAAATTTGCTTTAAAAAATCTGAAACAATAATTTTAAAATGAATCAGTAACACTGGTATGGATGCTCTACTTTAAAGGCTACAACTATCAAACATTTATTAATTAGTTTTCCTAATTAAGGGGATAATGAGAAGTCAGATTCATTATGCCTATATTCCTAAATGACCCCAACACAATGAGCAATGAAAAAGGAAAGCTGGAGGAAGATCTTGACCATGCTGTAAAACACTTGAGGATCACATGATATCTAACGTGCAGTGCACAGCTCCACCTGCAAATTGCAAAAAGCAAGAACAACTTTAATGTTTCCTGGCTGAGTGAGTAACAGGGATTTCCAGAGGCTGTATAGTGAAATCAAAGTCCTTTCCACAACGACAGTGGTTTTTAACCCGGAGGCACATTAAAAGTACCTGCTGAAGTTTAAAAAAAATATGTACATGCTTGGGGTCCCCAACCCTATAGATTTTACTTCAGTAGGGCACTTTTACTTTGTAGAAGCCCCAGAAGGGATTCTGACATGTGCCTCCACTTGAGAAGCCTCAGCACCAAGAGACCCTTCATCCAGAATTTCTCTAACCTCATGCTACTTTGGTAGGTATATGATGAATATGTACATCTCCTTTCTACAATACTCTCTGTACCAGTAAGTGCAGAGTTAAGTATTTAACTTCTAAAGAAACATATCAAATAGGAAATGTCAACTCTGAGCTGAGTGGGCTGGAGTACCAGTTTACAAAAAACTTTTTACAGTAAAGAGAACCCATTACTAAACAAAAACAGAGGCCAAGAGAATACATACAAATGGCCAACAGGTACACAAAAAGATGCTCAACATCACTAGTCATCAGAGAAATGCCAATCAAAACCACAAAGAGATAGCACCTCACACCTGTTAAAACGGCCATTAAAAAGACAAGAAATAACGTGTTGGCAAGGTTATGGAGAAAAGGGAGCCCTTGGGCACTGTTGGTGGGAATGTAAATTGTGCAGCCACTATAGAAAACAGTTTGGAGGTTCCTCAAAAAATTAAAAATAGAACTACCATATGATCTAGCAATTCCATTTCTGGATATTTATCTGAAGAAAACAAAAATACTGATTTGAAAAGACATATTAAAAAAAAAACCACATATGCACCCCCATGTTCACTGCAGCATTATTTACAATAGCCAAGACATGGAAAGAACCTCAATGTCCATCAGTGGATAAATGGGTAAAGAAAACGTGGGGTGTGCATGTGTATATATATACACACATATACACAATGCAATATTATTTGACCATAAAAAGAATGAAACCTTGCCACTTGTGACTGCATGAATGGGCATTATGCTAAGTGAAATAATTCAGACAGAAAAAGATAAATACCATATGATTCCACTTATCTGTGGAATCTAAAAACAAGTAAACAAAACCCTGAGGACATGGACATAGAGAACAGATTGGTGGCTGCCTGAGGTAGGGGGTGGGGGGTGGGCGAAATGGGTGAAGGAGGTCAAAAGGTACATTTCCAGTTACAAAATGAATAAGTCTTGGGGATATCACATAAAGCATAGTGACTATACTTAATAATACTGTATGGCATATTTGAAAGTAGCTAGGAAAGTAAATCTTGAAAATTCTCATCACAAGAAAATTTTTTTTGTAACAATGAGGATGTTAACTGGACTTACTGAAGTGATCATTTTGCAACATATACAAATATTATATCATTACGTTGTGCACCTGAAACTAATATAATGTTATGTCAATTATACCTCAATCCAAAAAAAAAAAAAAAAAAGCCAAGAAAGGATTTAATGGAAAGGTTTGGCTCATTTAAACCAAGCTAGTATTTGCCACTAAGGCCGGAACCCAGTGGTCTCAAATTTGAAAATACTCAATTAGTGTATTTTTCACAGGCACACAGTCGAATTGTACTCTCCCAGTGGACAATATTTCAAGTTGAAAACTGACCACCTCCTAAAAATCTAAGAACTGCCTTTTTATTTCCTGCAGCTAGTGACAAATTCACAAAAAGAAGCATCTCAATCCTTATTCTTCTCTTGACCGTTTAGACTACCTGTAGTTCTAATCCTTTCAAAAGGCTAAAGTCTGCACTCTTCAAAGATTAACAGAAGGAAAAAAAAACTTTCCGAACTAAAACAATCATGTCATAGCCATTTCAATGCTTAGAAAAATAATTCAGGGGCTTCCCTGGTGGCGCAGTGGTTGAGAGTCCGCCTGCCGATGCAGGGGACAAGGGTTCGTGCCCCAGTCCGGGAAGATCCCACATGCGGCAGAGCGACTGGGCCCATGAGCCATGGCCGCTGAGCCTGCGTGTCCGGAGCCTGTGCTCCGCAAAGGGAGAGGCCACAACAGTGAGAGGCCCACGTACCGCAAAAAGAAAAAAAAAAGAAAGAAAAATAATTCAGAAGGCTGGAGTATATACCAAAGAAACTGACTTTAATGGGAAATAGCTAAGCAAGAGCCATGGTTCTTCAACGTGTGATCAGCTCTACCAAAAGGAGTCCAACACACCCTTCCAAACTAACCAAACAATAAAATCCTAAACCTTAATGGTTCCAAATGCTCTGAATCAGTCTCTTCCTGGAAATCAGTAGGATTCAGAATGTTAGCTATTATAAACTCATTATGTTCCAAAACCTCTAGGGGCTTACCTCTTCAAAGTCTCTAGGGATATCCTTTCTCCTTAATTTCACAATGACCTTGCACGTCATAGCTAACAACATTGTAATATCAGCAACAGCTAACATTTACTGAGTACTTACTACATGCTAGACATGGTTCTGAGTGCTTAACCTTCTTTATCTCATCTACTCCTCAAAATAACCCTATGAGATCAGTACTACTATTCACTTCCACATTAGAGATGAGAAAAGTGAGGCTTAGAAAAGTTATAAATTAAACATCTCGGGCTTCCCTGGTGGCGCAGTGGTTGAGAGTCAGCCTGCCAATGCAGGGGACACGGGTTCGTGCCCTGGTCCGGGGAGATCCCACATGCCGCGGAGCAGCTGGGCCCGTGAGCCATGGCCGCTGAGCCTGTGAGTCCGGAGCCTGTGCTCCGCAACCGGAGAGGGCACAACAGTGAGAGGCCTGCATACCACACACACACACAAAAAGTTAAATATCCCTTTTGCTTTCAAAGTCCCAAACCCTTAGGATTGCTTCCAATTTTAGGTTCCTGTCAGTTTGTCCATAAAGAGAAAAGATATATCTGAACATCACTCAGGAATTTAAAAAAAAAAATCATACCTACTGTCCAGAGTTACTTTTTACCCCTTCAAGTTTTTGGTGAATTTGATCTTCACTATTAAGAGGACAATGTGCTCTACAACAGTGGATCTCAAACTTTAGTGTGTATCATGATCAATGGGAGAGCTAATGGTAAAACATAAATTGCTGGGCCTTAAGCCTCGAGTTTCTGACTTGGGGGCCTGGGATGGGGCCTGATACTTGAATTTCTAACAAGTTCCCAGATGCTATGCTGATGTTGCTGGTATAGGGATCACAGCTTTATAAGACGGTAAAAGGAAGTAATTCCCTCTCACCTTAGCTCTCATCTTCCTCATGTAAAAACACTTCTCTATGGAGCACTCCCAACAAGAGAGACACTTAGGATTTAAAAACATCTCCGGGTTCTGAAAGCTAAAAGACTTCTTTTTTCCCCACTTCACAAGGGCTCCAGTGCCACAAATGACATTAAAGCAGTGGAAATCCAGAAAAAGGAAAATTAAGGTCAGAATGATTGTAAACTCTGCTCAAGAACCTTACCAGGCACATATTACTTCTTCAGTCTGAAAAGTGTTTCCTTTGGGTCTCCTAAGGCAAGAGAAACGCCCAAAGGAAGAAAGAAGTAGCTTGTTTCATAACACTAAAAACACAAGGATAGGCTCTGAAAACAAGAGAATTTTGCTCCATAAGTAAAAAATCACAAAATGCTATGAATCCCTATCTTTCCTTTGTCATACTAATCTCCATCTCAAAAGAGCTATTCGAATCTCTTACTGAAGACTGACCCAAACTCTATACTTTCTTAGGTAGCTTAAATATTGACTATGTCAATGTCACCTAGGATGAACAACTTCAGAGAATAGGATTTGTTAAAAATGTCTCCTCAGCCAGCCTGGGAAGCTTCTTACTTGGGTGGGTGCTCTCAACCGTGACTAAACTGTACCTAGAGAAATATATTTTAAAATATTAATATGGCCTAGCACTTTCCTGATGGTAATCCTTCCAGGCCCATCCCAATGGCACAACTGGGAAATTAACTGAAGAGAAAAGCAATCTCCTCTCTGCTCTCTACTTTCAGATGCTCCTCCTCTACAGCTTTGCCATGCACAGACTCATTTCTATACATATACACTAATAGAACATTCGCACACACACAAATAACTCTTGGCAGGAACCAAAAATCAAAGCCTAACCCCAACGTTTTTAAGTGAGCAAGTCCAATTTCCTTCTTTGTAGCCCTTGACACATGCCGGCTGGGAGCCGTCTGGATTTTTTTCTGCCTTGTTCCTGCACCAGAAGGCTCTGCACTGCAGGTCAGGGGCTGATAAGGAAATGAACAGTGTAATTTCCAAGGCCTCTGAACACAGCCCTGTCAGCAGCTCTGGAGGCGGGTTACTCAAGCATGGCCTGAAGAGTGAAAACCACAGAGAGGAGGGCCCAGCCAGCCAGCAGTGGCAGGACCTCAGCTGTGCACGTTGCTGCCATCTCCAGCCTGAAAGCCCAAGCCCTGCTGCCTCCCTGGATGAGCTCTGTTGGTAAAAGCTCTTAGACCCAAATGGCAAAAACACAAGTTCACGCTGGGGGAGGAAGATTAAGGACTAGGACTTAGATTTTCCATGCACTCTTGTGCAGAAACAGAAACATTTAGTGCTCTCCCAGCATACATGAGATTGCACCTGCTGACAAACCCACAGTAACATCTATCCAACATACTCAACCCCATACCAGGGATATGGCCCAAAAGGAAACTCAATTCATATGAAATCTGAAATTCAACAGGCCACTTCAATATCCTTTGAAGCCAATTTCTGGTTTCTACCTCATCAAACCCCACTATAAATATCAGGGCCTTTAGAACACATCACCACCATGCAAGCTTCCCAATCCAGGTTTGGAACTTCTCCTGAGAACAGTGCTGCAAGTCTTAGCCAACATGCTTATCTATTCATACTGGGTTTCCGGTATAGGTGGTATGTTGTTATATTTCAGCCCGTTATTGCCTACAGCTAACTGAGACATATTTCAACTCAAATCATGTTATTCTTCTTTTCTAATATTTACTAAATGCTCTGTATGTGCCAAACACCATTTTAAGTGTTTTATATGAATTAACTAATTGAATTTCACAAAAATCCTATTAAGGAACTATTGTTTCCTCATTTTGCAGATGAGAAAACTGAGGTAGCTCAGTTAAGTAATTTGTCCAATATCACTCAGTTAATAATTGTCAAAGCTGGGATACAAACCCCAGTAGTTTGGCTCCAGAGTTTATACTCTTAATCACTAAGTTATGCATAAGAGCTCATGTGCAGTTTAAGTTTACAAGACTGGTGTTTTAGGTTGGAAGTGGCTCCCAATGCCCAACTTATGAAGTGTCCACCTTTAATGATGGTTAAAGAAAATTCACAAACATTAAAGTATATAGCAATTATCTGGAGAGTCTTCTGGAAGTACAGATTTCTGGGCCCCTATCCCTAAAACTTATTTAGCAGATCTGGGGTAAGGTTTGAGACTCTGCATTTCTGACATTCAGATGTTATGATGCACATGGTTTTATGGACCACAATTTCAGGAACTCTGCTCTAGATGGTAAACTGTAAGCAAAGAGCAGCAACCATCTCTGTTCTGTTCACCAATGTACACCCAGTACTAAGCACAATACCTGGAATGTAAAATGCACTCAGTTAATATACAGAATGAATGAAAGATGACAATGGTATCTAACAGTATCATCTCTTTACAAAACAGTTAATATCCACAATACATTTACGGTCTGCCTATTAGTGATATATCCAAGAAGCACAAGAGCAGGGTTTTTGTTTTTTTTTTTTTCATATCTGCAATTGCCAAATAAAGAGGGAACTGGCAGTGCCTCAATGATTACAATGAAAATTTGACTAAATGCAGTACTCCAGAACACACACAAACACACACTCTCAAGAAGTCAAACTCAAAGTAGCAGTTTAAAAAGTAACTTTCTGGGCTTCCCTGGTGGTGCAGTGGTTGAGAGTCTGCCTGCCGATGCAGGGGACGTGGGTTCGTGCCCCGGTCCGGGAAGATCCCACATGCCACGGAGTGGCTGGGCCCGTAAGCCATGGCCGCTGAGGCTGCACGTCAGGAGCCTGTGCTCCACAGCGGGAGAGGCCACAACAGTGAGGGGCCCGCGTACCGCAAAAAAGTAACTTTCCGTCTGTATGTATAACGGGAGGTTCAGCGCCAGCTATAAATGGTTGTTCTTTGTAAACATCATCACCTTACCAGAGAAAGTGAAACTCAAAGATCCTTTGTTTACTGAGTGCCTACAATATTAAAATCGGTATAGGGCCTCCCTGGTGGCGCAGTGGTTGAGAGTCCGCCTGCCGATGCAGGGGATACGGGTTCGTGCCCCGGTCTGGGAGGATCCCATATGCCGCGGAGCGGCTGGGCCCGTGGGCCATGGCCGCTGGGCCTGCGCGTCTGGAGCCTGTGCTCCGCAGCGGGAGAGGCCACAACAGTGAGAGGCCCGCGTACCGCAAAAAAAAAAAAAAAAAAAAAAAAAAATCGGTATAGAAAACAAATGAAAGCAGTCTTAAGAACACCTAGGCATTTACATCCAATGTTTCTGAGGTAGTCTTTAAGTGGGAAAACAGAATCCTTCATAACAATGAAGGATTTGTTAAGAATCCCAGAGTAACAATATGTTAGAAGAACTTGGTAAACAAAAACCTGGCTTTGCCACTGACTACCTGTGAGAGTCTAGGTAAGTCACATGACCTCCCTGGTCTCAGTTCCCTCTCCTATAAAGTGAGGAGATTGGACAAGATAATCTTTCTCAGGGCCCTCCTTGAATTACAACACCCGGATGGAAAACAGAGCTGCTGAAGAAAAAATAAATTAAGCTCAGACTTCGTTGTAGTTAGAGAATGCATCTCTGTCCCACATAAATATCAACTTCTTTAAATTTTTTCCAAGAAGGAAAATGCTTGAGGGCATTTGGCTTCAGGAAGCAAGGCTAACTGCTATTTCATCACTAGCTGAGAAAGAACAGCTTGTGAAGGAGGAAGGTGTTAAGAGAGAAAGCCCTGGATCAGAAGAAATAAAAGAGACCTGACCTTGGTTGAGCAATGAGGGATTGCAACACGAGAGAAATGAGATGGAAGGCATAAACTAGGGCAAGAAAACAAAATCAAGGGCAAAGGAAGATGCTCTTAGAACACAGGATATGATAGCAAACATGATCGGAAAGGGAAAGAGCAAAGAGCACACTTTAGTTTTGTCTCCTAAACTAATGGGGGAAGTGGTAAATATGTGTATGCAGCATTCTGAGAGCAGCAGAAGCTGAGACACAAACATGGGGAAAGCACAGTGCAGTGTTTCTACCTTCCAAGATCAAAAGCAGCAGCTGAAGAGGCAAGGAGAGCTTCTGGCTGCAAACTTCTAGATCCTTTAGCCACTAGAACTTTACTTTATACGATCTGGGAAAAAAAAGGAGTCTCACCTTAAACTCCTGGTTTAAGCCCCAACTCAGAGTCAACAAAGATAGATCACTGCCTTCTGTGGTTTGTAAATTCTTTCTTCTTGCTTGTCAGAGTGGTAACGTGAGCACTAAGCTGGGGACATTCAGAGGCACCCTCCCTCATCCTACCTCCCCTTCCATCCCTAACTCAACAACCTATCAATCAAACCAAAGACAAGGAACAGACAGGAGCTGGAAGGCTCTGTCTTGTTTATTCCTCAACGTTCCCTCCCCCATCTCTTCAGCTGGCAGGAAGTATGAGACAGGAGTGTTCAATGACAATTCAGGGCAGCAGTAGTTGCTAAGACTCTCTAGGTCTCTCCTAGAACTCTGGGAAACAGCACAGTGAGCCCTGCCTGAGAGAGGTGTGGTGGAGCAAAAATGGGATCCCATGAAGGGAAATCCACATTCTTGGCTGACTGAAATTCACTCAGCCATAGACTGAGATACCTACCTTGATGAGAGAGGAGGTCCTGAGGTAGAGAATTAGAATATTCAAATCTCCCTCATTAGCTAGTTGTAGACATGTGACAATTCTGTCCTACACCACAAACTCCACTTGTCTTCTCTCTTGTTTCCAAGGGGTTACAGGAGTGGGTATGCGTAAGGAGATTCCAGCTAAGACACTTTCCAAATTTTATGAGTTTTCCCTCTTCATGACAGCTTCCAGCTCAGAGTATGTAATTCCTAGATTATATCAAAACATCTGTTTTGTTGTTTTGGTTCTGTTGGTTGTCCCCCACGTGGAAGAAACATTCCAAACCAGTTAAGCCATAGGCAAGCCCATATCTCAGAGAGAAAAATCTTAAGGAAGTTTTTAAAGACTTAGCTTATGAGTTATAGTATTAATCATCAAACACCGACTCAAACACCTCTTATGCCCAACACCTTGGGATCCTTGTTTCTCAAAAGCTGCTCCACTCCAAGATTCCTAGCCTGCGTTCCCTTTTGCATCTTTCCCTCCTCCCATTCCAGAAACACTGTCTCTGCACAGTGTTTTCATCTCCTAGCAACTTCCAAATATTTATTTACATAATTATTTATTTCAATGGCCAAATGCTTTAGAATGGCACCCCACAGAACCAGACTGTTCAAGAGGGTTGAGGGAACAGGGAAAAGAACTAAGAAAGCAGGTTCTTGCTTAGAGTGACATCAAACTGCACAGCAAATTTCCTCTTCTAAGAGTACTTCTCAGCAATTTTACCTTTCCTCCAAAAACAGAAGCACAGTCTCTTTCCCTTTTCTCTCTCATTCCACTGCCCCATTCTCAGTCTTTTTGGGTGACAAGGCATATAACACAGCTATATTATTAAGAAGCAAACCTCCCTGGCACCAAGGTGTATTCTTAGCTGAAAATATTGCGTCCTTCAGCCCAATTATAATCTGGAGGGCAGCCACCCAACCACTCCCTGAACCTGTAAGAAGAAAAAGGGTTCCACTGCTTCTCTGTTGGAGACTCTCAAGGACATTTAGACTTAAATCCAATATGAAGATAAGCATCATTAATCCCTGCATCCACAGACCACTACTGGGCTTAGAAGATTGCAACATGAGTCAAGAGTTCTAAACAGAAAGGAAACTGAAGGCCACCCTCAGAAGTGGCCACTTTTCAGCACAGGAAAAACAAAGATTATGAACACGGATATACGGCAAGAGTTGACTGGAGCCAGATGTAGGGAACAGTCTAATGGGCCTGGAACAGAAGCAAGAACTCCTGGTACTCCTAGGCCTCTTTAAAACAGTATTATCCATCTGCACCCCAGAGAAAATGGTAAATCACAGCCAGCACAGGATGCAACCATGCCAGTAACCAGCTGGAACTTGACTCTGCTGAGGTGGACTGTAGCATCTGCCACCTAAACATAGGCAGACTCTCTGGCAGCTGCCACTGGTAAAAGGGAATAAACCATTGTGTTATTAGTGGAAGAAAATTCACAGCCCTGTTACCAGGGAAGCCCAGATGTTGCTAAGAGTTACAGATGTGCCAGAGGCAAGGACCAAAACACCTACAGCAAAGAAAGCGCAACCTAGCACTGAGAGGACACCACCACCCAAACATACACATCCTGCCTCTATTAACACTTACATATGGAAAGAGGTATCCCCTGCTGCAGCTGATGCAATTACAGAGAAATCAATTTATACTGCATCTGCTGGGATCAGCTGAAAGCACAGGGTGAGCAGAACACAGAGCGGAAAATCAAGAGCCAGTGAACAGCACATTACCAGGCCAGCCACTTTGCAGGAAACTGTAAGCTGCAGAAGTTTAAGGCAGCCTGAGCTGACCCTAGATTCACACCCACTCTGGTCTAGCCCTGCAAACTCCATTTACTGAGACATGAACTAAGATCATCTTCCCAAAGGAGGAGAACCCCTTGTGGGGCTGCAGGCACCTGTCCTTCCAAGTCAAGCAGAAGGCAAGGTATCATTACACCGTTTGGCAGCTATTAAACCACCAGGAGACCTTGATTCCTAACAGTTGAGGGAGATACCCAGCCAAGAACTATACTTTAGTGGCCAAAGAATCTCTTTCAAGGCCAAACTTTCATAGCCACTACACCAATCCATAAGACCTGATTAAGTACCTCAGTACCTCCTGCTCCTCTGTTTACCTGCCCCAAACTGTGACCTTTTGCTCTTTGGCAGTCACCAATAGAACACTTGGTAGATATCATGTAATGAAACTTACTTAACCCTTTTCTCTTCCAGAGATCCAGCAGCACCATTTATCCCATTAAAAACAGCACTCAGTTGAAAGCCTATTAAGTTTATCAACTTGTTAAGTTTATCAGTGACTCTAAGGATGAAATGTCAATCAAGCTGGGAACCATATAAAGGCTGATGCCAGCCTCTAGTAACAAGTATCTGAGGTGGGACAAGGACAAGGCTGGAGGTTCTTGACTTACGGAAAACTCATTCTACCAAGCAGCTACCCCCAACAACAGATACTCTTCTCCAAAATGTCCAGGCCTGCTGTTAATGAATCTGTAGGGAATCCCCTAATTTGGAACAAAACCACGTTATCATTACCAGCTGCTCTGACCTTGTAACTGGTCATTACCCACGAACAAATGAGGCTGCCACAGAGTGCACATAGCATTTGGCAGTTAGTCCAGGGCAGTTCTGACTGGCAATGGGCAGCCAGATCTGGCCACCTCTTACCTTTTCAGACTTGACTTTCTTTAGCGGGCGACACTCATTCTCCCCTTCCTCTGGCTCCGGTTTAGCTCCCAAAGGGTTGAGCGCTGCCCCAGGCTCAATAGCTATACTCCCAAGTGGCTCCACAGCTCCTGGATCCACCCCTGTGGTTCCATCATACTGACCACCACGTCCTCCCAAGGGAACTGGCTGGAGGACCCCAGGATCCTTTTCTGAACAAGTTCCCACTCCTTCGCTTCTCTCCTTCTTGCTCTTAGATGAGCTGCTCTCCTTCTCCTTTTTGGAGCCGGCTACACTGCGGGATGCCTTAGCCGCCTTCTCTGAGCCCTTGGGAGCAATAGCAGCAACCAGGCTTCCTGCATTGGCACCATCTCCTGAGCGTCCCTGCACCTCTTTCTTGCTAGCTGCCCCCTCATTTTGAGTGAACAGGGACGTCCCTGAAGTGGGTTTGTAAATGTCTTTGCCACTCTTATTCCTTTTAGATTTTGATTTGCCTTCCTTCCCTTGAGGACCTGGCACTGGGGTCACAAACTTGATGTTGTCTGGTAGTGTAGCCACAGCATTGGGAGCTGGTATCCCCACCTCCTTTGAGCCTGACATTTCCAGTTTCTGCTGGTCCTTTTCCAGATCGGCGTCCAGGTCAATGATGAGATTCCCTACTCCAATGTCCCATTCATCCCCACTGTCGTATGTCTCAACCGGGTTTGCATCCACTCCTTTCCCTCCGGAGGCTCCACTGCTCAAGGACATCTTAGAGTCAACGTCCCACCTCAAGATTCAAGGCTCTTCCTTGCCCCCAGCTTTCCTATTTTCAGCTTCAGCTATGTTCTCAGACCTGCCACATTGGTCAGTATATGCCCAGTGGACAACATCATTGCTGGAAAAAGAAAATTTAAAGAGCTGTTAAAGGAAACAATACAGGCAAAGAGGCTGAAATAAACTCCCACAAAAAACAGACCCTTCCTAGGTGGGTATCACATCACAATAGACAAGACAAACAGGTTCCGTTGTATTGCTAACCAAGTCACATTGGACCGAGGGGAAAGCTAATTCCCACTCCATCTCCCCAGGGGAGAGTACAATATTTGCAATTGCCCGGAAATTCAGCGGTAAGTCTTAACTAGGAATCCTCTAGAGTTAGTTTCCCATTCCCAAGAGACTTATTTCTACTACCACTGCCAGGTGACAATCCTCCCTCAATCAATACAGGCCCTAGCACATCCTCTAGCACAACTTTACTCATACCTCTTTTCACCTTGTTTCTTCTTGAACTATCAGAGATTCACAACATAGTCTAGCAAAGGCTAAATCCCTCTACTAACAGGGCCTATCCCTACTAAAAATAATATAGATTCCTTGTCATTCTACTGCTGGGGGGGGGTGTCTAATTGTGGGTAAGTAAAAGAGAAAAGCAAACAGAACTGGGGAAAAATACAACATCAGGATAGGGGCAAATCCTGCAATTAGAGGAGACAATCCTCAGAGAGGACTTAACCAATCAGCTTCAGTTAAGCCAGCCTTATTAAACTCCAGGTTTCAAATTATGTCTAAATAGCAGAAGTCAATGTAGTCTTTCTCACTGCCCACTAAAATACCCCGGAAGACACACACACACACACAGAAAAAATATTACCCTATCAATAACTCAACAGTACTAAAAAACCTCATGTTAGAATGTGGGAGAATTCTCTACATTCTAATAGTATAAGACTGATGGCACTATATTGATAAATACCGGGGCCTCACCACATGGAACTAATAAAAGGGGGTGGCGTGGGGGGGTGGTAAAAAAGGCAATTTATACCTCTCCTTGGGGAGTGTACCATCTAGAAAACCTGGCAGCCAACATACACCATCCAGCTATTACCTTATGACGAAACCAAAGATTTCTGTTCTTGCTCACTCCCCTGTTTACCATCTTTCTATATAGAAAATAACTCTCATAAGATGACAGAGCAGAAAGGGTAAAACAGAGGTGGCACAATGAATCCTCCAAAGTAAATATCTAACAGGTAAATGCCATAGATATCTCTTAACAGAGATAAGACACATTGTACTTTTCCACCTGCTCTCTCAAGGCAGTGTCAAAGAACCAGGGTGCAGTTCCAGAGAAGATGTCACCTAGGAGAGCAGAGCTATACCAAGTGAATGCTTGATAGCAACTGGGATGTAAGAGAGAAAGGAGTGCACATTAATCTGCCATTTAGCCATAGATCTGAGAAGAAAATACATCCTTTACCCAAGTAGAGAGCTTAGTGCCCACAACAACCAACCATTGCTGACACTGAGTCCACATAGATCTTACTTCATAAAACGATAAGCAAAAACTGTGTGTGGGAGAAAACATGACATAAGAACTATGGGGCATCCCTGGTGGCACAGTGGTTAAGAATCCACCTGCCAATGCAGGGGACGTGGGTTCGAGCCCTGGTCCAGGAAGATCCCACATGCCGCAGAGCAACTAAGCCCATACGCCACAACTACTGAGCCTGTGCTCTATAACCTGCGAGCCACAACTACTGAGCCCGCGTGCCACAACTACTGAAGACTGCGCACCTAGTGCCCGTGCTTGGCAACAAGAGAAGCCCGCACACTGCAATGAGGAGTAGCCCCCACTCACCACAACTAGAGAAAACCCGCATGCAGCAACAAAGACCCAATGCAGCCATAAATATATAAATTAAAAAAAAAGAACTATGAAAAAATGCCACCCACAAGGTAAAGGCAACATAATCTCTGAAAAAATTAAAGAAATGATACCTCTGATAATGATCTAGAATTCTGAAGAAATTTTTAGTAAAATGTTTGGAATTCTCTATACTATACACTAATTCACTCAAAAAAACGTGTATTAATTGCCTACTAAGTACCAGGCACTAAACTAGGTGCTGGGAATACAGTAGCAAATGAGAGTGTATAAGGCAGTGGAACATGATACTGAAAATAATTCTATTATGAGGGGCAAAGGCATTTCTAGAAATGGGAATGCCAAATGAATCTGCACTACAAAGGTTATTAAAGCATAGTTCTTCCCAACATCATAATTTGTCACCTCTGAAATCTCTGCAATTGTGGTGAGGCTTAGAGCATAACCCACATCCATCTAACACTTACCCACTTTCCTCTTGAGCTGCACTATCATCAGTATGTAATGTAACCATTAGAGCAATCCCATGTTTGTTTATTCAATAAAACTTTCAAAAGAACTTCCTCCAAAAAACAAATAAACAAAAACCCTTCCTCTAGAAAATAGGATGCTAATGGAAGAGAGACTCTGGAAAGGTATATAAAGGGAAGAATATAAAGTACATAAAAGTGTTTGTGCTCACTGAGGGCTTCTGACAGTTCTGCACTGGCTGACCTGTCGCATGGAGCAGGATAGACAAAATAAGACAGTAAAGAAGACATAGCATTAAGAAGATACTAGGCTGAAATGGAAAGATATGAACTAGACAAAAGAATCTGATTTTATTTTTTAAAAAAGGAAAATGCAAGGAAATGAAAAATGCAATTAAAATTCATACAGAAATCAAAAAAGCAAAGAACTAAAACTGTGGAAAATGAATCTGTAAATTACAAGAAAACTTGAGACTGTTCCAGAAGGCAAGGGAAAAGGAGAGCAAAAAAAAAAAAAAAACCAGTGAGGGAAATTGAAAGACAGAGAAAGTATTTAATAATACTCAAAGCAAAACTGAAGAGACTAGAACAAATGGGAGAAAAGCAACCTATCAAGGCATAATATATGAATAACACCTTGAGCTGAAAAAAATCTTGAAAAAGTTCACTACCTTTTCAGCAAAATCAATTTAAAAAAAAAGCCAAACTTGCAGACATTCTAACAAAATTTTTGAATTACAAAGGACAAAACTTAGGCCAACCTCAGACTGCTCTGCAATATTAAATGTTAAAAGAGAATGAAAAATCTACAAAGAATTTTGAAGAGAAAAGGTTATTTTTCAAGAGTCTTTCACTGAGTCAAGTTGTTTGTCACATGTAAAAACAACAGATTTTCAGTTATATAAGAACATATATATATATCCACCTTGTTGAAAACTATCTGAAGCATTAAAATCAGTTCAGTGTAGCATAAAGTTGAATAATTCTTGTAAACAGAAATACCAAATGATTTTTGTAATCTTAAGAGTAAACTCAATACAGATATTCCTGGAAAAGATATGAGGCAAAATCAATGCTTGTAATAATGCTGAACCTGGAACGTTCAGCCTTAACATCAGTAAGGAAAGACACTTCCTCAAATTCCTTTTGTCCCAATTCCATATGTCATGGCAAATTGTTTTGTTTTTTCTAGTAAGCAAGAAATATTGCTGTTAACATGTTTTTTAAATTGTGCTTCTTCTTAAAAGGGAGCTGGAGATGAAAAGAACATCTGATGGTCTGTGCTCATTTTCAAGTTCCACATCTTAAGTGAGATATTCATTAAGTGGAGGGATATCCTAGAGTATAGTAAAACACCAAAAAGCCATTTCATAAGAGGAAAGGTCTTAGAAACTGGTATTCTTTAATCTGGAAAGGAGTTAGCTGAAGCGAGATAGGCTGGCTAGCTTCAAATATATGATGGTTGCAATGTGGAAGAGAGAAACTTATTCTGTGATGCTGAGGGTATAAAATGGACAAGTAGAAGTTACAAAAAGAAAGATGTTTAACTCAGGAAAAAATGTAATACCCTGGAATTTCCAACAATGACCCACAATGCTTAATGAAGCCATATCTTTATCACTGAAAGTAGTGGCCAGAAAAACCATAATCACCTGTCAAGCAAATTACAGAATTCTTCTATGTGTGATAGGGAGTAGTCTGGACATACCCAGGGCCTTTTTCAAATCTGAAATTCTGTTAATGTACCTATCAAAAAGTGCATTCCCTGGGCTTCCCTGGTGGTGCAGTGGTTAAGAATCCACCTGCCAACGTTCAAGCCCTGGTCCGGGAAGATCCCACATGCCGTGGAGCAACTAAGCCCATGTGCCACAATTACTGAGCCTGCACTCTACAGCTCGTGAGCCGCAACTACTGAGGCCGCGCACCTAGAGCCCATGCTCCACCACAGGAGAAGCCACCGCAATGAGAAGCCTGCACACCGCAACGAAGAGTAGCCCCTGCTCGCCGCAACTGGAGAAGGCCCGCGTGCAGCAACAAAGACCCAATGCAGCCAAAAATAAAAATAAATCAATTTATTATTTTTTTAAAAAGTGCTTTCCCTACTAGAAAACTACCCAGAATTTCTGAATGATCAGGATGCAAACAAAGAAAACATATCCTGAGGACTGATATTTAGTGGTCCTGATGTTCTATAGAGAGCCACTGTCCTCTAATTTCTGAGTGAGTTAAGTAAGTACCACTTTTCAACCAGGTGACTTCTCAGAAATTCAGTTTACCAAACCCAGCAGGTTTCATAGTAACTTTGGTGGTACCTTTCCAAAGATATACTGAAAAATTGCCAAGGATTCTTAAATCAGCCTGGCTACAGCAGCCAGACCACTCTCCATCTGCTCCTACCACATCCCTGGCTTTATACAGCTAATAATCAAACTCTCTGACAGGTCACGGCAGAGGTGTTTAACCCCAGGAGGTAGGGTAACTAACATGGTAGCTGGAAATGAAAAGCACTGACCTCTTGCTTCCATGGCAGAGAAAGTGCAGAATCAGGAGAACCAATACCTTACAGAGACCACAAAGTACTTTCAACTTGCAGGAGCTTCTGGATATATTTTCTTCTCTCTTCTCCTTCTGTCTAATTGTACTACACTTCGCTATTTAGGACCATGATTCACCGAACTCTGGAATTACTTGCCAGTGCCATTTGTGCTTTGTTCTGCACCTGATCCCTAAGAACTCTTCTCTGCGTGGATACAGCTAAGGGACCAAGATAGGCCGTGACAATCACTCCTCATACCCTGTATCTATAACAATGAAAGTTCAAATTCCAGTTTCCTCTCTGGAACCCAGCTCCATCTCTCAAGACTCCCAGCCCACAGGCTGGTTTGTAATCACACATTTCAGGTCATTAATTGCTTTTTATTAGGGCATATGCCATAGATTACACCACTTCCCTACCTCAGTAATGAGCAAGGCCTCTCTTCCAGACTAAGAATGAGAAAAAGAGTCTTCACGTGAGGTCTCTGCCCCTGTCCAGAGGACATAAGCAACAACTGACCCTACTTATGTCCAAACACAATATGAAAAAGAATACTTCTCCTTCTGCCCAGATAGAGCTCTGTATCCATCCTAGAGGGCATCAAAGAGAAAGGATCTCTTTAACTGCCAATTACTTATAGCTAATCTGGTCTAAGCAGCAAACTGTCCAATGCTCTCCCGGTGTAAATTTATCTGTCCTCCCCTCTTGTTACAGTTTTTGGATCAATCTTCTTACAGGTTTTGGTCTGAGCAAGCGACAGTTGTGTTTGAGTGAGTATACTCTGCTTGCGACCACAGAGGTCACACACATTTGGGTGTGCGGGTGATCCGTCTGGCTAGCTAGTTCTCACCGAAAGCTATATGGACAAAGAAAAATATGCTACACTCAATTCTAGGAAGGCAGCATGGTTTAGAACACAGATAACTGAGCTGAGAATCAAGAGGTGTGATTTCTGGACTCAGATTTCCAATGACCCTAGCCAGGATGTTAGCCAAGTTGCTTCATTAAATATTAATTTTCTTATTATAAAATGGAGGGAGAATCCATCATGGTTCTAAGCATATTATGAGGATCCAAATCTGAAAAATATGACAACTCAAAAGTATAAAATGACCCAAATATTCTCATAATGTTCTAGGGTCTCAACTTAAAGAGGCCTGCTTCATGGTTATACACTGTATAACGATCTAAGGTATTTTAAAAATAAAGGAAAAATAAATATTAAAAAAATTTTTACAAATTAAGTTACAGGTAGCACTGATATCCATTTGAGCTCTACAAAAGAAAATGGCAATCCTTTCTTCTTTCAATTACTCAGTGGTTTTCACTTACTCTGGTTTTCCATTTAGGATACTCCTACCTTCAGATGTGGCTCATAAAATCCTACACTATAGTGACTGACAAAAAGACTCCACCTTGGGCCTCCCTGGTGGCGCAGTGGTTGAGAGTCCGCCTGCGGATGCAGGGGATACGGGTTCGTGCCCCGGTCTGGGAGGATCCCATATGCTGCGGAGCGGCTGGGCCCGTGAGCCATGGCCGCTGAGCCTGCGCGTCCGGAGCCTGTGCTCCGCAACGGGAGAGGCCACAACAGTGAGAGGCCCGCATACCGCAAAAAGAAAAAAAAGAAAAAAAAAAAAAAAAAAAAAGACTCCACCTTGCTTCAAAAATCCCTCAGGGCCAAGGTACCAATCTCAAAGCTCATGGTTTTAACATCTGGACTATCTCTTTTGCCAACTGTTCCAGTCCAGTAGGTTGTTGACTCCCCCCCACGACAGGATTTCAAAACTAAATTGTGTGAGGTTCACAGGGTTTGATGCCCCAGGGAACTGTCAATAAAGCAGTGGGAAAAAACAAAGTTGAGAGAAAACCAAACTATACCATCTGCCCTGAATTCCAGATGCTACCCTGAAATCACATACTCAGCCAACCTCAGGTGAGGCTAGTACAACATGTAAACCATCCGTGGTGACTCTGAGCTTACCCCGCTGGAAGAACAGGCATCTCCCTCTCCAGCTGCCACATTAGAGCTTACTAATCAACTGAATTTCCAACTGGGGCTCTAATAAGAAACAATCAACTTTCCTTTGGGTCTCTTCCTTAATTTATTACATTAATTACTGCAACAAAGGAACTGTGTCATCTCCTCAAGTACCATAGCTCTCAGCTTATATCTCCAATGGGGATCAGATAAAGACAGACTAAGAGTGCCAATTTGAGAAGATGGATCCAATTCAACAGGGCTCATCTGACCATGTGTCACCTAAGGACAGAAGAGCAAAAGTGTAGCATCTCCCAGTCCCTCAGTGTTTAAAACCTGCACCTCATGAATAGTTTTATGGTCCTCACAGGCTGCTATTCTCAGAGTAAGATTATGAGGCTTGACCTGTTTCATTTCACATAAGCAAATGACACTTCCACTAGACATAGCTATTCAACAGGGTTCAGGTTTAGAGCCTTGGTGTTTGTCAATACTGCTCTGTGCCAGCATACATCTCACAATAGGCTAAACAGCATACTAAATATGTAAATAATTCAGTCCCAACCCTATAGGGATTCATTGGTGGAACTGGTTCACAGAGAAAACCCTTACCAAGGCCTATGTATAAGCAGAAGGCAAAGATCATCTAAAGTAAACAATAAAGCTCTACCATCCCCCTCCCCTAACAAATGAAGGGCTATGTAGCCCTTTATAATTTAGTTCTTTCCCCAGAGGTAGACATTCTGTACTAAAGAGAAAGAGGTGATGTCAAATTCTCAAGAAAAAAGTTAACAGTGGAGTTAGCTTAGGAATCAGGAGATCTAAGAAACTGGCCCTCCACACAGAACTGTTGTGGCAGAGCTTTTCTCACCTCTAAAACAGGGAATAATGTGGGTCAAGTTCATAGGAATGGGGGAAAGGAAAAAACCTAAGCAGGGACTTCTCTGGGGGCACAGTGGATAAGACTCTGCGCTCCCAATGCCGGGGCCCCAGGTTCGATCCCTTGTCAGGGAACTAGATCCCACATGCATGCCGCAACTAAGAGTTCACATGCCATAACTAAGGAGCCTATGTGCCACAACTAAGGAGCCCTGGAGCCACAACTAAGGAGCCCACGTGGTGCAACTAAGACCCAGTGCAACCAAATAAAATAAATACATAAATAAGTATTTAAAAACAAAACAAAACAAAAAAAACCTAAGCACTTTTCAGGAAACATGAGGAATTCCCTTCATTTTTTTTTTTGCGGTACGTGGGCCTCTCACTGTTGTGGCCTCTCCCATTGTGGAGCACAGGCTCCGGACGCACAGGCTCAGTGGCCATGGCTCACGGGCCCAGCCGCTCCGCGGCATGTGGGATCTTCCCGGACCGGGGCGTGAACGCGTGTCCCCTGTATCGGCAGGCAGACTCTCAACCACTGCCCACTAGGGAAGCCCATCCCTTCATTTTTATATTTTAGACCTCACCTCCCTTCTTAAGTCTCTTACTTAACTACTATCCTATAGTAACTCTAAAGAGCACAGAAAGAAAACTTCTCTATCAGAAGATAGTATCTGGGGGCTTCCCTGGCAGTCCAGTGGTTAAGGCTCTGTGCTTCCACTGCTGAGCGCACAGGTTTGATCCCTGGTCGAGGAACTAAGATCCCACATGCTGCGTGGGGCGGCCAAAAGAAAAAAAGATACTATCTACACTGTTAGACTAACCATAAAAAATGGTGGAATTCACACACACATCCCTTAGGATATCTAAGCCAGACTGACTTCTCCAGCCTCATCTCATGGCCACACTCTGTCCTCTGCACCCCATTCCCACCTTACTGCCTTTTGGCATCTACCTCAGACATTCCCTGCTCATATCCTACCTCCCAGTGCGTGTGATGATTTGATTAACATTTGTTTCCTCCACTGGACTGCACGCATCCTGAGGGCAAGGGGCTGCATCCCTTTTGCTCACCATTGTATCCTAATAACAGTGTTTAGGTCACAGTGCTCCCTCAATAAATATTCTGGTCAATAAATGAGTGAATGAACACTGCTTTCCTCAATGGGCAGAATCATAACACTGCCAAGGCTGCCATTTCTCATCTCCATTCTTACTTGAGCTTGATTTGTCACTAGTTATAAGCTGTCTCAATTACCTAACAGTCTTCAAACTTACTAGAACAGAGTGTGGATTCCTCTTTCTTCTAAGATACAGATAAAGGATACAGATTTATCAAGAGTCTAGGGGAAAAGTAAGAAAACAATCCAGTCCCCACGTTTCTTAAAAAATGCCTAACTGCTCTGGAGTATTCTCAGCCTTCAGTCTCATCCATGCATAGCTGCTATCCAAAATAGGGCTAGCCCACAAATCAGGAGTTCTGGACATAACCAATCCCTTGGAAGCCTCGTACTTAAATGTATGATACATTCTATCAGACTTAAAACGTTCAGTTAGCACATTTTAAACATCTATGAATCAAAGGTGACAGAAGTCAGAAAAGTGGTCATGTCTGGGAGGAGGTTACTGAGTGGAAAGAAGCATGAGGGAACCTTGTGGGTGCTGGAAGTGTGCTATTATCTTGAGCTGGATGGTAGTTATATAGCTATATACACATGTAAAAACCGTGTTGTACACTTAAGATTGGTGTACTTTATGTACTTTATCATATGCACATTATATTAAAAAAAAGGTAAAATAGTAAACATCTATGAATAAAAGGACTGTATTACTGGATCATGGTCCTGGTCCTAAAACAGCATTTTATGTGATCACGGTAAAAGAGAATCATGCTATCAATCCCCACAGGATATTTAGGGGGATGGAAAGAAGGGAGGGAGGGAGGGAGGGAAGGAAGGAAGGAAGGAAACTACATTTAAGGATTACCATGTGTTTGACTATATTGTGAGGAAATTTATAGATCTTTTGGAGAGTCTGAAAGAATTAATAACAAACCAAAAACAGTGAGGTACTTAAGGATATTAAATCCTGGAAAAAAACATAAGTTGAATAAGAAAACATAACAGGGGACTTCCCTGGTGGTCCAATGGTAAAGAATCCGCCTTCCAGTGCAGGGGATGCGGGTTTGATCGATGGTTGGGGAACTAAGATCCCACATGCCATGGGGCAACTAAGCCTATGCACCACAACTACTAAGCTTGCGCGCCTCAACTAGAGAGCCTGCATGCCGTAAACTACACAGCCCACGCGTCCTGGAGCCTGCGCGCCACACTAGAGAAGAGAAAAAACCCATACGCCACAACTAGAGAAGAGAAAACCCGCATGCCACAACTAGAGAGAAGCCCGCACACCACAACTAGAGAAGAGAAATTCCGCACGCCACAACTAGAGAAGCCCGCACGCCGCAACAAAAGATCCTGCATGCTGCAATGAAAGATCCCACGTGCTGCAACTAAGACCCGACGCAGCCAAACTAAAATTAAAAAAAACCAAACAAACATAATAGTAGTATACTAAATGGTTCAGTAATAAACATTTACTTAACACAATAAATAATGGATACTGATGAAACCAAACATTTGACTTGATAAGAAGGGGAGGGCAATAGGGGTGTATATTATTTATTACTTAGAAATATGGGAGTAAATACAAGAAAAAGACTGAAAATTTTAAAGCAGGTGCCTAGTGGGAGTGAGACTTGGTGATGGGAAGGGGTAAACAGTGGATTACTGATTTTCATTAAAAGCCATACTACTATTTGACTTTTAATATAAAGTTCATGGGAAGACAAAAACAAAAATGTACATGTATTAATCTGATAAATAAAACATTTTAAAATAATTTTATATGGTTATTATAGTTCCATATAATTAATTAAAAAGAAATAGATGCAAAGTTCTAAGAGAGCATAAAGCAATTCCTATTCAGAGGTTGTATATTTAATTTTATTTTTCATTTGTAACATTCAAATATTTTAGTTTCATTGTAACAGTTGTTTCCTGTCCATCAATGGACACTGATTTTTAAAGGGGTCATTACTCCATTAAAATAAATACAGTAAACTGGAATGCTGAAAAAATAAATTAAAAAATAAAATAATTTTATAAAAAACTAAGGATACACTCTCCCAAATATTCCTGGATCCCCTTGACAGGTTATTATAAAATATATTAATCCAATAATTTATCAAAAATCTTATGAGATAGGAAGAGGGGTAGCAGAAGTGAGGCAGGTGTGGCTATAAAAGGGCAATGTGAGGTACCTTGGTGGTGATGGAACTGTTCTGTATCTTGACTGGTGGTAATAAAATTGCATAGGACTAAATACATACACTCATAAATGGGTACAAGTAAAACTGGGGAAATGTGAACAAGCTGGGCGGATTGTATCAATGTCAATATCTGGTTGTGGTATTGTACTATACTTGCATGACATTACCACTGGGGGAAACTGGGTAAAGGGTACAAGGGATTCCTTTGTATTATGCTTACAACTGCATGAGACTCCTACAATTATCTTAAAATAAGAAGTTTTAATTTTAAAAAAACACAAGAAAACCTTCTAGACCCTTTTTAAAATTTCTACTACCTCTAGTGTTAACAAATTTTATTTATTTACTATTGATAAGAGCAACCCAATAATTAAGTTAAATTCATTTCTAATTTGAAAAGGTGCTCTCTATCCAATACAGGATCCTAAGAACTGGTGAACAAGTCTATATGTTCTTCTCATCGCCTGATAGGGTTTGACAATACTCTCTCTGTCTTTAAAAGCTGAAGATTTTTTTTTTTTCATTTTACATGTCTTCACTAAAGCCGTCATCTCATTTGGTCACCAGCTCTGATACGTATTTTTTAGGGATGAAAAGAACGCACAGTATCACAAACAAAGACAAACCTTGGTTTTGTATAAAGGGAAGTTTATTTTTATCTTTCTTTAGTTCTCTTCCTAATGACGCCTAGCATTTCTCTGGCAGCACACTGAGCTAATTTTTTGAGGAATAGCTTACCAAGATTTCTAGTCTCCTTTGGGGGCTATAATTGTTAGCTAGAAGTTACTCACGCTAACAAAGTGGTTTGGACTTTCTGCCTCTTTTATTTATTTATTTATTTTGGGGCTGCATTGGGTCTTCGTTGCTGTGCGCAGGCTTTCTCCAGCTGCAGCGAGCGAGGGTTACTCTTCATTGCGGTGCGTGGACTTCTCATTGCGGTGGCTTCTCTTGTTGCAGAGCACCGGCTCTAGGTGTGCGGACTCAGTAGTTGTGGCTCGTGGGCTCTAGAGTGCAGGCTCAGTAGTTGTGGTGCATGGGTTCTGTTGCTCCATGGCATGTGGGATCTTCCCAGACCAGGGCTTGAACCCGTGTCCCCTGCATTGGCAAGCGGATTCTTAACCACTGCACCACCAGGGAAGTCCCCTGGACTTTCTGTCTCTTTTAAATGTAATACTATGCACACTGAAGCTCATCTTCTAGTTTTCATTCCCCACACATAGCCAAGATATTTCGGAAGTATAATCTTGAACAATTTGGGAACATAAGTACTTGAAAGAGCTTAATGTCATGAGAAAACCTGAATATGTCACTTCTGTAAAACATTTATTAAAATGTCAAATAAAATGAGTGTCACTGCTTAAACCCTTCCACCTAGAAGAACTTATCAAGATGGTTTCTGGAGGTAAAGTCATGAGAAACCAGCACAGTACAATGGAAACAAAACAAAACAAAACAAAACAAAAGAGGAGGTAGCAAAAGCTCAAGTCTACTCTTTACTCCCCCCTAGATGTGTAAGAATCTTGGGCAAGTCACTGCACTTATTTGAGCCTCAGTTATTTCACCTATAAAAAGCTGAGATAATTAGTATACCATACACAGTTTAATACTCTCAGTAGAAACTGGAACAGCACCCTGACAAGAAACTCATTAATATTCTTACAACAAAATGAATAAATATTTACTTGAAATAGAACAACAACCAAAAAAGGTTATAAATAGCCTCATTAGCTGAAGTCAGGTTTGTGCCTACCTTACAAAAAACTTTCAGCTTTCAGAACTTTGGGGTTTTAGAACGGCAGAGAAGGGACTGTGGACCTACACAGAAGTGTTTACTGTCAGAAAGTCAGTTTGCTAATGCACAACAAAACATTTTCTCCCATTCCAAGACTAAAGTTTTTAAATAGCCTTTGGCCTGACTTTAACAAAAAGTCTTTTAAAACTAAATAGTGGGCTTCCCTGGTGGCGCAGTGGTTGAGAGTCCGCCTGCCAATGCAGGGGATACGGGTTCATGCCCCGGTCTGGGAAGATCCCACATGCCGTGGAGCGGCTGGGCCCGTGAGCCATGGCCGGTGAGCCTGAGCATCCGGAGCCTGTGCTCCACAACGGGAGAGGCCACAACAGTGAGAGGCCCACGTACCGCAAAAAAAAAAAAAAAAAAAAAAAAAAAACTAAATAGTGTCAGGACTTCCCTGTTGGTCCAGTGGTTAAGACTCTGCGCTCCCAATGCAGGGGGCCTGGGTTCGATCCCTTGTCAGGGAACTAGATCCCGCAGGCTGCAACTAAAAGATCCCGCGTGCCTCAACTAAAGATCCCGCATGCCGCAACAAAGATCCCACATGCCGCAACTAAGACCCGACACAACCAAATAAATAAATATTAAAAAAAAAAAAAAAAAAAACGAGGGCTTCCCTGGTGGCGCAGTGGTTGGGAGTCCACCTGCCAATGCAGGGGACACAGGTTCATGCTCCAGTCCGGGATGATCCCACATGCCGCGGAGCGGCTGGGCCCGTGAGCCATGCCCGCTGAGCCTGCGCATCCGGAGCCTGTGTTCCACAACGTGAGAGGCCACAACAGTGAGAGGCCAGCGTACCGCAAAAAAAAAACCCAAAAAACTAAACAATGTCCACTAGTAACAACTCTGTCCACACACAACTGTCAATGATTTGTCATATGTGACTTCTCCTTATGTAAACTAACCCATCGCCTTGGCCCCAGTAAATGATATGAATGATACCAAGTCATCTCAATCTTTAATTTATATTTTTCAATTTTCTAATATAGATTTTATTCCCTCCACCTCCAAACCCTTCTATGGACAGAACCACATATCTACACCAGTCCCTTAGTGTAATGACCATGCCACTTAAAACATGAAGTGATATACTTTCACTAAGAGTTACAGTTTATCCTTGAATTCTTTCTCAGTTCTTGGGTAGATAGATCTAATCTCATCAAATTTACTGATATGATCAAGAAAAGCCTAGGCAGCTAGGAAAATTGTATTGGAAAGACTAAATAAATATTACCATTTCTGGGATAACTCCAGGGACTTCTGTACATTTTTCTGTGCTTTCTATGCATTAAAAAAGATTAATTCGTGTCCTAATTTTTTTTTTAAAGTTAAGCATTTATCATCATTTGACCAGAAGCTTTAAACTGCTTGGGAAGCAGGAAAAACAGAAGTGGAAATTCTCCAACGTCTTCATCCCTGAATGGATCTTACATATCATAATCAAGCAGTCTTACAATTTTCTAGTTGCCTTTCCATTTTTAACATGTCTTCTTAAAAAAGCAAAAACAAACATAAATTCTTACCATCAGTTGAGCAAAGAGCTTAACTAATTCATCTTTTTTTCTTTCACCTAATTTCTAGGCAGCACGTGTGACTAACCACCATCACTTTGTGGGCTTCTTTGGTCTTGATTGAAAATGTTTAAAAATTTTTTTTAAAGATGCTTTTCTCCTCTCCACAACCTCTGAGACTATGCCAAGTGACCATCTGTTTTGCACGGTCCTTTTGATCCCTTGCTTTCTAATAAAATGGCTTTTAAGTCTTTAAACTTCCGGTGGGATGTTTTTTAAAATCTTTCCACTTTTCCTACTGTACATACTTGACTGAAGCTCAATTTCTTAAAAATGAACCCCCATATGATAGATTTTATTCCTGCTCTCCCTGAAGAATGTTGAGCTTAATCAAGATTATGATTACTATTAAATAGTGTTGACCTACAGAAACATTTATCAATTCTTGTTTGTTCCTCAAAGCAAAATCCACGTTATTTCTTTGCTTTATGGGATCTAAAACTGCAAACTGTGTGAAGTAGTTTATCTTACTCAAAACCACATCTTCACATTTGCTGTCAATAAAGTATTTAACTAATCTATATATAAGTAAATAAACCCCACATTATCATTATCTGGCCTAATTCTGCAGCTTCTCCAATCTCCTTTAACAGTTTCAACTCAGCCACATTATTGTGATTAGGGCTGTGACATTCTTATTTAAGTAAGGATTTCGATCCTTATAAAAATTTAATCCCTTGCAACCTGTATCATTCCTATGAAGTGCAGAGCCTAGCAGCACCACATTTCAACAATTAGTTTCCTTCCATCAACTATCTGAGTTGTGAATTAAACCACTGTATCATTATTTTGCCTACCAAGAAAGGAGAAGGGAAAAAAATTATATGAGGATGACAGAAATGGCACTCATCATGTTTATGTAACACTTTAAAACAAATCTAATGCTTCAGATCACAAATTCAGGTAAAATATATTATAGACTTGTTGTTGGAAGAAAATGTCACTGTTATATTACCTACCCCAATGTAATGTTAAAACTGAATTTCTTTCTTATAGGAAGGCTCCATAAGAAAAAGAATATTACCAGACACTGTCCTGCATTTCCCTCTTTGCCAGGTAGTGTTATGGAACTCATCTGAAATCCACACTGCCAGGATTTCTAGCTCTGTTAGGACTGCAAGGGCCTACACCAGACACTGGTTTTAAAGTTCACAATACCGGTATTATGTTATTGTACCACTTGAGTGTATGTGGTGAGGACGTATGACTTCAAGTCTGATATGCAGCAAATCCTGACAAAGAAAAGCAATGTGAAATCTGCCTAGAGGCTCACCTAACATTAGAACCATATCTGCCTAAAAGTTAACAGATTTTTCTTAGCATTGACCCCAAGTTCATTGAGAACCTTTATTCTAAAATTTTATATCAAAAATAGCACATTTTTTCAGAATGGCAAATAGGTCTCCTTGTGCACTGCAACTGCACAAGCTAATGATATAAATAACTAAAAACAGAGTGTACAGGTATCCTGCACCTCTCAGCTACCTCAAATAGCATACAATATAACAAACGTGCTGAGAGCTTGATGTCCACAAGCTGCATTCTACATAACCCAAGGACAGAAATAAGACATCTCTCATACATTAGGTAGGAATTTTAGCTTCCAGCCAATTACCAAAACGGCAGTCTGGCCTAAGGGATTTCTGTTTCCTATCAGCTTAATGTAAAGAAAAAGGGAAGAGGCAACAGGAAAAATAATGAAGTAGTAGAAGGGTTAGTAAAGAGCAAGCAAGGAAACTATAAGAAAATTTACAAAACACAAGTCAAACAAGAGAGCAGCTAGACATCATAAGACATCTTCATCCTCAGGCTAATGAATTAGGTACTGAGATTTCCAGAACATAGCTAGCTATGCATTGAGAGGAAGTCGAAATAGCACAAACCTTAAAATTCAATTTTTAGGCTGGGAGCAAAGTGTACAGTCCCTGAAAACTTATTTTTAATGAGCTACCCCAAACAAAGTTGCTGAGGTCTCACTAGAAAGAGGGAAGGTCATGATAATGGGCTTTTCCCGCTCAGGAAGGAGAAAACTCAGAGGCCTAACTCACCCATTACTCTAGGCACCCGAGGGCCAATCAACAGAAGAGTAAATCCCACTCCTCAGGGAACTAGCTACAAGGCCTCCAGTTCTACCCTTGGTGTCTTCCAGACATGACTGAAGTTTTCACCATGATTAACTTCCAGGAATGCCAGCCAGGGAAGCAGCCAAGAAAAAAGAACATTTTTCCCCCTCACTGTCAGCTAGACCCTTTGGAACAACTGCAGACAGTGCCTCTATCTCTCTTCTGGGCAGAAGAGTATTCAGCACCCTCAGGGAAGTGCCTAACAAACCAGTAACACACTAGCACCACAGTTCTCAAAGATGTCAACTCTGACCATCTTATTTAAAGCGGCAACCTTAGGGCTTCCCTGGTGGCGCAGTGGTTGAGAGTCTGCCTGACAATGCAGGGGACACGGGTTCATGCCCCTGTCCGAGAAGATCCCACATGCCGCAGAGCGGCTGGGCCCGTGAGCCACGGCCACTGAGCCTGTGCGTCCAGAGCCTGTGCTCCGCGGCGGGAGAGGCCGCAACAGTGAGAGGCCCGCGTACCGCTAAAAAAAAAAAAAAAAAGCTGCAACCTTCCTACCTCCCCCATCTATCCTTCCTCTATACCCCTAATCTCCCTTACTCTGTTCTATTTTTTCCCACATTATTTATCACCCTCTTTACACTATATAATTATTTATTATGCTTATTTATATTTCCTTTTGTTAAAAGACAAGATCCATGGGGTTGGGATTTTTTTGTCTATTTTGTTCACTGATAGATCCTAAGCAGCTAGGACAGGACCTCACATATAGCAGGAATCCAATAAATATTTATGGAACAGAGGAAGTAAATAAGAAAAACTAAAAAGACCTCTTGGAGGTCAACAATACCCAGAGGGCCCAACCATGCCTATATTCCTCTAACAGAATCAGTCTGGTTCCCATGACTGACCTACATTGCTTCTGTCTGCCATGTACTACCTCTCCCCCTCCCCTCAAGTCTTCCATCAGCTAGGATATATGGAACCACAGTACGGCTGCAGGCACTAAAGGGCACAAATGCTTGTCCTTGAGTCTGAAGGATTTCTAAAGGCTTTCACAGTCTGTGCCTTGTTCCTAGGTTATTCAGTTTGGGATAAAATGTGTTAAATGCAAGTTACCTTAACATAAAAGAAGGTCTGAAAAAAAAATCACAAGAAGTTTCTGTTTTCAAAAATCAAATTCCAGTTCAATTCAGCGAGCATTACACATAAAGTTATATTCAAAGCACTGGGGTGGAAGCCATGGGAAACAAGAGACTCAGGTCTCTTAGGAGTTTAGAATGAGGTAGGGAAAAAAATATATTCGCATATGATTAAAGTCAAGGTGTGATACAGTGCTATAACAGAGATCCTAGCAAAGAGTTAAAGAGATACAGAGGAATACAAAATCAATTCTGGAGATATAGGCGGGTGGGAAGAAGAAAGTTAAGAAAGTCTTCAGGAGGGAGATGAAATTTTTTGGTAGGTTGAAGGAAGGGTCAGATTTAAAGCTGAATGCCTTGGAGCAGGGAAGGGCATTCCAACAAAAAAGAAAAGAAAAAAACTAAGGTGTTGAGACTGAAAAATGCAGGGCAAACAGAAGGAATGGCTGGAAAAAGAGTGAAAAAGAAATAAGACTGAAGGCCAGGGTTGGTCAGATTATAGAGGATCTTGACTGCTGGCCTATATAGGCAGTAAGGAGTCATTAAAAGTTTTCAGCAAGAAGTGAAATAATCAGAACTGTTTTTAAAAGTCTAGACTGGGGGCTTCCCTGGTGGCGCAGTGGTTGAGCATCTGCCTGCCATTGTAGGGGACATGGGTTCGAGCCCTGGTCTGGGAAGATCCCACATGCCGCGGAGCAACTAGGCCCGTGAGCCACAACTACTGAGGCTGCGCATCTGGATCCTGTACTCCGCAACGAGAGGCCGCGACAGTGAGAGGCCTGTGTACCGCGATGAAGAGTGGCCCCCACTCACCGCAACTAGAGAAAGCCCTCGCACAGAAACGAAGACACAACACAGCCAAAAATAAATAAATTAATTAATAAATTAAAAGTCTACACTGGGATTCCTTGCTACATATTCTTCTAGAAACAAATTCTTTCCTTTCAAAGCACTTCAGCTCATAATCATACATTCATTAAATGATTGCTAGTTTCCTCAACTAGATGTGTAAGTCCAGAAAGGACAGAGATGATGTCTGGCCTGGCACATAAGTGCTCAATAAATACAGGCATACCTTGGGGATATTACAGGTTCGGTTCCAGACCACCACAATAAAGCAAATATCACAGTAAAGCAAGTCATACAAATTTTTTGGTTTCCCAGTGTATGTAAAAGTTATGTTTATTATATACTGTAGTCTATTAAGTGTGCAATAGCATTATGTCTTAAAAAATAATGTACATACCTTCATTTTAAAATGCTAACCATCATCTGAGCCTTCAGCAAGTCACAGTAGTAACATCAAAGATCACTGATCACAGATCACCTTAACAAATATAATAATAATGAAAGTTTAAAATACTGTAAGAATTAGAGAAATACTGTGACACAGAGACATGAAGTGAACAAATGTTGCTGGAAAAATGGTGCCAATAGACTTGCTCGACACAGGCTTGCCACAAACCTTTAATTTGTAAAATACGCAGTATCCATGAAGCACAGTAAGACAAGGGATGCCTGTATTCACTAAATAAATAAATAAAAACTATAATAATATTGCAGTAGTATGTAGCATGTAATACAGAAAGAAGCATTAACCATGAGGTTACTACAATAATATACAGATGGAGGCCTGAACTAGGTCAGGTAAAAAGATGAAGCTAAATGATAAAGTATCTAGAATGATTCAAACTTGGTGAATGATTAGATGAGGTGGTAAGGAAGAAAAAAGAACCAAATATGAACCCAAAGTTTTGTGCCATGGCAACTGGAAGAACTGTAATGATTAGGGGAGAAAAGGGTAAGCAAGTTTCAGAAATGATGGACCGGAGGTACACTCAAAAGCAAATACCAAGTAGAAGAAAAATTTCCCCCTTCCCACTATACCTTTCAGATTCATAGACCCCATGAGCCTCACAATTCCAATTTCTCTATAGTTCCATTTCTGATACCATTCTTGCTGAGTTTCACACCAAACCTCAGAATTTGTAACTGAAGTTTACAAGGGACATTCTTGAACATTCACTTCTGCTCACATGAATAAAAGTTCATCTTAACCAAACCCAAAGTGCTTACCTAGGAATGTTACTAGAAACACTCTGATAACATACCAAAAGCCCTCTGGCTTTACTCTGTACATAGAATAGAGCAGACACTGCTGCCTTACTCTATAAATACTGAACTGCAGCCTAAGAAACTACAGGTACCAACATGCAATGTTGTATCAGCATGCAATGCAGTACCAGCAGGCAATGTGGCCTAACTGCCAGACCTGGATTTCAATCATGGTGTGGTTTGATTTCCAAGGGTTGCATGGCACTGGTCACTTTCCAATTCAAAACCCTTCACTTGACACTTAAAAAAAAAATCTATCTACAAAAGCCACTTATATTTCTAATACAGATCTTTAAAAAATCTCATTCAAGTGGAACACTTCTCAAAATAACCTTTAGATTACCTGAAAATTAGTAATGTGCTACAGATGGCTGGGAATAAAGCAAAACACTCCCAGGACTTTTTATGAGTCCAAAATAATAGTTCCTCCCACTGAATTTTTCTATTACAGACAGATGGATGTTTTAAGTACAAATTTAAGAAGAGTGAATGCTTCTTCCAATGTTCAAAGGTAGCTTAAACATGTGATTTTGCCATGTTAAACACATTCCCCAAAAAGAAAGAAAGACTGAAAGACCATCATCTTCTTAACATTCAATAAATAGCCACTATTGGAAGTTCCAAATCTAAAAACTAACTGGAAAATGCTGATAAAAATCTTAACTTGGGGAATTAACAACTAGGTTATACAATTTTATTCCTTTAAACTGCTTGAAAGCGAAGATTTTCTAACATCACAGTTAACCCTTGAACAACATGGGTTTGAACTATAATTTAGGTCCACTTATATCTGGATTTTTTTCAATAAATACGTACTACAGTACTACACAACCTGCAGTTGGTTGGAACTTTGGATACTGGAAGGCCAACTGTAAAGTTACATGAGGATTTTTTACTTCCCTGGGGGAGGGGGGGTGTCCCAACCCCTGTGTTGTTCAAGGGTCAACTGTACTACCAATTTCAAAGTTCCCAAAGTCACCCATCAGCTTTAATTTGCTCAGTCCCTTTTAGGGGGTATTTCAGAGATACCCCCTGTTGGTCAAACTTTGCCAGATTTTGCATTTTGAACATTAAAAATAACACTTTTATTTTGTAAACAAAACAGTGGGCAACTCTTATTCAATCCCAAGAAGTTAATTCAAAGTAGGTTTTCCACTAACTGGACAAAAATGGAAAAATGCCCAACCACCTCCAAAATCAGTCCCTTGGCTCAAGATTTCAGATATAAGAGATTTAAAGATCTTAGATTCCTGACTGAATACGCAAAATTACTTCTTAATGATATCAGGCAAATCCTTTCAGGTTTGATTTCTTTCTCCCAAGCTGAGGTTCTTTTTCTACAGCTTTCTGATCCCCACTCCTATGGCTTGAGAAGGCTAGAAAAAGGTATATTTGACAAACTGGTGAACCTGCAGAATGAAGGTACAAGACTCTCCAAAAGAAGATAACTTCATAAAAAAGCACAGCATAAACTTTATAAACATATCAAAGAGGAGTGAGAGTCAAGCCCCCAGGAACTAAGGCTGCACTTATTTGCCCTTCTGAATACTGACACAATAATAAAAAACTGCCAACTTATGTCAACCATCAACCATTTTTGTCCTATTCTTTCATCATAATCTTGATAGCATAAAATTCAACACTATATTGAACCTTTAGAGATGATCATGTCTAATATGCTCACTTTACAGATAAGGAAAGTGAAAACATAAGAGTGACTAGCACAAGTCACGGCTAGTCAAGAGGCAAAACAGTGATCAGGATCTGGGTTTTATGACTTGCAATTCTGTGCTTTTTCCTCTATGCTTTGAAAAGCTATATTAGCAAATAAACATTTACACTATTAAATCAGAAAATAACTAACTGTAACTAAGCCACACAAAAATAAAATTCATCCATCTAAAGAGAACAAAGGGTTAGAATAGGAAGTACCCCAATTTAAACAGAAAGAAGGAGCATTTGTTCATACAGTACAGGGCTTTCTTAAGGGCACAACCTTGCACATATTTTCTGAGCCATTTTATTAATTACCACCTGCTGGGATTTGTGTCCTGTGCTCCATCAAATGCAACTCCTTAAGAGAATGCCACAATGACTCTTGTGGCAAAGGTCTGAAAAGTGGTAACTTCTGGCATAGATAACTTGATGGTACAAAAGGAACCCACAAATGTGGTGCCAACAATCAAGAGGAGAGGACTGGGGGCTTCCCTGGGCGCAGTGGTTAAGAGTCTGCCTGCCTATGCAGGGAACAGGGGTTTGAGCCCTGGTCCAGGAGGATCCCACATGCCGCGGGGCAACTAAGCCCGTGCGCCACAACCACTGAGCCTGCGCTCTAGAGCCCGGGAGCCACAACTACTTAGCCCGCATGCTGCAACTACCAAAGCCCGCGTGCCTAGAGCCCGTGCTCCGCAACGAGAAGCCACCGCAATGAGAAGCCCGCGCACGGCAACAAAGAGTAGCCCCTGCTCGCCAAAGCCTGTGCACAGCAACAAAGACCCAACTCAGCCAAAAATAAATAAATTAATTAATTTAAAAAAAAAAAAAAGAAGAGAGGACTGAAGTTGAAGAGGGTGGAGATTTTGCTGGGAGCAAGTAATCCTGAAAATGGGATAAGAATAAAAATCCAAGGGAGCAACGCTGGCCTGACACTAATGACCAGAGAGCACAATAAAAAGAAGGCAGTTTCAGAGCTTGCCTGGCATCAGACAGCTCTCACCTGCAAAAGAAAGAAGGAAAAAATTCTCACAGAGACAAGAGAAAGATCGCAGGTTTGCTCCTGAGTGATGGATTAGATATGACCTAATAGGTATTTGCCATCTCTTATTTCTGGGACTCTGATCCAAGAACAAACAGCAAGAGAACCATGAAAAATCAGCCCTGTTGGATCTGGAGTTCTGCCTTGACAAGATATAAAGCTCATTCATAGATCTGACTGTGCTCATGAGACTGCAGTTCAACTCCTGCTGCTAGAGCAAGGGGAGGGGGAAGGAAGATAGAAAGGGGTGAGTGGGAAGGAGGTGGAAGATCTGGGTTGTGACTATAATAGCTACAGTAATTAGAGTGTTTCCAGGCTGCTAGGGAAGTCTTCAGAGCAGAGAGTGTGGATGGGAGATGGGGGAGGGGGAAAAAACATGAGGAAGCAAACTACTGAGAATGCTAGGAAAATACATGGTGGTTTGTGAACACTTTAAAACAATCAGCTGCAATGGCTTTATATGGGGAAATAAAGAAGTTTATATTTTTTCCCAGAAGTGAACATGATACAAATGGCTGCTAGGCTCCTACTTAAAGCTAGGTTGCAAACTAGGTTTAAACAGATTCTTGCAAATGTCTCTGTCTCTGTAGTGGTCCACTGGCCCTGGCCTCAGTCACACTGTTTGCCTCCCTTTTCCCTAAATCAATCAAAAAACTCTATCCACCCAGACAGACAGCCATCTACCTAAATCTCTGTCTCAATCTCTCTGACAGATCAGAGGCTTCACTTCACTTGGAAAAGGGATTTCTGAACTCCAAAACATTTAAAGTCACTTCTTTGCTGTCAATCAACTGTTAATTAATACCCTGTGAATTCAATTAGATTGTGTGTGTGTGTGTGTGTGTGTGTGTGCACGTGTTTCAAGCACACAGCTTGTCAGCCCAATACAGAAAATCACTGGAGGACACTAAAGAAGTCACAAAATAAACACCAAGTTGCTTGTTTATAAATTTTAGGCTATACGCCACTGCCTATTATAATGGCATGAACATGTGAAAGAAAAATAAAATGATATTAACAGAAGATGATAACCTAGAAGGAAAATCTGGGAATTTGCAGAAAACCTCAAAATAGAAAGTCCTCCTCCAAGTTACAGGAAATGCTATACTTGTTTTTAAGATAAACATTTAGTTGAGATACTTCCTTAGCATGATTTGGCCCTCTGATGATGACTTGATTCTAACAGTGATGTTAATCTCAAAGCCAGAAAAAAAGAGTTATAAAGGTGCTGGGAGAAACTAAAAATGGAATAAAACAAACAACAGAAGAGGTGCCAACTTCATGTGGAGAATTACATTCATAAAATAAAAACACATGTGAAAGTCTTGAGTAAGATACGTCAGGTAGACTTAACACAAAAAGTCAATTACATCCTTTGCACCTGGGTATCCTCCCAGCAGCTAAATCCTTTTCACCACCCTAAAAGCAAAGAATTTTCTCATTCCCTATCCCCCTAATAAACAAGTACTAGAAACACTGAATTACTATTATTCCCTTCCCATTCATAGGGCATAAAGCCAGAACTCACAGAAATACAATAGGGCTGTCTAGGACCATGCTAAGGCAAGCTACTCAGTAATTTAAAAGAAACACAGAGAAAAGGAAGAATCTCTTTTCTCTATTCCATTATCATCTCACTAACAAACCAGTATCAGGCATTAAGCAACGTGAAACAAAGAAGAATTTCACACATATGAACTGAACCTAAACCACGGAAGACCAAGTATTTTCTTGTCACTGTGGCATGTGATTCTTTAACCACCTGCTCAATAATCCCTCTTCAACTGCACAGCTGCTGCCAATTCCACATGCCCAGCTAGGCAGGTGCTTTGGTGAATTACCTGTTCCTTAGTGAAAACAGTCCTTCACTGACACTTAGTGGGCCCAGAACCTGCCAATCAGCATCGCCTCTCTTCATTTTGTCTGTCATAGCCAACTTTTATGAGATATCACGAAGGCATGTTTAGTACACTACGTGATTTTGTATTTTGCAGGGTTGTTTTTTTTTTTTAAGGAATCTGATATTTAAAAATCAGGCAGAAGAGAGAATTCAGCTGCTTAAAAGAAAATTTGCCACACAACATAAGGCTGCCTCATCTCAGAGTGGCCCCATCTGTCTGGCAGTATTCCCATCCATGACCAGTTTCCACAAGGGAAATAACAATTGCTTAGCTACCTATGGAGCAGGAGAAAGTGGCACTAGAAGGTTCTACAGTACCTGGCAGTGATGAGAGAGTAAACAGAGTGTGAACTTCTAGAGACCACACATCATTCCTGTACTTGTTAAGTCTCCACAGCTGAGCCCAGGCAGTAGTATTCTAAGTCAAGTAAGTAAGGAGTGGCACTTCCACTTGACAGAGCAATCAGTAAACCCCTCAACAAATTATACTGTTCCAGTCATTTAGTTGCTATATGCTAATTGCAACATAATTACTACCAGGAGCCAAAATTATGCTTCCATATCCTCACACAAAATAAGCAATAATCTGTCCAGCTATCTAGACTTCTCACAAGGAAACATTTTCTAACAAGAAGCTGGGGGAAAAAATCCAAAGTGCTCTCTGAAATATGGTCACAGTCAGAAGACTTATAAGACTCCTTGTGGCAAGGGCCCAATTCTGAAACCACTAAATCTAATCAGGGCAAATTTAATCTGAGGCTTCTGCCTTCACTGTCACCTGACAGGATTAAGAAATGAATGCCAACAGCCCAAGAGCAAAAAGCTTTGGACTTAGTTTAGCTGAGACTTCACTCAGAGACCTAGGACATATAGTTGGAAACAGTCTAAAGACAGACAACACCTCTAGTAAGACCTTAAGACAGTTCTGTCATCATGAAACATAAAGGTCAGAACAACCTGTTCCCTCCTAGCAAAAGCCCAGCACCTAAGTGGCAAGCCATCATTTTTAAGAAACTCATTGAAAGAGAAAAGGCAGGCAACGTGGTCAGACTTAGGGCCTCAGAAAGACCTTTACCACAACCAAAGGCTAAAGTTCCTCTTCAACAACACTCTATAGGAAATGGTTGGCTATTGTGTACAGTGTATATTGTGTACAACTGTCCTCCCACAATGAGCTTTATTTCTAATCTCTGTTTAAAGAAAAGTTTTCTTTAATGTCCTAAAGGAAAATCTCATTTCTAGCCCCCAATAATTCGTTACCCAATTAATAGTACCTAAATGCTATTTGGGCACTTCTATGAGGTAAATGCAAGGACAGGGTTCCTTCTAGCTTGTTCTCATCCTTCTGTCATTAGTAACTCCCAAGATCTCAAATGATTTTTTTTTTTTTATGTTCATCTCTCTGGCAAACTTGTCCCTAACACAGAAGCACATATGGATTTTCTACACAATGAACAAGTCACCTCCTTTCATCAGAATTAAAATAAAGATAAAAAGGAAAGTTGTTTCATTTCCCCAGCCCTTGCCCAGATAGGCAAATTCTGTGGCTTTTTTGTTGTGCGATTATTCTGACCAGGAAGTCACCATTAAAAAGGTACTTGGTCCTTGACTCCCTATCTTAACCCTGCACAGGTTTTTAGTGGTATTCCTAAACGAATAAACAAAAATCTTTGTGTGTGTCCCATCTCTATAAAAAGGATTAAAAATGCTGGCTCAAACAAGAGTAAAACCCTCCCCTTGGAGACTTCTTCCTTAAAAGTCTGACACAAACATCAGGGTTGAGTCTCCCAGCCAGTCTTCCTCCTCAACTTAGTACAGGCTAGCCAAAGAGGCAGGCACAACATGGCTGGCATTCCCTATTCTTCTGAAAAATGTGTGCCAATGAGCTCTGCATTGTTCCTCACTCAAAAAGAAGAGCCTTTCTGTCTGGCCTCCTCCAATGGCAAGCCCCAGTCTGGAAAAGGAAGAAAATGGTACTGAGGAGCCTGGGAGATGGAGCATATCCAAAGCTCTCAGACAAGACTTGAACCTATGACCTTCACTGTGTACACAATAGGCGGGTGAGAGGGACCGGTTTATCTCTGCAGCAGCAGTTCTCAGCCCTGGGGTAGCAGTCCCGATAAAATGACACGACTATTGTGCGTGGCAGCAGAACAGTCATCTCCTCACAACAGCCTAAACCAGCACTCCCTCCCCCAAGACAAAGCAGCAGGGGTGAAATTAACTCAAGGCTGCAGAGCAAAGCCTCATACAGAAAAGAGAGGCCTGTAGGGGACTGAGAACTCTCCTCAACCCCTAGGGCTCTGGACACATGGCTGGAAACAGACAGGCTTTCTTCCCCATCTTTCCCACTCTCATTTAGGTTGGAAGCTGTTTCTTAGAGAATTTAATCATCTGTGATTTGTTCAGAAATATTCCCCCTGAAGGGCTCTGATCTCTCCACCCTGTGTGAGCCTAATTCCTAGAACCTGAAATGACTGTTTGCTGCTGCCTGTTTCACAAACACACATTAATTGGTCAGATGTGTCTCCTCCTCCTCAACCCCAGAGGGAGGAAGGAGAATCTGAGCAAAGCACAGAGATGATCCAACCGTAATTACACATAAAGGGAAAAGAGGGCAGCATGGGTTTTCCAAACAGGACAGGGTCACAAACCCTCCCGGGGGTACTAGGATAGCAGTTAAGGCCAGGCCCAGGAATCCCTCCATCTTGAAGAAAAGGACAGGAGTAAATGTGACCTGAAGACTGGAAGGAGTACACACCCACAACCTACTTACTGCACACTCCCGACCACCTTGCTCCCCCCTCCTGGGCTGCGCAAACGTCCTGCTCCCAGACCCTCGCCCTGAACCCCCCTAACTCCCTGACTAGTTCAGGTCGCCGTGGGCCCCCTCAAGATACCCAGACTCGCCTTTGAAACTCTCTGGCCTGTCCCCACAACCTGGCCAGACCCTAATCCCCTCTCGGGCACCCCTACCCTCAGCCGGAACCGGCCCTGGCCGCGCTTTGAACTTCACCCCGCGCCCCTCGACGCCCCCTCCCCCACCCGCGCCATACACACCTTCCCCTCGCTCCGCCCCGGCCCCGCAACCCCCACTTCCTCTGTCAGGCGCCGCTACCCCTGGCCACCTCGGCGCTGCCGCCTCTTTCCTCCCCCAACCCCGGCTCCACACAAAGCTCCGGACTCACCGCGCGGCCGGTCCCGGGAACCGCCACCTCCAACCGCCCGGGCCCCGAGCCGTCGAGCCGCCGCTGCTACGGGGCCCAGGCCGCCATCCGTTACCGCGGCCCCTCCCCCCCCACCCCACCCCGCCTCGTCTTCGGCTCTCCGCCCCCTCCTCGCGCCGCTCCGCCCCGCCCGCCGGTGCCGCTGTGTCCGGGGCCGCGGGTCCCTCCGCCGCCGCCACCGCCGCCGCCACCGCCGCGATCCGGGACAACCAGGGCCTCCCGCAAGACCCGGACACTGGACTACCGGGCCCTCGGATCCGGATCCCGGGCTGGTGTGCAGTCTGGAGCGGTACAGCGCAGGGGAAACCCGGAACCTGGATGGAGGAACCAAATCCTGGGTCTCGGAACGCGCGGTCACACGGAGCCCGGATTAGAGACTCGGAGCTCTGGGAATGCTGGAAAACCCGGCGAGCCGGTTAAAACAGAGATAAACTCGAAGAAACCTGGATTGGAGAGCTCGAACCTAACGCTCTCTCCTCGTGGAAAGAACTCTCGCTGCACCAGACTTCCTCGCAGAGAGGTCTCTGGGGAAGTATCATACCTTAAATGCGGAAGACATCAATTCTGTAGGTGTCCAACCGTGGGGAGAGGAAAGGGTCACAAGGGGTCTGAACGTGAACATCCACAAAGAACAAGAGCAAGCACAGCTCATCGTGTTTCACCCATTTTATCCCTTGGTTCAGCAAAGTATCAATCCCCTAATTTTTTATCCTTTGTTCTCCAATTTCTTTTGTAGGATTACCACTAGTTTTCCTCTTAAAAGTACCCATTTCTAATCCTTCTAATACCACTTTTCACCTCACCACCCCATATCACCAAATCTTGTTGCCTTTTATTATCTAAAAGTCCTATGGTTCTTTTCCAACCCACCATTCCAACTATTGTAACTTTTATCTTATCTGTCATTCATCTGATTGCCCAGCACACTATCTAGTAGGCATCCTGTCCTTGTTTAAGTGAACCCTCCCACTCACCTCTCACTCATGAAACTTATCATACTTTTCACCACCTCTTCCCTAAAACGTCCACCCCCTTACCTTGCGAAAAGAAATTTATCTTAATTCTCAAGTCTTAGCCTCAATTATGTCCTTGACCATCTTAGCTCTGCAGGGTTTTTTTTTTTGGCTGCGCAGCATGTGTGATCTTAGTTTCCTGACCAGGGATCAAACCTGTGCCCCCTGAAGTGGAAGTGCAGAGTCCTAACCACTGGACCGCCAGGGAATTCCCAGCTCTGCAGTTTTTATCTTTCCTTTCCCTTACCCTGAGGCATCCTTCAACAGTGCCACTCAAGAGAGTATGTGACTTGGGGATAGAGCCAGGTCATAAAATCCCTTTATATCTCCAAATACACATGCAAAAGGTGTGTGTGTGTGTGTGTGTGCATGTGCGTGTGTGTGTGTGTGTGTGTGTGTGTCTGGGTGATGGCTAAAGATGAACACTAAGCCTATCTGGCCTAGGAAAAATAATCTCCCCTTGATCCACCCATATTCAGCTTGTTCTAGGACCATACAAGAACAAAACTGACCCCAGGTGACAGAAGACCTCTAATCTGTACTGGACGATGTTACAAGTGAGGATTCAGCTACTTGCAGGTAGACAAAGAGAAGGGTTTAGAGACTTAGGTATGAATTAAAGGTTAACACTTGAGTAGTCATCTCCTACTGAAGAGAATGACTCTACCACTGAAAAAGACTGGACTGCAAAAATGGGGGACAAAGCAAACATTCCTACAGTGAACTTCAATTTTTAGACAGAAATTTTTCAAGCCTAGAAGAACCATTACAAATTTTCAAGCAACTGATGTCCTATACAGTAAAAGAATCTTAAGTTTTGACTTCTTATTCCTCTAGACCAGGGTTTGGCAAAATATGGCCCACAGGTCAAATCAGGTGCAGTGCCTGTTTTGTTATGTCCCATGAACTAAGAATAAGAATGGCTTTTACATTTTTGGATGGCTGAAAAATAATCAAAAGAAGACTATTTTGTGATGTGAAAATTATATTATTAATTCAAATTTCAGTGTCCATAAAAAATGTTTTACTGGCTCATAGCCATGCTCATTCACCTACGTATTATTTATGGATTCATTTCACTTGCACTGCAACAGCGGAGTTAAATAGTTTTAACAGGGACCATATGGCCTGGAAAGCCTAAAATAGTTACTGTCTGGCCCTTTACAGAAAAAGTGTGCTGACCCCTGCTCTGAACAAGCATTGTCTGATAGAACTTTTTGCAATGATGGAAATATTCTATACTTGAGCTGTCCAATTCAGAAGCCACTAGTTACATGTAGTTATGTGAACACCTGAAATATGGTACTGTGACTGAAGAACTGAATCTTAATTTCACTTAATTTAAATAATCACATGTGGCTAGTGGCTACTATATTAGACAGCACAGCTCTAGATGCTCCTCAAATCTTATGTATTGACATTTTTTTGCCCCTTGTCCCAACATCTCACTCCCTTCCTGTGACACATTTACACATTCTCAGTTGCCCTCTCTGTCCCACCTTATCTACCTGACCCCTAGTAAGGGTACAATATTTACTAGGTTTTCTTTCTAGACTCGTCATTGTCACAACAGAAATCTGATCAGTCTATCAGGTTTCACCACATGAATTAATCCACATTATGTGCACACACATAAATGGACACACATTTACACAAGTTTCTTTGTGTCAGAGGATGGCACTGTGGCTATGTTCTTTCTTCTCTGCATGAGAGAATTAGAAAGCCCTCCACATGCTAGATTCCTTGATGCTGCTGGAGCCTGTGATATGGATCACCTCCCTCCAAACACATTCACAGAAGCTGAGAACAGCAGATGTGCACTTGCTATTTGAATCTCAAGGAAAAAAATCCTTCATCACAGGACTTTCTTTCCTGCCCTCCGAGGCCTAATAAACTGAAGTTAGCTGATTTCTGTAGTTTAATAGACGCTTGCTTTTTTACTGGCCTTGTCTAACTGGGCAAGAGAACAACCCCAATACTGTCTCTATCTTGGCTAGGAGCTCTAGCAAAAGCATTAAAAAAAAAAAAAAAATTAACCAAACGAAATGAAATCCACATAAATGGACTTCAGTAGAGACAGCAGTTAAAATGGAAAGAGATTAGGGTTATAACTCATAAAAAGCCATAACTTTGTAATTATTTGTAAAAGCTATCTTTATAGTCAATTTTTTATACCTACTCCCTAGGAAAAAACGGGTTTCTGTAAACTGCCAGCTTAAAAAGAAAAAAAGGGACACCTAGTTTTCTTTCTCCAGATTAGCTATAGCAAGCAAACACCCCCCCCACCCCACCCCACCCCTACTCCATTCCAAACATCTATCTGCAAGGCCAAAGCCTCCTAAAAATCCTGGCAGAGAAAGACTCCAGTTTTATATATATCCTACTTTGAGCTTATATAATTGAGACTGTGTCCTGCCTAGAAAAACAAAAATGCTGAATCCTTTAGCTACTATACAAATTGAGAGCCAATGAACCCAACCATCCAAAAGAGGGTACAGATATTTAGGCTGTAGAAGTAAACCAGCTCAGAAATGTGGACCTTCCCTCAGGCCAAGCTGTCCCAGAGTTACAGGGTCAGTGCAAAGTGCTGTAAAGTACTGAAAGGCTACTCCTGGGTGAGTTTGTACTCAGGCTGCTAAGATTTTCCACTAGGCTTTAAATTATGCTCTTCATCACTGAGTAACTGACGGCCATCTACCCCCAAGTCTCTCCCACACTTCTTCCCGGGTGTCTCCACAAATAAAAGAGAGACCTTATACCACCACCACGTGAACTGAAGAGAGTCTTTCACAGTCTAACCATGAAAAGGAGAAGTTTCCAAGTTACTCTGCCTTTACTCATGTGGCTCCAGCTGCATATTTTGGATGCTGAGGTGGGTTTCTCATAAACTTGTTAAGTTCTTGTAAACTTTCTTATCACAGCACACAAAATGGTTGCATAACCTGAACTCTTGCATCTCCTGATGTTTTACTTTAGGCATGCACACATAATCTATCCAGGTGGAAAAATCAATCCATACTCTGTGTTCAGGCTGTCTGTCGTTCAAATAAAAAGGCAGAAAGATAAACTTTTTTTTTTTTTTTGCTCCTTAGGTTCTTCACCTCCTGCCTTTCAATTTTATTTTGGTATTAAGAAAACCAGACAATTCCAGAACAGAATTCAAATTGCTACTGCTTGTTAAACTATTAACTGCATAGTGAACCCAGTGTGGCTTCATTAATACTAGGGTCTGCAGAAGGCCAGAGAGAGACTTTTTTCCCCCTAAAGAACTGCCACTGGCGTCCTTTCCAACTTTCTCTACAGAAGTTGAACAGAAAAAAAAAAAAAAAAAAAGAATACAACATGCCTTCATCACTAGAACAAGAATTGGGTGGGTTTCGCCTGGGAATCCAGAGTGATCAGGCCCCCACAAAACCAATGCCCAGAGCTCTGCAACAAGCAGGGTTCACAGTTGAGTGAGCATCAATGCATAATGAGTGGAGGCATTTCAATGCAAATAAACGCTGAATATGAAGGATTAAAGAAAGGGGAAATTAATCTTTTTCATAACACAGGGCACTTTTTTCTCTCCCTTGCGCTCTCTTTTTTAAGTCATGCACACAACTGCTGGAGGGAATCCAACTTCCCCAGTGTGGTAGTGCTGCTTTATAAAAAGCAGAACATACACATTTAAGACCGTGAATTTCCTGAGGATGCCAGCAACTGAGATTCTGACAGCTCTTCTGAACAGCCTCAGAAAAAAAGTGCTTCACTATGTGGGACCAGAATGACTAGTAAAAATCTCATTTCAAACCAACCTCCTATTTTTCCAAAGCTCATAGCTTCTTGGGGTATGGATGGCTTAAGGGGTTTGGTTTCAGCATTTTGGGATATTTGGATGCATTTACTGAAGGGATTTTATTTTTGTTTGTTTCTAATTGCTCCATCCAAGTGATACTTTTGCAATACCAACAAAATAAACAGGGCGGTTTCATGCTGCTTTAGCAGGTGGCTCTATCTCATCCCAGTCTGATCCTCTTGTGTCCTGATGTCTCAAACCAAAGAACAAAGTGGCAGCACCTCTTCAGGTTATCCACCCTACCCCACCCCCCACCAAAATCTGCCAGTGAAGGTTACTCAGCTGAATACTATTCACTTGAAGAGATGTCAGACTAGAGCAGCAAAGTTGTTTAAAAACCTCTCCGTCCCATCACACATTTCTATTAAACACAATTCCTCAAACATCCTAATACTCTACCAGGTTATCACTTTGAAAAAAAAAAAACTTTAAAATTCAAGTGGTCCCTTAAAATACTGTTAACCTAGGTTAAGAATTTTCCTAACTAAAACAAATCGAAGCCTCAGAGAGGAAAATAATTTCCAACTTGTTCCTTTTTCTTCTGTATCATTCTGAGAAAAATGTCAAAGATCTAGAATTTTTAAAATAAGTCTTTATAAATAATGTATCCAAAGATTTTTGACCCACTACATAAAGTAAGAATCCCACTCTTTAAGAAAAATATACAGATTTTGATGAGTTTAAATTCTGAGAGGTTCAAGCCTGATGCCAAGCCTTTAGATGTCTACTGCTTCAATTCCAAAGGACCAGTGGATAGCAATTTTAGTACACAAAACTCCACTATGCTGTATAGTTCCTTTTTTCCTGGGTCAGACAGCTTTATTCTGCTTCATTAACCCCTTCTTTGCTCCTTGATGGATCTTGGAATCCAGTTTCCCTGTAAGGGAGAAAAAGAAGCCTCATTATTTATTTTTTATATTTGCAATGCAAATCTTTCATGGCCTCCCAGGTCTTCTGGTTACTGTGTTTCTGTCACATTCAATTATCTTGCTTCAGGACTCAGATACTTTCAAACTTCGGAGTTTCATTCTGTAAGAATGAGGAAGCAATGGGAACACTGTAGAGGGACACACAAATGTACGTATGTACACAAACACAATGAGTATTCACCTAAAAATCTAAGAAGTTAATATTTCTAATTTTGTAGTTACTAGAAAAGAAACATTGCGTTTTCCAGAGTGCCTGATGCTAAGGCAAGTTTTTAAAGAATACACACATAATGATAAAGGAAGACATTTCACACAGTGGGAAACCCATTCCTCTGACCTGTTAACTGGCTGAGCATAATGCATGTACCTCCCTCACAGTGAGAAAAGCAGTTCAACTCACTCCTTTGCTGCCTCAGACTTAATAGGGTGAGTGACCTGAAACAGTGGAGTAGGATCCACATGAATGCTTTACTGACAAAGGGCCCCTATCACCAGTTAAGAAGGGCAAAGGTCATAGGCTGTATGACTCTCCTAAGTGTTAAAGTTAGAAAACAAGCAACCTTCCTGTCCCAGGTGACCCTAATGAGAGGTACTTCACGGATGTGGTCTCCGACCTCTGACTCCTCAGATCTGCCAGGATAAAGTTGGGTTCAGTGGTAGCTGCCTTAGGAAATATCCATCTCATGAAGAAAAACTAACAGAGTTCCTGTCTGCCTGGCCTGAGAACAGAGCTCGCAGGTTGCTTTCTCCCACAAAAAGTCTTATTTAAGTCAATAGAGATGCTGATGCTGGAAACAGAAATAGTTCAGCCTTGGCACTAAATAAACAAACAAACAAAAACAAAAGCAACTGGGTGTACTACAGGCCTATACCCACAACCACTGCCCCTTGTATGTTGTCATTTTCATTTGTTGCAGTAATCAGGTATAAGAGAGAAAGCACTGGACAAGAAGCCAGGAAACCCAGGTTCCAGTCCTCCTTTGTCTGATACAAACTAGATGAGTGACTTGGGGCAAGTCATTAGATCTCTCTGGACTTCAATATCCTCATTTGTCCAACTAAGGTAAGAATACATGTCTGGACTACTGCACAAGGAGAGTGTGAAAAAAATTACTTCAATCTAACAAGTTTCCCTGTTTTCTTAATTTTTTTATTCTTCCTCAACTTTCCAGGGCTACATCTGCCTCTGGAATAACATTACTTCCTTCTCTGGGCTTCCTTAGAAACCATCACTAAGTGATATCCTAAATGATGTCCACAACAGTCACAATGATGTTGACTTTATTTGGGCTTTAGAGCACAGAGTTCTCCCAGGGATTTAGGAGTTCTTTCATCCCCCAGTCTGTCTTGCTGGAAATCCAAACATGTGCCAGCAATCTGGCAAAGGGCCCTGTTAGGAGGCAAGTTTGCCGTTGTATCCCTAAGACTACCAAATGGTAGGTGCTCAATAAATGAATTAAACAAAGAAAAGCAGACACCAGAAATTTCAAAACCTTTAGTTTATAGGGACTACTAAGTAACCAAAAATAGCAGGTATCAGATAAACATAAAAGAGTACTCATTGTAAAGCTGGTGGTACCCAGAGGTACAAAGAAGTATTGCGTCTCATTAAGCTTTTTAGGACAAGCTAGGACAGAATTTAGAATTCCATCTAGGACTACAGACTTCTAGTTCTCTGTACTGAATAAGTTAGAAGACCCAGGTCCCAGTTTTAGTCCTAAGACTACCTATCTGTTTAACCTTGAGGAAGTCACCTAGTCACTCTTGTCCTCAACTTTTTCAATGCTATGGGGAAACTTGGACTATACAGTACTGAAGGCCCTTTGCAGCTCTGTGATACTGTGCCCTAAAAATGAAATGTAAATTGGAATACTTTGTTTCTGAGGCAATGTGATAAAGTGAGAAGAGCAGGAAACCTAGAGGTAGAAAGGCCTCAGCAAAATATAATTTCTGTAAACCTGTTCACTCAGCTATAAAATGAAAGGAAGAAAAAATTTCTACTAACTTACAAAGTTGTTGAGAGGATTATAGCTCATGCTAAGTGTTTTTCTATATACTAAGCACTGTACCAAGTATTTTACATACACTGAATCATTTAATCAAATAATTAATTGAAATAATATACATCAAAGGGACTTCTCTGGTGGCACAGTGGTTAAGAATCCACCTGTCGGGCTTCCCTGGTTGCGCAGTGGTTGAGAGCCCGCCTGCCGATGCAGGGGACACGGGTTTGTGCCCCGGTCCGGGAAGATACCACATGCCGCGGAACGGCTGGGCTCGTGAGCCATGGCCGCTGAGCCTGCGCGTCCAGAGCCTGTGCCCTGCAACGGGAGAGGCCACCACAGTGAGAGGCCCGCGTACCGCAAAAAAAAAAAAAGAATCCACCTGCCAATGCAGGGGACATGGGTTCGAGCCCTGGTGCAGGAAGATCCCACATGCTGCGGAGCAACAAAGCCCGTGCGCCACAACTACTGAGCCTGCGCTCTAGAGCCCAAGAGCCACAACTACTAAGCCCACGTGTCACAACTACTGAGCCCGCGCACCTAGAGCCCGTGCTCCACAACAAGAGAAGCCACCACAATGAGAAGCCTGCACACCGTAACAAAGAGTAGCCCCCGCTCACCGCAACTAGAGAAAGCCTGTGCACAGCAACGAAGACCCAACGCAGCCAAAAATAAATAAATTTATTTAAAAAATATATACATTAAAGTGCTTCATGAGTTCAAAGTTCTCTGATAAATTAACGGTAGTCGCGTTATTTATGCTAAGGCTTGGGAGTTGTGTTTCTTAGATATGGTCTCAGTTTTACTTTTAATTTACCATATTTACCAGATAACTCTAGCAAGACTTTTTTTTTTTTTTTTTGCGGTACGCGGGCCTCTCGCTGTTGTGGCCTCTCCCGCTGCGGAGCACAGGCTCCGGACGCGCAGGCTCAGCAGCCATGGCTCACGGGCCCAGCCGCTCCGCGGCATGTGGGATCTTCCCGGACCGGGGCACGAACCCGTGTCCCCTGCATCGGCAGGCGGACACTCAACCACTGCGCCACCAGGGAAGCCCCTAGCAAGGCTTTTAACTATATTTATTTCAGGCTCCCCAAAGCTTTACTGTATAAGAATATTCCAAATATAATTTTCATAAAACTCCAGTCTGACTGTGAAAGCCCTCACGTGAGACCAGCTCAGGTAAGATCAACCCACTGGAGTAGAGCGCTCAATGGCAGGCAAACTAATCTCTGGTTTCAATGATGATGTCATAAAATGGAAAACTGATGGGAGGAAGGAGATACAGAGGACGAAGGATTTCCAGGGCACTCCCAGGGATTCAGAAAGTCTTTTATCCCCTAGACTAACCTAAGAAAACCATACATGTGCCAGCAATCTGTGAGCTCCTTACAACTAAAAACTTCTTTGCAACCCTAATATCTACCATAGTGACTGCCAATAGTAGCAGTTGGTTTAGCTGGGCAATGAAGGCCAGGGACTGGGGCTCCTTGCATGAAGAAGCAGTTATCGTGGATGCCCTCTGAACTCTGAGTTCTAGTTTAGCCTGGTTTTTTAAGACTTGGGATCTGGACAGTTAACTACAGTAATATACAGTACACCCTCTTAAAAGCAGAGTGATAATGCTTAGTTTCTGTATTTCCCCAATATTTTTACATTTAGTACATACAGCATTTCAGTGTTAAACCACATCCTCAATCATGGTGCCTAAAAGAAAATCAAATGCATGTGCAGCAGATGGAGGAGAAGTTAAAAGGGAAAAAACTATTTGCCATCAATCGATATAACTCTCATAGGGATTTTCACATGCTTTGCATAAGATATAAGGCAGAATTTGCATGAGGTTATAAAGCATGTAGTTCATTTAAAGTAAAAAAATTACCTTCATCTCTTTGAGCATTCAACCTACATATTCTACTATACTTAACTGTTTTGCATTTCTTAATTTGAGCAGACACACAGCCAAGTGATTTCATATTGCACATTGTTTTCTGAACTATTTCAACTTCAAGAAGCGCAATTATCCTCAGGTCAAGCAAGCTCAAGTTTGCATGTCCAAAAACATAAATAAAAATATATGCCTTTAATATAAAGCAAATATATACATGTGATACAACATGTAAATGAGTTATATTGTAGACATTTATTTGCAAGTCAGAAGTTTGGAACTTAGAATAAATTTCTCATAGAACTAATCTAGGGGCTAGAGGCTTCCCTGGTGGCACAGTGGTTAAGAATCTGCCTGCCAATGCAGGGGACATGGGTTCAGGCCCTGGTCTGGGAAAATTCCACATGCTGTGGAGCAACTAAGCCCATGCGCCACAACTACTGAGCCCACGCACGACAACTACTGGAGCCCGTGCTCTGCAACAAGAGAAGCCACCACAAAGAGAAGCCCACGCGCTGCAACAAAGAGTAGCCTCTGCTCACCACAGCTAGAGAAAGCCCGCACACAGCAACAAAGACCCAATGCAGCCAAAAATAAATAAATTAAATAAATAAATTAAAAATTAAAAAAACAAAAGAAAAGTGGCTAGGTTCCTAAGCCATCCCACAAGAAAAAAATATTTAAGGCACAGAGCTGTAACTGAAGTAGAATATTAATATTATTAATACCATGGAACTTAACCACTTCATGTAACAATATTCTAGAAGAAAATGTGAAGCATTCCAAATTAAGAGCCAAGTATAGGAACTCTGTTGTGGCGCAGTGGTTAAGAATCACCTGCCAATGCAGGGGACATGGGTGTGATTCCTGGTCCGGGAAGATCCCACATGTCGCGGAGCAACTGAGCCCGTGCACCACAACTACTGAGCCTGTGCTCTTAGAGCCCACGAGCCACAACTACTGAGCCCATGTGCCTCAACTACTGAAGCCCGTGCGCCTAGAGCCTGTGCTCCACAACAAGAGAAGCCACTGCAACGAGAAGCCTGCGCACCACAACGAAGACTAGTCCCCACTTGCCGCAAGTAGAGAAAGCCCACACGCAGCAACGGAGACCCAACACAGCCCTAAATAATAAATAAATAAATAAATAAATAATTTTTTTTTAAAAAAAGGAGCCAAGTATGTATTTTCCCCTATGGCAGTGGGATTAAAGACTTTCCCAGCTGTAAACTACTGGAGGTGGTCCCTATGGCTTAAGGGAAGGAAGTTCTGGCAGAGTGTAAGGTTTTTAAAGACAGTAAGGATGAATGAAGGACAAAGGAATGAAGAGTTACAGGGAATAGAAACTTCACACCAGACTAAATCCTCAGGTAGGCTTGCTCCCTCTCAATAGAAGTTTTTTTCTGAGACACAGGGATCGGTCAACCTATTCTTTCTCCACCACCCCCCCACCAACCCCTACCTTTACCTATTGTTTCTGACCCATGTTTCACCTTGTCTGGTCTACCATGAAAGAAGCTGCAGTCTCACAATTTCTCTCCAGCCCTGCTGTCCCTAAAACAAGCACACAGACCATTTTGGTTTTTTAAAGCTTTTAACCAACAGAAGGAACGGGGAAAAGGTTTCTCTTAAGACCATCACCCTCCCTGCCCCCTATTAAACCTTGTGGAGAAAAATGAAGGTCATATGTGTGCTGAAGGTGGGTCTCTGGGAGGAGAAAGTACTGAAGTAAAACGTTTCAGAGAAATATATAAACTCTGCTTACACAAAACATTTTCTCACAGGAGTTTAAGCAGCAGATGAAAACCAAGATAGAAAGGAAGCTATGAAAAGGTAACTGGGACTAAAGATCAAGTAGCAGTGGGTCTGGGAGAGAAGACTGACCACATTTTCCTCCTACCACCAGTGTTGCCATCAGTGCCCAAAGCAAGGTAAGAATGGACTAGAGTAGGAAGGGGTAAAATTTCTCAACCTAAAAAGGAGAGAAAAAGGGAGATTTAAATCCTAAATAGTGAAGAAGAAGGAAAAAGAATTTCCAGGGCCACTTGGCTAACAGGTGGGGTAAAGTATGAAGTAAATAATTTGTGTAAGTCAAGGGTAATTTATGTTCATATTTTCTGACTTGCAGGAATCTCAGGAATATGTTTCACAAATCATGAGGGTTGCCTGAATTTTGCAGTGAATATACATGAATCTAAATTCATACTCCAAGTATTTCATTTTGTGATCAAAAGCAGTATTATCCATAGCGCAGTCAGCTAATCAACAGCATTAGTATCACTTGGGAGAAGGGCACAAGAACCTGTGTTTTAACAGCTCTCTAGGTGACTTTTATTTATATTACAGTCTGAGAAGTACTTCTTTACAGAACAGATTTATGAAATAGTTGGTCCACGACGAACAAGGTGACATAGTATTGAGCATAGCCAACAACAATGCATGCCTCAGAAGCATCCAGTTCACACAATGGGAAAGCAATGTCACGGAGTCATGAAATAGTAACTGACATGAGCAAATGGGAGAGTTGCGGATGCTGTTTTTTTTTTTTAACATCTTTATTGCAGTATAATTGCTTTACAATGGTGTGTTAGTTTCTGCTTTATAACAAACTGAATCAGTTATACATATACATGTGTCCCCATATCTCCTCCCTCTTGCATCTCCCTCCCACCCTCCCTATCCCACCCCTCTAGGTGGTCACAAAGCACCGAGCTGATCTCCCTCTATGCAGCTGCTTCCCACTAGCTATCTATTTTACATTTGTTAGTGTATATATGTCCATGCCACTCTCTCACTTTGTCACAGCTTACCCTTCCCCCTCCCCGTATCCTCAAGTCCATTTTCTAGTAGGTCTGCATCTTTATTCCTGTCTTGCCCCTAGCTTCTTCATGACCATTTTTTAAAATTCCGTATATATACGTTAGCATACGGTGTTTGTTTTTCTCCTTCTGACTTACTTCACTATGTATGACAGACTCTAGGTCTATCCACCTCACTACAAATAACTCAATTTCATTTTTTATGGCTGAGTAATATTCCACTGTATATATGTGCCACATCCTCTTTATCCATTCATCTGTTGATGTACACTTAGGTTGCTTCCATGTCCTGGCTATTGTAAATAGAGCTGCAATGAACATTTAGGTACATGACTCTTTTTGAATTATGGTTTTCTCAGGGTATATGCCCAGTAGTGGGATTGCTGGGTCATATGGTAGTTCTATTTTTAGTTTTTTAAGGAACCTCCATACTCTTCTCCATAGTGGCTGTATCAATTTACATTCCCACCAACAGTGCAAGAGGGTTCCCTTTTCTCCACACCCTCTCCAGCATTTATTGTTTGTAGATTTTTTGATGATGGCCATTCTGACCAGTGTAAGATGATATCTCATTGTAGGTTTTTTTTTTTTTTTTGCGGTACACAGGCCTCTCACTGTTGCGGCCTCTCCCACTGCGGAGCACAGTCTCCGGACCCGCAGGCCCAACGGCCATGGCCCACGGGCCCAGCCACTCCACAGCATGCGGGATCTTCCCGGACCAGGGCACGAACCCGCGTCCCCTGCATCGGCAGGTGGACTCTAAACCACTGCACCACCAGGGAAGCCTCTCATTATAGTTTTGATTTGCATTTCTCTAATGATTAATGATGTTGAGCATTCTTTCATGTGTTTGCTGGCAACCTGTATATCTTCCTTGGAGAAATGTCTATTTAGGTCTTCTGCCCATTTTTGGTTTGGGCTGTTTGTTTTTTTGATATTGGGCTGCACGAGCTGCTTGTAAATTTTGGAGATTAATCCTTTGTCAGTTGCTTCATTTGCAAATATTTTCTTCCATTCTGAGGGTTGTCTTTTGGTCTTGTTTATGGTTTCCTTTGCTGTGCAAAAGCTTTGAAGTTTCATTAGGTCCCATTTGTTTAGTTTTGTTTTTATTTCCTTTTCTCTAGGAGGTGGGTCAAAAAGGATCTTGCCGTGATTTATGTCATAGTGTTCTGCCTATATTTTCCTCTAAGAGTTTGATAGTGTCTGGCCTTACATTTAGGTCTTTAATCCATTTTGAGTTTATTTTTGTGTATGGTGTTAGGGAGTGTTCTAATTTCATTCTTTTACAGGTAGCTGTCCAGTTTTCCCAGCACCACTTATTGAAGAGGCTGTCTTTTCTCCACTTTATATTCTTGCCTCCTTTATCAAAGATAAGGTGACCATATTACGTTGGTTTATCTCTGGGCTTTCTATCCTGTTCCATTGATCTATATTTCTGTTTTTGTGCCAGTACCATACTGTCTTGATTACTGTAGCTTTGTAGTATAGTCTGAAGTCAGGTAGCCTGATTCCTCCAGCTCCGTTTTTCCTTCTCAAGATTGCTTTCGGGCTTCCCTTGTGGCTCAGTGGTTGAGGGTCCGCCTGCCGATGCAGGGGACGCGGGTTCGTGCCCCAGTCCGGGAGGATCCCACATGCCGTGGAGCAGCTGGGCCCGTGAGCCATGGCTGCTGGGCCTGCATGTCCGGAGCCTGTGCTCCGCAGCGGGAGAGGCCATGACAGTGACAGGCCCGCGTACCGCAAAAAAAAAAAAAATAATAAGATTGCTTTGGCTATTTGGGGTCTTTTGTGTTTCCATACAAATTGTGAAATTTTTTGTTCTAGTTCTGTAAAAAATGCCAGTGGTAGTTTGATAGGGATTGCACTGAATCTGTAGATTGCTTTGGGTAGTATAGTCATTTTCACAATGTTGACACTTCCAATCCAAGAACATGGTATATCTCTCCATCTGTTTGTATCATCTTTAATTTCTTTCATCGGTGTCTTATAGTTTTCTGTATACAGGTCTTTTGTCTCCTTAAGTAGGTTTATTCCTAGGTATTCTATTCTTTTTGTTGCAATGGTAAATGGGAGTGTTTCCTTAATTTCTCTTTCAGGTTTTTCATCATTAGTGTATAGGAATGCAAGAGATTTCTGTGCATTAATTTTGTATCCTGCTACTTTACTAAATTCATTGATTAGCTCTAGTAATTTTCTGGTAGCATCTTTAGGATTCTCTATGTATAGTATCACATCATCTGCAAACAGACAGCTTTACTTCTTTTCCAATTTGGATTCCTTCTATTTCTTTTTCTTCTCTGACTGCTGTGGTTAAAACTTCCAAAACTATGTTGAATAACTGTGGTGAGAGTGGGCAACCTTGTCTTGTTCCTGATCTTAGTGGAAATGGTTTCAGTTTTTCACCATTGTGGATGTTGTTGGCTGTGTGTTTGTCATATATGGCCTTAATTATGTTGAGGAAAGTTCCTTCTATGCCTACTTTCTGGAGAGTTTTTATCATAAATGGGTGTTGAATTTTGTCGAAAGCTTTCTCTGCATCTATTGAGATGATCATATGGTTTTTCTCCTCCAACTTGTTAATATGGTGTATCACGTTGATTGATTTGCATATATTGAAGAATCCTTGCATTCCTGGGATAAACCCCACTTGATCATGGTGTATGATCTTTTTAATGTGCTGTTGGATTCTGTTTGCTAGTATTTTGTTGAGGATTTTTGCATCTCTTTTCATCAGTGATATTGGCCTGTAGTTTTCTTTCTTTGCGACATCTTTGTCTGATTTGCTATCAGGGTAATGGTGGCCTTGTAGAATGAGTTTGGGAGTGTTCCTCCCTATGCTATATTTTGGAAGAGTTTGAGAAGGATAGATGTTAGCTCTTCTCTGAATGTTTGATAGAATTCACCTGTGAAGCCATCTGGTCCTGGGCTTTTGTTTGTTGGAAGATTTTTAATCACAGTTTCAATTTCAGTGCTTGTGATTGGTCTGTTCATATTTTCTATTTCTTCCTGGTTCAGTCTCGGAAGGTTGTGCATTTCTAAGAATTTGTCCATTTCTTCCAGGTTGTCCATTTTATTGGCATAGAGTTGCTTGTAGTAATCTCTCATAATCCTTTGTATTTCTGCAGTGTCTGTTGTTACTTCTCCTTTTTCATTTCTAATTCTATTGATTTGAGTCTTCTCCCTTTTTCTCTTGATGAGTCTGGCTAATGGTTTATCAATTTTATCTTCTCAAAGAACCAGTTTTTAGTTTTATTGATCTTTGCTATCATTTCCTTCATTTATTTCTGATCTGATCTTTATGATTTCTTTCCTTCTGCTAACTTCGGGGTTTTTTGTTCTTCTTCCTCTAATTGCTTTTGGTGCAAGGTTAGGTTGTTTATTTGAGATGTTTCTTGTTTCTTAAGGTAGGGTTGTATTGCTGTAAACTTCCCTCTTAGAACTGCTTTTGCTGCATCCCATAGGTTTTGGGACGTCGTGTTTTCATTGTCATTTGTTTCTAGGTATTTTTTGATTTCCTCTTTGATTTCTTCAGTGATCTCTTGGTTATTAAGTAGTGTATTGTTTAGCCTCCATGTGTTTGTATTTTTTACAGCTTTTTTCCTGTAACTGATATCTAGTCTCATAACGTTGTGGTCAGAAAAGATATTTGATACTATTTCAATTTTCTTAAATTTACCAAGGCTTGATTTGTGACCCAAGATATGATCTATCCTGGAGAATGTTCCATGAGCACTTGAGAAGAATGTGTATTATGTTGTTTTTGGATGGAATGTCCTATAAATATCAACTAAGTCCATCTTGTTTAATGTATCATTTAAAGCTTGTGTTTCCTTATTTATTTTCATTTTGGATGATCTGTCCACTGGGAAAGTGGGGTGTTAAAGTCCCCTACTCTGATTGTGTTACTGTCAATTTCCCCTTTTATGGCTGTTAGTATTTGCCTCATGTACTGAGGTGCTCCTAAGTTGGGCACATAAATATTTACAATTGTTGTATCTTCTCTTGGATTGATCCCTTGATCATTATGTAGTGTCCTTCTTTGTCTCTTGTAATAGTCTTTGCTTTAAAGGCTATTTTGTCTGATATGAGAATTGCTACTCCAGCTATCTTTTGATTTCCATTTGCATGGAATATCTTTTTCCATCCCCTCACTTTCAGTCTGTATGTGTCCCTAGGTCTGAAGTGGGTCTCTTGTAGACACCATATATATGGGTCTTGTTTTTGGATCCATTCAGTCTATGTCTTTTGGTTGGAGCATTTAGTCCATTTACATTTAAGGTAATTATCGATATGTATGTTTCTATTCCCATTTTCTTAATCGTTTTGTGTTTGTTATTGTAGGTCTTTTCCTTCTCTTGTGTTTCCTGACTAGAGAAGTTCTTTTAGCGTTTGTTGTAAAGCTGGTTTGGTGGTGCTGAATTCTCTTAGCTTTTGCTTGTCTGTAAAGGTTTTAATTTCTCTGTCAAATCTGAATGAGATCCTTGCTGGGCAGAATAAGCTTGGTTGTAGGCTTTTCTCCTTCATCACTTTAAATATGTCCTGCCACTCCCCTCTGGCTTGCAGAGTTTCTGCTGAAAGATCAACTGTTAACCTTATGGGGATGCCCTTGTATGTTACTTGTTGTTTTTCCCTTGCTGATTTTAATATTTTTTCTTTGTATTTAATTTTTGATAAGTTGATTAATATGTGTCTTGGTGTGTTTCTCCTTGGATTTATCCTGTATGGGACTCTGTGCTTCCTGGACCTAACTACTTCCTTTCCCATATTAGGGAAATTTTCAACTATAATCTCTTCAAATATTTTCTTAGTCCCTTTTTCTCTTCTTCTTCTGGGACCCCTATACTTTGAATGTTGGTGCGTTTAATGTTTTCCCAGAGGTCTCTGAGACTGTCCTCAATTCTTTTCTTTTTCTTTATTCTGCTCTGCAGTAGTTATTTCCACTATTTTATCTTCCAGGTCACTTATCCATTCTTCTGCCTCAGTTATTCTGCTATTGATTCCTTCGGGAGAATTTAAATTTCATTTATTGTGTTGTTCATCACTGTTTGCTTGCTCTTTAGTTCTTCTAGGTCCTTGTTAAATGTTTCTTGTATTTTCTCCATTCTATTTCCAAGATTTTGGATCATCTTTACTATCATTATTCTGAATTCTTTTTCAGGTAGACTGCCTATTTCCTCTTCATTTGTTTGGTCTGGTGGGTTTTTGCCTTTCTCCTTCATCTGCTGTGTGTTTCTCTCTCTTCTCATTTTGCTTAACTTACTGTGTTTGGGGTCTCCTTTTTGCAGGCTGCAGGTTCATAGTTCCTGTTGTTTTTGGTGTCTGTCCCCAGTGGCTAAGGTTGGTTCAGTGGCTTGTGTAGGCTTCCTGGTGGAGGGGACTAGTGCCTGTGTTCTGGTGGATGATGCTGTATCTTGTCTTTCTGGTGGGCAGGTCCACGTCTGGTGGTGTGTTTTGGGGTGTCTGTGGCCTTATTATGATTTTAGGCAGCCTCTCTACTAATGTGTGGGGTTGTGTTCCTGTCTTGCTAGTTGTTTGGAATAGGATGTCCAGCACTGTAGCTTGCTGGTCGTTGAGTGGAGCTGGGTCTTGGCGTTGAGATGGAAATCTCTGGGAGATTTTCGCCGTTTGATATTACGTGGAGCTGGGAGGTCTCTTGTGGACCAGTGTCCTGAAGTTGGCTCTCCCACCTCAGAGGCACAGCCCTGATGCCTAGCTGGAGCACCAAGAGCCTGTCATCCACACGGCTCAGAATAAAAGGGATAAAAAAAAGAAAGAAAGATAGAAGAAGATAAAATAAAATAACATAAAATAAAATAAAGTTATTAAAATAAAAAATATTTTAAAAAAATTTTAAGTAATAAAAAACGAAAGAAAGAAAGAAGAGAGCAACCAAACCAAAAAACAAATCCACCAATGATAACAAGTGCTAAAAACTATCCTAAAAAAGAACCAAAACGGACAGACAGAACCCTAGGACAAATGGTAAAAGCAAAGCTATACAGACAAAAACACACACAGAAGCATACACATACACACTCACAAAAAGAGAAAAAGGGGGGAAAAATATATATCATTGCTCCCAAAGTCCACCTCCTCAATTTGGGGTGATTCGTTGTCTATTCAGGTATTCCACAGATGCAGGGTACATCAAGTTGATTGTGGAGATTTAATCCGCTGCTCCTGAAGCTGCTGGGAGAAATTTCCCTTCTCTTCTTTGTTCGCACAGCTCCCGGGGTTCAGTGTTGGATTTGGACCTGCCTCTGCATGTAGGTCGCCTGAGGGCGTCTGTTCTTCACTCAGGACGGGGTTAAAGGAGCAGCTGATTCGGGGGTTCTGGCTCACTAAGGCCTGGGGGTAGGGAAGTGTACGGAATGCGGGGGCGAGCCTGCAGCGGCAGAGGCCGGCAGGAGGCGCGCCATGCGTTCTCCCAGGGAAGTTGTCCCTGGATCACGGGACCCTGGCAGTGGCGGGCTGCACAGGCTCATGGGAGGGGAGGCGTGGGTAGTGACCTGTGCTCGCACACAGGCTTCTTGGTGGCTGCAGCAGCAGCCTTAGCGTCTCATGCCCGTCTCCGGGGTCTGCGCTGATAGCCGCGGCTTGCGCCCGTCTCTGGAGCTCCTTTAAGCAGTGCTCTTAATCCCCTCTCCCCGCACACCAGGAAACAAAGAGGCAAGAAAAAGTCTCTTGTCTCTTCGGCGGCTCCAGGCTTTTTCCCGGACTCCCTCCGGCTAGCTGCGGTGCACTAGCCCCCTTCAGGCTGTGTTCATGCAGCCAACCCCAGTCCTCGCCCTGGGATCCGACCTCCGAAGCCCAAGCCTCAGCTCCCAGCCCCCGCCCGTCCCGGCAGGTGAGCAGACAAGCCTCTCGGGCTGGTGAGTGCTGGCCGGCACTGATCCTCTGTGCGGGACTCTCTCCGCTTTGCCCTCCGCACCCCTGTTGCTGTGCTCTCCTCCGCAGCTCTGAACCTTCCCCCCTCCGCCCGTGAAGGGGCTTCCTAGTGTGTGGAAACCTTTCCTCCTTCACAGCTCCCTCCCACTGGTACAGGTCCCGTCCCTATTCTTTTGTCTCTGTTTTTTCTTTTTTCTTTTGCCCTACCCAGGTACGAGGGGAGTTTCTTGCCTTTTGGGAGGTCTGAGGTCTTCTGCCAGCATTCAGTAGGTGTTCTGTAGGAGTTGTTCCACATGTAGGTGTATTTCTGATGTATTTGTGGGGAGGTGATCTCCACGTCTTACTCTTCCGCCATCTTGAAGCTCCTGTGCTGATGTTGTTTTTAAAAGGAAGTTAGGGACTTCCCTGGTGGCACAGTGGTTAAGAATCTTCCCGCCAATGCAGGCCACACAGGTTCAATCCCTGTTCTGGGAAGATCTCACATGCCGCGGAGCAACAAAGCCCATGTGCCACAGCTACTGAGCCTGCGCTCTAGAGCCCGCGAGCCACAACTACTGAAGCCTGCATGCCTAGAGCCCATGCTCTACAACGGGAGAAGCCACCGCAATGAGAAGCCTGTGCACCACAACAAAAAGTAGCCACCGCTGGCTACAACTAGAGAAAGCCCGTGCACAGCAATGAAGACCCTGCACAGCCAAAAATAAATAAATTAATTTTTTTAAAAAAGGGAAGTTAGGCAAAGAGGACACCACTATATGTTTCTTGAGATTCCTTGGAAATAGAAGAGGCTGCTGTAGGACTAGACAGAGGAAGAGAAGTTGGGAGTTGAAGAAGAGTTGCAAGTTGAAAGAATCAAGTCACAAGCACTTCCTAAGAAGTGAATACGCAGAGGGTACTATAATCACAAACACATAAAAGCAAACATTACAGAAAAGAAAACCATCAGGAGATTTCAAAAAGAGGGTGAAAAGCAAGAGGGCCAGAGCAGAGCTCTAGGAAGCAGTAATCAAGGGAATAGTGGGAAGTGGTACCTCCAAAATAGACATTCAAAAATAGACACTTAAAAAGTTAAGCCTTATTCTCAGATTGAATACTGAGGAACAATGGATAAATGACAATGCCACTGGCACTGGCTTAATACTTCCTTTAATAAGAACAGTACAGTGGGGCAAACGTACTCTTTTGGCTGACAAATAGGATTTTAAAGGTAATGGGGTCCTAAATGGAAGTTTAGAGTGATAGACTCATATACCAATAATTGTGGATCGAGGTATGTTTTGGAAAGGCTATACTGTAGTTAACCTAACATTAAAGTTATTGATAAATAGAATTTTTTTATTGAAGTATAGTTGATTAACAATGTTTTGTTAGTTTCAGGTATATGATAAGTAGAATTTTACTAATCCTCCAAATATTTGAGATGACATAGAACAGGGTAAAAAGAGAAAAAATTTTTTAAGTTAAACAAGTGAGATTCAAGACAAAAAGAAAACAATTAGACCATCAAAGCTTGTGACTTACAGATTTTTGGACTTCCTTTAATAGGAAACTTCACAATCATTTCCTGGGGATTTGTGCAGATGAAAACAAATGGAGAATCAGATTCTTGACTCATGTCTGGATACTGTGAAATATAAAAATAAAAAGTTCAGGCTAGTTGGAACAAATTTTGAATTTCAAGGAGATCAAAGGATGTCCCAGAATCCACCTCAACATCCTGATAATAGTACTCTCCATTACACAGTCAGGTACAGAGGATTATGCTCAGTAAGCAAGAACAAACCTTCAACTTTCCCCAGGCTTTAGCACAGTATTCTTATACAGTCTTTTGCCCACCATCTGTGACTTCCTATAATGGAAACAACTTCTTAAAAAAGATGCCTGACATCTTCCCACAGAATCAAAACTGCCTAGTCTTTCAGTATAAGTGACTGTGAGTTGGGAGATTCGGAGGTCTCCTTCAGGAACATCAGGCACCCCCAGGTTCAGCTCAAGTGAAACAGTGGAAGATTTAAGAAAAATAGAACATTTGTGGAAATTCTGCCAGAAACAATCAACAGAGCCCTTCTCTCACTAAAGGGAAGGAAGATGATTCATTCTGAAAGGTATGAACATGCCAAAGTTGTTTTGCTGGATGCATTCCAGACTCACTTAGGGTGAAAGGTAATGGTAGAGCAATTCTGAAAATAATTTAGAAGCCTCCTTTGGATCTCATATCACAAAACAAATCTGTGTGAATACTTAGGACTTTTACTTCTTCTGCAAAGACAGGCACAGAACGTGGAATAAGACTATCTGGCCACACAATCACAACTTAAGGAACAACTGGGGTTGGCAGTAAGTGCTCTCTAGCAATGCCCAACTGACCAGGTACTTCATTATTTCCTATCTTGGGATGCCTTGTGTTTAGCATGTTGGATAAATACGACTCAAAAGCTGACTATGGCTGTGGGTCAGACTTCATCACCAGAGGAGCCTTTCTCCTAGTAATTAAAAAGTATGAAATTATTTTCCACTCTTATTCACCTGCTAAGATGTGTCCTCTAAGATATAAAAGGCTTTAAAGTAAAAATGGAGGCTTCAGTAAAATAAATAAGAAAATTCAAATGTCTCTGTAACTAGTGGAAGCATAAACAGGTAACTTCTTTACTGACTACTCTGTCCTAATGCTGTGAAGAAACAGAAGGGATTTACAGTGGCTTTTAGTCCTGCCCACATACCATGGGTTTCTGTGTGGGACAGGTGTGGCATGTACTTTGACAAAACATAGCTTAACATCAAGTATCAGCCACATTTATATTCACAGGCACTCACAATTATATTCACATGAACATTCAAAATGCTCATGATAGAAAATAAAGACTAAAGATGGAAGGAGAAACTTTCGTGTTTCCTTACTTATCCTTTGGATCTTCAGAATGCAAAGAAAAGCAGGGTCAGCTGTTACTGACAAATAAAACCAGAGGCTGCCATCAATTTCTTTAAACCTAATTCTACAAAGGCCAGAGCAGCAACAGTCACCATTCACATCTCTTCAATTTTCCTGCTCTCTCTTCTCTGTGTCTTAGAGAGTGTCAAGGCAGAGGACAAACCTGCCAGGACTTCACAGCCCTGCTTTTCCAAAACTACAAGCCATTTCACTCCTCTTTCTTCCACATCAATAAATGTTCTCTCTCTACTGGATCAATCCCATTAACAAACATACTTTCTATAATGTCTGCCATAAAACAAAAACTTCCCAGATCCCACATTCTCCTCCAGCTGCTGCTCCATTTCTCAGATTCCTTTCAAAATAATATTCATTAAAAGATTATCTATACACTCTGCCTCAAATTCGTCTCCTTCTATTTGTTCTTGAATTCACTATAGAGAGGCTTTCACTCCCATCACTCCACCAAAACTGTTCTTGTAAAGGTTATCGTTCACTTCCATGCTGCCAAATCAAACGATCAATTCTCAGTTCTCATCTTAATTGATTTATGTAGAACTTGACAGAGTTCTTCTATCCCTCCTTCTTGAACACATTCCTCACTTTGCTTACAGGATACAATTCTCCTTCCGGTGTTGCTTCTTCACTGACTGCTCCTCATTTCCCCATTCTTTAAATGCTGGAGTACTTCAAGAGTCAAATCTCAGACCTCATCTCTCTCTACATTCACAACCTTGGCTATTTCCTTCAGTCTCAAAGTTAAAAAATAAGGTCCTGAATTTGTAACTAGGAGAGGTGATGGGTGTTAACTAAACTTATTGTGGTAATCATTTTGCAATATATAGATCATATATCGAATCTTCATGTTGTACAACCTTAAACTAATACAATGTTATATGCAATTATATCACAATAAAACAGGAAAAAAATAAGGTCCTATAAATATAAATCAATACCACAATGAGATACCACCTTACTCTCACTAGGATGACTTATTAACAAAACGAAAATAAAAAACAGGAAAAATAACAAGCGTGGGTAAGGATGTGAAGAAACTGGAACCCTCATGCATTGCTGGTGTGAATGTAAAACGGTGCAGTTGCTGTGAAAAACAGTTCGGTCGTTCTTTTAAAAGTTAACCGTAGAATGACCGTATGATCCAGCAATTCTACTTCTAGGTATATACTCAAAAGAACTGAAAATAGGGATTCAGATTATTTGTACACCAATGTTCACTGCAGCATTATTCACAATAGCCAATGGTTTCCACAATCCAAATGTCTAACGATAGATAAATGGATAAACAAAATATGGCATATACATACAATGGAATATTATTAAGCCTTAAAAAGGAATGAAATTCTGATACATGCTACAACATGAATGAACCTAGAAAAATTATGCTAAGTGAAATAAACCATACACAAAAGGACAAATATTATATGAGTCTACTTATGTGAGATGCTTGGAATAGACAAATTCGGGAATTCCCTGGTGGTCCAGTGGTTAGGACTTGGTGCTTTCACTGCCAGGGCTGGTGTTCAATCCCTGGTCGGGGAACTAAGATCCCACAAGCAAAAAAAGATAAATTCATACAGAAAGAAAGTATAATAGAGGTTACTAGGGGCTGGGGGAAGGAGGAAAGAGGAGTTAGTATTCACTGGGTGCAAAGTTTCTGTTTGAGATGATGAAAACTTCTGGAGATGGACGGTTGCACAACACTGTAAATGTACTTAATACCCCTGAATTGTGCAGTTAAAAATAGTTTAAACGGTAAGTTTGTGTTATGTATATTTACCACAATAAAAATAAAATAAAATAAAAAATCAAGGTCCTGGATTACCTTTCCAAACCTGCCCCTCTCTTATTCATACCCCTTTAAAATAAATAGCTATTCCATCTTTCTAGTTGTTCAGGCCAAAAACCCCACAACCAACCCACTGGGAAATCCTGTTAACTCTACCTTCAAAAGATACCCAATAACTCACCACTTCTTAAGACCTCCTTTGCTACTTCCCTGGTCCAGGCCATCACAATGTCTCCCTGGATTACCAAAATAACTTCCTAATTGGTTTCTCTATTTCTGCCCTTAACCTCCCTCTTGCCTATTCTCAACACAGCAGCCTGAGCTATTTTATAAAAACATATCAGATCATGTCACTCCCCTGTTTAAAACTCTCCAATGGCTTTTCATCAGTCAGAATAAAAGACTAAGTCCTCACTATGACCTACAGGTCCCTAGACAATCTGGCCCCCATTTCCTCTCTGATGCCTTCTCCTACTACTCTCCCCACTTTCCACTCCAGCCACACAGGCTTCCTTGTTCCTGCCTCTGGATGTTTGTACTTGCTTACGTCTCTTCCTGGGATGCTTTCCCTGCTAGGTATCTACATGGTTTCCTCTCTCTTTCTTCAGGACTTTGTTTATGTCAACTTCGTAGTGGGTCTTCTGGCACTCTTAACCCCCATCTCCTACCTTATTTTTTTTTTCTACAGCACTTACCATCATCTGATACTATGTAATTCACTTACTTAAATTTTTAAATTTGGACTTTCCTTACTAGGATAAAAGCTCCACAAAGGCAGGGATCTTTTGTCTGTTTTGTTTACTCCTCAGCACCTAGAATCATGCCTGGCACATAGTAGGCAATCAATAAATATTTGTTGGATGAAAGAACAAAAAAATTTACCAACTTGTGCCTTTAAGTTATCTTAACCATTCTAAGTATGCACATGCTGGGAACTGGACACTCTTAGGACTAAACTCTAGATAAAAGCAGGTGCTACTCTGTAACCTGTTATCCCTCAAGCTAAATTAGAACTTTTGTGTCTTGACAAATGGCCAGTAAGGCCCTATGTTTAATAAAAACTACCCTGACATATATTAACAGAGTAAGAAAATGTCAAATAATGGGGAAAATGATGGATAAATGAAATTATAGAACAAGAGGTTCCTTGGACCCATTCATGCCTTACAATATATATAAAAACTAAAATCAACTTTCCCAGCTGAATCTAATGTGAATATTCCTTTTCCCAAGGTCTATCATTAAATTTCAGGGGGCTTACAAGAAACAGAGCTGAAGTGCAAAGAAGCCTACAGGAATAAAGAAAAGTAAGGCCTATGTGTTGGGAGAAGGGATTCTTTTTCACAGTAAAATGCATTAAAGCAAAGTCAGTTTGGCAGAGCCTCAGTACCTGCAAAAAGTATAATCTCTGCAACTGGGTCTTAGACATGACAGACCACATTAAACACCAACAAGACTTACAAGAAAGGGATTTTTGGTTTGAAAGTCAAAAGACTAAAATGCAGCTGACTCAAAGAAAGAGTAAATTAAGAAAAAGGAGGTTCATATTTGTGAAGAACGTGAATAAACCCTCGATGTCATATCCAATTTAGAGAGGATGCTAGACTAAGGGTCACTGAGATGGCACAATAGATAGGAAAGGGAATGTGGGTTATAAGCCCAAGCAACTCAAAGCAACCATTTAAATTCAGTAACAGACTCTTCAGGACGCTGCTGTTCTTGTCTTCAATAACATGACTCCTATCACCTGGTTTCCAGCCTGACGATTGTGGGAGGTGGGCCTACTCTTCTTTCATGCCTCATAAGTTTCATAGCTGTCTAACACAACAGATAATTAACTACTAAACAGCCATTTTCTTCTCCAATCCAGAGGGAAATTGTTCACCAGTCATCTAGAAAACATTTCTCTTGCCATTTGCATAAGAGAAAAAAAAAGTTTAGTGGTTTTTGGCAACCACTACTGACTCAGAGCCAAGTGGGCATTTTCACCAACTCCACAAGCCTCCATTTAATCCTCATACTGAAATGATCAGGAAGTCCTAAATGATGTCACTCTTCCCAAAAAATCCCCAGATGACCTATATGTAAATCTTACACCTGTCTCCAGAGGACTAACAGCTAAAGCAAACATTTAAGAAGAAACTCATTGACAAAGAACATATATTTGCTGTAGGTTTTCTTGGTCTGAACTTTGAGGAACTAGACAGGACATGAAATCAGGCTCTGAAATCTAGTTAGCTGAAAACCAACTCCAAGAAGATTGAGGTGATAATACTCAGAAAGAGAGAAGGAAATGAGTCTGATAAAAAGGCCACAAGCACAACAGATCCAAAGAAGCATATCCTGAAAGCAACTGCGTTCTCTGATAAATAGTTCTCATTAAAAAAGAAATAGTTCTCATTTTCCTTCAAAGCAATTCAAGGTGTTCACAGGATAACTAGTACCTTGGGCCCCACTATACTGGAGGATAAGAGTTTTCTCACATCAGAGTTAACATACTGATCATGATACTTTGATGAGATGACTACTGTATATTTGACTGGAATTGGATAAAGATCATGCCAACTGGCCCTAAGTGGGATAGCTGAACTCATGTACCAGTACCCAGTACAAATCATGTGCCTAGTAGCAAATACAGAGGGTTCCAGCTCAATGCTACAGAGACCATCCATATTTGCTCCAGGTAAGAGGAATAAGGGATAAGCAAGATGCAGCTTTTGAGTCTTCCAGACACTTGTGGAAGATGATCTGGTTGAAGCCACATAGCATTGGTATCTTGGTCCCAGTGTGACTTTCTGTGCCCTTGGGAATCCTATCTATACTGAAACCTCCACACACAAAAGAACCCAAGAACTTATATTCTCTCTAAAATTAACCTCATAGATTTTCTGCCCTGATTCTTCAAGACCGAAATGGGAATCACCCATTCATGACAATTATTTTTGTGTTTTTTTTTTTTTGTTGTTGTTTTTTCATGACAATTTTTTTTGGTCTTAAGTTGCATATAGCAGGCTTTCACTCCAACTTAAACTAGTGAGAACCAAAAGAAAATTGCTCTTAATTAAAGATACTACATTGTAAGGTCCTTAACCATTCAAATCTACTCTAATATCTCAGAATGCTAAGACTCCTCTTGTGTTAAGCGCTCTGCCAATTTTAGATTTTTATGTCCCAATGGCTCATCTGACTCAACTGAGAACAACTACTGAGGGAGAGCTCAGCGAATCCTTTGACATGAGTTAACATATCAAGGTAAGATTATTATCAAGTAATATAGTGTCATTAACAGCAACAATACCTCTTTATCAAATAACATGTCTTTTAGAAAACAGATTAAAATATTTTAAAAAGTCCAACTGAAAAATCATAGAAAAACTGATTTTTGTATGGCGATCACATACTACAGAACATCTCTCCTTTACTGCTACAATACAGGCTTCCTTTGCCACACAGCTCCTTTATTTTATTTTATTATTATTTTTTTTTTGCGTTACGCGGGCCTCTCACTGTTGTGGCCTCTCCCGTTGCGGAGCACAGGCTCCGGACGTGCAGGCTCAGCGGCCATGGCTCACGGGCCCAGCCGCTCCGTGGCATGTGGGATCCTCCCAGACGGGGGCACGAACCCGTGTCCCCTGCATCAGCAGGCGGACTCTCAACCACTGCGCCATCAGGGAAGCCCAGATCCTTTATTTTAAAAAGTCATTTTCCTTAAAAGAAAATTCTCTTCTTATGTATACCCCATCTAGACTAATGGTACTACCATTTACCCCCTCACCGCAGCCAGAAACCAAAGTTTATCTTAGACTTCTTTCTCTCACCCTTCACATCCAATCAAATCGCCAAGTCCTACAGACTTTATCTCCTAAACATTTCAAACATCTGTTCCTTTCTTTCCAACTCAACTGCCAGAGCATTGTTGCTGGCCTCCATCATGCCTCCACCTAGACAATCACGATAATTTCCTAACTCATCTACTTGTTTTCAGGTTTGCCTCATCCAGTCCATCTTTCCTGCTGCTGCCAGAACAATCTTTCTAAAATGTATATCTTATTATCTTATTACATCACTTACATGATTGCCTTCAGAATACAAGTCAAATTCTTTCACATAGCATTTAAGGCTTTTCATATATCAACCAGTGCCTGCCCCTCAATTTATTGTCACCACCGTTAAGTGAACAACTACTATGTGCCAAGCTATATGCTAGGACACTGGAGACAACAAGGTGAGCTGACATAGACGGTGACCTAAAGGAACTACATGTGAACATATAATTACCAAAAAAAAAAAAAAAGGTTAAAAATGTAAATAGAAATATGAACACAGTAGCCCAGAGAAGGAAGTAATTAATCCTGTCAGGGAGGAAATGGGTTGAGGTCAGAGAAGACTCTACAGGAGACAGGGACACCTGAGCTCTTTCAAAGAATGAATAGAACTCTCATGGGGGACAAAAGCATGGAGACATAGAAGGTATATTGAGGAAGATATAAATTCTGCTTTCTTCAGGGATTGCCTTTTTTTTTGAAGGTTTCTTCACTCTCCCCACCCTGCCTCCAGCCAAGCTGAGTTAGAAGTGAGATCCCTTCCTTTATGCATTCCTTTGGTCATATGATAATTATCACGGTTGGGTTTTCTTGTCTCAGTCTCTTCTAGCAGGCTTAAAATGTTCAAGAGGGGATGGAATATCTTGTTAAAACTCCAGATCCTTAATCTTTAGCACAGTGCCTGGCACATGACAGATGGTCAATAAATACTTGCTGAATGTGTGATTATATAATATTCCGAGTAATAACGTCTTAAATTAGGAGATAATTTGCCCCCTGGTTCATAAAGTACACTGGATAACAAACTAAGAAACCATTCAACATATTGCAGAAAGATAGCAAGGTTGTAACGCTACAGCAGATTCCTTCTAGATCAAGCAGACTGCTTTCTCTCTAAGCCTGGGTAAAATGAAGGTGTCACATTAAGTGACTGAATCTACCTACATAAAACCTTGCATCTGTCCCCACCCCTCTTGTCTCATTCCACTGGCATTTCCTAGAACAGATTTTAAAAATATATCCAACCTGGATGACAAGTGTCTCCTCACTAGACTTCCCACCTTCAGTCTCTTCACCGCATTCCATCTTCCACATTGCTGCCAGATTCATTTTCTGGCTCCGATGACCTTCAAAACACCCCTCCCCGATCCCACAACAGACTAGAGAAAAAAGTCTTACCTCTGTAGCCTATCACTCAAAGCTATCTACTATCTGACCACAACATACCTTTCCATTCAACAAAGTGGTTTGCTATTATTCTCCATACTGGCCCATGACTTTCCACCTCACATTACTCCCTCTCCCTTAGAATATGCTTTCCTACCATGGAAGTAGGAAGACTTGAACAGTAACCCCAATTCTACCATTTACTAACTGACAGTACACAAGTTATCTTAACTCTGAGTCTTAAGTTCTCTCATATCTAAAAGAGGAGTAAAGATACCTTGCTTGGTATCAAGTTGTTGTGAGGATTAGAAAATAACATATGTAATAGGTCTGGCATATAATAACTGATCAAAAAGTGATAGATTTTATCATTAATATGCTTCAAGACTAATTCAAAAGCCACATTCCTAAGATGTTCAACAGTGCTAATTGTTAGAGAAATGCAAATCACACCTACAATGAACTACCACCTCACACCAGTCAGAATGGCCATCATTAAAAAGTCTACAAATAACAAATGCTGGAGAGGGTATGGAGAAAAGGGAACCCTCCTACACTGTTGGTGGGAATTTAAGTTGATGCAGCCACTATTCAAAACAGTATGAGGTTCCTCAGAAACCTAAAAACAGAATTACCATATAATTCAGCAATCCCACTCCTGGGCACATACCTGGACAAAACCATAATTCAAAAAGATACATGCACTCCTATGTTCATAGCAGCACTATTTACAATAGCCAAGATGTGGAAACAACCTAAATGTCCATTGACAGATGAATGGATAAAGATGTGGTACATACATACAATGGAATACTACTCAGCCATAAAAAGAGCAAAATAATGCCATTTGCAGCAACATGGATGCAACTAGAGATTATCATACTAAGTGAAGTCAGAAAGAGAAAGACAAATACCGTATGATATCACTTTTATGTGGAATCTAAAATGTGGCACAAGTGAACCTATCTACAAAACAGAAACAGACTCACAGACATAGAGAACAGACTTGTGGTTGCCAAGGGGGAGGATGGGTGAGGGAGGGATGGACTGGGAGTTTGGGGTTAGTAGATGCAAACTATTACATATATTGGGTTGGCCCAAAAGTTCGTTCCGGTTGTCCCCTAACATCGTACGAAAAACCCGAATGAACTTTTTGGCCAACCCAATAGAATGGATAAACAACAAGGTCCTACTGTACAGCACAGGGAACTATATTCGATATCCTGGGATAAACCATAATGGAAAAGAATATAAAAAAGAATGGGGCTTCCCTGGTGGTGCAGTGGTTGAGAGTCCGTCTGCCGATGCAGGGGACACGGGTTCGTGCCCCGGTCCGGGAGGATCCCACATACCGCAGAGCAGCTGGGCCCGTGAGCCATGGCCGCTGAGCCCGCGCGTCTGGAGCCTGTGCTCCGAACGGGAGAGACCACAACAGTGAGAGGCCCGCATACCGCGCAAAAAAAAAAAGAATGGATATATGTGTATAACCGAGTCACTCTGCTATATAACCAAAATTAACACAACATTGTAAATCAACTATACTTCAATAAAAAATAAATTTTAAAAAATATATAGGGACTTCCCTGGTGGCGCAGTGGATAAGAATCTGCCTGCCAAAGCAGAGGACACGGGTTCAAGCCCTGGTCCAGGAAAATCGCACATGCTGCGGAGCAACTAAGCCTGTGTGTCACAACTACTGAGCCTACACTCTGGAGCCCACAAGCCACAACTACTGAGCCTGAGCGTCACCACTACTGAAGCCCACACGCCTAGAGCCCGTGCTCCACAACAAGAGAAGCCACCACAATGAGAAGCCAGCTCACCGCAGCTAGAGAAAGCCCATGCACAGCAAGGAAGACCCATCGCAGCCAAAAATAAATAAACAAATAAATAAAAAAAAAATAAATATATATATAAACAGCTAGTAAATATTTGAAGAGATGATAAATGTCACCAATGATCAGGAAAATTAAATGAAAACAACAAAATATGTTCTCACCCACTTTATTAGCAGAAATTAAATTGATTATTATTATAATTTTTTTTTTTTTTTTTGGCTGTATTGGGTCTCTGTTGCTGCATGCGGGCTAAGCAGCTAGTGGGGGCTACTCTTCATTGCAGTGCCCGGGCTTCTCACTGGGTGGCTTCTCTTGTTGCAGAGCACAGGCTCTAGGCGCATGGGCTTCAGTAGTTGTGGCATTCGGGCTTAGTAGTTGTGGTTCGCGGGCTCTAGAGCGCAGGCTCAGTAGTTGTGGCGCATGGGCTTAGTTGCTCCGCGGCATGTGGGATCTTCCCGGAGCAGGGCTAGAACCTCTGTCTCCTGCATTGGCAGGTGGATTCTTAACCACTGCGCCACCAGGGAAGCCCTAAATTGATTAATAACCAGTTTTGGTCAGGGTATTGGTATAGGAAGGATTCACACCATCGGTGGAATTTTAAATTAGATCCCTCTTTAAGAATGGTAACTTACCAGTTTGTATCAAAGTTTAAATGTATGTATTTTAGACCCTTAAGTTCTACTTCTCAGAATCTATCCTGAAGAAATACTGAGTCCCCATAGGGAAAACAACAAAAAAAGCCACATTCTGAAGTCTTCCTCTCACCCGGAAGCAAACTTTCCCTCCTTTAAATTCCTCAGAGGCAGCCCTTACTTCTCTTAAGACAGTTATCTTTGCTTTTTATTTTGTATTTGGTTGTTTACAAATTTCGTTGTATACATATCTTATCTACCTAGTGGTCTTTCAAACATTCTGAGGACAGAACCTATGGCTGATTCACCTTTTTGTTTCTCTTAGTGTCTAAAACAATGTCTGATTTATGGTAGGCACTCAAGTATTTATTGATCTATAAATAATTAAGAAAATCTTAAGAGTTATATGTTCATTTTCAGATGTAAAGCTAAACATTAAAGAATTTACATAAATGCGCAAGAGTGTTAATATTCCCTTCTTCTCTTCAGGATAAGAAACAGAAAGCATGGGACTTCCCTGGTGGAGCAGTGGTTAAGAATCCGCCTGCCAATGCAGGGGACACGGGTTCGAGCCCTGCTCCTGGAAGATACCATATGCCGCAGAGCAACTAAGCCCATGCGCCACAACTACTGAGCCTGTGCTCTAGAACCCACAAGCCACAACTATTGAGCCTGTGTGCCACAGCTACTGAAGCCCATTTGCCTAGAGCCTGTGCTCTGCAACAAGAGAAGCCACCACAATGAGAAGCCTGTGCACCACAACGAAGAGTAGCCCCCGCTCGCCGCAACCAGAGAAAGCCCGCATGCAGCAACAAAGACCCAACGCAGCCAAATAAATAAATAAATATATTTTTAAAACAATTTTAAAAAAGAAACAGAAAGCATAATGCTTCCTGGATTATTTAAAAATGAGCATGGCTGTCCTCAACTCATCAAGTGGACACTTGATACCCATACCCAGGTTGCAAACAACTCTAAAGAGAGTCTGTTCTGACCTAGAAACTCAAGTAAATATTCTAGTTTTCATGAGAATTCTGAAGATACATTCCCTGTCTCCTTCAAGTGAGCTGTGATGTTAAATAACTGCTTAGGGTTGGGCTAGCTGTTGCAGACACACAGTTCCCCCCTTTGTTGGGTCTCAGATGCAGCCCTCACAATCCCTTAGGAATCATTCATTTTAGGTCTATGAATTGGCAGGTTTTCTTAGTAAAACAGAGAGGACATTTTCACATAATTTAAAAGAGAATTTGGAGACTCTGCATTTTTCAATGCCAATGCCTGGTTTGAATACTATTATTTCCTTCATTCTCTAATTTCTCATCTCTCAGACTTACAGACAATCCTTTGGTGATAGAAGCCGATGATTTCCAGACATGAAGTGATATATGCCATCTTCCTGAAGATCTGTATCGCATGGATACTCATATAAAAAGGAACAAGTAATACTCTCTTCCCCACTGGAAGACAGTAATTCTTTTGCTGATGTCAATTTGTAGGCACCCTGCAGTAGAACTGCCTCAGCGTAATTCCTTAAATACAGGATCTTGGCTGTTACAAAAGCCGTAAGATCAAATGGACTAAAAGGTCAGTAAGCTGGCAGGAGAAGAATGGATTCAGTACAAAAGAAGTAGAATAATCAATGACCTCAGAGATTTCAGACAAATCACATTTTCTATTGAAGGCAGAGATATAAATAGCACAAACACAATACAGACACATAGAAACAAAAGCCACCAACTCAACTTTCTGTTTGACAACTTGTTAGGTCTAGAGAACTGTTCAAACCACAGCTGCTAATGGTTATGGATTTGGCAATCAAAATGTCTTTGTTAAAAAAAAGGTTTTAACTGCCTTACTACTGAGGTTACAAACCACAGCCTTGATGCATTGTTGCAGTCAACATCCTCCCTGCTGTTTTTGAGAGCTTACATCTGCTGCTGGCAGATAAAACCCTGGCAAGGCATGGGCTTCTTCCAGGGGAGTACAGGAGAAGTTTTAACTAGATGGCTCTCATCTACCTTTCTTTCCTGAGTTGAGCCTACAGCCTTTGCTGTATCATTCCTACCTTGTTTAGGTAGATCCCCTGCCATTACTCAGGAGGACTGATGGTCTAGCAGGATTTTTTTCTGGCACACATCAGCCATGCCAGCCATACTACTTTTAGAAGATAAAAGGAAGATGAGTTCTTAGCTCAGGGGAAAGCACTTTAAGCACATATTTTTAAAGCCACTTATAGAGTGGTGCACTTGATTTTAAACAACTACTAATAAAACCTTTTCTGTTATTTTTTTTTAAAGGAACTAAATGATCACACTACGCCAAAAATAGTGAGGGCTTAGTATATTTTAACTTATCAAAGAAAGGCCAAGAATGCAAGGTCAGGAAGTAAATTACTGAGTTTCTTTGGGGAAGGAAAAAGTTAGGAACAAGATGGAGAATTAAAACATGGTTCCAAGTCACACAGGAGATTAGTTTCAGTTGAAATAAAAATTACTAGATCCACACTGGTTTTCAAAGAAAATATGGGACTTCCCTGGTAGTCCAGAGGTTACGACTCTGCACTTCCACTTCAGGAGGCACGGGTTCTATCCCTGGTCAGGGAACTAAGATCCTGCAGGCCCCGCAGTGCAGCCAAAAAAGGAAAAGAAAAAAAAAAAAAATGGAAAATGCAATTCAGCTGGGTGATGAGGAATGAGTGTGAAGATGCAGAAAGAAGACATAAGTCAGGAAACTGTTTCCTGGATCATTCTCCCTCAGTGAACCGACCTATGAGGACAAAAAAACTCAAACATACTTAGGCTAGCACTTGCTAACTATATATATACCACAAGATACCAGTATGCAAATATGTTGGTGGGGGCTGTTGTGGTCAGAAAGGTATGAGAACACTGCATATTACATTCACCAGATAAATCAGAGAATTGTATCAGAGTCAAAATGCACACCAGCACATTCAGGGCTCTGAGAAATTCTGCAGTAAACAAACAAATTTGTTTAATCCAAATAAATTTTCCAAATGTGTGTGTCAACAGAAACCCCTCACCCCCTGTTTTTCCAGAGAACACCTATGCCACGGAATAGTTTGGGAAATGCTAGTCTAGGGGTATTACTCCTAAACTCTCAACTCATTCTTGAAAAAACGAGAATAACATTGGTAAAACAGACTAAGCAATCACAATTCTTACATCACAGAACCCTGGCTCAAACAGAGACAGGTAGATTACCAAAGGTGCTCGAGACATTTTCCAAAAGACATCCAAATACCAAAGCTATGACCTTTAAAAGTGGTAAGATCCTCACTCAATAAATAATCCCCAAATAGGGCTAACATCAATTCTGAATACATTCATGTGCTACTCTCAAACACAGAAAAGAAACAATGGGGAAAAGCCACAGAAAAGCTGACCATAGGGAAAATGGATATGGGGCTCCTGTTTGATGAAACCTCGTGGCTTTTGGCATTTTAGGATATTCTAATGTCATACACATCAGGGAAATTCATAAAGAGTTGCCAGGACCTCCAGCTGGGAGCATATGGGAGGATTCCTACACTTCTATGTGCTGCCCTCAGCATCCTCAGAATAAAAGACAGAATATAAGCTCAGGTAGGAGTATCATGCTGACCTGAAAGAGAGGTACCCTTGAGAAACCAAAAAGATTTGTTTTGTTAATTATATTTCTAATTCCCATAAGCCTTGTGGTACTCTATAGATTAGGATTACAGCCCCCTACCCTTCTCAACACAAATTTGTGGCAGAAAGAAGATTGTTTAACTGCCTAGAAATTGAATTCATTTGACCTTGTATCAAGTGGTGGTCTGCTTGATCAACAAATGAGAAAGTAAGGGAAGGCCCCTGGCCAAAACACCACCCACACTGCCAGATGTTCCTGGGTTCTCTTTTAGAATGCAAATATCCTCATAAGAAAGTATAATACATCAAGTGATACTAAGCTCTTCATGAGTCTCTAAAACTGTAAAGCCTACACCAGTGTACGGAATTTTTACAATTATTACTTCTAGAATGAAAAAAGGGAGGAGAGGAAAGAAGACATTGAAAAAAATCAGCAAAAGGTCCATAGATAGATAGAATAGGCACAAGGGTGTGGAAAACAAAGGGCCTCCATGTATTTACACTTTTGCCCAGGTCTAGGTCAGGTACTAAGAGCAGAACAAAAGGGTCGGAGTCAAAATTCACACTTTGTTATACAGCAGAAACTAACACACCATTGTAAAACAATTATACTCCAATAAAGATATTAAAAAAAAAAACAAAATTCACACCAAAACGCAAGCACTGTACTCATATACATAAAGTCCAAAACGCAAGCACTGTACTTATATACATAAAGTAATCAGAAAAGGGCTGAGGAGGCAATCCACAAGCAAATGAAAGACAGAAAACTAGAGGGACTTCCCTGGTGATCCAGTGGTTAAGACTGTGCTCCCAGTGCAGATCCCTGGTCGGGGAACTAAGATCATGCATGCCACACGGAGCGGCATAAAAAAAAAAAAAAAAAGAGAGAGAGAGACAGAAAACTAGAGGGATAATAATTACTGGCTAAAACCCGTGAGGAACGAACAGAGGGAGTGAGATGGATGGGAACAGTATTTTGTTTTGTTTTGTTTTTTTAAAGCAGACACTGGGACTTCCCTGGTGGCGCAGTGGTTAAGAATCTGCCTGCAGGGCTTCCCTGGTGGCGCAGTGGTTGAGAATCTGCCTGCTAATGCAGGGGACACGGATTCAAGCCCTGGTCTGGGAGGAGCCCACATGCCGCGGAGCAGCTAGGCCTGTGAGCCACAACTACTGAAGCCCGCGTGTCTGGAGCCCATGCTAAGCTACAAGAGAAGCCACTGCAACGAGAGGCCTGCACACCGCAATAAAGAGTAGGCTCCGCTCACCGCAACTAGAGAAAGCCTGCGTGCAGCAACGAAGACCTAATGCAGCCAAAAATAAATAAATAAATAAATAAATAAATAAATAAATAAATAAATAAATAAATACACCTATTAAAAAAAAAGTAGACACTAATAGCAGTAATGGAAGGCACAGAAGAGTCTGCAAAGCAAAGAATTTACTGAGAAAATTAAGCTGAAGAATATGTTCTTAAGCACAGTGATGGAACCGCTATTGCGTAAAGTAACTGTTCAAAAAACAGGAAAACCATACTGTTAGGTAAGACTTTTTAGGCTTTAAGGATGGACTTTCCCACTTTGGATTCCTGCTAGACTAAACATAAGGCTCTAAATTTCAAGAATTTTCCAATTAAGCTAAAGTCCTTCAGCTCCCTCTGCTGTTCAAAAATGTACTCTAGTTACATCAGTTCAATCTTCAGTAATCAAAATAAAAAAAAATACATATATACAATATGTACATACAAACACACACACACACACCCAAAGCTGGCATGGTCCAGGCAATCAGAGTTCAAACATACTTGTCTTTCATGAATTCTCTGGTCTGGACCAAACGTTCCAGAGTAAGTAATAACAAATTCTACCATTCCCACTACCTAATTGAAATAATTCAAGGAATAATGAAGGATTTTTTTGCCAAGAGCAGAAGTTTTATTAAGGGATGAGGACTCTACACTATTAGCTGGATTGTGGCAATAGCTTTTTAGGCAGAAATGTATATGTACCAGTCCTCCACACTCTAGGAACCAAAGCATCACTAAATTTTTTCCATTTCTCCCATGGTCTTTTCTCTCCCCAATATTCCCTCCTTAGAAGATTCTCCAAACATGTCTAAATTCAGTTTCTAGCTCCTTACTATCTACAGGATACTCTGAGTTGAAGGATCTACAGGTCAGCTACTGTGGCAAACAAAGCATCTGTCCCAGAGAAATACTCTTTACTCACCTGATTCTTAAATTGTTTCTGGGACAAGCAGTCAGTTAGGTCCACACAGCCCAGAAGACAACCTGATGGATAGTCATTGGGAAATTCCACATCTAAATCGAGAATAACGAAGGATTACATAAATTTCTTCTTTGTGACCCTGGAACTGACAAATCTGTCTTCAATTCTGAACGAATCACTTTCTCTATTATCTATTTATGGACATGAGGAAAACAATGAGGCTTTTTACTTGGCACAACTGTTTGTATTTTAGCAAAACATTTAGTGAGTAGCTGGCTTAGTCCACTATCCACATCCTAAACTATAGGAAAATTAGCCTCATACCATTGACGTTCAAGGACCCCACAACTTCACTCGAAACAAATTAATTCCACTATACCCAACTGGATCAGACTAGAGCTTGGTGGTGATGCGTTCTGGAAACAAGCTTGAGGTATCAAGAGAAAAACATAAAAATGCAGTTAAGAAACAGAAGAATGTCAAAACGTGAATTTAAAAGAACCCAGGGACTTCCCTGGCGGTCCAGTGGTTAAGACTCTGCACTTCCACTGCAGAGGGCGTGGGCTTGATCCCTGGTCAGGGAACTAAGATCCTGAATGCTGCAGGTGCACACCCTCCCAAATAATAATAATAATAATAATAATAATAATAATAATAATAATAATAATAATAATAATAATAAAATAAATAAAAGAACCCAGTCATACCAGTCAAAACAGAAATGCATTTTTAAGGAAACATACACTTTTGATTCCTAAAGCTTGGTTTCTTAACTTTTAAAGGTGGTTCTGTAATTATCCTCTCATTTTACCTTCAAAACTACTGTATGGGCTGAATAAGAGGAAGGAAGCCAAGACATCCAAGGGTCAGAAGTGTTTTTTAGGATCCAAACTGACTGTTTGGGGTGACTGTCAAAACTCACTGCTTAAGTCAACCAACTTTGATCTGTCCAAATCCGATAGCAGATGTCTATTTGAGTCACTTCCAATAATAAAAAGTTTTATTTGCGGTTGTTCTTCCCAATCTAAAGATCTCAGAATTTATAGTAGTTATTTTACTCTCATGATAAAAAAAATGTAGAAAATTAAGACTAGTTGGTTGATTTCTGGTGTTGGGAATGGATATTTTTATTTGTGCTGTTTGGTGAATTAATGTTTTGAACAGCTGTCCATGATTTGCTACTAAACAAACAAACAAACACAAAGTTTAAAGTCCCTTTCAGCCAAAAAAAAAAAAAAAAAAAAACACAGAAAAGCCACAGGAAGAAGGAGGTAAAGAAGATGAACATCAATGACTTCTCTCCACAAAGTAAGACTAAATTAGAAGAATACATGGCCGTTACCTTTCCCACGAAGGAGAAGATATGTAGTCTGGAGTTCTGAAACTTCTTGAGGAGAGGGTCTTTTGGCTGTGGCTGCTATCCAAAGTCGTCCTCTATGTGGGGTGTACCAGCTTCTGCCCTCCACCCTTAAACAAATACAAATTTAGTGGAAAGAATCTAAATTTTAGTGTCTTGGAAGATCTTATAACGTACAGCAAATTATCCAGTTGAACCAAGAGATCTATAGATGATACCTCACCAAAAAGGGTATTTTTCGTAAAAAAACATTTTTCCTACAATACCTTTCACTTGAGTATAAACCCTGTTCTCTAGTTTTCCCCATCATCAGAACAAAGGCAATTCATCTCTCTCAGTTCCTATTTTTTTACTTGATCTCTGTAACTCAGAAATGAAGCTTTCACTAGCCTTGGGACTTCTACAATCCAAATCTTCTATTTTCAAGGCATCCAAGTTGTCCCACAAAAATGAAAATCCTTGCCTTTGAGTCATGAAAGATTTTGTTCATTGTTCTCCAACCTGACAGAAAAATCCTCACCCACACATAACTCCCTAAGAATAGTACTTTCATAATTACTATTTAATAGAATTTAAGTAAATAAAAATGCTTATCATCTTTACTCTAAATTGCAACCACATTCATTTATATTTTCTAAGTATTTTATAAAGGGTTATGTTCTTTGCAGATAATTAAACAACCCGCTAGCTAGTCTGAAAGAATCTTTAAGTAGAATAACAAAATGCAATCAAGAGAATGTATTACTGCCTACTTTCCAAGGATTACAAAAAGATGTTTCTCCTTTAGTTCCTACAAAATGAAATAAAGTAGCTTGATAATATAACCCTATTATACTTGCCTTATAATGGGAAATGGAATTTCTCATACCCTTAGTTTTCCAATATAGATGAATTGGAAGAGTACAGGCACACAGTGCGTACTCAATAAATGAGGAATTAATCAATATATTTCTCCCTCTACACCAAATGAGCCACAGGGTTACTGGGAAAACGTTCTCACAAATGTGGCAGAACCACCCACTTTCTTTCTGTGGGATTAGTGATTGTGGGCTGGATGCTGTTCATCCTGTTCTTTTCAGTGAGAAAATCTGGATAACACAGATCCAAAACAGGACGAGAGAAATGTAAACATTCTGATTCCCTCTGCAGAAAGCAAGCTGTTTAGTTTTCTACTTTGGAAAAGGAAGACACCTCAACTGCAGAGAACTGAATGAGAAGAATAGACATCTGAGGGCCCAGGTGCCCTGGAGCAGAAGCAGATTCACATACACTTGTTGTAATGCCACTACATACATGGATTATGAAACACTTAGGAGCCAAAGAAAGCCTGACCTTGAAGAGGGGAGAAAAATGGTAACACACCTTCACGAAGGAGGCAAATCTCAACTAACCATGGAAACCACCAAAGTAGAAATGATTGTTCCTAAATTCTGATAATAAATTTTCTTTCAGGAAATAGAGAAATGACTGGGGCTTACAAAGTAAGAGTGGAAAAAGCACTCTGAAAACCTGAACTCTAGTTCCATCTCTGCCACTAACTAGCTTTGTAATTCATAGCAAGCTCCTTTACCTTTGCCTGCTTAGGTGTTCAAGATTGTAATAATACTGGTCTGATCTACTTCAATACAGCTACTGCTTTGAAAACTGTAAAATTCTATTTAAATATAAATACATAAGGCATTATTATTGTTATGAGTTAGGACACTCCCAGGGATATAAAATTCTAAGAGATAAAATAAGAAGGAAAAAAGAGGTATCTGCATCCACACATTCGTTGCAGCATTATTTACAATAGCCAAAACATGGAGATCATGTAAATGTCCATCAATGAATGGATGGATAAAGAAAATGGATGAAGATTATTCAGCCATAAAAGAAAATGAAATCTTGCCATTTGCAGCAATATGGATCAACCCTGAAGTATTATGCTAAGTGAAATAAGTCAGAGAAAGAGAAATACTTTATGATCTTACATGTGGAATCTGAAAAAAACAAACTCATAAATATGGAGAACAGACTGGATGAAGGTAGTCAAAAGGTACAAACTTCTAATTATAAGATAAATAAATTCTGGGGATGTAACGTACAGCATGGTGACTACAGTTAACAATACTGTATTGTATAGTTGAAAGTTGCTAAGAGACTAGATCTTAAAAGTTCTCATCACAAGAAACAAAAAATTTGTAACTATGCAAGGTGATGATGTTAACCAAATTTATTGTGGTGATCATTTTGCAATATATACATATATATGTAATCATTATATTGTACACCCTGACGATGTTATATATCAATTGTATCTCAATAAAACTGAGAAAACAAGGGAAAACGAACATGTAATGATAAGTGAAAGAAGAAAAACATAAACGTAAATATATATTATGACCTCATTATGTAACAATTTGCACAGGAAAAAGAATATAAATAAATACTCCAAAATGCTAATGGTAGCTGTTTCTAGGTGGTAGAATTATAGATGTTATCTCTTTTTCTAGCTGCTTTTCTGTATTTATCAATTTTCTATTTACATTTATAAAAGCAAAGGAAAGAACTAGTTTTTAAAAGTTGCATTGAGAAGAAACATATGAAACCATGGAATAGTACAACAATAGTACAACATGTACAACGACTTAACTTTATAATACCTCTACTTATCCCTCACTACTTCCCCCACTTTTTGTAGAAAAGGAATTTGTGGTAAAATAGCTTCTCAATATGGTTACTCAGATTAAAAGACAGATGTATAGATAGAAAAACAAAATCACAGCTAGGCTGGTGTCTTTAAAAAACTAATAAATAGGCATAAAAACTTTGAATTTCCAATAGGATCAAACCATTAAGGTTGCTGAGTGATATATTATTGTACAAAGGCAAAGCCAAGAGAAGTTTTCTCAATAGACTTCTTTCCAAAGATGAAAAAACTTATGTTCTATTCTTTATTATGACTAGGATCCTTAGTCCTTCTAACCTCAGTTCTTTTTTAAGCTATTCAGTAAAGAACAAGTCCATAACATGAATACACTGCTTAAAGTTCTATGTGCTGCAGAGTATTATAAATCACCGCTAGATTACTTTCACGGTAAGGTGTTACCTGCCATACTGGGTTGAGTAGCATCCGTCCCAAATTTATGTCCTCCCAGATGAATTCCAGTCCATAATTCTATATCAAGTTTATGTAAAATCTTCCAAGATTCATTTCTGTCCTTTTTTTTTTAAAATTTTTTATTTTTTGGCTGCACCGCATGGCATGTGGGATCTTAGTTCCCTGGTCGAACCCACGCCCCCTGCAATGGAAGTACGGAGTCTTAACCACTGGACCTCCAGGGAAGTCCGCCTCATTGCTGCCCTTACCTTTTAATCCCTCTGACAAGCAGAGAAGCCCAAGGCTGATGCATAGAGAGGCACCAGCCACCATCAAAGCCTTCCTGAAATTCTTGGTCCTGGATTCGAAACTGATGCCGACATGAGCTGAACTCTAGTCCTGATCCTGCTGAATGGAAAGCCTTCTTCTGTGAGGCTGCACCCGTCTGATCTATCCACTATACAGGAAAGAAACCAAACATATAATTTTGTCTGACAAGGGAAAAATCTGGGGTAGGTATACAAAATGAGATGAATTCTAATATTAATGAATCGTACTGGAAACATTCTCTTAGAAAAATGTATCCCATCTTTGTCAGAAACAGGGTCAAAAAAGGTACAGAAGGTATAAATTCAGTAGGAGTCCCAGGTATGATAACATGGTCCCATCTTAAAGGATAGATAATGTTGAATTCTCCACACACAGCTTCCTAATTCCAGCAACCATCAGACCAAATAACTGGTCTGTAATTATTTCCACTTTAAAATGATTAATGATCCGTATTGGACAATTTCCCAATATAATTCTATCAGCCAAATGAAGGTTCAACATTTTGGTCCATCCATTCTTCATGTGCTTAAGGGACAGGGTCACATACTGTTACCATGATAAAGCCAAACAGATGCTTTCGGGGGGCAGCAGTTCTGACTACTGGATGCATGAAGTATTCTCTTATCCTGAAATGAACAACTTGTCCCCCAAAAGACAGGATGAAGCACTACTGAAACAAGGCTCCCATCATGTAAAGAGAACACAAAATTACAGGGTACAGATAATTACAGGAGACTAAAGAGTCTTGGCAGTAGTTCAGTCAGAGAATGACAAAGGGTAACATTTCTTCCAGAGCAAGAAGACTGAGTGCTCTGAAATCTATTTCTTTTTAAAAAAGGCTCTATTAGGATGATGAGGTTTAGAGTTAGTTGTGTTAATTTTTTGATGTTTTATTTAATAATTTATAGGGAAAACAAAAATACTAGAATGGTAGGCTAGAGACTCTAAGCAATCATTTAACCCCTAAAGGTTTCAGTTTTCTCAACTGTAAAATGATGGAGTTGGACTAAATGAATCTCTAAGAATCTTTCTGCAATAAAATTTTATGACTGTAATCAATTGTGTCATAGCTTAAAAAAACACAAACATTTACTGACTATTTAACTCAGTATATGTGAAAAGCATATAAAGTAGGGAGACATATAAAATACAAAAAAAGATATGGTTCTTGCTTTCAAGGAACTTACAATCCTACGAGAAGACAGACACATAAATAATTCTAAAACATAAAGCAGATTTGAGTAAATACTACACAGGGATTTAAGTCCTTAAGTGGGAACACAGAGGCAGAACTGATCCATTACAGGGGAAATAGGTGATTTCATAAAACTGTTGGTGTATGAACAATCCCGAGGCCCAAATTGTCTGTTCTATCTCTATTACAGTTCTTGTTTATACTACCTGTTTTTCTACTTCACAGCTACTTTCCTAACTTAATCTTACTGTCTTTCAATAACATTATATTAGAGCCTGCTAACTAGTCTCATCTCCATTTTTAGCCTCTAAGTAACTCTCTACTGCCTTACTAACTGCAACACTAAATTGGGCCCTCATCTTCCCACTGTGCTACCGCAATAACCTGTTTTTTGGTCACGTGGCATGTGCGGTCTTAGTTCCCCGACCAGGGATCAAACCTGTGCCCCATGCACTGGAAGCGTGGATTCTTAATCACTGGACCACCAGGGAAGTCCCTACTGCAATAATCTTCCTAGCAATTTCCCTGCTTCTGTCGTAGTCTTCCCTCTAATCCATTCTCTACATAGGCATGGAAGTCATGCCAATTGTCTGCTAAAGTTCTTCAAGGACTCTTCCTTGCCTACTGTAGAATAAAACTAAACTCCTTAGCATGAGACATAAGGACTTTCATGGTAAGATGTTACCTGCTATACTGGGTTGAGTAGCATCCATCCCAAATTTATGTCCTCCCAGAACCTGTGAAATTGACCTTATTTGGAAACAGATGTAATCAAGTTAAGATAAAGTCATACTGGATTAGGGTGGACTCCAATACAGTGACTGATATCCATATAAAAGGAGAAAACACACAGAGACAAAGACATACAGGGAAAAAGTCCATGTAAAGACAAAGGCAGAGTAAAGCTATGCAGCTGTAAACCAAGGGATGCCTGGGGCCATCAGAACCCCAAAGAGGCAAGGAAGCGTTCTCCCATAGACATTCGGAGGGCGTATGGCCCTGCCAACACCTTGATTTCAGTGTTGAGAACTGTGAGAGAATAAATTTGCTGTCATAAGCCAACCAGCTGTGGTATTTTGTTATGGCTGCCCTAGGAAACTAATACACTTACTAGCGCAGTTTAATTTCTAACAGTATTTAATTACTTGTGGTTCTCCCAACCTACAATGCTCTCAAGCTGCTGAGCCTTTCTACATGTTATACCACCTACCTAGAATTCCCTCCCCAAATTTGTCTGCTTGGAAATTCCTATTCATCCCTTAAGTCTCCTCTCAAAAACCATTTCTTTTGTGACTCCTCTGTGAGTTTATAATCTCTCTCCTAAACTCCTACTGTATCCATGACATGTGTCTACCATAGCAATTATCTTAAGGAACTGAAATTCTTTGTATTCAAACACATCTTCCCACTAAATTTGAAGTCCTTAAAAACTTCAAGGGCTCTTACCTTTTAATTTCCCAGCACCTAGCAAAGAACCTGGCACGTATACAGTGCTGAATGAGTATCTCCAGTTAAACTCCCTAAAGCACTGCTCTGATTGCATCTCTCTGCTCAAGAACATTCTATGATTCACATTTATTTACAAAATAAAAATGTGAAATCTTCCTAGCTAAACACTTAACTCTTTAGTGATCTGACTCTATCTACCTAACTACTCCATTTCTCATGATAATCCCTTTTTAAAATATTTATTTAATTTATTTTGAACTTTAAAGATCAGATTTGTTTGGAGAAAACAAAAACCCCCACAACCTAAAGGATGGGATTTTACATCTCAAGACCTCTCCCAGGTATGAAGTCTGTAGATTACAAATCACTTTCATAGAAGGTATTTTTGTACAAATTTTACATGTATTGAGGAGTGGGTCATAAATCCCTGTTTGTTTTAACAGGGTGGCAGGGTAGAGGAATGGGGGAAAAAACAGCTTTTTTGGACACATCTATTTGGAAGGAGCAGACATGAAGAGAGCAAACCCTACTTTTTCATCAGCTATAGCAAATGGTTTAAAAAAAATACCCTCTCAAACTTGGGTATCTCTAAAAGCCACTTCCTAGCTACTAGGCACTCCAAGCCAATTATTTAAAATTACCTCACTTGGTGTGTCTTTTATGTCCACTGGGTAAATGATTATTATGCTCACTGCTGCAGCATTCATAAGCCAACACCCCTGCATGGCTGGACAGGGTCTAACCTAGGACTGATGCGAGAGGAGACCGAGATGTCTTTTCTCTGCAGGTACCAATATTGCCCGTAAGGACACCATCTGTTGAGCTGGCAGTACCAAGGTGCACATAAAAGTAGGCAAGTAAAGCTACTGTGTTGCAAGAGAAGCCAGGACCTTGTGAAATTGTTCTTCTCCATTATCATTTATTCTCTCAAGGGATGCTAAAAAAAAAACCAGAACCAAAAAAACCACACATTGGTCTAGGTCACATTATAAATCCAAACATTGGTGTGGGATTTCACTTGGAGATAAGGAAACTTTTGTTTTTTAAAAAGCTCCCCAAACCCCAATCAAGGTTGTAAGAAAGGCTCCCAATTTAACCAACCTCGCTCACCACCTAAGACTGGTAATTCTAAAGTTTTCTGAGGTGTCAAAGGGGTCAAAGCAGCAGGAGCATGAATGGCTGGAGGAAAGGAGTGAGTGTCAAAACATGAAGGAGCCAAGATTTGCTTGAGAAAAAGCAATGATGATTCCTCATTGAACAGCTCCCAGGGGCTCTAGAGGATGCTTAGGAGGTCAAGTATGTGACTTACGCAGAAGCTGCCTGTGGGAAGGTAACAGGAAAGAGTAGCATGAGGAACATAAGACAATGACAAGAGTCTAAATTTTTAAAGCTTCAAGATTTCAACAGAATATGGATATATTTGAACTTTCAGAAGGGATAGTGTTTAAGAAAGGGTGAAACCAGGACACATAAAAGACCTGGGAATTCCCACAACCCCTAAGTGTTTCCTGCTCCAGGAGGTAAATGATTATGTGTTTACTGGAGGTCATACCATTTTCCCTATTACTGGTGCAAAATAATTCATCAAATCCCCAAGCTTCTTTTCAAACCATGATTTTCCCATTCATTTAGGTCACCAAACAGTCCTATTCTTCAGTGGCCTTTAGACTCACTCCCACCTAGCCCCCTGGGGGGTACAAATGAAGGAACTCCCCCATAGGCTGGCCCTAGTAACTCAGAATTAAATAAGAGGAGGGGCTGGCAGCCTCCTGGAGACTAAAACAACATCAGAGACTAAACCTACCTTGCCGAGGATGGAGAATTTACTCAGATAATGTTTGAGAATTCATGTACGCCATAACTGGATAATAAGAATTAAAGGTAGAAACCTCACACTCTTCCTTATACCTGCCTGCTGCCCAATCAGATTCCAGACACTGCATCACTATCACTGCCATTTTGCTAAACGGAGGCCCCTAGGCACTAATCACACAGGCAACTGCACGTGTCATAAAAACGCACCACAACTTTAAACGTACAGCATTAAAAGCTGTACGTCTCTCTCTGGCTACACTGGTGATTCTCCAGTTAGTTCAATACTTTAAAGGCTGCAGCAGCATGCAAAAAAGAATTTCACTTTGTTTCTTTAAAAAAAAAAAAAAAGTTAAGAAAGGTCTCCAGGAGACAGTGAGTTTTATTTTGTCTTGTCTGGATGGAGGTTTGATTTGCTCTCGAATGTTCCAGGGTGGTGAGAGACTAGGAGAAAGCACAGAATGCAGAGGTCTATTCGGTGTAATCTTCTCCCTCATTTTCATCTTCACCATCAATGGCAAGAGCAGCATACTTGCTTGCAGAACTGAACTTAGAGGCTGGATTTTCTTCAGCTTTCTTTGGCTCAAGTGCAGATCTGGAGTCTTGATCTTTTTTGCCATCTTTCCTATCTGACTCCTTCCAGTGGTCTTTGTTCCCTCCATCTCCTGGACCACGGCTGGAATTTCCACTTTGGCCTTTTGGGGCACTCACCTCATCTACTTTATTTTCATCTTTCCTTACTGGTCCTTCCTCAGATGGTTGAGCTGGAACTACTTTCCCTCCACCACTTGTAGGGGACTGCTGCTCTGTGTGTGAGCTCTGAGATCGAGCAGGAGGGTTAGAACTTTGCTTCACCCAAGCATTCTCCTTTGGTGGAGGGACTGGCATTACCTTTAGAGGCTGTTTAGATTTGGGAGGCTTAGAAGTTGGAGACTGACAGTCTTCCTCTTTATTGGGTGTTTCATTTTCTAGAGACTTCTCAGTCTCCTTCATGCATTTCTGCCAGATGTGGCTGAGGTCCCCGTCTGTGATGACTCACTTCCTGTCCTCGACCGTTCCCGTTCCTGAGTTTCTTCACTTCGCCAGCTTGGGTGTCTCTCCCGAGGCTGTCGTTCTAGTTTTGGCTCATCCAGCTGACGCTGCGGTTTCTCCTGTTCCTTCTGTAGCCGCTCTTCTACTTCTCGTTCTCTAGCAGCTGTGTCAACAGGCTTTGCCCCTCCAAAGATAGAGGCTGCTCGACTGGACTGGGACGTGCTAGCAGTGGAATCATCTTCCTCAGGAGCACTCCGAGGCTTTAGGTTCAGTTTGGGTCCTTGGGGGGGACCTCTATCATCACGCCTATAATGATCCCGAGAGTAATCATCTCTGGAGCTTTATGACCAGTCATCTCATCTGTCATATCTGTCTTCACAGCGGTCCCTGCCTCCTCTGTAGTCGTCACCCCTAAGGTACCCACTACCAAATGCTCTTCTGCCACTGCCTATCCTGGAATCGTAGCCTCTATCATAGTCTCTGCTGCCTTGGTCATCATAGTGATCTCGGCCCCCATATCGATCCATGTCCCGGCACGGGCCATCACCATAATTCTCCCAATACCCATCACGATATCGGTCTGAATCATAACGATCTGGATACCTGTCTCCAAAGCTATCATCACGTCTTCTAGGTGGGTAGTCATCAAAGCTGTAGCAGGACGGGCCCTCCAGTCTGTATCTGTTTTGTCCGAATCCCGATTTCTATCTCGGCCAAAAGAACGATCATCCCTGTCTTTATCCTGTGCTTGATCAGCAACGTCCACTCGAATTCTCCTGTTACCTAGAGACTCTTCACTGAGGCTCAGGGCACTGAGCAAGGAATCCAGGTGCTCAAACTCAGCATAACCAAAACCTTTCAACCTCTCAGGATGGCTGGGTTCACGTGGTAAACGCACTGCACTGATATTTAATCCTCTAAAGAATTCCTTAATGGAGTCTTTTGTCACATCATAGGGCAGTTTCCCTAGAAAAGCAGTATAGGGTGGTGATTTGGGAAGACAGCTCTGGTCGATATTGGGTTCCCAAGCAGCCCATGGAGCAGTGGGCAGAATGGAACAGTCAATTGGAGGGGCCCTATACACATCATCATCATTACTATGCCAAGTGGTTGAAACATCTCCTTCTAGGTCATCTGTTCCATCAGCCCAGCTGACTGGTTTGGGGACATAGGTGCTTCCTCCACCAGTCCCTCTATCCTCAGCCAGGAAGTCTGTTACAGAGATAGTCTTCCCCTTATTATTCTTCCTTTTTGCTGAGGCCGCCATGTTTGGAGAGGGAGGGAGAATGCAAAGGTTATTTATTTATTTGGTTGCTCCGGGACTTAGTTGCAGCAGGCTGGCTCTTTAGTTGCACCTCGAGGGCTCCTTAGTTGCAGCTCGCTGGCTCCTTAGTTGCGGCACGTTGTCTCCTTAGTTGTGGCATGCACACTCTTAGTTGCAGCATCCATGTGGGATCTAGTTCCCTGAGTAGGGATCGAACCTGGGCCCCCTGCATTGGGAGTGTGGAGTCTTAACCACTTCGCCACCGGGGAAATCCCAATAATCCTTTTTATGAGTACTATCTTGGTAGTCTAAATTCACTATTCCCTATGTAGTTGATCCTTGAGCAACACGGGTTTGAACTGTGTGGGTCCACTTATACATGGATTTTTTTTCAATAGTAAATACTACAGAACTACATGATCGGCAGTTGGTTGAATCTGTAGATGTGGAACCTACTGTGGATGTGGAACTGCTTTACAGAGGGCCAGCTATAATTAATACACAGATTTTCGACTATGCAGAGGGTCAGTACTCCCAACCCTCCCTTGCACTGTTTAACTGCATATATGTATATACGTGTTTGTGTGTGTATCCCACACCTCATACCTATAGTTAATTCTGATTGGAATTTTTTCCCCACCATCCCCAAACACCATTTTCTTGGATAACTACTTTTAAGGAATGCCAGCTTCCCTATAAAAGCCTCTTTTATTCCTCTCGACTGTCCTTCCCTCCTTTGGGTTTCCACTGTACTTTATTTACATTTCTATTAATATTAGAGCTGCCTATGTAATCTTTTCCTCTACTAGTCTATGCGTTCTTTGAGGATAGAAGCAGTGTCTGGTTGATCACTTACTTCTGTGATTATACATATTAGATGCTCAATGTACCTGATGGCAAAATGAATGACAACAATGAGTAAGTGAATTAATGTATTAATTTAAAACACCACACTATGGGACTACCCACATTCTATAAAAGATAGAGAAAGAACATTAACAAGAGGACCATGGGATTATTATTTAAAATCTCTATAGTACTTAACAAAACCTTCTTTTGGGAAATACTCAAATGATAACTTGTCACAAGTGCTGCAAAAAAACTGGAAAAATTAGGTCAGAGTATAAGGTGGGTAGGAGTACTGAGAAAGCAGACTGGTATCTACAGCCTATGAAACAGGCACATTTGAAAGGAGAAATATCTGGGCCCAAACTTTTCTCATCATCAGTTAGAGTAAAGGTCCACTAACCTGGGGAGGGGACTGGTACAGGTTGGGATTCACCAGAAGTCCTAAAGGCTCTTCAGAAGATCTATCCAATTTGGTCGGTGGTTGGTTCAAGGTTCCATTGGCAATGGCATGTATTGCCTCATCTAGTCTGTGATAACAAAAGGATGCAATAATTGGTAATGTCCTATGCTCAGAATATCTTTATTTAGCACACACATAAAACTCTTCAACAGTAATAAAACTTGACACTCAAAGAGGGGTCCATGGATGACCTTCCCTGCTCCCCCTACCAACTTCCCCTTCTCTTCACTCCAAGAACCCTAAGGAGTAGGAGTTGGTAAAAGTTCCAGAACACTAAGAAAATAGGTAGGGCACAAGACACTCATTCACCTCTTTAACAAGATTATTAGAAATGCCAAGATTAGAAAAGGTGCCTAGAAACAGTCTGACCCACAGAAGAGTATTCTATGGCAGCCTATTTCTCAACACCTTCAATTATTCTTCTGCCCACTCAGCAGTCCCTCTCCACTCTTCCATGCTGATCTGAAGTCTATCCTTGCTTCATGGCCCAAAACTTCTAAGGAGGCCCTCTACCAGCCCAGAACAAAAGTACTTATTCCTTTCTCTGAAGTCCTGTAGCACTTACTATTTAAAGTCATCAAATATACCCAATGTTATCCAGTGTCTATGGTGTTTGCTATGGGTATTTGGCTCTCAACCTATAAAAGAATGTGATGATTTAATTTAAAGATTATGGGACTAACCCTACTGGTTAGTAAGAGATCATAGGTCTTGCAGGAACCATATCTTATTCTGCTCTACAGCTCTTCATTACTTGCTGCTGTACTCCATGTCCCTGACAGATGCTTGACAAATGTTTGTGGATGATGATTCTAAAGCACGATATAATGAAAAGCTTCTACTAGTAGGAAAGGCTGAACCTGACCTTGAATACAATTAAAGAGATATTTGTTAGGAACCTCTTATACACAAGGCAACTTAAAAGGGGAGGAGGACAGGGCTCCTGCCTTCAGGAAGCTTTAAATCTAAGTGGTAGGTTTAAGACAGCTATAAAGATGATAAACAAAACAAGGAAGGATGTAATTATTACTGTAAGATAGATACAATCCATTTGGTGGTTATTACCCCATCACCCTATGTGTTGTACCAAGTACGTTCAAAGGGGAGGTAGATATCTGAAAGGCAAAGATGGGAGGACGGATATCCAAAGCAAGGAAAAAGCAGAAACAAAGGCATGAACCAAAAAAACAACAACAACAAGAACTTGAGGTAAGAGGCAAGTCTAAAATAGGATGTGGAGGATGGAATCTAAAGGAAGGAAATAGATTTGAGACATAGTACACCGGTTAAGTATATCTAGAACTCTAGAATCTATAAAAGAAATAATATAAATAGCTAATCAATACATTTTTAGAATGCTCAGACTTACTGGCACACAAGCAAAGCAAAAAAAAAGTGAATAAAAATTATGATGAAATACCATTTTTCATGTATCAGAATGGCAAATGTATTTTTTTAATTGTTGAGAAAGAGATGAAGAAACTAGCATCTTGGCACCTGGTGTCAAAAAGTCAAAAAATATGCACAATTTAAATTTTGAGATACTGTCCAATTTCACTTCTAAAAGGCTGTACCATTTTTTATTGAACATAAAAATGATTTTTCTTACACATAAAAATGATTTTTCTTACTATAAAAGCAATCAGTTTATTACAGGAAAAATAGAAAATGCAAATTAATAGAAAGAAAATGAAAAATTCCTAAACCCATCACCCAGAAATAATTTTATTTTTTCTTTATATCTGTGTAATATATGTAACTACATATAATAGCATATATGTAATAGTTGAAAACAAATTAATTATTTTGAAGCTAGTGGTAGAATTTGTTTTAGGGAGAGAATAACCTCTGATTAGGAAAATTCTGTGATGGATTTGCCACAAATGAAAGAGAAAGACCGAGGACTGGGCCATGTAGAAAGCATTGCTGTGTTCGCGCGCGCGCATGCGCGCGCGTGCGTGCGTGCGTGCGTGCGTGTGTGTGTGTGTGTCAGAGAGACAGAGAGATATGTATGCCATTTCCAAAACATGGAGTTAGATCTCCACATGCTTTCTTTTCAGTACTGTGCTAGAGCCAATATGTGTATCTTTTCTCAACTCTGTTCAGTGACTTCATGTTGGTAACTTGAAATTGGCCATGATGTAAATTTTTTTCAATAAACTTTATTTTTTAGAGCAGCTTTAGGTTCACAGCAAATCTGAATGGAAGGTTCAGAGACTTCCCATTTACCTCCTGCCCTCACATATGCACAGCCCCCCCCATCATCAGCTATCCCTCACTAGAGAGGTACATTTGTTATTAATTAATCAATCTACATTGACACATCACTATCACCAAAATCCATAGTTTCCATTTGGGTTCACCCTTGGTGTTGAGACTTGAACATTTTAATATTCCCGTCCTTAGTAAGAGGGCATATCCATTTCCCTACACTCAAAGATTATGCAATATTATAAATTATAAATTTCAGATAATTTAATGATACATTATGTTTCAAAATGTGCATTTCCCTGATAAATAGTTGAGCATCTTTTCAAATGTTTATTGGCTATTTGTATTTCCTCACCTGTAAATTGTCTGTTCTTAGCCTTTGCCCATTTTTCTACTGGATGTGTCTTTTTAACTTGAAGCTCTATATACTATGGATATTGCTCTTTTGAACTGTTAAAACCATTTAAAATGTTTTCTCTCAGTCTTGTACTTCTTTATGTTATTTAAAATATCTGTCTTTTTGACTTCTGGGTTTTGTATCTTGCTTAGAAAGAACTTTATCATACCAAGACATTAACTATATTCTCCTAAATTTCTACTATTCTATTTCTTTCTGATCCTTTTATTTCTTTTGCATTTAACTCTTACTTTTCTTCTCTGTTTTTTTTTTTTTTGGCCACACCACTTGGCTTGCAGGATCTTACCTCCCCAACCAGGGATCAAACCCAGGCCCCCAGCAGTAGAAGCTTGGAATCCTAACCACTAGACTGCCAGGAAATTCCCTTGCATTTAACATACATACATACATACATACATACATACATACATACATTTATTTATTTATTTCTCATTGTGGTGGCTTCTCCTGTTGTGGAGCACAGGCTCTAGGCACATGGGCTTCAGTAGTTGTGGCATGCTGGCTCAGTAGTTGTGGCTCGCGGGCTCTAGTGTGCAGGTTCAGTAGTTGTGGCGCACGGGCTTCGCTGCTCCGTGGCATGTGGGATCTTCCAGAACCAGGGATCAAACCTGTGTCCCCTGCATTGGCAGGCGGATTCTTAACCACTGCGCCACCAGGGAAGTCCCTGCATTTAACTCTTTAGTCAAACTTATTCTCACTGTATGCTTCAAGGTAGAGATCTAATGTAGATTTTTTTCAAAGCTGATGGCCCATCATTTATTTAATCCTTCCCTTACTGTTTAGAAAAGTTTTACACAACTATAGACACACACCCGTACACAAACAATGCAGACGCATGGGTCTCTTTCCAGATTCTATTACATTTCATTCATCTATTCCTGTGCCCAAACTGTACCTCACTGTTTTAATTTTATAAAACTACAGTAGTTATCTAGTAGGTCAAGTGGCCCTCACTGTTCAATTCCAAAGTTTTCTTAGCTACTATTCCATGTTTCTACTCCAAATGAATATGTTGCTCTAAAAATTAACAAAAATAACAGACTCATTAAAGGGGCGGAGGCAAATCCTTTACAGTTAAACTGCTCCCTTCTTTCAGACCCTTTCTGGTGTTGTCCACTTACTTGCTGTGATACTCGGTTAGAGGATTTTCATCTTCCATGATCTTCCTGCCTGCAAAGTCAATGGTGATCTTCTTCGAGAGCCGAGAGGCATGTCGAAATTCTCTCAGCTCCTCCTCTCGCTTCTGTAGGGCTTCCCGTTCAATTCTGGACAACCACTGGTTAGAATCACTGGCAAAGTAATCTGACTCATCATCAATGACTTGGGTCCTTCGAATGCTAAGGAAAAAAAAAGAACACATGGCAGTTAGGTCACCTGTTGACAAACAGGGACTTGATTACTGGGAAGCTATTTCAAGTAGCTCACTCTTCTGCTGTCCTGAAGGTTATTATCTCAAATATAGATGCTCTAGAACGTTCCAAAACTAGGTCAAACTCTGCCTGATTTCCAGCTTCTGCATATACCTTATTCCCACTGCAGACTCAGCTCAGCTCTTAGAACAAATCTCACCCTTGTGGAGGAAAAGACACAGCACCAAAATCTATTGTCCTCCTATTTTCTTACTAGTCCAGCCCTCACCTTCTTATAACTGGGCTTATGTCTGATTTTGCCGCATCTGAGTTCATGTCTTGGCAGCTTACTCAATATCCTAGTCCTTCTACAGTTGGGACCTAGACTATTCCTGCTAAGCCCAATTGCCGCTATTTCCCTTAGAAACTGGAGTTCCGTCCTGGACTCTCAGTCCTATAAGCTTATTCTTAGGATATCTTTAATACTCTACTACTGGAGCACGCGGTGGGGCTGGGATGGCAGGCACCGCCTCTGGCGTCTCTCTGCTGAGTGACCGAAGGGCTCGGGGTCCGACTGCCTGCCTGCTTCTCCCTGCGCATGACTGACAGCCACACGGCTGTCTGTGTGCCTGCCTGCCTGTCTGCCTGTCTGTCTGTCTGCCTGGGTGACCAGCTACCTCTTTGCTTGACTTCTCCTGTCTGACTGACGGGCCAGCCCTCGGCTGCTGTCAGTCCATCCCCCATGCAGGTGATCGGTCCCTGCCCAACAACCTCTGTCTTCTGTCTGTGTGTGACCTCTTTGGGACGTGACTGATGGTTGCCTTTGCCTCTGCGTGGCCCGCCTGCCCGGAGCCCAGCTGCCGTCCGTCTGGGTGACAGGTCTTGTGCTGTCTGGTCGGTGACTTGGGGCAGGTTACAGCTTCCCACCCCAGTCCCCTGCCTGTTCTTCCAGACACCCATCCCTCACGCCAAGCCCAGCTGCCATCCCCTGGGAGCCCACCAGATTGCCCGAAGCACAGAGACAATGGATTTCTGAGAAAGAAGTAGGACAGCAGGCCTCTCACTGTTGTGGCCTCTCCCATTGCGAAGCACAGGCTCCGGACGCGCAGGCTCAGCGGCCATGGCTCACGGGCCTAGCCGATCCGCGGCATGTGGGATCTTCCAGACCAGGGCACGAACCCACGTCCCCTGCATCAGCGGGCGGACTCTCAACCACTGCGTCACCAGGGAAGCCCTGATTTTAGTTATTTGAATCTTCTCTTTCTTAGTCTAGCTAAAGGTTTGTCAACTTTGTTGATCTTTAGAAATATATTTTTTATATTAGTCTCAAATTCAGTGCCCTTGTTTAACAGTTATTATCTAAGAGTTTATCTGTTAAGTATCTGGACTTTTTAAGATAATATCATTCCAATCCTTATAGTTTTCTAATATTTATAAATTTATTTATTTTTCTTGCCTTATTGCATTGACTAGGACCTCCAGTACAAGACATTCTTACCTTTGTCCTGCCCTAGAGGATAAAGTGTTCAATATTTGACCATCAGGGATGTTAGTTGTATATAATGTGTGTGTGCACATGTGTGCATGCATGTGTGTTCCTTATCAGATTAAGTGTGTTCCTTCTATTCCTGGTTTCCTGAGAGTGTTTTAAAAATCATGAATGAGTATTGCAAATTATTAAATGTCATATTAAAAATTATTAAATTATCATATAAAATTTCTCCTTTATTCTGTTTATGTGGTGAAATTGATTACTGACTTTCAAATGTCAAACTACCCTTGTATTCTTGGAATAAACCTCATGTGATAAGGCTGTATAATTTACTTTTGTATATATCATCAGATTTGATTTGTTAAATTTTGTTTACAATTTTTGTAAGTATATTTATGAGAGAGATTAAACTATAATATCACTTTATTTTAATGCAAAGTGTTGGTTTCAAGGTTACATCTTTAATTTCAGTGATTAGTTCATTCATTTAATAAAAATACTGAGGTGTTTGGGATTAAGTGTTAACTTACTATTTGTTTTCCTTTTGTCCTATCTATTCTTTGTTCCTTTTTCTTCTTTGTCCCATTTCTTAGATGAATAAAGTTTTAAAAATTATTAAAAAAAAATACTCTACTACTATATGTCAGTTTTCACCACCTCCCCCATCACCACCCCAACCCTATCCCCAGTCCCTCATTTAACATATTTACAAGGGCCAAGTTCCAAGATATGACAATCAGGCCTATTTCTAAGATCATACCAACAAAGAAATTAAGAACTAGAAGGAATCTTGATGATCCAACTCTCTCCTTCTACAAATAATAAACCTGGGCCTCAAAGAAGTTAAGTGACTACTCCAAAATCATAAATCAGTCTCAACTGCATAATTAATAATTAGTATGATATATTCAGGCATAGGGAAATACTGAAATCAGATTCAGATTTCATTCTTTCAGGACTCAGCTGGAATTATAAAAGTTTTAAAGTAGACTGAGAGTGGTACTATACACAAACCTACATAATGAAATTGGTGCCCTTAGAAACTCGCCAGCACAAGGGCAACAATGCCAATAGGGAGAGACCCTTTCCCAGTTTCTGTTTATCAAAAAATGTACTCTATTTCTAAGCTTCACTGAGTAAGGATAAAAGTGATATTTAAGGATGAAGAGCAAATATTAGTTACAAACCTTGTGGATGGGCTTACTTAACAAAGAGCTTTCAAAGTAGATCTCATGTATTCACAGCAAATGATTTGAAAGTAGTAGGTGTGTCTAACCAAAGGATTATAATGCTAGGAATAGACATATTCAGTTACCACAGTAAGAGATGCAAGGTCTTTCTAAGGATTCTCACACGGCCACTTGAGAAGTGAGCATTTAAGTCCTATTTAAACATTCTTTACCACTAATTGGTCTTCAATACACATTTTGTCCAAAAGAAAAAAAAATGAAAGAGAAAAAAATAAAAAACAGAACTAACAAATCCATAAATCTGTCTCCTGAAGAGAGGTGAGTGGGCTCAATGACAAAAGTGTAGGAGTGTAAAACTCAATTTAGGGACATTATTGAATCAGAAAACAAATTTAGTGTCAAAGGAAAATGGGAGGGTAACTCATGTCTTCCCATGAGGTGGTGTTAACACTCTCTCAGAGATAGCTTCTTATGGAGTATCCAGAGGCCCCCCAACAGTTTGCACATGGTAGGCACTCTAACATATGCTGACTGAATAAACGGATGGTTTCAAGTGAAACAAGTGGGGAACTGTGTCAACCCAAATCAACTTTCCATGGGGTACACTCGCATTTGCCAAGAATCAAAAAATATTGCAGGGTAGGATCCTCTCGGTGGGAGCCTATCTTATTCAGACATGATTCAAAAACAAGCTGTAGACCTCCTCCACAGAGCATCTGGCTCTTTTTTTGTTGTAAACACTTTCATAGTCCACCCTAAGAAGGTATCAAGTACGAAAATAATGGACTACTCTATTTCTTAGCATTTTTTATTCTAACCACATCATACCTAGTCCTGTCAAACTCTAACAGTTTGTCTTTATGCTTGATAGCCTTCTCCAGACCAGATTTAAATCGCAATTCTTGATGAGGAAGAAGGTCCTTGGTAGAGACGTCCACTTTTCCAGAATTCTCTGTCCCTGAAATTCAATAAGGAAATCAAATGGTGTCAGTGAATCATACCAATTAGTTGTATCGCTGTGAAGCAAAGAACAAAATATCAGTAGATCTGGCTGTGCCCCTAATGACTGATAGCCTTCATTTCAATGGAAAACAAACAGGTACACAGGCCAGGCTTTACTTGTCAGGCATCAAGTGGCGCTTGACACATAATACATTCTCAATAAATGTTAAGGATCTACTTCTTCCCTTATGGAAATGTGGATCGCTAAGGGTAACAAACTGTTTAACAACACAATATAAAAATGCCTTTACAAGAAAAACTTTATTGAGTAGGGCTAAATATCACCTTTGAACATACTTTTATATATCAAAGCTAAAAACTAAATAATAAAAGGAAAAAAGAGAAGAAATTGCAGAGAGGGACAGAAATGAATAATGAGAACTTATCAGATGCTAAGGCACTTCATATGTACTATAGTACTTAATTCTCACTATAACCCTGTAAGACAGTTTATATTATCTTTGTTTTACAGATAAAGAAACTGAAATTCAGAGACATTAGTAAATTTACTGAGTTCATTAAGTCAGAAATTAAAAGGTAGAAACAAAATTTAAAGTTAGGTCTGTCTGGACTTCCCTGGTGGTGCAGTGGTTAAGAATCCGCCTGCCAATGCAGGGGACATGGGTTCAAGCCCTGGTCCGGGAAGATCCCACATGCTGCGGAGCAACTAAGTCCGTGCACCACAACTACTGAGCCTGCACTCTAGAGCCTGCGAGCCACAACTACCGAGCCCACATGCCACAACAACTGAAGCCCGCACACCTGGAGCCCACGTTCTGCAACAAGAGAAGCCACCACAATGAGAAGCCCGCGCACTGCAACGAAGAGTAGCCCCCACTCGTCGCAACTAGAGAAAGCCCACATGCGGCAACAAAGACCCAACGCAGCCAAAAATAAATAAATAAATAAATAAATTTAAAGTAAAATAAAATAAGTTAGGTCTGTCTAACTCTAAAGCCCACATTCATTCCTCGGCCCATGTGTTATCTTCCTTTGTGACAACACACCATAAATCTATATATCCCAGAAAAGATAGCCATAAATTATGATAGAACCAAGATCTAAAATGTGTTAGGAAAACAACTAAGCTATAATGAAGGCTGACCTTTCTCTATACCTAAAACTCTAGGCCTATTTAAAGTCCTAAAAAAAAAAAAAGTCCTGTCAAATCTTTCTTTTAAAATTAAAAAAAAAGAGAGATTGATTCTTGTGTTCTGAATATAAGAAAAGCACTGAGAACTACCTTTTCTCATAATAATGACCCTAGAAAAATCCAAATGGAAAAAATATGGAGACATGTTCTACCTCATTAATAATAATAATAATAAATTACAACTATAAAAATAAAATAACATGAAATGTCAAAACCCAATAGTGACAGGTTTTGGGGTAAAATACTAACATTGTTGTAGACTAGTACAATATTTTGGTAAAGTAATATGGCAAATACATCTTAAGTGTCAAAAATGATAATATTCTTTGACTCAGTAATCCCATTCCTAGGAATTTATCCCAAGGAAATAAATCAAAGATATAATATTAACAAAGTTGACCACTTGTGGTATTAGTTATAATTGGGAAAGAGTCAAAATATCCAGTAATAAGGAAATAGATAATCAATTATAATAAATAAATTTAATGACTATTTTTAAGCACTAAAAATTACAAATATGAAGAATATATGGCAACATAAACAATAATTATAAAACATTAGTTAAAAAAGGAAAAACATAAAATTCTATATACACTATGATTACTACTTCATAATACCAACCAATCTATCTATATTTAAAAAACAACTATGAATTAAAGCAGGAACAAAATATTTGCACAAATGGAAAGTAATGAGTATATCGTTTTCCCTTTAAAAATGTCCTTAAGTATTTTGTCATGCTTTTTTCAACTATAAAAAACTTTGAAGAGTTGCAAAAAAAGTAGAGTTCCTGTATACCTTTCATTCATCTTCCCTTGTTAGCATCTGATCTCACATAACCATAGTACAATTATCAAAAGTAAGAAATTAACAATAGTACAATACCATTAACTATATTACAGACTTTATTTGGATTTCAACTTGTTTTCCACTAATATTATTTTTCTGTTTAGGGATCCAATTCAAGATCCTACAATGCAATTAGTTGTAGTGTCTCCTTAGTCTCCTCCAAACCATTACGATTCTTCAGTCTTTCCTTGTCTTTCATGATCTAGCACATCTCCAATTCTTAAACTTTCATCCAATAATTTTAGCATCTACTGGTGGATCTTGCCTGTAGCAATTACTATCAATACTACTGTGGTGTTGACATGGTGATTTTCTGTTACCATAATTCCTTCACTTTATTAATTGGAATTCTATAAGAGCAGTTCCTTCTCTCCCATTTATTAATTTATTCAGTTACTTCATGACATTAATTTTATTCTTTGGGTTATAATCCAATAGTATTATTATTAGTTATTTTGCTCAATGTTAGGTGATTTTAATAAGAACTTAAAAAAATGAGTAAATAAATTGCATCTTACATACCAGGATACAAGTAAGAGAAACAATCACAGATACAACAAAAGGTATCCATAACTACAGTGACCCAATTAGAAGACTGCTGCCTACCTGACATGAGCTTCTTCAGCAGTTTCTGGCTCTTGTTTGAGTCACGCTGTAAAATATCCTGTTCTTCACGAGTACATACCTATAAAGTAATAAGAGTAAGACACGTGATCCAATAGTTAAATGATAGTGTTTGCCTGATATACTTAAAAAGTAACCTCAAATTACACATTAGATACGGCAATAAAATAGACTGTCAGTGTTTTTTAATCCAGACAAATATACCAAAAAAAAAGTATACCCAAATGAGTTTTGCCCTAGTCTCTTTCCATTTCTCCCTTATTTTATGAACCATACAAAAAACTGATATCACTACAAGTGTCCCTGAATGACAGTTTAAAAAAAAATCTAACCTACTTTCAAAAGATAAAGATTTGCCACCACTGAGAATATTGAAAAAATATACAAGACTTTTTTTTATAGCCTTCCAGTTCTAATCGTGAAATCTAAGTCTTACAAGAGAATTGCTAAGCAAGTGTCTTATTTATTTATTTGTTTGTTTGTTTTTGGCTGCACCATGCGGCACGCAGGATCTTATCTCCCCAACCAGGGATTGAAGCCATGCCCCCTGCAATGGAAGCAGGGAGTCTTAACCACTGGACAGCCAGGGAAGTCCCACAAGTGTCTTATTAAAAAGAGCCAGAAAAAGAAGCAGTGAAAACTAGTCTAGCTTTTATATGTATTTTGCTTCTTTGCCTTCAAACATTACCTGCTTATAAAGTAATAAACACATTAAGCAAAGAAAAAGTTCTGTTTATTATAAAATCACTAGAAGTGTAAGAAGGGAGGTTACTTAAAAGCAGAAGGGGTTACTTAAAAACAATTTCATATTAAGTTTATGAAACTACAAGACCTCAAGGCCAATCTGCTTTACATTACTCTGTTTCTTGAATTCACCGAAGGATCCAAGGGACCTAACAGAAAACACTGTACTTGCTAGCAGTTGCCTGAGTGGCACACAGAAGCTGTAGGGTGTTTCTCTAGAGAAAAGCCCCATATGGGAGGACATTTGATGCTGTTTTATGAACATTTTTGATATTAGATACTACATTTTTCAGGTCATCCATTGTCTATCAGCTTATTATCTGAGTATATTAAAAAATTAAAGGCCCCACGAGAGAAGGGAAAACAAAGCAACACAAAATGTATACCTTCACCAATACCAAATGCCATTGCTTCTGCCAGTCAGCTCAACTGGCAGAATAAGCCTTCCAGACAACTCACTAGGGTGTTTGTAACAGAGTCATTACAACTACACTTTTGAGGTCACTTACTCAGATAATGAGGAGCTATAAAAAGGAGGTGTTGGGCTTCCCTGGTGGCGCAGTGGTTGAGTCTGCCTGCCGATGCAGGGGACACGGGTTTGTGCCCCGGTCCGGGGAGATTGCACATGCCGCGGAGCGGCTGGGCCCGTGAGCCATGGCCGCTGAGCCTGCGCGTCCGGAGCCTGTGCTCCGCAACGGGAGAGGCCACAACAGTGAGAGGCCCGTGTACCGCAAAAAAAAAAAAAAAAAAAAAAAAAAAGGAGGTGTTCTGGAAAAAGAAGCTATAGACTTGAGGATTACATCACAGTGGCTCTGTAACCCTAGGAATATGAGCCACATCTGAAGACTGACAAAAATTTTTGACATTTCAGGCCCTAAAGTTTTCTTAAATAGAACTTAATCTGACACAAGACTCAACAAGGTATGTTCTCAAAATATTCTCACAAATAGGCCTCAGTTCTAGGATATCAACTTGGGTTTTTGACTAAAGTTCCTGCTACAAGAATTTACTGGTGGCACAACAATGTAAATCAACTATACTTCAAAAAAAATAAAAAAGAATTTACTGGACACCTTAGGGAAGAAATTTACTATGAAAAAGAGAAATTACTAGGGGTGTGAATGTCCCTATGTATAAAACTGAAGAGTAGTAAAATAGGAAAGAAACAATTTACCAGAGTACCACAGAATAAGCAGGGGCCAGAACCCTCTTGTTCACAGACAATACGCCCACAGATCAGACAGTTATTGATCAGCTTGTGCTTCTGGCCCAGGCAATCACAAGTGTGGCGACCAGGGATCAGGACTGCAAGCTTGTCCTGTCCCTCTTTTGTATATAAACTGACAAACTTTGTCTTCTTCTTTAAGGAGCTGCTGTTCTCTTGTGCCTGATCGTACAAAGATATCAGAAATAACATCAAATAATTAATGACAATGAAAACAGTCAAGAGAGAAAAACCTCAGTTCTGTTCAATAATAACTTATACCCTTCCCAGCAACCATGAAAGAAGGAAGTAGGAGAAATACAAATGAGTTATAATCAAGGGTCTAAGTAAAGATTATGCCCTAGAAAAACTAGTTAATATACTCTGCTTTTTCTGCTAGTAGCTGTCAGCCCTGTATTATAGCTGGTGGAAGGTAAATGTAGCAATAAAAGCTGTTTATGTGACATATTTAGGTACAGCTAAATTGGAGATCATAGAAAACAAAAATGCCTCTAAAAGCAGATGATATTCACAGATATGGAAATAAGAACAATCAGTAAAGTAAGAAAAATCTATAAAAAATTGACTCAATAAGAAAAAGACAGATAACACAGTGGAAAAATGGGCAAAGGACCTAAACAGGAACTTCATAAAAGAAGATATCCAAACAGCCAACAGACACATGAAGAGGTGCTCAACTTCATCAGTCATCAAGATAATATAAAATAAAACCACAGTGTAATACTACTGCGCACCAACCAGAATAGCTAAATTGAAAAGACAGAAAATGCAGAGTGTTGGCAAGGATATAGAACAATTAGAACTCTCACGCATCGTTCGTGGGAGTGTAAACTGGTATCTACTAAAGCTGAGCATATGTATATCCTGTGACCCAGCAATTCACCTCTTGGACATATACTCAACAGAAATGAGTAAATATGTTCAACAAAAGACATATACAAGAACATTCACTGCAGCATTAGAATTGGAAAACTACCCAAATGTTCAACAGTAGATTGAATATTCACTTAACAGAATCCTATATAGCAATGAGATAAACCATGTGACACAAAAGAGTATATACTATTTAACTCCATTTATACAAAGTTCATAAGCAGGCAAAACTAATCTATGATGTTCAAAGTCAAAATGGTGTTTTCCCTTGGGAGGGTTTTCATTGTGGGGCACATGGGAGTTTTTTAGAGGAATGGTAATGTTTTATTTCTGGCTATACAGGTATGGTCAGTTTGTGAAAATTCATTTATTCACTTCTGTATATATGTTATAAAATAAAAACTTTAAAAAGAGAACTATATCAGCCTCTGCCTTAGTCCATTCTGGCTGCTGTAACAAAATATCACAGACTAGGTAGCTTATAAACAACAGAAACTTATTTCTTATAGTTCTGGAGGCTGAAGTCCAGGTTCAGGGTGCAAGCATGGTTGGGCAAGGGCCCTCTTCCAGGTCACAGAAATTACTTCTTTGTTGTACGTGGCAAAAGGGGCTAGGGACTGTGAGGTCTCTTTTATAAGAGCACTAACCCCATTCATGAGGACTCCACCCTCATGACATAAGAACCTCCCAAAGGCCCCACTTCCTAATTCACACTGGGCATTAGCATTTTAAGGTATAAATTCTGAGTGGTACACAAACATTCAGACCACAGCAGTTTTTGACACTTAAGGTGCATAGATGCCTCTCCTATGGTGTAGTCCTACTTTCCCTTTAAATTGAGAGTTTCTCAATCATTTCCAGAGACTGAAGTTTCAAAGAAAAATCTCAGGAGTCCTAGTGGATAGGAGAGTTATAACAATGAAGGTAACAATTCTTTGGTTACTATAAAGAGAGGTAACACGCCCTAATGTCCAAAGCCAAAACTTGAGATATACAGACAGTATCAAATAAGTCAACATAGGTAAATGTTAAAATCTAAGACAAGTGCTAAGGATGTTATCTAATTCTAGCAGGTGGTCATTTTTCAAACTGGTCAATTATACCTTTGCTCTCAGGGATGTTTGTGAGGGGAAGACTAAAATCTCTAAGCAGAAACTTCTATTTCACTCCCTTTAAAGTATCCAGTTACATTAAAATAACACATTTGAGGGATTGAGGGCTGTGCTTTGATTAGGTCTTTTATCCATAACAGGCAGCAAGTATTTATTGAGAAGGAGGAAAGACAGAGTAATAGAGGAGAGAAGGGGAGAACAGGGCAAGCCAGAAAATTCATAACATATCACTCCTCTGCCTAAAACCATTCAGAGGGGTGGGGAGGAGGGGTTAAATAATTAAAAAACAAAATACAAAATACAAAAAACAAAACCACTCACTGGCTTCCCATTGTGCTTAAAATTTAATCCAAGCTACTTCTAATGACCTATAAAGCCTTACATATGGCCCTCAGGAGCTCTCTAGCCTCACCTACACATCATTCTTCCCCTGTCCACTATGCTCCAGCCACACAGGTCTTTTGATACTTCTGAGAACACTTTTCTCCATCTCCCCTTTGCACTTGTTATTCCCTCTTTCGGCATTGTTCCCAGCCCATCTCTTTACATAGTGGTTCCTTTGCAGTGTTCAGGTCTTAGCTGTAATTTCACTCCCTCAGAAAGGCTTTCCCTGAATACCCTACCTACATTAGCTCCCACCCTTCCAATAACTGCCTATCACACTGCCCTTTTAATTTCTTTCATGTTAGTTTTCACAATATGTAATTACTTTAAAAAATCTCTTTGGGCTTCCCTGGTGGCGCAGTGGTTGAGAGTCCGCCTGCCGATGCAGGGGACACGGGTTCGTGCCCCGGTCTGGGAAGATCCCACATGCCGCAGAGCGGCTAGGCCCGTGAGCCATGGCTGCTGAGCCTGCGCATCCGGAGCCTGTGCTCTGCAAGGGGAGAGGCCACAACAGTGAGAGGCCCGCCTACCGCAAAAAAAAAAAAAAAAAAAAAAAAAAAAAATCTCTTTGACTATCTTTTCTACCTCTCCTCTGAACCACTAAAATGTAAACTCTAGGAGGGCAAGAAACCTTAATGAGTCTTGCTTATTGCTATATCTCAAATGCCTAAATCAGTTCTTGACACACAACAGACACACAATAAAAACTTCTGAATAACCAAATGAATTGCCTGAGAAAATTGAAGACAGATTTAAGATTTACCTACAAGTCCCAAAATGGAACTGGACATACAGTCTGACCATCATTTTTCATGGTTCCAGATCTTCAAATTTGCCTACTTGCTAATATTTATTTGTAACCCCCAAATCAATACTCCAGGTGCTTTCACAGGCATTCATGGACACGCACAGAATGGCAAAACATTTGAGTCACCAAATGCACACATTTTCAGCTAAGGTTGGGCAATGCAGTGATCTGCCTTCTTGCTTCAGCTCTCATACTGTAAACAAGTATCCTAAGTCTACTTAGTGCCATTTCTTTGCATTTCTGTGCTTTTTGTTGGCAATCTCACCATTTAATATGGCCCCCATGCATAATAGGAAGTGCTATCTAATGTTCCTAAGCACAAGAGGCTGTACCTTATATGGAAAATAGGTATATTACATGAAAGGATGCTCAACATCGTTAATTATCAGAGAAATGCAAATTAAAACCACAATGAGAAATCACCTCACACCTCTCAGAATGGCTATCATGAAAAAGACCACAAATTACAAATGTTGGTAAAAATGTGGAAAAAAGGGAACCCTCATACACTGCTGGTGGAAATGTTAACTTGGTATCGTCACTGTGGAAAACAGTATGGAGGGGCTTCCCTGGTGGTGCAGTGGTTAAGAATCCACCTGCCAATGCAGGGGGCATGGGTTTGAGCCCTGGTCCAGGAAGATCCCACATGCCGCAGAGCAACTAAGCCTGTGCACTACAACTACTGAGCCTGCGCTCTAGAGTCTGCAAGCCACAACTACTGAGCCTGCAAGCCACAACTACTAAAGCCTGCGTGCCTAGAGCCCGTGCTCTGCAATGACAAGCTACCGCAACAAGAAGCCTGTGCACTACAACGAAGAGTAGCCCCAGCTCACCACAACTAGAGAAGGCCTGCACACAGCAACAAAGACTCAACACAGCCGAAAATAAATAAAATAAAATAAATTAATTAAAAAAGAAAAGAAAACAGTATGGAAGTTTCTCAAAAAACTAAAAGTAGAACTACCATATGATCCAGCAATTCCACTCCTGGGTATATATCCCAAAAAGAAATGAAAACACTAATTTGAAAAGATACATATACCCAATGTTCATATCAACGTTATTTACAATTGCCAAGATATGGAAGCAACCTAAGTGTCCATCAACAGATAAATGGATAAAGATGTGGTATATATACACAATGGAATACTATTCAGTCATAAAAAGAATGAAAAATTGCTATTTGCAACAACATGGATGGACTTGAAGGGTATTATGCTAAGTGAATAAGTCAGAGAAAAACAAATACTGTATGATATCACTTATATGTGAAATCTAAAAAATAAACTAGTGGATATAACAAAATAGAAACAGACTCACAGATATATAGAGAATAAAAGATAGGGGTAGGGGATTAAGAGGTACAAACTATTATGTATAAAATAAATAAGTTACAAGGATACACTGTACAACACAGGGAATATAGTCAATATTTTATAATAACTATATGTGGAATGTAAACTTTAAAAATTGTGAATCACCAGGAATTCCCTGGCAGTCCAATGGTCAGGACTCCATACTTCCACTGCAGGGGGCATGAGTTCAATCCCTGGTGGGGGAATTAAGATCCTGCAAGCCCCCCAAAAATAAATAAAAATAAATAAATAAAAATAAAATAAAAATTGTGAATCACTATGTTGTACACCTATAACATATAATATTGTACATCAACTATAATTCAATAAAAAATAATAATAATAAATAATAAATAATAATAATAATAAAGAAAGGTGTATTAGATAAGCTTTCTTCAGGCATGAGTTACAGTGCTATTGGCTTTGACTTCAATGTTAATGATCAACAATATATATTAAATAAAGTGTCTTTAAACAGAAACACACATAAAATGAGGTTATGTTTTTTTTTTCTTTTGTGGTACGCGGGCCTCTCACTGTTGCAGCCTCTCCCGTTGCGGAGCACAGGCTCCGGACGCGCAGGCTCAGCAGCCATGGCTCATGGGCCCAGCCACTCTGAGGCACGTGGGATCTTCCCCGACCTGGGCACGAACCCATGTCCCCTGCATCGGCAGGCGGACTCTCAACCACTGCGCCACCAGGGAAGCCATGAGGTTATGTTTTGATTGGTTGATGGAAATGTGATCAGAGGCTCCCAGAAACCTAACCCTGTATTTCCCCTAGAAACAATGGTTCTGTATACACCACGGCTTTAAAAAAAATGAGTGGGCTTCCCTAGTGGCACAGTGGTTAAGAATCCACCTGCCATTGCAGGGGACACGGGTTCAAGCCCTGGTCCAGGAAGATCCCACATGCTGCGGAGCAACTAAGCCCGTGCGCCACAACTGCTGAGCCCGCGCTCTAGAGTCCACAAGCCACAACTACTGAGCCTGTGTGCCACAACTACTGAAGCCCGTGCACCTAGAGCCTGTGCTCCACAGCAAGGGAAGCCACTGCAATGAGAAGTCTGTGCACTGCAGTGAAGAGTAGCCCCTGCTCCCCGCAACTAGACAAAGCCCACACACAGCAACGAAGACCCAACGCAGCCAAAGATAAATAAATTAATTAAATAAATTTATTTAAAAAAATGAGCTGCATAATATCCCACCAAATGAGGGAATAATAATTTATTTAATCTGTCTCTTACTGCTAAAAAATCAGGTCAGTTCATATTTTCAATATTATAAATAACATTATACAGAACATACATTTTTTGTGTGCATTTCTGATTACTTTGTTAGATATATAAGTCATATTAATAAGTCAGAAGTATATGAACATTTCCACAGTTCTTGATATATGCTGCCAAACTGCCCCCAGAAAGCTTAAACCAATTTACATTGCCACCAGTAGTGTATAGGAGGTTCCTGTTTTAATACAACTTCATCATCACTGTATCTGTTTTTAAAATCTTTGAGGGACTTCCCTGGCAGTCCAGTGGTTAAGACTCCAAGCTTCCACTGCAGGGGGCACAGGTTCAATCCCTGGTCCAGGAACTAAAATCCCGCATGTTGCGTGGCACGGCCAAAAAAATTTTTAAAAATAAAATCTTTGACAATGTGATATGCCATATCTCAGGGATTTAATGTGTATTTATTTGATTACTAGTAAAATAACCAACCATCCTTTTTTTCCTGGGACTTAGGGGAAATCTCAGAATACAGGACTTTTCAGTGCTAAAACCAGAAGAGTCTAGGCAATTAGGGTGACAAACTGGACTCTTAATTACTAGTAAGGATAAACATTTTTAATGTTTATTGGTCATTTGTATTTTTTCTTTTGCTTGTGACAGTCTTTGCTCATTTTATTCCAATTAATAAAAGGCTTAAGACTATTTTTTTTAAGTTCACATTATTTGGGAAACACTTTTCCATGTTTTTTTGCATGGTCATCACTCAGAATTTTTTGATCACTACTCTTCCATCTTAGCATAATTAACTATTCCCTTCTGCTGGGAAATTTAGCTTGTCAAATTGCCCTGAATATAAATATTTCTGCTTACCTCACAGGGCTATTTTTAGAGCCAAGAGAGAATACGAAAGAGCTCTAAATGCTAAATAATGATGATGATGATGGGTAGTGAATGGCCTAAAATAGGAACGCTCTTAAAACAGCTAGAATTGTGCATTCTTTTAGTACAAAGCCACAAAAAATGTTGAAATTGAAGTCCTGGTGTATTTCATTAAATATTTTCTATCACATCTATCTATCTACAATCTCTAAGCGAAGAAGTCCTTTTTTTTAAAAAAAAAATTTATTTATTTTATTTATTTATTTTTGCCTGCAGTGGGTCTTTGTTGCTGTGCGCGGGCTTTCTCTAGTTGCAGTGAGTGGGGGCTACTCTCGTTGTGGTGCGAGGGCTTCTCATTGCTGTGGCCTCTCTTGTTGCGGAGCACAGGCTCCAGAGGCGCAAGCTCAGTAGTTGTGGCTCACGGGCCTAGTTGCTCCGCGGCATGTGGGATCCTCCCAGACCAGGGCTCAAACCCGTGTCCCCTGCATTAGCAGGCAGATTCTCAACCACTGCGCCACCAGGGAAGCCCCAGCAGGTGGATTCTTAACCACTGTGCCACCAGGGAAGCCCGAAGATGTCCTTTTAATACTTATTTAATCAGGCTGTCAAAAAATATCTACCATATAGAAAGTAATATGTTATCATTATCACTCTCTAAAATTCATGCATTTGTTGAAAAGTTGCCATTCTAGACCAATTTATACCCTTTGCTCTCTGAAATGTATCAGTTTCTCCATATAGCCAGAAAAGCCTCATTTTCTAAGCACTCACCTTGGCCAAATCAAAAGGTGTTTTGACCTCTATGGTTGTGTCAGGTTCAGTAAATGCAGGAACTTCCTGTCTGTTTCTCCCTTTCCGCCTACTCCTCTTTAGCTGGTCTCCTGACCTCTGCCCATCTAAAATTTCTTTAAAGAAGAAGAAGACAAAAAAAAAAAAAAATATATATATATATATATATATATATGTACATAAATAGATTGGAAATAGTAGGATTCATTGGTGAATTAATAGCTAATAAAGAGAAGGCAATGCTTAATATTTAGAGTCAATATAAGAAGTCAGGCAGGTTTTTAAATTATCTTTTCCTCTCAAATCAGAATTAAATTTAAACCATCATTTTCAAGATTGTAGTCAATAATAAAGACTACTGGCTAAAATTAAGATGTTAAATTAAAGGGAATTCCCTGGCAGTCCAGTGGTTAGGACTCCGTGTTTTCACTGCCAAGGGCCTGGATTCAATTCCTGGTGTGGGAACCAAGATCCCGCAAGCCATGCGGCAACCCCCCCCCAAAAAAAAAGTTAAATTAAAATCTGATATTTTAGACTGTATAATAATAATGACTTATTTAGTTTGGTGCTCATCTTTTGTACTGTTGAACTTAATAGTGACTTCTAAATGCTATTCATACTAAAACTGGTCAACATTTACTTACATTCATGTATACACGTAACTAAAGTTTTTCTTTAATCTATGTATAAATTTTTCAAGTTATTCTGAAGCCACATTTGTATCTATAAACAAGTATTTTTGTGATATTTTCTAAGCTGAAAAAGTCTGAACTAAAACAATACTCATTACAGATCAAGTAGAACTGAACTAAAAACATGTATATATATGATTCTGCTTAAGTTAATCGTGAGGAAATATGGGTGACAGAACATACCAGGTCCTATAAACCAGCTAATTTACCAATATTTCAACTTTTACTTTAATTTACTTAAGTTAATTACATTAACTTAACTTACCATCTTTTTTGAAGGACTGCTGCAGAGCATCAGAAATCAGCTCCTGATCATTCTTTTGCCATTTAGTTACAAGCTCTTCTATGAATTGACCTTTTCTGCCCTCATTTCCCTGAAGAAGGTCAGTAACATATTCTCGTATCTCTTCAGCACTCTCAATTGACAAAACATACCTCAAGAAGCAAAGAAATAAGTTGTTAAAACAAGGCTAGCTTATACTATGTTTTTCAATAATCGTAACAGAGATCAAGGTAGTAAAAAACATTCATTAATCCATTACAGTGTTTATTTTGAGCCAAGTTCTAGGTCAGATGCTAGGGATATAAATTTGATTAGAACAAAGACTCTGACCTCAAGTAGTTCATAATATAACCTTCATGTAATCTTCTTGTATTTCTAGAATCAAATCAGTGTTTTGAAGATAGGTTTGTGGAGCTGTCCTTAACATAGGAATACTTTCTAACCTAAATGCGAAAAGAATGAAAAAGAATAGATACATGTACATGTATAACTGAATCACTTTGCTGTACACCTGAAACTAACACAACATTGTTAATTAACTACACTCCAATATAAAATAAAATTTTTAAAAAATTTACAGTATACTAAATAAGTGTTTGTTTTACTATTTTTAAAATTTATTCTGACAGCAGGAGAGTTTTTAATATTTTGACACACATTTTTTTTTTGTGGTACGCAGGCCTCTCACTGTTGTGGCCTCTCCCGTTACAGAGCACAGGCTCCGGACGCACAGGCTCAAAGGCCATGGCTCACGGGCCCAGCCGCTCCGCGGCATGTGGGATCCTCCCGGACCGGGGCACGAACCCATGTCCCCTGCATCGGCAGGCGGACTCTCAACCACTGCGCCACCAGGGAAGCCCCTGACACACATTTTTGAAGGTCATGGAATAATACAAAATTTCCCCATTTTTTTATTAAGACCATTTTATTAAGATTTTTTTATTGCAGATTGCATGGTTATTTTTACGGTTCCATACTACTGTGCAAAGCAAGGACTACTTATGTTTTGATTGAGGGATGGTTACAAGGCTATATATACTTGTCAAAACTCATCAAATTTTACATTTAAAACAAGTGACTTGAATAAAAATTACATCTCAAAAAAACTGTTAAAAATAACTTATTAAAAAAAAGAATACTTTCCATAACCACACATCTGCAGTCATTATATTTTCCTAGGAACAATACAAATTACTTCATCTTTATACTGCAAAACCTAAAATTTCTTTTTTGCTAAAAATATGAATATATACTACAAGCTAACCAGTTACTGATTTAACATTCTTAAAAATTATAAATCAAGATTAGCATCACATCAGAATGAGCAGATCTATTTTAAGAAAATGGTATGAAGGGTTCCTAAAAGTGAAATGGGGTGGGAGTACAAGTCAGTACAACTTTTCTATAAATCAATCAGCCAATATATTTAAAGTGCTTTAAAACGAATCCAATAATTCCATTTACAGAACTCTCTAAGAAATAAGAGACAGGAAAGTTTATGCAAAAAATTTGACTACATCATTATTTGAGTTAGTGAAAAACTGGAAACTATTTTAAACATTCATCAATGAAAGGGGCAAATGAATTCAAGTTTTTGGACTTTACAAAATATAATATGTGACCACAAAAAGTGAAATTTTTGAATAATTATTTTTTAAAAAAAATCACTGACTTGTTTATTTTACTTTATTATTATTATTATTTTTGGCCATGCCATGCAGCTGTGGGATCTTAGTTCCCCAATCAGGGACTGAACCCGCGCCCTTGGCAGTGAAAGCACGGAGTCCTAACCAATGGACTGCCAGGGAATTCAGTAATTCAGTAATTTCTCAGTATTTATTATTACTTGAGAAAACACTCTCATATAAAGTGAAATAGTAGGACAGACTATACAGCATATGATCCCAATTGCTATAAAAGGAATGTATATATCCATACACTTATGTGTAGAAAAAAGGCTAGAAGGTTATACACCAAAATGATTACCACTAAGAGAGATGATTAAAAAGAGTTTGGGTTTATTTTTATTTTTTTTCCCTACAATGAATATATTTTGAAAATGTATTATAATATGCATAGGAAAATACACTAAGAGAGAAATGATGGTTATCTCTGGGTTGTGGTATTATGGTAATCTTGGTTTCCTTCTTTACGCTTTTCTGATTTTTTTGTTTTCTACAGGGACTATGTCACATCATTAGAGAAGTAAGAAGTGAAAAAATTAAGATATCAGACCATGAAAGCATTATATGATCTGAAGAAACTGTAAAGTAGATACACTGGTATGAAATGTAAGAAAAATTATTATAATAATGCCATAATAAGGATATAATGCTATATCCTTTAAATTAAAAAAAATCATGTAATTGTCCCATCCTTGGTAGTACTGGGTTCTTTTCCTCATGTGGTGGTCGATTTGCAGAGTTACAATCTATAAGTGAACAAACCTGTGCCTTTGTGCCTCTTTAAGAGCATCTTCTAATCCATCACCAAATTTTTTTTAAATACACAATTGTTTTTCAGGACTTTCAAGGTTTAATCACCTTGATCCCCAAACTTACCAGGCCCCATTAAAATATTAATTGGTGGGCTTCCCTGGTAGCGCAGTGGTTGAGAATCTGCCTGCCAATGCAGGGGACACGGGTTCGAGCCCTGGTCTGGGAAAATCCCACATCCCGCGGACCAACTAGGCCCGTGAGCCACAACTACTGAGCCTGCGCGTCTGGAGCTTGGGCTCCGCAACAAGAGAGGCCGCGACAGTGAGAGGCCCGCGCACCGCGATGAAGAGTGGCCCCCGCTCGCCGCAACTAGAGAAAGCCCACGCACAGAAACGAAGACCCAACACAGACAAAAGTAAATAAATAAATAAAAATTAAAAACATTTAAAAAAAGATTAATTGACATCAAGAACTCAGAGCTGCAAGGAACCTCAAGGATCATTTAACTCTGGAGTATTCAAACCACTAGGGAATTATTTAAAGAGTTTCAGAAACAATTGAATAAATGTCATTTAACTATTTAACAAAGTATAATAAAGAACATCATACATTCAAATGTGTTATATACCAAATCTTAACAAAACAGATTCATCCAAAACATGAACTAATGCAGATTGTGGAACAAAGTTTATTTTGCTTACTCTGTGCATAGACCTTAAGGTCTCATAAATGTATCACTGATTAGGAAGGTAGTAGCTCTGTGCTGTCTTTTTAAAAAATTCAGGCTGCTCATGTCAAATTGTTCTAGCTAGCACACTAGTATATAGTACACCTGGGTAATTCTCAATTAATATCAGGCAAGGCAAGGCACAGCAAATTTACACAGCCAATGCTTTCATTGTGCCATCATAGCCTGTTGTGCAATAACTAGTGAAAACCTAGGAAGTGGTTCCAATAGCATTATATTATAGGTAGCTTTAGGGCTTATTTTAAGTTTTGAATAATTCTTGTCTAACTTATATTTATAAATATTTTTAAATGCAAGCAGGTGTACAGCCATACTTATTGCTTCAACTTTAAAACAGAAATTTCTGATCACTCCTCTTTTAAGGGTGTGGATAAGTTTAACTGAGGAAAATCTAAGGCTGCACAATGAGCTATTAAACCACAATCTATGAGACTTAGGAATTTTCCTAATACTGTGTAAGCAACAAAATACAACTGGATTCTGAGACTGAGAAGATTGCAACTATTCATACTCCATTGTTGATTCATCAAAAATAGACTCAATCTTTTTTTTTTTTAACTGATTGACTTTTTTCTGTTTGGTATATTACAAAGCTTCATTATTTCATTTGACAGCATTCCACTGCTTTAAAAAATGCCTGAAAACTACTTAACCTGATCTTGCCTTCAAACAAGGGTAAAGCGAAGCCATACAATTTGGCTGGGTTTTTTTTTTTTTGTCTTTTTAAAAAATATTTTTTGTCAATTTTTTAAAATAGATGTATAGTTGATTTACAATTTTGTGTTAGTTTCAGGTATACAGCAAAGTGATTCAGTTACATATTTTTTTTCAGATTCTTTTCCACTGTAGGTTATTACAAGATATTTAACGTAGTTCCCTGTGCTATATAGTAAATCCTTGTTGTTTAACTATTTTATATACAGTAGTGTGTATCTGTTAATTTCATACTCCTAATTTATCCCCTCCCTTTTCCCTTTGGTACCCATAAGTTTGTTTCTATGTCTGTGAGTCTGTTTCTGCTTTGTAAATAAAATCATTTGTGTTATTTTTTAGATTCCACATATAAGTGATATCATATAATATTTGCTTAACTGAGTTATTTTTGAGTCTATTCCAGTGTTCAAAATAATCCTTTAAATTTGGCTCTCTTAACTCTCTCCTTGTCAACAAGTCTATTTTCTCCCAAAATCAGAAATTCACCTTACTTCCTACAAAAGCCCTAGAACTGCAATTTAGGTTTCAGCAACAATGAGCAAGGAACCAAATCAAGAAACACTTCCAGGTTCTTTAAGTCCAATTTTTGTAGTTTTTCCCTCCTCCTGAACTCTGCACTGCCACCTACCCATCTTTTAGTTCTCAAGTTAAATTCATCCCTTGCAGTTAACCTTACGAGTTTCTCAAATCTTAACGAGAGTCCTTTTTCCTATGCTCCTCGATACACTGCACTTCCCCCACCTCGTCACTCATCAACTGTCTTTTTGTCCTGGCATGCAGTTTCGACAAAAAAAAAAAAAAAGTTAAATCAGTTGAAAGCAGATATTAAATCATGTCACCATTTCCACTTCATTACAATCATAGCGCGTTATTAAAGATAATCTCTGCTAATTTTTCATTTTACAGACGAGGAAACTAAGGTATAAAGATGGAAAATTAAGTTGCCTAAGGCTCCAAAACTGGTGAATGACCACAGAAAATAGAACCGGGACTCCCGAGTCAGGAGCTATTTTTTACACAGTACCACGCCACCCCCATTTAAATTTCAGGTCCTATTTGACACAACCCGGACCGGGCAAACTAAAATGTTCAGAGTAAAGAATTTCTGGAAAGACAATTTGGCTTGCCCCTTCTCTCCAAAATCTATAAGGAAACTGGTTCCTGGGACAGACAGGTTTAATTAACAGGGATTTGGCGTTTTACTGGGGAAAAAAAGGCCCCACCAGCCGATTGTGGAGCATGGCACCCTATTCCAGAAGCTAAACTATAAAGCCGGAGGTCAAAATTCGGCGCTCGTAGATAAACCGCAGCCCTTTTATCACATTACTTCACTCTCATCAACTTTTTAGCCCCCTCCGTTTCCCCTTTTGCTCAGCCAGTGCACATCCCAGAGCTCCTTCCCGCCTCTGACCCGAACCGGTCTTACTGTATGATCTCCTCACTGACATCCAGGCCGAAAGTCTTCCGCAACTGCTGAGTGCACCAGCCCAGCAGCTGCTCCCGGGACAACGCCCCAGCCACCGCCATTTTCTCCAGCCGGAACCAGCTGGGGTGCAAAAGCTCAACGTCCTGCGCCGGACTAGTCCCCTGCGCAACACCGACCTCTCTCGCGCGGGTTCCGTCAGCCTGCACTGCCCCGCGCGGTAGCCCCGCCCCCAGCACACATCCCTCCCACCTGTGCCTCCTCCTGCTTCTGCCCGCTTCCTGATGTTGCCACTTGTACCAGAGCTCCATCTGCGAGTGGTTCTTCCGCGTCGTTAAATGTAGGGCTCGAGAATTGGGAAATCCGCTAAGACAATACAAATACCTCTAAAAACTACAGTTTAGGAAAAAACAAAACAATACCCCGTAACCTGAGGGTCCAGTTTTTAAACTGTTCTGGTTTTATGTAAAATATTTAAAACAGCACTTGAAGGATAGAGTAAACGCTGTAAGGGTTTGCTCCGGTGGTAGTGGTTTTATTAATACCCCTTGTAGTCTAATACCTGATTCACGCTCCTAAAACCTCTTTTTGCTTTTTTGAACCAGGTCTTTTCCAGGAGGGCCAAGACAACTCTGCAAGCTCGAGGGAGAAAAAAAAAAAAACTTTAATAAAAACAGGTGATGTGATTTGGCTTTGAAGACCTTCCATATAAATTCTCTGTGTTGATTTTTAAGAAATTAAAGGTATTTCAACTCAAGATGACCAGATTTAAGGGTCTTTTGCTACTTCCCTACTCCATTGGGACAACGGACTGGGGAAAATTTAGCCAGATTTTTCTGGCGAGCATAACATAATGTCTTCTGATATATTTCATGGATCAATTTGACTGGCTTTGTGTTACATGGATAGGCTCTTCATTCCCATTAGGCTATTTATACTAAATAATTACATCAATTGGATGTTGTTCCACCTTTTTTTTTTTTTTTTTTTTTTGCAGTATGTGGGCCTCTCCCGTTGTGGAGCACAGGCTCCGGACGCGCAGGCTCAGCGGCCATGGCTCACGGGCCCAGCAGCTCCGTGGCATGTGGGATCTTCCCAGACCGGGGCACGAACCCGTGTCCCCTGCATCGGCAGGCGGACTCTCAACCACTGCGCCACCAGGGAAGCCCCCTTGTTCCACCTTTTTATGTTAGTGTTTTCACCGACATAAATAATCAAAATCATATGTGTGTTGATTTACATTGAGTTTAGTTTATCTTTGTTGTTAATTTGGAAAATATATGGCTTTCCAGCTTAAAAGACTGAATTTTCATAAATAGTAGGTACAAGTTTTGTTTCTTCATAGATGTCTGCTACATTTAATACTAATTATAACATATCCAAATCCTTTACCTGTTTTTATATCTGTTCTGTTCCCATAACTAAAATGATAACTTCTTGAAGACAGACTGACAAGCTTTTTGTACAATAAGACTTAGTATATCACACATTATGATGAAATTACTAGGTCCTCAAGAATAAAAGTGTTCTTTTTCATAAGGAATATGTTATTGATTGAAATCTCTAGTTTGTAATATATGTAATGTAATGCCATTTACCATATTACCATTTATTAAAATGAATTTGTGCCTGAGCAAAGCAAGCACACCTATTTAATATGACCTAAAGATATTCTTTTGTATAAATTTAGGCAGAAATTTCATTTGTACATACTATAACTTTTCTTAATGCCTTAGGCCTTTAAAATTTTCAAGTTCACACCACACAACTATTTTAACTATAAAGGAGAAGCACTTCTGCAAAGCAAACATTTAAATTAAGAATTTTTACTAGACATCACTGCTTTTTTTCTGAGTTTTTACTCTAATTTGCATCCTTCCTTATCATAATTGGCATTAAAAAGACAGACATACAAACACAGCTATAGTAATATGTAGATTGCCCCAGTGTGCAAAGGTATATTTGCAATTCTTTCTAGCAATTTACTTAGCATGTGGACTAAGAGAAAAGACCAGCAGATTCTCAACTCAGTTCTAATCTCTACAAGGATCTGGGAATTAGGTAATTCAGGCCTTTGTAGAAGCCACTTAACTGAAAAGGAGAAAATGTGCATTGAAGAAACATTGTGTATTGAGAGGGGCAGGATGACAAAGAACAAGGAGGGATACCCTAGGGCTTGATTTTTCTGATAGTACTTTGGCTGTAATTTTAGACACTAAGATTTAGACAAAGCTACTGGTAATTTGCAATACCTTTCCTCCTATTATAATGTTAATTTCATCTGCTGTCTAGATTCTGTAATTCAAAAACACAAAGTAGTTGTTGATTCTGTTAAAGTACTGAGAAGCCTTTATTCTGAAAGTTCAAGCATAATTTATTGGAGAGAATTAATGCCATGCTTACACTTTCAGGTTTGCCTTTCAAGTGCACATTTAACAAAGTACATCCTAAGGCAAATTCATTTGGTCAGGTTTTGTGCGTGGTATTCAGAGAGTGAAAATCATTGCCCAGGGGGTATTGTGAGTACTTAAGATAAGCATAGGGAAGGAAAATAGTTATCTCTTATTCTAAAATCATGTTCACTATGTGCCAGGGATGTGCCCTTGGCACATATGACATATTTTTAAGGAATTCTGAGACCATACAGGTCTCGGGAAAACGTTCTATTATTATAATAATGTTTCTTTTAATGTATGTATGTATATACAATTCACTGTTTTTTCTTGTTTCACACCATCCTAAAAAGTTTTGGTTTTGTTTTTTTTTTAATCCCTGTAAATAGGGAATTCCCTGGTGGTCCAGTGGTAAGGACCTGGAGCTTTCACTGCTGCTGGGGCCAGTGTTCGATGCCTAATCGGAGAACTAAGATCCCACAAGCTGCACGGCCTGGCAAAAAAAAAAAAAAAAAAATCCCTGTAAATAAATTGTATTAGCTTTTTCCCATTCCATAGACTCGTTTTAGTTATGGATGCTGTAAAGAGTGTTCATACCTGAGATATTAAAAAGTCCGCTTCATTTCAGGTGTCACTTCCAGGAATGACATTATGGATTTAAGCCTGTGGTTAACTTTTAAAGAAATGTTGGAATTCGCTGTCTTTCCTGGGTTTTCTTTTCTAAGCAGGCCCCTTTACCTAGTTCATGATCTTAGCACCCACACATGGGGCACCCCAGGAAAGCGCCCTGGCACCGCCCACCTCAGGCGGGTACGAATCACAAGCTTCTGCAGGTTGATGGACGAGTCAGCACTGCGCCCAACCCCGCCGCCGTCACCACTGGACACTGGCGATTGGTTGCGTGTGAAAGGCGCGGAACCAATGAGAGCGGAGGCCTGGGAGAGTCAGTGGAGCGCGCGGGAAAGGGACCAATATAAACTGTGGCGGGAGATTCGTTTTCGGGGCCTTGTCCCGTGAAACATCTTCGGCTGGGGAGTCAGTTGGTTGTTCTCATCTCGTGTTTGAACATGGTGCGGACTAAAGCAGGCAGTGTCCCTGGCACCTACAGAAAAGGTGAGGCAGGCGAGCATGGTAGTGGAGGGCCGGTGGTTCCCTGGGCAGCTCCGCCGCGGGCGGGAGAAGCCGGACCTGCCCACAACCCTGTCCGCCAAACTGGTCCAGCCCGCCAGGAAGCAGCGGCCCGACCCCTTTAACCAGGAGGAAGACGCGGCGGGGACAGGGGAGGGTTGTTTGCTGTTCTGGATCGCGGGCCTCTCCTCTCCAATAGGCTGGGTCGGAGAGTGTGGTGAGAACGTGGCTCTGAGACTCTTCATGCCCCCTTCTGAATGCCCTTCTTTGCCTCTCTCCGCAGTGGTGGCTTCTCGCGCCCCCAGGAAGGTGCTTGGTTCCTCCACCTCTGCCACTAATTCCACGCCGCTTTCGTCAAGGAAAGGTAAAAAGCGCCCCTGCAAGATCCTGGAGAAACCTTCTCAAAAGGAGATCAGGCCTGGCACCACAGTTCTCCTGACCTGCGAGCTCCCTGCCCCACCGTGGAATTTCTTTTCCTGAGATCCTCACCCTCGAATTTCTTCCTTGCCTTTTGCTCTAATGAGCGGGCCTGTCTCTTGGGGGGCTGGGGTAGGGGTGCGGGGCGGAGCGGGTCGCATAGTAAAGAATTTCAAGTCTCGGGTTAGGGACGGACACAGTTTCTCTTCAAACCTGTTTTTCTTTTCTACTTTCGCGTTGTTATTTTTCTTAATATTGACAACTGGGCTTTTTCTTGTAAGAGGCTATTTAAGCACCTCTTTACTAGTTAAGAATCGGAACTATAGTTGACAGTGCTAATCACGTTTTTGTTTTCATTTCTACATATTTTTCTTTGTCCTTCCTTCCCTTTCTCCCTCTCTCCTTTCTTTCCTTTTTTTTTTTTTTTTAGTTTGGTGTCGGTGTGTGTGTTTTACAACTTTGCAGCTCCTGTTACTGCTTTTGGGACATTAAGAGGGAAAACCGGGCCAGGGAAATAGTTTCACATCGTTCCTTCTGTGCGAGGAGAAGTTGAGAAACTACCATGCCATCTGCTGTCTCATTCCTTTTAGGAGGAAGTTGAGCAGTTTGGAAGATTAATTCCACAAGCTCTAGTTAAGAACATACAGGAAAAAGTGTGTCAAACTTTAGTATGACAGTACATAAGACTAACTGAATAGCTCAGCTTGTGGACAAAATATGAAAAATATTTTCTAGTTGTAAACATCTTGTTAATGCTATTTTTCTAGGCTAAAGAATAAGTGTAATAAAGTGTTATACATTATATTATAACTGAATACAGCTTTATCATGTCACATTTTAAAATTTAAAGATGGATGTAACACCATTTAATACCCTTTAGATTTGATGTTAAAGAATTAACTTTCCCTTTAAGGAATGGTGATTGTATTCTTAATTTTTATTTAGTTCTATGTGTTTATATTTTATAGCTGAAAATAAGTATGCAGGAGGGAATCCAGTTTGTGTGCGCCCAACTCCCAAGTGGCAAAAAGGAATCGGAGAATTCTTCAGGCTGTCCCCTAAAGATTCAGAAAAAGAGAATAGGATTCCTGAGGAGGCAGGAAGCAGTGGCTTGGGAAAAGCAAAGAGAAAGTAAGTTTTTATATTCTGGAATATAAAGAAATACTTATTAAAATAAATAAAAGACAACAGAATATTGAGTAACTTTAAAATTTCTGTTTGAGCAGATAAGAAAATACAAACCAGACGTTTTTTAAACTGTGCTAACCTATTATTATAAGTCACTCCCAAATTTCAAACATCAATGAAAGGTATTATTTTTACGCATTTCAGTCACTCAAAGAGGATCAGTTCCCATTCAGATGATAAGTGTTACATTATTAATCATGAACTTCTGGTCTTTATTCTTTAATTTTTTCTGTCTGTTTTCTATAGTCTTTTTTCAAAAAGCAACTTCCATGTTGGTTTATCCAGCTTGAATTCCATTAACCTCACCTTTCAAAAACTACTAGTTCAGCCTCCACAGGAAATATATACCCAGTGTAGAAAAGTTGGAAAATATAGAAATCCCCATCATTTAGAAACAACCAAATCTAACACCGTGGTGTATTTTCTTTACAACTTCTCTGTAAATACATAAGAAAACTTCAAAACAAAACAAGGTGGGGATAAAACTGCAAACATACGGAGTTCATTGTGTAAACTTTTTAAGAAGATAATTAAATCATGCTTTCAAGCTTTTAATGTCAGGAAAATGCTCATGATAAGTGTTAAGCAAAAATTCTGATACAAAAGTACAATCAGCCTCCCTGGTGGCGCAGTGGTTGAGAGTCCGCCTGCCGATGCAGGGGATACGGGTTCGTGCCCCGGTCTGGGAGGATCCCATATGCCGCGGAGCGGCTGGGCCCGTGAGCCATGGCCGCTGGGCCTGCGCATCCGGAGCCTGTGCTCCGCAACGGGAGAGGCCACAACAGTGAGAGGCCCGCATACCGCAAAAAGAAAAAAAAAAAAAAAAAAAAAAAAAAGTACAATCATTATTGTGTAAAAGATATGTATCTAAATATACCAAATCTCTGTACAAAATATACCAAATATCAATAGTGATATATCTGGGTAAAAACCTCTCATACTCAGAGCTACCAAGTTTCAACAACAAATATTTTAAGAATCAGGAAAAAAAAAATACCATTGGGGGAAAAAAGCAATGGAAACCTGCTTTTTAAATAGATTTATAAGTAATAGTGTCCAGACTCTCTAAAGAATTTTGAAATTTTTGTTTCAAAAACAAATTATTTGACTGGAGGTGGGGAGTGGTGAATGCTGGTGGTGCCACGTCACCGCCATTATGAAGCCTCCGGCTAGATTTAAGACCCTGCTAAATACCTCCCCTGCACCAGCCAGTAGCCTGTGATCCTCCTCCGCGGCACCAAGCAGCGAGCCTTGCCCAAGGCGGAGTGATCACCATGGGCAAGGGGATGGTGGCCAGGCTCAGACTGGGGCTGCTGCTTCTGGTGCTGCTCCTACCCACGCAGATTTATTCATTCATTCCTTTAACCGGCACAGAAGGTCCTCCGTTCGAAACCACAACGGTAAGCTGTGCTTTGCAGTCAACAGCTAGTCTCCTGTGGTCTTGCTTGCCCTTCTACATCTCTACCATTAAGAGACTTGGCCAAGAAACATCTACAGTTTACCAACCCATATTCTAAAGCCCAATCCATACGCCATCTAGAAGTCCAGTGTGGCAAGGAAAATAAACAGGTCTTCATCAAGTCTACTAACTCCATCCCTTGTTTTATTAACACAGAGAATGTTGAGACTCCCAAATTGGACTAGTTTAAAGAGCATCTGAAGGATTTGACCAGATAATGAAAGCCAATATTAAATCTGCTGGAGTTTCATGTACAAGACTGGAAAGAGAGAACATCGAGAATTAATGATGTGATTAAGTATAACTTAAGAAATATGGACACTTCAAACTGTACCTTGCAAATAAGAATAATTTCATCTTCATCTAGAGAAAAAGGATGAACTATGGAATGGAGATTCAGTTTCCATTTTGTTCACGAAATCTAGAAGGCGGTAAAATGATTAGGTAATATAAAAAGCTTCAGTGATTCTATCTATGATGTACACTGGAAGGAACCACAAGGTATTACTGCAAATCCTCTGTGTATTGTTTCAGCAGTCCTGGTTTAATGCTGATATACTCTCCATCAGGTTTTACACTGTTTTCAGTGTTCTCTTGGGAACTTAACTCTTTTCTCTGGGGCTTTGGATTTGACATTGCATTTGACTTTCTGCAGTAACTGACACGTTCCAGGGCAATGATGGATTGGAATCTACTACAAATCCAAGCATAAGTAATCCCAGCAAATGCACTTAAAAGTCAAATAACAGGTATTTCCTATCACACATTCTCATCCAGATTTATTTAGCTAAGTTGGATCATTTAACTTGATTCCAAAGATTAGAAGTGCATTGACTTCAACCAGTCTTAAAATATTGCTTTTTATTTCTGCATATATTGAATAATTTTTACAACTTAAAAAATTGATCTGTTTGGAAGGCATATTTGACAAATCTTGCAATTAAGAGGCAAATATATGAAGGCAGCAAAAATAATGTATATTAGGTATTTGGGAAGTGAAGACTGGAAACTTGCCTGCATTAAATTCATAATTCATAACTCTTTTGTGCCCTTTCTGTAAACGTATATATATAAATATAAAACTTAATGAATAGGAATAGCTACACGTGGAGCACTTTCTACATCAGTCATTATTTTTAGATGGTTCTAAGCCTAAGTGGACTTGATCCTGGAAAATAAAACTTTACATACAACTGCCTTGCTGTACAGAAACCTTTTTAGAAATAGAAACTCTGTGAAATCTTTGGTTCACAAGTTCACACAATGATGCTTGGATGTTAAGTATCCAATATGGCCATAGTACTCTTAATAAGTTTTAAGCCAGTATTTGCCATCTTTAGAAGTCTACACAGGAACAACTAGATCCAACTCATCTCAGGTTATGTAAGATCTGTGTGTGTGAATGAACACCTCTTGCTTCATATCTGAACACTGTACACCTGTTTTGGATTGTACATTGTGTTTGGAATTGATTTGCATTGAACACACCTAAATAAAAATAAATGGTTAATGAGCAGTTAAAACAAAGTATTTGACATATAAAATGATGTTTATGCATCTAAAATTTTAAGACTTACTCAATACTGTTCATAGGTCATTTAGTAAATTGTTATCTAATGAGATATTTAAAAGGAGTGTCAAATTCTGGAGCAGTAACTAAATTTTATACTTTGTTGCTACATCACTATTATCATTTGTTTCAATAAAATCAACAAGGAAGGGGATACATTTTTGGAGAGATTTTTTTAATAGACTTGTTTTCATGATCCTGTAAGTCTCCTTTAGTTCCTTCTCACTTACTGGCACCATTCTTCCTTGTTCTTTCTCATTCTAATTTGAACAAGCTAATAGTCAATATTAGCTCTAGAATATATGACAGTCCTCTTGAATTATTTGTGACTTAATGAAAGAAAATATTTGGCAATATAGCCAAATATGGCTATACCATTGATCATGACAGAAATAAAACCTATATTACAGGCTTCCTATCATATGGAAAAGATTACACATATAGTCTCATAAAGCACTTTGATCCATAGTATAATAAAATCTGTGACATAAAACTAGGTAATAGAGGTTTATATTATTACTTTAGGGCTCTGTCTTAGATTTGTTTTTGTTTAAGAGAGTTGTAATTACCCCTTTATTTATAATAAATCAATAGATTGGCTTTTTTTCTCCCAGTTTTATTGAGACATAATTGACATACACTACTATATGAGTTCAAGGTGTAATGATTTGACTTACATACATCATGAAATGATTACCATGATAGGCTAGTGAACATCTATCTCATACTGATATGTTAGAGAAATAGAAAAAAATTTTTCCTTTTGATAGGAGCTCTTTCAATAGATTTACTATTGGTAGTAAATAGAAAACTACCAGTATATCAGAGGGACTTCTGTCTCCCTAATTCTTAATCTGGAATATGGCTACTGCTATGGCTTTATTCTCACCGAGGCAGATGCAGGGGGAGAATCAGAATCAAGAAAAACTGTGTTCTTAAATCCTTGAACAGAACTATGATACCTAAAGTAAATTAAATCAGGTCCTTTAAAAAATAGAATTTTGGGTTATGATAGTGTTCATTTGTTAACATAATTTAATTTCCAGGAAAGTACAATGAAGACCTCTTGGTAATATAAGAGTAAGTGAGTCAATGGTAATCTTATTCCAAGTCAGAATATCCTTGTTTTAGCTTCCTTCTTTCACTCACTTGCCCTGTGACCATCCAGGCTCACTGGATCTAATTTGAAAACTATTTTAAAATAGATCTCACAAATCTTTATCAGTTCTAAAAAATTCTGATTTATGATTAAGTTTTTAATTGACTTTTTCTCTATAAAAAGTATAAGGAGGGACTTCCCTGGTGGTGCAGTGGTTAAGAATCCGCCTGCCAATGCTGGGGACATGGGTTCGAGCCCTGGTCTGGGAAGATCCCACATGCCACGGAGCAACTAAGCCCGTGTGCCACAACTACTGAGCCTGTGCTCTAGAGCCCTCGAGCCACAACTACTGAGCCCATGTGCCTCAACTACTGAAGCTGGCGCACCTAGAGCCTGTGCTTTGCAACAAAGAGAGGCCACCGTAATGAGACGCCCACGTGCTGCAAGGAAGACCCAACCCAGCCAAAAATAAATAAATAAATAAATAAATAAATAAATAAATAAATAAATAAATGTATTTTTTAAGAAAGTATAATGAGTAAAAAATGGCTTTGGGATAATATAAATTATTTTTCAAAAGCTGTGATTACCATATGCCAACTTAAGACAATTTTGGGGTTTTTCTAATTAGATAATACATTCATATAGTTCCAAAGTGTATACAGTCAAATATGTCAACTTGCTGTTTTCTCTGCTCAAGTGGATTGGTTAAATTCTTTTGCTTTTCATAATCACAGAGTTCTTGCTGAAGGATTGTACTCTTCATCAATCCACTTAACATATTGAAAGAAGATGCTATAGAAATAGAGATTCCCTCTTTAATAAAAATAACAACATACCCTAAAGGGGAAACTGATTTGGCAAATTAACAGGCAAAATAGATTATTAAAAATTTTGTCGCTCTAGTATTTGGAATCTGTAGGAGTTTGTCAATTAATGGAGTTTAATTTTCTCCCATTTCTGGTCAGTTGACGAGACCCGCTGCACTGTTAATGTTCCTGATTTACGTAAGTTTTTAAAAACTACTTATGTTCTGTTTTTTAAACATTTGACTCAGGTGACTATCGAAGTTCTCTCTTCTTTCCACAGATCATGTCCTTTGCCACCTGATCATACAGATGATGAAAAAGAATAGAAATTACTTATTCACCCTTGACTGATGTCTCCTGTTTACTCTGGTATTCTAGGATGTAAATTTGCATAAATATATTTGTTCCAATTAGCTTTGTTGAATAAGCATTTAATTTAAAAAATGAGGCTTACATTTAGTTATTCAAAAGCAAGTAGTTATGATATTGGAAAGTTTATAAGATTAATTATGGTTACTTAACTTAGTATTCAGTATAATGCAGTATTCGGTTTCTTTTACCTGTCAAGCTTTTTCTTGCTAAAATTATTGCATGGTGTTCTAATTATGAATCTGCTGTATTTTAGATTTGCTTAGATTTTTGTACTGTTGCCATTTTTATTGGCATTTGATTATTGGAGTGATGCCATATTTTTGTTCCTTTTATTTGCTTTAAAAAGCAGAGGTAGATTTTTGCACATTAAGAAAGTTAGTATTAATCAAATTGAACCCATACCCTTTTTAAGAAAGGGGAACAAAAATGGAAAGTTGAAAAAATTTGGATGGCCGTCTACCTTCTTTTAAGGGCAGTTTTGTCCTAAGGATTTAAAGGGTTGATGAAACTTCTAAAAACAACAACAAAAAGATAAAATTCTAGCATAGAATTGGGCAGGAAAATTCCATAGACTACATTAAAAGAGGTATTTTCCTAGAATATGCATTTGGTTTAGTGTCATAAAATATTACCCTTTGGGCCTACACTTTTCAAGTTGGAAATCAATAAAATATGAAAGGCAAATCATGCCATAAACCCAGAACTATGTCTAAAGTCCTTAGAGCTACTATTATATTTTTCAAGATAATCAGGGGTATAATTGAAGAGGTGGGCATAGTAGTACTTAGTAACTGATATTCTTGCTTCCTCATCAGGCTTTTTGCTCACTGACATCCTGTTATCAAAACTAACCATGTTTAACAGGAATGCTTTCCTGAAGTTTGTTTTTAATAAATGAATACTCATTGTCACAATACTATCCATATGTGTGCTTTCTAAGATTATATCCTACTAGGTATTCCTATTTTATTCCTTCCAAATGCAAATCACCGTACTGACCTGATTTTATCAACTTCCAAAATAAGTCCTTATGACTGTAGATTGTATTTTTTGCTTTGTCTTTTAGAGGTGGATATTAAACGTAATGATACTGAATTGAGACCAGAGTTTTCATCCTAAGTGCTTCCTTGACAATTAGGCTTTTGATGGGTATGAAACCTGATTTGCTTTTTCATTGATGGAGAGAGAAACTTTATGGTGGTGTGTCCAGTGAAGTCTAATTTTGGTATTTAATTGTTTCCCAAAAATTTGACCTAAAGAACCTACAGTCTTTTCAAATACAATTCTTTCAAAATATATAATACTTGGTGATGTCTAACTTTATTAGGCAGAGGTCCCAGGTAATCTGTTTCCCTGTCAAAGGTTTTTTAAAATGTAGATTATCAATTTAGCTTCTTCTAAACATAAGAGAAATTTCAATTACATTGAAATTGAATCAAAAAATAAAGTTTATACATTAAAAATGTAAAGTAAGCTTTAATTTTGTACCCTTCACAAAGTTAATCTGATTTTCCTTTTTGAATGGATTATTCAAATAACCAATGTTAGTGTTCAATTACGGAGCAAACAATGATTAAAGCTACTTTTATGGAATTTTTGAATGCTAATGGAATTTGTGAGGATCATAGGAATTTTGTGTTTACATAGTTTCACAAAGGAAGATAATACTATAGTGAAAATTATAAAGTGTGCTCAGAGTTATGAGATGATAAATACTTGTCATTTTTCTAAAAAGCAGAAAATAAAGTCTAAACTAACTGAACTTTTCCCATATGTATATATACACTGCTTATAAATCTCACTGTACTTAGAATTCTTCATGCTAACTCACTTTTGGAAAAATTGAAGGTTCAGCTGGACCTCGGTCCAACCAACGTTGTTAAAATGGTTCCTTTTACCTTTAAGGATAGCCTATGGAGGTGGGAAAGATTGTCACTGAATCAAAACTGGGAAGAGTGATAGAAGCTACCTTGTTCAACCCAAGCCAGCTATAGCTTTTCATTAGATGGACTATTTTGTTAGCTGGCAACGCCAATCGAAAGTGCTACAAGTTAAAAATTTGATTTTTTTCTTAACTCCCCTCCTCCTCTTCTTGGTTCTGTACTTGAAATAACATAGAACAAGATACTCTTTCCACATGACAAACTTCAATTATTTAAAGATAGCTGTTACATCTTTAGCCTTCTCTTCCTAAGGCTAAACATGTTGTTTATGTCACATGTATCCTAAGTGAGTTTCTCTAAGTCCCTTGTACAAGGGGCCGTGCCTTGTGTGTTGTATATTGCTTAGGCAGATAAAAAGTAAATCTGGCTATATTTCTTCTAACTGATCCCAAGTATTCATCGATTTTGGTATCTTTTATGTTTGTCTGTTTTGTCTTTTGTATTTGGAGATGCCAATGGAACCCTAAGAATATTTGAATTTTTAAGTAATAATTATTAACAGAGTATTGGTTTTCCCAAAAATAAACGTTATACAACCTAATTCTTTCTTAAATGATTACAAGGGACAATTAAAAAATGACAAAAAGCTTTCAAGAGATTGAGAAAAAAGGCTAGAGGTCCTATTTTGATTTGAAGGATGAAGGTACTATACTGACCTTGAAGGCTATTTGAGATCTAGCGTAGATTTGAGAGCACTGTCTTAATTATGGTTCATATTAAGAATATTGATTGGGGACATCCCTGGTGGCCAGTGGTAAAGAATCCTCCTGCCAATGCAGGGGACTTGGGTTTGAGCCCTGGTCGGGGAGGATCCTACATGCCGCGGAGCAACCAAGCCCGTGCGCCACAACTACTGAGCCTGCTCTTTAGAGCCCGCAAGCCGCAATTACGGAGCCCGAGTGCCACAAATACTGAAGCCCGCACGCCGAGAGCCCGTGCTCCGCAAAAAAGAGAAGCCACCTCAATGAGAAGCCCACACACCGCAACGAAGAGTAGCCCCCTCTCGCTGCAACTAGAGAAAGCCCGCGTGCAGCAACAAAGACCCAATGCAGCCAAAAATAAAAATAAATTAAAAAAAACAAAAAATGAACAAACAAACAAAAAAGAATATGGATTCCTGGGGACTTCCCTAGCGGTCCAGTGGTTAAGACTTCACACTTTCCAGTGCAGGGGGCGCTGGTTTGATCCCTGGTCGGGGAACTAAGATCCCGCATGTCACATGGTGTGGCCAAAATAAATAAATAAATAAAATTAAAAAAATAAAAGGTTGATTTGGGTAATAATTTTTTTAAAAAGAATATGGATTCCTGTGATACTGCTCACAAAATCCTAAAAGCGTAGTTAAACCCACAGAGCTAGTTTTAGGTGTGGACTGTGCTATATATATATTTATTTATTTGAATTTTTAAACATTTATCAACATTTTAGGTTGATTTACTTACAATAAAATGTATATGTTCTCAGTGTACAATAAAATGTATATACCTGTGCTATACATCTTTAGAGGTCTCCAAGTAATGAGTATGTTAAAAGTGATGGAATTATACACGTCGTGATCATTTAGGAGTTAAGCCAGGTATTCATACACTTATACAAAAGTGACTCAGTAATAATTTTTTTAAAACTGTAGGAAGAGAGGATCTAAATAAATGCTGTCATATGCTATTATAAGTCATATTTCTTCAGACAACAGGAAAAATGAATGATGCATAGGAATTTGCATTTTTGTATTGGCTTAAACTACCGCATTTGATCTTAACTATTTTTACCCAATAAAACATTTCTTTCTATAGAACAGGTTTACCATATTCATGTTTTTAATTTGACATCTAAGTCCACCATAGTTTTTTATTTATTTTTTATAAATTTATTTATTTATTTATTTATTTTTGGCTGTGTTGGGTCTTCGTTGCTGCCCATGGGCTTTCTTTAGTAGCTGCGAGCGGGGGCTACTCGTTGCGGTGCATGAGCTTCTCACTGCAGTGGCTTCTCTTGTTGTGGAGCACGGGCTCTAGGCACGTGGGCTTCAGTAGTTGTGGCATGCGGGCTCAGTAGTTGTGGCTCGCGGGCTCTAGAGCACAGGCTCAGTAGTTGTGGTGCATGGGCTTAGTTGCTCTGTGGCATGTGGCATCTTCCCGGACCAGGGCTTGAACCTGTGTCCCTTGCCTTGGCAGGTGGATTCTTAACCACTGACCTCCAGGGAAGCCCCAGCATAGTTTTAGATAAGTTGTTGCTCACTGGGCTCATAATTTTATTTACTTTTCTAATTAAAAATTTTTAAATATTTAAACTTGTTGCCAATTGAAATACCAAGCTCTATTTTGTCATGGTAACAGATTTATCACTTGTCAAGTACAGCCAGGTTTTTTTAAAAGAACAATTAATGACTGGATGTGCTCAGATTCCATTTGAGTTTTGTGTGTGTATACTCCCACATGTATGCATGTCCGTGGCAAGGGTGGAAATGTTTTAGACTTCTTTAACAATCTACTAGTGACATTTGAACCTGAAGTGATTTCCTAAAGGTTTTGCTGAACTGACTCTCTTGGTGAATCAATTTAATGCTGTGTCACACGTACAGGAAACCAACAGACCTGTTGTTTCTTTGAAGTTACCAAAAGTCATTTCCTCTGGCCCAGCTAGGTGGACAGTAGTCCAATATCGGTGAGTAAGAGGTTATCATGACCGAATTATTATGACCAATAGCCAGCAGTTGCAAAGACATTCACTGCCATGGACTAGAGAACAAATTCAGGAGCTACTATTAATTAAGCTTTATTGCTTTTAAGAAGACCTATTCAAGATAGGAAAGTTAAGCCAAGATTTTTACTCATTTTTCTCTGAATGCCTAACTACATTTCTCTGAATATTTAACTGCCATAATAATATAGGTCATTTTTCTAGAAAGAGGATTAATTATGTTGCTGGCTTTTGCTCCGAGCAGTGGTTTTCCCAGTATTTTTCAAGCTCAGATCACCCCAACACAAGAATAAATTAGGTCTCTTATTAACTTTTCTTGTCCACAGTATAGGATTGAAAGTTTATTCTGAGTGGAGGATTAAATGTCTTCCTCCTTCCCAAGCTTGATCACCGGCTTCCTTTGGCCTTTTCTCGTTGTTTTTTCTTAAGGATTAATTATTTCCAGATCATACACAAGCATGTGCAATCCTTACAAAAGAGATGGGTGAAGACAAAACTTTCTCACCATTCGGTTTCAGGGGCTATCACAGGAGAACGAAGTGCATGAAAAAGGTTTCATAACATTGGAGGAGACTTTAAAAGCTCAGTAGAAACACAACTGAAAATCCACAAGAGGGAGATGCTTGCTAAACCGCCAGAAAGTAACTCCCACGAGGGACCTGAGAGAGCCTTAACAGGAGCCAATAGGTCCGCCCGGGATTCAAGGAGGGAGGGAACAGGAGTAAATAGTGGCTGGGGTCTGGTAGGGGGAGTACAGGTGAAGGGAAAAGCAGGATTGGCTTCGTGACTTTGGCAGCGAAGCCCGTGCTCAGCCCAAGACCAGGAGCAGAAGGTAAAGAGTGTGTTGCCAAAGAGGAGTACACGCTCCCAGCTACCTCCTGTTAGTCCCATAAGTAATGGGGGTGGTTATCTTTGAAGGCACTTCCGCTTAGCAACCCCACGCGGTTGCTAAGGAGGGACGGTAGGGGGGATAACCCGGAAGTGGTGGTGTCTATTTCTCACTGCCTGCTTTAAGTTTGTCCTATCGGGAGCGCCAGGGTGCTCTGCGCCGGGCCGAGGGTGGGGCCAGCGCTAGAGGTTCCGGTTCGGCTTCTGCGGCCGTTTGGCTCCTCGTCTTCCCCCTCCCCTCCCGCACCTCTCCTCCCTCCCGTTCCTGGGAACGGGAGAAGCCAAAGCTGCGGGTGGGTAGAGAAGCACTCGGCGCCTCCGGGAGGGGGCTGCGCCCGCCCCATCTGTACCCCGAAGCACTGCCAGGTACTCTCTCCGGCTTCGACGGGGTCCGGGAGGCTGGAGCTTGAGGATGTGTGTGTGTATCTGGGGGGTGGTGGGGGCCCCTTCTCCGGCTCGGGGAGGGGAGCGCGGAGATCCTGGGTGGGGCGCAGGCCGGCGTGTGTGCCCCTAGCGGGTTGCGGGGGTGGAAGGGAAGAGCTGGGGATGACGGCTGGCGGAGAGTTTCGGGTGGCCGTGTCGAGGTTGCGGAGGAGGCGCCCCCTCAGATGCAGAAGACTTCGGCCGGTGTGGACGGGGAGTTTGCCACCTGGAGGTTTAGCTCTGAAAGAGGGAGCATCCTCTGGGTCCAGAAGGAGAGCATGGACCCCGGCGGGGTGGATGGGGCAATCCCATACTTCCATTGCCTGCTTTTTCTGCCTACCCCTGTGGGACAGAGCCCGGCTTCGGGGGTTGTGAGTCGGCTGGGCACCGCGGGGAGCCGCCCTTGGCAGAGCTAGGGCAGAAGAGTGGGTAAGGAGACCTCCCTCCTCCCAACTTCCGTGCGCTTCCCCCGCTTCTTCCTTTACTGCTCTCTTGCCCCAGTGTCCTACAGGAGCAGTAGCCCCCTCCCCAAGTGGGTAGGCATCACAGCGTAAAAGAAAGAGGGTGGAACTGGGCTTGTGGCCCCAAATGATACTTCGAATGTTCGGAAAGTGCCAGATTGACATATTCAACCAAGTCTCCCAGCTCAATATTAAGTTTGGTCTAAATTATTTTAGAAAAGTGCAGTTCTGGAAACCAGCAAACTGTAAGCTGGTCTGGCATAGCCTTATTTGGTAGATATGCGTGTTTTTAAAAAATAGACTGGGGGAACCGTAAAGATACAGAGGTCTAGGCAAGACATGTTGAGGCAAGCCTTTTCCAACATCTTTCTTACCTGCCAGTGAGCTTGACCTAGTTTAAATGAAGCACACAGATCCTCTTCATTTATATTTCAATCAGTGACTGAATTGTAGGTACTGTGTGGTTATCAATGTCTCAGAATAGTTGGCGTGAACCTTCGGAGAGACAAGATTCCTTGCTTTTGAGCCTGTCTCATAATCTTTTAAGGAGATAATTATGGTCAAGTGGAAGTATTGGTTTTGAGTTAGGTAAATCTGGGATTGAACTCGGACTGCCACTGGCTAGTTGTTGACCTTGGGCAAGTCATGGAACCTACCAGAGATTCAGTTTCTTCATAAGTAACACGAGTTAAAATTCTAATCAGTATTGTAAGGGGGGGCTAATGTATCTAAATAACAGTCCACTTTAAATGGAAGCACCTTCCAGTTGAAAGATAAATTATTAATAATCTTAATCTTATGCAGTCAAGGTAGCCCAGTTTTGTGGAATGAGGTTTGAGATAGGAACAGAACTGGATAATATTCCAAAACATATATATACAACAGGACTTTCAGTAGCTTCTAGAAATTGATCATAAGTAGCACGAAATTCAGTTATCAGTAGTTTCTTAAAACTCTTAAAAATAAAGCAGAATATGTGCATTAACAAATAGCCAATAACGTTTCAAAGGTTTTTCTCAGATTTGTGATGTGTGTAGTATGGATTGGTAAGAAAAACATTTAAAAAGTAATGTATATAAATCTTAATTAACATTACATGTCTGGAGAGAATTAAAATTGGGGCATAAAATAGAAGAAAGTAGTTGTAATTTTAAGAATAAAATCAACACAAGTAGCATGACTCACCTTAATTAGATTTAAACTATTAACAAAACATACAGACTTTTTATGTGTATAATATTCTGTAAAATAAATGCAAATGGAATGAATTTCTGCCTTTAAATCATTTGTGATGATGATATAGAAATATATCTCAGAAACATGAAGTCTTTTTTTTGGGGGGGGGTCAGGTACCAGGCTAATCACTTTTTTTTTTATAATAAATTTTATTTATTTATTTTTGGTTGCATTGGCTCTTCGTTGCTGTGTGCAGGCTTTCTCTAGTTGCAGTGAGTGGGAGCTACTCTAAGTTGCGGTGCGTGGGCTTCTCATTGAGGTGGCTTCTCTTGTTGTGGAGCACGGGCTTTAGGCATGCGGGCTTCAGTAGTTGTGTAGTTGTGGCACGTGGGCTCACTAGTTGTGGTGCACGGGCTTAGTTGATCCACAGCATGTGGGATTTTCCCGGAACAGTGATCGAACCCGTGTCCACAGCATTGGCAGGCAGATTCCTAACCACTGCGCCACGGGGGAAGCCCACATTGAAGTCTTTATATTCATTTGTTTTGTAGATTTGAAACAATACAGTTATTTGTAACCTATTATATGCCAGATTTTCAGCTAATGTAGTTTGCTTTTTGATGTAACTTGAAGTTAGTAAATTTTTCTTTTCTTTTTTTTTGCGGGGGGCCACACTGCGTGGCTTGCGGGATCTTAGTTGCCTGACCAGGGATCGAACCTGGGCCCCCGCAGTGAACGTGCCAAGTCTTAACTACTGGACAGCCAGGAAATTTGCAGTAATTTTTAATTATTAATTTTTAAATGTACTTTATACTCAAAAGCTAAAAATCAAATAACTTGCTTTAGTAATCATTTTTTTGTGTGAGAAAAGTGGTTATAAAGTTTGTAATTCAGTATCACTTTTTAGAGAAGTTTACAGGTTTTCCATAATTTCGTGAGAAATTTTCAAATATATTTCTTCTTCGTGTCTCTCTTAAGCAGAATTGAACTTTTTTAAAAAAAACATAAAACTGTCCAGCTATGTTGCATGCTTCTTGAGGTAGAAATACTATTTTAAATTTTATCCACCACTGCAGCTACATAATAGGCACCAAATAAATATTGGTCAAATTGATAAATGGATGGATATATTTAAAATTATTAATAAGGTATCTAATTATGTTTTTACTACATGTTTTGTAAGGTTATTCAACTTTCTAAGTGGCTGTTCTTTACACTGTAAAGTCTTTAGTGTATATGTAAGCATTTAACTGCGTTTTCCTGGATCATTATTTTTCAGTATCTTTTGAATCTTAAAGTTGAGACGATATTATCTTGCTTTGGTAAAGCCATGAGAAGTTCCCATTTTTTTCCCTATATTCTCATAAGACTTTAATAAATAATTCATTTTGGTATAAGAGTTAGGATACTAGCTGTAAAAAGGTATATTTAAAATGTGGGCAATAATAGAGACTGTTACAGATAATGCTTTTCTCAATGACCTTTTCCACTTAAACAAAGTATGTGGCCATTCCACAGATCTTTGCAATTGTCAGTTACGGAATTTGCTGGTCAGGAAATCTAAAAATGACTAAACCTTCCTTTAATGTCTATGTCTTGGATGATCTCAGAAAACTTTAGGAAAGATTGGGAAGGTTTGTATACCATACTAGAATATATAATGAACAAAGTACAGTTAACGTTATTGGTGCTGCCAAATCAGGAGTGAGTTACTGTGGAAATGCTTAAAAAATGCCAGGCAGTGCTTTCCTCAAACCAAATGAGTATTCTTCCAGAGCTTGTTTCTATTTTAGAGCTTCTTTCTTTTTGGACTATGATTTGCTCTCTAATAAAGATAAATAATCATTGTATCCAGAAAAAAAGGCTGATATCATAGACAGATTTTATTACCACCAATCTTGATAGAAACTGCTTCAATGGCTTCAAATAAGTGGAAGTAGATTTTCATGAAAGAACTTAAGAATTTGTGGAGCGATAGTTTTTCTCTATTTAACATCCAACTTGTCTCTGCTCATTTCTGCCTAATATAGAAACTTTGAGAAGCTGGGAAGAAAAAGAAAAAAGAATGAATTTACTTCAGAATTAGCATTTTATGTTTTGTAGGTTACTTATTTGGAGAGATAAATTGGATTTTGACATTATTGGGACTGTGTTCAAGATGGACTCGGGGAAAAAAAATTAGAGAGATGCCATCTGCTTCAGATTCCTGTTCCCTCACCCCTTCATGTTTTGTGGCTTTGAATTTATCAGATTTTTTTTTTTTTACATAAAAACCCTCAGTAGATTTAGGTTATATAATTTCAGCTATGTCGGTGAACCTGTAACTAAAAGAACTTGCATTTTATATTGAGTTACACAGAAGGATCACAGACATTGGTTAAAAGTAATTGTTATTTCAAACTATCTGAACATGAGATAGCTTCATACATCTTTGTCGTCATTTGCTTAATAAAACATTCTTGTCATTAGTGCTTACCACAGTCCACTTATTGGTGGAAGTTGCTAAAAAAATGGATTATGGAGATATAGAATAAATCCTTTTTTTCCTCTGATATTACAACCAGAAGAGAAGTTTCTGTTGTTGTTTTTTTTATTTACTGATGAATCCACTTAAACTTATTGAGTAGTGAGTTTTGCCTTACCTTATGCCAATTGCTATAGTTTTCATCTAAGTGATACCATACAGTTCATAGGGCACATACTTGTCACTTTTCAGTTTGAATCTTTAATAATCCTGAGCACAGCCTTTTGGATTTACTGAGCTGGAAAAGAATGTGTCTAATTCAGGTTACAGTAGTCGGGCACTTAGCATGGACCAGAAAGACCCAGGCATCTTTGAAAAACTATAAAGTAAAACTGGTATGGTATCCCAGAAATGATCTGAAGAGAGAGTCTTCTGGATAGAAGAGGGCCATGCTGTGTTTGCAATAGGAATGTTCTGGTGATGTGGGAAGACAGATAAACTGCCCTTGTAGTCTGTTCCTCACCCAGAAGCTCCAAGTAGGCAGTGTAGTTATGGCAGGGGCTGGGGTGTCAGGGATGGGAATTGTTCTTCAATAATTGCTCACCCATCATTATGGAGGCATAGATATATTGGGGAAAGGGGAATTCTCTTGGATTTTGTCTTGGACAGAGAAGCTGAGTGAACAGGTAGCCATTGCCCTTGCTGTCAAAGAGAACTTGGTGTAACACCTCTGGGTGCTGGGTAAGCCTATCAAAATGCTACAGTTTGATGTCTCCATCAAAATGCCACATAAATTTTCTAAGAAACAACAGCATTGGACCACATTGATTTCTGTAGTTTTCACATTCTAATTCTTTTTTTTTTTTTTTTTTCTTTTTGCGGTATGTGGGCCTCTCACTGTTGTGGCCTCTCCCGTTGCGGAGCACAGGCTCCGGATGTGCAGGCCCAGCGGCCATGGCTCACGGGCCCAGCCGCTCCGCGGCATATGGGATCCTCCCAGACCGGGGCACGAACCCATATCCCCTGCATCGGCAGGCGGACTCTCAACCACTGCGCCACCAGGGAGGCCCCATTCTAATTCTTTAACCTAGAAAAAGAGGCATTGAAGACTTTTGGGCTTCTGAATGAAAGTATCACACATTACATCCATCTTGATAGATTTATAAATACACTTTAAATTGTCTGTTGGCATCAATGAATGATGTGAAAATGTTTTAAGTTTTGTGTGTGTGTGTGTGTGCGCGCACACGCATGCCCTTTAGTGTCCATGATGATTACCAAATTTCAGTTCTTCAGGCTAAATTGCTAACCATAACTGTGGTAAAGCAGTTTCCCAGCTGGATTTCTTCTCTCTTTCCTAGAGGTCACTCTCTGATGTATGTGCTAGTGAGCAGAGATATGACCAAGCCAATAAAAAGGCAAGGAGATTAAAGTTAATTTCTTTTCAGGAATTCCCTGGCAGTCCAGTGGTTAGGACTTGGCACTTTCATGCTTTCACTGTGGGGGCCCGGGTTCAATCCCTGGTTGGAGAATATCCCGCAAGCCGCACTGTGTGGCCAAAAAAAAAAGAGGAAAAAGTTAATTTCTTTCATTTAAATTTATTTAAATGCTTATTCAAATTTGATTTTATTAGTTTTTTTTTTTTCAACTTTGCTAGGATTTCTGTAGTTTAAAGTAGCAATAGGTACTCTTTCAGATTGTGGGTGCCCAACTTTTTTAAAAAAAATTAAGACTATTTTTTTGAACAGTTTTAGATTTACAAAAAAATTGAGCAAGTAGAGAGTTCTATCTCTCTCCATATCCACTTAATTCCCAACCAGTTCCCCCCCATTTTTAAAAAACATTTATTTTATTTATTTATTTTTGGCTGCGTTGGATCTTCATTGCTGTGTGTGGGCTTTCTCTAGTTGTGGCCAGTGGGGGCTACCTCCC